>NC_135369.1:157848873-159164707 GCF_049243985.1 Paroedura picta
CTGTAGATGGTGGTCTACGCAAAAGATTTAAACTGCTGCAACTACTTTATATACACTCTATCTTCCCTATATTTTTTTGTTTCAGTAATAACATACACAAAGCATGCCCATCATTTACCTATTTAAGATTAAAAAAAAATCTGTGCCATCATTTATGCACTCAAAAATAAAATGAGATTTATTCAGCCAGTGAGAAAGAGTGCACCTAAGTCCAGACAGTCAAAACATACTGCAACTACAGTGTCAGACACTAAAGCCTAAGCCTGTAAAATCATGCCTGTATTACAGAAGCTGGACTATAAATTGTGACTAGGAAGACTTGAAACCTGACAAATATATACAGCAGCATCATAAATAAATCTGTACTGACGACAATCAAAAGCATCCTTCTCAAGTCGTTCAAAAGCATCTCACAATAGGTGTTTTTGATATTTAAAACTGCAGACACAAAATATAGTCACTAATGATGCACTTCGTTTTCTGCCTTTACTGCCCCTTTCCAGGTTTACTGAGTTATTAAAGCAACAAGAACAAAGAAAGAAAGCGGGGGGGGGGGGAGTACTATGTTGTTAAATTAAAATTCAACGAAAATAAACAGAATAGTCATGAGCATAATTTATAATGGATCATTTTTCAGATGTCATATTACAAAAAATTAAATAGTCATCCTTGGTTGCAAGGTATTATTGTTAAATATTTTTATTCCTTCTATTTTTAGAAATCACATGGATCAAGACAATGGCAGCTGAAACGAGAAGCTTAAGGACAAAAGTGACATACATTAATTTCTTTCGAATCATCTTCGTCTATCCTACTAGGCTTCATTTTTGTGTAGTCCACCGGCAAGTCCCAGCAGTCACCCTCATTCAGCTGGTAACACCTGTTATTCATCACAGCCTGTTGTTGTGGTGACATGGGTTCCAGTGGTGTCAAAATGGTGCAACAACCATCCCGCTGCCTCTGCTTGTTCAAGCTAAGATCTAACGTTCCATTTTCATCCACTTCCATATCAGGATTCTGTTGTGTATATTTTTTTTGAGGGAGAGGGAAAGAGAGAGAGAGGGAGTTTAGTTCTTCTTGCTACCGACAAGCCACGTTGCTTTGGTTTACAAACTGACAGTTTGAACTGACTAATGATAATAACCCAACCTCACTCTCTCCTGAGAATTTCCCATTAAATGGAATTCCTTATTAACAGTTCCATACTCTGGGATCTCCCCAGTTTAAATAATACATATATACATTCAAATCCATTAAAAAAATCATTGCCTCCCCCCCCTCCCCTTTCTCTTGATTTATTCTTCCTTGACAGATACGGCTCTGATTGCCAGGTATGAAATACAGTAATAATAGAAAAAGTCATTCCTTCACATGCTAGCATCTACAGAATCATAAACAAGAAAAAAGTTTTAGATACTAAACACAAAACATACCATTCTCAATCAGTAACACCAGTGGGCAGTTTCAGCAGATTGGCCCCCATGAGCCTCTTTCTTTGCAATGTACTCGCCACCCTCATATAAAGTGGACATACATTCAAATCACACAGACACCCCATCATAGGCATTCAGTTCTAACATGCCTTTGCTCTCTACGAAGTCTTCCTTTATAATCATCTCAGCTTGGGAAAAAGAAACTGGTAGTGACATTCCCTGAAGCAAATGAGGAAGTGTCGAGTAAGACATGCAAGGAAAGTGAGGCATTTTCTTGCTGCCCTGTTTCCCCAGCACCTTTGTAGTAAGCTGAGCAAAAGAAAGAAAAAAAACACCCACCATTTTCCCCCTTTTCAAACTCTAGTTTCCCAAAAGCAGGTGTTGAGAACATACCAAGATGATGAGAAATAAGGACAAAACCCAAAATTCACACTGCAATTTGTATTTTCAAGCAAGAAATTATTCTTCTGGGGGAAAAGGCAAGCGTTGTGCAAAAGCTACTGTTTCTGCTTCCCACGTGGGCTAATAAAAGCCTTCAGAAGATAGTCCAAGAGAAATCTTCCTCTCGTGCTTATACTACCTAAATAAATCAGAACATCACGTTTCTACTTGGATATCTTCTCTAATAGATTAAACTTTCATGATGGTGATTTTACGTGGCATTTACCATCCTAGAAGTACTCTTGCAACATTAAGGGGAAAGCACTTGGGAAGGAAGACTCCAGTTGCATCAACTTTCCTTTCACTTAAAAACCAAGTTATACGGTTTGTATGCATGCCAGAATACACAGACATAGGGAGTTGCCTTATTATGCTGATTAAGACCCATGGGTCTATCAAGGTCAATATTGTTTACTCTGATTGGCAGTGAGTCTCCAGAGTCTCCAGTAAAGGTCTTTCATATCCCTGGCTATTGGATCTTTTGACCAGAGATGCTGAAGATTAAACATGGGATCCACATGCCACTCCCATGCCTAAAATTTCTGGGTTTTTCCCTCTGTAAGATATTAAATGACTGGGAGGGCGTTATTTGTGTGTGTGAAAACAAAGCTTTCCCCATTTGTCTGGAATGACATTCATTGTTCTAATAACTGTTGCTAAAGCTATGCTACTTCTTTTTCTTTATTATTAAAGAATATGAATCATTAAACTTTTGGGGTTTAGGTCCAAACTTCCTGCATATGCACAAAAAAACTGGTCTGCAGAGCCATCTAGTGGCCTCAGATGGATTTTTTTTTTTATCCTTCAATCTACTTCTAGTAGAAATCTAGGCTAATGCCAAAACGGGGTGGTTTAATGCTGTGTGTAAGCACTGTTTATGATTCAGTGTTTTCCTAAGGTTCCCACGGTCAGCTCAAGATCTGGAGCCAGTGTCCAGCCTAGACCTCCACAAGCCACATTAGGGCAGTCCCAGGCACTGCAGGACAGGGCTCAAAGATCAGACTGCAGGCACTCACCTGAGGCTGGGAGGAAGTGCCAAAGATTCAGCTATTGCAGGGAGAGCCAAGCTGGGAGGGGTAAGAGGCTGCTGAGGCTGGGAGTTAGCCTTGGTTCATCCCAACAAGGCCAATGCCATTGGCCAGTTAAAGTCTGGTGACACCCACACCAGTCAGAAGCCAAACCTGGCAGCCCCCTAGACTGCTAGGGGAAGTGGACTAGGGTTGCCGACTCTGGATTGGGAAATACCTGGAGATCTGGGTGGTGCCTGGGAAGGCTGGGGATGGCATATAATATTACAGCAGCATATAATATTACAGAGTCCACCCTCCTAAGCAGCCATTTTATTGGCTAAACAGCTGAAATGGCCAAGGCAAGGTCAGGGCTGTTTAAAGTATACAGGCCTCCCTCCTTCACCTGAGCTCCCGCCTTTGCTTCTGACCATCTTGTCTACATCATCTCCAGCCTCAGTGATCAGCAGTGGGTTTTTAAGAGGGTAGGGGGTATTTAAGAAGATGCGGGGGACTGGTTTTTAAATGGTTTTAACTATGTTTTTTATTGCAAACTGCCTCAAGCATGCTTGCAGGATGGGGTAGTGTAGAAATGGAATTAAATAAATAAATCAGAAATAAGAGGTGAGGAATAGGGTGAGGACAGAATGAGCCATGGGCTGGAGTAGAGACAATTCTCAGTGACGGAAGGAATAAACATAGGATTGGGGAGAAGGATTAAGAAACAGGCAGCAGCAAGGAAAGGTTGGGCAGATGCTTCACCTGTAGCTCTGGACTGGCCAGAACAGGAACCGCAGCCTGATGAGCAGGACTGGGATTGGACTCTGAGAAAAGAGGGGTGGAGTGGACATCTTTCAAAAGCTCTAGGGACAGGCAGAAGAGGAAAGGTCATCCTGCTGGAAGGGAGGTAAATGTCCAAGGAACATAAGAGGGTGAGCATGCTGCTTATAAAGGAAGTCCAATAAAAGTTCCCCCACAAGACCTTCAGATCTCCTACTTATATCTATATACTACTCACGGTATGTTATTCTAATTGTTGATGTACAGAACAAAGGCCTTATTATCAACAAATAACATATTCCCTGAAATTCTTATATTATCACGTAACTTCTTTCTTAAATATAACTAAATACATTAGACATAGTTCAGTTCACTCAAACAACATTTCTATTTTCAATTGCTTCCCCCAGTTATAATACAGTAGCTTTCATTTTAATTATTACCTACTTTTAACTCTGTATTTTGGACTAGGGTTAGATGTTTGCGAGATTTTCATTTTTAAATTGACTTGAAGAACAACAAGAAGTGTTATTATGAATTTACCATAGACCCATATGCTAGCACAGTAGAGAGCGATGCTTCTTCCGTTTGTATACAAATAAAATACATCTAGATATGTGCATATTGTGCATATTTTACCCGGGAACAGAGATCCTGAGGTTTTGTGGAGAGGTTCTGAGGCATCTCCCTGCAGCGCGTGGAAAGATTCAGAATAGCAGTTGCAGCCATGTGTGCTGCCTCCATATCATGGGTATAGTCAAAGCTGCTCTTGCTGCAGGTACTGCTGGCGCTGCTGCCTCCCCCACAACTCATGTTGCTGCTGCTGCTAGGGGCATAACTGCTGGTTGTGCTGCTGGTTGGGCTTGAATTCTTACAGTAACGTTTAGCTGTGGGAAGGAAATAGGACAAGGATAACTTTAACGAAAAGCCGACATCTATGCACATACAAGGAAAGCAATGCAATTTGTAGAGGTATTTCATATGGAGCTGCAAAGTCTACTAAGGGATGGGGGGGGGGAATCCCTGATGATTTTATATTTCAGTGTCGCATCTCTGCACAAGAAACCTTGGATGCAATATCACAGGAAGGCAAGTAATACCCTACAGAGTGTTCTGCTGTGACGCATCGATCAGATTGATAGCAACCAAAGCTGTGCAGTGTGCATGGACCAACAATGAGGGCTTTTAAAAGGCACACACACTCACGACGTCTATTCTATGATACCAACCAATTGTAAGTTCTTTTAATAAGCTCAAACTCCTGCTTGGTGGCTGCACCCATATAAATGCTTTTCTCTGCTCTGGCAGCCAAGCTGAAGGACTATTTTTGCTGTGATCTTTCGAGGGGAAAATGCAGTCCACGCATGTGTCAAAGGTCCAGCCCACATCAGTACCACTTCCTGCAGTCGGCCCCACACAGCCATTTCCTTCACCATGCCGCTTGATGGCTTGAAGGCATTAAAACAAACAAAACCCAGTAACTCTTATAATGGTATAGCAATTGTCTTTTTTCTTTTTTTAATAAGACTCCAGGGGGAAAAGAGAGGAAACAGTACAGGGTAAAATGGCTGCTGATGGGGGAAGTGAGCAGAAAACTTCCATGTGGGTGCTCCACTTCCAATTGTTCATGCTTCTGCACTTGCAGCAGCAATGAATGCACAATGGGGAATCCGTGCTGCGTGGATGCCGCAGCCCGTGACAGACTTTCTTTACTCTGCTGCCTAGGAGACATGTAAGTAACATGGTGGCAAGAAGATAATGTGCTTGATCCCCTCAGTAGAATGTTTAAAAGTTTTGGAAGCCTAAACGAAAAGATCAAATGACATCCCCGCATGATAAACCCTCCAACTGCTGAGCCTGGCTGCCTTCCGTTTGGTGTCTGACTATGCTCCTGAGACCCTGTGCCCATCAATCAACTATATCCTCCTGCCATGACACTCTGCACTGCCTCCTCCACTCCTGCCAAGTCCTGCCTAGAAAGCATCCGGGTGGGATGGAAAGACCAGCGGGAAGAGGAAGGAAAATATGCATGAGGAAAAAGACAAAAGTCACAGTAGATCAAAGCAGTACTTCCAAAAAGGTCAATCTGATCCTTCAGCTCTTTTTTTAGGACAAACTTGGATGCATATAAAATTTATTTCCAAATATTAAATCCATATGAATATAATAATAAAACATTATGTCTTGCCTCTGCCAATGAGGCAGAAAGCAATATGTAACATTCAAGCTGTTGCCTCATTTATACTAATACTCTTATTTACACTAATATTCATAAAGCCATAGAATGGCCACCTGTACAACATACTTTAAATTTTCTTTTGCATAATTTTGGTAACAATCAGCCTAATTCCTTAAATGAACTATCTATTCTGTATGAACATTTGATCCAACAGCTAATCATTTAATTCCCAATACTTTTTTGTTTTCCCAATATGGAATTTATTGCAGGGACCTGCAATCAGACAGACTACTAAACAGTATCACAAATTATACATTCTAAACATGGCAAGTCTTCCCCTTTGGGGGATTCATCTAATCTTTGATGACCCTATATTTCTGAAGCATTTACAGTTCGATGTTGAATGTGTATTTTATAAGGAGTGTCTCCTTGGATTGTGCTTGTCCTTACAATCAATCTAGAAATGACTGTATTGCTTATTTGGATTTTTTTTAAAAAGTGAAGAGTAGGCGTACTACTTCAAATCAGACTGGGGCATGGCAATCAGGGCAGAGGAAAATACTTCCTCCCCTCTATCACTGTCCTAGTTTAAAATGGTCAAAGTTACTATTTGCTTCACGGTATTTGGTGCTGTTGTTAGTTGCATGTCCAACCCATCGTGAACCCCTGGACAATGATCCTCCAGGCCTTCCTGTCCTCTACCATTACCCGGAGTCCATTTAAGTTTGCACCGACTGCTTCAGTGACTCCATCCAGCCACCTAATTCTCTGCCGTCCCCTTCTTCTTTTGCCCTCAATCACTCCCTGCATCAGGCTCTTCTCCAGGGAGTCCTTCTTTCTCATGAGGTGGCCAAAGTATTTGATAGGGGACAATAAAAAACTCTGGGCACACGACTACCAAGTGGGAAGGGGGGGGGGTGTCACAAGGAGACAAAGTTCTAGGGGTCCAGGCCTAGGGAGACTTTGAACAAGGTAGGACATGTTATTTGCTTTTTTGTTTAGGTACAAATATTGATTGGACCACAGCTAACCATAGTCTTCGTATATTTCAAAAATAATTAAACATTTATCATAGAGATCTGGAATTTATTGAAGGATGTATTGAAAAGGGCACTTTTCAAACAAATATGATTTCAGACAAGGATTCAGACAACTGTGTCCTAGATTCTTCTCATTAGTAAATTATCTACTTGCAAGCTTCTATAAAGATACAATCTACATTTTGCAATGTGAGTGTACCTCTTTCCCTTGCTCTTGTTTATTTATTTATTATTTATACATTTGTCACCAACCCTATTTCCTGAGATTCAGGGTGGTTTACATCACAATATAATTAATTACACCTAAGATAAAATACAGATAAAATATGGAATTAATTAACTAAACACAGTTAAAGTTTAAATATAAAATACAGGATTTGGCATGAAGTTCAGAGGCCAAAAACAGGCACATCCACTTCTTAACAACTGGAACTGTAAAACATTTCTTCTGATAGCCTTTTCTGTCCTGGCTCCCACCTGGTGGAATGAGGTCCCTAAAGAGATGAGGGCTCTGCCTGAACTCCCACAATTTCACAGGGCCTGCAAAAGGGAGCTCCTCCACCAGGCATTTGCTTGAGGCTGACTGACCCAACAACATCCGCTGGTCCCCCCGACACCCCCCCTTACATGACTAAATATGACCTACCTAAGGGTTCTGTTAGTTGCTATCTTTGCTGAACAATGTTCTGTTGAAATATCCTAGTTGATATGTTATATATTATGATTGTTATATTTGTTGTGATGTTCCATGTAATTACCTCATGATGTTTTATGTAAACTGTCCAGAGCCGTATAGAAGGGCTGTATAAAAATCTAAATAAATAAATTGCTTGTGGAATTCTAAATATAAGAGCAATAACAATTTCTTGTTTGTTGTCTATAAGGTCTGTAATTGTACACTTATTAAATTCTACTAGAAATATGGAAGAATTCCAAGAGAGCACAGACAGACAACAATTTTGGGTCTTAATCACCCTAGGTGCTCTTGGTATTTGTTGTTGTTGTTTAGATTGTGTCTGGAGTGTATCTGGTGTGGGGAGACAAAGGAGACAAATCGGGGGGGGGGGGCATTGAGGCTTCTGGCAGCCCTGTCTGGGTGCAACCTGCAAGATGAAGGACAGGAGAAACAATTAGGGACTGAGTTGTTTAAATGTGTATATGGATAAGACCCTATAAGGAAAAGTAAAACCCTGTTCATCAACACATTTAACTAAGGCCCTTGTTCTAGAGTTGCTGGGTCCCCCCCCCCCGGACCCTGGTAGGGATGGGGGGATAAGGTTGCCAGATCCATGTTGGGAAACCCCTGGAGATTTGAAGATGGAGCCAGGGGATTACAGGGACCTCAGCAAAGTACAATGCCATACAGTCCACCTTCCAAAGTATCCATTTAGTCTAAGGGAGTTTGTCTCTAGTCTGCACAGGAGCTGAAATTCTAAGAGATCCTCAGTTCCTGCTTTGTCTGGATTCCCTGCAAGCCTTATTCTTATAAATAACAAATACAATGATAACTCTGTTTTGGATTTGTATTTCTTTAGACAGAAGGTGGAGTCTTGTCTGACAACTTGCATGTTAGTTCTGATTGATGGAAATTGTGGGTTCAAGCATTTCTAAATGTAAAAGCAACACCTGATTTGAAAGTTCCAATGTGATTTCCCACAGTTCTTTTAAATATAAAGCCCTGAGAAAGACTTGCATTTTAAGAGAATGGTACACTGTAGAAATGTGCACAAATTATTGGGTTTGATAGTTCTTCTAAATGTTATTTATTATAAAATGTGGATCTTCTCTGGGAAGAGAAGTGCTTTGAGGTCAGAACTGTCTCATCTTTGGAATGCAGAGAAAATTTAGTCTTCATAGAGACACACCTTCGGTGAATTTCTTGCATCAGGTAAACTGCTGTGTTAACCCTTGTAAAAACATTTGACTTATTATTAGAACTAGCTTCAAAGCCCATTTCTAACAACGGGCCTTGAAAGGGCCCCCTTCCCTGGCCCCCGGCCAGGCAGCTTAAGGTGGCTTTGGGTGGCAGCTCGCAGTCAGATTAAGTGGGGCGGGTGGGGCCTGAGCAGCTCAGTAGCAGGGCCAGGACAGAGCTCCTTAGCAGGCAGTCAGCAGGCTGGGAGGCCTGCTGGGAGGTCAGCAGGCCCAGCCTAGCAGGCCAAGAGGCCCTCGTTAGCAAGCCCTCCACCATGACCCTTTGCCCAGGGCCCTCTCCCCTTACCTGCTGCTGGCTCCAGGCACTGAGGCATCTGAGAGCAAAGAGGCTAGAATCCAGGGCCAGAGGGCGGGAGCTGCAGGGGCAGGGCCAAGCTGGCTGCACCCTGATTAGCTCTATTCCAACTTGGACAGCCGGACACATCCCACCCCCTAGGCTGTTTCATAAATATATAGAGGAACAACAATGGATAAGGATGTTTGTGAGATGTTTCTCCCTACATAAGGAAACCTGGTCTGGGAACACTGCCCTCTAGAGGGTTGAGCGAATGGTTGCGTGAGCAGTTGCCTGGCAACATGACAGGAAAAGGGAAGTGTAAACTCTACAAAAGGGAAGAGAGAGAGCAAAGGTGTGTATTTTTTCCTAGGGAGGTGAGGACTTTTCTGTAGAGGAAGGAATTGCAGGGAAGAATGCCAGTGGAACAGAGAGCAGGCAGTTGGCAGAACGGTGGCCATCTTTTGGGCCTTTTGTTCCAGAGTATTTCATGCTGTTGTGAGGGAAAGTGGCTTCTTGGCCTGTAAAGAAAAGAGAGACTGACATGGTTATATATGTACCCCTTATCACTGAGTGCTGCTGTTGTACGTGTAAGTGTCTGGGTTGATTCTATAGTTTTAGTTAGGTGGAGCTTGGAGATCTCCCAAAATCATAGTTGATCTCCAGGCTCTAGAAATCTGTTCCTTTGGAGAGAATGGCTGCTTTGAAGGGTGGATTCTAGGGATGCCATCCTGCATGTGGGACCCCCAGACTACAGACATCAGCCCCCTGGAGAAAATGGATGCACCCCAGGGGTGGCCAAACTGTAGCTCTCCAGATGTCCATGGACTACAATTCCCATGAGCCCCTGCCAGCACGTACTGGCTGGGGCTCACGAATATTGTAGTCCATGGACATCTGGAGAGCCACAGTTTGGCCACCCCTGCTTACAGCATTGTACCCTAAAGTTTCTTCAGATTTGGAAACCCTACCTCCCATCCCCAGCAGATATCCTAGGGGGATCTGAACAATTGTGTTATAAAATCTCATCAGGTATTCCACATCAGTGCTAACTCTGACAGTGTTTTTTTTTCTGGCTACACTAAAATAGTTTTGGAACATTAAAAAGCTAGGCAATAAAAGGGAACTAATTATACTTCATTATAAGTGGAGTTGCAGAATGGACTATTCCACTAAAACAATCAAAACAATGCTACTTCATTAAGCTTTTTGAGTTTAGGAACCTCTCTACTTGTGCGTTTCTGTGTGCTAGAAAAAAAACACACCAAAAAACCATCACTCACTAGTTTGTATTTTTGCTAAATGTATCATCTATCTGTCATTTTCCTTGATGCACTTTGACACAAACCATGCCTCAATATTAAATGAGAGCTCAAACATCCAGCAGTTCATATGTCAAACACTTGACTCTATTTGTAATTCTGGTTTCACTTTAAATAATTTGACAGCATGTGTTCCTGTTTAATTTCCGAATCCCACACTGATCAGAGATGTTTAGCAATGTCAGAGAAAAACAGATTTATAGTGGAATGCTTTCTTCTCCAATGTACTTCAACTATAAAGATCCGAACAAAATACTGATTTTGTAATAACCAGAATATAAGCTTAAAGACAGGGTTGGGATTTAAAGAACCTACATATTTAGAGTTGGAAAATACTTGTTTCATTTTTAAAGAAGAAGAATTGGTTCTTATATGCCACTTTTCTCTACCCAAAAAAGTCTCAAAGCAGCTTATAATCGCCTTTCCTTTCCTCTCCCCACAACATACACCTTATTTATTTATTTATTTATTTATTTATTTATTTATTTATTTATTTATTTATTTATTTATTTATTTATTTATTTATTTATTTATTTATGGACTTGTATTCTGCCGCTCTCAAGAGACTTGCAGAGGTTCACAGTAAAACAGTAAAAACAATACAACCCCTAAAAATCCCCTTAACACATTAAAAAGGTGGCAGTACATTCGAGTTCAAATCCCCACCCCTTGTCCAGCTTTCAGTCAAGGAGCTCTTTAAAAAAAAAAAAAAGGAGTGAGGGTTCTGATCTCACGAAGACTAAAGGACCCCCTGATGGTAACTCCCTGTCAGGTAGGTGAGGCTGAGAGAGCCCTGATACTACTGCTCGGTCAGAACAGCTTTATCAGTGCCATGGCGAGCCCAAGGTCACCCAGCTGGCTGCATGTGGAGGAGGAGTGGGGAATCAAACTCGGCTCACCAGATGAGAAGTCAGCGCTCCTAACCACTACACCATTCTGGCTCTAAAACATAAATATAGCTATTAAAACAATCCAGAAAGAAACATTAAAACATTTTGTGGGTGCACATAAAAAATGTAATAAGTGAAGCTCTCTTAGTATGCAGAAAGAAGAGACTGCTGTCTGCCTGCATGTGTACTCTTTAACATCGGTTAGGTCACCAGAGGCTGCCTATATCTCGTTTGAAAAAATCTGAATCCAATGACACTCTTAAAACCATCAAAATTTTATTTAAGATGTTAGCATTTGTGTGCATGCACACTTCTTCAGCCACAATGAAGTGGAAACCAGCAGACTACATATGTAAGAATAGAGTAAATCATCAGTAAATTTACTCTCTCCTTATATATGTAATCTGTCTGAAGAAGTGTGCATGCACACAAAAGCCCACACCTTGAATAAAACTGTGTTGGTCTTAAAGGTGCCATTGGGCTCAAACTTTGTTCTGCTACTTCAGATTAACACAACTACCCACCAGAATCCGTATCTTATTTGGTCACACCATTTACACACCATTTCTCTGGGTATGGACATTCGGATCAATATGTTCCACTATACTCAGTGGGGCTTCCTCCCAGGAAAATGTTCATAGGATTGTAATATCATTTTAATGTTCTAGACATCTACTTACTTACTGAATTACTTATTATATTTATATACTGACC
This sequence comes from Paroedura picta, assembly GCF_049243985.1. NCBI lineage: Eukaryota > Metazoa > Chordata > Lepidosauria > Squamata > Gekkonidae > Paroedura > Paroedura picta. The sequence goes on from NC_135369.1 coordinate 157,860,889, forward strand.
CCCCCCCCCCGCAGGCTCAGGGCGGTTTACATGGAGCGTATGAACAATACATGAAACATATACACACACAAGCACAAAGGGACCTTTTACATTCCAAACATTGTTTCTGTTCCCCACTTCTTGCCCACTAACTGGTCTTTAATCCTTGTCCTATTCCAATTGTCATCACTACAGAAAAAAACAACAACATAATTCATCTTTGGATGTGTCTGTTTATATGCCCTAGGTCCTAGATGGACATGCTCAAGAGTGGTAGCAGTAGCCACAGTAGGATCAGGCATTAGTCTTTTGGTGGCCAAATGTTTCAGTTGTGCTTTCAAGCTGTCCCAATTACTCCTTTTCTAATTTTCTTCTTTCTCTACCTTTCGTTCCTCATCTTATTTTACAAGGAAGAGAATGCATGACATTGGGTCGGAATTGACTCTGCAGCATAATTACTGAACAAAAATATGGATACGACTGGGACTGTAACAACCATCACTATACATGTTTATGTCCTATTCAATACAGTTTCTTCTCTCACTCCACATAGTGCAGGTAACTAACAGCAGCATCTTAAACAGAGCCACAGTATTTGCTGGCGTATAAGACTACTTTCCCCCCCTGAAAAACATGCCTCCAAGTGGGGGGGTCGTCCTATACGCCGGGTGCACTTCATTTGGGATAGGCATAGTTGCCCATAGTGGCCCATAGTAGTGTAATGTAATGTAACAAACTCTATATTTTGAGTGGAAATGTTGGGGGGTCGTCTTATACGCCCAGTTGTCTTATACGCTGGCAAATACGGTATATCAAGTAAGTCCATTGCAGTCAATGAATCTAGTAGGGTGTAACACTCTTTAGGATAACATTACAACTCTCATTTCACTGCCCTCCCACCATTTACAGTACAGCAACAAATCCTCATGGAGTAAGCCTAACACTTAAGCATATTTTTAGCCTTGAGGGCTTCACTAAGAATGCTTCAGCTCTTTACTGAATTGAGGTCCAAAAAGGGTAAGTTCCTGGTCCCGCCTGTGCCTTAATTTATACATGCAATGAAGATGTAATCCATGGCAATTCTTCTGTGTGAAGGCTTCAAGGCATATGCACAATAGCTGTAATCCTTTTCAAAATCCCCCTCATTCTTCAAAAAGTCTTTGATATCTGTTTTATGAAATTTGTGCATAAATTGACATGAGAAAGCAAAATCACAGTTCGGTCACAATCTTTTGCCCTGCTTTTAAAAGTGAAATTCATAGGTGGACTTACATGAAGGTTTGTGGTATTAATGTACTAAGGTACTTTTATAGACAATATCCTTCCTAACGTTGCTCTCCATTACATGCTCATCTTTTTAAAACATCAAAAGAATCAAAGAGAAATAGCGAGGTTTTATCTATGTCTTTTTGATTTCTTTCTCCCTTTAAAAATATTTCAAATTAAAAGTATTGCAAGTTCAATTCCAGACTGGACTGGACTAATCTGTCTTCAGAAGAATGTATTTCTCTCTGTCTTCAGGAAACATTAGCACAGTGTACATGCAGGAGGAAAGGGATCTGCAACATACAGTTATTTAATTTTTTAGACTGATTAAAAAAACTTTTTGATTAACTATAAAGGTATTTTACATTGACAGGGAAACATTTCTGAAAATATATGTTCCTTATAAGGGACATTTCCTACTTAACACCCCTCTCTGTGATGCCTCTCCTAAAATGAGTTCCCCCCCCCATATTACTTTATTAATAAGAAAATTAATGCAGATTAAATAAATTAATTAAAACATTCTACAATTATATTATTTGGTGATAGGTCATACATAAGTATCTTGCCTTTATCCCTGCCTTCATTTATGACTGGTAAAGTCCATTCAAATTAATCTCGGCTGTATCAAGTTGGGAGGTGAGAAGATTGAGCCATCCCTGCTCTCTACCCTAGGATACCATGGGCACCCTAATGGTGCAAAACTGCAGTTCCATTGTATTGGCTATTCTAGAGTTGCTTCTGTACTAAACCAAGTAAAGAGCTGCCTACTTGGATATGTCTTTGGCTTTTACTTCCACCCACCCTTCAGACATGAAAGCATTGTTTGTTTTTTTTAAAGGATAGGCTTCATCCTAAGTATATTAGGCCTGTAGTGGACTTAAAAAAATGAGGTTAGGGTTGTTACTTGGACATTATATACCTTACCTGTCACCATTAAATAACAGATACGTATGCATTCATTCTCTCTCACACACACAAGCACAAAGGGACTTTTTGCATTCCAAACTTTGTTTCTGTTCCCCACTTCTTGCCCACTAACTGGTTTCTGTTCCCCACTTTTTGCCCACTAATGCTATTCCAATTGTCATCACTACAGAAAACAACAACAACATAATTCATCTTCAGAGCCAGGAGATATAAAGCCATTTCAGGTGTTCTACTGAACAGTCCACACAAATTTAACATTTTGGAACATACTTAAAGGGACTAATGGAAGTTGCTAGAACTTCAGCAAGGCCCAAGTATTTCCATGTTCCATCCCCAAGAGAACAAGCACATTATCTTTATGAGTTGCAGGAGCATTATATAACCCATGAATCTGGGTCTCCCAGATGGTAGCATTAAAACTGATGCTACGCCACTAGGCTTGGTGCCATTGTCAGTTTCTATCGCAAACTCTTTCTGCCAGTATGTCAATCCTAAAGCAAGAATGATACAAAACAAAAGTAAAATATGCCTTAATAACAGGTATCAGGCAATACAGTCATCATGCCAAGTCTTTTAACACAGCAGAAATCTGCTTATCTGTTCAGGATTTGTCCTTTTCTGAATATACAGTCTGTCCAATTAAAACTTTTTTTCCTCAGCTTGTGGTGATTGCGGGGTTAGGGTCTATAGTACACAATGGTGAGATACAGAACCGTATTCCCTCGGTCTAAGAGATCAAGCAGCAGTAGAAAAATCAACCTAATTGCATCTTAACTTCTGACATCAAAATGGTGAGACGATATAATATTTTTATTGCATCTAGGTGAGATAAGTAGATTTCTACTGTATTACGTGACTATGGCCATATGCAATATGTAGACAATATCTACACAGCCTCAGCATTCTTAGGTGTAAAATTTGTTTTTGATGTATAAAGAGTTTGCACCTCATACCATCATATCCTTTGGGGGAAATATCTCTGGACTGCACCTTGGGAACTATGGCTCTCTTGCCATATGCATGGTTGTCATAACTGTTATATTCAAACGTAGTCTTAGAGTATTTCTCTAGTTCCTTGGCCAAGTTGGAGCGGGGCGTTGTGGTGGGGACATTGTTTCTGTAGCCATATTGAGGAATCTCCAACTGCTTAACAAAACACATGGGCCTAGAAATTAAGAACATGTACAGCGTGTTAGACACATAATATGAAATGTATAGCCCTGGTAATAACACTTCTATTAACCAGTTTACAGCACTCAAGAGGTAACAATGCAATATATTTTTGTGTTTGTGCTTACACCTTTCTTCAACAAAAGCCCAGAGCAAATGAATTATAATTACCACCATATGTGGCCAACAGCAATCAATAAAGGGAAATATCCCATTAAAAATTAAACACATCTTTTCCTGTTAATTAGGAAAGATGGGAATGAACATAATGGGTGGAATCCTCACACAGACAAGACTCAATCTCTGCCATTATCTATGATTCTGAAGAAGTCATAATTCTAGATTCTGCCTGCCTCAGAAAAAAATCCTAAATTGGCACAGGCAAGGTACAGTCAGTAGGTTGAATGTAGCTCATAGTACTTTGACAGGTATTCTGTCTAGCAACTTCTCCACTCCCCTTGACTGAATGTTGTGGAACCTATATTCTACACCTGGGGTTTAAAAAATGTATTGTACCTTAACCATCACCTTTTCAGTTCTTTGTCTGGGGGCATAAAGAACTAGCAGACATCATATTTCACATTTCTGCCTCTTCACCAGTTAATGTGGAACGCTCACATAAGTAGCCAATGTGGTGTAGAGGAAGAACATTGGAAGTAAACTGAAAGACACCTGAGGCTGAATCCTGGTTTGGGTCACAAAAGTAACAGAATGACCTTAGACCACTCTCATTCTATCTTCTGTCACAGGGATTTAAAAAATAATACATTTTAAAATACTTGTCTGTTTTATGACTCATTGAGTGCTGGGTCTTCACTCAGTCTGATAAATGCAATAGCGCATATAAGATTCAAACATGCCTTGAAAATCAAGACACATTTTTTTTGCTGCTTCCCACAATCATAGTGGGGTATCCAGAAGCATAAAGACTTAGAAAATATATAAAAATCTAAAGGTCCCCAAAACTGGAACTCTGATTTCATGTTGTACAAATTTACTGTGGACAATAAATGTGTTAAGGCAAAATCTATATAAATCTTTGCTGGTAACCCTGACACACCAACTTGTAAATGTATATTAAAAGATGTCTGATAATGCATATTTATTTTGTGCTTCTCATTGTAGCACGGGAGAAGCTCTTCATACATATATTCCTTTATCCTTCCAGAATAATTTTTCCTTTGAATCTTGATAAAAATATAGGTATAAATTACCTACAAAAATCCCGTTACTTTTACACTCTGATATTCTTTAAGATGATGGGGTTGAAAATTACCTTTGAGAAAACATATTTAGACTGGAACCCAATGGGGTTCTGCAAACAGTGTAGACATAAATCAATAAAACAAATCTGTTTTTTAACTACAAATGTAAAATCACATACTCTGTTGTCTGAATAAATTTCAGTCTTATGTCACATCACATATTCCATACATTTATTGATCTATAAATTTTCAAAAACTATCTTAAGTGCAGCCCTACCTCACACAGACAAGCAAAGGAACTGTCTTCAGGCACCACAAACTCTCTACAGGGAATGTGAAGTAACCTACCACCAAACTGCCACTGTTGCTGCAGTTCCTGATGCCAAAGGCACCATCATTTTGCTAGGTCTGAAAAACGGAGGCAGAAACACCTAGTGGTTGCCAGGATACAGCTCCCAATCACCTGTAGGCCAAAGGGCCCAGCACAAAAACAAGCATCAGCAAGGAGTGCCCTTTTGGAATACAGGTAGGAGGAACTAGACCAGTATACTTTTGCTTAGCAATCATAAAATCAAACATTAGAGGGCAAGCTTTAGAATATTCATCTTAAACACAAGATAAAGGCAGTTGAGAAGTCATGTCTGAGGTGACAATGTAATTCAGATCACCTGTCAAGATCTGAAAGGCACGATAGTCCCAGAGGCAAGGCAAAACTGCCAAAACATCTATTTGAGGAGTCTGTCAAAGGCTCAGGCGCTCCTTTTGACAAGAAGCCTCCTCTGAAAGCATTTGACTTCTCACTGAAGTCTTACAACACAATGGTAAGACTACTGCTGGGTTTCTTGGTTTTCCCTGAAAGCAAAAGTTAGTGAGTTCTCTCTGTGTGTTTATGTATTTATTTTGACCAAAGTGTGTTTTTAATAAAGATCAATCATGATCTAAGTGTTTAACATAATGCTATTTTATGAATAAAACTGTGTTTTAGCCATATTATTTATGTAACTGTGAAATTGTTTTGACTTTGCTGGTCTATGACCGTAATAAAGAATACTGATACTGAATCATGATCTTCCTCGTAAGAAATATGCAGAACACAAACCCCTACATGTATCAAGCCACTCTATATTCCCAAACAATGAACGAAAACTGGAATACCCAAATATAATGCCACTTTTTTTTTAGGAAATAATTCTATAAAGAACGCAGTATGGAAAAAACACACCAAGACAACTGTTGCTTAGTAAAAAGGTTACAGAATGGCATGGATCCACCAGAAATTTCCATAGACAGAAGGAATTCCTGTTCCCATGGCATGACTTCCTTAGCCTCCCCCTCCTGCTGTAGCCCCTAATCCCCTCCCGAAATGCTGCTTATGAAAAAGCATGGGGGGGGGGGCGAGCTGGAAGCCAGTAACATGGGGAAGGGAACCAGCAAAAATCACTCCTCCCGTCTGACTACAGAAATTCCCTGTGAGCTACAAGCCAATGTCTGGATATTATCTTTTGGGATTTTGCAGGATTCCATGGCATATATGAAGAATATCCTACAGGGGGCATTGGAGAAGATGTGTAGTTAGCAAATTTAGATCAAGAACTTCCTGGCATTTTTCAAATAATCTCCTCCAATTGAGTCCTGATTGGCTCAATTGGAGACTTCCTGCTTCTTTGAGCACATTTCCTCCCTACAGTCAGTGCTAGTACTCTCGCTTTCCTTTCCCTCTCTTTACAAAGTCTTCAATTCTCAGTAAAGCTATTTATTCTTTAAGCAAGTGCTTGGCAAACTCTGCCAACCTAGATTTTTCTGAACATTCCACATTGTAGAAATGTCATAGAAAATATTAGTCAAACTTTGCTGTGTTAGTCAAACTAGTTGTCACATTTGCCACTAACATTTTTTTTTCAGTTTTGGTCTTCTCAAGACTTGCCAACATTAAAAATATGCATAGCTTCTGTGAATATATGGATAACACCATTCAAATGTCTTTGACACTGAAATTGCATTTCATATGAATTTATTAAAATATTTATTTCCCACTTCTCCTTCTGTCCACAGAGACTCAAAACAGCTTAGAACCTCTGAAATCAAATTTGACTTCAAGCCATATAGTTAGATTTTTTTTCCCATCCACAATGACTTGTTCAATTTCTGTGTCCGGTAGATCTATGTAGAACTAAATTTTTAAAAAAATGGTTCAAATGGGAAAATCTGCATGGCCTCCCATGCTTTCAGTACGTCTTCAAAAATTAAAGTTAAGAAGACCATGCAGACTATTGCTGGATGTAGTATCAGCTCCTTCAGATGACAAATTCAGTGTTATGGAGGCCTTCAAAAACTGTCATTACGGATGTTACTATGATGAGGGTCAAAAATATTACAGCTCCAGAACTCCCATTTAAGCCATCCAGTTAAGAATGAATAATCATCCTGGAAAAAAAACTGATGAAAACAGAATTTTCCTTTGAAATTTTTCTGGGCAACTGAGGATCTCTTTAATCCATACATATATCATTAGAAAATACTGAAGCACAGCAACTAGTACTTCAACATTTGTTTCTGAAATGTGAATCTCAAGTTCCCCAAGAAATGCCACTGTGTTGTCCACATCAGGCAAATGCCTGCAACTTCTGCTCAGGACAAACACTTCACACTCTACATGCCTCAGGAACTATATTAATTGTGATGGAGTGGCAGCAACAATACTGTAAGCTATATAAATATGCATTTATGCTCTGAGGGAGAGAATAAGAAGTCATCCATATCTCAGCATATTTTATTTTATATCACAAATCACAAATTCATATTGGGGAGCTAGTGTTTGAAAATAGGGCTTCTGGTTTTTCATTTAAACTGATATTTACTAGTAAACGCCTGCTGGAAAAAACAAGACTTACCGGTAAATATTAGTTTATTTCCCAAAGATATCAACTTTTTTTCACACTGTTCTTAGATTCAGAACTCCAGCAGGCAGCTTTACACCAAACAATGCCTAAGACAAAAATGAGCTTTTCAGCTTTATTGATATTTGCCAAAAAACATTACCCACCCACCCCCAGGGTATATTGGTAGGTAGATAAATGCTGAAAACAAGATCCAGAAGCCCTAAACCTAACACTCCTTCAGGGTGATACCACTTTTAGTGCTCAGGCTAACTTATTATGCAGTTAATCTGGTATATTGTTAATCATTAGAGCAACTATTAATACCTCAAGACACGATCTGATGCCTGGTTTGATTTTGATGCATCACAGCTCTGATGCTTCTCTTGAGCTTTAGCCAGTTTCTCTGCTGCAGCAATAGGACATCCCGAGAGGCTGCAATTACAGAAAGAAAACGTAATTGTCGTGTCCTCAATACAGGCCTTCTTAGAAAGCACATGGAAGAAGTTTTTTCTGGGGGGGGGGAGGAATATTCCTTTGATGCCCTACATTATTCTTCTCTATAAAGATGCACAGAAGACATCATTACGAAAAACTTTGTGTCCAATTGTACACAGGTAGAACACTATTTCTATATGAATTTTGACCCACCAAGCAAAACACAGTTCAACAGCTATAAATTGTGGCCTCTTTGGTATTTAAAAATCCTCATGATTTTGTTGACCCAGGCAGAAAGCAAAACCAGGAGATTTACGAATGAAGCCTCCATAAGTAGTAGATTAAGAATGCATTGTTGGTAGGTCACAAGTTGTATATGTTTCCTGTATATAGTTACTGATGCATGATCATGAGAATTGCCAAACAAAATGCAAGACTCAAAATCTATTACCTAGTTATCAAAGAAAAAAATTATATCTAGCACTAACACTGTTGCACTAGTTATTCAGTGGCAAGGTTTTAGTGGCTGAATTATGCATAGATTTATAGTGTTATTTCAGCTTCTTTAAAAAATGTAAAGCTACAATCCTAAAACTGATAATTTTAAAGTAAGCATTGCTGTACTCGGTAAGGCACTGCTGAATAAACATGGATAGCACCAAGAAACTTGAGCTGAAGCTCTGGAACTTATAAGTAAAATACACTTTTTACAGCTGAAATTGATAGAAACTACCAATGAAAATGCCCAATAGATTTCTTTAAATATTGAATGGAGCAGATAATAACAATGTCTGCTTCTTCTGGAAAAAGTTTGAGGAGAAACAAGTAGAACACTGGAAACAGCACATACAAGACCTGTGTCATAACAACGGAAACATTCTTCCGGTCATAGGTTATGACATATGTACCCCAATCTTTCTTCCAAATAAAATGAGATTACTGTAAAATGCAGGTCAGAATTTCTGCTGGCAGAGTTCTTATTAGCATTGCAATATAAATCATGCTCAAATAGTGAATCTCCTTTCCATGGAATAACACTAAAGTTGAGGGAAATATTTCAGACCTTTAGAGAAGGCCCAATGCAGTAGAGCATGTTTCTCATATTCTTCTCTGAATCTCCATGGCATTACATTACAGCAGTACTGTGAACAAACTTCCATTTCCTAATTCAGATTTTATATTTTCGAGGAAAACCTTCCAAAACATTATGATTGACATGCCACAGCAGGGGTAGTCAAACTGCGGCCCTCCAGATGTCCATGGACTACAATTCCCAGAAGCCCCTGCCAGCGAATGCTGGCAGGGGCTTCTGGGAATTGTAGTCCATGGACATCTGGAGGGCCGCAGTTTGACTACCCCTGCGCTACAGCATTAATGTTCAAATAAGTATGGGGAGGAACAGAGTGTTTATGGAGAGAAGCAAAAAGGGAAATTCCATCGACAATCTTGTGCCTCAGAATCTATGAATCTGAGATATGAGGGAAAAATAATAATCACACAGGCCCTTTGGGCCAAGAAAAATGCAACTTTCAAGCATCTACTCTTTCCCTTCCATGATATTAATAGGAACAATATCCAACTATTTTGCCTGCATAAGTAATTATAACATGAGGTTAAACTATGCATTTTGCACATACTTTTTCAAAGATACATAACCATTTGGGTTTTAGCTATTTATTCTCTTCTTTAGTTATTTCATCAAAATTTTAAAGGTCAGTTTGAAAATAATTCCTTTGGTTTACTCCTTTATGGTATAAGACCATATCCACACATTGTTCAGTTTGAAAACATGTTCTTCAGAATTCATTGGAATCCACATCATTTATGTACACTAAAAATTGGTAGAATAACACAGTAAAAAGAAGGAAAAAAACTCTGCCCTGTTAACTACCATCTATTAAATACAGTCATTCTGCAGGGCTGCCATTTCAGTTGTCAATAAGATAGCAAATAGTAGAAGGTATGGGGAACAGATTTCCTCATAGATTAAAAGACTTTATGCAGAATATATTTGAGTTTAAATAGTTAAATAGAAAAAAAAGTATTTGTTGTGGTATGTTATGCTGTACCTCATAATACCCAGAAATATAGGGCCTCTTTAGGAATAAATTATATGTGGGCTGAATGAGGAGGAGAGTTACTGAGTACCTCTCCCTGTCTAATTGGCATACCTGATGGACAGCTAAAATAGTTTAAACTTTAATTTTATATCAATCCATCTATAGACGAGTGTAAACATATAACAACAAACCTTGACATTTAGTTCACTGCTTGAATTAATTGCGTCACAAGGTTAACCCTCTGGTACAACGTTCCATAAAAACAAACAAAAACCAGGCAAACTAAACACCCTCAGTCAATCTACTCCATTCAGTAACGGCCCAAGGTATCCACAACTACGCACATGTACGCACACATACACAAACACACACTCCACATACACCCGGAGGAGACTTTCAGAGTTTTTGGTGCTGTGAAATAATATCTGCCTACAGTATAGCTCAACGAGCACATTCTTACCTTCTGTGAGAATTCCTGTTGCTATTTACGTGGCCCCGGCCTGTGCAGCCTGGTGTAGGACACTTAAGAACGTTTTCATGCATGGCAAGAACTTGACAGGGAGAAGGAAAGGAAACAGCAGAGTGTGGAAACAACAACAAGAAGAAAAAGATTTCAAGTCCCAGTTTGTAAGAAGCCATTTTAGTACAAAGCAAGATTCATTAATGACCAGCATTCCTGAAAATAGACATGTGACAGATATAGCCAATAAGGCCTGGTGAAGGAAAGAGGTGCTGTGGTACTATACTCATTAAACACAGGATGATGTTAATACATTAAGAGTTATGGAGGGCAAGGAATCTAACAATTAATGTGTCTCTGGTGTGACAGTGAAGCAGGAGGCTGCGTAAGCGCTGAGCAAAAATACTGAACAGCATTGGGTTGGGGTTTAGAAGCATTTTTTTTTTAAAGGCGCATATAAGCAGGAATAGATTGATTCATGTACACATTATAAGGCATACAGCATCTGGAGTCAGTACAGCGTAAAATATATGTGAATTCTGAAGAATCGAATTCACCTTCTGTGTAGTTAACGGAGGACGTAAGGAGAGATCTGAAACCCAGTCATGGAACTCAGTTCTAGGGCCCAGCAACTGCCTAGGCAGGACTAAAACTGTTTAAAGTTCAGTGGCAGTTACATCCATATCGTGAACGTTTATTCTTTTTGTTTGTTTGTTTGTTTGTCTTAAAAAAATCTGCAGCCCTTAATAAATCATAATGGGTCCAAAATTAAAATAAATAGAAACAAAGAATATGAGCACGTTTTAAAGTCAAGAGGTTGGTGGAGTGATAAATTATGACTATAAGGAGCCAATAGGTTTGGTTTAAGCAACACAGCTGTCACAATACACCACCAAGCAAGCCTTGGGGAAGGTTTGCCACTGAGCCCCAGAGGGAGAACTTTGTATGTTATATCCCCAGCATTTCCAGATAAGGGATTTGAAATCTCAAGGACCTTACAGATCTCTGTTGGAGACCTGGCTTCAAGTTCCCATAACAATACAGGACTTAGAGGGATTCCTGGACTGACTCAATATAAGGCATAGCCTTATAATTCTTTCCGATTACAATATTTCTGCCATTATGGGCTAAACGATTAATGCTTTTCTTTTTTTCAGTGTGTACAGGAAAAGGCTATAACCAATTTATGTGCATCTGTATGACATGAAAAAAAAATTGAATCCATGTCACGAGTGCACAGAATTATGCTTCATTTCAAAAGGAACCAATCGTATTTAATGGAATTGTATTTAATGCTTACTTAAAAGCCAAAGACATCAGGAATAGAACCTATACATATTGATTCACAACCACCATCATTCATCACCATCACCACACCACTAGCAGTGTACTAAAGATGTGAAAGCTTCACTTTGGAATTCCTGCTATTCAAAGCTGTTCTTGAAACATGCTTTACAAGCCCAGCACTGCAGGAGTCAGGAAAAAAAAGAGAGAGAGAGAGAGAGAGAGAGAAATGAGCTCACCTTTTTCACTTTTGTCACTATTGAACATGCAAACCGTTTAAAGCTATATTCTTCTTTGATCGGTAACATTTCCTGAATGCTCTGTTTACCATTTATGGGGAAGGGTGAGAGCTCAGCCTGCTTTGAGCAACTGAGTAAACATTGGCGGTTGAGAAAATTATAGGCCTTGCTAAACTGGAAATTGAATTCCTTTGATCAACTAAATTCACTCACCAGCTGAGAAGCGGTGTGTTTCTTTAATGGGATTTCCCCCTCCATGATCTTTATTCTAAAAAGGAAGGTTATGCTGTTGCAAAAGGATGCTACTCCATGGCTGAAGTCGATACTTCTTACTCCAGATTAACAGTGTCATCCTAGGCAGAGATGCATCCCTTTAAGCCCACAGACTTCAAAAGACTTAGAAGGACATAACTCTGTTAGGATGGCACTGTGATATAAGATTTATACTGCAGGTTTCTCATGACCTCTCTCTCTAGCTACTTACTATATTCTGCCCATTGCAGAGAACCATTTGCTTAAGAGCCAATTCACTGGCTTTTGGAGCACAATGGAATTCCTTAATAGACAGCAAACACACTTACTCCTTTTGCTGTTGCTATACAAATATTGATGTATTTACTTCCTTTATGAGATTTATGAAATTGTTTTCCTTATAAATAAGGATGATAAAGAAATTTACAACATGATGACACTGCATCATGTGGTAAGTAGTCCTAGCTATTAAAGCAAGGTACAAGAAAACCACAGTGCACTCCTAAGCAAAGTTACTCCGTTCTAAGTCCATGTAAATCAATAGTCTTAGAAGACGGTTGCTATGCTTCAGCAGGGGCAAAAATAGGGGTTACAAACAATAGAGATCTGGGGAATTCCTAGAGAGTTGTGATGTTACTTCTTGGGTCCAACCAAAAGTGACCTTGTGGCATTGCTTCCCACTCCTCGCTGTCGCTCCCATTGGAGTGAAAAGCAGGAGCATGAAATTGCCATCTGGTAAGCCTAGATGGTACCGATACCTACAAGACACGATGTATTGGGTAACAGCCCCATGAGAAGCGTGTTCCAGCTTTAGAAACGATTGATAAAGCAATTTTTGATCTATTATATTATGATAACCAATCCAGAGAATTTACAGATTTACCGTGGATGATTCCTTAAAAATTAAGTTATTTGGGGGGCAGCTGTTTCTTAACATATTTTGTCTTCTTTATCCCCATCACACAACTGCAGCATTTTTGCATGAACATCCATACAAAGAAAGTTGTATCTCTAGAGGTAATTTTTTTAAAAAATTAAGTACTCAAAATTTGATGTTTATATTTTAAAATATTTTAAATGAATTAAATTGCACACTTTTTCAAATTAAAAAGAACATGTTGTTCCTATATTTGAACAATACAGACCCTCTTGAAGAGGTGACCACAATAATTTATTCAGAATTAAGATCACTACTTGTTTGCTTGGGGAGGGAAAAAAAACTTTTACAGGCATATTGCAACTGTTTGTCAATATCCTAACACTATCAGAATCAAAGAATACAGCTTTAAAACATCTTCCTTCAAGCATAAAGGTTAGTATAGATGTGAAAATGACAAAATAAAAATGGAAATATAACAGAAAACAGGTTGCTAAATTGAGACATCATACTGGAAAAATGGGAGGAAAAAAAAGAAAAAGCTTCTTAATGCATGCTAGAAAAATTTGTGTGGAGTTTTATCCCCCATTTCCATGAAACATTGTGGACTTACTTTCTGGAGGGACCCTATCTTTGTGTGGGCATCCTGACAAACTGCGGTGATGGGGGTAAAGCCCCGTTACATGGCCAGTTCCATCACACCCAGGGGTAGGACATTTGCTCTCTTTCTTTTCTGTTCTTGAGGGATCTATAATTTACAACAAATGTGTCAAGTGAATGATGTTCTTCAGATTTCCAAATGGACGAAGGTTCATTTAATGAAATCAATTACTCTTTGGAAAATGTTCTTGAAGAACACTGGAAAAAACACATCTGCTACTGCTTAAACATTTTAATTTTCTGCTTCCTTCTTCCATACCAGAGGCTCCTCTGATCCCAGCTGTCCCAATTCACAGATGATAGTGGAAAGTGACTTTCCTCTAGGCAAAGCCACATCCCTATCAATGAATATTCTTCAGTCAGTCATCAACTATAGGATGATGCTATATCACTTGATATTTGTTTGGCTCTGTTTCACCTTTTTTGATACTATTTTTATCATATTTAGAAGTCTACTGATGCTATGTGGAAAATTCAGAGTCCTGAAGACAGCAAACCCAGCTCCTCAACATGTTCAGAGATCTACTGCAAATTATTTTTTCCAATGGCTTTCTAAAATGGGCATGCTATTTTCACAAAGGTGTGACAGGAAATATTAGAACATACATAAAACACATTTCTTTTCAAGGAAGAACAGGTGCTTTTAAGCCTCCTATTTGCCTTTAGTTTGGCCCTTGATACTTATATATGTGCTGTGCCTGAATATTGATAACATTCAAAGGGAAAGTGTCTTTAATTCTGCACTTTTCTTTTCACCAATGCCTATGAAAATGTTCTCTTTAACGAAAGTGTTCTGCCAAAAAAGTAATGGAATTACTGCAGATGTTTCTTCTGAATTAGAACTGTAATTCCAAATGCCATTCTCGAGGAGGAGTTTGGATAAGGAGCTATCCCTAATCTTCCTGTTTACACAATCAGTTATCCTAGGATAACAACCTCAGAGCTAAATTCAACCTCTGACTTGTATTCACATTCAAAGGAGAAATTTAGCAGGAGAGTAACAGTTCAGAACAATTTGAAAGGGAGGGTGAAACTGATATGAGTGTGTGCCATGAAGTCCTGAAATGGCTCTTTTTACTGCCATCCTAGGTTCCTTCCTGACTTTGTTCCTCCAACTACCCCTCAGCCTCCTGCTCCACATCACTGGCAATAAGAGACTGGTGCAGTGTTGTTTTAGCTGAAAGTCTGCTGTGTGTTAGGAAAGAACTTGATTTTAACTAAGATGAACCTAACAGAGGCATGTGAGGAACTGGGGATGAGAGATGGGAAAGCACAGCAAAAGTAGCGGGGGAGGGGAAACTTTTGGCCTTGGCAAAGAAAAGTTCATGCTCACTCTTCTTTTTTCTATGGGAATTACTGAAAGGGGGAGAGCAAGAGCCGCTGCATGGGAGAGGAGATTCCAGCCAACCCAATTAAAGAAGGGATATATCTGATCCCTGGCCTGTAGTTTGACCACATGAATCAAACGATATGAAAGAGTCAAGTGCACTTAGGAAGAACAGGGGCCTATGGCTTAACTCTCCTTTTCCCCCGGGATAAATGATTGTGTAAACAATATTAGGATTAAAATCTCAAGGCAATTTCACAAACTGAGCAGCAGCAAAGCCAGGTGTGCTACTAGCTGAACACTCTTCTGGACAGGCAGCTACAGCCAATCTCATTTTCCTAATGAGCATCTATTTTCTCCATTCACACTTTATAACCTATGTGTGAATCAGTACTCAGGTGGATAGAATTCAGAGAAATACAATCATCATCTTTGAAGATTAGGTGAGTTTATCATCTCAGGGTAAAGCAACAAACTAGGAATCTTGATAGTCTAAAGAAGCCCCCAAGTCAGCATTTCATCATGCATATCATCCTTTAGATCAGGAGTAGTCAACCTGTGGCCCTCCAGATGTCCATGGACTACAATCCCCATGAGCCCCTGCCAGTGTTTGCTGGCAGGGGCTCATGGGAATTGTAGTCCATGAACATCTGGGAGACCACAGGTTTACTACCCCTGCTTTAGATTGTTGCAAAGTTTTGAAGACCAGAACTAGTTTATATCCAAATTTCTAGCATACATGCAAATATAGATCATAAGATTCTGTGTCTTACAAAATTAAAGTCAACCAACCTCAACCATTCACATTCTAGAATTCATCCTTATTGCAGCAGTAAAAAAAATTGTCTATCAGCACTATGGCATTTGAACCTGATCTTGGCATTCTTTTGCTCCAGGTCTAACATCGATTCTTTTCAGGATAATATTTTTATTATTTTGTCTCTTACATCATCAGTTTTAACTGGTTTATTTATTTGACAGCTCAAAGCCTGGAAAATTTATGGCACTTGTCTTTCAGTTGGAAAACCACAGGTAAAACCAAAATCTTACATTCCATGTAAGGTTTCATAGCTCCATAACTGTATTTAAAATTTAACTTTTGCTAACATATTTCTCATTAATTATACATTTATAATCAAACTGATTCACAACTCACATGAATACATAGAAAGCCCCTTACATTTAAGAATGGATCAAATGCCTGCTCTTGCCAGCTAGCTGGCAATGATAAAAGGAATATGCACAATTTGTTTGTTATGTTATTAAATAAAAATTTATGGCAGGCTGCAGAGTCCACAGTTTGGGTGGCTTTGTCACCATTAAATGAAAGCCATTCATATGCTCAAACATAAAGTAGCCACCATTGCATAGTTATCAGCTACATTTGGTTTGGTGGGCCACAAGCTGTAGGGACATTCTCTATGCAAAGCTGCACATATCTTAAAGACCCCTGAAATGGTTTGTATCCAATTTTTAAAATTTGAATAGGATAAGAAAAGGACATCTGCATAATTGGCACACATTCTATCACATGTGCTACTGTTTCTTGTACTAGATAAGGATAATAGTATATTTAGGTTATAAAGCAACACAAACAATCAAACATTTTGTAGATAACAATAGCTCTTTGGGGCTGACCTTCTGTATAAAATGAATGAACATTTGTGAGGGAAATAGGATCACGGTGACAGGGACAACTGCAACTTACATGCATTAATCTGAAGCTCTGCTTATATGCATACGACCACAACACTGTAGTGGCTTCTAAAGCAGTCAGGAACTCTGATAAAACAGGCTTCCTGATATATACTTTATTGATTTACATCATTAATACCTTGCTTTTCTTCCCAGTGGGGACCACTGTAAGTGGCTTACATTGCTCTTTTCTATTTTTGCCCAAACAGCACCCCTGTGAGGCAGAATACATTGAGAGTGTGTGAATGCCTCAAGGTCACCCAAGAAACTTCCATGGCAGAGTGGAGATTTGAACCTGGGTCTCCCAGATCCTAGTCTAACATGCAGTATACTACACATGCTCTCCAGCTGATAGGTTGCATGCAGAGCTTCCAATAAACACATATAGGTTGGGGGAAGGGACTGTTGGCATGATTTGTTCATTGTCACAATGACGCATTCATTGGAGGGGCTCAAATGTCATCTGAAAAGCTCTTCATATCTATATACTTCAAGTTGAGGCACAGCATTAAACGCAGGACCACCGGGGGGGGGGGGAGATCAGAATTAGAGCTGAGAAAAAAATGACTGCCTCTATGCCTATGATACATTTTTATTTTTTATTTTTTGCAGGAGGGACTGCAAAATATTACGTGCCGAAGAAAAGATTATTGTTAGAAGAGTCGGTTTTTATACCCCACTTTTCTCAACACTAAGGAGTCTCAAAGCAACTTACAATCGCCTTCCCTTCCTCTTCCCAAAGCCACCCAGCAGGCTTCATGTGGGAGAGTGGTGAAACAAACCCGGTTTTCCAGATTAAACTGCTCTCAACCAAGACACCTTGCTAGCTGTTTACTGGTGTTGTGTTTTGTTAGTCCTATTTCGTACAGCAATATTCAAGGGCAACTAGATACAGGTCATTAACCCAACAGTATATTGATATAGGTACTGCCATTAAAATAGGTAATTCATTGAATAAATCCACAAATATAGATGGCAATGAGTTATTGCTAGTTGAACAGCTGAAACATACAGGAGCATATCTGCCTATTTACTTCAACATTTGAACAGTATTACATACAAGCAACAAAACCATAAGATAGGCTAAGGTACTTAGACATGCAGGCCAAAATCTTTCATTCCCAGAAGACTTTACAGCTTGATCTAGTTTTGTTGGAAAATATTGAATATGGGATTAATTTTAATACTTAGATATTCATTGTGAAATGTCTGTAACCATTTTCTATTACAGGGAATGCAGGGGTTCCCTTCTTAGCCCGTGACTATGCTATTATTATCACAACTGATGTAACAAGCAGTGGTGGGGAGGTAGATCCACAGTCTGTCTAATATGAAATAAGCATGTAAGAGAAAGGATGGCCTCTCTTTTTGCATTTAGGGACTCACCATAGTAGGTCTTAAAGCAGAAGAGTAGAAGGAATGATCGTGCATCCCTTTTGATGCTCCTACTTCCCTAGATTAAAGCATGAGCATCTTCCCAGAGATGTGTACCATTCATTACCTCAGAGAGCCTTCCTGACATATTTGGGAGGATCATATATGCTTGATAATAAGTGATATAAAAACTATACACCTTTCATTCATCCTCTTTTTAAATTGTCTCTTTGACCGTTTATGCACTGGAGGTTTCATGCTGGGCTGCAGGCTGGAGTTTTAGTCGTGGCAGGTTGTCCCACTTCTTCCTGCACCCACATGGGGGAGCATTTGGCCTCGTGCACCTCATCCACCCCTGATTTGTGCTCCTGCACAGGAGGTGGGGCAGTGAAGTTCCCAGTGCATAAACGGTCTTTCAGAGTACAGAAGATATATGATTCTTTTCCCTGTTTGCTCTGTTAAAATGAAGAAGTTTGGGGGACCCAAAGTTTCAAATCTGCCAAACCTGTCCAGCTTCAGACCCAAGTGCCATTTTGTGGCTCTTCTCATCTTCAAATTTCATTTCATTTTGCAAGCTTCAAGGCCCAGTGACCTTTTTTTTGCTGAGCAAGCAATATGGATTACAACCTTCAAAGGTTTAAAGCTGTCAGAATTTTCTGAGTTAACTGTTCATATTTATGCGCTATTTCTATCTCTTCTCTATTATATATAAAACTTAAGAAAAAACGTACTTGGCAAACTGGGTTTTTCTCTCTTCAAACAATTTCATGGCTGGTTCATGTAATTTTTAAAAATCATTTGTGATCCTGAACAACATACATACTACCATTGTGTAGTCTGTATATGCATAGTATCCCCTTTGTGTATGTGTAAATTTGACCCTAAATAGTCACAGATAAACATAATGTGTACAAGGCAAAATGAAACTTATAGAATTCAGATGATTGGTCAAATTGTCATGACTGTCATACAAAATGTTGCTGGACACATTCATGGTTCCTCTGTTCACATATTGTGTTGGTCTATGCCCCCCAAGAGTGTTTGCATATATGATGTACTGTATAAACTAGGTCTATACCATTTACTCACAATGGTAGTATACACTACTATGGAACATAGGCTGTGTGATGGTTGTGTGATTTGTGTGGAATATTTTGGCCTTTTCCTTGGTTATATCAGCTTTGCTTAAGACATACAGGAAAATGTTTTTAATTTCATAATTAAGCTTTATGTCCCCAGGAAAGAGTAGGAGTCCAACAGCACCTTAAAGACTAACACAATTTGTGGCAGGGTGTAACTGGGCTCAGTCTTTATTCTTCAGATACAGTTATTCTAGCTGTGTCTGGAGGAAGTGAGCATTGACTCATGAAAGCTCATACCCTGCCCCAAATGTTGTTAGTCTTTAAGGTGCTCCTGGATTCTTGCTCTTTCCTATTGTTAAAAACAAACTAAAGTGGCTGCTCATGTTCATCTTTATATCCTTATTAATCAAGTTTGTAATATAAGAACATAGCACTATTGTTTAATGTAGTGATGTTATGAGAAACCATGGCATCGTTCATAACTACCAACATTGTTCATTTTCTAAGTAATAGAGATCCCACAGCTTGTATTAAAGCTAACCGAAATGAACATTATTCAGCCACTAGTAGGATATTAAACACTTTACAAGAGTGTACGTTCATAAAAATAGCATGTTTATATTTACATGCAATACACCTATACAACTACATAAAACGTTATTAAACACTATTAAGGTAATTTTATATGTTTCATTCTTTCTTGCAAATTGGTTCACTGCTAAGGAAGCACTTTAAATATTTCTACAAAGGAATGAAACCACTGAAGTGGAATGCTTATAAGAAAGAAATTGCTATTGATCTCAGCCCAGGCCAAAGCATGCCTTGCATAGCAAATGACTTCCATTACCTTACGATTTAAGATAATTAATGTGCAGTCATTGCCCTTATCTTATGTTATCGGTCATTGAGATACTGTTCAATTTCTATCAGCCAACTCTACCTTTTTATAAGGGGCAAGGTTCATCAATAATCATCAGTTTGGTAATAATTTTATAAATCAGGATGCCACCCACACTGTCTAGTCTGTAAAATCTGCATTTCCTTGGAGTCTGGCTAAGTGTCTTCCACAAAGTTCCACCATTTAACTCAGTTCATGCAAGATGCATTTCTGTTCATTATTCAATCATAACTTGCACCAAAAACCATTTTTAGCATTTCAGGAAAATCTTTATGCCTTTCTATATGATCTCTTATTTGCTTTGTTCTCCTGAAACGGATAATCTTTTCTACCTGAAAACAAACAACATTCCTTTAAAATAGTCTAAATGTTTTGAAAAAGTTACAAACAGGCTGTTTTTATTTCACAAAAAAATATAATTATATGCATGATTTATTAACACAATGCATCATACATTAGATAGAAATATTACCTTTACCATAATATGGCTTTTTGACATGGCCGTCACTGGATTTAGATTTCCTGTCATCTCCAGAAATCTGTCTTGGAGACTGTTCCTCATAGGATCTCATATTATCCCTCCTTCCAGCTTCCATTGCCATTTTTTCCCTCATGGCTTTTGCTCTTTCTGTTTCTAAAGCAATAGCTTTTTCAAGTAGCGTTAAGTTTCCTTTTGTCATATCAAACACCTCTTCAGACCTGTCTGAAGTAATAGAGGTGGTGTCATCATCTCTTTCATGACACCCATCCTCTTTTGCACAGCTAGAAAAAGTTCTAGATCTGGGACTCAACTGTTCTTCAAGCCTCATTAAGTTCATCATATCAGAATAGTTCCGATCAGGTGTCCGTCCTTGAAAATCATCTTCTTGCCGAGTGTGTTGGCGAGAATTCAGGTTTTGCTGTTGATTTCTTTCTTGTGGATTTGTCTCACTGAGTTTCCTGGCCAAATCAAAACATTGATTCCTCAAGCATTCCAAGCTACTGAGACATACCTCTTCATCACTTTCTTCCACCATTTTTTCTGTAAGCCCGTTGTTTGTAGGCTTCCCTAGCATCCCATAGTTCATATTCCTGTTTTCTTGCTGCGACATATTGTCTACATAACTTCTGTCGTTAACGTTTTCTGAAAGCACTACACCGTGTCCTTGTGCTAACAATTTGAGCGAGTCCACAGTTTCCCTAACAACGTCACTGTCTAAATCTAAACTCAGCTCACTCTTACGACCAACATTTTCATTTTTGTCGCTATCATCTTCCAGGCTATTAGATGTATTGCTATTCATTTCTGATTCAGTCCTGGCTCTGTATGCTGCATCCTCTGCAATTTTGCCAAGATTTAACAATGACTTGGCCACCAGTTCATCATAATTATCATACTCATCATTATTGTTATCGTCTTTTTCTGTGTCTTGCATTCGAGTATTGTGACAATTCATTTGATGGTCTTCTGCATTAAAAAAAAGGAACAAAGAAAGAGAAACGGAAAAAGAAAAGAAAAAAGTAGCTAGAATTGGAACTGTTGTTGCACTAGTATGGACAGAATGCAAACTGCTTGTCCATTTTTTTTAGCATACAGTACTTTGAAAAACTAAAAAACCCATGTTAATTTAAATTTAAACTCTGGAATTAAGGAAGTGGATTGCTGCTCTTGAAGATATAAGGCCATTTCTATACCTTCGTTACAGACCATTAACTTCCTGTGCTAATCTCAGAATAATTAGGAACAATTAAGGAAACCACCACTTCCCTACAAATAAATTATTCGACATAATTTGTAGATACTTGTATTTCATGGTTATCTCAAGTATTTATTGCTTTAGAATAACTGCATGATTCATAGTATTTTATTTGTCTAGATTTTTTAAGTGGCTCAAGTCCCCTAGTTCTAACACAGAACAAAAGTTAGGGGATGTAATTTTATATATTATGATGATATGTGTGTATATATACACATCAGAAAAAGTTATTCATATAAGCAGTCATTATGTCAAATCCATGCAGACACGTTCTCCCTGGGAGCATGCAAATATGGAAAAGACATGATGTTTCACGTAATCAGTCTGGATTTTGCTATTCTAATGCATATCTCCTGTATATTGTTAAATTACAAGCATGTGAAGGCATACACATATGTTTAACTGTATGCCCAGGTAGTCTATATACTGAACATCAGCTTGAGGTAATGCCTTTATACTTAGGTTACAGGCACTTACCAATACTCAGCAAATATTACCCTAATATACAGACAAAGGTACTACTTGCTAAATACTGGCATGTGCCTACTACCCAAACATACAGCATTGCCTCAAAGTGACAAGCTTATTTTGTCATGGCAGGCAGAAGCACTAAACAAATTGTGCTAACATAACAATGAATCTTTGTCACATGCTTTAAAACATACCAAGTCATTGCTTTTTTAGCAATTATAATCTGAAATATATGTTTTGCCTTCGGTTTTACAGAGGACATTTATTTATAATAAAACCCGTCCTCAACATTAGATTACGTGCTATGGTCACCAAGAAGCGAAGCCTAGGGTGGAATATCCTGATAAGAAGCATGAGCCTCAATGGCCAGATCACAAGGATACAATGACAATGCCAGTCCCCTCCCCCCGCACACATACACATGCATATAATGTTGAAAGGTGCTTCCCTGAATCTTTTCCACCGTATGACTGCTATTATAATGCCTGCAGTGGAAAACAAATCATAGCTGCTAAAGACACAGTTGCAGTGAGGCCAATATTTGTTTTCTACACTTGACTAAGGTATAGTTCTCATTGACTGGGAGCCAATGAGTATGTGACACACCTGAGAGTAGCCTTGTAAGATTCCAGTTCTAATTCCACATAAGGGCCATAAAGTCGCTTATGCTTAGCAAGGAATTCCCCAGGATTTCAACTGGTCAAAGTAATAAAATCAATAAACATATGTTGATTTCTACTCGTGGAAACGTCTAGTGAATTGGCTTAGATCTAAGGATGGAAATTGCTCCTCAGTGAGTGAGTTTGTAGTTTAAAATGTTTACATATGATATACAAGTTTGGGGCTAAAATGAGAAGATGGGATGAGACACAGATAGCAACAGAATGAGACCATGAAAGAGAGAAAAAATGAAAAATTTCAGATGCTTTACAGTGTAGTATATTAGCCTTTGCTTACCTACTGATTAGTATTTCTATGCTGTCTGCAGTCCAATAAGTTGGAATAAACATTTGCATGGGGTTATTTAATATGAAAAGCAGAACACTCTAATGGATTACTTGCTAAAATATCTTAGAAGTAGGCTTTGAACTACTGAAAATAATTAAATCCTGCTAGTATCAGAATAAGAAAGGAAATACACTCCTTCAGACATTTCCTCTTACCACTGAAGAAAAGATATAAGAAGTACTGCAGAAACAATTATAGGCTTGTGAGCAAATACAAAATGAAAAATTCAAAAGCTAAGTTAATGCCAGTTCAACTCTCAAATCCATAGCCATGAATCCACATTTGGAAATGGATTTCTAATCCAGACAAGGTTGTTGTGCGTGTAGGATCATGACCTGTGCATCCAGCCCCCAGATGTGTCAGTTGTCTTAATTCTGACAACACTAATCATGTGTCAGGCAGAGGAAGAAACAGACTCCACCATCAAATAAAGAGATTGCCATTATCATCTTTATATCCAGTGATTCAGTATTGGCCAGTTAAAGCTCCTATATAAAATACTTCATAAGATGTCATCAGTAGTATCCATGTTTTCATCTCTCCCTATACATTGTTGTCTTTGAATGTATCTTAATATCAGGTCAAGATGATTATGTTAGGCTAGTCAGTGTGTGTATACAACTGGTGCAAAGTCACTCAAGAAACTTCTAGTTCACAAAAAGTGGTCAGCACTGTCTACTACAGCCTTTCTTGATTTTTTTACCATTGAGAAACCTATGACATGTTTCTTCAGGTTCCAAGAAACCCCAGAAGTGGCATAACCATATAGATTATAGTTGGGAAGCATAGCTGTGTGCATACCCCCCCTTCCCACCCCGTCCAGGCCCATCACTGGCCATGGGAAGGAGTTGACATGACCATATATGATTATATCACCCAATAAATGTTTAACAATTAAAAAAAATTAATTATATTCCACCCATTTGGGAAACCCTTTCAGGTCCATCAAGAAACCCAGGGTTTAATAAACCCTGGTTGAGAAAGCCTGGCCTACTTAGAGAGTATTCATTCTATCTGTGGTAGTTGAGGCATTCAACATGACCAAATTCGCATGTGTCCAACCTGGATTACAGCCCATGACTAGGTACTAGAAATCTTCATACAAAGACATACATTTTCATTCATGCACATATAAATGGTCATTAATGGCAATGAATGCTCAACATAGCTTTTGGATTCTGTGGTTTGAGAAATATATTTTAAAAATGAGTGATGTAAAACAGGAAGAACATCTGACACTTTCCTTACATGGCCATGGGAAAAAACCCTCAGCCTAAAATATGAGACACGTACTGTATGAGTGGAAACACGTAAACTCCTTTTTGAGATTTGGTGATGCTGGGTGAAAACTGTAATTATAATATTATTTTCTCTTTTTGTTTGGTTCTATCCATTTCATCTCTTTTGTCCTTTCAACCCTAAAGAGGAGGAAAAACAGTGGTAGGAAAAAAATGTGAACTGTAAATCTTAAAGGAGGGAAGTGAGGAATAAATGATTTGAATTCAAGCTTCACTTCTCTTCTTGATATTTTCTCTCTACCTAACTTTCTTTTCAAAAAGTACAACATAGGAAATATTTATATTAATATTTATTTATTAAAATATTTTTTTTCTGAAGTTTCTCCAGCTTTTTTAGCCATGACATCTCAGAATCAGAACTGTATAAAATAGAGTACCTCCAGGAAAGTACCCTGAATGCTTCAACCAGGATGTTGTAATTTCTATCACATCAAAATCTTTTACATATTTCATTAATCACATTAGCCACAGATATCATTTTAAATATTTCTTCAAGGATCCATGCAACGGGATGCAAAGAGCTTTACATGTTGGAAAGAAAGCTGGGCATCAACTGCGTGCAAAGATGCCAAGGATTAGCTGTTAATTGCCAGAGTTCTGAAAGGATGCTGAGATTCAGCTTTGCCAATATCATACTTTGTTTGCTAAGACATAGAGATTTTCTTTTCATTAATGGATTTTTGGCTGGTGAGAAACCAATGTTTGCAACATTTAGAATTAGGAAGGAAAAATGACTTTTCTATCTGAAAATATGTAATAAATGATTGACATATTTACAGATTTCAAAAACTTTACAATAGATGTATTCTTTTTGTTGTTTATCACAGAATCAGCACCATAGTACTTTTCAAGAGAGCTATCAGGAATACCATATGCTATTTTTGAGGGAATACCCTGCAAACTAAATCATATTTTAAGCCATAATCAAATGGGTTTATGCAATTTTCCATTTGCGAATGTTATTTGGTGTTTACTGGCTGGCAGATTAACTATATAGGTCAATGGTATCTATCTTCTATAATAAATATTCACAAAGAATATGTTTTTGCTGTTAATATGAGAAAACACCCCTCCCCAATCATGTCTTATTGAAACTACCATTGACATTCTTCACAGAGATCTTACAAATCAGTTGCTAGGAACTTAATTTTACACTAAATTCAGTCACAGTGTGAGTCCCTCAAAACATTTGCTAAACTTGGAAATTTATTTTAGGTAAACTTTTGGCTGTGAATCTAATTAATATCATGAATTCAGATGCATCTCTGCTGAAAATTGATCTGAATGGGGGGTTTTGTCCATGTTTTAAGATAACCAGTACTGCTGGATGCCATGATATGCACCCATTTCCTGTATGAGAAAAACATATTAGTTTTAGTAATAATGAATAGAATTTGTGGCATATGGATAATGTCTGAACAAAGTTGATATATGTATTAGATACATGCATACCAGAGATTGTGTGAATTTTAATTTCTTGTACAGTAATACTTTAGCAGCATAGCAAACAACAAACTTTTAAATGTCCATGGAATTCATTTTTAAACTCACAAACCATTTGTGGGAGTGGAGGGATATAAATAAAATAATAATAGTAATAAACAGAAAATGTTGAGAAAATACAATATTTCAACAATATATTAAAAGATCCAACCTGCCTTGCTGGATATACCTAATCAACAATAGATTGTGATCTACAATTCCTACTAACTTCTAAGGCACCAACCACAAAGCCTATTAACTTCTAAGGCACCAGTTTACTATAACTTCCCAATCCATCCCCCCCCAAAAAAAACCTTTTTTACAGTCCCTCTTATCAAAGGTTTTCAGGACACTGAACAAATAAGAAGAAGCCTCCAAATGCCCGAGAGGCATCCCCATATCAGCATAAGGATCTATAGAAGTGACCTTCTAAACACATCAACCCATGAAGCTGCTTTATACTGAGATCATTGGTCCATCAAGGTCAGCGCTGTCTACTCAGACTGGCAGAGACTCTCCAGGGCCTCAGGCAGAGGTCTTTCACATCACTTACAGCCTGGTCCTTTTAACTGGAGATGCTGAGGATTGAACCTAGGACTTTCTACATGCCAATGAATGTTTTGCCACAATTATGGTCCCCATTTTGGGATACACAGTGCCATCCTAAACAATTTATGTTTTTTGACTTCTATTTAAATCAGTGGCCTTAGGGATAGTATAACACCGCTTAGGAGGCTCTGCAAACTATCCAGGTGACAACATAACAATTACTGCATTTTTGTTTCAAATAACAGGCAGTGCACCAGCTATTTTTGGCAGCTAGGATCTCCTACCCCAGTGCTCCCCAACCTTTTTATCACCGGGGACCACTCAACGCTTGACAATTTTACTGAGGCCTGGTGTGGGGGGGTAGTTTACTCCTCTACTCTCAACCACTGCCCTAACGCTCTCTGATCGCTATGGTAATGTTTAAACATCCCTTCAAAATAAGATACAGACACGCCACAACAATGAACATAAGGAACATTTTATTTTCATGGAAATTTTAACGCATGACAATGACAAATCAATGGGAACCCTGAGCTTGTTTCTCTGCAACGAGATAGTCCCATCTGGGAGTGATGGGAGACAATGACACCTGAAGTGTGTTGTAAAGGGCCGGGGGGGATGAAGTAAAGGGCCGGGGGGGGGGGAGAAGGCGTCCTTTGTGGCCCACCTCCAGTTAGTTGATGGACCACATGTGGTCCGGGGCCCACAGGTTGGGGATCACTATCCTACCCTGCTCCCTTAAGGGTCATCCATTGTTTCAAATCAGGAGGTATATCTTCCACAGCCACATAAACTAAGTATTTTTTGCACAACTAAGTATTTTGTTTCTTGGGGGTGGGGGTGGGTGGGAACTGTGCCCTAAATAAATGTGTTGGCTTGTGACCTTTGTGAAGATAGATGGACCATCTCAGCCACAACCTGATTGCACAGATTTTTACTTTTGGGGCATTATTTCATTCCTCATATCAAATCACATAATAAGCTCATAGATTCATTCTGTGAAACATTTGGGAAATCTACAGTCAGCTTAAAACCACTAGAAGAACTGCTGCCATTTCACCTGTCTACATCTATGCAAAAATCTTTACCTTTGGACCCTTGGTCATCACCCTCCCTTATCAAGCCACATCCTCCATACTGTCACCTACACCCACAGTTAATTTGAAATGCCTTGATTAAAATCTTTTCCTTCTCCTCTTAGCATGATTGCATCATGCCTCCCTTAAATCTTTGCACGGTCTTTATTGAGGCTCTCAACCTCTGTGTTCTCAAGGCTTCTCTCCTAATGCCCCCTTCTTGCATTCTGTTCTCTGCAAACTGATCTGCTATTAGCCTCTTTGTCCTCTCTTCTCCATCTTGCCTTTGTGTCTTCACCCAGGCTGTTTCATATGCGCAGGACAGTCATAGTATACCTAATCAGGCTAACACTTTCTTTGTAGCATTTCCCCACAAAATCCACTTCTTTCTCAAATCTTTCCGGGATCACAGAGTGTTATTAAAAGCAGTTCTATTAACCTTTGTCTTTCCCATCTCTTCTTGCACCTTCAGTTATTTCCTTTCTTTTCTTTACACCTACACGGATATCATTGTTCTGTTTGTTTCACCACAGATTTTTCTGCTATCTTTGTTAGCTTTACAATAATTTCCCATTGCACATGCAAGTAACAGTTAACATTGTCCTTTTTCCTCTCTACACTACACTACACTACACTAAGGACCCCGTTTCCCCAGGGGGGGGGTGTTATGTAGCATCATGAAACAATTTCAACCCCTTCACTCACACAGAGGCTGTCAACTCTACTTTGTTTGCCAGAGACTTTGGGACATTGATTAGCTATGCAGGAGTACCCCTCCACTCCCTATGACCTATTATGTATGGCGGCAGCTACACCAGGCTGCCACCATGCTGTTGTGGCAGGGCAAAAAAACCCACCATCCCCTGTGTATGCATGGGGGAGGAGCTCCCTTGGCACTTGCCGGCTGCCCTGGCGCAACAGCCCCGTGCATGCAACGTGTGGCCGGAAGCGCCGGGAGTGCTTTGAAGCTGCAGCAGCAGTGGGGGGGGGGATCAGGGGCATGGTGCCCCCATTGCACAATGGTGGGGAGCAGCATGCTGTTCTCCCATCATGGTGGGGACAGGGGGATGCCCCTGTCAGCTCTGTGGAGCCGCAGAGCTGGCAGGGGCAAGAGGTGTCCCTGCAGCTATGCCTTTGGGCCTGGCTCCTTCGATTATGCACAGTGCTCGCCTGCGCCCTCAGGAGACCCAGGAATGCAGAAAAATCTGTGTTTCATTAACACATGTCTTCCGAGGGCCTGGGCTCGGCGGTGCCCAGGATGGTGGCAACGTCGAGCATAATTGGGAATTTCTCCCAAAGCCCTGTCGCCGCCAGTTTGGGTGTTCCGGCCCATGCATCTTATTTTTTCCTGGGAATCTTAACCTGTGGATCATTGAAACATACTTGAAGTTAAGATAATTTTGGTATCCTGGGACTTGCAACATTAGAGCAGCAGAAATGGAGAAGATGAAAATATTGCTATCTTTAGTCCTCTGCATTGGTGGGGGAGAAACGGCCTGTGGCTTAGATGCTGGAAGTTAAGTTGATTTTGATATCCTGAGACTTGAAAATCTAGAGAAAAATAAATGTAAGAAACAGACTTTTTTTTTGTCTCTGTACATGGATGGGGAAGGTAAAGCTGGTTCACCTAATACTTAAAGTGATTCTTCTGTCCTATAGTAATCAGATGAGCCTACAATTTCATGTCAGGGTATCTGAAAAGCCAGTATTTACTGTGGGTTTACGGTGGTTTCTGATATACATTTGGAGATTCATATTATGAATCCAGCATGTAAAATTTAGTTATTAGAGTGTTGGTCTAAGTTTGGGGAGACCAGAAGTCAAACTCCCATTTTGCCACAAGTGGCCATGGGCCAGTCACACACTCATTCTAAGTAGTGAGGGTGGGAGGACGTATTTCCTTTCATACACAAATTAAATATTTACTCAATTGTCTATATGAAGGCATTTATGACATCTTTCCTCTCCTCTTACAGATTCCTCTTTCTTAGATTGAGCTTCATAGAATCATAAAGTTAGAATGGGCTATACAGGCCATCTAGTCCAACTCTACTCAATGCAGAATCAGCCTAAAGCATCCAAGATAATTATCTGTCCAGCCTCTGCTTGAAGACTGTCAGTGAGGGGGAGCTCACCACCTCCTTAGGCAGTCAGTTCCACTGCAAAAGTTTTTTCCTGATATCTAGCCATAGTTTAAACCCATTACTGTTGTGTCCTATCCTCTGCTGCCAACAGGAACCTTTCCCTGCCCTCCTCTAAGTGACAACCTTTCAATTACAACCTCTCAAATACAAGCTTTCAAATACTTTCAAAATTAGACAACTATGAGGGGGGGAATGATATTTTTTACTTAATGATTAAATGTTGAAGGCATATTTTTGAAATCTAAATCATTTCATATTTAATATGGACCAGCTTCAATCTTCCCCTGTCCCTGGAAACTGAGAAATTTACACCCCAGTTAGCAGTCCTTGCATTCTCTGTCTGCACCCCCATATGTTACCCTCTTTTCCTTTCCCCCTGCCACACAGGTCCCTTTGTTACTGCCCCCCCCCCCGCATGGTGCTTTCTGTCTCTTATCAGAGAAGTGATGCCACTTCTTTTGGGGGGCAGGTTCATGATTCAGTGGGAGAGCATCTGCTGTGTATACAGAAGGTCCCAGGTTCAATGAAAGAGTGTTGCAACTATATATATTGTATTATATATGTGTGAGGTGCTGTAAAGTTGCAGCTGTCTTAGGGCAACTCCTCATAGGGTTTTCAAGGCAAGAGATATTCAGAGGTGGTTTGCTATTGCTTGGCTCTGTGTAGCAACCCTAAACTTCCTTGGTAGTCTCCCACTCAAGTACTAACCACAGCCAACCCTACTTCACTTCTGAAAATGATGAGATCAATATAGTCTGGGCAATCCAGGTCATTGTGTATAATTATTGTGAACCTATTCAGCAGCAAGGCTTATGGCTGTATTTTCCAGCAATTACAATATGTAAAGTTTAACCGTATTAAGCATCCTAGGGGTGTTAAGAGGACAGTGTGAAAGCAATCATGTAATCCCTTGGATCATGCAGATCAAACATGATACGTCTGAGGCTTCCTAAAATAGATATTTTTAAGGAACTTTTATAAATACTTTCTATTTATGTCCAAAGTTAAATGGCTGAAATGAAGGTTGATTAGTGTGGAGAGTGTTTTTTTTTTAGCCAGCATACAACATGAACGAAGCCTGTGCAATTTTGTCTGGAAATATCCATGAACCAACCCAAATAATCACAAAATGCCATTTGCATTTGAATGGACCCCCAGGGTCATCTAGTCCTGCACATGGCAGGAAAAACACAACTATCTGCCCACCTACAGTGACCCCAATGTCATGCTCAGATGATGCCCTCCCCGAAGAAAACTAGATGTCCTGGGCATGCAAGAAAGGGCCACCAGAGCCAAGCACAGACACAACCCTTCCTGCCCATCCACTTGTAACCTCCCTAAGTTTACAGTATGTCTCATCTCAGCTTAATGAGTGAACCACTTTTTTTCTCAGAAGCAGCTGCTGTCACTCAAGTTGCATTTTACTTGCTCAACCCAGTTTTAAACAAATAAAATAATAGAATAATTTAGATAAACATTTTTAATCAGGCATTCTAACTGGTATTAAGCCATCGTTTGCTATTAATTCTGCATCGCTATCTCTAAGAACATAAGAAGTTCCCTGCTAGATCAGATCTAGTCTAGCTAGTGCAGTGGCAAACCAACACCATTCAACAAGCATTCATTGTATACAATAAAACAGTTCAGCAATAAAATCTATAAACTTTAAAATCGCAACTAAAAATATTAAGAATTATCGGAATTATCAGCATCAACAGTTTGTTCAGGGTGAAATTGATTGACGAAGGCGTCCGAAGGCAGGATCAGTAGGAGAGAAGGGACAGAAAGGAGACCTGGTAGTTTTTGGAGGTGTGATTTCCTGGCTGGCCTAGGCCATAAGCCCAGCAGAAAGCTCTGTCTTGCAGGCCCTGCAGAACTTTGGTCAGGGCCCTGATGTCCCCAGGGAGCTCATTCCACCAGGCAGGAGCCAGGGCCAAGAAGACCCTGGCTCTGGTTGAGGCCAGGCATGTTTCTTTGGGGCCAGGAATCCTTAGCTGGTTGGTGTTACTGGATCACAGTACTCTCTGGTGCTTGTATTCAAAGAGGTAGTCCTGTAGATATGCAGGACCCAGACCACATAATGCCTTAAAGGTTAAAACAAAAACCTTGAACCAGATCTTGCACTCGACCGGGAGCCAAAGCAATTGCCGCAACACTGGTCTTATGTGGGTTCGCAAAGGTATACAGAAGCAAAATACAGGACCATAATAATTCAATGAACTTCTCTGCCATCTCCCCATCTTCCTCTAGCAATGCCTTTACTCCTTGGTCATCCAAAGGCACAACCGGTTCCCTGCTCTGCACATATTTAAAGGAATGTTTATTGTTTGTCTTAACTTTAGCAACCTGCTCTTCAAAATCTCTTTTTGCATGCCTGATTAATGCATGCCTGTGGTCCCTCCTGTTCAATTCATTGGGGCACTTTTTTAAAAAAAGCTGTGTTATTTATTTATTTATATTAATTTTACATTTATATACAAGCATTCTTTTAGATTTAGTAGTACCTTTTGTAACCTGTGGAAAACATTCTATCTGGGCTTCAATCAGTGTGGTTTTAAATAGCTTCCTTTTAACTATTCCCCTAAATTTGTTATTTTGAAATCAAATGTAATAGTTTTGGAATTTCGGGGTATCTTTTCATTGGAATGAATGCTGAACAGTCAATTATGATGTCTAGGAATCTCATGTCTTCAGCATGACTTAAGCACATGTTTACTTAGTCAATGCGAGGGAAGTTGAAGCCCCCCAATATCATAACATTATGTGCTTTAGTTATCTCCCTTATTTCCTTCTCATGATCAGCCTCAAAGGTTTGATCAGGTGGGTGATAATACACCTCCACTTTTAAGTAATGCTTAGGACCCAGTATTTCCACCAGAATCACTTCTGTAGGGGAGTTAATTCCCCTGATATTTTCTTACTTAATGATTCTATGATCTCTTTGATGTACAATGTAACACATTCCCTAACCCAGGGGTAGTCAACCTGTGGTCCTCCAGATGTCAGCGTTTGCTGGCAGGGGCTCTTGGGAATTGTAGTCCATGAACATCTGGAGGACCACAGGTTGACTACTTACTGTCCTGCCTATGGAGCTTATATGCAGGAATAACTTTTTCGATAGATTTTCCTCATCTCACCATGTTTCTGAGATACTCACTATAGCTAAATTGTCACTGAGCACTAAGCATTCCAGTTCCCTCACCTTGGCTCAAAGACTACTAGTATTTGCATATGTACATGTATGTTTCCATCTACAGCAGCTCTCGCCCCCTTCAGCCTTTTAGTCAGCAGCAATGGCCCACATTCACCATCCTACCCTCACTCCCACGTTTTATTATGCTCCTACACCTTCAGGGTTGACTTGTCCTGAACAGCAGGTTCCCCAACTCCTGCTGGCTTTCCTCTGTCAGCTAGTTTTCAGGTTTAGGGGAAATGGGCAATCAGTTTATGCCTGCAGTATTAGATAAAAACTATATTCAAGCATCAGAATCTTACTATGCTTCACCCACAAACTCACGGAATGGGTTATGTGTATGATAATATCTGTATATCATTAACCAATGTGGGCAGAACATTCTGTAGATCTGGACTGCTCGGAATCAGGAAATGTTTGAATATCCCTGCAGTAAAAATCCTCTGGTAGTTCAGTCTAATTGTCTGTAGTTTTCTTTAAACCAGTCAATCAATCACTAATAACAAATGAAACTTCTCAGGATCCAAGTTCTTGTTGATGTTCATATGTCAAGAACAGGCATGAAGACAAGACAAGTCTCCCCCATCCTACAATTATGCATTTTATTTTTCTTACCTAAATGCAGAACTTTACATTTATCTCTTTTGAAATGCATTTTGTAAGTTTTAGCCCAATTTTACAGCCTGTCAAAATCATCCTGTATATCAATTCTGTCCTCAGCTGTACTTGCTACCCTTCCCAATTTAGTGTCATCTGCAAATGTAATGAGCATCCCCTCTATTTCTTCATCCAGGTCATTTATAAAGATGTTGAACAACACAGAGCTCAGGACATATCCCTGAGGCACTACATTCATAAACATCACATTTTTACTTTTACTCTAGGGCATCCTGTGGCCCATTAATTACACGAGCCCTCTGAAAATTAATTTCTGACCCCTGTTTTAAAAGCAGTTTCTAAATGTAATGTTCTGAAATATAATTATGGGTGTATCACCTAGAATGATAATTAGGGGTCTAAACTTTAAGGGGTAACTTAGGGGTGTAACTTTAAGGGATAACTTTGGTCTAGCAAATTCAGATTAGTTGTTGTGCTAGTTTGCTGTGTACAGTATAATATATATTTATTCCAATGGCAGGGAGCAGTTCCTGTTGGCAGCAAAGGATAGGACCTGCAGTAATGGGTTCAAACTATACGCAGAACAGTACTGGCTAGATATCAGGGCGGGGGAAGGGAATTTCAGTCAGAGTAGTTCAGCAGTGGAATAGGCTGTCTAAGGAAGTGGTAAGCTCCCCCTCACTGGTGGTCTTTAAGCAGCAGCTGGACAGATACTTATCTTGGATGCTTAAGGCTGATTGTACAGTGAGCAGGGGGTTGGACTAGATGGCCCCTTCCAACTCTATGATCTTTTCACTGACAGAAGGGATGTCCATCAACAGGGCCCAAACCCTCTCCACTGAAACAGCACAAAGATCGAGTCTGAGGTCAGTAGTGGGAAGGATGAATCAGTGGATACTCCCTCTACCATTAATGAAAATCATCTCTGAGATCCAACCCTTTATCACATTCTATATTTCCCTTCCACCAAGAAGTGCAGACCAGCCTATGCAGTTTACCTTGTGAGATAGTTTAGACTGAGAGTAAGTGACTGACACAAAGTTACCCAAGAGCATGAATGCTTAAGTGAATGTTTGAACCCCAATCCGATTTTTAAACTAACCACTTCACCACACTAGCTCTATGGGAATTAATTTCAGTCCTGTGGATCATCATATGTTCCCACTGAGGCTTTCTATACTTTTTCTCCTCCCAGTTTAACTGAAAGTAACAGATTGTCAGTAGAGCCCAAAAGGGCTGTTCATTCATAGGTTATTACTATCTAGAATTTTTCCTGTTGATAGTACTTATCATTTATAATACATCCTACTCAAGTCAGTGATAGACCTATAGCATTTATTATTTATTAGCTCATCAAAAGTCATTTGCAAATTAACGGCTGATCTTAAAAGTTATTCTGCTAACACATAAGTAGCAAGGATAGTGCATACCAACAATTATGTTCATTTAATGTCATGTAACATGATATTTCACAGGAACTGCACTGGAATTTAAGCTGGTACCACAGACAGGTATTTTGAAACAAATGCCTAGGATCATGCAAGCTATGATCTAAAATCTAATCAATGTGAAGAGGATACCACCCAGAAATATTAAATCCTGTTAAAATCAGCTGGACAAACTTAAATCCTATGCATTAATCTGAAGCGCTTCTGAATTTTTTACATCCTTCCAACAAATCATGCGGACGATTACAGACTTACACACATGTACGTCTTAAGGAAACCATAAGCTTATCACAGTTTTTTTGGACTGAACATAGCAAATAGATCATTTCCTTCACCTGTTTTTTTTTTTTGGGGGGGGGTGATGATCACCACATATTGTACATGCAGTATATTTTTGCACACTTACAAACATGCAATGAACCCAATATTCATTTTGATACGGTTATACTTGGCTCTATCCTCATTACTTTCAATCTCTGCTTTCTGAACTATCTGATCTATTTATTTGCCAACATAACTACTTCATTTCCTAAAATCAATTTGTAAATATTGTTTCACTAATACCTTACCGACACTATGATGCACATATAAAAGATCTGGGTGTAGTCTGCATAGGGCTTTTTACCCACTGCCAGCAAGAATAAATCCCTGCTGTCTACACTGAATTGGATTTCCACTTTGATTTTGGGTGCTTTAAATCTTCCCTCTGCAACATGCATGATTGATCCAGAATGACCATACCTTTTCACTCCAGAAGTAGATATAACCCTCAATATTAGCTTGCTGCCTCCTGCCTCCAATGCTGTAGCAAAGCAATCTTCCCTGATTGTCCAGGGCATCAGTTCAAAGACTTCCTGGTTCCTGGTTGCATGGCTTGTCTTAAAGTGACTGTGCTCCAGAAGCCCTAACTTCTCTCAGCAGAGATTTGCCTCTTGGGTTCATCCCCCCCCCATTCAAGAAAAGAAAGAGAGAGATTCCTGCTGTACTTTGCTCCCCTCCCCACTCTCTTTCCCTAGTGGGTGCAGAACACTTTCTCTTTCAATGGGGGGGGGGGAGAGGAAAACCTGAGTTCAAATCGATCTGAATTCAGCAGGATTCACAATGGAAAAAAACAAAAACAAAGTGCAGAATCAGCCCAGGAAACAAGCCTGACCATCCTCTTAAAACATGATGATGGTTTCTAATTATTAATTAACAAAACAAATTAATGTTTGCTTCTAATTCCTTTCCTTTCCTATGAAGGCATGCAAGAATTTGTAGTATTTACATTTCCAAATACAACAGATATAGTCACAGTCTGCACATATATCATGACCATGGCATTACCTACTTAAATGATCATACCATGGCATCATCTACTTATTTCAGGTTACTATGCATGGAGCTGGAATTGCTAGGTAGCATTTAGTATCTCAAATAGAACAATGAACTTCCATCAACCTCATCTGCTTAGGCAGAGGGTTGCCTCTTGAGACAGAAGGAAAGCAAACCATTCACCTCTCCTCCTCAGAGCAAACCTACAATCAGGCTTAGGGAGGATTAGAACAGCAAGTAATTATAAGGACACAATTATGTTTTAGGCTTGAGATGAGAAAAATTATCTTGTTTGCAGGATCTTCCCACCCCATGCCTTCTGGATAAAATTAATGGAATGTGTTGCATTTGTACATTCAGGCTTGGATCCAGGTCTCTACTTATATATATATATTTCTGCTCCATTTCCCAATTGTGCATATTGTACTGATGATATCAACACAAAGCAACTTGCTACCAAAATGCTACTACAGTATTATTGGTGGACATGATTACAGTGCCTGCTGTGGAATCAGTTTACAGTATACTTGAAAAGTACTCTTTTCTTCCACACCAGTACTCTTCTCACATTTCCACATCACAAGGCTTAGTAGGGGGGATAAATGGAGAATATGCAGGGCTGTGGATGAGATGTAGAAGATAAGTTGCCTAATTCTGTTAGACCATTGGTTTATTAAGGTCAATATTGTTCCCCCTGACTGGCAGCAACTCTCCCAGGGTCTCAGGTTCAAGTCTTTCACATAACCTGGTCCTTTAATCTGTTCAAACTACAAACTGAGCTGGGACTTTCAAAAGACAAAGTAGATGCTCTAGCATTGATACATGGCCCCCTCACCTTAAATGTCATAATTGTTGGTTGATATATAACCTGATGACATTCAGGGCCAAATATACACACATTTTTATAATTTACTTTTTAATGCACTTTAGAAGTAGATTTTCTAGTTCTGCACAGGAAAATCCTGCTGCAAAAGCACATTGAAAGTGTATTATCCAAAGTGTGTATAATGGGCCCAGGGTGTATTACGCATGACAGGAAACCTCGCAAAAAGTCTACCCAAAAAGATGTTGTTGTTTTTATTTCTGCACGTGGGATTGTTTTTGCTGTGCAAAACCCATCATGTTATTTTTAATTATGCATGGCAGCCTCTCCTCATAGCATCAACTTTGTTTTTTCAGCACAGTATCTAAAACTAGCTTTGCAGTGACTTTTCTTTTGTCACAGTACTGAGGATGATCTCTTTTGATGCATAAGTATTAGAATGTTTTTAGTCACCTGCCCTTTTTCTGCTTGCACTCCCTCAACCACCAATGGGAGCCTGAGGCACCTGCTGCTTGATTTTCTGCCTCCTCAGTATCAGCAATCAGTCTCCCTAGCAACCCAGCAAACTTTATTGCTTTATTGCACAATAGCCTGAGGAGTACCTCTGCTAGTATGCATGGCATTTCCTGCTACAACCGCCTTCCTCGAATACTCCTGAAAGTACAAACCCAACCTGAAATGGGGAGAGAGGAAGGGAACATCTCTTTTGACTAGATCTCAAAGTTTCCTGATATTTCTGGTGCTAGCATCATTACGGGTGAGATCAGCCACAACCACCTATTTATCAGGTACTGCTAGCAACAGAAAGGCCCACATTATTCCTGGTTGCATATGCACAGTGCTGGGGGAGACTCAGGTCACCCTAAAGGCCTGCATCCTCCAATCTGTGGAGGTAGGGCAGAAAAAGTATGGGAAAAACCTGAGCAGCTATCCTATAGGAATTTTTCTGAACTACTGAACTCACCTGAAAAAGTTTCAGAGAGGCTTGAGGAAGGGGAAACTGTTCTGCTACACTGTTGCCCCTGCATGGAATGCCCCTGGATTGCATTGTAGGTCCTTATCCCACCACTCCTCTGTATCTTAGGAGAGGAGTTGGATTTGTAGGCTGAGAAGACTCTGAGTCTGTATGGGGTGGGCTACTCACTGTAATCTCCTCATGACTATTTGTACCCAGTAGAACTCTGTTGGACTTTTCTAGCAGAGTTGGGGGCCAGCTGCAGAATAACCCAAAGCCCTGGGTCTGACAGCATGCTCTGTCTGATGTGCCAGCCTCTTTCTCTGTGTGGAGCTTGGGCTCCCATGGTTTCCCTCTCTAAGTAGCATTGCTTTTCCACTTCTCCTTCAGTATGACCTGACCCTGGCCACCAAGAGAAGCATGTACAACCTCTGCAGGAAGAGCCAACAAGGAGCTAAAGCCTTGCCCCCTGGTGATAGCCTGATAAAATGGAAGATTCCTTCAGCCCAGTCAAGCCTGCACCCAAGTCTGGTGCCCCAGATTGGGGAATGCTGATTTTTACTTCTTTTTGCTAGATTCAGAGCCCTGGATCTTCCTTGAAGGTTTCTATTTCAGGAAGTAAAATCAATAGGTTTCTACAAGCAGGAAGAAGAACTGTGCTCTGAAAATCCTGCTGGAGCAGAAGGACTATTGAAACTGCAGACTGGAGGGTCAGGCTCACTCTGAACCAATACAACCTACACAAATTTGCATTGCTTTGCCTGTAACCAATTTGGATTACTTCCCCCACTGAAGGAGAATAGTGTTATTCATACTTGTCCTCAGCTCTTCTTCAGTAACTGATTAAATGCTATCCAACTTGGGAGTTCAATTTTCCAGCAGTATATCCTTCATTTTGGATTATCACATCATCTAATTTTCAAAGTAACAACAACAACGTGTTCCTTGCCGTGACGAGGGGGCGAGCTAGCCTATTGTAGAGGCACGACGATGGGTCTAATTTTTTTTCAAAGTAAGAGTTGTTCAGAAATGGTTTACTATTGCCTTCTTCTGTGAAGTAACCAGGCTTAACTGAAGTTGTACTGCCATTGTCTCTAACTGATTATCTGCCAGTGTCACCTCCACTCCAGTGCTGCCCAGTAGCTGGCCTTCAAGAATTTCCCCATCCCCATCAGCATTGGAACTACTCATTCTTAATGATGCAACTGGACTAAACCCAAAAGGGTGTTCAGTTGTTAAAGTGAATGGATGCAAAAGGAAAGGCCAAAAGCGTTCTACACATATGACAGGAACAGTGAATATGAAGAATATGAATCAAGGTAACTCAATATCATAAACCAAGAAATGGAACATTTTAACATTATAGTCCTAAAATGAGTGAATCAAGTGGACTGGATTAGGGTATTTTCAGGCACGAAATTACAAAGTGTTTTACTTTGGAAATGATAAACACAGAAGAAACGGAGTTGCTTTAAGACTGAAGCAGAATGAAGCACAAGCAGTATAATGCAGTGACTGAATTATATCAATTAGACATCATTGAAAGCCTATCAACATAATCATCATTAAAGTTTATACTTCAGCTAGAGATGCTGATGAGGAAGAAATTGATCATGCACCTAAATGAGATGTGCTAGTAATCAAAAGTGACTGGAACATAGAATCAAATATTGTTGGAGAATTTGGGCTAGGAGCACAAAATGAAGGAGAGTAACTCATAGAATTCTGTGAAGATTGCAAACATACATTGATTTCAAACACAAGTTTACAGCAACTGAACAGATGACTGTATAAACATCACTTGATGGCCAATATAGAAATCAAATAGATTATATAATCAGAAGCAGGAGAAGCTATATTATCTCAGCAGAAATAAGACCAGGAACTCTGTGGTATAGATCATGAATTGTTAATATCAAAAATTAGAATACAGCTGGAAAAAAAACACCAAAACATTCATAGTAACAAAATACAATCTAAATAACATTCCCGAACAGTTTAAAGACTATTTAAATAACAGATTTACATTATGTGAACAGGAACATGAACTAGAAGATCTATGGGTTGAAATCAGAGATATTCTCAAGGAAGAATATGCAATGTCTTTTCTTGTAGCCAAAAGAAATGAAAAGCCACAATGGACTGACGATGAATGAAAGTCTTAAAATCACTATAGATAGATGAAAAACAAAAATAAAGTCACAGAAATAGAATCAGAAATGGAGTATTCCAGCAATCTGCATATAAAGACTAAGAGAACTATTATAATAACAAGTGTAAAAAAAAAGAAAAGAAAAAAGGAAGAACAAGAGCTCTGTTCCATGAGATCCAAGAAATCAAAGAATAATTTAAAGTTTAAACCATGGGTAGGGATGTTGAAAGATCAACATGGAAATACATTAATTGAACAGGATAAAATGAATAAAAGATAAGAACAATACACTGAAGAACTATATAGAAGAGATGAAAGTATGACAGATTCCTTCCAAGCAGATTTTTTTGAAGAACGTACAGATTTAGAAAGTGAAGTGAAAGCTGCACTGAGAACAATTAGGAGAAACAAATCACCATGAGTAGATGAAATATCAGTATCCATATCACAAAAATGGAGTCCATCAGAATCTTAAGAATATACCAACATATATGAAAAACCAAACAATGGCCCACAGACTAGAAACACTCAACTTACATTCCAGTTCCAAAAAAAGATGTCAAAAACTGCAGCAACTATTGAACCACTGCCCTATTTTCTCATGTAACCAATTTTACAACGAACTGTTACCATACATGGAACAAGAAATGCCAGATATTCAAACTGGAATCAAGAAAGGATGAGGCACTAGAAATCATACTGCAAATTTACAGTGGCTACTGGAAAATAAAGATAATTTCAGAAGAAAATCAGTTTGTGATGCATAGATTACAGCAATGTTTTTAGTGTGTGGATCATGAAAAGCTATGGTTGAATTGAAAATAAATTGGTGTGCCACAAAACCTGAGTGTTATGAAGAATAAACTGTTATCTGGACAAGAGGCCAATGTTAGGACAAAATATGGAGAAACAGAATGGTTTGCAATTGGCAAACGTGTAAGACAAGGATGTAGTTTATCTGCCTGTCTCTTCAATCTATTTGTAGAACATAAAATAAAGAATGATGGATTAGATTTAGATGAAGATTTAGTGGAATTTGGTGAAAGGAACATTAACAATCTGAGATGTATAGATGACACCACATTACTGACAGAAAAGAGTGAAAAGTTGAAACAACTTGAAACAACTACTAATGAAGAAAAGCAGGATTACAAGTGAACATCAAGAAGAAAAAAGTAATAACTATTGAGGAATTACACAACTTTTAAGGTGGACAATAAAGAAATTGAAATTGTTCAAGATTTCCTTGGCTCCATTATCAACCAAAGAAATTGGAAGGAAATTGAGGCTGGAAGGGCATGAAGGAGCTAGAAAATACTCTTAAGTGTAAGGATATGTTGCTGTCATACAAAATCAAGTTAATTCATGCCACACTAGTCCCCATTAGTATGCATAGGTGTGAAAGTTGGACAGTGAAGAAAGCTGCCAGGAGAAAATTGATTCATTTGAAATGTGATATTGGATGAGAGTTTTACAGATACTGTGGACTGCTAGAAAGATAAATTAGTGGGTTCTAGGTAATATCAAGCCTGAACTCTCATAAGGAACTAAAACAGCTACATTGAGGTTATTGTTCTTTGGTAACAATCAGAGAAGGCAAGAGTCACGGGCAAAGACAATCATGCTAGGAAAAGTGGAAGGCAGTAGGAAAAGAGAAGATTGACTCAACCAAGGAAGCTGTGTTCCTCAGTTTGCAAGACTAGAGCAAGGCTGTTAGTGACAGGGTGCTTTGGAAATCATTTTGAGTATTGCCATATGTTGGAAATGACTTGACGGGACTTAACACATGCAGTAACAATGGCCCACAAACCAGCCTCCCCCCCCCAAAAAAAAATAATCCCCATATACTTCATCAGGACTACTCTGAAGTTTTGAATTTGTTATCATGGTTAGATTATCCCTCCCCCTTTAATTTCAGTTCCTTAATTGTTGCCTGACAGCCTTTCAGTTCATTCACTTTTGCCATCTTACCCTGTCACAGCTAGATTTAGGGATACATTACTTAAAGCAGTTTCTGCACAGAGAGTCTAATAAGAAACAGAAGACACCTGAAACCCGCAGGATGAGAATGGCAACAATTTATCCATATACAGCTAATATAAACATGTTCGGTTTGCATCAGAAGCATGCCTATTAATTCAAAAAGGCTTTAATAACCAGGAAACCCAAGCCAGCTTGAACTCAATGACCTTTTCAGTAGTTCCCTGTAATTATCACTCAGTATTCTTAAAGTGCTTTCTTTGCTAGCAAAAGACTTCTGTCTGTTAACTGACTTCACCTGCCAGATGTTAAAGTACAAAAATATAGCCTGTATTTAGGGTATGAGTGACAGAAGAATGTAAAATAATTGTTTTACAGAGGTCATGACAAAAAGGAAAGATAACTAACTTAAGTGCATTTTATGGAGCAAGTTTTAACTACTAATATTTTAACTTTAGAAATCTTGTTGGTCTACTGCAGTGGTTCCCAAACTTATCTGGCCTACCGCCCCCTTTCCAGAAAATAATAGTACTCAGCCCCCTGGAAATTAATTTTTAAAATTTTTTAATAGTTATTTATCACCCCAAGTGCACCTGTGGCCCATCACCGCCCCCCTGGATCTCTGCAGCACCCACCAGGGGGCGGTAGCACCCATTTTAGGAATCACTGGTCTACTGGATTCAGCTCCATTTTTTAAAAAAAATGCAGACCAACATGGCTACTTACCTGAAACTAACATAAGTGTGTAACTATGATTATTAAATATGGAATGAGAATTACCATATATTGTTCTGTCATTTTTATTTCAAAGAGATAACATCCTTTTTGTCTTCTCTCCTATCATTTTAACTGTCTAGTTACATAAGGAAATTCCACATGGGGGGGAGGAATGATCTCGGTGTCCTTTTAGTAAAAATCCAGTCTGCTTGCCAACTCACTGCTTCCTAAAAGGAAGGGCGATATATCTAATGGGATTTTTGTAGACCAAGGATAAGCAAAATGTGCATTTCTGGCACCTGTGTAAAATAGCTGTAAATTGAGATTCAGAGACATCTGAAGAGGTGCTTCCAATAATCCAGGCAAGAAGCTCCCTGTCTTCAAGGATCCCTTCCTCCTCCCACTTACTGATATACCCCTGTTCCGTCTACTCCACATCATTGCAATGGTCACAAAATGAGGCTTTCTAGTATATTTTAATTACAAAATTATGACTATTTGACTTGAAGCAATAACTATTTTCTCAGGCAACAAGAGTTTTTAAAAACAGTACCATTAGATTTGCTTTGAGTACTGACCATACAGATTTTTTTTTATCTCCCAGATATCTAGACTGATATTGCATTAGGGACCCATGACCTGAGAGACAACTT
This sequence comes from Paroedura picta, assembly GCF_049243985.1. Lineage (NCBI taxonomy): Eukaryota > Metazoa > Chordata > Lepidosauria > Squamata > Gekkonidae > Paroedura > Paroedura picta. Next base: position 157,904,578 of record NC_135369.1, read on the forward strand.
CTTTTGAGTTACACATTATATTACAGACTACTTACGCACAGCACTGCAAAGCACCGTGCCAAGCTCAAGGGATAAACTGGAATGTGGTGGAGGGGTTCAGAATGTTATTAGGGATGAATGTCTAATATATGTCTCTGACCTTCTCTCTTGCTGCAGGAATAAATAATTTATTGCTTTGCTGCCAAAGCATGTGGCCAAATTATGGCTCTGTCAACTCCTTTTTTTCTGTCTAGTTATTAATGGGAAAGACAGGAATCGACAAAGTGTCGCACACATAGAAGTACCTCGTCTCCAATACATACCAAATACTGGAGACTAATGTGGGGGAGGGGATGTAATGCACATTTAAACTTCAGTGCATGCTCTAAATTCATCTGTTACTTGGGGTAAAACCCCAAAATATTCAAAAATCTAACAGATTATTTAAAGGAAAAAATACACCTGGTAATGCAGGCAAACAGAGGGTAACTAGAAATAAACAAGGAAAGAAAACAATAAGCTATCAAACAGGAAAACTCCGGAACAGTTTTTTCCCCCAGCATTTCAGCCTTACCAAAGTGCTCTTTTCCTTTTCTTTTTTATGAGGAATATATAACTGTTACTCAGACACTGCGTAGATAGAGCATGTTGTCTGACAGTGTATGATGCATCTTTCGGGAAAGTACATTTTCATATTTTTGAAGTCCTGAGTTTGCTGAGGAAAAGTCTTTTTCAACCTAGCCAGGCCCTGCTATTGTTTAGTAAGGCTGTTTGGTCTGTCAAGTTGTCATGGGCACCAGTTATGACAAGGGACATATTTCTTCTTTTCCTGTGGCCGTGCCATTTTGATTCACCCCCTCCCCCCAAGTGCCTTTCTCTTTTCTATTTCATTTTGTGAAACTGTGTAGTTCCACTGGGCCATTCCAGCTTATTGATCATGTGCAGACTTATCGATTATGTGAGGACAGCACTACGGGGTACTGTATCAGGACTAGCAGGATGTCAGAACTGAGAGATAGAAAGAGAAAGGGGGAAAGGATTTTAATGTATCTGGAAAGGCCCCTAGCTGGACTGCTAATGTGTAATACTTTCATATGTCATGAAGTCATTTCTGGAAGAGCAAATCTGAACACAAGCCAGCTATTCAATTGACCACTGTGCCCCAAGCATATTGATTTTATACAGTGAATGCCCCATCTAAGATCAGGGGAAGCACCCGCAATCACATCTATGCAGCCCTTCAAAAAAAAAGTTAACACAATTATTTTGGAATCATAAGATAGACAAGTCAGCTATGTCTGTTAGGCTATACAATAGCAGCAGCAGCAGGTTTGCATACAACACTATAAATACTCAACATTGTGTGCTGCCGTCTTTACAAGAACCTGTAAGGCAGCTCAGAATCATTACCGAGACTGGCTGTATGAAGTCACTTTTGGAATTCATGGTAAAGATGAGATGAAAACTAGTTCCCAGCTTAGTATTTTACCACTAGGCTACATCAGCTCCCAGTGGTGTAGGGCAGTGCTTACCACGGGAAATAATGCACTGGGGAAAACCTCGCAAAAACTCAGCAGAAACCATTATGTTTATGTACGGGGAAAACAGCGCCAAATGCAGAAACCATTATGTTTTAATGGTTTCTGCATTTGGCGCTGTTTTCCCCGTGTCATTTTCAATTCTGCATGGGACTCACTCCTGGTGGTGAGTGTACGTTTTCCATGTCGTTTCCTCCCAGTATTTTAAACTTGCTTTGCAATGCCTTTTCCTTTACACCGGCACCATGGGTGCCATTTTTTTTGGTGCATAAACGTTCCAGGTTAGTATCTTGTTATCTTGGCAGTTCTGCCTTGAAGAAGGAGTGACTTTGGCTTTGTGACTTGCCTTGTTTGACTGTGAAGTTTATATACCAGCTGTCTTGACCACTCATCTCACATGATGTGACCAGGCTGGTATCTAAAGTACTACCCTATTTACCTTCAGCAGCAAACACCATATATATTTAATTGCCTGGAGAACCCTTGCTTTTTCTCAAAACATGTAATATATACCACCTGTGAAGGCAGAGAGGGATTTAATTTCTATTGTTTTGTTCTCAATAAATTGTTCTCAATAAATTCTGTCATTAGCAGAGAGACACTCTCCTGTTTGAATCAACTGATACATTTAATATTCATTCATTTGAATTTTCAGCTAAAATTGTTCATTCTGTCACTACCAAAATGGGAGAGCCAGATATGATTTCATATTTTAAAAGGCTAAAGCAAGAATGGCTGCTGTCTATTCAAATGCTAACTGATCCCCTGAACATGTACACTTTGCTGCCAGAGTAAGACATATTGACAATATATGAAGTGGGATCACTCTGTGAAAACTTTGTGAAAAGTCCTCTCCCTCCCACCCAGCGACCAACATCCCTTGGTTCCTCAAATGACTGTTCAGAAGAGGAATATCAGGTTGAGAGACAGTGATGGGCCTAATTCATAACCAAACTGAACTGCAGAAAACTACAGTGTTAGGACTTCTACATTATTTGCTATTGTCAAGGATATGCTGCAGGACGGGGAATTGTACACGTGTCCTTGTCTGAGCTAGTTTTGTAGAATAGGTTCCCCCACAATTCAACCCCTATATACATTAGGGGAACCCACTGTTAATTAACCACAGTGGTCTTATTCCATCAGCCATTTGAGTGTGCATCAAGTCCATATGGCTAGAAGTCAGCTTACGGATATGTGCACCATCACCATACATAACCATCACCATCATGAAAGAAAGGACCTTTAATCCTTGTTTTCTAAGGTCCGTGTTTCCTCTTGTCTCTCAAGACACAGTCTCACTGCTGCAATTCATTCCATAAGCCTTTATATGGGCACAATATTACATGTGAACAAATGAAGCTGCTTATACAAATTCAGACAATTGGTCCATTTGGCCCATTTGTTGTCTATCTCAGGGGTAGTCAACCTGTGGTCCTCCCGATGTCCATGGACTACAATTCCCATGAGCCCCTGCCAGTGTTTGCTGGCAGGGGCTCATGGGAATTGTAGTCCATTGACATCGGGAGGACCACAGGTTGACTACCCCTGGTCTATCTGACTAGCAGCAGCTTTCCACACACTCAGGTATCTCCCAGCCTTGCTACCTGAGGCCTTGGGAAAAAAAACTGGGCTGAACATGCTAGGAACGGTTAAACAAAGCAGATCATTAATGTCTTACCATATAGTCTGATCTACATTTCAGTTAATTTCTTCCAAGGAAACATAACAAACCTGCTACATTCTGCATACTGAAAGACAGAACTCAGCTGGGGGAGGAAGGGGCAGCAACAAGTCAAGTGATGCAAAAATGAAAGATAATTGATTGAACAGAGACAACTGGTAGACTGAACCCTCTCTTAGCTTCCCCTGCACCAAGAAGACCTCAACCTTTAGGTAGAAGAATCAGAACATTTTGGGGTACTTCCTGTTTGAAGTCCTAACCAACGAGAAGACAGAAAATAACACAATTTCTCCTTCTGTGATAAGATTCTGAGCAGTTCGATGTTTTTAGAAGTTAAGAAAGGGCATTTTCCCATGAGGATACCCATTGTTACAGAGTACTTTTTCAGGGCTCTTCCAAGTCCTAAGGGAAGAATTGGTATAAATAGGCACAACCGTATATATAAGTAGCTAACAAAAATATTGAAATAAAACCCGTGTTACAAATTACACCAGTACAAAATCTAGTTACACATTCTTCATTAATCTGGACATGCAGGCAGGAGAAATGTGAAATGGGATATCATCACAGAGAGATCTACCACATGGCTAGCACACTGCAAAGTTTCTTTCGAAACAATTGGGCAAAAGAAAAGAAAAAAAGCTTGCCTGTTTTCCTTACATCCTGGCACTTACAAGAGCTACAAAGATTTCTTTAGTTTCTAAAAGTGAAAACTAAGGATACTGACTAACTAAAGCCCCCAAACAGGTACCAAAGGGCATACTTGTAATCTGAGTAAATGGTAATTTTACTAAATGTGAATGGATTAGTGTGATTGGTTTTCGGCATTCATGTAGATGCCCTCCTTTCTCCCTCCAAAACAAAACACTTTACGGAAAAGCTCATAACTGTACACCAATATTGTATCTGCTTTTTAAATGTACATATATTAAACACCATCTCCCCCTCAAAAAAACAAAACAAAAACAGCTTGATGATTATAAACCAGAATCTAGAGCAGTCTATAGTTTTTTGAGTCTACAGGCACCTTTGGAATTCTGGCACAGGGTGACAAGCGCAACCACAAAATGGCTGTCGCAGGAAGCAGAGCCAGCCACGAAATGTTGAGGATTGAGGTTATACACAATTATAAAAAGAACCTGCCAACATTTCAGGCAAAAACTCTGTTTAACAGGCTGCTTTTTAAAATGAGCACATCATTGATATACATTTGCTTGCATATACACAGAGTAGTGTGATAAATATCCTAGTGTTGTGGTGGCAACTGCTGAAGCAATTTTTTAAAAACCTACACAGCCAATCAGATCTCCAGTGGCCAATCAGAAGCTGGGCAAAAATCCCATCTGTCCCTGTCTGCTTTGAAATAACATTTGGTGCGTACCAGAAAGGTGGTGTCAGCAGGTATGGCATTGGGGACAGCTGAAAATGGGAAGCAAAATAAAATGGCACGGAATGACTCTGTCTATACTACGTACATGATGCTGGGGCATGGGGAGGCCCATAGATAGATATTTTATGTTGAGAGGGAGGCTAAGTACCCATTACTCTAAAACCTGGAACAAATCTGGAAGAGCTTGGTAACAAATCTCTCTTTGGTTTTCTACCCAATGTTCTCATTTATCACCGTGGAAGTTGAAATAGGGCAGAAACAAAACAGCAAAGGGCCCACTGAGACAAGGTGATGGAACAGAGCAGATGAGAATGAATTTGGTCAGGAAGGTGACAACTGACTTAGCTCCTGTCCTTGCCCGGGTTTCTCTTCTCCATTCCCTCCTTTTCAGAGAATCAGGACCACTGCTGCTTATTTTTCCTTTTCCTCAAACCGCTACAGCAAAAAGAGTGAGAAACGCAGCTGCCATTTACAAAGTGGCCAGATTGCAGGCGGGCCCATTCTACAAGGTGCCCCAATCTGCCCGGAACCATTTTGTGCTTTCTTGTGCGATTGGCACATGCACAATCTGGCTGGTGGTCACGCCGCAGTCATGACTAGCATGCAGCCAACAAAGGCATGGTGGAGGCCAGGCAGGTAGTTCCTTTTAAAGTGAACCTGTACTGGTGCTCAGCATCTCCCTCCCCACCGGCGTGGCAGCAATCCCACCCGGCCCTCCTATATTTTACTGTTATGTTTTCGATTTTCATTGTTTAAATGTCACAGCTTGTGGTTTGTTCTGGGGGCAGATCCATATTGGGGGGAGGATGAGCTTGCGTGCATTTTAGGGGGGCTGTGTGATGCTGGGCCATGGCCCCTTCCCTCCGGGAGGCTGCCTGGCTCACTTATCCAGGAGAAGGGGGAACCTAGTCGAAGCAGATGCCTTCAGGTGCCCCAATTTGTCTGTCACCTTCGGGGTGATCAGCCTGCATTACAAACTGGAATATGCATGGCATGGAGATTATTGGAGCGGTTTGGCTGCTCGTACAGGGGTTTCCTTGCAGTCTGCAAGATGGCTGGATCTGCACTTCCTTGCACCTTTGCTCAATTTGTATCACAATAAAGATGTGGCCATTATCTTGCCAAACCATATATGTGCTGACTCTTCATTCTGTCTCACTATTTTACTCCCTCCAATGCAAACATTTTGTTTTAAATGAAAGCTGAGAATTCTGAGGTACGGCATTATTGTTGAGTGGGAGACAATGCTACCAATGCCCCCCCCGCAAAGATGATGTGCCATGCAGGGTGCAGCAGGCCCAGGAGTATTACAGCCACTTTCTGAGCATGCAGCTGAATGGGAATCACGGTTATTATATCCTGTGCATCCCTAAGTATGTGTCTTCCTTCGAAACCTTTGAAAAGGCTGCAGTTTTGCACTGGGAATCGACTTTGTGTACTGCCACTACCTTCAGATGGCTTAAGAAGAGCACTAAGGAAGGCCGGATCACTATAGCTTTTGAAGAGATCTATAGGAATTAGTCTGTGGCTTTACCTGGAAACCTCTACAAAGGTCCAAGAAAGCCCCATCAATTTCCTCCGGAACCTGCCAGGTGAATTTCTGCAGAGATATGCAGGGAGGACAGAGCGATACCCTTACAGATTCTAAGAGTTGACCTTTACTATCTCCTATCCCTGAAATGCTGTACCATTCAGTGTGCTCTCAAACCATTTAGATAGCCAAAACTTCCAACAAAGCATAATTGTAATCAATGTGGTCAAGCCTGGAGATTAAGCTTCCACTGGCAAATAGTAGGTAAACCCTAATTGCATCTATATGCAAACATGTTTACATGCCAACACACACACACATACTCAACCAGCCACTAGTAATGTCTAGCAATTCATTTGCATTTATTTCTTCCTCTTATAAGAAAAATAATACAGTTCAAGCATCTGTAGATGCGCATGCCTGAAGTTCTCACCAAAAAGCAGGTACTACTTGTAAGTCCTAAACTTGGAAAGGGATTGTTTTGTTTTCCTTTTCATGCTTCGCCATTGGGAAGCTGTGAAACTGTGGAATGTCAGGAGCTTACAGACTCCTCAGTCCACCCACAGGACATTACACAGACTGGTGTCAAAGGATTCTCTGTTGTTGCCATTGTTTAAGCAAGCACCTTAAATCCCTTGGCTAGTGATGGAATGTTTACTGACCAAAGCATGTGACTTTAAAGATTTTGTAGAATATTTCTATATCATCTAGCTCAATAAAATGGATTCCTTGAGGCACAATAGCCTGCCTTGAATAGAAAAAAAATAGATTAAGTTTGATCTACATGCCCCAATTTTTATTTAAATTATGAAGCTTTCTCTTACAAGATCCTTACTGTAGAGATAAGCCCATCCCTGCATGACATATTCCTGCTATGATGTAAAACGATGCAACAGCTATTTTGCATGGACAAGCAGAAAGCAAACAGCATGCTCTTTCTAAGCTGATTCTATCATGTGTCTCAAAGAAAAGGGACCTTTCTGTAGAGCTAGATGCTGCCACTCTGCTTTAAGAAGGGCTTGAAAGTTCCGAAAGTTTATGAAATGTCCATATTGTGGGAAGTCAATCATTTGTTATTGACGGAGTTGGCAAAGGAAGGAAGATGTGTCTGAACAACCTTGATTCAGAGCCACTTTCTGTTTGAGGGATAGGTAAAGAAGGGGTTCTTGATACATCAAACAGTAACAGTATTTACCCTTACAGAACAGTTTGAATGGTTTTGTAAAAATATAATATATAAGAGGTTTGGTTTGACATATCTGTGCCAAAACACAAAACTTCTGCATAACACGTCTTCAAAACCCATTAGACATTAGTGACCTGTTTTCCATCTCCATTCTAGACATTAGAATGATTAAAAGTGTCATTAGTATAGCAATTATGACGTAGTTCCACTAAGATCCCTTATGTACTTGGTATGTCCACAGATACCTTCTGGTGGGACATCTTTAATTTACCATATTGAGTGGAAAACATAGTTATAATGCTCATCCCATTCTCCCATTAGATATATTAGCTGTGTATCCCTGACATTAAATAAATATATGTTAGTTGTATTAGTCCTGTTATATTCTGGAAAACAAACAAATCTATGTTCTCTGACCAGCATGGGTATCTTTGCATGAATATGTGAATTAGATTTTTTAAAAGTATTAGTCTATTAATAAATTTAAGGTTTTTTTTTCAGATTTAAGCATTTTTAGCAATCCCACCCACATGAACTACACTTCAATATAAATTTGTAGCATGATTGTATGAAATGGATTGTGGTTTGGATCATTTGAATTCAGTTTCTGGAGGGTTCTAGAAGCAGCCTCACTCTTCCTGACCCTGAGGGGATTATGAAATACCTGGAGTACAAGCCATCTTGAATGTCTTCATATGATATAGGCTAAATGGTGCCTTGGAACATCTGTTCCTGAAGCTCCTCCAGCGGAGATTTCTTTCTATAATAGAAAAGCTTTGTGAAACAGTCTTTGGGAACCAACTATCTGATGTGATCTCCTCCCAGAAGGAGGAGAAATACCTCAGCCACTTTGGCCTTGCAAATCAGATGGGACATTAGTACTTATTAAGCAATAACCACATTTGAGAAAGGCAACTGGAAAAATGGCCTTTCCTCACAATGACTCATTTGGTTGTGATGAATAAAATTTATTGGGTAGGTTATTTGATGAGCAGTAACTTGCCTGCCCCTTTTAAAAATGAGGTGTAGAAAACATGGGAAAGATTATTGCTGCTTTTAACAACTTGGATGGAACAGTTAGGGATGGAAAACCTTTCAAGTAGGTAAGAGAACTTTTTGAAGAACTAGAGATTCAATCAGAGACACCCAGTCCATTTACTGCTAAACTAAACAGGATCTCTTTTATGGTTGACAGGGAATGTCCAAGATTCATCTTATTGCAAATGATTATTTACTTGGGTAAGAATCTAAAAGTCTGTCTCCGAAAGTCTTTGGTTCTCTTTAGTTGGTATTTTGAGATTTGTAAGAGTGTTGCTTTAGGATGCTTTGTATAATCAAAGACTAGGAGTAGACGTTCCATAAGAACTTAATTGCCTTGGAGGTATTATGCTAAATTTATTTTCTTTTTTGAGGGGGTCTAAGATCCTAAAATCCTATGAAACCTTGTGAGAATTTAATTGGATCTTCGTTTATATTTACTATGGGTTAAGGCCAATGTACCCAGCTTGCTGGGGGGTAAATGGTAATGACTGGGGAAGGCACTGGCAAACCACCCCGTATTGAGTCTGCCATGAAAACACAAGAGGGCATCACCCCAAGGGTCAGACATGACTCGGTGCTTGCACAGGGGATACCTTTACCTTTAAGGCCAATGGGAGATGGATAATGGGGCATTGCAGCAGGTCTCAGAAGCTGCTTTTAGTGTTTTAGCCAAATTCAATTGATTAGGAATGTTGGATCTGTTTTAACTATTAGTTTTTAGTTCCAAATGCAATATCAAGGAACATTTCAGAAATCTAACTGTATTTCTCCTGATCATTTCCACTTAAAAACCCTCTCTTAATAAAGTCAAAATCAAGTTATGCCTTCACATCCTGTGAATTAAAGAAAAATAAGTCTGCTATTATCTTTACAATTTATAAATTGTAACTTCATTTCATGACTACACTGTGTTGTAAAGCAATTATGTTAATAATTAACCTTGAGCCTTCGGGGAGGGCGGTATATAAATCTAAATAAATAAAATAAAAATAAATAAATACTTCTGAAAGTGTACAAACACAGAAATATCTTTCTCTCATACCACTAAATAAGCCTCTTCATATTTTTGCTTTTGCTTTGTTCTACATTCTCCCTCCCTTTAGCTTTTTGCCCTTTGCCTCTTTTTATTTTGGGACCTAAATATTCTAGTCTATGATTAATTCACAGAAGATTTTCCTATCATTATTAAATTCTACTTCCTGACAACAACTTAAAGTGGACAGAAGAAATGTCCAGAAATTAGGGCGGAGGGTTGTAATTGATTTGGGTGACTTCATTGTGTAGCAGTTAGCAAGGTGACTAAATTACATAACATATCAGTAGCAAAAATCCCCAAAACAAAGAAAAAAACCAAAACTCAAGTACCAAATTTGTAAACATTTTGTTTACAGTCTTAGTTTATTTGTGATATAATTTTTGAAAGTGTAGATTCATTCTTTGTAAGACTCTGTGTTTCAGGTTGTAAGATATTCACTTCTGTGAACTAGGATTCTTTACTATGATTAAGCTGTATATATTTTCCTTCTGTTTGTAGACTCCAAATCAGAAGGATGTGGGGGGAAAAAGCTTGCCTCTCTATAACTCTGCTGGAAATTTTTTAACCTTGAATATCTTCTTCCTTTGAGAAATTGATATAAAAGTGGTAGATAATAAAATGTAGAGCTGTAATAAGGCATACTGTTGTCAAAATTAATAAAAAAAGTCATAAGCCTTCTTCTAAATCTTACCTAGAATAATTCTGAAACAAAAACTTTCATACCTTGCTCCTAAGAGGAATCTAACTGAAGAGGACTGAAACATTTTCTTATATTTTTATTGGTTAGAAAGGTGAATCTACCCAACCAAAAACATGTTCCCTGGAAATGGGAACAAAATACATTTTTAGATGGCTCATTAATTTTTGCATAAATGATCATATTTATGGCACTACATTATCATTTAATTACGACAAGGATTCTCAGAGGGCAATCCTAAATGCACTTACTTGGGATGAAGTCCCATTGTGTTAGATGGGACTTCTGAGTAAACCTGCATAGGATTGGGTTGCGTGATAAACAAACAGAAACTTGTGTTGATTGGTTGTAATTGAAAAAAATAAAAAAGATGTAATTTAATAGTGATGGCAATATATTAGTTGGGTGCTACTTACTTTGACATACAGTGTACTTAAAGAAAGAAAAATTTTAAAGGAGTGTCAGTGTTAATACACCAGTCTCCATAATTTTAATATAGTCAACTAAAGTACACAGCATCCAAGTCTCAAAGAACCAAAGGATATACCATTTGTTGCCTGTCTGAAAGAAGGTTAAGTTCAGGTTTTCAAAAGGGAAGAGGTTCAAACTGCAATGCCAAGAGCACTTGCAAATATGTGGCCACATTCAAATGAGCAGCAACAACTGTGATGCAGACAAGTACAGCAAACACACATGTAAATGGCTGGTACAGACATGTGCACACATAACCATTTGCTTCCACATGTATTCCACTGAGCCTCAGTAACTGCAAGCATCAATTGAGCGATCCATTTCTGCAGGCATTTTTGGCATGCAGCTCTATATAGCCTACACATTTTGAAAACTGGACTATTTGCTGTTTCAAGGGCTATTTGGGAGGCAATACTTCTCCATATAGTCAATAAGAGAACACTGTGAGAGAAGTTGTTAGCATGGAGCACAGAAATTTAGCACAGTGACTTCTCTTAGCCTTAATGAAAGCAGCCCAGCTAAATCCCATCATACCACACTGGAAGATTAACTCAAAATGCACACAATGTTTACTTTTTTACTAATACTCTGTTCATTTACCACTTTCTTCTTCTTCCTCCTCCTCCTCCTCCTCTTCCTCTTCCTCTTCTTCCACCTCATCATTTTCATCTTCTTCATCGTCTTCTTCTTCCTCCTCTTCTTCCTCTTCAACCTCCTCCTCTTCCCTATCTTCTACTTCTTCCTCCTCCTCTTCTTCCTCATCACCTTGTTCCTCATTATCATCAGAATACTCCTCCTCCTCTTCCTCCTCCTCTTCTTTTTCATCCATTTCCTCAGTCCCATCTGTTTCATAACATTCATCTACGGAAGAGTTATCTGCTTTAACCACATAAGGTTTTCTTTTTGGAGCAGGTTCTTGAGGTTGTTTCTCTTGTGTTTTCCTTTTTTTTGCCAAAGGACAGCCGTAAACACTGTTGGAAAAAATAAATACACATTTTAAATATCTGCAAGATCACATATGAACAACCAGTTAGAGACAATAGTGTGTTTATGTTGCCATAAAAAAAATTATTAAAATATGTAATCTTAGTACCATTTTGATTAGAATTAAGGACAAAATTCTCACAGAGGGCACCTACAGCTCTTCTGCAGTATCCTCAAAACATGGACTGATATTTTAGCTGGAAAGCTCTCAACATTGGTAATGAGGTATATATAATTGTAGTATATGAAATGAGTGATAATTATTTACACATAGAACAGAGGTTCAAGGCAAATAAATGAGCAATTGAAAAACATACTACTGAAACAAAAATGTAGTCAGATACATTTCTTTTTGCATTAACTTAGTAGCATTTTCAGCCATGTCACCTGACTAAACCAAGACAATGAAATATATATGAATTCCGGCAGTTTTTCAGGGGGGTAATTTTGTCCTCGAGCAGGGTTGAATCTGCATAGAGCTTTTCTGCCCTGCTTTCGATCCTGCTGAATTCGGATAAATCTGAACCCAAGAGTTTGTTCTCCCCCCGACTTGAAACAGAAACCCATCGGCATGAGGCTGTGAGCGGGCAAGCAGGCGAGTGGGCAGGGAGGGAGGCAGGCAGGGAGGAGGAAGCTGAGATGAGTGGAGACGAGACAGCAGCAGCCTCTCACAGAATGAGGCAAATCTCTGCTGCGAGAAATGTGGATTCTAGAGCAGTCACCTTGGACCGGTAAAAAAAATAAATCTTGCAACCAGGAACTAGCCAGTCAGGGACAGACTGCCTTGTTATAACTTGGAGCCACGAGGCAGAAACAAGTTAGTTCAGGGAAAGCAGACAGCTGCACACTTACTCATGCCAACTTTTAAAATATCGAGGGTTATATCCACCCCAGGATATTGGGGGGAAAGGTAGGGTCACCCCTGATCAATCATGCCTGTTGCAAATGAAAATTTTAAATTGCCCAAAATTGCATTCAGTGTAGACGGCAGGGATTGAATCGTCCTGGGACTGGAATAAAAGCTCCGTGCAGATTCAGCCCAGGAGGGGGAGGGCAAAGGAAGTTCTGTTCTGCTGATCTCTGCATAAGGAAATTTTCTTCAGGATTGATCCCAAGAAAATGCTATGAAAACCATATTTTGATGATTTGAATGTTATATTGTAAAAGCAGAAATAATTCATTAGCTAGCATAAGGGGCATGGAAGAAGCAAAAAAAAAATCTCAAAACTTGTTCAAAAAGTGGGAAAATAATGTGAAAAGGGACTCAAGTATTTCGTTGTTTAAATGGACTGACTTCCTGAGATGTAACCTATGTACTCATAAGTTACAGCATCCCTATTCTACTGCTATTTCTGTACATGGGGAAAATGTATGTTGTCCAGATATTTACAAGATTTCAAGAGAAGGAGCAATGAAAATAGTTAGGGTTTGTTATCTCTCTGACAGTTTAGAATTGAAGATCTGAATATTACTTTGCTGTTCCTTGGGCAAAATAATGCATACAATCTAGGCCATTTAGAAGCAGGAAAAATACTATTGTAGAGTTAATTACCTATATTAAATCTCAGCATACATCATTCATCCTAGTATTCTTTACAGTTTAAAGGTTAGAATCTGAGCGGAATATACACAGGATATTATCTCAGCCCATATTTTCATTGCAGTGGTCAGAAACAGTAGTATACAGTAGTTCTTTGGACCAATGTTTCAGTCAGGCTAGCAGAACAATGACAAAATCTATAATTGGATGGAATGTTTTTGTATTTTCCTGTCAATGGTGCAGATTGTAGTATATTAAATCTAGCTAGCATGAATGTGTGGCGATAACAATATTGATAACTAACATGCAGACTGATGTAGGATCACTGGAGTAAAGTTCATAGAGATTTTTTTTTTCTTCGTCTGCTTTTTCCACATATTCTTCTATGCTGAATATCCTGAAGAAGCCTTCTCAAATTCTTGAGCCTGTATTCTGTCAGAGAACACACACAGCCCATAACAGCACAGGCAAGATGACTGCTATACCCTGGGACACAAAGAATGATAATATACTACCTTTCCCTGATAATTCAGGGATAGGGCAGTCTGATGCTGATAGGATATACAAAAGCTGTGCATGCGCCAGGCAGGAATAAATTTTCATTCAATCAGCAAACACCCTTTGGAGAATTTCCTACCAAAGTCAGTAGCAGCTGATCAAAGGAATCTATCTGATATTGCTTTGTAAGAGGGCAAATTGATTTTCAAGTGGCTACTTGACATACTGAATATACCGTAAACCCCCACCAACAAAACTGAAAGCACAATAATTTCCTCTGGGGAATCTAAACCATTACAGCTGATATGCAGTGATGTGATATGCAGAAATTGAGACATGAACCATCTACAAAAAGCATCTAGTGTCTTTGGTTACTCACAAACATACTTACTCAGCTGCTAGGGACCCACAGGTGATTCACTGTATGTGACTCTGGCATTTCTGAGCACCATTGGCCAAGGAAACACCTGCCTCGTGTTTTAGCAAATTGGACAAGAGATTTGCCCAATAGGGCTTTTGGTTGGCAGTTGCTTCCTACTTTTTAAAAAAGTTTTTAAAATTACATATAATTATGCATGTATACAATTAACTGACCATATAAATTGGAGCTTAAATTGAGATGAATTAAAAAGAGAAATGGAATAGCAACAATTAAAGAAAGCTCAATATTTCATCTCTTACAAAGTTATTTGGATTGTTTGTGTACAGTAAATGGAAGCCATATTTGTATACCTGGTCTTTCTTCTGTGTCTGGTGACATGCCTGGGCAATAAACAACTTAGTTGTTCTGAAAAAGTTTCCAGCTAAAACCTTTTTGCTTTATATTCTAGTAGGGGCAAAGCCCATTGCATGCAGAAATACAACAGGCACTAAATTGTGTGTGCGTGGAAGAACTCTGTGGATGGACACGCAACCTGGTTGCAGGAGAAGGCACTCAGGAATGGGACAGCCACCCTGAGTGGGTATCAAGCACTGAGTGGTACTTAAACCATGAGACACGCTCCTCCTCCAAGGCCTTAGCAGAAATAGGTTATGTGGAACAGATGTATTATAGTATTTTTAAAAATCTAATTTTGGATTAGGTACAAAATCTATTTTATTTACCACTGTAAACATTTTGTCCCAAAATGTTCTTGTGACTGAACAATACCATCAGACATGAACAAACTCTCTGGTATTTGAATTACAAAGTCCCCATTCCATTTTTCTTTGTACATAAACAGTACATGTGCCCTACTTACCATCGTGCCCCAAGCTAGGAATTTGGGTGTGACCACTGATGCCTCCCTGACTATGGAGGCTCAGGTCAAGAGAGTAGCGGGCCAGGCATTTTTCTATCTTCGCCAGGCCTGGCTACTAGCGCCCTACCTGTCCCCTGACCACTTGGCCATAGTGATCCATGTGACAGTCACCTCCAGAATAGATTTCTGTAACTCGCTCTACACAGGCCTACCCTTGTCCCTGACCCGGAAACTACAGCTGTTGCAAAATGCAGCTGCCAGGGTCCTCACTGGAACATCTTAGAGGGCCCACATCCAGCCAGTGCTGAGGGAGCTGCATTGGCTGCCAATTGCTGGCCAGATCCGGTTCAAGGTTTTGGTTTTAACCTTCAAGGCCATACGCGGGTTGGGACCCACATACCTAAAGGACCGCGTACCGCTCTATGCCCCCTGCAGGGCCTTCACTCTGCGGGTGATAACCTGTTGGTCATCTCCGGCCCGAAGGAAGCGCGCCTAGCCTCGACCAGGGCCAGGGCCTTTTCGGTCCTGGCCCCTACCTGGTGGAATGAGCTTCCGGGTGATCTGCGGGCCCTGCAGGATTTGTCAGCTTTCCGCAGGGCCTGTAAAACAGAGCTCTTCCACCAGGTCTATGGTTGAGGCTGGGGTCAGCGAATCAGGGACATCGCTCCCCCCCTAGGAGTTGGAGTGTACACTACTCCCCTATCCTTCCCTCTTCACCTCTTTGATAATTGGGGGAGGGATGGGATTTTTAGCCGTCATGTTAGTAGATTGATGTTTTAATGAGAATTTTAATGGGGTTAGTTGTTGTGACCCGCCTCGAGCCTATCGGGAGAGGCGGGAAATAAATCTATAATAATCATAATCATAATCATAATCATAATCATAATCATAAATCATAAATCATAATCATAATAATACATCAGGGTTCTATCCTGCTAACATTGCATAAATGGAAACTACTAATTTTTCTGAAGACCTGAATATATTAGGCAGTTGGTTTCCACCTCGAATCAGCTGTTGCCAGAGGAACAAGTCTCCCTGAGGTCCAGGTATCATGCCAGCAATGGAAGAAAATGTAGCCTTTTCAGGTTGCTGGTAATCAAACATGTGTCTCTCCATGAGTCATGGAGAGAACACCAGTGTTCTAGACATATAAAAATGAGGGAACTCTTTATATCTAAACAGTAGCATTCTTTTTCTCAGGTGGGGTATATTAGGCCAAAACAATTTCCTCAGTTCTGTGGAGCAGAAAGTTATTTTTAGGAAGTAAAGTGGAATCAGTCTGTAGGGCTGCTTTATCGTTAGAGGAAACACCGTTTATTTTTATCTGTTGAGGGGGCGCTGAGTCTGGATGGATCATGCTGGTTTTGGTTTCCAATCTCTCTCATGTTCACTGTCTCACTGCTCCGAGTGTGCTAAGCTGGCATATGTTGTCCTTCTCAAAGGGGATCCCTAAGACTGCTAGTCACCAGAATAATTCTTGGCAAACACTGAAACATTCAGAGATCAACAAAACAACATTGTCTCGCTATTTGTTCAATTATCAACTGCTTTCATACTTCTGCACAGAGCTGAGGATGACCACATACCCTCAGAACTCAGTTGTTTTTCTGTGGCAACCCCCTTTCCCCCATCCTCCTTTGAATTGGGTGGAGGCACCTTGTCTTGTGCTTGATGTATTCAACTGCTGCCACCTGCTTATAAAGTTTCTTTAGGTTTTGGGATCACGAAAAGAACAGTTAATTGCTATTTATGATTAACTGGGCCAGAAATGTTGGCCACAATTTCCAGCTGGAAGACTGGCAACATACTTGGGAGAAAGGCTTAACGTTTTCTGCCAGGTACTACATGAAGGTTTTTTCTGACACACATGAGATGCACTCTCTGTGCAGAGTAAAACAATAACTGAGAGTGGTGTTCCTAGGTATCACATATCTTAGAAGGTGGTGCTCCAAAAAGAAACACTATACCAGTATTTGTTGGGGCTACATCTAACAGAGTTCCCTTCACCACACAGCTATACTTTATAATTGGTTTTAGATAAGAGTGGATTATTCAATAATATTGATCACTGAGGAAGACCCAGTAGGGTCGAAATGCATTTGGTCTATTCGTGTGCAGTTAGATCTGTATAGTTTTTAAATATGGTTTTAACTTTATTTTTAACCTAATATTGGTGCACTTTAATAAATAATTGTTTACATTTTATATTGTTTTATAGCTCAACTTTTGAGTTCCTGACAACATGAAGGAACACTTCATTACAATGCGCTACAGATAGTATTTAACAACTAATATTTCTAAAATGAAAAATCTAAAAGATAACAAGTGTTGGAAATGTAATAAACAACTGGGTACATTTTTTTTCATAAATGGTGGTTGTATAAGAAAGCTAAACTTTTTTGGGGTTAATATTAATGAAGAAATATATATATATTAAAAAAGTGGGGGGGGGGGAGATTAGCTTTAAGCCAGAGGTTTATCTACTTGGTATCTTAGACAACAGTTCAGACAAACAAGATGGAATTTTATTCAGATACCTATCAACCACTGCAAGATTTGTATGGGCAGGGATATGGAAGTCCTCTGATTCATTTTCAGTGTATGAATGGCAGTGTAAAGTGTTGGACTTGGCAAAAATAGCAAAATTATCTGGTTATGCAAATTATAAGGGGATTCCTGACTTTAAACTTAATTGGGAACCATGAGTAAGATACATTGAGCGGGAATTAAAAGATAAGAAAATGATTTCATGGTTTATAATTAATTAAAGGATGGTTTGCATTTTGCTTTTTGTTCATTTATTTTTTGTTATATTTGTTCTTAGAAGAATATATGGTTTATGAGATATATTTTGATTTGGTATAGTTGTTTTGACTTAATGGATTACTTGATATTGGATATGACCTCTTTGTCCAGTGAGAGGGAAGTCGTCTTTCTTTGTTTTTGTGTATTTATATTTTGAATTTTCTGGTTTACCTCGATGAGGTTCATATGATATATGTAAATTCTTCAATAAACTCAGTGAATGAAAAAAAAAGGCAGAGGCTTCTAATCTGGCAAGCTGGCTTTGATTCTCCTCTCCTCCACATGCAGCCAACTTGGTGACTCTGTCACAGAACAGTCTCTCTCAGAGCACTTTCAGCCCCACCTCCCAGGATGTCTGTGGCAGGAAGAGGAAGAGAAAGCAATTATAAGCCACTTTGAGATTCCTTCAGGCAATGAAAAGTGGGATATAAAAACCAACTCCTACTTCTCTTCTTGTTTTGATTTTACATTTAAAACATATTTGTTGTCCACAGAATCTGTACTGTTTGTTCCTAATGTTTACCAAAGAATACCTGCTCCTCTGAAGTCCCCCGCCCACATGAACATACCAGACACACACACACACACCTGGTTTCTTGGGATATTTCATTTAACAATCTTTATGGAAACATTATCTAGGTTGTGTTATGGATTAACTTCTAAATTACTTTTTGAGACTCATGGCACTGCAGGCCCGCTATATGGATCAGATTTGGCTGTTGTGAGTCCAGGAAGTGAAAGGCAGAGGTTCCATCCACTGCTTCCCATGCTACCACTGGCCTGGCAGGACTTGGCTTGATACCAGCAACCACCAGTACAGTTTTAGTAAGTCATGGTTTAGGCTATAGCTGTCATGTCCGATATCACAGGTGACTAGGAGAACACTAAGTCAACTGGGAATTAAAAGGACCACAAGGGAAAGGAGGGGAGGCAAAGGGAACGTTGCTTCACTATCCTCTCATCTTTCCTTGCCTCTGCAGGAGGCCTGCGGGGTTGCTTCCCCCTTCCAAGGGAGGGAAGAGTTCAGGCATGCTGAAATAGCCTGCAGACATTTTGGCCTGACAGCTGAGAGGCATGTGCGCTTCCCTGTCAGTCCAAGATAACAGCAAGCCATTTCAGCCTCCCAGTTTGCTTTTCTCTGCTTCTTATTAGGCAGAAACAAAATGGACTGATCCAAACGAGCCCAGTTCATTTGGAGGGAGGGGACTGAAACATCATCATCTGAGTTTGGGGGTTTGGTTCGAGAACACCACTCATGGTCATGTCCCACAGTCTGAGAACCACTGCTTTACATATTTGATGGAAAACAAACATACACTATACAAATAATTCATTTTGATTTAAAAAATCAAAAAAATGATTGTAAATGTTCATATGTTTTAATTTTTAAGTGCAGTGCCCTGGGGACCCTTGCTGGGTAGAAAGCCAGCATAATATTTTAAAATAAATAAACTACAGCATGAGGAGCAGGGAATCTCCACAGTCCTTGTATGAGTGGATCATTGTATCTAACTAATGTTCCTCTGCATGCTATTGAGCATTTATGTTATTGCATGTCTACTAAATTTCATTTTAAAGGCAAATGTGCTTCCTGGTTAATAGGGAAGAATGTGATATAAGCTGCTTTACAGATGATTTCTAAAATCAAATAAAACACTATCACAACAATTAAAAAGTTAACAGAATTGTACAAGTAAAAGTGTAAAAACAAGAAGAGCAAATAGATGTTTGAAAGTTAAAGTATTAGGATTTGACTATGAGCAGCACAAAAGCAATAAAATGTCAAAGCAGTGTAATGTATTAAGCAGAACATGATGAACATCACCAAAAAAATCTTCAAGGATAGATCGTTAAGAAGATAATAGGAAGGATGGTCAAAATTAAAATGCAACAAAAAACGAAAGAAAGAAAACAACTTTAACTTGGCAAGCTTAGCAATAGCCGAGATAAGGGGAGGGTGCAACTACTGTAGTCTCTGGTAGGCATTCTTATTTCAGATATTGTAGGTAACCACAACAATATCCTCCCACTGAGTTCTTAAAGAAAAAATATAATTAAATAGTGCCGCTACAAAAACAAATATAATAACTCAATGACATCTCTTTATCTAGGTTGTGTCCCACAATTGTCCTTCTGCTATTACAGGATCCAAACATTTACCCCGCTTCTTCCCTGTAGCATTCAAATATTCCACTATTTTCTTAGTCATTAAAAAAAGTCATCCCTTGAACTCGTCCTCTTCCCCCTAGCACTGCTGGAATCGCCTTCTGCCATTTTGCCTCCTGACTGTTACAACATGCTGCTTTTTTCCACTCTTGATTTTGCTCTAAATGCTCTATTGATCCAATGAAATCTCACTGGAATCTTTCTGATACTGGTAAAACACTTGATCGTTCATTCCTGCTTGAGTCCCTGCATTAGGTTTTCATGATCTATGTTCACCTAATATTATTATTTTTAAGCTGTTAAATATCTATTTTTCAATGAGTCCTCTTTGGACATTTTTCAGTATATTCACTGAATGTTCACTTAGAAGAGAGTGGGCCCATGCCTATTGATATTTATGATTTTGGCTGGATATCTTCAGTAAGACCTCCCTCCACTGCATGTACAAATATACACATGGCCAGTGCTACCATAAAGGCAAACTAGGTAGCCACCTAGGGCACAGACCTCAGAGGGGTGAAGAACTGACCTGAGGCTGGGGCACATTTCAACAATTTGCATGTAGAGACAAAAACAATTATAATTAGAGCTGTGACATACCACTAGGTTCTTCATTGGTGCCGCAGAGGAGCGAACCTGGCAGCAAAAATATGCATATCTTCTGATGCATTTCCTTGATCAAGCCTCTGTTTAGAGGCTCTGAAAGGCGCGCTGTGCCTCTGTCAGGCAGGGGTAGGAGTAGGCATCTCCAACATCTTTATTAAAAGGGGCTGGACACGCATGCTCGGCCTCTTTCCTCCCTGAGGCTGCATGGGGAGAATCCTTTTAGGGGAAACAGGTCTGTGCATCAGGGTAGGTAGGCTTGCATTGCCAGGTGGTTTGGGGAGACAGACAGAGGCTTACACCCACTGGATCCCTCTTAAGCGGCCTTCCAGGGGTGAGTTTCATATGGCAAGGAGTCCCACGCTATAGGTAGATGCCTAGGCTAATTCTCCAGGGCGCCATGGGTTATTTACCGTCTGCTGACCAGTTTATGGTTGGAGTCTTCCTCATACCATGCCAACTCTCCTTGCTAGGAGGGTAATAAAGCTGTGGCCTTATTATTCCAAACATGGTGTGGTGTCTTTTTCCTGCGGGCTACACATCTGCCCTCCTGCTAAGCAATAACCAGTGGAAAGAAATAGAAGAGAACAATGGAAAATGAAGCAAAACTACTGTCATGCCCCCATTGCCACCCCCCATCGAGGAGTCACTACAGCAACCAGGGCCTGCTGCCAAGCCAGCTGTTATAGATCAACCAGCTCTGTCAGAACAGAGAGAGGCCTCTGAATGTGCAGCAGGGAAAAACAGCACAAGTCAGCCAGGCTCTTTCCAAGAGGCATCTTTGAGACAACCACAAATGCACACCAGTCCAGACAGCTCACCTGAAAGATGCAGAGGGCACAGAAGTGTCAGGATCAGTCCCTGTTCTCTGCCATGATCTCTGTTTGGTGAACCTGTTTGACTCCATCTTGCCTGTTGCATATTTTGCTTTGTCCTTGTGACCCATGTATTCTCACCGTTCCCATGTAACCAAGCTGTAGTTGTAGTTGTCTCCTTTGATTTGCCTGCTTTGATCCCTGCCTGTTCACACTGCATATTCCGCCCCGCTACTGTGAAACATTGTTACAAGGATCCTGCAGTTCCTGCAAAGGCTTATCAGCTAGCCTGTGGCACCGGCTTGACCAAGGCCACGTCAATTTCAACACCTCTGGCAGGAAGCCTGGGATGGCACCTGGGAGAGGGGGCACCCCCTCCCATGGGAACACTCAAGTTTTGGGCGGGAGAAATGTATTGATAAGTGCCTGTTGTTCTGGTGTTTGGTAGATTTCACTTATAACGTTATAGTGACTAGATCTAACTTCCATTAAAGTTTTCTTTCCATAGAAGTTTTGTTGTGAGTTTTGTCAGCGCTTGACACAGAAATGGATTTTGCTGAATGCCGGAGCCAAAGACTGTCTGTGTAGATGGGGTCCAGCTGGGTTAGCTCCCAGGGAGGATGAGTGAGTCCTCCCTCAGGTGCAGCCAATTAGCTAGGATGCTTTTAGGCAAGACAGCAGCAACTCCTCGGCGTGGGTACAATTTATGCAGAAATCCTCCTGTCTGGCTCGGATTCCTTTGGCTCTGCAAACTCCTGTGACTTCTATCAGCTTCCCTGACTTCTGGCAAATAGCCTTTGACTATGCACCTGGTAATTGGACTGGCTTTGTTGACTAATTGTTTATCTGGATTCTGACCATGGCATTCCCTCCACTACTCTTCACCTTGCCCCTTACTCTGCTTGCTTCGATACCTAACGACCCGGACTAGACATTGCACTTGCTCTGGTGTGGACTCCATCTAGGCTCTGCAGCCCAGGCACCTCCCACCCAGCTACCATTGGGTGCGGCCAGATCAAATTACATAACTAATCTGTTTCACAATTTCCAATAAATCAAAGAAAATTCAAACACAAAAGATCAACACAAAACTATATCATCATATCAGGACAAAATGAAGATAGATCGCTTGCTATACCTTCTTTGCCATGCTAAGCTAAACTTTTCTTCCACAATGACTTTCCCTGTCCTATTTTTCACTGTTCAATCTCTTGTTTTGTTCAGACATGGGAGCTTCAGGGGAGTGGTATAGCCACCTTTTAATATAATCCTTCAGCTGGACTTAGACCATTCAGCATGAGGAATTTGTCCCTGCCCAGCATGTCACTGCTTGCGGGTTTTAATGCTGCTTCCTCATGACATTGGCAGCAACCTGCAGCTCTCCAGTGGTTGGTGTGAGTTTTAGTCCCTGTTGCCTCATGATGAGGGAATGCAGGAGAATTCACTTCCCCTTTCTTGTTACAGCACAAAATGAGGCGCAAACAGGGGCAAGCCTGTCTGAAAGAAGAAACAAGTGACAGTCTCATTAGGGTTTTGCATGCCCTCCCTTCTTCATTTCTGGATCTCTAATTTTTTTTTAATGGCACAGTCCACGTTGCTACGGTACCGCAAAGTGACGTGCCCATTTATCAGTGGAAATAAAATGTACTGTCATGTTCCCTTCAGTGTGCACAGTAACATGGACAGCCTACCAGAAATATACCCAAACATAAATCAAGACCATTATACAAAGAATCCTGAAAAGGAATCTTGAAAAATATTTTATTGTTGCAGCATGATCCCATAGCAACAAGGAACTATACACACACACACACACACACACACACAAATACTCAGGGGGGTGGTAAGTTTGAGTCCCCAAAACCATCACTGTGAAGGGATTGGTGGCTTGCGTTGATTGATAACCCAAGGAGCAGAGGGAAACCTGCAGGTTGTCCACACTTTCGTCTTCTCATCAGGAAGGTAAAAGCGGCAACAAGATGATGGGATAATGTGGGAGGGGTTTCCTGTCAGGAAGCAGCCAAACATGTGGTTTCCAATCACATGTTTGCAACAGGAGGCTGTGAGCATTGTTTGCCTCCGTGCAGAAATGGTTTTATTCAAAGAAACAATTTTATTTACAGAGGGAAAGGTGATAGGAATCAAGGTTTTCCTTAATACAATTCAGTACTTAGTTAGAGAAGTTCTTACATTAGAGATAGTTCTCAGTTCTTGGACTTTTCTGTCAGATGTTATGTTTCTTATTTGTGTTTTCCCTAAAACACCATTGTCTTTCTGAGGTCTTATCACTTAGGCCCATTATGCACAGCCGCCGAAACGGCGATTTCGGGTCACATGGAAAACGCGGAGGGGGAAGACGCGACGCATACCGGTTATACACGGGGCGGGGCGCAATGGCGGCAAAACCCAGAGTAACCGATTATGCACGCGCCGATCCGGGCGCCGCTTCTGGTTGCGCCCCGCTCACCCGGAAGCTGCGCTTTCTTCCGCATTTCACTGACGCGGCTTTTTCGGCGGCATGCACCGAAGCTGCAGCTGGTTGCAGCCGGCTCCGTGCGTTATCCGTGATTTTAGTCGCCGCCATTCCACCCCGAATGTGCGCTAAAACCCCCGTGCATAATGGGTCTTATAGAAGCTCACCTGAACTTCTCTCTAGACCTAGAATATCTTCACTTTTGCTAGTACCAACACTCCTTCCTTCTTTGGGTCACCAATATTCCACTGACTAATGACAAGTCTTAAGCACTTTCTCCCACAATGACCTGAGGAAACCCTTTCACCTGATTTGCCTTCTTTGGACTGGGCAGGGAACCTTCTCTCTTCAGAAGAATTCCACTTTGGCCTGAATTAGGGAGTTCTCATAACTGCTCCAAATTCCCACTGTCAAACATCTGCCACAGTCCTCCAGATTCTGTATAGATTGGGCTTCAAACCTTTAGTGAAGTAAGAATTCTTTCCTTCAACTAAATTCCCCTCAAAAGCCACTGTTCAGCTAAGAAATTGAACCAGATCTCTCTCTGACCAGTCTCAGACTGAACTGAACTTCCCTCCAGTCCAGAACCATTATAACAGTTCCCACTCAGCTGTGGCTAGCCAACCACAGGGCTCAGAGCATGTTGCTCTTGATCATATACTCCAGAGAGGATTTTTAACCCCTCATTACCTGTAGCCATTGTTACAGCATTCTGAAACTCATTTTGTAGATGCTGTCCACGCAGATGTAAGTACAGAGGATTGTGAGGGTGGTGTATACAGAAGGTGGAGTTTGGGGAAGACGTGATGTCAATTCTAAGTGATTATCTATGCTATCTCCCCTAGTCTCTGTTGCCTTTACCATAGGGGCTGTTATATAGAAATCCCTAGAGCATCACTCTTTAGAGGCTATTTTGCTTCTGCTCATTAATTCTTTGGAGCTGGGGGCTGTAAATTCCATGCTCTGGGTGTTTTAATGAGAGGCTGACACTATGGATAAAGTCATCAGAGAAGTAAGGGGAAAACTTACAAGGCAAAAAGAAAGAGTGAGGAGGGCACAGAAGTTGTGCCAACTGCATGTTTCTGATATCCTAACCATAGCTATTTGATCAGGACCATGCATACAATGGATCGACAAGACGGTCAGAACAATCAGAAAACACAGTGAGACCAGGAACACAGTAGTTCAAAGATTAGTTCTAGCTCCTGTTTCATTTCTGAAATCCGAACTACAAAATGTATTGTCATTTTATGGTGTCACTTGTACAGCATGGTAAGGTTATTACCACAGTAATTTAACAACACATAGAATATTGCCCCAAAATTAATGTCATTCGATATTCAGAGACTATATATGCTCTGGACACACAAATCATTTTCATAGGGACTGCTACAATGCAGTTACTTATTGCTTTGCCCAAATGGAAAATAACAACAGAAAAATGATATAAAGAAAGCAGTATGTAAAGAAATGAATACTCTCAGAGAACAGCTTGAATTCCTGGTTTAAAAGCAATAAAAACCAATGGGAAAAGGAATCCCAACCTGCAGCTAAATCAGGTATATCAGATTCTCAGATTCAGTTTACTCAAAATACAGGACCTTGTTCTGCATCTTAACGTGGCTGGTTAGGAATCATTTGAGCGTGTAACATCCTGAATTCTAGTACTGTACTCAAAAGATTGAGATGTTTTATCCTCTGGTAGTGGTGGGAAGATTGCTGATTTTAATGTTGGGTGTGAGGGGGTATGCTTTCAAACAGTACAGAAAATGCAGCAGTCTGTTAAAACATGGCCTTTTAAAAATACTACACTTTATTAATTTGCATTTTGAAAACCTGTAGGTTTTGACTGTATTTCCTTTCTTGGTGTCTGCTTCCTTTCTCAATAGAGTTTCTAACACAAATACTGATTAAGATAAGAAGTATATTTATTTATTTAGGGGACATTTTAATGTTGCCTCTTCAGAGTCCTGCTTGAGGTGACTAACAAAGTAATGAAGCAATGTAAACAAAATTATATGAAATTGTTTAATTTTCTTCCATGACAAAATTCAGCTACAAGCTGCTTTGCCCCACTGTTTACAATGTAAATTTATTATATTTGTTTTTATCTTGAAAGGTACAGATTAAATCCAGTGAAAAGTTAGAGCAGCCTTTTTCAACCTTTTTACCATTGTGAATTCCTTGAAACATTCTTCAGGCTTCGAGAAACCCCAGTAGTGGTGCAATCATGCAAAATATGGATAGGAAGCATAGCTGTGTATTTATTTATTCTTAAGATTTGTATCCCACCACTTTCCAATGACTCATGGCAGGTTAGAACCAAAACAGATAAAACCCCCAATAAAACCAAACAGAAACCATTTAATAAGCATAAAACACAATAAAGCAGCATAGTCCCCATTCCTCCTCTATTTTCAGCCAATCACCACAGGTGGGGCTCCTATAATGGTACAACATTGACCGAAGGACAGCCCCCAGTTGTTCCTGATCCCAGCCTCAACCAAAGACCTGGCAGGAGAGTTCCATTTTACAGGCTCTGCAGAACATAGACAGCTCCATCACGGCCCTCAGCTCTTCCAGGAGCTTGTTCCACCAGATCGGGGCCAGGACCAAAGAGGCCCTGCCCCAAGTTGAGGCTGGGCATGTTTCCCTGGGGCTTACCTGCAGCCCCTCTTCTTTCCACCCCATCCAGGCCATTGGCCATTTGGGGAGAGGGGGCAGGTCCACAAGACCGTATTTGGTCATATTAACAGATAAATATTTAAGTATGTAAATTAAAGTATGTAAAAATTAAAGTATGTAAAAATTAATTAACTCCCACCCATTTGGGAAACCCTGGTTGAGAAAGCCTGAGTTAGAGGAATGCTTCTCCCTCAGCAGGAAATGAAAGTAAAATCAGTGACTGACTCTATATTTAGTTTTCTACAGCAAAAAGCAAAAGTAATCTTCTTACATCATAGACTAACATTTATTAAAACATACACTTCTATAACATACAGCTCTAATAGTCTGATGGAGTGGCCTGTAGCCTTATGTATCCATAAAATGATGAAAGTTTTAAGTGCCTACAGTTGGCAAGTCTCCAGAAGGAACTGGAAGGCAGGAACAGGTGCTCTGGCATTGTCCTCGCAAGCAATGTTATTTTTAGCACTTAGGGATGCCCTGGGCTTTTTGAGATAAACTTAGAGTGTTCCTCTTGATGTAATGATATCACTTCCAGTTTGGCTCCCAAGGTGATATAACATGCTAATGTTCCATTTTCCATTTGCCTGCCTGTGAAGTACCAGCAGAGACCAGGTGAAATCTTGGGGAGGTCTACCATTACCTATTCCCCCCAATGCCTTAAGACTTAAAAAAAAATGTAACCAAGTAATGCTATATCCTCCATCCAGCTCTAGGGATTTCGTCAATTTCCAATGTAAAGATGATAGAGACCTGGAAGTGACGTCACATCCCTTGAAACTCCATCCTCCCCAGGCACTGTTCTTCGAATTCCCTGACATTTGTGGACAAAAACCCAAATTGTGCAGAATTGTGCAAAAAACGGTGTATGTTTCTTCTTCTGGTTCGAGTTGCCTGTCCCACCATCCTTGTATTTAGATGTAGGATTTTTCAGAAACACTGATTTTTTTCCAGGTCTAATGGACCAGAGGAAGAACAATAACATTTTAAGGCAGCCTGACCAGAAGCTGGCTTGGCTTCTCCTGCTTAAATGGTGTCACAGGATAAGTTGTCCTCAACAGAAACTGTCCCCAGGACCTGCATACAGTAGAGAGAGACCTCTCCACTGTATGTAGACCTGGCTTTAGGGATTTTTGCTATAGGGCAGATTAAACCAATGTGCAGCAGAAACTGTCCCCAGGACCTGCATGCAGGTGGGAGAGATCTCCCCATCACAAATAGACCTGAGAAGATTAGCTGATCAGTATAGCTGAATATCTCCATATAAAAGCTAGAAAATATGGCTTTTATTCAGGTCAGCTATACAGGTAATCAATCAAATCAGATAATCTGTAATTGTCTGAAATAATACCTGGAAAATAATGGTAAAGTATTTTGGGAGTATTTTTTTTTTGGCTTGGCTTAGCTGAATGCATACTCCTATTAGCCTCCTATCTAGCATTCCGTGAATATTTTGAAAGTCAACTCTGTTTTCTAAGACATATTTGAATATTAAAAACTGCCTTATACAGTATTTCATCCATAAATATGTTTATAACTACGGTTCGGTAGCATACTACAGTCAACCCAATTGGCTTTGTAGCACAAGATCAGGAGAAGATGGAAACTGAATCTATAGGCATCTCCACCACTCAACAGCTGGTCCTTTAAGACAGTCTTGTACCCAACCTTGTACCAGTCATGATTGTTAACCCTTCTCCCTTACCAAGGCAAAGGATTTTCTCAGCACAGTTGCTGGAAATCATTTATAAAGTGGATGCAAGGAAGATGGCAAGTCATCTTAAATTATACATCTTCCAATTTGTATCGCTACCATTAACAGGTACAAATGAAAGAAAATGCTGTTTTCATAACATGAAAGGTTATGTTCTAACCTCAAGATTACTCAGAAACAAAGGAAGAATCGAGAGCAGCAGATTAGTTAGGGAACAACAGCTACAGTTCACTGAAAATAAGTATTGGCACTGCTTTCTGCATTGTTCCTGTGTGTGCCATATCCTTTGTCATGTTAATCTGATTTGCACCAAATGGTATTTAAAAAGGTGCAAAAGTACATTTTATCCGAAAGATTCAAGCAGTTGCTACCAAGGCTCAGTTCCAGTTTTAACAATGGGATCTCTTTTCTACATGTCCATAAATGTTAGAATCTTAAGTATATTTGACAGAATGTAAGCCTTAGGTGTCTGTGTCACCATCATGATGTTATGGTTAGATAAACAGGACAGCCTTTTCTCAACTATTTTACCACTGAGAAACTCCTGAAACATTTTTCAGGCTTCGAGAAACTCCAGAAGTGGTGTGATCGTGCAGAATATGATTGGGAAGCATACATGCCTACCCAGGGATCCTCCCCTTTCCACCCCATCCAGGCCCAACATTAGCCATTGGGGGGTGTCTACATGACCATACATTAACAAATTTAAAAAAATTAATTAACCCATCTTTTTGGGAAAGCCTTCCAGGCCTATCAAAAAAACCCAGGGTTTCATGAAACCCTGGTTGAAAAAGCCTGGAATGGGATATGGAAGGCCCAGGCACAAATCCCCACTCTGCCGTGGAAAATTGCAGAGAAATATTGGGCCAGTCTTACATTCTTAGCCTTCTACTCACAAGGCTGTTATTGTGAGGATAAAACATCATTACAAGAAATGAAGTTGTAATAAATAAAGACAAACCGTGACTGTTATATTGTAAGGTTATAACAACACAGCTGTTTTGAACCATAAGAGAACATCTCATGGGAGAGAAATTTGACTATTCTTTCAAAATATGGAATACATAATTCTGCAGAATGGGCCAGAAGGAAATGCATAAGAGGGCCTTCTCCATAGTGGTGCCAAAATGATGGAACTCTGTTCCAGGATTGTCTGTCCCCTTCTATTACTCTGTCGGCAAATCACCCCCTCCCCTCCTTTTTTTTTTGCTATGGGTGTCCCCTCAAGATTCTTCCTTCTTGCTTTATGTTTTAATTTGTTATATTTTGTTTTATATAAATATTTTCAGTGCTGTGATTTAATTGGTTTTATGATTTTCAGTGTATTTTCAGTGCCGGGCTTTAATAGGTTTTATGACCACTGTTTTAATTGGTCCATGGTTCTGACTGGGCAGAAAATCATGATATAAATGTAAATAATTTAATAAAATATATAGTAAGGCAATGCTCTATTTACTTGATGGTGCTTGCATAACTTGGTTGTTGCTTGTCTGAATACTGTTAAAATTATCAGACCTTGGGATTACATAGGTTAGAACACCAATTACATAAATGACTTCTATTTCCATCACTTCCACGCCACATTTTCACATTTTTAAATAAATGTGTAAAGCTTTGTTGCACTTAATGAAATAATGGCAGCAATGAGAACTCTGTAGTACAAAACTTGGATTGAGGAAGGTAGCAAGGAAAGAGAATGCCGTTCAATTTACAAATTAATCCAATCCCATTATCTTGATATGCTTAAAGAAAATGTAAGATACGAAGGTATGCCATTTTTTTCCCCATCAGATTTTGCTGCTCTCCAGCCCATCATAGTGGAGGCCCAATCTCAAAAAGTGACACAGTTTCAGACACAAACACATACCCATTCAGACAATTCGCCTATATAGTGTTACTTACGCAGCCTGATAGCAAGATCTATGAGTCTGGAAACCAATATCCCTGGTGAAACAGAACTAGGCTCCCAAGGGAGTGGGAGCCTTAAACAGCATGATTTTAAAATGTGGCAGCTGAGGTATAGGAGGAAAGTAACAGTTTCCACTGAAACTCCTATCCCAGTAAATCTCCTGTGTCTAGACCTTTGAGAAAAAGGCTGTATCTCTCTCACCATCCTGTCCAACTAATAAATTTTTTAAAAGCTGAAAGGGAAAAGAGGCCAGTGACGGAGGCCAAATGAAAATTGGGGGAGGAGGATGACAAAAAGCTAGAGATCAGCAGCAGAGGGGCGAGTGTACATTGTGGGCTGAACGTGGAATATGATTTGCATTCTATCTAGAATCTTTGCTCGGCTATTAACTTTTGCTAGTCCGTTAAATGCTGTGTAATGAAATCAATTGCAGTTCTGCTTAGGGAAGGGAAGGCACCTTAGAATTAATCTGAAGTGGAAACACTGAGGGGGAAAGAGACTGCAGTCATATTTCCATGGCCTCACTTCTGCTCTATAAGCAGGTAGCAAAGAGAGTGTGGATAATCAGGCTCCTTCAAACTCTTTCGGTCCTCCATTCTTTTCACTGCTTCTAGCATAACAGCAATTGTCCACTCCTAACTACCAATGGTCATGTGCAAGTCAGAAGTGCAAAAGAACTCTGTGCACACCAAAATGTCCCTATGCAGCAATATACAACGGGTGCTAGATTGGGGGGGGGTGGAAGAACTCTGTGGACGGCCTCTCCCTCCCTCCAGCATCTGGAAAGGCTGCAGGCTGGAGGCCCCCAGGCAGGGAATTCACTGGCAGGGGCAACTCAAGCAGCAGGGATCTGCAGCCTCTGAGCCTCAGGGGGGAGCGGAAAGAGGAGGGGGTGGTCAGGGGTGGGGGACAGAAGGCGATTGGCTGGCTGCTGGACAGACAGGCAAGCCAGTTGGAGGAGGATGCCCTCAGGGGCAGGACAGTGGATGTTAAGCGCTGAGTGGCACTTAAGTCTTGAGACCAGCTCCTCCTCCAAGGCCTTACCAGAAATATACTATGTGGAACAGATATATATGTACATATACAGCACTGGTTGCCAACGAACAGCACAAACAGCAGCTGCCACTTTGGAAACAGTTGTAAGAGTAGATCTCCAGACTTCTTGTGTTCTAGGCATATTAAAGGCAGTGTCATATTAACAACATTCTTTGCAATGATAGGAATCATTTCTTTGACATCTCTTTGACATCTCTCTTTGCCATTTCTGAAGTGCACAGAAGGCCCACTGATTACAGCACGTCTAACCTTCCAGACCTGTACCTCATCAATGAGCCACTCACTAAATCTCAATGAAGGTGGAATATAGTACTGACAAGTCAAACCTATTTAGAGACAAAATGTGTATTTTAATTCACACTGCACACATATATATTGCATTCTACTCAAGTATGATGAGCAGGGAGCTTAAATCTGATATTTGGCAGCATCCTGTTTCACACAGGCTCCAAGAAAGGCTCTGTGATGGTCAGCACCTAGAAAATGAGGTTCAGTGTGCTGTAATAACAACTATGGGTTGTGAGGGGCTAAAAAATCCTCTCTAGATTGTATGAGCCAGGGCAACGGGCTCTGGCTAGCTACAGCTGAGTGGGAGCTGGGTGGGAGCTATGGGATGGAGGGAAGTTCACTTCAGTCTGAGACTGATCAGAGACAGGTCTCGTTCAAAATCTTAGCTGCAAAACTCTGCAGTTTCTCAACTCTAGTGGGAGTACTGGGTTTTTGATAGAGAGCTAATCCACACAGTACCTGATAACTAGAGTAGTCATTTGGCAGAGAGAATTCAGGAAGTCAGGCGAATACTCCTAAATTAAGCAAAGGTCATATGATTAGCATGGACCTGTTCTCTATGAACTTGTTTACTAAAAGATGTCTAAGCCAAACAAACCAACTTCCGTGTCAGCAAATTCAAAAATTCCATGTCAGTGAGTTCAAAAGCTGATTGTTCTTTGAGTGATACTTACATGCTTACTTTTAGCCATTCAAAAAATTAGCATCCTGTTTTAGAAGGGGTAAAATTATCAGTCTCTTCGGGTAAAGAATCCTGGGACTTTTGCAGCCTCTGTCACTCCTTGAGGCACAGATTCCCATAGATGGTTGGTTACTGACAGATTGTAGCAGCTGTAGACATATAACAGTTGCCCCAAAGCAATTACAATACATGCCCATCTGCTTCCAGGTTCAATTCCAGATACAGGTTATTATTTCTGAAGTCCTTCATAATGTAAGCTCAACATACTGCAAGCACTGACTTCCATTATATGAACCTTCTGGGCTACCTTAGATCTGGTCAATGTTTTTATTGTCTTTCTCATCACCTTTTGCTAACCAGGCCTCTTACAGAAATTGGGTTTTTGGAATAGATTGCCCGAGCCTATCAGCAAATCCCATCAATGTTTTCCAGGAGTAGCACTCATAAGACGTTCCCTTTTCAAAGGGTGTTAAGGTTATCATTGAGGATGCTTCATTTCCTGCAGGCTAGTGGTTTTGATTTTGCATTCATTAAGAGGAGAGGTCTGCCTTTTTAGCATTTCGTTTGTGGTAGGGTTTATGGCTAAGTGCTGATCTATCTAAAGGAATTCTCTGGATTGCTTTAAAGAAATGGTTTGATTAATTATGCTATTAGTTGCAAATGTTTAAAAATACATTTAAAAATATTAATTCATGTCCTTCAATGATTGCTTTTTATCTCAGGAAGCAGCAATCTCACAAATAGACAATTTCACTCAAAACAACTCTAGTTTAAAGGGATGCAATGCTCTCTTTATTCCTACTCTGTGTGGATGCCAAGCTGAATGATAGAAGTATACTCATAAAATTTATGGTCATGACAAAAACTCAGGAACCTCCTGCAGTTGGGGTGATTAGATACATGAAAGTATACATCTAGGACCACAATCCACATCTAGGACCACAATCCACAATCCCCTACAGTTTATTTTATTGATTGATTGACTACATTTATATTCTGCAGTTCCCAACACAGCTAGCTCAAAGAAGAATATAAGAATCATAAACAGTACAATCTAAAACCAACAAACTAAAAATCCCCTCCCCCCAACCCCTCTGTCCACCAGTCTATAGCCAGTTTGGTGTAGTGGTTAGGAGTGCGGACTTCTAATCTGGCATGCTGGGTTCGATCAGAGACATGGGTGACCTTGGGCTTGCCACAGCACTGATAAAGCTGTTCTGACCGAGCAGTGATATCAGGGCTCTCTCAGCCTCACCCAGCTCACAAGGTGTCTGTTGTGGGGAGAGGAAAGGGAAGGCAATTGTAAGACGCTTTGAGACTCCTGGCAGAGAAAAGCAGCATATAAGAACCAACTCTGCTTCTTCTGCTGCTGCTTCTGCTTCTTCGTCTTGTATCTTCATAAACTTGTTACACTATCTCAGGTATAAAATAGGTCTCTTTCCTCCAGATTTATCTAGGGCCAAGGATCTGGAGTAAAGCACTCCCTGGAGGGGTTAGCTCTTGATGGAGATACCATCCCTTTTATAATCAGAGACAAAAAATTCTGGTCTAGGAAGCTGTCATGCCTAGAATTCAAAATTGAGTTTGGTGGTGGCCAGGAAGAGAACTCAAAGTAGTAGCCAAACTTTAATATATTCAACAGCCATGTATTATTTATAGATTCAAGTGGGTAGCTATGTTGGTCTGAAGTAGCACAACAAAAATAGAGTCCAATAGCATCTTTAAGACCAACAAAGATTTATTCAAGGCATGCGCTTTCGAGTGCATGCACTCTTTCTCAGACTAGAGTGCACGCACACAAAAGCTCACAGCTTGAATAATTTTTTTTTGGTCTTAAAGGTGCTACTGGACTCTATTTTTCTCATGTATCATTCATAACTGATTCCCCAAAACCAACAAAACTGGATAACCTGTTGAGGAACACAGGAGGGTCATCCTGTCATTAAACGGGGCCCCTGGTTGATATCTAGGGAACTGGCCCAGTTTCTAGACCTGCCCCCCTCACTGTCTCCTGGCCTGAGAGACTGCCCCTGAGTTGGAGGGAAGGATACTTCCTGGATTCTGAATAGCCCCTTACTGTGGAGGATGCCAATACCTTTGATGTTGGGTTTGAGATACCCTTCCTGTTATACACAGTATCTTGGCAATTAGTTTGTATGTCCTCATTGTTTCCAGAATGTTATCTGTTTGCTCATTGAAGAGATCTTTCCAGTCAAATGAAGGATCCTTGACTCTACTCCTGGGGCCATTCCGCACCAGGATCTATGTGGCAAATTGGTTGTGGGATGAAAAACGCCATTTTAAATTGTGGAATTCGTCGTTATGCATACCTGGCTTTGTAGTGGAATCCAGTTGCGTTTTTATCATTTCTCACAGGTTTCCGGTCTCGGCAAAAATCGCTAGCCAGGAAGCGATATTGCTGAGCTCGTCCCACCCCTGGCTGTCAAGCAGCCAATGGGCAGCCGTTATCATGATTCCAAAAAGCCGCTTTCCCTTTAGGGAAGTTAAAAAAAAAAACACGTTGCAACAAATCTACGTTGATTCGTTGCAACGGAGAGACCCATCTAGGTAGCATGTGGTGTTTGAGCTGCCATTTCATTGTTGCCACGCTCCCCCCGAGTGAAAAAAAAAATTCACCCCCCCCCGGCACGGGCGCGATTTTCAGCTGAAAATACAGTGAAAAATAAAGAGAAAATAAACCAGCAAACGGGCTGTGTGTTGTTTCGTGCTTGGTGACTTAAAACAGCTCTGCAGCCAGGGAAGCCTCGCTGGGTAAACGAAGGCTCGCCGGTGCATTGATCTCCGCTTGCTCGGAGAAAAAAAAAATGGCGATCACTTTGCCGGAAGATCAGAGGAGAGAGCTAGGGGGAGGGACTTTGCAGAAACCACAACAATGGTAACGCACAGAACTTTCCCACTAGTGTTGCAGATTGGTTGCAAGAGTGTAGCGCTTTCTGGAGGGTGAATCCACTTTTTGGGATTTCCCTGAAAGCGCTCCAACAAAGCGCTTTTTGCGGATCGGTTTCAGGAGTGTTGCAGATTGTCGACGACGTTGTGCATAACAGCAAAACAGTAGCGATTTCAATTTGTAACCATTGTGCTATTTTGGACGAGTGCGGAATGGCCCCTGGTATTCCCAGACAGTGTAGAAGATTTTAGCTAGGAGTACTTTCTTATCACTATACCATGGCAATCCGCATTGTGTTTGGCTGTATTGAGCTACTGTTTCCCAAATCTCCCAAACCAATAATAGCCTTTGTTAAAGGCAGTTGAGCATCTGTGAGGGTGTCTAAGAGGGTGCCATTTCCCCCCACAATGACAACTGGTATCTTATCATTATAACTGCATGCAATCCCATGGCTCCAGAGGATGGATGAGCAATAGGGTTGTGAGTATCCTGCATAGTGCAGGGAGTTGGACTAGATGACCCATGAAGTCCCTTTCCAACTCTATTATTCTATGATTCTATGACTAAACTTTCTTGTCCAGTAGATCTAGCATCTGCCCATCCTTGTCAGATGGGGAAGAATCTGAACTTCCTTTAAGAAGCCAAATAGCAGTAAAGTTTGAGTTTGCCTTGGGATTCCTGAATAAATAGGCACAGTCATTTTCTCTCACTTTAAACAGGTTTTCCACCTGCTTTGATGAGGGAACCTCTGTGAATGGGTTAGCCCAAGTATTAAATACAGTATCTTGGATACCCTTGATAAAAAGAAGGGCAACAGGTCCTGAATTGTGGAGTAAGCAAAACATCCATTATAGGATCAGAGTTATCAGACTCTGTTGACAAATTTTCTAACTTAAGAGCCTTAGCCATCCTAATAATTTGCTCCACAGAGTCTCAAATTATCTGTGAGGGATGGAGCAGATATCCCTCATGTAGGAGTTTTTTCATTTTTTTTTTGCTTTTGAAAAGTAAATGGTTCATTTTTAAAACATGAACTTTTCAAAAATAAAATAGTATGCGGGAGGAATTAAGAAGACTCCTAACAAGGCTTAAACCCATAAAGCTATGCTCTCCAGGCAAGAACCTTATTGACTGAGACATTTAAAGTCTATATGCCTGGTTTTCTGGCATTTTCTTTCTTTTTTCAAAAAAAAAGAAAAGCAATGGCTTCTTAGTTTTTTGTTTTGCTTTTTTAAAAGGAATCCAGCATTCCCTTCAGTTTAAAAAATAAATCACCAAGCTGGGAGGGAAAGGGTAGGAGGAAGATTACAGAGGGGACAGCCCTGGCAAGTGTCCCCCCCATTGTGTGAATCGTGTGTTGAGACTGGGAGGAAGGAGGAGGAGGCAGCTGGAGACAAGGACAGGCTTGTCTTTAATTCCTTCTGATATGAGTGCTTATCGTATTACTTAAGGGGGCTTGTAAAGCAGGAAAAATGCCTTCACAGTACAAAAGTTGACACAAAATTAAAGCAGGACTAAAATGGAGTCACTGAGTGAAAGGGGCTGCTCCTGCTAGAAACCAATCAATTAACAGCAAGGGGGGGGGGAGAAAAAATCTCAGCAGCCCAATTTTTCTTATTAGCATGTAGAGTTAAACTCTGTAATTTTGAGAAGAAACTCCAAGAAAGAAGATAGGTGTAGAGTGCAGGAACGGATGCAAACAGGATGCAGATTAAAGGAATATCCCCTTCAATTCAGTAAGAATCGCAATTAAGCTGTGAGTGCAGAAAGCACTCAAATCATAATCGAAAAAAATGAACAATAATGGAAAGGAAGTGAAGGAATTTGCTAATCTTTAATTTGAAGGGGGGAATGCAAACAGAAATATAATTTTAAAACTCCTTAATAGTAAAGTGCTGGCATCGATAATAAAAATTTGTCTGATAAACTGTAGCTATGTTTAATGCACTGTGGGAAAAAAGCTCTGGTTCAAACCACCCTGCTCATTGAAATACTATTAAATCTTTAAATAAAGGGCAGAGGTGTTTATCCAAAATTCATTTATGCCCCTGCTAAAAGAAAAAGTCTTCTAATAAGTGTACTGGATATTGGGATAAGCACTTGAATTATGTCCAGAAGTTAAAATGATTGTACTGAGCCCAATCAAAGTAATGGCTGTTCTTCATAGTGCTGCTCGTTGATACTCTTCAGAACATTTTACAGATGAGGATGAGTGTCTAGTGTCAGTGTTCTTTACAGATGTGGAAAATGAAGGGCTGAGAGAGAGAATGGCTTACTCAACATGCGAAGATTGCCTCGCTATCAGTCTTACAGCCACTTTCAGAAGCAGAATTCATAAAGTTGCTCTCCAACTATCTGTTTCTATCAGTGAAGAGAGCACATTATGCTTTCAGCTAAGCCAACCATTCTTTAAAAATATTAATCTGCTGTAGGTAGGTAGGACAAATCTATATGGATATTTGCAGTGGCCTCTTGAGAAAATTATCTCAACCATCTTATTGCTTCTTTTTCTTCCTGCACTGTACAGTCAACTCTCATTTACTCGGTGGCTGAGACAGCAACACATCTATGCTGTCACCCCCACACCGACCTTCTCACAGTAGGCAATATGGCAGCAGAGTGAATACTAATGGAAAGATATGTGCTCAGCAACTTCCATTTAAAGGAAAAATAAACATATAATCATGGGAACATCCACTGTGTAACTAGACTAACAGATCTTACATCCTAAATCAGTTGTTTGCTGAGATGTCATGTCTCATATGGGATTTTGTTAAGTTCCATTTTGTCTCCTATGCTCAGTTGTTGCCAAAATGAAGGCAACACTCAGTTCTAACTTACACTTCCAGCTGATCTCATGGATGCTATAGAAACCCTGAATTAGTACCTGGAGGCAGCTTCAGTCTGACGAGACAAGTGCTACCTGTGAGTGGAATATCTGACTCAGGATTTAATATGTTACCCATTCTGGATGGGACTGTACTCAATTTGAAGGAACAAATCCGTAATCTGGGGTAGTCTTGGACCCAGGCCTACTGCTAAATAAGCAGGTAGGAGTTGAGGACAAGAGTGCCATTTACTGGCTTCAACTGGTTATCCAGCTGTGGCCTTTTGGGCATTGTAGAACATGCCTGGGTTACATTTTGGTTAGATTACTACAATGCACTCCAGATGGGACTGCCCTGAGAACTTCAGTTGGTTCAGAATGGATGCTTTAGGATGCTTGGATGCTTTAGGATGCTTAGGGCTAATCCTGCGTTGAGCAGGGGGTTGGACTAGATGGCCTGTATGGCCCCTTCCAACTCTATGATTCTATGATTCTATGAGAATGCTGCAGCCAGGATGTTGACTACAATGGGTCATAGGGACCTTTATCACTCCAATCTAGGCTCATTTACGCTGGCTTCCAATTTGTTCCTAGGCACAGTTCAAGATGCAGACCTTCAAAACTCTATATTGTTTCGGACCAATATACCTGAAAGACTTCCTACTTTCATAGGAACCTACCCAAAAACTGTGGTCATCTTCAGAAGCCTTGCTTTGGATGTCCCTGCCTTCAGACCTTAGGTGGTGACAACCCAAGGCCTTCTCACCTGTCCTCTTCTGTTGTCATCTTACATCAAATGGTGAAGATTTTTCGGGGGGAGGGGCTTGGCGTTCCCATGGTGATCCCACTTTCCTCTTCACTATTTTAAATGCTGTTTTTAGAATCATAGAATCATAGAGCTGGAAGGGGCCATACAGGCCATCTAGTCCAACCCCCTGCTCATCGCAGGATTAGCCCTAAGCATCCTAAAGCTGTATTAATCATAGTCTGCCCTTCTCAAAACTGGAATAAAGATTCCCCCCCAAGCTACATCAATGTGCTTCTCCAGTAATAAAGTTGGATCCACTATAATCCCAAGACTTTTAACTAGGCCAGCAAGGGTCACCTGAATTCCATCAAAAGTGAACAGCACAATGTCTTTCAAGATTGCTGCCTTCCTTTAAAAGGTTTAGTTTCAGTTTATTCACCCTTAGCCAATTAACCACAGCAGTCTGTCAGCTATTGGGGACTTCTACAATATCAGCAGAAGATTTAAATAAGGATGTATAGCTGGTTGCTCTCAGCATATGGATGACATCCAACACCCTCATAATGAATAATCTGTCCTAAGAGCATTAGATGAAGTTTGAAAAGAATAATAACTTTAGCACTTATCTTAAGTTCTGGTATTAAATTGTTTTAATGAAGTATTTTTGTGCTGGTTTTAATTTCCTTTAAAGCAAATTTTAATCTATCTGTTTTAATTTGTTAGCCACCTTGGTGGCCCTATAAGGTTAAAAAAGTGGAGTAAAAATTTCATTAATAACTAATAGTCTGCTTTTGATGTCCCTTTCTTTTATTCTGCCTGCCAGTGTTGTATAAAAGGCACAGCTATTCTTTCCTAGAATTCTCCATTCCCTTGTATTAATTCTTTTGAAAAACACATTGGAGACTTAACTTGCCTTAAATTTACATTCCCCATGTATACATCCAAGGGCATGGTTAGTTATAGGTGATAGTGGGGGTACATGCAATAAGCAGTTCTTCCTGTACCCTAGTTGAATAGTTCATACATCAATACTAGATTCATTCACTAGTGTCTTCATCTATGATAGCTTTACTGGCCTTTTAAGCCATTGCCAATTCACAGTAGACTGTATTGAACTAATTGAATAAATGATCTGGCTTGATATGTATACTCAGTTTGAGCGATGATATATCAGGTCAGCTTCATATGTCCATGTGGAACAAAAGATGGTTGTTTGGTCTACAGAAGAGAGGGAAGAAAAATGAACGAGGATATCTGAAGCTTGCTCCTGATTTGCAAACTTGTATTTGCATGCACCTAGTGTTACATCTGCAATGACACTAAATTTTGGCCTACTTTAAGGATCAGCCCCAATAAGCTGATTCATATATGAGATGCACAACTGCACACAGACTTCCCAATGTTTTCTCCTATTTTAAATTTACCCATTATGAAACCTGATGCTACATAGTAAGATTGCTGTGAAATGAACACTGCTGCCCTGTGAGGTCTGAAATGAAATAAATATTAAGAGATAGACACAGGAGGTAAGGTGTGGGTATTCTCCACACAAAAGCAGTATTTGATAATTACACCTCAGCAGGAATACCCAGTTTGAGTAGACTATTTTGTCTAGAACACATGTAGCATAACAGTTAATGTTGCCTTAATCAGGTTACTACTCATGACATATCAAGGTCATAGAAACCTGAAGAAAATTAAATGGCTGCTCTACAGCCCAAATAGCAAAAGTAACAAAGCTTTATGGAAAATATCTCCATTGCCTAGCAGTGCCACACTGCTAGGTATGTATTTCTGTTTGGATTCAAGCAGAAGCCAATACAGCCCCTCAGATACATTATAGATTCCCTGCCAGTACATTTATTTATTGTTTACCCATGCTCGGTTTGAAAATCTTTGCAAAATTGTTGGTTAGGACTGAAAACCATCTGGAGATAATATTTCATATAATATGACATGGTACAGGTACTGTGTGAATGCTCTGTGTGTGTGTGTGTGTGTTCATGCAAGTGTGCATTTAAACATAATATAAGTATTTAATTTTTTTTTTACAAACTCTTATTCAAATCATATTTCTCTCATTTCCCGGAATTACTTAATTTTTTAAATTCACGAGTGTATCATAAACCACTTCAGCTATTTAAAGTTTGGCCCAATACAAGAATGATTTAGTTTATCAATATTTTCATACCTTAGTAAATATTAATTTCCACCTCAAAGTTTATTTAAAAGTTTAGATGATATTTTTCTCTGCTTTTTCTTTAAACGTCAAAGCGTACACTCACTTTTTTTTTTTGCCCAAATGAACTTTGATTTCTGAACACTGCACAAATCAAGCCCTGCTTTCAAATTAATGTTAAAATATGTGTGCCTCGACTGCTGATTTATGGTATCATTGACAAATAGTAAAAAGGACAGGCAAGTCATAAAGTTTATGGATGGAGTGATGGCATACACAAAGATGCCTCATAAAGAATAAAGGGGAGGGGGGAGTTATTTATTCTGTGGATTCAAGAACATACAGATAGGCTGTCTGCGTGCACAGAATTTTTCATAAATATCCCACAGTGCGCCCTGTTGTACAGCCGCCATACATTAATTAGAGCATTCAGCAGACACTGCAATGTGTTACACTCACCCAAGTGAATCTTCATTTTTCACATGCAGGGCCTTACTAATTAAAATCAGCTTTGCAATTAAATGTGGAAAATTGTGTTAAACTTTCAAGCATGCTTTTAAGGACTGGGGTGGGGGTGGGGAAGCTAAAGGAAGGGAGGGAATGTGTTTATTTTTAGGGTATTTTGTTTTTTTGCATGCAAATGAATATTTCCCTCTCAAAATAAAAACCCGCAAGAGGGGAGGCATGAGGATTTCTTCCCCACCCCCAGCATTATAGATGCTCTTCTCGGTTGCAAGTTGCAATGCTCCACTATCTCTCTGCCAGTACCTGGCCTGGTTCCAATGCTTTTAGTGAGTGCTATCTGTCAAGGCATGAATAATACAGCCCCTAGGCTGTCGGCAGAATCCAAATGAGGCATACATCAGGAAGCAAGCACTCGACTTTAGCTCCAGAACATGCTCCTGTGAAGACAGGCAATTATTCACCCACGGCTGCAGCCATGGCAATCAAACTGGTGGGTGAAAAGGTATAAGAAACAAGGGAGGGGGGAAATGAAGGGAAAGAAATATGGCACAACGAGCTGGAAAAAAAAATCAGTAATTTTTTTTTAATAAGGAAGGATTTTCTAAGCAGAAACATACATTTTGAGACCTTTCATTTTAAAGTTGGGAGCTGAAATGTTTGTCTATGACTTAACGGGATGCTCAAGCAACAGCCACCTCTTTTTTAAAATCGGAAGGATAAAAGCAAAATTGACAATTATTTATTTTTAAAAATCATATCGCCGGGGTTGGTTTTGTGTGTGCGTGTATTAAGAAATCATAAACGGGAAAAAATAGAACAGCTCCTCAGTATGTATAATATTCAGTATGAAAACGGCTCATAAGGGGATCCTGCTTTCTGAGATTTAAAGCAATAGCCTTTGTTTATAATCCTGTGGATGAAAAAGTACATGCATGGGTGTTCCCCCCCACCGCCCCGGAGGTAATTTCAGATGATTGGGGGGAGGCTACTTTTTAGTGCAAGCCAGAATCCAACAACGCACTATCTTGCCCCTAAGACTGTGAAAGGAAGCAGTTGACTTTAGAGTAATGAGCTGCACTTTGGGTGTTAATTTCTTTAAGATAAATTAAAAGGTTATGAAAACAGATGAAATAATAGAGAAGAAGGTACACCATCAGTAGAAAAAAAAGAGAAGCTACGGAAAAAGGATTTGTTTTCTGGCAAGGGAGATGGCAGTCTCGCCAGGTTTTTATCCCCAAATTTTAAAGGCTACATTAGCACTCCTGCTGGCACGATCAGATTGGGAGTTCTCAGAAGGAATATAATTTTTAAAGACTTCAGAGGAACGTGAACATGATGTATTTGTTTCAGCTATCATGAATAATATCACAGGCACCAACCAATTATGCTTGCCATTTGCTGACCCGCGGCACTTGCCCTGACCACCACCAATGAGAAACTGAAGAACAGGTAGGGGAAAAATGGCTAGAACATAGCCTCTCTAGGAATTTCCCTGTGTTTCTGTGGTCCTAAAACTTCACTCAAAAGTAACATTACATCCTCCTGAAACTCTATCTTCACCAGGTCCCTTCCGCCTGAAACTCCCAGCATTAGCTGAAGTGGTGCTGGTAATTCTATAATCGCAACGACACTTACCTGACAGCTGCCAGGTTGCCACAGCAGAGGAGTGGGCCTGCAAGAGGAACGCTTCACTCTGACATGCCATTTTGTGGGCCTCTAAATTAGGTTCACTGCAGCATGCAACGCTGCTGGGCAGGAGAGAAATTGCATGTTTGATACCTTTAAAAAAGGCGGCGCAGCGTGCTTGGCCTCTTCCTTTCCAACACTGCTGTAAGAAGCTTCCCATCCACCCATCCTGTGTGCTGTTATGTTTGGGTCTATTACCTTGTAATAGTTGTTTAACAGTTATTCTGGATTTTCAGTTTTGGCTTGGGAGGATCCTTTGGGGGGCATCTGGTCTGCGTGTTGAAATCTCCTGTTTAGGGGCCTCCATAAGGGGTGGTGCGTATGAAGCAGGGCATCAACGCAGCTGGGAAGGCAGGCTCACATTGCCAGGTGGCTTAGGGAACAAGACAGAGGCTTACATGCATGGGGTCCCCAGTCAAGGCCATCTTTCCAGGGGGTCCCAGATGGCAAGGGGATCCATGCTTCAGGTTGAGGCCTAGGTAGGTGCCCCCAGGTCACCTCTGCAGCAAGGGTTTGTTTACGGTCTGTTGACTGTATTAGGTAGATTCCTCCTCATGCCACGCCAATGTTCCTGTTTGGAGTGTAATAAAGCTGTGGCCCCTCTTTATGCCAAAGACATATTTGTATTGTTTCCTTCTTTGTGAGCTGGAGTATGCCCTCCTGCTAGGCAATCAAGAGATGCCTGGTCATGCAACTGCCTTCCACACAATGCTATGATCAAAACCTTTCTTAAAGTACTAATAGAGAAGGATAGGGAGGGATATATATCTAGCAACATACAAATGGTGTAGTTACTAAGAAAACATAGGGCTGAATCCTACCAGCTTTTCAGTGGCTACAACTGGGAAGATGGTGCAATTTTGCCCAATTTCCCTTCTCATTGAATCCTTGTTACAAGTGGCTTTCTTTCAATAATCCCAACACAACTTTGTGAGGTGAGGGGGTCCTCTCTTCCCTAATACCAGCAAAAAAAAGGGGGTAGAATCCTATAATCCCCCAATGCACAAATAAGCTGGAAAGTGCCACAATAATTGTTCATTCTTTGTGTAATCAAATATTAGTTTGGTAAAGGCATTTGCCACTTATGTCTCACCAATAATGTCCCACCAATAATGGGGATCTATAGAAAATCATTCTGTACATAGCTATTGGTTCTGCAAATTCAATTAGATTACTCATCTGAAAAAGTGAGCAGAGACTCAGAAACACTCATATCCTGCCACAAATTTTGTTAGTCTTTAAGGTGCTATTGGATTCTTTTCTACTGCTAGATTACTAAAGTCTGTGCATTTATGTCCCAACCTAGCACACTGGTGACATTTAATTAGAGCTCAGGCTCACAACCTTCTGAGCCTGGTAACCATTGTATGTTTTCTTGACACACATGTCAGGACTGTACATGGTTGTACAAAGAATAACCCTGCTTGCAATTACTGTCCAGAGTCATTTTTTTAACAAGCAATTGCAAGAGTGGCTTTTGAGCATTTGTAGAAGCATGTAAAAATGCCTCTGTATACATTATCCAATAAATGGCACCAGTCTCTAAAATGTACACCTCATTACTTGCCATTCATATCCAAAAGTCAAGTGCATGCAATAATCATGGTACTTCAGATAGCCATAATAATAGGACCTCAGTAATAATGATGTAAAGTGCCATTAGGTTGTAGTGACTTATGGTGAACTCACAGGGATGTCAAGGCAAGATATGTTTGCAGGTAGTTTACCATTGACTGCCTCTATATAGCTACCCTCGACTTCATTGGTAGTTTGCCAGTGAAGTACTAACCACAGCCAACCCTACTTAGCTTCCAAGATCTGATGAGATTAGGCTAGCCTGGGCCATCCAGGTCAGTGTGACTCAGTAATAAGAC
Source organism: Paroedura picta (assembly GCF_049243985.1). Taxonomy (NCBI): domain Eukaryota; kingdom Metazoa; phylum Chordata; class Lepidosauria; order Squamata; family Gekkonidae; genus Paroedura; species Paroedura picta. Next base: position 157,949,280 of record NC_135369.1, read on the forward strand.
AGCATAAACGCTAAGAAACACCACAGTTCTTCACTAAACAAAATAAAGCTAAAGTTGACAGCTCACTCCCTATCTGCCAATCGGGAGAAAGAGTACTCAGCAAATGAAAGCCAACTGGTTCAAATTGCATGCAGACAAATCACTCCCTACCTGATTGGCCAACCTCTGGGGGTGTGCCTCTAATAGGAAGAGGGCACTCTGTCAATGAGGGACAACCAGTTCAAATTACTCTGTCAATGAGGTCCAATCAATTCAAATTGCACTCTGTACATGAGGGCCAATCAGCTCAAATTCTATACAGACAACTCACTTCCTACAAGACTGCCCCCCCCCCCAGAAATATTCCACTAATAAGAGATAGCCCTCAGCCAGGAACAACCCACCCTGGTAGTTTAGCCCTCAGCCAGGAAGGACTAAGAAAGGAGGTTAGCTCTCCATCTCCATCTCCATCTCCATCTTACAGGTTTTTCAAGTTGAACACCCCTTTTTTCTACATAAGCAAGTTGCCCTGGCTTCCTGGCCTCTTTTAACTCAAACAACATGGAAGGGAGCGAGCTATCTCCTGGCACAGCTACTACACACTTTCTGGAGGGAGAGCTGTGGGTTGCCCAGAAATGGCCCCTGCTGGCTCTCTGAGCTTTTGCCATGCAGCCAGCCCCCAGGAAGGCCACAGCGCAGATGTGCATCCTATCACCTGTTGTTTCCCTGGGTGCAACAGGCTTTGCCTCTAGTCTTTACACCGCGGCTGCTGGGGGCTCCCTGGCCGGCGGCTTCGCACGGCGAGAGGCACGAAGCGCCTCTCGCCGCGTCAAGCCGCCGCTCAAGCCTTCGCTGTAAAGCCGCCTCCACCCTCAAGCCTCTGCTGCCGCCGATCAAGCCCTCGCCTCCGCCGTTAAGCCGCCGCCGCCGCTCAAGCCGCCGCCGCCATCAAGCCGCCGCAAAAAATGGCCGCCAGTCAGAAAACCCAGCGCCGGGTAAGAAATCTTTTACTCTCCCACTGCCTCCTAGCGCCCATTGTATTTAGGATACAATGGGCTTTTTTACTAGTTTCAATATAATATCAGAGTTTGTTTGTGTGGTGGTAGGGGCTTACAACTAAAATAAGAAAAGAAAATAATTTAAAACACAGCCATTATAAATAAAGCAAATCAATTAAGCCAAGCGATAAAAAATAAGCCAGTGCATAAAAACAGCACAAAACATCAAGCAGCCTAAAATGATATCAACAAAATATCATCAGACAAAAAATAGAGTCATCAGACAAAAAATAGAGTCCTTATCTAAAAGCCTGGGTTAAACTGAATGGTTTAGCTTGGTGCCTAAAGAAAGTAAGGTAGGCACTAGGATAGTCTTAAGGAGGAGGGTATTCAACAGGCAAAGTACCACCACTGAGAAAGGCCTTTAGCGTGTTACTGACTGCCTACTCTCTGCAAGTAGGTGCACAAGATATTAGGGTTCAGAAAAGAATCTTGCCTGGGGGGCCGAATAGTGTGGAGGAGGTGGTCCTTCAAGTTCCCTTAGCCTAAAGGAACTTTGAATTTTGTTTCCCCCCAAACCCCACCCTTCAAAAATAGACAGTCAGTCAATTTAGAAAATTCAGCATAGGATGATACTAAATGGTACTAAACAAATTCAGGTGTGTCTTTACAAAGCCAGAGTATACATTTTAAAGCATGTGCTTGTAGTCTTTTCTGGGAAGGTACCAATGCATTTCAATTGCACTTCTGAGGAAATGACTGGAACATGCCCTGAAAACCTGACTTTGCTTGGAGAAAAACAACTTCCAGCCAAAATGCATGGACTGTGGCATGGCAAATGCGTAACTAAAGCCACCTACTGAACAACATGAATCAGACAGCTACACCTCTGCAAACAGTATTCAAGTGTTATATCTCTGTGTCTGGTACAAATGTGTAATACAGCCCCTTTCCCACATTCAAATCCTACCTCATGCATATTATCTTATACGCTCATGTGAGAAAAAAATCTACTTCTAAAACTATACATAGACCATATTACGGTAATAGTTGTAGATGTTGTCCAATTTAACAGTCTCTCGGCTTTGGTTCAACTCCAAATCCATTCTTTGGGGATACTGATCTGAGTGTTCCAGTTACTGGGTTGAATGCATGCTTTGGAGATATTACCCAAATGCATTAAGGACTACCAATAATTTTGCAACAGAGATGTATTCAGGTATTAATAAAATAGTGCATTCGGTGATATTCAAAAAGACAGACTTTGCATTATGTGCTGCACAATCGTTTTAGCATATTTTTGTCATTTTAAATGTAATTTATTTAATTCATTTACATCCTGAATTGTCCCCAGTGAGGCTCAAAGCAGCTTCCACCATTCTCCTCTCCTACATTTTATCCTCACAACCACTCTGTAAGATACACCAGTGGTCCCCAACCTTTTTATCACCAGGGACCACTCAACGCTTGACAATTTTACTGAGGTCCAGTGGGGGGGGGTAGTTTACTCCTCTACTCTCAACCACTGCCCTAACGCTCTCTGATCGCTATGGTAATGTTTAAACATCCCTTCAAAATAAGATACAGACACGCCACAACAATGAACATAAGGAACATTTTATTTTCATGGAAATTTTAAATCATGACAATGACAAATCAATGGGAACCCTGAGCTTGTTTCTCTGCAACGAGATAGTCCCATCTGGGAGTGATGGGAGACAATGACACCCGAAGTGTGTTGTAAAGGGCCGGGGGGTATGAAGTAAAGGGCCGGGGGGGGGGAGGCGTCCTTCGGGGCCCACCTCCAATTAGTCGAAGGATCACATGTGGTCCAAGGCCCACAGGTTGGGGATCGCTAAGATACACTAGCTTGTGAGTGTGTGACTAATCAACAAGGTTTCCTGGCATAAGTGGGGATTCCAAACTCCCAGATCTCACCAGTCTGATACTCTTAACCACCTCAACATAGTGGCCATTTTTACTCAGTGCAGCCACTGGACTCAAAAGCAAGATCAGTGACATGGGCTATTAAGCTCTTTCCTTCAGGCCATTCTCTTGCCAAAAGTAACCATCTATAAGACACACATTTATGTATTCCCACTTATTAAGGGAAAGGTGATGGTGGGGGAACCACGCACTTACATCACAGAAAAATGGTTTTGTGATGTATCCTCACCCGATTCCTGCTTGCCAAATGATGAGCAAATATTATGTACCTGTTAAACACAGTGTGATGTCCAATGTCATTTTATTTTATTATTTATATATATGTTACTAATGTTGACATTATCATATGACCTGCTTTAAAGTGTGCCAAATGCCTGCCTCAGCCATTTCTGCCTAAAAAATTACAGCTTTTTCTATGAATCTGAAATGTGACAGGTAACGAACCTGACTAAAGTGTAGAACCCTAGATAATTTCATTAAAATTAGAAAAACAAAGTAAGTGGAAATTATGTTTAACATTAAAACCAATGGGAAACTTTCTCTCAACCTAACCTACCAAACAAGATTGTTGTTGTGGAAAAGAAAAACAGAGGAGGATATTGTAAGCCACTTTGGGTACCTACTAGGAAGAAAAGTGAGGTATAAATATTTACAAGGAATAAAAATAAAGTATTGTTCTCTTGTAGCTGATACAACGGGTGCTAGAATGGGAGGGGGGGAAATAGCAAAGAGAGAGGGAGGTAGAAAGGAAGTGAGTGATGAAGAAAGAGAAAGAGGATATGGAAAAAGAAATAAAGACATTAGAAAGAAAGGAAAAGAGAGAGGGAAAAGCGTGTTATCTGGAAATATATGTGGAAGGGAAGAAACTAAGAGAGATAGAGATAGAAATGACAGAGAAATATAGAGGGTAGGAGAGGGAGAAGAGCGTAGGAGAATTATAGAGAAAGAGTGAGAATGTGAGAGAGAGAAATTAAGGGAGGGAGAGAAGTAGAGGTAGAGAAGGGGAGAGGGAAGCCACATACCCCCGCGCCTCCCATCGACCCATAAAGCCATCATGCCACATGTGCAAGGTGGCTTGATGGCTGCCCAGACCAAGAGGGACAGACCAAGAGGGACTGAAGGCCACCCCCTCCCCACCTCACAGCTCCTGTTGGGCCTGGAAGCCCTCATGCTGCATCTGCGAAGCAGCCACCCCAGCCCAGCAGTGAATGTAGTGGGGAAGGATGGCTACCCTTCCCCCTTGGCCCAGGAAGACTTCATGCCACCTCGCAGAGGCAGTATGAGGGCTTCCCAGGGCAAGGGGGAAGGGGAAGCCACCCTCTCCCCCTGCAGGTCCCATTGTCCCGGGAATCCCTCATGCCATCAAGAGGGAAGAGGAGCCATCCCTCTCCACCAGATTCACTGCTTGGCTGCGGTGGCCAGGAGTGCAATTGATGTGAGTTTGCCAGAGCGCTCCTGTAGGGGGGGGCATGTCCAGACTTTGGGCCCTGCCCTCTCTCTGCCCACCTAGCCCTTACCCTTTTATTTATACAGCAAAAGCTGCATTAAGATGATGGAACATGATTATTTGCAGTCAAATATATACATTATCAGCCTTTAATAATTAATTTGTTTAAGGTGACAATGAATGATAGGAAAGGTTGATTAATCTGCACTGATTGACCTTTGATGGTCCATTCCAATCTGAAAGTTATGCTTAATGCTCCAATTAACGAATGCATATGTGTAAACCGTCTTGTTAGACTCATTGTGCCTTCAAAGTTACTAGGTTATAAGGCATCTTTCTCCGGAACTGAAAATACTAATTTTGGTTTAAGGACATGACAACTGCAGTGCTGATTCAGACCAAAATCCACTTAGTTGAACATCCAATTTCCAATAGCCAAACATTTGATTCTGGGTTGTGTTTCAGCCCTTTACTCATTTCCCATACCTGTTATTTCAGAAGTATGCTGGCTTTAAAAATTGATTTTGGTTAACCTGTTCAAAGGTAGCTAAATTATGGCTTCAGAGATGCAGTTCACTGGCAGGTCAAATGGGCCTTACAAATCAATGAAGTGTTTTCTTATGCACCTCAAAGTAATAGTATTTCAGACTTTATTTTCAGGAAACCATGTCTGCAGGGTCATCAGACAAGGGCATCTTTTGAATTGTAGTTGACTCTTGTAGTACCATCCTCTTATAGAGGATTGTTGTAATTTCAAGGACATAGTGATGAGCCACAAATTTCTCCATTTGTGACCAATGAGGCCCTATTAGCAAGTCGTATCTGAAAGTGTTACTGGTGCTGGAGCTACTATTTCCATATATATATATTTTTTCTTTGCTAAATGTTCACCTGTCTTACACTAATGCACATGGTGAATGGGTTATTTGTATGTTAGCCTCATGTACCTGGCAATGTAACGTGGAGAGTTCAAGATTTCCTTGTACCACACACTTGCATCACTTACGTTTATCAGTGTATAACTCCTTTCATAGTGTCTAACTCCTTTCCAAGTTATACAGAGATTACAGAGAGAGAGAGAGAGAGAGAGAGAGAGAGAGAGAGAGAGAGAGAGAGCTAAGCATTTAGAATAAGCATATAAATTCCAGACAGGCTCAACCATGGCATGGTGTTGAGCATACTGGCCAATGTTTGGCCACCACCATCCTGGTGGAATGAGCTCCCGGAACACATCTGAGCCCTGTCGGACTAGCACACTTCCACCAGGCTTGTAAAACGGAGTTTGTCTACCAGGCCTTTGGCTGGGGCCAAAACTAAATAACATTGACCTATTTCATGGCCACACCCATCCATATACTAATCACTATTACTGAGTGGAAGAAGCCCCAAATTATTGCTGGACTATTGCCTGCTCTGAGAAATGAAATATCTCTGCTGATTTTAACCTGTTTGCATCAACCAATTTTAATTAATTTTAAGATTAAATTTTAGTTTGTTTTATTGTATTAAACCACTATAATGTACAGTGCCCTGAATCAGCTTGCTGAGTAGGGTGGCATAGAAGCCACATAAACAAACAAACAAACAAACAAACATGGAGTCCAGCTTCTGACATTCAGAGTGCTTGCAGCTGAAGGAACATGGGTATATGCTCTGTTATTTCTTATACTTTGTTGATATCTCACTATTATAGAGATTTCAATAAAACCCTTTCCCTACACTACTGGTGCATTTATTGCCCTAGAATCCCTTGGGGGAAAAGAACATCTCTGCCTCTTGGGCAAAACAACTCCGGGAAATGTATTAAGATCCACTGTTATTCAAGCAAACTGATGTTAAGACCTGTTGGGCTTCATCATCTCCCAGCAAAGGTGCGCTCTAGAAGATAACCAACATTTCTGTATGACCTTAAATTCAAGGAAATATCCCTAGGTATGAGCAAAATATTATATTTTGTCTTCCTACCAATTAATCTCTGATAAGTTTCCCAAAATTCCATGGTTCCACCCAACAAAGAAAATTATTTCCCTAAAACTACAAAAAAAGACTTGTCCATCTCCCGCTACTTCTCACTGCCTTTTAGTAGAAATGAGAAGAACAGAAATAAGAAACAAAGTTCCAAGCTATGGGGATCATATATAAAATACTGATGGAGCAATGGGCTGAAATTTGTGCATGAAAGTTGGAATTGGCATGAAGGAGGATAGCAGTAGCAATGAGAAGTGCTGTTTACATGGTGGCTGTGAAGATCTGAGGGCTAATGGACCATTGCTATCCTTGCCAATACAATACAATGAATTATAAGTAGGCTACGGTCATGTTGGTCAACCAGAAAGCAATATATTCTTTCAAGCACCTTCAAGTTAAAATCCCAAAACTAGCTAAAGCACAAACTGAGCACAAAGAACATGATTTCATGCAAGATCTCAGACTACATTCTCAGTGAACAGTTGGTCTTTCATGAGAAAGGAAAAGATCATAACCTCAGTGTCCCTCACTTAGCAGAAATGGTATACTAAAAATTCACTGTGGAAACAAATTATAGTGATGAAAAACTTAACATTGTTCAACTTTCCGTGACATTGCACCATCCTCATCTTTCCTCCAACACTACTATGAACAAAGACGTATTCACAAAGTATTGATCAGCTAATGTTCCTTTTAAAAAAGAAAAGAAAATATAACCTGTCAAGTGAAAGTTTCCTTTCCAGTCATATTAATAAGAGGTCTGTTCCATGGACGTAACTGATAATTAGGGTGTTAAGAATTCATTAACAGCAGAAAAAAAATAATTTTGATATTTTTCCAAATTGTCTGGTTTGTGAAATGCCCTCAAATATTCATTTAATTAACAGCTTCAAGATCCAGTCTGTTCATGTATTGACATAGAGATATCATGTCATGAAAGCAAAATACAAAATTCACATTTGAAAGTGAACAAAATTTCAACCAGAAGCACTAAATGTTCAACAATGTATATCCTAAAGCTAGTCTTCCTTCCCCAGTTCCTTTCTTTTGCCGAGGGACGTCTCTGCCGCCTTAGCCCCTGCTCCACTTGCTTTCCTGCCAGCGCCCCTGACTTCCCACTGCCCGCTGGGGGGGCGCTGCCAGCAGCACCTGCCACGCTGAGGGGGAGCCCCAGCCATGGCGGCCACTGGAGAGCACCAAAGGTGAGCTGGTGGCAGAGTGGTAGGGCAGCCTCCGAGTAGCCAGGGAGGAGGATGAGAAGGAGCTGCGGCCTGGTACTAACTGATCCATGGACCAGTACGGCCCGGGGGTTGGGGACCACTGCTTTAGACAACGTTTCAGCATTCCTTACAAAACATTTATATTTCCCTTTATTGTTTTCACTTCCAACTTTTATACTTGCTCTCACTATGTGGCCAATCTGATTGGGTTACCAACTGTGATATCACACTATTCACTTCATGATCCCTAACGAGGTAGGACCACCTGTACATTGTTCTGATGAAGTTAAACTGCAATCTCTTTCAGAAGATAGTGCTGCTGCTGTCACAACTAATGGGAAGCAGCAGCGCTAAATACGAACAAGGCCAGGGTGGTTCTACATCACCAAACATACTATTGTTTGGTAGCAACTTTAAATGTAAAGAATATCCTCCACAATTCTACCCATACATTTAGGCTGAAAGGTAATGTAAATCACTAATAGGCCTGTTCTGGATCTAGGGACCATCAATAAACCTTATGCTGTTCCTTAAGGTGGTGTCAGCTGTCCTGGCTGAACATCCCTTTCCCAAAGCATAGTTATGCCAGACATGGAATTAGAAAGACTAATACCTCTGGAACTACCTTATGAAGTACTTGAGCTGTAGTGATGTTTCTCTAACAGCACAAAATTATAAAACCCAACACTCAGGTAGTTTCTCCAATGGGGACAAGCTAAAAAAACATGACAACTCTCTCTCAACTTCATCAGAAATACTACTGGATAGGCCTTTGCAGGCCTTTTTGGGGTTGGGGGGAGAACCGGGATCCCTGCCAGCACTCCCCCCAGCCCCCCCCAAAGGCCTGCTGAGGCCTCTCCAGGACTTGGTGGGCCTGTCCAGGTAGGGGGAGAGGATCTGAGCTTCTGCTACCACTCCCCCTACCTCCTAAAAGGCCTACTGAGACCTGGAGAGATCTCAGTGGGCATTTTCAAGCCAGGGGGAGGAACAGGGTCACTGCCAGTGCGCTCCTCTGGCCCCAAAATGGCCCGGGCAGAAGGGAAGCCTAGTACCCATTTTATTTTTAGATACAACAGGCTTTTTTGCTAGTAATAATACAAAATAGTAGAAGCATGCAAGTACATGAAAGCTTATACACAGAATTAAACTTGGTTGGCCTTAGTGCCACTGTTCTCAAACATTGTAAAATAACATATTCAAATTGCACAATAAAAGTAAGTGTTTGTCAGTGAACAGGAATGCTAACTTTTGAGTCATCAAGTTTTTAAAAGTTCCAGCCATTTATGAAGGATCAAATAAGAAATTTAGTTGCTGTTTCCAACACCCAAATCCAATGAGCTTTACTTGCATTTGAACATGTCATAAAAATCCCATTTCATGCACTACAGGTTAATTCTGTAATATCACTGGCAACATTTCAGTGGGCAGTGCTAAAACATCATGGCAAATATCTATTTGTAGCAAGATATCTGTCTGCAACTTCAATGTGACATCTGAGCATATTTTATTTTATTTATTTATAATTTAATTTATATCCCGCCTCTCTTGACAAAGTCGTCTTGAGGTGGCTTACAGAACAAAATATAAAACAATATAACCCATAAAACCCCTACAATTTCAAATCCAAATACCCACAACAATTAACAATATTACCCCCAATGGCAGAATAAAAGTGTTATGTAGGTGCTACATTTCAACTTCATTTATTTATTTTTATTTGCTGTTGCAAGTCTTAGGAGCAGGCTCTCCTTACCAAAGTTCCTCTTTATATTTCCAAAACAGCCATCTGGGCGGTCCTATGTAGGTCAGCAACCTCCTGTCCGGCTGCTGTCCAGGACAGGAAACTGTGGTCCAGCCAGCACTTCCGCCGCTACAGCGGCCCAATCTGGACATGCCCAGCGAAGCTTGGCGTGTCCAGATGGAGCCAGCCCCTGGAGCACCCACCTCCAGGAGCCGCGCGTCAGCCGCACGCCCAACGTCTCCGCCAGACCATTCCCAGGCGGCGAGGAGGGCGCTCCTGCGGCTCCTGCCCTTCTCTGAGCCTGCACTGTTCCACCAGCAGACACCCAGGCCCACTTGCCGCCTGACTCGTGGGCCCACAACATGACAACCCTCCAGCCTCTGCCAACCCGCCACAGCTACACCCACTCCTCACCAACTGGACCTCCCTCTTACACCTCCTGCCCTCTGAGCCTCAACAGTCACCTCACTCAACTTATTGCTTCAACACAAAGAGCAAGCAGCCCTCGCCATTCTGACAACGCCCGGCCAGGCACCCACGGCCCTCACTATAGCCGCAAGACTCCCCCTCGCTGCTGCCGCCGCCCGCTACCAAACCAGCATGCGGCCAGTGGGAAACGCACTGCCGTTGCTGCCAACCATGCAACTCGCCCACCCTGTGCCATGCTGCCATCCCTTTCTGGAGCCTTGGCCCCGCCATTATGGAGCCAGCGGAAGTGCTGTGGGGACCACCTCCCAGGACAGTGATGCCACTCTGTGCTGCCTTGTACCTCCTGCACGCTTCTGCCACCTAGGAGGAGCCCTGGCTGCTGCTGCTGCACTTCCCAGTCTCCAGAAGTACTTCCCGCCCATCGATGCAGACAGCGCTCCTGAGGCACGATTCGCCCAGCCCGATGGCACCCGCCAGCCCTCCCTGCCAACGCTCCCCATCCCACTTTGGAGCTCCTGGTAGTGCCCCGGCCACCTACCACCACGTCATACTCTGCCGCTACTGCCAGTGCTGCATCATCTGCCACCATTAGCCCCCCTCCCACGGACCCTGCACTGAGGAATCCTGCCCACCGCTGACCCGCCCACTCACTGTAACTGCACCCCGCCACTCACTCACTTGCCCGCCTCCATGCTGCCCCGTGCCCAGGTTGCCGTCAGAACTCCCTCGCCCTCCCCAACCCTTCCTCCACCTATCCCCCTTCCACCATGGCCCGCCCCCTCCACCACTCCCTCTCCCTGCCTCGCCCCCCCAAAATGCCTGCCGCTAGCGCCCACTGTATTGGGAATACAGCGGTCTTAACGGCTAGTTAGCTTATAAGAAAATGTTTCAGGAACAAATATAAAGAGAAGTTATAATGTCCATGAGTCTAAAGTAGAATTACTGTGAAAAACAAAAACAAAACCTAAATAATAAAATAACACTTTGAAACAACCCAATAATTATGTTTTTTTTGGTCATCTTAGCATGGAACTTTTGAGGGTGAGTGGATTCCATTCCATTCCATTTTATTATTTTTTCATAGATTAGCTCTCTCCTATGTTTTATTGTTCTCACTTTCCACTTTAGTCAGAAAAATCACAAAATAAAGTTCAGAAACCAGTACAAAAACTTTCTTAAAATTCTCAGCTCAGCCTGTTTTCATAGTGATTGCCAATATGCATGATTGCACATGCACATTGATTAAATCTACACACACATTGATGCAATTGCAGGTTCATATCATGCTTTCTTTTTGCAAAGTGTCTTAATCAGTGTTTCAACTAACTGTACATACTAAGCTCATCAGCACTATGTAAATATTGGGGGGGGGGGAGCAGGTACAGCAGTTTCAATGAAGACTAGAAATTTAAAAAATTGAACCATGTCGGATTACAATCATATCAGTGCTATGAAGCAAATAAGAACTTGTGATTTACACCTCAAAATCTTGAAAGAAATTGGATGGGGATACCTTAAGTGCCTTGCCAAAATGGCAGATGTACACTGAATTCCTTTTTTCTCCATAACACTGAATTCAGCATATGCCATGATGCCAATACTCTGTGCATTTCCCTTGTACAACAAGCAACACCCATCATTATGAAGGAGGACTTAGGAAGTAGATTCCATAATGACATTAGCTGATGGTTTAAACTGAAGTAGCCATTGTGTAGAAGAGAAGGGAACTGAACACAAGACAGTTATTTCTATTGGAAGCCCAATGTAATATACAGTTCCACTTTCATTATTTGCAGGGTTTTGCAATCACAAACATTGTCAGGAGAAAAGGGATATAACCAAAGTTTGAAAATTATGTTGAGAGGAGTATATCAGCAGAATGTATCGCTATATCTGTGTATGGATCTATATCTGCTTCTCCTTTAAAGTCCACATCAATGCACTTCAGAGATAAAGACTAAATTTGCAAATGTCATTACTATCATGCAAAAGACATGATCCAACTTTGAGATATTATTGACAATAAGTGGCCAACATCTGTCATCACTGAAAATTCCATCATTCATCTTACTCACAGAATTTATGCCAATAGTGTAATCATCTGGATCTCACTCATTATCACTGAACTGTCCTTGTGTTTGCCCTTTAGAGCTAACCTCACCCTTGAACTTCTGTGCTCAAAAAGCCTATGTTTTCACTCCATTATATCAACTATATTAAATGACAGAATTCACACTGGCAGAAAATGTCAACAAGGTCACATTTTAATTTGCCATACATGAATCTCAGAAGGAAAGCCAGGAAGCAGAAACAAGTGGCTTCAGTAAAACACTGTTCTATATTTTTTGCATTTTGAAATTATCCTGCAACATTACTAATCAGTGCCAAGCTTGCTTAGGTAATAAGGAAGGGGCATAGAAACACCTCCTCGTTTTTTAGATTTCATTTTACATTGCAGTTTTGTTGGACATAAAAGTCAATGTTTAAGGTGTTCTAACAATGGCAGACCACAAATAGGTGCACAAAAAAGAGAGAGAGAGAAAACTAAGGGTATAATATCTGTTCTTCAACTATTCGAACTTCTATTAACAGGGTTGGGTCAGGCAAATTGTTTACTAAACATCTTCATTTCATTAACAACACAAATACACACACACATTACCTTCTGTGTCTTGCATATTTCCCACTAACGTGGCCACTGCCATCACAGCCAGGAGTAGGGCAGCTGCAAAAGGGAAGGCATTAATTATACAGGTTTAGGTGTGCTGCACAGAGATTATATTAAAAGCAGGCAGTAGGTATTACAGAGATGGAGGGCAACAAAGACAGAAAGCGAAAAATCAAATAACTGAAAGAAAAGAGGGGGAGGGGGGGAATGCTTTTTATTAGCAAATCCCAGGGGAATTAATTTCATCAGTGCAGCAGGGCATGAGCAAAGCACCAATGAACTTGAAAGTGCATTATACCCATTAAAAGGCATGAATTTTCTAAATTGCTAATGGGGATACATTTTACACTCAGAGCACTAACCTGAACAGCTCTTGTATGGCTGGTTCCACGGGAACTGCAGAGAGATGGAAAATATATAAAAATTTATCATCTATTACAAGTAACCCCCCCTCTTCTGTTGAAAATTGCCAAAAAAAGGCTGTGTAAAAAAGCAAAGGGTCAGAATGAATCATGCAAAGAGATTCTGGAGGATGAAGGTCACCCTGAGCAGGGGCCTTGAGTGATTTACTGAAGCAAGAGACGTACCTCGAACACCTTTGGACCGTGTGCGATGGCGCTTCTCGTCTGCATCCACCTCCATCTGGGAATAGATTAGCAGGCAGTCAATGCTCTTATCCTGCATGCACAGACTATCAATGCACAGACTGATACAGTCTCTCTCCCTCACACACACAATTTATTGACAATATTTTAATTCCATTTTTATCCCGCAAAGGAAGGGTCTACATTAGAAAGGCTCCCTACATTTTGTTTAGAAACAAGAAAGCACATGGCTTTTTAAAATTCTATTCAGTCAGTTCCGTCGGCTTGTTCACATGGAACTATTTTTTTTTAAAAAAAGAAAAACCCTTATGTATTAGGTTTCCACCTCCACTTTCTTTATCAAGGGGTTTTCTTTAAAGTCAAAGTAGGAAGTAAGAGATTTCTCTGTGGTTTGAAACTAAGGTCAGGAAATCTAGTACATTATGATGCTTTCAAGAGAGAATTTTAGGCAAAATGAGAAAATAAAACAGGCAAGCATATAAATGCATCAAGATGTCTGGTATTCTTTAATGCAGACACGGCTTTTTCTCTTTGGGTTACAGCATTATTCTGTGGAAATCTGATGTATATATAGTTAGTCAAACTGTTATTCTTTGCATTTGTTCTAAACAATTCTGTCAAGCTTACTCAGCACAGTTCTTTTCTTTAAGACAACGGTGCTATCTAATCAGAGATCTAGGCAGGTGCTCCGCAATGTTGACAGATTTGTTGTGATCATGGAGTCCCCACTAATTGCAAGATGGGGAGCAGAATGATGCACATGAAGGAATGCACGCACAGATCAGCCATCTCCATTAAAATTAACAGGGAAGCTGCCGTGGTGGGCAGCTCTGTACATGCATTTGAACTACTACACCCAGAATAAGCCACTGGATTGGGGAAATGGGACTGGAGGACTCTGCAGAAGTCATTTTGTTTAAAGGTAAAGGTATCCCCTGTGCAAGCACCAGGTCATATCTGAGCCTTGGGGTGATGCCCTCCAGCGTTTTCATAGCAGACTCAATATGGGGTGGTTTGCCAGTGCCTTCACCAGTCATTACCGTTTACCCCCCAGCAAGCTGGATACTCATTTTACCGACCTCGGAAGGATGGAAGGCTGAGTCAACCTTGAGCCGGCTGCTAGGATCGAACTCCCAACCTCATGGGCAGACAGCTTCAGACAGCATTTTGCTGCCTTACCACTCTGTGCCACAAGAGGTGTAATGGGAGGATTCTTTAGTTCACTCCAAGCGTGGTAGAGTTTTCACCATATTTTGTACACAGCCGTACAATGCCACCCAATATGAATAGATTAATGTTTTAATTAACAAACAGCATGAGAAAACAACTTGAACTCTAGCCTTTCATAAAGCAACTATTAAATGGCCAATGTTCATTCAATACCATTTCCCCCCAGAAAAAATGTTAAATTTAAATTTCAGTATTAGTGCTTAACAGGGAAGTTATCCTGGTTATCCCTCATAGCACTGCAAACAAAGGGATGAAAACTTGTCATGAATCATACTAAATAAAATATCTAGATTATCATTGTATTTCCCATGCACTGTAGTTAATTTGAGATAATATAATGTCTTTACTGTCTACTACCATAAAACAATCATATTGTATTACTAAGAATCAAACATTTAGTAATTAAACAGTCTATTACATTACAATAATATTTAACTACCTCTAATAAATGCCATGTTAAACTTATTAGTATTTGCTATGAACAGGATTCCTATTGACTATGATGGATCAAAGATTTGGCCAACTTGGCATTCTGACTTCCCTTTTTAAAAGCTCCAATTCCATTTTGTGGAGTCATTAAGCTAATCTGTTTCACTGGTGTTCTGTGTCTATCACACATAGAATGGTACCATGACCAGACCTGTTAAGAAAATGGTTGTTTTTGGCTTTTTCCCAAGGTTACTGCTGTGCAAATTAAGACACTGGTTACTTAGTACAAACTTCCCATCATTAGCAAGAGATCTCAATTAAATTTCACAGGCTTTTTACTGTTGTGTACACTAACTGTTAGGTCAACAGCGAAATGAAAACCCCTACCAAATCTGAAGGATTTAGGGCTTTTTTCAAAGGGTCTCTATATCCAAACTTTAAATACATGCAGTCTGTCTGGATTAGTTGAAGTCAATGTCCACAAACACATATGGCCAACAACGCTATGGACTCATGAAAATGGTCTACACCTATCATTAGAAATTTATTTTTTTAATTGTAATAACTACAATAAAAAAGGACTTTGTGACACACATGTCATTGTTTACACATCATGTCTCAATTTCCCTCTTGATCTTCAGCTGCCTTGCACCAAGTGTTGCTAATAACCAAACTGGTCTAGCTTAAAAAAAATGTTTTTCTTCCCTCCCCCCTTCAGTCTGTGGTTGTTACTCCAGGAGTTCAACTACAGCAAACCCCTTTTCTGTTTTTATACCGGCTGTCAAGTTTAGGGATATGTGTGTGTTTTTGAGATTGAGCCAGAAGCTTTCAGGCGTCTGTTCACTCTTCCCTTATCTCACAGTGAACCCTGCAAGAAGTTTGTGTGAGAGCTGCCAGGGGAAGGACAGCTGTATAGAAGAGCAGTCCTAAACAGAGTTATGTATTTCTAAACCCTTATTTCACCCAATCTCCATCAGCCCTCCCATTCAGTAGTGACAGAATTGGTCAGAGTAAGCCACCACTTTTCAGTGTTGTATGTTATAAACTTCCAACCATTCACACCTAAAACTCATGAATAAATCTTTTAGAACTAAGCATAAATCCTAGGAAGCACGGCTAATTGGGAAGAGTCAGTAGGCAGACAGCATCAGGCGGACATCTTAACAGTTATCTTGCTTACCAATCCCTCACTTACAAAGAACCTCGACATTCCTCTCCTGGGAATGGGTCCAAAACCAAACAAAATGGCCCAGTCTGATGGATCCTGTCAGAGTCTTCACATAAGTCTGGACTCTGGTCTTGATAACTCCAATCCTGGAAGTTCCTTTTCTAACCCAGTCAGAATTCAGGAGCACAGAACCAAAGTTTCCCACCAGTCACCTCAACAGCCAGGATAATTAAAGTTAAAGCACTAAACTAGTACTCATCCTTCATGGCACTTAGGAGCTTCGCCAAATGAGCAAATTGAAGCTAGGTTTAAGTTTCCTATGAACTATGACATACCAGTCTCTTTCCCTCCTATTATGACATTTTAGGATTCAATTGCAATTAAACCTTTGCTATTCTAAGGGCGAGCCTCTTGTGGCGCAGAGTGGTAAAGCAGCAGATATGCAGTCTGAAGGCTCTGCCCATGAGGCTGGGAGTTCGATCCCAGCAGCCGGCTCAAGGTTGACTCAGCCTTCCATCCTTCCAAGGTCGGTAAAATGAGTACCCAGCTTGCTGGGGGGTAAACGGTAATGACTGGGGAAGGCACTGGCAAACCACCCCATATTACGTCTGCCATGAAAACGCTGGAGGGCGTCACCCCAAGGGTCAGACATGACCCGGTGCTTGCATAGGGAAGGGATACCTTTACCTTTACCTTTTATTCTAAGGGCATTTTTATTGTTTCATAATATACCAAACTTAAGGGGGGAATATATGATGCCAATACACTTATTAAAATGGAAAGCTCCAGATCCATTTCAGGACTAGGGACATATCCCCCCCCCCAAAAAAAAACACCCCCTCCCTATTTTGATTGTTTTATCTTTCTAAGCATTTGGATCCATGCATATTTTAAAAGGTATTTTAAATGTTTTAAGTAGTTTTAATTAATTACTAAATTGTTCTTAATGTATCCAATTTTATGTTGTTAACCATCCCAGCTTGCTTGGAGGGCTGGTTGAATGAATGAATGAACGAACGAACGAACGAACGAACGAACGAACGAACGAACGAACGAACGAACGAACGAACGAACGAACGAACGGGTGTTATATTAGTGATCTGATAGTCATTCTTATACATTTGGTTGGTTATGGTAGCACCCATCACACAAAGCATCATCCTTCCCAAATTTCAAACTCATGGGAGAAAGCAGTTCGATTCTTTAAGAAATTAAAATTCTCATTTGTAGACTGGGCACAGGGGAATAAATTGCTGTATAGAATATCAAGGTTCATTCCAGTTCTGTTTTAAAGTAGCCTTCCCTCCCCTACTGTATACATGAATAGACATGCATTTTGGTTCCCAAAATCCACAAGCAGGCAGAGTCAGTCTGATTGCTTCAACTAAAAGTTGAATACATTGTAAGGAAATCTAGATCCAGGCCCTTTACCTTACTGTTCTCTATTTATTTTAGCATTTTTTTGCCAGCTTGGAACAATTTCCATACTGGAATCTAACTAGGCAAAAACAGCAGCAGAGTACAGTAAAATGCGGTGTGTATGTTGGGGGGGGGGGGGTTGGCACCAGAAGTTCAAGAATTATTCCAGTTTTGTTGAAAAATACTCCCCCCCCCCTTATTCATGAATGGGCAGGATACTGTATCCCCCTTGGATGCGTTGCACTTCAAGACATTTCAGAGTTCAGCTTTCTCACACATACACGGACCTCTTTCTTTATAATCACGAATCTTTCACATGTCTGAAGTGTGAGTGTGCTTCCTACTTGGGGGGGGGGGGGTTAAATGGAAGAAAACCTAATCTTTTGCATCTTCTCACTCAATCTGCAAGGCAAGTAGACTGCCTTTCCCTTGAGTGGGATAAAAAATCCTGAACCTCTGCTTTATTTTGGTGGGATGTGCATCACATGAGAGTGTTCATGGGGGGGGGGGATCCATTGATGGTGCATTAGGGTTCAAACAAAATACATCTCTTAAATAATTTGGGGTAAAGTGGTAGGAGTAGGGTTGTGAGTTACAAAATGCTCCTCTAGGAAAATCCACTGCATCCTTATGTGATTGATTGCAGTTAAGATAATCTGTCTGCTCTTCAGGACTATCATGTCTCAGAACAGGAAAAGACTATGTACTGCTCAGTTGCCTAAACAACACAAGCACACATCCTGCTTGCTGAAATCCCAGAAAGCTGCATCATAGTACAGGAAAAGCCCAGTTTCCTAGGCAGTACTAGGAAGCATGCCCACCTTTCCCACACAGTGCTCCTTAGCTGAAGCTGAACTCAGGAAGGGAGGGAAGCATCCCAGTGTTGCCTGGGTAACACAAGAGTGTATATACGTCCCTTCCCCTGTGTAACAGGCAGTCTCAGCATCAACAAAACTGGGGATGGGAAATCTAATTTCTCCACATAAAAACTATGATGTACAGCTAGAGGGGCTGTTCCAACTCAGCCCTAGTTGAAAACCTCTGGAGAATGTTCTGAATTGATTATTAATTATCTAACAGATGGTTGAAGTGAAATGTGCTGGGATCTCAGGTGAAAAGACTAGCAAACACCAAGGGAAACTGGCTAGCTGGTTATCAACAACTCATACCATTGAAAGTAGAGTTTCAATTAAGCAGAGATGTAAAATTTGTTTTGGAAGCCCAAGTAAAAGATGATTTATGGAAAACCCAAAACAAATACATTTGGTGACCACCCTAAGGCATGAATTCAATGACGAAGAGGATGTTACTCATAGCATAATCTTATTGCTTCTTTGGCTTTGAGGGATTGGGAAAAGAACACCCTTTTTGACTATTATGATCCATGCTGTAAAGAGAGAAGGTATCTAGATTGCTCCCTTCAAACACCTGTCCTTGTTCCACAGAGGAGACTGAGCTGAAGACTGTTAGGCAGGGGTGCTAGGTTTCCCCCCCCCCCCATCCACCAGCAGGGGGTGCAGAGTTAGGGTTACCAGCTCCAGGTTTGGAAATTTCTGGAGATTTGGGGATGGAGTGTGTATAGGGCAGAGACCTCAGTGGGGAGCAATGCCACAGAGTCCACCCTTCAAAACATCAATTTTCTCCAAAAGAACTGATTGCTGTAGTTTAAAGAGGAGCAGTAATTCCAGGGGATTCCCAGATCCCACAGGGAGGCTGGCATCCCTACAATCAGGACAGACCTGTCCATATATCCTGGGATGCTTATAAAGATACAACAGGCTTGTCTCCTCTGTATCCCATTTTGTTATCACCCATACTGCATTAGGCTGTATGGTTAAAAATTCTGCACATTGCAGATCCTTTATATTCAATACATTTCTGGCCCAATAAAATCCAAAAATATGCGCCCATTCTCTTCATTACGTATCCATCTGCAATGTGCTTTTATACACACAGAGAGAGCTATAAACTAATGCACACTATGCTACTTTAACATGTGTGTCTCAATGTCTGCCAGCTGATAGGGAAAAATAAAAGTTGAAACAGAAAATGTAGATTTTATCTGAAGAAGTGAGCAGTGACTCACAAAGGCTCATACCCTGCCACAAAGTCTTTAAGATGCTACTGGACTCTTTCCCTTTTCTAGTGCTACAGATTTTGCAGTAAGTTTAGTATCTGGACAGAAACAGTCCCATACGGTAGTTCAATATATGTTTCTTAGTCCTGTCTGGATATCAAATTAAACGTTGTAACACTGAAAACTGTGCATTCTTCAATAATAGTCTATATACATTATAACTGATTGTGAACAAAATTAGTCCCATTTCAACAATAAATATATCCTTGAAAACAGCTTATTTCTACACTTTGCTGTTTTATCTAGTTCAACAGGACTGGGTCCACAAAATATGGGAAAGCCACTTAAAGACCAAGATCCGCTCCATTACAAATTTGACTGAACCTTAATGGATTAGGAGCTGTACGTCTTTTGAGTTGTCATAAACAAATTTTCTGTGTCTCCTTAAACAATTTGCCCAGTTCTAAAACTGAACGGTGATAAAAACGTACTGGCATGGTTTCTTTAAATAACATAGCTATGGGAAAGAGTGAAAATCCTGGAAACTCAATTGTAAATGTACTAAAAATGCCAATGGCCTGTGAGATCCCTTTAGTTACGTGTTGTTATTCCTGATGAATAGCTTTGTGATTCTCAACTGATTGTAATCCTGTATGTAGCTAAAGCTCGCTGAAGCAAGAAAGTTCTTGTTTGATACATCCCAATAAGTTGCAAATGGCAATGATTTGTTCTTAAAGGGAATCTTCTTTCGTTAAAGAAAATGGTCCTTATTAAAGGCTGTACATTTAAATGGCAATGGCAGTAATGTGAAAAACATGGCTTCCTTGTAACTATGTTTAACTTGTGAAGCCGAGATGCAGATCACTGATATCAAGAAATAATCCACAAACCCTTATTTACCTTGACAAATGCTGACTGCATTTACCTCTGCTCTTTAGCCAGGCAGAATGATACTGGGAAACAAGCCCAGATTAAGCCAGGATATATGCAGTCACACATCACGTGAAACCACATATTAAAGTAACCCATCACTTCAAGACTCATTGTAGTGCTTACAAGTACTTTCTAAATCTGTGGTTTTAGATCCTAGCTTGACAGATCCTAACTAGCCATCATGGAGCATACTGTAATAATAATCACAAAGCATACTTAATTAGCTGCCACCTTCTATCTGTTCCCCTGCTTATGGCAGCTCTCTTGGCATCTACCAGAGCCCAGTCATGGCTACCAACTTGTGAAATGGGCTCTCCAAGGTGGTTAAAATGGCATATTTCTTTGAAAGTTTTTGTAAGTGTCACAAAAGCCGTTTTATTTGCTAGGGCTCTTAATGGAGTTTGAGCCGAAGGCTTTTTTAATGGGGAGGGGGGAACTAATAGGGTTTTAATATATTATGGTGGTGGTAAAAAGTGCCATCAAGCCAAAGCTGATTTATGGCAACCCTGTGGTGTTTTCGAGGCAAGAGATGTTCTGAGGTGGTTTGCCCTTGCCTGCCTCCATGACTGTTTACGCACTGGATGTTTCATATCAGGCTGCAGGCTGGAGATTTAGTCATGGCAGGTTGCCCCACCTCTTCCTGCACCCACATGGGGGAGCATTTGGTCTCATTGCCCCCGATTTGTGCTCCTGCATGGGAGCTGGGGTAGTGAAGTTCCCAGTGCATAAAGGGTCCATGTCAGATCCTGGTATTCCTGGGAGACCTCTCATCCAAGTACTAGCCAGGGCCATTCCTGCTTAACTTCAAGATCTGATGAGATGGGGCCATCCAGGTCAGGACATGGCTTTAAATTGGAATTTTCTGTATCGGTCCCATTTTACTATATGTGTTGTTAAAGCAAATTTGAATTCTAATGCACCTTGAGACAAAAGGAAAGGCGGGAGAGAACTGTTTTACTCCATAAATACAAACAGAGTGAGAAATTTGATTCTCAAATGCAGCCCTGTGTGGGTACTCTCACATTTTACTGTTGGCATTGAAATTTGTGATGTGCACTTGAAAAAAACAAGCACATTTGGCCTTGGAACAAAATTTACTAGGGAGAAAATCTGAAAAAAAAATCCCACCCCTGATCAAGCAGGGTTAGAGTTCAGACAAATATATTTCTGTTTTCTTAATTACATTTTTTTCTTCCCTACAGTCAAAAAGATCTTTGTTCATCTAATTTATCACTTATCTGTAAAAATGGAGTTCCCCCTACTGGACAGAGTGGAAGATCCTGTGTTTTTACGATTTATCTGTGACTGTATCTTCAGACATTTCTCATTTGCTTTAAAAACAGCCCACATTCCCCAAGAGAAATCAGCTCCGCAAAGCCAATTATTAGACCCAGTCTAATCATCAGGGAAGGTGGGCTCCCATCGATTAAATGGCATCAGAAGAAGGGAAGTTAAATCCCGTTGTTCCTGGCTCCATGCAACCACTCCTGTTCTCCTCTCCCTTTTGCAGCTGCTTAAAAAAAATACAGATGTCTGGAGACCTGGTGATGGATCTCTGCATTCTCATCTAGTTGTGCTCCTAATTTTTTGCTTTACCAGGTCTGGGCTGAAAGTTAGAAACAGCAAAGGATGATTCTGAAATGGAGCTGTGGCTACTGGAAAATATAGTATTTGCTGGTGTATAAGACTACTTTTCCCCCCTGAAAAACATGCCTCCAAGTGGGGGGTCGTCCTATACGCCGGGTGCACTTCAGTTGGGATAGACATAGCTGCCCATAGTGGCCCATAGTACTGTAATGTAATGTAAGAAACTCTATATTTTGAGTGGAAATGTTGGGGGGTCGTCTTATACGCCCAGTCGTCTTATACGCCGGCAAATACGGTACCTTTCCCCCTGATTAACAGCGTTAAAACATTCCCCCATATATTTTTAGAAGCCAGGGATTTGAAGGAGAACAAAGCTGCTAGTCCTGCTATTGTAAGAAACATTCCTCACACCCCCATCCCCCCCCCACACACACACATGGTCTATACATAATTAAACTCTTCCGGCAACTTGGCTATCTTGATTTTCAAATGCAGAAGCATTGAGTAGCTACAGCAGCTCATCAGAAGGCCTGCAATGACATGGTGAAAACTGATACTATGTCTAAAAGATCTTTTGTGCAATATTAATTGCTCTTTTTCCCCCTTCAAGGATTGCTGCCTTGTTGTGGCAAGGGGGCTTGCGTAGTTCAGTGAAGCTATGAGCTATGCCGTGCAGGGCCACCCAAGACGGACAGGTCATAGCTGAGAGCTCTGACAAAAGGTGATCCACTGGAGAAGGCAATGGCAAACCACTCCAGTATCTTTGCCATGAAAACTCTATGGACAGTTCCAATAGGCATAACGATATGACGCTGGAAGATGAGCCCCTCAGGTCGGAAGGTGTCCAATATGCTACTGGGGATGAGCAGACGGCTAGTACGAGTAGCGCCAGAATGAATGAAGCGGCTGGGCCAAAGCCGAAAGGACGCTCAGTTGTGGAAGTAACTGGTGGCGAAAAGACAGTCCGATGCTGTAAAGATTTTTATTCCATAGGAACCTGGAACGTCAGATCCATGAATCAAGGCAAGCTGGACGTGGTTAAACAAGAAATGAGAAGACTGAACATCGACATTTTAGGAATCAGTGAACTAAAATGGACAGGAATGGGTGAATTTAATTCAGATGACCATCAGGTATACTACTGTGGACAAGAATCTCGCAGAAGAAATGGAGTAGCATTCATAATCAATAAGAGAGTAGGAAAAGCAGTCTTGGGATACAATCCCCAAAATGACAGAATGATCTCAGTTCGAATCCAAGGCAAACCATTCAACATTACAGTGATCCAGGTCTACGCCCCAACCACTGCTGCTGAAGAGGATGAAGTTGATCAGTTCTATGAAGCCCTACAACACCTTCTAGAAGCAACGCCCAAAAATGATGTGCTTATCATCATGGGGGATTGGAATGCTAAAGTAGGAAGCCAAAAGATAACCGGGATAACAGGCAAGTTTGGCCTTGGAGTACAAAATGAAGCAGGGCACAGGCTGGTAGAATTTTGTCAAGAGAATACAATGGTCATAGCAAACACTCTTTTCCAGCAACCCAAGAGACGACTCTACACATGGACATCACCAGACGGTCAACACAGAAATCAGATTGACTATGTGCTCTGCAGCCAAAGATGGAAAAGTTCTATCCAGTCAATAAAAACAAGACCAGGAGCTGATTGTGGTTCAGATCATGAGCTTCTTGTTGCAAAATTTAGGCTTAAATTGAAGAAAGTAGGGAAAAGCACTAGGCCACTCAGGTATGAACTAAATCATATCCCTGACGAATACACAGTGGAGGTGACAAATAGATTTAAGGAATTAGATCTGATAGACAGAGTGCCTGAAGAACTATGGACGGAGGTTCGCAACATTGTACAAGAGGTAGCAACTAAAACCATCCCAAAGAAAAAGAAATGCAAGAAATCAAAATGGCTGTCTGAGGAAGCTTTACAAATAGCTAAGGAGAGAAGGGAAGTGAAAGGCAAGGGAGAAAGAGAAAGATACACCCAATTGAATGCAGAATTCCAGAGAAAAGCTAGAAGAGATAAGAATGCCTTCTTAAATGAACAGTGCAAACAAATAGAAGAAAACAATAGAATGGGGAGGACCAGAGATCTTTTCAAGAAAATTGGAGATATGAAGAGAACGTTTCATGCAAAGATGGGTATGATAAGGGACCAAAATGGTAGGGACCTCACAGAAGCAGAAGAGATCAAACAAAGGTGGCAAAATTATACAGAAGAACTATACAAGAGCGAGCTTAACATCCCTGATGACCACAGTGGGGTAGTTACTGACCTGGAGCCAGACATCCTGGAATGTGAAGTCAAATGGGCCTTAGGAAGTCTGAGCAACAATAAAGCTAGTGGTAGTGACAGCATTCCAGTTGAACTATTCAAAATCTTAAAGGATGATGCAGTAAAAGTGCTACACTCAATATGCCAGCAAATTTGGAAAACTCAACAATGGCCACAGGATTGGAAAAGGTCAGTTTACATTCCAATCCCAAAGAAGGGCAATGCCAAAGAATGTTCAAACTACCGCACCATCGCACTAATTTCTCATGCTAGCAAAGTTATGCTCAAAATCCTACAAGCTAGGATCCAGCAATATGTGGACCGAGAACTTCCAGAAGTACAGGCAGGATTTCGAAGAGGCAGAGGAACTAGAGATCAAATTGCCAACATACGCTGGATCATGGAGAAAGCTAGGGAGTACCAGAAGAACGTCTACTTCTGCTTCATTGACTATGCTAAAGCCTTTGATTGTGTGGAGCACAACAAATTGTGGCAAGTTCTTAAAGAGATGGGAATACCAGAGCATCTTATTTGTCTCTTGAGAAATTTATATGCAGGTCAAGAAGCAACAGTGAGAACTGAACATGGAATCACTGACTGGTTCAAAATTGAGAAAGGAGTTCGGCAAGGCTGTATACTGTCACCTTGCCTATTTAACTTGTATGCAGAGCGCATCATGAGAAATGCGGGATTAGAGGAGTCACAAATTGGGATCAAGATTGCAGGGAGAAATATCAACAACCTCAGATATGCAGATGATACCACTCTAATGGCAGAAAGTGAAGAGGAACTAAAGAGCCTGTTGATGCGGGTGAAGGAGGAGAGTGCCAAAGTTGGCTTGAAACTCAACATCAAGAAAACAAAGATCATGGCATCCGGCCCTCTCAATTCCTGGCAAATAGAAGGGGAAGAAATGGAGATAGTGACAGATTTTATTTTCCTGGGCTCCAAGATCACTGCAGATGGGGACTGCAGCAAAGAAATTAAAAGACGCTTGCTCCTGGGGAGGAAAGCTATGGCAAATCTAGACAGCATCCTAAAAAGCAGAGACATCACCCTGCCAACAAAAGTGCGTTTAGTCAAGGCTATGGTCTTCCCAGTTGCAATGTATGGCTGCGAAAGTTGGACCATAAGGAAGGCCGAGCGTCAAAGAATTGAGGCTTTTGAACTCTGGTGCTGGAGAAGACTCTTGCGAGTCCCTTGGACTGCAAGGCGAACAAACCAGTCAGTCCTAGAGGAGATCAGCCCTGACTGCTCTTTAGAAGGCCAGATCCTGAAGATGAAACTCAAATATTTTGGCCACCTCATGAGAAGGAAGGACTCCCTGGAGAAGAGCCTAATGCTGGGAGAGATCGAGGGCAAAAGAAGAAGGGGACGACAGAGAATGAGGTGGATGGATGGAGTCACTGAAGCAGTAGGTGCAAACTTAAATGGACTCCGGGGAATGGTAGAGGACAGGAAGGCCTGGAGGATCATTGTCCATGGGGTCGCGATGGGTCGGACACGACTTCGCACATAACAACAAAAATTGCTCTTTTATGACAAGCCTATGCATATCGATTTAAAAGCATATATTTCTTCAGAACAGAATGATAAATGTGGCTCATTAATGATATGCAGCTAGTCCAGAGATCTGTTTTACATGCTTCTAACATGTTTGTGTTTCAGCAATTCCTAATATTAACCTACTTTTGATAACCGCCACTGTGATTCTGCTAATGCTCCATTATTAACCATGTGACACAGGTTATTATTTAACTAAGATTCAGAGGACTTTCTTTTATTTATCCAGTGGTATGATCATGATTTTATGACGATGAATTTTATTACAATGCTTGATGCTTGATAGGGAAAAAAGATGACGCTGACAAAAGGTCACGTCAAGTGAGTATTCAGAACATGCCTGCTTTTAAGAAGAGCTATGGTTTAATTCTCATTTAGTTTCAATGCTCCCTGACTCAAAAATAAACACTTATTTTGTATATGGTTTTGTAAAAAACCATTAAATGTCTCCAAAAATATTTAAGTTATGGAAAATAATGTAAAGAGCTGATCGCCAACTAAACAAAGTTGGAAGGCAAACATTTGGAAAGCTTAACATTCTGGTTTCATTTAAAACCTAAAGTTAATTTTGGTAAGACAGCAAAATGAATTTTTCATGAGCATTCTGAGCTTGTGAAACATAGCAGGTCACTGTATCAACTTTTCTTTAACCTTTTCACAGGAAGTGAGTTGTGATATCTGACTTCCTGCCTCCAGGTTCTCTCTAGAGTTTCCAGGTCCTTGTTGGGGGCAGATTATACCCTACTTCAGGGCCATTCCCCCTGGTCCCAATCAAACAGTTGGTGGGGGGCTTAATAATAGGAAAACTAGGCCTTGGCTTGTGGTGCCAGCAATGCAACAATGCTACTTCTGGAAGTCACATCATCACATTGCCAGCAAAGCAGGGTGTCCTGAATCAGGCTGCAGGTCTCTGGTGTCAAGTTTCAGCATCTGTGGCCAACCAGTGGGGCAAAGCAGAGGAGGGCAAATGCAGAGAACTCAGTGTCAGATAGTTCAAAACTCAGACTAATGGGGAAACAGAATCTGAAAGAACAATGCCAGAAACAGAGAGTTAGGAAAGCAAGTTGTCAAGAAGCATTCCAGGAGTCAAATTACCAAGGAATTATCACGTCACATTTAGGAAGGCATCCTGTCCATGCCCAGGAGTTCTCCCCATGAGTCTTTGTAACCAACAGCATTGCATGTAATTGGCTCCTACAATAAGGTGACCACATTTTAACATTGTTAAAGCAGGACACCATTGACCAGGGGGGGGGGTTCTTGATTAAAAATTTGGTCTATATGGAGCAACAAAAAGTTTCATAGAACTCAGAGAATGCAAAAATAGTATTGTAATATATATATTTTTAATTTCAACATAAGTACAATTTGCTAGGTACCCCCAGATGTCCCTCCAAAAGTGGGACAATCTGGTCACCTTATCCTACAATGACTTATCATCAGTGTCATCTGATAATAGGCTTTGGACTGCAAGGTATGTACTCTTGCACCTTGGTGTAAACTGCATGCAGCTTTTATTCCAACCCCAGATCCATTCAGTCCCTGCCCTCTACACAGAATGCGATTTCCGTTTGGATTTGGGGCGATTTAAATTTTCCTTCTGCAGCAAGAAGGATTGATCCGGAGTGACCCTACCTTTATTGTACGATATCTCAGACTGCTTTTAATCCTGAATATCCAGCTTGGGAAAGAAAGCTCCGAGGTAGAGAACCTCTGATAGGCTACACCTGGTCATGTGACACGCTTGCCTTAAAGGAGAAGCCCCTAATTTCTCTCAACTTCTGTTGGCCCTGGATTTTTCCTCCCTCTTCTGCCTTTTTCGATCCTCTCCCCCTCCCCTCCAAGAAAAGAAAGAGGCTCCCTGCCTGGCTCCTCTCCCCCCCCCCTTCAAGGAAAGAAAGAAAGAGATTTGGCTCCCCCCCCCCCACTTTCTGAGCCTCCCTAACCACGTGCAGAAGACTTTCCTATTTCAATGGGGAAGGGGGGGAGAGAGGAAGACTCGAGTTCAAAGCGATCTGAATTCAACAGGATTGACAATGGAATAAAGAAAGTAAGTGCAGACTCTGCCCTAATCTGTAAGTCCAGCCTGGACCTTTCTCGGCAATGCTCCAAGGGCTCTGGTGACCTGGGAGAACAGCTGTTTAGCCTTCAGCTGCTAGATTAAATAAAACTGGAGAGCTGAGATAGTTCTACATCCACTCTTGGTTGAAGGTCAGGGGCAAGCTGACTCTCATCCCACCTATTGCTCTACTGCTATTTGCAGTGGGCTAGCCAGGCTGGGCCTTTCATTCTCTAAGTAGTCTTCACTTTTACTAATCTCTGGCTGGTACACAACAGAGGGACAGTCTAGAATTTGGGCAATAACATTATGGTAAAAAAATTAATACTATTATAGAGGCTTTGCCCTAATAGTAGAACATGCCTCATTGATGTACGGCATGACATAATTTCCAACATGCACAGGAAGTACCAGGCAACTCTAGTTCTATCTTTGCATATTCAAACACATTTGCTACTGTATAGAAGCTGGTTACAACTCAGCACGCAGTAGCATAAGGAACGCAAATCTCTTAATGACACGTTTCCATGACAATTTTCGTAACACTATTCCTGGCAACTTGTACACATTTGCCTCATCTATGGCAGGGGGATAATAACTTTAAAGGAGTTCTGTGTTTTTAAGAGTTCCAGATCTTCCCCTTGCGTTTATTTTTCCACAGGCTTCTGTAAGGCATGAGTAGTCTAGCATAGTGGTCCCCAACCACCGGGCTGCGGCCTGGTGCCGGGCCGCGAAGGCCCTGGCACCGGGCCGCGGCTCCCTCTCCCCGCCCCCCCGCAGTAAAAAACTTCCCAGGCCGCAAGCTTGCAGCCTGGCAAGCTTCTTACTGTGGGAGTGGGGGAGAGGGAAGCAGGGCTGCGCACGTGCATTGGGCCACGTATGCGCGTATGTGCCATGCGTGGCCGAAATCGCGCATGTGCGGCACTTTCGCGCGTGCACGAATATGTGAAAGTGTCACGTGTGCGTGATTTTGGCTGCGCATGGTGCATACACGCATGCTCGGCCGCGCATGCACGGCATGCGCAGCCGGGCAATCACCCTCCCTGCTGCCTCTGATCCCCAGCCTCAAAAAGGTTGGAGACCACTGGTCTAGCAGATCAGTTCCAAATTAGAGCAGCTTTGCATATATGGTAACAACAGCATTCCTGTTAAAAATTCTATACCTCAGTCTTTGGCCTTTTCAGACTTTAATCCCCCACAGCAGCCTTTTCAATTTTTTTGACTGTGGAAGAACCCCTGAAATAATTTTTCAGACTTTGAGGGGCCCCAGAAGTTGTCTCAGTTGGCCACGCCTCCATGCCATGCTCTCCCCCAGAAGTGACATGTCATTTGAAGTGACATCACCAACCACATTAACAGGCAGGCTCAAGGAGAATTGAGGGGGGAGAGGCAGTAGGTGATTTAATGTGGAAGGAGGCATGCAGGCTCCACTCCCTCCCAGGCACAGAAACCATGAGAGAACTCATACTCGTGAGGGGGAGCAATGGAACTAGCTGGTTCTCTAACTTATGGCCGAGTCCATTAAGGCAGTGGTCCCCAACCTTCATCTGGTCGGGGACCGCCTCCGGGGGTGGGGGAGAGCCAGTGGCCCGGCTGCCGCAGTTGCTCATAAACGTGCATGCCCAATTGCTGCGCATGCGCGTTTTGGTCACCAGGTGGCGCAAACGTGCATGCGCGGCAGTTTCGCGCGTGCGTGTTAGCGTCGCTGGCACGCCAGCTGCCGTGCCGGCCTCTTTCCCCCCCTCTCGCTGCAGGGGGGGAGGCAGGCGCGGCCGTTGGCGGCCCGGTATGATGGCCTTTGCGGCCCGATAGCGGGCCACAGACCGGGGATTGGGGACCCATGCATTAAGGCAAGAGGGGAAAGGCTTTTCTCAAGTAGAGATCCCATGGACCCCTGGGGGTCCACACACACCCCTGGTTTGGAATCCCTGCCCCATAGAGCAGCACGGGATACACTCAGTTGCAATCACTGTGTTTTTCTGCTGCTGCTCTAATTGTGATTACAATGTGAAGTATGGTACAATACCTACAAAAAAGCAGAAAATAAAATAGCAATTTACTAGATAGGGGCTTATGATTTCATATATGATTTGTCTGCATGCCTTTTTACAAATTATAGGAGACAAGCTTGCTTTTTAGCTTCTTTCCCTGTACAGTTGAAGGCAAAACAGGTTCCTAATTACATCTATTTTTGTTGATTGGATTAATTTGCCCCTAAATTTGAAAACTCTTTGCATTTCCTGTGCTTAACCTCTCCACTGTGCTACACCTTGCAGTCAAACAGATGTTTTGATTTTTGTATGAGAAACTGAGGCATCTCCAAATACTCTGAGAGATAAAGGAAAACATTGGGAAGTGAAGAAATAAACAGGTTTTTGTTTCTTTTTCCATTAGTTTTTTTTTTACTGTTTAAATTTAAATCAGGAACTGAGTGGTCTAGTTAAGAAGGATAGTTGAAAATTCTCCTTGAGCACTCAGTGTTCAGCTGGGGACCAGAATACTCCTGAATTTACAACCTATGTCCAGATGAGTGAGACCATGGAAGAAATGGCAACTTCAGACTCGGTTTCATTACCTCCCACAACTGCCCAAACTCCATCCCTCCTTAGGCAAAATCCCAAATTAACTGGAATTTCCAAGACACACTTGGCAACCCTTCCCCTCCAGTTGTCTTAAAATTTCATATAGGCCCCCCCCCCCCGTATCAGTGTAAAATTCTGAAACCATGATGCCTCCACAACCAATTCAGAAGCTCTCATATATCTATTTCTCAAGTGGGCTCACCATGCAGGTGAAAAAACTTGTCGGGATGGCATCCAGGGATACAGTAGATGTTTCTATAAGCCTGGGACTTCAGAAAAATCTGAAAATAGAAAAAAAAGGGAGTTAAATCCTACAAAAATGTTTTGAACATCACTGATTTCTAAATGTTTAAGGTGATAAAAATACTTATCGGTTAAGGCTCTGTCTTTTGTTCATAAATCTAGTAACCTGTATCAATAGGAATTCCAGCTGAAATTTAATACACCTGAAATAATCTCCACAAAATATTAAATGCCAACATACTCCAAAAAGTATTTGATGCAGCAGAGTATGCTGAGGGAGTCATGTGACTGCTGTCACAGTTCATGAGAAATCTTATTCACATTGGCTTTTTGAATGGTACCCCAAGCTCCTAATTATGACCAATTGGAATGCTGTTCTGTCATTCCATTCAGAGTTCATCCTGCATTAGCAGCAGCCACAAAACCCTCTCAGCTTGTACTTCTGGTTTAGAATTCAGTGAATGAAGAATATTAATAACTAGCAGCTCCAAACTGATGATACGGTCATATGAGTTGGCTCGGATTCCGAATATTTTCTTCTAGAAGTCAATTATGGATTTCACAAATAATGAAAAGTTGCTACAGTAAACAGTGCTTCAGTAATAATATTTTTAGTAACCCAATTAGTAGCCATGAAGTACTTTACCTTTTTTTGTTTTTATTTCAAAGAATTTAAGAAAAGTTTTTTCATCCTATTCAAATTAAATATCTAATTTCTATAGTGTGCTATACTGTTTACTTCAATAATTAATATCCTGCACCAGCAAGTCCCACAGATTAATTATACATTTAATAAAATGTATTAGAAAATCCAGAGCTTTTACATTATTTATGAATATCTTAAGGGGCAATAGCTGGTATTGTGATGGTATCATGTATATTTAATGAAATATACTTCATATAACATTACATGCACTTCCCAAACTTTTTAGACCAATAAGCTGCTACCAAATCTCTCTTTTGTCATCACAGGTTCTCTGCTTTCATTATCTAGCTTTTTGAGTATCCTGAATAGCAATAGCAAGTCATTCCTCTTTCCGTTTTGCCATGGGAACAAAATATAAATGCACAGGGGAACAGCTACAGGAAGAGAATACAGCTGCCATGTTGCATCTTTCACAGTTCTGTGATTTCAATGCTGATATAAGGGCAGAGTCTCACATGGAACATCCAGGCCAAAGATCCAATAACACTTGTACTTCTTCAAAAGTCGCCATTACAGGAGATTAGAAGGAAGCTGATGGATTTTGAGCCAGTTTTTATTAGCTAGGATCAAGCCAAGTATCTAGAGACTCAATTTGAGGGAGAAATGCCATATATAAAAATAAAATATAATAAATATATATGTATAATAAAAGAATCCCGCAGTCCCCTTGTTTTAGTTGTTGCTTACACCATTATGAGGAAGAGCTCTCACTGACATACATACCCTTGTCTGGCAGAGAGCTTGAGCAACAAGGAACTAGGCAGAACAATTAGGAAGGAATCCCTACATGTTTAAGAACAGGATTTCAAACCTGATTGACACTCAGAGATGGGAGAGGGTGATTTACGTAATCTTTTCATCAAAATGTGAACCACCTTCTTTATTATTGTTTTATGTGAAACAGAATGTGGGTTAGTGGATGTATTTTGTATTTTCTACTTCCAGTGAGGCCCAAAAACATTGAACAAAAAATATATGGAAGTTTTTCTAATTGGACAAAGTTGCAAAAACTATTTGGATACACTCAGAAATCCAGATTTTGTGAATACTGTCAATATCTCAGTGGGAAAACACCCACTATAGCAACAATAAACCAGCCACTCCGCCTCCACATGCAGCCAGCTGGGTGACCCTGGGCTTGCCAAAGCACTGATAAAGCTGTTCTGACCGAGCAGTAACATTAGGGCTCTCTCAGCCTCACCACAGGGTATATGTTGTGGGGAGAGGAAAGAAGGCCATTGGTAAGCCACTTTGAAGCTCCTTCTGGTAGAGAAAAGCAGCATATAAGAACCAACCTTTGTTGTAATATACAACCTATAGACACAAGCCAACATGGTTATACCCCTTAACATCAGAACTTACATAGTCATAAAGCTTTCATACTTTAATTGACACCCCAAGACGGGGGCAGATGGGCAATTCAAATATTCATATTAAATTTAGAACAAGTTTTTCTCAGTAACAACGAACCAATATTCCTTTACTATACAGGTGATATTTACATTCTCAGAATACATGGGAAGGAAACCACAGAGTAATTTGCCAGGACCAGTTACATCCATTGTACCATCAATCAGCCTTAGGCTGAGTCCATGCACATTGACTTATTGTATATAGATTCAAGTGGGTAGCTGTGTTGGTCTGAAGCAGCATCATTTACAGAGATCGTAACAATAATTGGACATGCTCTGCCACTGGCTGCATGATGTTATCCCCTAGCCAGAAGAGATGACCCGGTGCTTGCACAAGGGATACCTTTACCTTTATATAATACATGTATATAAATTAATTTCCATTGATTTGGAAAACCCTCCCAAAAACCTTTACCTTTATGTCCTGATTACTTCAGTTGGAGATTTCCTGCTCCTCTGAGCACACTTCCCCCCTGCTCGCCTCCATAACAGATTAAATTAATGCAGAACAACAATTAGACAGTCAGATGTGACTCTCTCCTCTTTCTATACAAAGTTTGCATCTCTGTTAAGTAAAACTATTTCATTCTTTTAAGTAGTATGGTGCTTTACTTTCCTGCATATTTAAACTCTGTCAACATAACCATGGCCCATGCCTTTTCCATTATGGCTCTAGCTCTGTGCCTTGGGATCCCTGAAAAATTGGGGTGACTCCTTACTTCAGGAGGCACTTTATGCCCTGTCTGCCTACCAGGGCTTTTGAGGGGATCTGAGCAGCAGGTATCTTTCAAGGAGGAAGGGATTTGGGGGGGTTTCTATTTTATCTTTTATTGTGGATTTCTAACTATTATTGTAAGCCCTCTTGAATCAAGAGGAAAGGCAAAATATAATTTTTAAAATAATAAACAAACACATCTAAAACAAGGGGGAACATCTGATGATGTTAGAACTGGGATGAGTTTTTGGCTGCATCATCTTATCTTATCCGGGGAGGGCGGTATAGAAGTATGATAAATAAATAGGGCTTTTAATTGTATTAGTATTTTATGTCTGTTTTCATGTTTGTTTTAAGGGGTTTTATTGGAGGTTTATCCGGACATCGTAACCGGCCTCGAGCCTTCGAGGAGAGGTGGGCAATAAATTTAAATAATAAATAAAAATAACAACTTTTGGCAGACATTGTAAGATCTTTCAATAAGGCAAAGACAAAGAGATGGCTATTGAGGGCTTTTTACAAAAAGGCCAAGTTGGAATAACTACAGTTTTTCTCTATTAATTCCAATCCCCATTTGAAAACCTAGGAGGAAATTCTTTAAAGAAAGACCGCTCTCCTACTTGAAGAACCTGCTCACCAGTAGCAGCATCATACCATCCCACAAAGGCAATGAACTAGAAACCAAGGACTATAGACATATCAGGAGTCAGCTATAAATCTTTTATCTATTCTAGAAACACATGACTAGATTTAGTGGCATCAGCCGAGCTCTCAAATGCTCATTCACCTGTACCGCCTCCAATGTCATACATGCCATTAGCCATCACCAATGCCCTTGTGCTGTTTTCATCACACAAGCAGGTCAGACTTCATGCAAGAGAATGAATGGACACAAATTATATATGAAATATGTCAACAAAAAAGCAGACTATTTCTGTTGTTGTAGGGTTAACTTATATAACTTTGGACACAAAAGTGTCAACATTTGCATAATCTTTATACTTAACATATCTTCTCCAACCTAGTTTTCCTGCTCCCCTTTAGACACGTTTTTAAGGAGGCTATTTAATATAAACACTACATACGCAGTCATTTCCAATTCTTAAGGATGTTATATAAGCAATTGCCATTTGAAGAAGAGTTTGACATCTTGATTAAATAATGAACAGATCAAGTTTATGAGTCATAAAGTTACAAGCTAAGGGCCAATGAGAATTTTTAGGAGAGAGTGAGAATAATTCAGAAATCTTACCCAGCCATTTAAAATTCCCCTCCCAGGTTTCTATGAGCTCTCAGAGGCTTGAACAGGCTGACTTATCCCTCCTCTTTTCCCTCTTTCATTGCTTTTGGCAATCTTGGCCTCATGTACTGCATTCTGTCTTATCAGGCATGTCTTTTAAAGGGAATAGTTAGTCTATAACATTATTGTTGTTGTTGTTATTTTATTTTTGCATTTCTGTAGCATCCCCATGTCGGACAGTTGGCCTGGTTTTCCCTCCTTCATCACCATCAGTTGGCTGTAGTGATACAATAAAGGGCAAATGATTTTGAGTAAGAGCATAAGATCTGAATCAGACTAGTGAACCATCTAGTCCAGCACAGTGTTTATCACAGTGGCCAACTGGTTGCCCTGAAGGACCATACAAGCAAGACAAGCTGCTGCCTGTCAAGACTGGTACTCAGAGGCTTGCTGTCTCTGGAGATGGCGGCTGCCTCCAGTCACCATGGCTAGTGGCTGCTGATGTTTTTTAATCCACCACCCTTTTAAAGTTATCTATGCTTGTGGCCATCATCACCTCCACTGGCAGTGAATTGCACGGTTTAATTACTCATTGAGTACAGAGGTAGTTGTTTTTAGCTGCCCTGAAACTAGAAGAAGAAGAATTGGTTTTATACCCTGCTTTTATCTACCAGGAAGAGTCTCAAAGTGGCTTACAAACACCTTTCCCTTCATCTCCCCACAACAGGCACCTTATGAGGTAGGTGGGGCTAAGAGAGCTCTGATAGGACTGCTGAGACAAAACAGCACTATCAGGGCCATGGCAAGACCAAAGTCACCCAGCTGGCTGCATGTGGAGGAGCAGGGAATCAAACCTGGCTTGCCAGATTAGAAGCCACTGCTTTTTAACACTACACCATGCTGGCCCCAACAAATTCATTCAAAGTTCTAGTATTATGAGAGATGGAGAAAAAGATCTCTCTATCTACTTTCTCCATGCTATGCATAATTATTAGAAACCACAGTGGTCCCCAGCCTTTTTCGGGCTGGGGACCGGGGGGGGGGAGGGAGGCCCGGGGACTGGGGAGGGGAGGGAGGCACGGGAGCCGGTGGGGGCAAATGCGCATGCTCGCTGCGCCATGGGGGGGAGGGAGGCAAGGGCACTGGCGCTTGCTGCGCCAGTAGCGATCGGCGTTGCGGGGGGGAAGAGAGATGCACCCACTAGCACACCAGCACCCGCGCCTCCTTCCCCCCCCCCCCCACTGTGGCCCAGTACCAAGGGCTCCATGGAATATTACTGGTCTGCCGACCGGGGGTTGGAGAACACTGCTCTATTATGTTTCCCCTTAAGCCACTGCAACCTTTGCTTATGGGAAGAAGAAGAAGAAGAAGAAGAAGAAGAAGAAGAAGAAGAAGAAGAAGAAGAAGAAGAAGAAGAAGAAGAAGAAGAAGAAGAAGAAGAAGAAGAGTTGGTTCTTATATGCCACTTTTCTCTACCCAAAGGAGTCTCAAAGCGGCTTACAGTTGCCTTCCTTTTCCTCTCCCCACAACAGACACCCTGTGAGGTGGGTGAGGCTGAGAGAGCTCTGATATTACTGCTCAGTCAGAACAGCTTTATCAGGGCTGGGGCAAGCCCAAGGTCACCCAACTGGCTGCATGTGGATGAGGAGCAGGGATTCAAACCCAGCTCTCCAGATTAGAAGTCCGCACTCTTAACCACTACACAAAGCTGGCTCTCCTTTGTACTTTTATAATCTCTGGAGTATCCATTTTGAGATATGGTAACCAGAACTGCACACACTATTCCAAATCATAGTTTAAAACTAGGATTATATGGTTTATTACAATGTTACATTACACTGTTGGCTGTTTTATTTTGAGTCCCCTCCCTCATAATTCCTAGCATGGAGTTTGGCTTTCTCAACCCTGCTGGACATGGGTTTGACATTATCATCATTTTTACTACAACCCCAACAACTCTTTCAATCTCAGTCTCAGTCACACATAACACACATGAAACTGCCTTATACTAAATCAATTGGTCCATCAAGGTCAACATGTTCTACTCAGACTGGCAGCAGCTCTCCAAGGTCTCAGAAAGAGGTATTTCACATCAGAGCTAGAGGTGACAGCAATTGAACCTGGGACCTTTTGCATGCAAAACGGATGCTTTTCCACTGAGCTACAGCCACTACCCTGACCCTATTAGTATATATTTGAAGATAGGATTTTTCTTCCAATATTAATCCTTTTACACCTACTCGTATTGACTTTCATTTGCCACACTGTTGCCCACTCACCCAGTTTCGAGAGATCCTCTTCACAATCCACCATAGTTTTCAATCATCCAGAATAATTCAGTATACAGAATAATTCAGTATCATCTTTAAACTTGGCTACTATGCTCCTAACCACTATGCGCCTAACCACTACACCAGTTTGATGTAGTGGTTAGGAGTGCGGACTTCTAATCTGGCTCGCCGGGTTCGATTCTGCGCTCCCCCACATGCAGCCAGCTGGGTGACCTTGGGTTCGCCACAGTCCTGATAAAACTGTTCTGACCAAGCAGGAATATCAGGGCTCGCTCAGCCTCACCTACCGCACAGGGTGTCTGTCGTGGGGAGAGGAAAGGGAAGGTGATTGTAAGCTGCTTTGAGACTCCTTCGGGTAGGGAAAAGCGGCATATAAGAACCAACTCTTCTTCTTCTTCTTCTTCTTCTTCTTCTTCTTCTTCTTCTTCTTCTTCTTCTTCTTCTTCTTCTTCTTCTTCTTCTTCTTCTTCTTCTTCTTCTTCTTCTTCTTCTTCTTCTTCTTCTTCTTCTTCTTCTTCTTCTTCTTCTTCTTCTTCTTCTTCTTCTTCTTCTTCTTCTTCTTCTTCTTCTTCTTCTTCTTCTTCTTCTTCTTCTTCTTCTTCTTCTTCTTCTTCTTCTGGATTTTGTGGGCAACCTTCCATTGACATGAATGCTGAACTTAATACATTGTGGTCACTGTCCCCAACTGGTACAACCATCTTTACATTTTGTACCAATTCTCAAGCCCTGCTCAGGACCAAGTCCAGAATTGCTACACCTCTAGTTGGATCAGTGACCAACTGTACCAATGCACAGTCATTGCACATGTCTAAACAGCATGTTTCTGAGATATGACTCAAGCACATGTTTGCCCAATCAATGTGACGGTAGTTGAAGTCAGCCAGTATGATAACCTTCTCCCCTTTAGCTACTGAAGCAAATTTTTTTTTCTGGAGAACTGAAAATAGAACTCACTGATGCCTGACCAGTAAAACAATATTTACACAAAGAAAAGGGTCCATACTAAAGGAAGTAAATCATAAATATTAATATTTATTTTGAAAATGTCTATGCTACCTCTCTAGGGAAGCTGCCTAGGGCAGCACAGAAAATAAAACAGAATAAAAACATAAAACATGATTACAGTAATCAACCTGGATGTAATCACAGCATGGATCAGCATGGCCAGCTCTTTTCTCCCCCCCCCTTTTTTTTTTGCAGAAAGGCTGTCGCAGGTATATCATCAAAGCTGATAAAAGGTAGTACATGACACAGAGGAGATCTGAGTCATAGGCCAGGATCCAGTAGCACCCCCAAGCTGTAAAGCTACTCTTTCATGGTGACAGCAATCCCTTCAAGGACAGGCTAACTCTTGAATCCTCAAGCAGTTTCTTCATTGACTAACAGCATATTAGCTCATGAAATGAAATTCACTTTATTGGTCCTCATCCATTCTACTAACATCTCTAGGCACTTGTCCAGGACTTCCACAGCCCCATTTGGCTTAGCTGTCACGCAGAAACAGAGTTAGGTGTTATGCGCAGATTGGTGCCACATGCATATTGGTGTCACATTATTCTAATCCCATGATTATCTCTCCCAGTAGTCTCATGTATATGTTAAACAGCACACAGAACGAGAGAGATTCCTGTGAGAATCCACAGAATGACTGTCACACGGCTGAACAGCAGTCTGCCAGCACCAATTGTCCAGTCAAACAAGAATGGGACTATTGAAGCACAACCCCATTCTATTCCCAAAGCAGCCGTCCTCTCCAGAAGGTATTGAAAGCCCTTAAGATATCTAGGAGAATCAGCAGGGGTGCATCCTGGCAAAGATGACCAAGGGAGTCGGGCTGACAGGCACAGTTTCCATTACAAACCCCAGCTCTGAAGATAATCTGTCTCCTCTAAAGCCTCCTGGAACTGTGCAGCCTCCACCTTCTCAAGCATTTTGCTCCAATAAATAATTTTGGCCACTAGGCAGTAGTGGTTTAGCTCAGGGGAGTCCAAGGATGCTTTCTTCAGCATGGGATTCACAACAGCCTCATTCAAGACTGTCAGAACAACACTTTCCCGCACAGAGGCATTTATTACTTCCCTGTCCCATTGGATTAACTCAGCTCAACATGACACCAACAGCCATGTAGGAAGGAAAAACACTTTTAAGCAGATTGCCCACTTTCCCAGATCTCACCAGCAGAAAAGCATCCATATAACTAGGGCCAGACTGTACTCGGGTGGCATCCTGATACTGAACTGAACCACTTGTGGAATCTAAATTAGAATGAATGCAAGCAACATTATCTGCAGACTGCACCACATAAGAGTCACAGTAGACTTGGATGTTTTCTGGGTATACTCAGGGACCTGGGATAAGTGCCCTTTCAGAATGCAAAACCTCTGCTGGACAGTATTGTGTGGATGCAATGATGGAAGAAGAGAGCTCACTTTGACACCATCATAGTCACAGAGAGGGCACACTCATACTCACCTGTATGGTCACATTCACATCAAGTTTCCCTCCACTTGCACATCACCTGCCTGCTCACCAGCTGTGTCATCCTAACCTCCTTGGTGAACCAAGGGGAATTCTGGGCTCCACAAGAGCAAAGAGGACATTTAGGAACAACTGTGTCCACAACACAGGTAATCTCTAAATTCTACAGATCAATCAAGGCTGTAATAAAAGCACTCATAAGATGCCTGGAAATGCTTTCATGACATATCTGGAAATGCTCTGGACCCATCAACCACTGGAGGTTAGCCATCGTAACAGGCCTCCCCAGCCTTATGGTCATTCTGAGCATCTTTGAGTCTAAACTGTTGGGGAATGCAAAATCTGCAGTGTGCATGATTAAATGGAATATGAAAAATGTTCTAAGGTAAAGGTATCCCCTGTGCAAGCACCGAGTCATGTCTGACCCTTGGGGTGACGCCCTCTAGCGTTTTCATGGCAGACTCAATATGGGGTGGTTTGCCAGTGCCTTCCCCAGTCATTACCGTTTACCCCCCAGCAAGCTGGGTACTCATTTTACCGACCTCGGAAGGATGGAAGGCTGAGTCAACCTTGAGCCGGCTGCTGGGATTGAACTCCCAACCTCATGGGCAAAGCTTTCAGGCGGCTGCCTTACCACTCTGCGCCACAAGAGGCTCTTGAAAAATGTTCTACAGGGAGCATTAGAGTAGATATGTATTTAACACAGTTAGATTAGAAACTTTCTGATATTTTTCAAATATTCTCCTTCTCTGTCCTGATTGGTTCAACGGGGCCAATTCCGCACAAGCGGAAAAGGCCAAGAGGGGAGCCATATGGAAACAGGGCTGATCCCCACTTCTATATGACGCAACTGCAAGGGAGGCCCCCTCCTGGGCCAGCCACAGGTTGGGCCCTCAGTTGCCCCGGGCTAAAGAAACGTGGATTCTTCCAAGTTCCCTTCATCTCCTGCAGGGACCATGTGGCAGGTCCTCCCCACCCTATGGTGACACAGAGGGGGCAAAGAATACCCCAGTCAGCTTTGCCATGCTTTGCTGTGCCATGGGGCAGACCAGAGGATTCCTTTTTATTTTGCAGAAAGATGGGATTGCATGGAGCACAACCCCACATTCCTGCAAAATACACCCCCCCCCCTGCACACAGCGGAACTTTTCCACTGCTTCTTTGTTTCCTGGGGGGGGGGAGCATGACATTTCAGAGCTGGAGTGGATCCGGCACTGAAACCTGTGTCCCCTGTGAAAACAAACTGTGAAGCTTTATGCTCTGCAGTATCGCACCATCGCTGGATTCCTTCCTTCTCATTCTGCTCCACCACTGCATTCTGATACTAGAACAAACCAGTATGCATATTCACTTGTTCTTTCCTTTCTGCCCAATTTGCTGCCGGTACCAGTGAAAGCTGGCTTACCTGGATAAAAAGAAATTAAAACCTGTTGTTCATTGAGTGGTCTTCTATGCAGGCACACATTGGGACTGCATTTCAGGCTAGCCTGAAAAAATTCCAAAGCTCCCCTCCTCCATCTGGCACTTTCTCACCAAAATCATCAAATGATAAGTAAAAGGGGTTCTATTTCCCCAGTTCCCCCCATGATGCTGCTGGAGAGAAAAAAGTTACAGAGAGTCTACAGTAGGGCAGGAAGAAGGGATGTGTTCCTGCACAGAATGCCATTCAATGAATAACAGTGACTGCAACCCTATTTTCATCATGGCTTCTCTGCAGTCGCATACTAGAAGACTAGCAAGCTCACTGAGTGACTGGGTGGTGAAGCTCTCAAAGGAAGAGACAAAAGAGGACCACCTTCCCAACAGCTGTTTAGCATACTGATACTCTCCCAGAGTTGCTTTACAAAGGAAAAAGGAGCTCTGCAAATGTTTCAACCAAAATACATGCAAGAAGATGGCAAAGAAAAACTACCCTCTGTACCCAAGACTGAATGTGATAGCCTCTACCAACCCACACAGTCAGGGTGTGTGAGGATACTGACCAATCCTTGTTGAACCCTTAAAGACCAATACAAAGTAGCATTGGGTCCACAGCAGAGCAAAATCCAAGAAAAGTCACATTAAAGTAATGAAAGGAGTACACAGATGTTTGGCATCAGAAATTAGTATGAGCACAGTGTTATGAGTCATGGGTATTAAGAGACAATCCCTGGTAGGGGATCCTT
Source organism: Paroedura picta (assembly GCF_049243985.1). Classification (NCBI taxonomy): domain Eukaryota; kingdom Metazoa; phylum Chordata; class Lepidosauria; order Squamata; family Gekkonidae; genus Paroedura; species Paroedura picta. The sequence continues at coordinate 157,990,869 of NC_135369.1, forward strand.
GCCAGGGTATGAGACACCCTAACCTTGTGAACATAATGATGGAGGGAGCAGGTTAGAACTTATAATGTCCTAATTTTACATACTAGAAAAAAAAACATGCAAACATAACAGCAATAAATGAAGTTCTGGGAAAGTGCAAAAATTCAACCAGGGATTATACCTCTGTAATATCTTTAGAAATCCAATAATGAAGAGGAAAGTTCAGAGAATCTGTGTCCCCATCAGCAGCCAAAACATAATTAACAGCACAAGAAGCAAGATCCAAACCATGTTATAGCTTCAGTAGAGATTCTTTTCCGCTTAGAGGTGCAAGATCTGGTAGTGAAAGAGTCGCACTTGACACTCAGGAAAATCAGAGGCTACTGTTACAATGCAGGAAAAGAGCTAATCAAAAAAAGTTGCCAGCCAGAGTGAGAAAAAGCCAATCTGCACCATAACAACAAAAGCAATGAAGCAGGTCTAATGTGGCTGAAGGAAGGGCGGACAGCATGCACCATACATGAACCCTGTACAGTTTGCAGAGAAATCTGTTCAGCAAAAAGGCCAGGAGGGATGGAAACAGAAGGGAAAACATTACTTGCTGAGGGATTAGAAAGGCACTCCTCAGTGACACAATGTCCCGGTCAACAAAGGGGAAAAATATGAAAGGGCACGGAATGTCCCACAATGAGAAGCCATTGGCAGCCTCCATTCCTAGGGCAGAGGGAATTTCTGTAGGAAAGGTAGAGTGGTCTATGAATAAGGGAGTCAAACAAAAAGACTATAATGCACATAATTAGATGACCTGCACATATTCAGGTGCCCTCCTTAACATATAAGAACCATTCAAAATGACACCTTTTTTCTGTCCAGAGATTATTGTAATGTCCCTGTATGGCTGTGACTCAGTGGCAGAGCATCTGCTTTGCATATAGAAGTCGGTTGCCTTCCTCTGTACTTTTTTCAGCTCTGCAGTGTCCTTTTTGAATTACAGAGGCCAGACCTGGACACAGTATTCCCAATGGAACCCCATAGATCTATACATGAACATATGAAGCTGCCTTACACTGAATTAGACCCTTGGTCCATCAAAGTCAGACTAGCAGTCACCCTCCAGGGTCTCAGGCTGAAGTCCTTCACATCACCTATGATCTGATCTTTCTTACTGGAGATGCTGTCAAGAGGAAATGGTTGGCCACTGTGTGAGACAGGAGGCTAGACTAGATGGATTATTAGTCTGATCCAGCAGGGGTCTTCTTATGTTCCTATGTACTGAACTGAATAGTCTAATTAATGGAAAGACTGGTGACCTCATCTCAGTTGAGAGGTGGGGAAGATCTGAGGTCTGAGCCCACAAAATGGACATAGGTGAAAAAGAATTATTGGAAACCTGTGATGGTAAACAAACCAAAAAACCACAGCATTTTTACTTTCTTCTGTAGAGTAACTCATCATAGAGGATAAATGAATAAATTTAAAGGATTTTTGACTAGTCCAGTTACAAGAGACTTTTTCAGAAGATGCTAAGTATGGTACCTGGTATTTTATTCATTAAAAAAAATCTACGTGCACAGCACTGAGCACCATATTATTTGAAGGATCCTATGTTATTCCCCATAGAATCACTCCCCAACTAGACTAGAGAATTTAAAACTTCTCTGTGGCGCCACAGTAACAAACAGTGCATTTCTTTTCTGTACTAATTCCTAGCATGGACCACAGCAGTCTGAAAAGATTGGCTGGGATTAAAGGAACAAACTTGTCACATACACCACAGGTATAGGCTATGAGACACACATATATCTGAAGAAGTAGGTCAGACTGACAAAAGCTCATCTTAAAATAAATGTTAGTGTCACTGGGCCATTGTTTTATTATGTACAGAGACAAACTGTCTCTGCAGATGTTGGCCTCCATTTGGCCAATACTCTTTATACTCCATGATGGGATTAAAATGGCATGTCAAGTTCCCTTCAGAGGGGACAGTAAAAGGGCCAAATTGACCTGTTGATTAGCAACTAAAGGGGAAAGTACAGCAGAGACATTTCACTTCCCACCCAGAATAACAGTTTACTGTATTGGTAGATAGGAGGGCAATTTCGGTGCATCAATAACACTCAAACAACAGTCATAGTATTTATGGCATGAACCGGGCCACAGCGTTATTGGCAATTTTTTAATGAGCATAGACACACTTCTATCAAAATGGGGGCAGATCCTACTAATCACCCTTCCCCCGCTGCAGCCAGCAGACTATAGCGCCACGAGGAAGTAAACCATTAGCAGGCCTGGCTGTGGGGACAAATGACCATCTGCTCAAGCTCCCCTAACCATCAGGCCTGCTGGACCCCAGGAATGTAAGCCAAGAAAAGTCCCATGGGTGTCAACCTCTATTGGAACTCTTCCAGCTACACTGCCATGTGGGTTGGTGACTCCCCAGCCGGGGAATCACCCCCCATCACATGTGCCGTTTCTTAAGGAAGCTCCCCAAATGTACTGGGAAGTGCAGAGGACAGGACAGGGACCCCTATGCTAGCCTGCAGTACTAACAAAGAGCCCCCAGCCAATCTAATAGGCTTTACACCTGCCCAAATGGATTTGTACCTGCAAGCCCAAAAGATGCACATCCTGCACTTGAATTGCCTGGCCCTCTGTGTTTGGGTGGGATGATGCCACCAGCTCACTCAACCAGGAAGGCCCCAAAGAAGGCCAGTGGGAAGGCTGCCCTATATAGCACAGCTTCAAACTCCAAAGAACAACTATTGACAGTTGTACCAACAATTAAGATAGGGTGGCCTAGGTCACAAGCCCTAGGCTCCATCTGCCACCATCCCTCCAGTACCCTGCAGACCAGATAAAATGACCTGGGGTCCCACCAGCGGCGCAACTGGCAGAAGAAGGCAAGACCCGACAGGTGGACATTCACAGTCCTAGCATGGCAGTGTTCAGACCACAACATGGCCAAATAGTACAGCATGTCTTCCTCAGTCAGAGGAGCAGAAGGTAGGAGACCCGAGCGCAATCAAAATAACCAGTCACTACTGTCTTGTAGGCACATTGTATAGCCAGTGCCAGCAACCCGGTCAGGCCGTCATGGACGAAAAGTCTCCAAGGCTCCACAGTTCCACTTAAAAGTCCTCGGGGAATGAGTTCACTATAAGAGCCAAAGTCTTGAAGTGCTGTATTGACATCTGGACAATGTATCTGCGATGTTGTTCTCCTGCAATATGCTTAGCATTGAAACATATATTAGATTCCAAGCAGGCCCAAAGCAGCCACCGGACCAGGCGCATTACATGCTCAAAACTTGACACTTGCCTGTTAACCACATGGACTATGGCCAAATTGCTGCGCCAAAAAATAATTTTCCTATTCACAAACAAGTCCTGTCATATTACCACTGCTGTAATGATAGGAAAGCTCCCAAAAGGTCAAGTCCCTGAGGAGCCCTGATTGCTCCCACTCCCATGGCCAAGGGAGTCAAAAGGGGCAAGGCAACTCCTCTCCCACTGCAACCCTCTGCATCTGGTTCTGCAGGAAGGAAAGCAGCCACTGAAGGGATGTCCCCTATATCCCTATCCCGGCGAGGCACTGGGCCAAAAGCTTGTGGTTGACCACATCAAATGCGGCCAACATATCTAACATCACAAGAATGGCTGTATCACCTTTATCAAGCTGGCGTCGAACATTATCTGTCAGGGTGACCAGTACCTTCTCCATCACATGGTCAGGACAGAAGCCCAACTGGTATGGGTCAAGCATTGAAATTTCCTCCTAGCATGCCAGGAGCTAGTCTGCAGCAGCCCTTTCAACCACTTTGTCCAGAAACACATGATGTGATACTGGTAGATAGCTGGCTGAGTTCCACAGACCCACTGATGGTTTATTAAGTAGAGGATGGACCACTGCCTCCTTCAACAACTCAGGAAATCCCCGGAAATACCAACTATTGGTTTAGGTCTGAACAAATTTGCTGAACTTTTGAAAACAGCGAAACATACCTCCATAATTAACAATTATATATATATATATATATATAAAAAACAACTCAGGGAACTCCCCAGATGACAGGGAGAGATTAATAATATCCCTGAGTGAGTCCACAATCCACTTGCCTCCCCCTTTGGCAGCCAAGATGGACCTAGCAATTTTTCCACTTCAGTTAGTAAGAGTCATCTGAAACCATCAAATGTTAACTTCCAAAGGTGGCCAACAGGCCTCATCTGTATCAACCACGGCGAGAAGGTCCCAGCGGAATAACAAGAATTCATCCAAGCTTGCTAATGCCTCACAGCTAAGGTCCAATTTACTAAAGTTTTGGTGCCCCCCTCAAGGGTGGTAAGACATCAAACTACCTTAAATAATTGTGCTGGGCAAGAGCTCGTGGATGCAGTTTCCTCAGCAAAGAACTCATGCTTGGCCACTTTCACAGCCATCTCATATACCCTGATAAGCATACGATAAAATGTTATTTCCACTTTGTTGTGAGCTTTGCTTCACACTCGCTCTATCGTATCACTTCCCTCTTCCTCCCAAAGCTCCGTGGTATACCATGGGGCCTGTTTGAGGTGAGGGTGGAGAGGACATCTAGGGGCGATGTCGTCTATGGCTGCTGACAGGCGAGACTGCCAGTCCCCCACCAGCACCATCAAAGAGTCATCAAGAGACATCGGGTCCCATAGAGCAGGGGTAGTCAACCTGTGATAGTCCAGATGTTCATGGACTACAATTCCCATGAGCCCCTGCCAGCAAACACTGGCAGGGGCTCATGGGAACTGTAGTCCATGAACATCTGGAGGCCTACAGGTTGACTACCGCTGCCATAGAGCATTCTAGAATCCAATAAGATTCATAAGCCTCTGTGGGTGGGTTAAAATATGCCTGTTACCCAAACAGGGTAGGAGTAGAACCTTTAGCTGGGTCTGCAGGGAATAATTGTCTGACCATGGGATAACAGACATCACCATCAATTCCACATCCCAGTACTGACGATCATATTGATGGTGTGGCCAGCCTGATGGTTGGGACCGGTAACAAATTGAGAGAGCCCCAGTGTCATCATGGTTGACACCACGACTGAGCCATGACCTGATGGTATGTCCCCCAGGACTATAAGCCTAGAAAACTGCAGTGTCCAAGCAGCCACTGCCTCCAGCTGACTCAACAGGGTATCTGGCGGGGCATTGGGTGGGCGGTACACAAGCCAGATTGTCAAACCAATACTGACACACTCTACTTCAGAAATCACTGGCACTGGGAGAGTCCTGTAGGAGGAAGCTTCCTAGATAGGAATAACCACCCCACCCCCCTACTTGTTAATTTGTTTATATCAATGTTGAACAACCACTAAATCTGTGATTGGACTTTATAACAAAGCATTAGCAAGAGGGCTTGGAGCTGAGATCAATAGTGAATAAGGTCTGTCCCTGGAACTGAGGCAGTCCCAATGAACTGAGTGATAAAATGAACCTCAGCAGGCCTTAACTACTCTGTTGTCTCAAAACACAGCTAAGAACAGGAAACTCCACCCACTTAAGCCATTCTCCAAATATACAGGGCCTGAAGAGGTCCAAACAACTGCAACTAAAGGACACTCAACATTTGATAATACAAATTCCTTTATTTGACAAACAGTTACTGAGAATTGCAAGGTTGTGTTAACCCACACCAGCAAGGATTTCACACTGAAAGTGAGGGCAGCCAGGAAAGGGTTCCTTAAGTCAAGTATACCTAAACCTTCAAAGGAGCCACACCTCTAGGCTTCTGTTCCTATTGAAGAAAAGTCAGGGATCAGGGTGGGAGTCAGGCAGGCAGGTTGCAGCCAAAGCCTTTGAAAAGAGCTGTCCTGCATCACAGGCTCTATCAGGCAACATCTTCAGCTTTCTCCTCTACAAAGCTAAGGAGGCAAAATGTGCCTTTATTCAGGCTGGCACTAGAGTTGCCAGCCTCCAGGTGGTAGCTGGCAATTACCCACTAACACAATGGCTCTCCAGAGATCAATTCAACTGGAGCAAATGGCTGCTTTGGAAGGTAGATTATATGTCATTATACTCCACTGAAGTCATTCTGCTCCCCAAGCCCCACCCTCAGGCTCCACCCCCAAAATGTCCAGGCATTTCTCAAACTGGAGCTGGCAACCCTAGCTGACACACAGCTTTATGCCCTGTTGTTGGCCCTCCAGAGAAACTGGTTGGCCACTGTGTGACACAGGATGCCAGCCTATAGGTGGGACCTAGGTAACCCCTGTAATTACAGTTTATCTCCATTCTACAAATATCAGTTCCCCTGGAAAAAAATGCATACTTTGGAGAATAGACTCTGGCATTGTATGAGGACAATTCTGCAATTTCCACTGGGACACATTTTAGCAGTGCACCAGGTCCACATTTGAAATGTGTGCCAACAGGGGACACAGAGGCAGTGGGGGGGGGGAGAGTAAAGGAAGGTAGGATTATGTGAGAACGCAATCCCATCTTCCTGAAAAAAAAAAACATTGCTCCAGTCCACCCTTACAGGGTCATTTTTTTATCCCTTCCTGGCCTCTGTGGGATGGGAGGAATTGGGCCTAGAGGGCCCAGCTCTTCCCATCCACATAGGCCCCTGCCGGGCTAGGCCCTGCTGGCCCCCGCACCAAAAAAGGATTCTTCCGCATGCTCTTCACACTGGGCAACTAAAACCAAAATTTGCACCAGGTCTGGGAGGGAGCTGGCAGGCCTATGACATCATGTGGAATCGGGGATTAGCCTAACGTTGGCTTTTTTCACCCAAACGGAATCGGCCTGAAATCCATGTCCTCCCCAGGGTCCATCCACAAATCTCCAGAAGGTGGCAACTCTGTGCCCCTGCTAGTGGGCAGGAAGGACCTGACAATCCTAATGTGAGACAGGAAGATGGACTAGATTGACCATTGGTCTGATCCAGCAGGGCTCTTCTTATGTTCTTAGCCTAACATTCAGCAGCTATACTTACTGAATTCCTCATCATTACTTATTTCCCTATAAAAACACAGCAAAATAGAAGGCATATAGATGTAAGGAGAGAAACGCTAAACTAGGTGAATCTATGATTCTGTAGCTTCCAAGTCATTAAAATACACCAGTATATTCTTCAAAGTTATTTAAGATCAATGAGCGTTACAGCCATATCATTCAAACAAAATAAGAAATACAGTATAGACAGTTAACTACACAATTCCTTTGAAATCTTCTGCAGACTTGAATTATTCTGCAGACTTTTAAAATATTTATTTAAAAAAACATATATTGTGAGTACATGCATGCACACGCTACACTCACACATCAACATTCACCAAGCTTGATGGCTTAGCATGGTCATATATACTTGCTGTTCTCACAACTATATAATGGAAAAAGCATCTGTAGGCAATGGCCCACATATACTGGTTATAATGGAATTGAATAAAAATGTTTTGAACTGTTTTTAATTGCTTTAAATGTTTGTATTTATTATGTAATTTTAATTGCCCTAAGATGGCTTGCCAGGAGAGGCAGCCATATAAATCTAATAATAAATCAATTAACATGCATACCCTCACTAAGGCCCCAGCTTATACAATTTCTTCCTCTTTTCGCAGTAGTGTTCCATAGAACTGGCCAGCAGCCCATTATTCATTTCCAGACAACATGAACACACAATTCTGATTTCAACACCTTCATAATGGTTAAACTTAACAGACACTGTCAAAGAGAATTTTTTGCTATTAGAATTATTTATTTACTTCGTTTATATTCCTCCTTTCTTCCCAGTTGGGATTCAAAGTGGCTTTCATTGTTCACCTCTTCTCCATTTCATTCTCACAAGAAGCAGAAGAGTTGGTTTTTATAACCCACTTTTCACTGCTCGAAGGAGTCTCAAAGTGGCTTGCAATCTCTTTCCCTTCCTCTTCCCTCAACAGAAATCCTGTGAAGTAAGTGAGGCTGAGAGAGCCCTGATATTACTGCTCAGTCAGAACAGCACTATCAGGACTGTGATAAGCCCAAATTCACCCAGTTGGCTGCATGTGGAGGAGCAAGGAAAGAGGATATTGCAGGGTGACCATTGCAAGTCCTTGTGGGGGTCACAGCTTGTAAAAAAAAACCTAAATTCCGTCATCAAAGTATTCATCAATAAAAATACGCAATCCAGATATTTCTGGTTCTATAAAGCCATTTACTTTCCAAGGAAAAAAAGGGTTTAATTTAAAAAGACCTGAAGTTTATGTGACAGAAGTATTAGATTTTTTTTAATGTGCTGACAAGAATTTACCTACAGGCAGATGTCGACCTCTAGTGTTTACCATTAAAATTTAAGGCTACTAAAACAATTAGTTCATCAGACCCCATGAAAAATGGCAGACTGTAACACTAAAACATTTTACAAATGCTTCTGCACTTGGAAAATTGTACAGCCCACAATGCCTTCATGGATTTCATATGTGAAGTGTTATCAATTTCGGGCCTATTTTAACAGCTCTCTCCAATATGCATGTTCTCATTACAGAGTTATTTATCTATATTAAAGATTTATGCCTTCTACATTCTACCAATAATGTTCAACACATCTTACATACAAAACTAAAACAATACCAGTGTTTTTTTGTTTTTTTTTAAGAGCAAAGCAGGCAGCCTTGATAACAGATAAAAGACATAAAGAGTGCAGTAATTTTGTCAAGGCAAAGCCTGTGAGAGTAGTACAGAAGCCACCTGGTATATTAAAAATAGTAAAGTAGGTGACAAGTGAATATGTTTAGGAAGAGTATTCCATTGTGACATAAAGGAGTACAGTGATAGCAAAGACCCGGTGTCTCCTAGCAACACATGCACTATCCAAAGGTGGGGGTACCTAAGCACAGTCTTCACTTACCATCTCAGTACATAAACATATTCATACAGGAACAGGTAGTCCCTTAGATACCCTAGTCACTGGCTTTTTAGGGCTGTTCACAGATCAAAGCTAGTTTTTAAAAACAGCCTAGAAGTCAGTAGAGATCTTGCAGTACTGGAAAATTATAATCCGTTTAAAGCGGGGGTCGGCAACCCCCAGGCCTCCACCCCTGTAAGCGGTCCCCAGCCTTAAAATGGTTGGGAGCCGCTGGTTTAAAGAATCCACGATAATAAACTAGTCACTGTTCTGAACCAGCTGAAGTTTCTGAATGGTTTTTATAGGCCATCCCATTTGTAACATCATATTAGAATTAACTAACCCAGATGCCCTGATCTGGATGGCCAAGACTAACCTCCACTTGTTACATTTTGGAAAAGCAAGATCGGCCTTGGTTAGTATTTGGACGGGAGACCTCCAAGGAATACCAGCCACTGCATAGAGAAAGGCAGTGGCAAACCACTTGTGAACATCCCTTTCCTTCAGAACTGAATGGGGTCACCAAAAGGCAGTTGTGGTGGCATTTTTCTCCTGGATTCACCTTCTGGATAGGTAGCAACAAGTAGGAATGGAACCACTGAAGCATAATGTTCCCAACTTTAATTCATGAAGATCCAGAAGGATCAATATGGACAACAGGATCAAGACCAAATTTCCTATTATTTCTTTTTATGGTGTAGGTAATTCCAATGAGGGTTTCTTCAGGAGTGGCCTTTAAACCATCTAATTTAAGACAGTTTTTCACTGCCTCCCAACTCTGCTGCATGTCCACCTTAACATCCACACCCAATAAACAACCATACCCCCCATGATCCAACTGATACTCTCAAGCTGCTAACCTCTTTGTAGCCCTAAGGAGATGATCTCCTCTTCCAGTGCTGCCACATGCAAAAGCTGTCCATGCCCCATAATTGCTGTTCCTGGCCAGACCCTGTTGATAGGTCTCTCCTGCAACTTCAGTGCCTGCTCCGCAAGATGTTTCCCTGGATGGCTGGTTCCCAATCTTGTCTTGTTTTCCCGCAACCTGTCCATTGAGCACAAGTGCCACAGGGAATATAATTATTCTACAAGTATTTAAATATATATCTCTCAGAAATGCTTTTTGATAACAGGGACCAAAACTATATACAGTATTCCAAATGATGTCTCACCATACAGCATTACAATATCAGCCATTTTATTTACAATTCCTTTTTGGTGTAGTGGTTAGGAGTGTGGACTTCTAATCTGGCATGCCAGGTTCAATTCTGCACTCCCCCACATGCAACCAGCTGGGTGACCTTAGGCTCGCCACGGCACTGATATAGCTGTTCTGACCGAGCAGTGATATCAGTGCTCTCTCAGCCTCACCCACCCCACAGGGTGTCTGTTGTGGGGAGAGGAAAGGGAAGGCGACTGTAAGCCGCTTTGAGCCTCCTTCGGGTAGGGAAAAGCGGCATATAAGAACCAACTCTTCTTCTTCTTCTTCTTCTAATAATCCTCAGCGTGGAGTATGTCTCTTTTAGCACTGCTGTACACCAAGCTGGAATTTTCACCAAGCTCAGTTCAGTCCTTTCAGACACCATCAGCATATATATGAGGCTAGGAATTTTTCTTCCAATTTGTATTACCTACATATTGCCTAAAATGAGTTCCACTTGCCATGAGGTTGCCCACAAATTATTTATGCATGCCTCCTCAAAGGGTCCCCCCAAAAGAGGCATCTTCCAAACTCAGTAGGCATTTTCCACTCAGTATCTTTACTGATATAATATGTGCTACTCCATGTTACAGAACTGCCTGTCTGAGAACTAAGGGGCCCATTGTTGTTCTTTAAAAGAAAAAAAAACACCTTTCCAAATACCCAGAGAACTCCATCTGTGATTTCTTCTGCAGTATTGGCTTTCACCATCAAGAGAATTTCTTTTGTGATCAGTGAATCTGGATCCCTTGCAGACCACAGCTTGTGTGTGCATATGTGTTTTGCGGGAGGTTGAGAAAGAGGCTTTGGGGGCTTCCTTCACTCTTACCCTTTGTTTCTTTATATTTTCCTGCTGATGCTGCCCATCAGAAAGTAGCTCACTGTGACCTCTTCTGCACGGAGGTCTCACCTAGCTGTTATGCCATGCTGTCGCCTGGTGTTTTGCCTCAGAATAGCTGTCCTGATTTTTTCCCATGAGCCTTCGACCTACTGCCCCCCCCATATGCCCCAGATTTTTCCACCCGCACATGGTAGCCGATAGAAAGGAATGGAAACCTCCCAACATCACTTTTTTCTTCTCAATCATTATCATGTGGGCAAACTTCCTATCACCTTCCAGAACCATTTTGAAACATTTGAGTGCCCCCTCATAAGCCCAAAATCTTTTAAAAAAAACAAACAAGGTTACTGCATTATGATTTTTAAAACTTCAAAAACTACAAAAGCCCCAAAAAACCTTATAATAAGGCTCTCCCTTGGCTTCAGGGAACAGCTTTGATTAGAGCTGTGTTGTGGAGCCGCAGGGAGCATATTTTTTTATTTTTTACAAATTAATGACTGCACCTGCTTTGCTGTCTCCGGAATCCACAGGCAGGGGGAAATAAATGGCGCCATCCTTGTGTGTATATCTATCCTACTACCCAATAAGCTGGCTCCTCCACAGAGTTGGCAGGGAATGACTGGCACAATGAATGGAATCAAGCCGGCACATTTGGAATGAATGAACCAGGCAGCAGGCCAAAACCTTTGGTGAGGTGGAATCATGCTGTGGAGTCAAGGGAGAGTTGCGGGGAGCTCCCATAGCTCTCTCTTGGCTCCACAGTGCCGCTCTAACTGTAGCTACCCTGTAGATCCATGGGGCACATTAAAAAAAAAATTAGAAAGAAATTTAAAATGCTCCCCATGGCTCTCCCACGGCTCCTCAGCTCAACTCTGACCGAAGCCATGCTATGGAGCCATGGGGAGCATTGTTATATATATACTAGAGGCAAAGCCCTTTGTACCCAGGAATACAATGGGCACTAGGATGCACACCTGCATTGTGGCATTCCTGGGAGCTGGCTACATGGCAAAAGTTCCTGCCCAACCTTGGATTATTGAGGCCCCACTTCCAAACCTAAAGGAATATTCCTGACCCAGGAGTCACTAACCTCCAGCTGCAGCCTAGAAATCTTCTGGAATTGGACTATAGAGATCAGTTAACTAGGGGGAAATGGCTGGTTTGGGATGGGGGAACTCTGTGGCAGAAAAGTTCCAGGATGGGAGAGGTTGGGACCTGGAGATTTGCTGGAATTGCAAGTCATTTCCCGGCAACAGAGATCAGTCCTCCTGGAGAAAAGCCCTGGCTTTGAATCCTATGGAGGTGCAGTCATGCCAGGCCCCAGGTGGGAAACAAAGATAAATGTTGAGTGGCAGTAACTGCTAATAACAATAAACATCAAATAATTCATAAACTTGCCACAGTTTTTTCTTTTAAGGAAAATATTTAATAGCAAAATTTGCTTAAGGGACTGAAAATCTTTCAGTCAGTACATTCTTCAGTTCAGTTCATTATTAGTAAATCAAAAACAGTTGTATGTTACAGTAAATGTGCAAACATTGGTTGGCAAGGAAATTACAGAGGGTTTCTCAATTACTGCCTCTATGACAGCCTTTCTCAACTTTTTTTTACCACTGAGCAACCCCTGAAATATTCTTCAGGCTTTGAGAAACCCCAGAAGTGGGATCTCAAAGTCCCAGCTGGAGGCTAGCATCCCCACCACTGGTCAGGGGTGCCAGCCTCCAGGTGGGATCTGGAGAATTTACACAATGAAAGCTCCTCTCCAGACTGCAGAGTTCAGTTCCCCTGGAGGAAAGGGCTGCTTGGGATGGGGATGGAGGGCTGTGCTGCACTCTCCTCTAAACACACACACAAAGCAAGAGAGAGAACCTAGAAGACAAAAGCATTCCTCACTTCTCAAACTGCAAATATTATTAACCAAACAATCACCGCTCCATGGAGGAAATACTGGAGTGTCTCCCTCCTTGGATTGCTCTGAGAAGCCATGAGCCAAAAGGTCCAAATGTCAAGGAAAAGAATCCAATGAGCAAGTCAAAAAAGTCTTACACCATCCTCCTGCAACAGCTTCTTCTGCCTGTGCTTTAGCTACATCTCTTTAGGACAATGGCATAGTGTAGTGGTTAAAAGCGCCGACTTCTAATCTAGCGAGCTGGGTTTGATTCCTCCTCCACATGCAACCAGCTGGGTGACTGAGATGACCACAGCCATGATAAAGCTGTTCTGACCAAGCAGTAATATCAGAGCTCTCTCAGCCTCACCTACCTTGCAGGGTATTTGTTATGAGGAGAGAGAAGGAAAGGTGATGACAAGCCTCTTTGAGACTCCTTTGGGTAGAGAAAAGCAGCATATAAGAACCAACTCTTCTTCTTCTCCTCCTATAGCTTGGTGTAGTGGTCGAGGGCAGCAGCTTCTAATGTGGTGAGCTGGATTTGATACCCTGCTCGTTCACATGCTGGATGACCTTAGGCTAGTCACTGTCCTATTAGAAACTGTTCTCACAGAACCATTTCTCTCAGAGCTTTGTCAGCCTCTCCTACCTCACAAGGTATCTGTTGTGGGGAGAGGAAGAAAAGGCAATTACATGCCACTATGAGACTCCTTTGAGCAGTGAAAAGCAGGGTATAAACCAACTCTTATTTATTTAATTATATTTATATACCACCCTCCCTGGAGGCTCAGGGCGGTTTACATAGAACATATGAACAATACATGAAACAATCTATATTAATAACCATACAATAATATTAATAATAATTAATAGTACAACAATATAATAGTACAAACAGTGCAACAGCGCAACAGGTCCAGAGTGCTCTGGTGGAGTTCTGGGAGGGAGCAGGGGAGCAGGGGCCCTTTAGTCGCTGTTGGTTATGCCTGGTCTCAACCAAATGCCTGGCGGAAGAGCTCCTTTTTGCAGGCCCTGCGGAACTGTTTAAGCTCCGTCAGGGCCCTGATCTCCTCCGGGAGATCATTCCACCAGGTAGGGGCCAGAACAGAGAATGCTCTGGCCCTGGTTGAGGCCAGGCGGACTTCTTTAGGGCCAGGGACCATTAGCCAGTTGGTAGCAGTGGAGCGCAGAGCTCTTTTGGGGGCATAGGCAGGGAGGTGGTCCCTCAGGTTCACTGGGACCTGACTGTGTATGGCCTTGAAGGTAATTACCAAAACCTTTAGTCTGATCTGGAATTCAACTGGCAACCACTGCAGTTGGTGGAGAATGGGCCGGATATGGGACCTCCACGGTGTTGCTGTGAGGATCCTAGCCACTGCGTTTTGGACCAGCTGTAGTTTCTGGGTCAAGACTAAGGGCAGGCCTGCTTAGAGCAAGTTACAGAAATCTAGTCTAGAGGTGACCATCATATGGATCACTGTGGCTAGGTGTTCTGGGGCCAGGTAGGGCGCTAGTAGCTTGGCTTGGCGGAGATGGTAAATTCTGCTGAGAAGGCGCTACTGGGAAGTTGCTACTGGGAAACAGTGTGTCCCCCATCTACATGTCCCCATGGCCTCACGATGCTTCTGTGCCCCCTGTACAATTTCCATGCCATTAGACTCAAATTTGCTTTGTTGTGATGGTCTTGGAAAGACTGCAGCAGGACGAAGGTGGTATCCATGTGGAAAGGGAAAGTCTACGTCTTCCCAGTCCCACCCACATCAGTATTATTTTCCCTACTGCAATTGCCTGTGATGGCTACCCCCAAAGCATTCCTTCCTTTTCAGATTGCAAGCCTCACACAATTTACTCCTGAGTAAACATTCCCAGGGCCTAGGCTTCTTCTGGCTGTCCTGTGTCCCAGAGAGCTGGCAGGGCCCTGCAACTCTCCTTTGGCTCCACAATACAGCTCCTCCTCACTGAAATTTTGGCAGCTGCCTGCTTCATTAATTCTGGGTGTGTCAGCTCAATTTCATTCATTGCGCCAGTCATTTCAATGAAGGCGCCAGCTCGTTGGGCTATAGGGGAGATGGCACCATTTATTTCCCTCCTTCTGTAGATTCTGGAGACACTGAAGCAGGTGCATCATTAATTTTGAAAATAAAAGAAAATGTGCCCCCCGGCTTTCCTGTGGCTCCACAGCACAGCTCTGGGTTGGCAAGGCAGAACCATACTGTGCAGCCAAGGGAGAGCTGCAGGGAGCGTTAAAAAAAACTCAACACTTTTATTGGATTATTACTTAAAAATAAGGGAAAAAACAGGGAGGAAGGAGCGAGACATTGCAGAGACCCATGAGTGCCTACCACCCATCCCAATCCACACAGGGCGGGGTAGGTTGTAGGGAGGATGACAGAAGTCACACTCGGGGGGTGGGTGGGTGGGAGTAAAGCTGGGGAAGGCACAACTGGGGATGGCTCAAGTTTTCTTGCTTCCAAATGGTCCAGCCCCAACTTACACCCCATAGTATCCCACAGCAGAAAATGGGACAGGGATTTCTCCATGTTCCCTTGACATGGGCCAACTGAGGGCACAAATTGGGCCAGCCATGTGGAATAGGGATTTAAAACTGCACACAAACTAATGTTGATTGGGGCGTAATCCGACGTGCAGAAACAGTCTCCAGGTAATATAACTGCAGCAGTCAGTGATATGTAAGTAGTATTCTTCCTAATAGTCTTAAAAATCAAGCCAAAAATGGCACATATAATATATCTTTAAGACTAGAAATACGAGAAAGCAGGTTAAAAGATTTCCTCCAAACCGACTCTTGACCAATATCTACAAAAGTCTGGATTAAGTGAGTTTAGCTTGCCAGAGAGGGAAACCAGTAACTATCTATCAAAGACACTTGACAGCTTAGCCAAATGGTGAAATTAAGACTTGGATTCAGTTTCCTTTCTCAGTTTAATTGAGTATCATATATCTGTTCCACTCTTCCTGGAACATAAATTGGGATCTTATTGCTCTACTTCAGCATATGTGCTCCAGCAGATATTTTAACATTTTTAACAATGTTATTCCTTTTTAATTTAGTCTTTTTTCAGAAATGTTTAAGACACTTTTTAAGCTTCTCACTGTTTTCTGTTGTTTTCTGGTTATGTTTTTGAAAACTGAGTTTAATAATTTTAATGAAGTTTTATGTTTTTATTAGAATCATAGAATCATAGAATCATAGAATTGGAAGGCCATCCAGTCCAACCCCCTGCTCAATGCAGGATCAGCCCTAAGCATCTTAAAGCATCCAAGAAAAGTGTGTATCCAACCTTTGCTTGAAGACTGCCAGTGAGGGGGAGCTCACCACCTCCTTAGACAGCCTATTCCACTGCTGAACTACTTTGACTGCGAAAATTGTTTTCCTGATATCTAGCCTATATTGTTGTACTTGTAGTTTAAACCCATTACTGCGCGTCCTTTCCTCTGCAGCCAACGGAAACTTTTGCATACCAATCTGGACAGGAAATATGTATGTTCTTATAAAATTTATACCCCTCCTTTCTCCCCTCATCAGAATCACAAATGCAGCTGACACATTTAAAGCATACAAAATAAAAATATGTCTGTTTCTGACATGTTTTGGTTTAGTTTTAAAAACCATTACAACTAAATCAAAGCATGTCATTAAAATCAAACCAATACAAGAACATAAAAACAGCAATAAAAACATAGAGCAGGAAGGAGGAATCACTGAGGGAATGGGGGAAAATCCCTTCACCTGCTGGCAGAAGGTAGCAATAGAAGTGGACAGATGAATCTCCCTGAGGAGAGTTCCAGGCCTTTGGTGCCATGACTAAGAAGGCCTTCTCCCTAGTTGCCACCCAGCTAATCTCCAATGGCCAGGGTAATCAAAGAAGGCCCTGTGAAGATGACTGCAGTGGCCAAGTAGATCCATAAGGGAATAGGTGGTCTTTCAAGCATATTGGTCCCAAACAATATAGGGCTTTACATGTCAGCATTAGTCCCTTGAATTGTGCCCAGTAACAGATTGGGAGCCAGTGTAGGTGGCCATGAGTGGAGCAATATGGTCCCTATGACTCACTCCAGTCAATATAATGAGAGCATCATTCTGTTATCATTGAAATTTCTGAGTGCTTTTCAAGGGCAACCCCATGTACAGTGCATTGCAGTAATCTAATAAAGATTTCACCATAGCATCTAAATGTAACCAGCGGCAGATCTTTTCTACCCAGGAATTGCTGACCGATTGAAACTGGTAAAAGGCTCTTCAGGCTACAGCTGCCACCTGCTTATCTAGCAGTAGACCTGGGTCAAACACCACCTCCAAACTACAGACCTGATCCTTCAAAGGCAGTGCAATCTCATCCAGAAAGGGTGACACCCTAAGTCCTGTGTCATACTTTCTGTTTATCAGTAGCAATTTTGCCTTTTGGGATTAAGCTGTAGTTTACTAGCCTGCATCTTGTTCAAAACTGTCTCCTGGCATTGATTCCGGATTTCTACAGCCTTCCTGAGATTGTCTGGAAGCTGTGTCATCTGCATGATGGCAACAACTCAGCCCAAATCTTCAGATCACCTCCCACAGAAATTTCATGTAGACTGCTTCAAGGCATGGTGGGCATAATGGAGCCTTGTGGGATCCCAGGGGCTAAGAGACTGAGCAACAATCCCTTCATACCACACACTGAAAACCACCCACCAGGTAGGACAGGAAGCACTGCAAACAGGGGCTCTGAGTCTTGGCGCAGAAAGGCAATCCAGAAAAATATTATCATCAATGGAACCAAAAGTCACTGAGAGGGACAGAAGAATCAACAGCAGCACAATCCCTCTGCCCATCTTTCTGGCACAGGTCATTCACTGGGGTGACCAAGGCTGTTTCCATTCCATAACTGCTTCATCCAGGAAGGATTGAAGTTCTTTAATTACCACCTGTTAAAAATAATCTTGCTCAGGAATAGAACGCTTGAGACGGTTGATAGTTACTGAAATATCCTGGGCCCAAGGTAGACTTCTTTAGTAGTGGGATGTGGCAAGCACCTCACCATTCAAGCAGGTATCAACTACCTCTCAAATCCATTCAGTCGGTCAATCCCCTGGGAAGATTTCAATAGTTCAAGTCATACAAACCAGAGATAGTCCTAAAAGTTCCAAGAATTCTGCCCATATTCTCAGTGAAATATGAGTGAAATAAAGTGAAATATAGCCCAAACAACTGGCCATATTGGCACCCAGGCACCGTTGGACTTTGTTACTGCTAATGCAGAATTCAAGTTGGTATGGATGTGAAAGGTTATATTGAACAAAAGAAAGATTGAAAGATTATGTTGAACCAAATAGTCACAGTACCCATCCTTCTCCTCCTCCTGCAGACCAGATCCCACAACTACCTGGAGCAACTCTGCTTGCCTACATTGTGCAGATGCACAGGTTCCCTGGTGAGGTGGCATAGAAATTTTCAAAGAAAATAAATTAACATTATCACAGTAGGATGAATCAGCCAATGAAGGAGAAAGCTGTCATATTGAAACACTAGCTCAGAGAGTTTACCTCACTATCTAACTGTTAAGTCAGGACTGAGGGACTCTTTGGCCATTTCCGCATGAGGAAAATATTCCTGGACAGACTTTGCATGTTGCCATGCAAAAGCCCCCTTTATATGACATTGGAAACATTCCGAGGCTATCCAGTAGCCGGGTCGCAATTTGGCCATTTATAACTCGCAATTTCAGGAATCCAGGAAACTAGATTTACCACCCTAAATTGCATGAATCACCGGTGAGCAACCAGGAATAAGACCATATTTAGGGGGGGAGGGGAATGAGCCTCTTGTGGCGCAGAGTGGTAAGGCAGCTGTCTGAAAGCTTTGCCCATGAGGCTGGGAGTTCGATTCCAGCAGGCGGCTCAAGGTTGACTCAGCCTTCCATCCTTCCGAGGTCGGTCAAATGAGTACCCAGCTTGCTGGGGGGTAAACGGTAATGACTGGGGAAGGCACTGGCAAACCACCCCGTATTGAGTCTGCCATGAAAACGCTAGAGGGCGTCACCCCAAGGGTCAGACATGACTCGGTGCTTGCACAGGGGATACCTTTACCTTTACCTTTTTAGGGGGGGAGGGAAAATGTGCAATAGTTTGTTTGTTTGTTTGTTTATGTGATTTATGTCCCACCACTCCCATACAATGGCTTGTGGCAGGTCACAAGGTCCTCATTAAAAATCCCATTAAAACTCCAATTAATACTAATACAATATAAAAATACACAGTGAACAGGTGATAAATAATACAAGCCCTGTGCCCAAGACTAATACCCACTATCAGGTAGGAGAGGGGGCCTAGCTGGCAATGCCCAGGTGCTAACACCAGCCCTGGGAGGGCTTCAGTTATCATGTTCAGTGTCTCAGAAATCAACCCAGACAGAAATAAACTGCAAAAGAACATGGTTATGCATGCAGAAATGGCCTTTGTTTATATGGGAGTTTTTTCTAAATTTGCATTCATGTATATTTTGCATTGTGAGCTGCTTTGTGTCTCATGGTGGGGAAAAACAGGGTGAAACATTTACATTAAAAAAAATAAATACAAGCACATTTATCCTTTCCTAACCAATCTGCAGTCCAGCAAATGCTAGCATGTGTGATACAAGAGAAAATTTTATGGGATCATAACTTTCCGTGTATTTATTTATTTCCATTTTTCCCATTGCTTCTTTCTAGTTAAGAGCTCAAAGCAGTTTACGACAACATATGATCACAGCAATTAAAATAGGTACAAAAATCGCATGGAACCCCCCCCCCCACACACACACAGATATAACCATAGGAATCCCCACAAGTGATGTCAAATATCAATTAGTGTCTGAGTTGTACAGTAAGGTTCCTCCTCTTAATTACTGTTTCTATTTAAAAAGTTATAAAATGTGAGCGATCATACACTAAAAAGGAAGCCTAAGATTCAGGGGAGGAGCTATTGCTCAGTGGTACACTGAAATTTGAGACAGTTGAGACCATATTGCAGGAGACCATATTCCATGGAAATAATGAAATGAAGGGTTCATCTTTATATTACACTGCCATTTGAATGGTGCAACACAAAGTAACTGTAGTAGTAATAGTATTTTATAATACGGTCAAGGACGAGCAAGTCATAAAATTCAACATCAAAGATTTAGCTTACAGTGTTAGAAAAATATAACTAACTCTGTTTAGTTTAAAAGCCATATAATCATTTGATAGGTTTTAAATTATATTATTTTTATCCTAGCCCTGAGTTCACTATCAGACAACAGGTTTTACAAGCTATAGCAAAAAACTTTGCTACTGGGACCGTAAATTGCTGGCTTCCATCTTCCAGTAACTGCTTGCCATTTTCCAAGTTTGAGTAACGATTGTCCAGTAGAGGAGTAATTAGCTTATTGCGAACCTATGAATAAAACAGGCAGCAAAGGAGGACATGATCTATACTTTCAACCTCCCCAGATCCACAAGGGCAGAACCTTTCCTCAATAGGGACTTTTCTAGCACTGCAAAAGGCAAGACGTTGCATCTTGCAAGAAAGAAGGCCTTTCTGTGGCTATGGAGTTCCAATAAAGAAAGATAAGCAGCCTGTGATACTGTATATTTAGATTTTGAGGGAGCTCTTTGTTGAATACTTTTCAATAAGATGTTGATCAAACACTGATCAGTCATGCTTCTACCTTCTCTGAAACCCACCTGTTTGTCTGTTATTAGATTTTCTAGTTCAAGCCAGTCTTTAAATTTGTCAAAGGCTGGAAAGGGCTGAGAGGAAATCCCTGCTTCCACATGACACAGCTGCTGGGCAGCCCCCCTCCTGAACCCGCCACGGATCAGGCCCTCAGTTGATGTGGGCTAAGGGAATGGGGGAGAACCGCATTCCCTTAGCTACTGTGGGGGCCAACAGGACCTGTCCCACAGCAGGCCCATGTGGACAGGCTCCTCTCTGCACTACGGTGGGCCTGAGGGGGCAAGGAATGTCCCGGTCAGCTTTGCAGCACTTTGACACAGTGTGGGGCAGATCAGGGCATTCATTTTTATTTTGCAGGAAGGTGGGAATGCAAAATAAAGAATGCCCTGCAGCCCTCCCTCATGCAATGGAACTAATCCACCACTGTTTTGTTTCCTGAGGGGGGGCACATTTGTGTGGGACACTAGGTATCCCACTGAATTGTGACTCCTGGGGACACACATTTCAGCGGGACACCAGGTATCACATTGAACTGTGTCCCCCATGTGGACACAGACTGCCGCAGAGAATGCAGCTCCACAGCAGCACACCACTGGTGGCCCGGCACAGCTGCCACTGACCCATTATGCACAGGCCAGAACACCTGCACTGGTTTTGTGGCAGAATTCAAGATAATTCAGAGTACTCAAAGAACTTTCCAGAGAACTTGCACAGCCCTTGTCCATCATCTTCGGAACCTCTTTAAGGACTGGAGATGTCCCAGAGGACTGGAAAAGAGCAAACGTTATTCCGATCTTCAAAAAAGGGAGGAAGGATGACCCGGGAAACTACAGACCAGTGAGTCTGACCTCTGTTGTGGGGAAGATAATGGAGCAGATATTAAAGGGAGCGATCTGCAAACATCTGGAGGACAATTTGGTGATCCAAGGAAGTCAGCATGGATTTGTCTCCAACAGGTCCTGCCAGACCAACCTAGTTTCCTTTTTTGACCAAGTAACAGGTTTGCTGGATCGGGGAAATTCGGTTGATGTCATTTACTTGGATTTTAGTAAAGCTTTTGACAAGGTTCCCCATGATGTTCTGATGGATAGGTTGAAGGACTGCAATCTGGATTTTCAGATAGTTAGGTGGATAGGGAATTGGTTAGAGAACCGCACTCAAAGAGTTGTTGTCAATGGTGTTTCATCAGACTGGAGAGAGGTGAGTAGCGGGGTACCTCAGGGTTCGGTGCTCGGCCCGGTACTTTTTAACATATTTATTAATGATCTAGATGAGGGGGTGGAGGGACTACTCATCAAGTTTGCAGATGACACCAAATTGGGAGGACTGGCAAATACTCCGGAAGATAGAGACAGAGTTCAACGAGATCTGAACACAATGGAAAAATGGGCAAATGAGAACAAGATGCAATTTAATAAAGATAAGTGTAAAGTTCTGCATCTGGGTCAGAAAAATGAAAAGCATGCCTACTGGATGGGGGATACGCTTCTAGGTAGCACTGTGTGTGAACGAGACCTTGGGGTACTTGTGGATTGTAAACTAAACATGAGCAGGCAGTGTGATGCAGCGGTAAAAAAGGCAAATGCCATTTTGGGCTGTATCAACAGAGGCATCACATCAAAATCACAAGATGTCATAGTCCCATTGTATACGGCACTGGTCAGACCACACCTGGAGTACTGTGTGCAGTTCTGGAGGCCTCACTTCAAGAAGGACGTAGATAAAATTGAAAGGGTACAGAGGAGAGCAACGAAGATGATCTGGGGCCAAGGGACCAAGCCCTATGAAGATAGGTTGAGGGACTTGGGAATGTTCAGCCTGGAGAAAAGGAGGTTGAGAGGGGACATGATAGCCCTCTTTAAGTATTTGAAAGGTTGTCACTTGGAGGAGGGCAGGATGCTGTTTCTGCTGGCTGCAGAGGAGAGGACACGCAGTAATGGGTTTAAACTTCAAGTACAACGATATAGGCTAGATATCAGGAAAAAGTTTTTCACTGTCAGAGTAGTTCAGCAGTGGAATAGGCTGCCTAAGGAGGTGGTGAGCTCCCCCTCACTGGAAGTCTTCAAGCAAAGGTTGGATACACACTTTTCTTGGATGCTTTAGGATGCTTAGGGCTAATCCTGCGTTGAGCAGGGGGTTGGACTAGATGGCCTGTATGGCCCCTTCCAACTCTATGATTCTATGATTCTATGATTCTATAATCTTCCAAAACAGTGTGGTCCTGGTTTCGACCAGGCTGGGAGGCTGGCAAACCACCTCCCCTTAATGGCCGAACCTAGGATTGCTCTCCAAGTTAATTAGGTTTTGGCTTTATGCCATATAAGGTCATGGAATGTCTGCTGATCTCTTGCTAGGGGTTTCGTATGACCTGACCAATTGGGTTCACACACGCTCCTCAGGAATGTTCTTTGTCTACCTCTGTATAAATAAAGCTGAGCCATGTGCTTGGGGGGCCTTTTTACTGCAACTCCCTGCTTCGCGTGTTCTCTCTCTGGCCATCAGCCTGCGGGCGGTCCATTAAGGGCCCAATAAACAGGAATATATTCTTGTCTCTGGCTGCATGAACAAGTTGTTTCCATGTAGTCATGATTTCTTCCTTTTTCTTATGGGCTAGCAGTCCTTTATACCAGCGGTCCCCAACCTTCTTGTAGTTGGGGACCGCCTCCGAGGGTGAGAGAGAGCCGGCGGCCCGGCCGCTGCAGCTGCATGTAAACGCGCACGCGCAGTCGCTACGCATGCGCATTTTCGCCAGCAGGGGGCGCAAACACGCGCGCGTGGCGGCTCCGCGCATGCGCATTTGCGTCGCTGCCATGCCAGCGGCTGTGCCTGCCTCTTCCCTCCCTCTTGCTGCGGGGGGGGGCAGGTGTGGCCTCTGGCGGCCCGGTACCATGGCCTTTGCGGTCCGATACCGGGCTGCAAACCGGGGGTTGAGGACCCCTGCTTTATACCATTTCTCTTGACTATGAAGATGTGTCAGAGCAGTTTGCCTGGCCTCTCCCTCTCCCAATCTATATGAAGATACTGCTGCACTAAGAACTGTTTTTGCTTCGTAGCATTCCTTATCAAACCAGGTTTTGGATGGTCTACCCCTTTTATTCAGCCCACGCTTGTGTCAGTACAATCTTTAGGCTGTCTATTAGATCTTGGTAAACTGTAAGGGGGTCGTAATCCATGTCCAGAGACACCAGGGCAGAATGGAATTTTAATGACTTCTCTTCCTTCGGAGCTGATTTAATTTGTTCATCAAGCTTTAGGGACCATTTAGCTCAACAACACGCTTGTGCTATTGGGGCAATCTGTGGGGCGTAACATGGTTTGACTTACAATGGCTGGAATATAATGTGTAGCAAGAGAGGGAGGTGATCTCCATCTATGTGGGGTGTCACTTGGAAGTTTCTTAACTTGCTTACACAGCAGCATGTAGTCAACTGTGCTACACCTAGTACCAGACAAGAATGTGACCTCACCAGGCTCGTCACCAGTGATAGAGCCATTTAATATGAATAGTATTAGCCTGTGAGCCATTTTTTAAAACTGAAGACCTGCATAATTAGATTTTTCTATCCTTTGAGATACGTGGCAGTTTATTGGGCATGTGGTCCTCCACTGACTCATCGGCTGTTAAATTAAAATAGCTGTAACCCATAGATCTGCTTTGCCATGTGAATCAAATAGAGAAATTTACTCCACAGTTCTATTGGACATGGAAGCATCCATAAGGAACGGCTCTAGACATTACAGATTTGATATCAATCAGACAACATACACAGGCTGATTCAAATGGCTTCCACATTATGGTCATAACCAGATTACAGATACAATTCTGATAGTTAAAAATGTTTAGGTCTTTTTTGAAATAAATGGGATTTTAAGCAAGTAGCTGTCACTAACCAATTCCCCTTGGATATCTCAGCATTAATTAGGAGAATTAGAACACATATGTTTATCACCAAGTATGAAGGCTCCCTGTGACTACACAAATGTAGCACTCTGAAACTGAGGGGAAGCCTTAGGAATATAATGCAATTCACACAGCGCTTGTCTAAGGCTGGCCCTGTTTCTCCAAAATGAATCAGAAATAATTTTCCCATAGCATACATTTCTCAGGAGCTGTGGGAAGAAAAGATTCCCTGATAAAAACATGTCTAGCAACAGAACTAACCAACATGACTCTGACTATTTCCACACAGGAAACTTTGCTGTCCTGACTCACATGTGAGAGCACAAATCCAGGGCAGATGAGGTGCACCTGGCCAAATGTTCCCCGTGCAGGAGCAGAAAGAGGTGGGACAACTTGCCCCACCTCAGATGGAGAAACAGTCACTGACAGCAAACAAAAATTACGGTAGTTAAACAGAAGCGCAGACCCAGCTTCTGGCTGCAGAAAGCACTGACCAGACTTGTAGGGATACAAGTCTTGAAGTGCAACCTAGTGAACTCCCAGAATTATAGCTTATCTCCAGACCACAGAAATCAATTCCCTTGGAGAAAATGGATGTTTTTGAGGGTATACTCCACGGCATTGTACCCCACTGTGCTCCCTGTCCTCCCCAGGCTCCATCACCAAATCTACAGGAGATTCCCAACCCGGATCTGGCAACCAAACTCCCCATCTTCTGCTGTTCGTAAGGGGGGATCTGTCAACCCTTGTCAAATATTAAACTGAGATATGGGGTCCCATCGCATTCTCAGTCTTGTCCTCAACCCAACTCAAAATCTCAGTTTTAACACGGCTAGTTAGTAACAGTCACACATTTGTAATATCCATGCTTAATCAAGTAGTGCAACAAGATGCTAAATAATTTCAAGAAGTCAACCCAAATACAACATGCAAACAACTGCAGAGGAACTTGTATCACCAGATTGTTGCAGTTAATTTGGAAAAATGTTCAGCGCCTCAGACTTTTAACAACCTCCAACACACAGGAAAAAACCAACAACTTCCTGGTCAGCAAATCCATATAAAAAAGCTGGTTGCTGTTGGCTGTCATATGTTATAACGCAATGAATTTAGTTTGCTTCAGTATTCTAGGATATTTGAGAGCTGATGCCATTTCCAACTCTTATATAATACTGGCAATATTGTGTGGGTTTGGAAACGTTTATCTGCTATTAGAGTTTGTTATTTCCAAATGAATTTATACAGAAGTTACTTAAGATATAAATGCCTTAGACTGTTTGGAAATGCAGCAGTCAAATGATCAGTTAGTATGAGGCATATAAAACAGGAAACACCAACAATCCACCTAACAAGTATAAATTAAACTGAAAATTGAAATACCTCTTTAACGCAAAAACCTTTAGAGTAGCAATCCCCAACCTGTGGACTGCGGACCACATATGGTCCTTCAACTAATTGGAGGTGGGTCCCGAAGGACGCCTTCTCCCCCCCCCCCGGCCCTTTACAACATCACTCCCAGATGGGACTATCTCGTTGCAGAGAAACAAGCTCAGGGTTCCCATTGATTTGTCATTGTCATGAGTTAAAATTTCCATGAAAATAAAATGTTCCTTATGTTCATTGTTGTGGTGTGTCTGTATCTTATTTTGAAGGGATGTTTAAACATTATGATAGCGATCAGAGAGCGTTAGGGCAATGGTTGAGAGTAGAGGAGTAAATTACCCCCCCCCCCACCGAGCCTCAGTAAAAGGCGTTGAGTGGTCCCCGGTGAGTGGTCCCCGGCGTTGAGTGGTCCCCGGTGATAAAAAGGTTGGGGACCACTGCTTTAGAGAAGAACATACTTTTAACCTCAGTCTTTGGTTTGTGTGCTTAGTACCGGTGCCAAAACAAAAATTTAAAAAGTAGCAAGAATCATTATTGTGTGAGGGTTTGTGAAACATCAAACATTCCCCCTGTCCACATGGGGGGGGGAAGGATCAAGGCAGGGCCTCTCCCCACCAAATGTCTCCACTTGTGGCAGGGCCCTCCCTGCCTGTCCCCTCCAGAAGCTTCTGACAGAGCCCAGCTGCTTCTCCCAATTCCAGCCATTCTCCCTCATGCCATGGGAAGGCAATAGGAAGGCCTCAGAGCGATGGGAGAAAACTTCCAGTTGGATCATGGCACGTGGGTGAGAGGCAGGCCACGGGCACCACAGCTTCAAGAAGGTAGGGAGGAAGAAGGAGCAGTGGCTTACCTCAATTGAAGCATCCAGCTCTTATACACTTCGTGGCTTCTTTTCTCCCTAGGGACGGGCCAAAAACGGGCTGCTTCCCACTCTTAGGTTGATCCTGCATGGCAGCGGCTGCTCCTGGATGCCACTGGTGCATTGCACTGGAGCATGCTGCTCCACCACTTTCTGTGTCCTCATGGGGGACTTATTCAGTGATGGACCGGGTCTCCTGCGTTGTGTCCCCTCGGGGGACATATATCGATGGCAAAACCAGTCTGCCACTGAAATGTATCTCCATAGGGAATGCAGCCATGGTGGAGGGGTTCCGTCACATGGGGGGGGGCAGTGGGGGGGTCATTTTGCAGGCAGGTGGGATAGCATGAGAACACAATCCTGCAAAAAGCAAAAAGCCAAAAAAAAAAAAGTCCCAATTGGCCTTTGCAGTGCTGCAAAGGACAGCAGAGATGAATGGGCATTTCTGGGCATAAGAAGTTTTCATGTCAATAAAGATAAGAAAAGGAAGTGTTAATGCAAAGACCTTCATGCAAGAGCTGTACATAACATGTTAGGTACACCAAGCAAAACAGATGCTAAGAGTTTATTAAAGAGAGCTGGTGTTTATTGTTCCTATTGTTTCATCAGCAATTTACTGATTCACAAATGTGTTTATTAAAGCTACAGCAATATTTTGCCAGAGAGAAGAATTTTTCAGGGTTGTCTGCCATTAATTATTGGGCCTGGAGAGAAATGCAAAGAAATTTTGCAAAGCCTGTAGTTACGATGTCTAACAATGTAGCTATTTCTTACTTCTTTCCATCTCCTCCCTGGCCAGATGTCCACTCCTTTCCTTCCTCCAACCATTGCAGGAGGCTATATCTTGGAGACTCAACAAAAATCAAAGTTCAGCTCTTGTCAGAGCTATTCCTTTTCACTGATGTGTGAATACTCCTCAACTCATCATTTGAATGCAAATTGTGAAAAGTGCCCTCAAATTCTTGTAAAACTATGTTCACTTCTTACTGAGCATTTAAAATTGTTTTAGGAAGTATTACGAATATTCTGTGCTTAAGTGTGGTTTCTCACGCCCATCATAATCACATCTTTCATCCATCCAGACAACTTGACTAAAAATTATCTTCCAAATAAGGTGCCTTACTTGGTCGTTGTAATCCTGTTAGCAACGTGACGGCATCTAGCATTCTTCTACTATTCCAGCATTGTGTATTGTCCTTGCCTGACTCTAATGTACTTGTGTTAACCAAGTGTTGTAGATTGGGTCAAAAATACTTTACACATTCTCACACTGTCACTTGGGAACTGTTGTTTAATGCAGAAAGATGTAGACCAAGTAGGTAAATACCACTGACTGATGAATACTGCACAGGCAAAAAGCAGAACAAATACTTAAATAGTAGATTGACTTTAAATGGCTATGGTCTGCCCATGACCACCCTGAACATGAGTAACCCAAACAAACCAACAAACAGTGAACCAAAAGCATCCGCCCAGCTATCTATACAATGAAGGTTACCGACTGCACAAATACAAAATCATCTAAAACATTGTTTTAAATTACTAGAAAATCAACAGGGTGATCATGAGGAATACTCAGGTCAATATGTGTTCATTTTGATCAAGTAGGGTTACCAGCTTTGGCTTGGAACAAAGTTTGGGACATCCCTGGAGATTGGGGGCTAGAGCCTAGGAAGATTGGGATTTGGGGGAGGGAAGGACCTCAGCATGATATAATGCCATAGAGCTCACCCACCAGAGAAACTATGCACAAGTTGGATAATGCACTTGCAGTGTTTGTGTAGCTGGATTTTCCTGTGCGGAAGAGGAAAATCTGCTTCTAAAGGGCACTGAAAGTACATTATCCAATGTTTGCATCGGATCTAAATCTATACGATCTCCAGGCCACAGCTAGAGGTTAGCAACAAACATTTTACTTTTTGCATGTACTTGTGAAAATCACACTATCATAAATCCTTTCCCTGACAAGATTCAATCTCTGGGGGTTGTGCCTCAGTTGCAGAACAGCTGTCAGTAGCCGGACCAACCATGCAAAGTATTCCAAGGCAAATGATTAATTGCTCTCTTTACCATTCACTCCAATTTGTTCACACTTACCTTCTATTTATGTGATGCTTATAAATCAACATGAATGAACAAACTGCATTCACTCGTATATTAACAAAATTCTGTGGCCCCAAAACCAGAGAAATGTGGCTGAAATCCTCATATGTATTGCTCTACAGTAGTCTCAAGAAACCAATAGGGTTACTCTTGTTCAAATTCCTTTAAAATGTAGCCCCTGAGCTGTTCTGAAGTAGATTTAGTATGTAGACTTCATTTAAAGCATATTTGCATTATCAGTACGTACTCTGTATACAGAAAAGTAATCATGAAGACTCTCCTAACATGTAGCTACCTCCACTCATCCCAAGATGTCTACATACAAAAATGCTAGCAGAATTTGCTCTGTGTGGCCCTTTGGGATATGTTTGAATTTAGACTGTGTATGGGACTGACATATATGAATAATAATATCAAAATGAGAGCCTTGAAATTGAAATTCAGAAAGGCCCTTTTATACAAGCACCAAAATAATATTTTTACTCTTCTGTGTTTTTTAAAACACACAATACCATTTTAAAATGCAGGCACAGCTCCAGAGCTCTGTTCTTCTGGAGTTACAGGTTGCCATAGAAATGAGAGGGAATCCCAATGTGAAGGTGGGGAGGAAGCTAACAGGCTATCTATTTTCCACAGCAGTCTCGGGTCTCTGAACAGCTGACACGTTTAGCACTTGTCAAAAATATCAAAAGGTAAAAAACATGCAGTAAAGTACAAATGAAAAGCTGAATGCTCAGACTCATCACGAGACTCTTAGCTGTACTTAGCTGGTTACAGAAGACTGTACCAATCTTCTGCTACTGAGCTGTACCTCTTTATAGGGCAGCAGGAAAATTCTTAGCAACTATCCATGTCAGATACAAAAAAGAAAAACACTTCGGTGTTCCGCTTCATAAATGTAATGAATTATAGGTGTGTATACATATATACATACACACAAAGTAAACAGCTCATCAAAAAAAAACCTCTCAAGGACTTTAAAACAGATGGTGTGGGATAAAAGAGGGCAAATGTACAGAGGATCTGTTGATCTGAGATAATCAGGACCCTAGGGTGGAGGTGGGATGGACTATTCATTAATAATATGGATGTATTGTCATATATATGGTCATGTTAAGAGGGATCCCATGTACTCAAGAAAACTGTCCAGTATGGAGAAAGACTCAAATATAGCCCTCTACTTTTGTGTTATGAAACTAACTAGTAGTAAAGCCCATTGTGTGCTGTAATACAATGGGCACAAGCTCATGGTTTGGTGTGGGTTTTGTGCCTAATTTAGAAGCTGACAACCCTAAGAGAAGGTATCTCTGTGCACAGCAGGTCTGACCCAAATCAGGTTCATGCACACCTAGGAAATGTGGGAATCAAGAACATGAACCTACACCTATCAGGCAACCTTATCTCCTCTCTTCAATGTTCTCTTGACCTGAAATAAGTCAGGGGGTGCTATGAGGCTGGTTGGGTGGCTGCAGACACATTATACTCTTTTGAGGCCCAACTTTCAAACCTCAAAATATATTTCTAACCCAGGGATAGCCAGCCTCCAGGTGGGGCCTGGAGATCTCCTGGAATTGCAGCTCATCTCCAGACTATAAAGATCAGCTCTCCAGGCAGAAATGGCTGCTTTGAGGGGTAGACAGAGCTGTTGTACAAAATAAACATTTGAAGCCTCCCAGATTGTTGTGGAGATGAAACACTTGAGGCCTACAGTGCAAAGTTGTTATGCAGATGAAACAGGAGGCAAAAGAACCCCTGCAACAGTTTCATTTGCACAACAACCTTGTGCAGTAGGTCTCAAGTGTTCAGAGAGTGGTAGAGAAGAGACACTCATGACTTGGCTGCATCTGCCCTCAAGTGGGGAGGCTGGCCACAGCAGTATTTTAAGCGAGATGCGGCTTTTCTGTGGCCTCCTTGTCAGGCAAAAAAGGAAAGCTTTCTCCCCTCAAAAGGAAAGCACACACATGTCCACAGAAACCCCTGCATTGCTTTCAGAAACATGTCCCACCACTCAGTCAGGGGCTGTTAGAGGCTTCCTTCACAGCAGGCCTGAAGGGAAGGGGTGTGTGCGGAATCTTGAGCAAGAGCAGCCATTGGCCCTGAGGGAAGGAGATTCCATCTATCGGAGGCTTTGGAACCTTCCATATTTTGTCAGGGTGTACGGTCATAATATAGATTATTTTTTATACCTTTTTTTCTTTTGCCAAATATAGGTTACAAAGTATAAGTTATCAAACAGTACATATACAACTTTGGTGGGCATACGGTTGCATACAGTTGAAGAGAAAAGTTCACAATTCTTATTTGCTTCCTTTTCAAATGGGAACCATGACAACTCCCTTTCTTGTCTACACTAGATCAATGGCTCTATGTAGTCAAGAGGGTTATAGTTTAATAATCTGATTAGGGTGAGATTTACCGGTACTTTGAAAAGCTGTTCACAGACCCAAACAAATGGGAAAGATGAGCTTTTTGTCCTGTTTCCAGGACCAAATCCTAGTTTAAAAGCTATTATTCCTCCCACTGACTGTCCTTTGTCCACTGAAAGCAACGTATTTCATAAAACCTGCAGTCTCCCTCCCACAAGGCTTTCTATACTTGGTCTCTGAAAAATATTAATCCTATAAGGAAGAATCTCTGCCACTGAAGCTGCCACATGAAATTTCTGTTGCACTGTCTGCAAACTCCTCTCATGTTCCTTTGAGACTCGTAGGACTTCTACTGTTCCACACTCACATATTTCTCCTTCCAAAGGCCCAGATGGTCGCAAGAAGTTGCTAGTCTCCAACCACATGGTGTTTCAAGAGTGGGAAGAAGGAAGTAAGCATCGTTCTTAGACAAGTCTTGATACCTCCATGTACTACATACATAGTAGAACAGGATCTACAATAAAATCAGAGTCCAGTAGCACCTTTAAGACCAACAAAGATTTATTCAAGGCGTGAGCTTTCGAGGTCAGTCTGACAAAGAGTGCTTGCAGTCGAAAGCTCACGCCTTGAATAAATCTTTGTTGGTCTTAAAGGTGCTACTGGACTCTGATTTTATTGTGCTACTTCAGACCAACACTCATTAGGATCTACAATGTTATTGAACATAGTGGCACTTCTAGAATTTTGAAAACAGGCATTGGAAACCACTACAAAATGATTGCTCAGGGATGGGACCAATCAGAAATGGCTTCCATGAGGTCTGGGTCTAATCACAAAATATTGAGAGGTTCTTCAGTACATTAGGAGTATTCATGACTTCTCCTTTGACCACCAAAAAGATCATGCTGAGGGCATGTGGCCTGAATGGGCAAAGGCCACAGGGGGACAGAGATTATAGGAAAGAGGTGAATTGGGCAAGACAGACTGAAAATGCTGGCTAGATCTGACTGCATGTGTCTAAGTTTCAAGACTGAGTTTAACTGAGCAAACTGAGTTTATTCCAAGACCAATTACAAGCTTGAAATGCATCATATACACATGTTGCTTTAACCCATCTGGTCATTCCTCTTCCCTCTCCCAATGACATCTGGTTTTGTGACTGCTTTTACCATAGCACTAGACTAGTGGCAATGACCAAACACAGAAACTGGGCAGAGAGACATACCGTTCTCCACTACACCTCCCTCCTTTCTGTGGATCATCAGTATCACAACATCAGTACTCAAAAAGGCCAGGAAAGGTGGAAAGAAAGTGCTTTTCTGCATCCTCATTTTCCTTGTGGTTAAGTTTCTGTTTCTTCAGGGATTTTCCCTTGTTACACACAAATTCTACTCCCTCTAGTGGTTGATTCAACACAAAATAGGTTTATTTCAGGTTAATGTCAACAAAGACAACAACTGGGAGATAACCTGAAAATAAATATGCAGGGAGATACCCTGAAAATAAGTCCTGTTTATGTCAGATTGAACACTGGAGGGAGCAAAACTTATATGGAAAAGGAGAAAAAAGAACTTAACAACCAGTAAAATAAGAATGTGGAAAAGCTCAAAGGTTCCAACAAGCTAGCTGAACATCCTCACTGTTGTCATGACCCATCTATCTCAGAGTACAATGGCAGCACTGGCCCGACAGTAAATGCAACTTGGGAAGGTGACAGAAAGAAGAGAATCATAAATCATAGAGCTTGAAGGGTGCATATATGCCATCTAGTGCAACCCCCTGCTTAATGCAGGATTAGTCTAAAGCAGCCTTTTTCAACATTTTGACCATGGAGGAGCCCCTGAAATAATTTTGCTGACTTGAAGAAGAAGAAGAGTTGGTTCTTATATGCCACTTTTCACTGCCCGAAGAAGTCTCAAAGGGCTTACAAATGACTTCCCTTTCCTCTCCCGACAACAGACACCCTGTGAGGTAGGTGAGGCTGAGAGAGCCCTGATATTACTGCTCAATCAGAAAAGCTTTATCAGGGATGTGACTAGCACAAGGTCACCCAGCTGGCTGCATGTTGGGGAGTAGGGAATCAAAGTCCGCACTCCTAACCACTATACCAAGCTGGCTCTACCAGAAGTGATGCCAGCCGGCCACCCCTACTTGACATGCCCACAGAAGTGACATGTCACCAGAAGGGACATCACCACCTTTGTTTACAAGCACGTTCAAGGAGAACTGAAGCGTGCCGGCGGTGGGCAGAGATGAGGAAAGTTAAGGTGGGAGTAGGCAGGTTCTTCCCTTTCCCAGGAGCAGAAACCATGACAGAACTCACTCACATTCAAGGGGGTGGGAAGCAATGGAAAGAGCCAGTTCCCTAGTGGCTGAGTCCAGTAAGGCGGGACAGAAAAGGCCACAGACACCCCCCCCCCCGAAGCTCATGTGGATGCCTGGGCATCCAAGGACCCCCTGGTTGGGAATCCCTGGTCTAAAGCATCAAGGATAAGTATCTGTCCAGCCGCTGAGTTATGACTGTCAGTGAGGGGGAGCTCAACACCTCCTTAGACACCTGATTTCACAGCTGATCTACTTTGACTGCGAATTTCCCCCCCTTGATATCAGAAGGTTCAGCTCTATATGTAGTTTAAACCTTTTACTGTGGTCCTATTCTCTGCTCCCAGCAGGAACCTTTCCCTACTCTCCTCCAAGTGACAACCTTTCAAAAACTTAAATACAGCGATCATGTCCCCTCTTCAACTTCCTCTTCTCCAGGCTGAACATTCCCAAGTCCCTCAGCCTTTCCGCAGAGGGCTTGGTCCCCAGGCCCTGGATCATTCTTGTCGCTCTCCTCTGAACCCTCTCAATTATGTCCACCTACTTTTTGTCGTTAACCTACTTATTCTGAAGTGGCCAGAACATATACTCAGATAAACTTTGGGGGTCTGTAATTTTCACCTTTATGATGAAGGGAACACTGTGAACTTCTTAACCAAGTCTGGCTGACAGGACTATGAAAGATACAATCAATGATAGAAGGGACAGAGTGTTACAGAGTAACACACATAAGAAAACACCATGATTTTTTTTATACCACTCCTGTAATTTCAAAGCTGCATACATAAGAATTCATAATTCAAACTATTTGGGGGGGGGGGGAATCTATTTCTATGATATAAACCTCCAACAATTATTCAATACAAAGCAACCTGGTACATTAGGCACCAATATTCAAACCTTAACAGTATTAGTCCTTAGTATATACAATAACAGATGCAGCTCCAAAACAGCAGCCAAAAACCCAGTATCAAATTACTCAGATTCTTATCATTCTTAAAAGGTACAGAACAGTGCACTGTTAATAGTTCAACAGATAATGTTTGTTGTCATCAATTGTTATCTGTATATTTCTGGGGCCATTTCATACTTCAGAAGTCACTAATGCAGCAGAGAAGGGTTTTGGCACTAGATCTATCAATTATGTTTAATTAAAGAAGAATCTAATATTCCTAGCATTGATCCCTCCACCGATAGTGGATTATAAGGTATCTACTTCTTCAGATAGACATCGAAAAGGTGTATTTAAATTTACGGATTATAATGTCCAAGTGCTCAGCTACAAATTTGTAAGAGGTCAGATTTGATAAGAGGGCCATTCTCTTTCCTGTAACAAAAATATCTGTAGCAATATGCCCTATACAAGACTCGGCCAGCCAAATGGCTAATGAAGAGTCGTGCACTTTTGTTATCTGTCTCCAGTCTTGTTTGCATGTACACCAATAAATGAGAAAAGAGACCAGACAAGGCATGTAATTAGACATGTAGCAACTAGTCCAGATAATGAAAAACAAATAAAATCATCTGCTAGAAAACCTTGCCCTGTGATCCTCTCTGACCAACCAATTGCAGATAACCCCCATGTATAACAAAGCCCTCTTTAGAGTCTGACGCACAAAAATGTATCTAAGGACTTGTACTGGTTCACTTTACATCCAGCTTTAAGAAAATTATGATGGAAGCAGATTCATTATGTGTGGACCCCCTTCTCCAGGATTAGGAAATGAATCTGGAAGGGACGCTTGATCAGTTCATAGTGTCTCACAGCTTGTGATCATCATAATTAAACAACTTATAAACTGATACTTGATAAAAAAATATTTGCTTATGCCTGCAATGTGTTAGCAGCACATGTAAACACAGCCTTGTGAGTGTTCTTCCCCACTAGTTTCTCTTAGGCATCAAAATTGGGGGCTGGTAGGACACTGGCTGTCTACTGCAGGTCCTTCCTTTCCTGGGCTTGTTCTGCACTTACTTTTTTCCCATTGTCAATCCTATAAATCTGAACCTAGGTTTCCTCCTTCCTTTTTCCTGAATTGAAACAGACTGTGTTCTACATTTAATTGCTTGACTGTAGAAGCTAACAGGGGGAGGGGAGCAGTGGTTGTGAAGCTCCAGCTGGCAGTGAAGAAGCACAAGGCTGCAGAGGGCTTTATTTCCTGCCATTTTACAGCCAAAGCAAGTGTGTGTGTGTGTGTGTGGGGGGGAATGGAGCATGTCTGCTTGTTTATTTTGGTTTTCCAGAACAAGCAAGTGGAGGGAGAATTGGAGGGGGGGAGGAGACAATCCAAAAAGCAATCATGGCACATAGAAATGTGGGCTTGGAGCACAGTAACTTTAGAAATGTGGGCAAAAATAAGTCTTGCCAACCGGGAACCAGACAGTTTTGAACTGACACCCTGACCAATCAGCGACAGACTGCTTTGCTACGTCAGTGTTGCAGTCCCCAAGGAGGATGTTAATCTGGCAAAATGCAGAGATCTATACTTAATACTGGGGCTCTCAGAGCAGTTTCCTCAAATGTAGCGAGTTATATCTGCTCCTGGATATCGTGGGGGAAAGTTAGTGTGACCACAGAGCAATGGTAGACATTGCAGAGGGAAAAGAGCCAAATATCAAAATGGAAGTCAAATAATGTATAGATAACTTTTTAAATTCAGGGTCACTGGGCATAAAAAGCCTACTGCAGATTCAGCCCTAGTCTTATCACCTTACACCTACTGGCCTGCCTGTGAAATCATCTTTTTATTTCTCCCTTCTGGCTTAGCCCCACCTCCTCCACCTTTGATGGGCCAATCAGCCACCTTTCCCAATTGCCCCCCCCCCAGTCTAGCCCAACCATGCTTGTCTCCTGGGGCAGGTGGCCCTCTTTAATCAGCTGCTGGGCAGTTCTAGGTGATCCCCTAAGATTCCTCAAGTAAGCAGCCTGTTCCTTGTGATGTCTCTTTAGTTGCTGCCTCAGCAGATCTTCCTGTCTTCTTCTGTCCTAAGGCCCTAGGCAAGGTAAGTGTTTCAACTCTTGTGGCCTCTGTGTCGGGAATGGCTGAGTCCAGAGATGAGGAGTACAGCTATGCAAAAAAGATGACAACCATATTTCATTCATCTCTCCCTTTCTCAATGGCTGCTGGTACTTCATTATCTGCTGATAGGGAAACTCCTGGAGATTTGTGGGTGGATCCTGGTGAGGGTGGGATTTGGGACTTTTGCGGGGTATATTTCCATGGAGACTGCCCTGCAGAACAAACATTTGCTCCAGGGGAACTGATCTCTATAGTCTAGAAAACAGTGGTAATTCAGAGAGATCTCCAGATCTCACCTTGTGATTCGCAAGCCTATATGCTGAATGTGTTATTTAAATAATAAAAAGTAGATACACACCAGAATATTTAAAGAATAATTTGAATGTGCAATGGCAAAGAAGGGACAAACTGCAAAAGGTCTGCATTTGACAGGTCACTACCAGACCGTGAAGGCATTTTTGACCCTGAGAGATAGGGGCATTCCTCACTTGTGATTGAGAAGATCTGGTTCCCTAACAAGATGCAACATGCAAGTTATTAATGTACTTTATTTACCAGAGCATGATCTGCCTGTGCCTCTATAGCATATGCAGCAATGTGTACAAAAAAGCCTGCAGAAGCAGCTACTGTCCTGGTACAGAGTTGTGCACCAATTCTGCACCCATTGACAACTGTATTATTCTGCAGTTATGCTTCAACAGCTCCAGTTGTTCAGCTAGATAATCCAGCATGATATCTTATTAAAGTCTCATATTCAACGAGCTTTGAAGGTATACCTTAGATACATATATGAAGTATATCAGAGCAGGGGGTCATAGCCTGGCACTGGAGAATAAAGTAGGTGAATCATAGATGTTGTCAGATCTTGCAGTTATAACTAATGCTCTTTATTAGATCACTCAGCCATGAGGTAAGAAACAGCTTTTAGAACATAAAGTAGTATAAAAATATCTGCAAATGAGTTTAGAATCAGTCAGTAAACCTTATAAAATCCAGACTGACAACTCACTCCCTACTTGATTGACCCTTGCTGGGGATATGCCACAAATAGAAATAGAGCATTCTACAAACAAAAGTCAATCAGCTCAAATTACACTCTGCAAATGAGGGCTAATCAGCTCAAATTCCATGCAGATGACTCAAACTGTACCTGACTGCCCCTCCCCTGGAAATATTCCCCCATTAGGAGATGGCCTTCAGCCAGCAATGGCTTACCCTGGTAGTTTAGCCCCAATCAGGAGAGAACCCTCAGCCAGGAAGGGCTAATAAGGGTTCAGCTCTCTACTTCCATCTCTCTGCCAGTTTCATAAGTTTGTTGGGTGGAAGAGAAGCCAGCCTTAGAGTGTGCTCTGCTGCCAGTAATTTGCCCTGGACTCCTGAGCTTTTTCAACACAGAGGACATGGGGTTGTGTGGAGACAACTGTCTCCTGGCACAGCCTCTTCACACCTTATGGAAGGGGAGGGGCTGTGGGAGGCCCAGAAACAGCCCCCTGCCATCCCTCTGGTACTCAGGGGGTCTAGGAAAAGCCTCTGCCCTGGGAATGTTTAACTGTAAGTCATGTGAGGCTTGCAATTTGAAATCTGAGAAGAGAGGAGCACTTTCAGGGTAACCATCACAGACAATTGCAGCAGGGAAAATAATTCTGTGGGTGGGACTGGGAAGACGTGGATACCCTTTCAATGTAGATACCACCTTGGTCTTGTTGAAACCTTTCCAAGACCGTCACAACAAAGCAAATTTGAGACCAATGGCATGGAAGATGGAACACAGAAGCACAGAGCATGTGGAGGAGCAGAGAATCAAATCCAGATGGCCACATTAGAAGCTACTGCTCTAAACCACTATGCCAAGCTATACAAATTGCCATTGCCTTAAACAGACGTATTTAGAGCACAGGCAGAAGAAGCTGTTACAAAGTCTTTTTTTAACTTTGTTAAAACTTTGTTATGGGATTCTTTTCCTTTAAATAGGGACCTTCTGGGCAATTGCTTCTCAGAGAGAGACACTCAGGTATTTCCTACATGGAAAGGTGATTCTGTGCTTCCAAAGGATTGCAATCGGAAAACTGAGGAATTCTTTTGTCTTCTGTGTTCTGTGTGTGTGTGTGTGTGGAGGGGAGTGCTACATAGGTCCTGTCCCTGTCACAAACAGCTCTTTCCTTCAAGGGAACTGATCTCAGTAATCTAGAGAGAAGCTTTCATTCTGGGGGGTCTCCAGGTCCTATCTGGAGTCTGGCATCCCTGAACAATGACAGGGATGCTTGCCTCAGGCTGGGAACTGGGGATAACACTTCTGGGTTATTTCAAAGCTTGAAGAATATTTCAGCTGTTTCTTAATGGGGGAAAAAGTTGAGAAAAGCTGACAGAGGCATTAATTGAGACATCCTCTGTTCTGAGCTTCCACAATTGAGTGCTGAACACTTTCTGTTTCAAAGGGGGGGGGGGATAGAGAAAGACCAGAGTTCAAATTAATCTGAATTCAGCAGGCTCCACAACGGAATAAACAAAGTAAGTCCATTCTATTAGCACAGCCTTTCTCAACTTTTTTATCATTGAGAAACCCCAGAAGCGGCATGATCTTACAGAACAGCACCCAACTGGGGCCCCTCCCCTTCCCAATTCCTCCATGTCCATCATTGGCCATGTAAAGTCATATCACCTGATAAATGTTAAACAAATGTGAAAAATATATTAAAATGAATTAACTCCCACCCACTTGGGAAACACCTTTGGGGCCATCAAGAAATCCCAGGGTTTCATGAAAGCCTGTGTTAGCAGCAGACTGCTCATAAAATCCTAACAAGTACTCTG
The DNA here is from genome assembly GCF_049243985.1 of Paroedura picta. Classification (NCBI taxonomy): domain Eukaryota; kingdom Metazoa; phylum Chordata; class Lepidosauria; order Squamata; family Gekkonidae; genus Paroedura; species Paroedura picta. The sequence continues at coordinate 158,030,097 of NC_135369.1, forward strand.
ACATTAATTTGATAAAAATTATTGAGAGCAAAAATAAATCAGACAAAGTCAACCTAGATCATAACCTATGGATTCACTGATATGAATGGTCAGATACTAGTGGAACATCTACTTTCCTCCTCCCCACTATATCCTCTTCCCTTTCCATGGAAGTCCCCTTTTCCTACTTCTTTTTCCTATAGTGGGGACCCAAAACAGTGCACAACAGCCTCCTCTCCTCCATTTTATCCTCACAACAATAACTCAGTGAAGAAGTAGAACAAAGTTTGAGAAGTAGAACAAAGCATTTGCTGGCAGGGGCTCATGGGAATTGGAGTCCGTGAACATCTGGATGACCACAGGTTGACTACCCCTGATGTACGTCATCCAGGGTCTACTGCTGGGGCAGGCCCCACTGCATCCTCCCTCACAGACCAAAACAGCCCCTTTCCCGTGCCTTTCTCCAACAGAAACCAGGGCTTGCATACTGGCCAACGATCGCTACTAAAAACAAGAACTTGCCTGTTTGTTGTTTCATGTCCTGCTTTTGAATGGAAAATGTGTAAAAGGTCAACCAGCTGGCTTCGTGTGGAAGAGTGGGGGAATCAAACCTAGTTCTCCAGATTAGAGACTGCTGCTCTTAACTACTGCTCCACCAGTAGCCCAGACTTCATACACTTTTTGAAAATGTTGTATGTGGGTGTCTAAGCAAAACACACAATGACATATTTTCACCTGTATTCAGTGGGTAACCGGGGTCTTCATGCTTCATTCTGCCCTCTAAAAAAATCCACTTAACAGAGAAGCATCTCCCATCTCCATTTGTGTACGCACACCCCTGTGCCACAGCTTTATTTGTGACACTTGTATGGAACTGCAAAATGTGCATTTTTGAGCAGTGGTAGATTGTTTTTATTTATTATACCACTAAATGCAAAGTCTCAGCTCTGCTTACCCAACTGACAACATGCCCAGGGGTGTCATTTTTTGTGTATAGTTTTGTCCTTTACTTTTACCCAGTCATTCAGTCAGTCACCTTTCATTGGCATAAAATATGTGTAAGACATATAAAAATAGGGTTTAAAATTTCAACAAAATAATAAAATAGGCCATGGGGTTACATAACCAAACAGATCTTAAAATGATTAAATAAACTGTAAAAGATAAAATACAAGGTAGGCAGCATATTATAAAAGCATCTTAGTTAAAACTCTGGCAACTAAAATGGTTACCTCTGGGTCTTTAAAGGTAAAGGTAAAGGTATCCCCTGTGCAAGCACCAAGTCATGTCTGACCCTTGGGGTGACGCCCTCTAGCGTTTTCTTGGCAGACTCAATACGGGGTGGTTTGCCAGTGCCTTCCCCAGTCATCACCGTTTTATCCCCCAGCAAGCTGGGTACTCATTTTACCGACCTCGGAACTCAGTCTAGGGAGATTAAAGATGGGCAAAACTGGAGAGAAAGAGGGAGAGATAATGCCCTTTTCCTTCTCCTCAGTTGACAGCAAGAGACATGATTGCTGTCACTGCTCAAGTCCTGCGTGCCTCTTGCCATTTGTTCTTAGTTCACTGGCACACATAATTTATTCATTGCAAGATGCACCTGTGCAGTTGCTGGCCAAGGGTGATGCAGAATATCCCTCTGAGCAAAACCAGTGGACCGCACAGAAGGTACAGAAATCTGCTGTGGCATCCCAAGTGTACTCTATTAACATAGTTTGCGGGAAATTCAGGTACAAATGCTGCTGCTTTCATAGCTGCTCTTGACTGTGTGGGTTTTTTTTAATTTTTTAATATAAAGTATTTACCTTGTCAGGTAAACAACTTTCCCATATGATATTCAACTCTCCTGACTCTGAAAAAAAAAGGAAAAATGGCAAATATCAAGTATACAGACGACAGTATGGATTATCCAAAAGGAAATCTTGCCTCACTGCTCTTGTAGCCTTTCTCAAGCAATTGGATGACAACACATTATTCATTGTGCCCCAATAAAATCTAGCCTCTTTACGATAGGCAAAAAAACATAAAGAGGCAGAGAAATCAGAGAAGGGATTTTTCCACTTTCCTACTGCATCCTTCTGTGCCTGCTGAAAAGCTGTCCCTTGGCATCTTCATGGGTTACAAAGCGGCTGCAGACTCAAGTGGGAAATTAGTAAAAATCACCCCTCCTCTCTTGAGTGAGCCACCAACCCTACGAAGCTGCTGCAACCCAAAATTGGGGGGGGGGGGATTGAGAGGAAAATAAAAGTATAAATATTAAAATGTCGAGTCATTAACAGTAAATAAAATGAGACCCTCCCATTTATTTCTTATCGGAAATATAAGCTCTCATGATTCTTACCATCTAGGCTTAGTGCGTGTTTTAATCTAATTCGAAAAGCAGGTTAAAATCATACCAAATCGTTTGCGCCTATCTTTATTCAAACACTCATTCTCTTATCCTGTCCCTAATTTCTTCATCCTTTGATGAAACACTGCATTTGAAAAAACTACTAGAATACTGATTTCTTCCCACAGTGATTCCCAGGTGGCAATTTAAATCCTTTCCAGGGAACAGCCAAGCCATGTGTGCAATCACACTTAATGCATTTCCAGAAGGGGAAAGGCATCTGTTCCCTGCACTGCAGGTGGGAATGCATATGCCCAAGTCCCTGTCTCATCACTTTTGAGTTTGGCCCATCCTCCCAACAAAGCATCTGAGGGCAGAAACCAACCATGCCATGCTGGCGGTGTTGTTATGATGGTTCCCAGTTTTGATGTCTTGAGCTCTGGTTGACCCAGAACTTTCAAGAAAAGGAAGAAAACAAGAGCATTTGTGAAACATATTCATAGTCCTTTGTCCACAGTCACATGGGTAGGAATCGGATTAATACCTGCAAAAATTTAGCTCAATTTAGGAACAACCATTGCCAGGTAACACACTGGACCTTGCTTTAGTAAAGGGGAGAAAGAATCTTCAATTCTGTCTGGATAATAAAACAACCACCACAAATGCCTGAGCTCAAATAGAATAACTACAAACAGAATCTAAAAACAAGAATGTTTCCTGCCTGGTGGTCATCTCCCGTCTGGGGGTCTTTGACAGTGTGCCACAGTCCCATCTCTAGCATTTGACATTCATGCTCTCCCTCCAGATCAGGCAGATGCCTTCAGTAAGTCTATCCGGAAGATAGTCATGCTAAATGTTGCAGAAGTTGCCATTTTGTGTTCTTTCTTCTCTTTGCCTTTAACATATCTATTATTTCGCAGCTGGAATGCTCACTCTGGGCCCAGAACCATGCTGGCACAGTTCAAATATGCGAGTGAGTAGAACACCAAACTGCTTTTATTGTGAAGAGAAACAACTTTGTATAGAAAGAAGAGAGTGGGAGAGTCTTGTCTAACTGCCTATTGTCTCATTCTGTCTGTTGTGGAGGCAAACAAGGAGGAACTATGCTCAAAGCCTATCAGGACACGGATGGAGAGTATTTGAAAAATTCCAGGAAGTTCCTAACCTAGTTATGCTGGATTCAAATGGGTAGCCGTGTTGGTCTGAAGTAGCACAATAAAATCAGAGTTCAGTGGCACCTTTAAGACCAACAAAGACTTATTTAAGGCATGAGCTTTCGAGTGCAAGCACTCTTCCTCAGACGCCTTAAATAAATCTTTGTTGGGCTTAAAGGTGCTACTGCTACGCTGATTTTATTGTGCTAATTATGCTGAATACACATCTCCTCTGATACTGCCCAGTAAAACACTCTTCATATTCTGCTCAATCACACACACTACAGGTTTTGTGTAGTCCAACAAAGACAGTGGCTTGCCTAAGATTGCCTAGATCATTCTATAATACATCTGAGGCTTCAACCTGGCTTGCCCGTATCTAGACCCAAAACTGTAATTGCTATGCTACATTGGTTGCAAAAAAGCTTACTTCAATTACCTTGGTTCTACTCTAATCATGTCCTTAAGGATAAATTATTTTTTATTATTTTTTATTATTATTTAATTTTTTAGACCGCCCTTCTCCAAATAGGTCTCAGGGCGGTTTACAACATAAACAGTTAAAACACAATAAAATCCCCATAAAACCCCAATTTATGTCAAACAACATATCACATATAACATATAAGCGGCGGTGGTCACAATTCTAATCGTATTTACCCGACTTCCCCCAAGTTCAGCCTGGTGGGGAGAATAATATTCGGAAGAGGGTGGCACCAATGCAATAGATCTAACAATGATCTCGATGTTAGAGATCTCAATATTGGAGGGGATCCTCCGATGGATTAGTGGGAGAGCTGCCCTGGCCTCAACCATATGCCTGGTGGAAGAGCTCCGTCTTGCAGGCCCTGCGGAAAGCTGGTAGATCCCACAGGGCCTTTAGCTCTTCTGGGAGCTCATTCCATCAGGTTGGGGCCAGGACTGAAAAGGCCCTGGCCCAGGTCAAGGCCAGGCAAACATCCCGTGGGCCCGGGACAACCAGTAAATTCATACCTGCGGAGTGCTCTGCAAGGGGCATAAGCAACCAAGCGGTCCAACAAGCCAGATTAAAAATGGCTTTAGATAATCTCTCTCATCCAAGAATATGCTATCACAAACTTTGAGCACTGTGCCAGAAAAAGTAAAATTGACCACTGATCAGTGGTATCACCTTAGTTATTTGGACACCTTCCTTCACGTTAGTTTGGCTTGTCTGGTCCTCTTTAGTCAGCACACCCCAATTCAGGACCATAAAGCCAAACTAGAGCTGATTTGCAGAAATGAACTGCAAATCATCAAAATCCTGCTTAGCGAGAAGACATGTCCAGCTGTCTAAGGTTGCAACTGTACTTTGTGCAATGTTAAGGTGTAATTCTCTGTATTTGCCAAAATCTTAGGCTATGTATTCGGTTTCCTGTGTACACTTTGTATATTTACTTAAGTTGTATCTCTTTATGCCATTAAAGGGCATAATCTAAATCTAAGATCATCTAAATCTAAGGTTATTTGGGCCCATGGACAGCCTCAGACATTGAAATTTCAGGACCACTTTTTCAAAGCAATTGTTGCACTCTCTAATAAAGAATTCACTACCCACTCTACCAAGATGGGCAATCATTACTGACCACTGACCACATCTATCATTTTTTATTTCCTTATTTATATGAAAAAAAACCCTGTGCTGTGGGTGAATAAGCACAGAAATCTGTTTTTACTGTGGAGTTTGAATAAATCCAAACACCAGAATAGGTGCTGTACAACATCTAGGAGTAATTGTGTCAAACGCCCAGATAAATTTTATATTCCATAGGTCACCCAGTGCTTCAGCAGAAGGACTAGCCCAGTGGTCCCCAACCCCCGGTCCAGGGACCGGGACCAGCCCGTGGATCAGTTAGTACCAGGCCGCAGCTCCTCCTCCTCCTCACCGGCTGCTGCCTTCGGGGGCTGCCCTGCCACTCTGCTGCCAGCTCATCTTTGGTGCTATCTTGCGGCCGCCATGGCTGGGGCGCCCCTCGGTGTGGCACTGCACAGCTGCTGTTGACAGTGGGAAATCAGGTACACCGGCGGGAAAGCAAGTGGAGCAGGGGCTCAGGCGGCAGTGGTGATGTCCCTCGGCAAAAGACTACCCCCTCCACCAGGCCTCAGTAAAATTGTCAAGCGTTGACGGGTCCCCGGTGATAAAAAGGTTGGGGACCACTGGACTAGCCTTGTGACTAGGAAACTCCATGAGGACTTTCATGGAACTATCTGAATTGTCACTGTCTGGAAGTGAACTTGGTGTAGTAGTTAAGAGCAGCGGCTTCTAATCTAGTGGGCCAGGTTTGATTTACCACTCCTCCACATACAGCCAGCTAGTTGACCTTGGGCTAGTCACAGTCCTGATAGAGCTGTTCTCACAGAACAGTCCTGTCAGAGCTTTCTCAGTCCTTCCTGCCTCACAGGGTGCCTGTTGTGGGGAGAGGAAGGGAAGGTGATTGTAAACCCCCTTGAGACTCCTTAGGGCAGTGAAAAGCAGGGGTTTAAAAAACAACTCTTCATCTTCTGATCCTCCATTTTTGTAAAGGTTCTGAGTTCCACAGACTCAGAATTACATCACACAATTATCAGTCCATAACTAGGGAAGGTGTAGAATTTACCCCCCCCCCCAGAAACCCCAGGTCTTACAGCATTTGACCAGAACAGAAAATTAGACTAATGTATGGATCTCTAGTCCCACATGTGAGCATTTTGGATGCTACAATTTGTCTCCACTTGAGTTCCTCTTCATCCAGTGTGAAGAGGTCTTCCACTGTAGAACACATTCCTTCATCCCTAAGTACCTTTCAGCTTCTTGAAAGACATTGATTTTGCATTAGTAAATGTACTTAATACCAGAGGACAAAGGAGGTCTGCATCAGCAGTGCACAAAGGGAAGCACAAGTAGAAAAAAAGGTTCAGGAACCAAGACCCAGAGTGTTTTGGGACCGAGGCACTGGAGTGAACATGGCTCTTAAGTCTTGAACCATGGACTTCAATTTATTCCTCTTCCCTGCTTACTCTTTTTTAACCAGTTATGAATTTATAGGAGGACCTGCCCTCTTATTTAGAAGCCTTTGAAGAAGTATTTTGTGAAAAGACTCATGAAAGTCTACATCATCATTTTTGCATTATTTCCAATATGTATTAACAACCTTCTAGAATTCTAAAAATGGTTGGTATCTGACACAGGGCTATCTCTGTGGCGGTGCCTTGATTTAAAGTAATGTGAAGTAATAATTCTCTTATTTTACAGTGGCCCAGGTCAAACCAACAGAAGCTTGCATGTGAGAATGTCTGGAGATCAAATGAGCTTGCAATCTTGCTGATCCTTTATATATGAATTCTTCCTGCGATAGATCCCACAAGTATTGCTTTTCACAAATGGTTCCTACCCACAAGTACTGGAGGGGTAGATACACGAATCTCTGCGTGCTCCCACAGAGCTCCCACATGAGGGCTGCTCTGACAACAACTTGGTCTTTACATTTGACTATTTTTCTTCCAATTCACCTGGGATAGAAGATAAGTTGATGGGTCAGTGATATGTATCAGTGATTTTCATTAAGTGATTTAAGTTGATCCGTAGGCCATAATGGTGCTGTTGGGAAAACAGTCAATAATTTCAGGCTCAGGTATTTGGGTCATGGAGGATATTAGCCCCATGCAGTCATGGAATACGTTTTCTGCTATAACTGCACAGTGCCTAGAAATCCAGAGGAGGTTTTGCCTTTGACTTTTAGTGAAACAAGGAAAGTCCATCAGAAGCAGAGAGTGAGAAAAAAATGCCATCATGATATAAAATATCCAGTCATGTATAACTGCGCTAGTCAGGAAAATACACGGAGTATTTCTCACCAAAGAAAACTGCAGCATATATTTTAATTCCCAGCCAGGCAATTCAGCAGGGAGCCTGTCTCTGGAACCATCAGGCAAGCTCGGCAGGAAGTTATTTTAGAGGACATCAAAGAGCAGGAAGCTGAGAATTCATATTCATGATGTACTATAGCTCTTCACCCTGCTGTATTCCTTCTAAATGAGAGTCAAGAAAGCCGCAAACAAGCCAACCACCCAATCACAACTGCATTTTATTTTGCAGAAAGACAATCCCACTGAGAACTTATCTAAACATAGCGGCTTCAATTCTGCTTGTACTTAGAGGCATATAAACCCTGTCGGTTTTAGTTGAACTGCCTGTATATGTAACTGAACAAGACTGCAAGCCTGTGTCTCTCCGTCATCCGCCTGCATTTTTCAAGATGCTCTCGGGGTCTGCCTTAGCATAAAGTGATGTGAAGCTTTCTGCTTCAAGTGCCAAATTCCAAGGGGAGGTCTGTTTTTCTGCCTCCAGTCATCACCTTGGAGAATCATTAAAAATTAAGTCCCAGTCACGATCAGTGTTCTGTCATTTTTTATTTTTTTCACTTTAGGTGTGAAAAACTAAGGCCAGCCTTGGATGATTGACACTGGCATGAGCAGATGTGAATCCCAGTTCTCTAAATTAATATTCATGGACTCTCTCATGTTCTTATAGAGTTAAAGTGGAACAAGTTTTTCAGGTACTTTTACACTGTATCATATTACGTTTTGCACTGGTAATAACTGGAAACTATTTTGTAATCTACGTGTTAAACTCCTGCCCCCCACCCCATCCCTGAACCAGTAGATTTTGGGGAAAGTTGTAACCATGCTGAAAGCTATTTTTAAAAATACAGAAATTACTACAACAGCAGCTGCAAAAACGTTAAAGGCAGATCAAGCCCAAGGATGTGTATAGCTTGAGAATTACAAAAGGAAGCTACGGTTGGGACTGGAGAATATTTATCACATTTCACTGCTGAATCAGTGAGTCTCTGCTAGTCTCTGCTAAATTACATTTCCCAATCCTATTCCATTTATGTTGCTAATTCAAGCAAAAAAGGTCTTTGCACAATCACTCACCATACCTAAATTGCCTAATCTCTCTCTGCATTTTTCTCTGTAGGCCACTAAGTTCATTTGAACGAACCAAACACATCTCTAACAGACGTCATGATGGTACAATAGTATATACAAATGCTAGGCTAGCATTTAAGGTAACAGGGCTATTCTTGACAACAATAAAAGAACTAACTTAAAAAAATTATGTAACTAAGAGCCACTGATCACATATTACTGGCCCATCAACTGGACAGCCATCACACATGGAGGCAAACAGCCAGATGAGGGCACTCGAAGATAGATCTAATGTAGTTCCTTCATCACATAATGAGCCATCAATGGGTAAATGATAATCAGCACCCACCATATGCTAGGTATGGATGTAAGGTATTCAAGATTCAAAACTGCTGACTAACTACCAGCACTGTAAGATGCTGGAGACCCATGGCATCTGGGGCACCTTGGAGTACAACTGGGGCAGCTGACATTTAAAGCCTCTAATTTCTCTTTTGCTACTGAGGCGGGCTAATTTTCAGCTGTAGCCTTAGTGGAGGAGCAGCAGAATCAGCCCAGAGTAGCATTTCCTGGTTGCATAGCAACCATTTCTAGCCAAGGACAACTCAACTGCTGACTTGTTTACAGCCTGGTGAGATTTCTGGAACCCATCACAGCTGGGGTATCTACGGTGACCAGATTTTAACATTAGTAAAGCAGGACACCATGGACCAGGGGGGTTCTTGAGTAAAAATTTGGTCTATATGGAGCAACAAAAAGTTTCACAGAACGCATAGAATGCAAAAATAGTATTGTAATATATATATTTTTAATTTCAACATAAGTACAATTTGCCAGGTACCCCCAGATGTCCCTCCAAAAGTGGGACAATATGGTCAACTTCATTTACATTTGACTTTAAATTTGAATATTTGATTATTGTGTCTTTTGTGAGTTGAGCTGAACATCTTTTTTTTTTCATGGAAAAGCAACATAAACCTGACCTATCTATTAAAGAGTCTCAAAAAGTAAACCATGTGTCCTTCACTTGCAATGTTAGTGCTTAAAATAGTCTAATTAATCAACCAGCATTTTGATTGTTTACCTTATTGTGCAAAGAAATTAAAACTTGCAATCAATATATACCCTAAGTATTGCATTGTACACATCTTGATTTTTAGAGGTCAACACACTGGTAGAGTCCTGTACCAAATATATGTATTAGATATACCAGATCCAGTTTATCACTACTGTTACTTAAAGAGTACTCCCTTGGGTTATGAGCTGGATGGTATAATGTCACCGCCGCTTGGATTGGTTGGGTTAGGTTGGGTTGTTCAGCTTTTTTAGAAGATTTTATTGAATTAGGGTTTTATGGGGGTTTTATTGTTGTGACCCGCCATGAGCCTTGTGGGAGTGGTGGGCAATAAGTTGAATAAATAAATAGATAAGACTGAAGAAAACTTCATGTGTTACTAGGAAGCAGGAGGCACTTCTGAAAAAGGAATGTCCTACAAGATCTCCGGTATCACATCTTGATGAGATACTGGGGATGGCTGGGATTCAGGAAAAGATCCTGTGCTTACTTTTGACTACGTTTCTCCCTAGGTTTTTGAACAACTAAAGATGCCACATGAAGGCTCTATTTCTGTTACTTAGCGAAAAGGAGAAAAAAAGATTCTCTCTAACATTCACACATTTAAAAATAAAGCTGTTGTTCAGATGCTCAGTGAGGAGACTTTCCCCTTTCCTCTTCCCACCACCTCCACAAGCAAGTATGCCTCTGATTTCATCTTCCCACTTTGCAGGAGGTGATCTGGGCATCCCCTGCCGGTGGCTGTGATTTCAGTCAGTTATTCAGAAAGCCAGTGGTGCTTGTCAGTGTTAGAGAACAGGCAAGAAGAGAAAGGTTTCTCCATCTTTTCATTTCTGTTCTCTAGTTCACCTCCTGTTGTCAGCCTCTTTCATTATAGGCAAACTTTTATTTTGTACTTTCACTCACCTCTTTTCCGTATACCCTTTTTGTGTTGTATTTTCCTCTTTTCCACATAGTTTGCACATCTCACCTACCTCTAATGTTTAACCATTTTTATTCTTTCAGTTCTCCTGTCCTTCTCCTTCACTCTTTCAACATCTCCTACATTACACATTTCAATTCCATAACTCATACAGATGGCATATCTACTACAGATGTTTCTCTGAAGCTTAATCCTTCAAGTCAAGCTGAAACTGCTTATGATATAAATGATGGATACTGCTGGTCCAGTCTTCAATATAATGTCATAAAGGAATAGGTGGGGGGGGGGAGAGTAGGAAAGAGTAGCTAAAAGAGGGGATGGAAGAACACCAGAGGCAGATAGCGGGGGACAATGATCTTTTCTACAGTACACATCTACCTTTTAAAAATATCTGTTTTGGATTCCCGTGGGATGCTGTGAGCTTGCACTAGTCATTCTGCAGTTGGGTATTTTCCTCAATTTTTTCTTCTTCTATTCAGGATAGAACCCACCACATGCATCCCCCATTTGCTTCAGTTTGAGGCATCTGGCATCATCCTGCTATGCGTTTGTCCTTTAGTTGTTATTGTTTGCAAATGTGTATTAATGTTACTGCATAATTGCAATGTCAGAATGAATTTCTGTCAATGGTCCCCAACCTTTTTATCACCCGGGACCAGTCAATGCTTGACAATTTTACTGAGGCCCGGGGGGGGTAGCCTTTTGCTGAGGGATGTTGCTGCCGTCTGAGACCCTGCTCTGTTTGCTTTCCCACCGGCACCGACTTCCCGCCACCCACTGGGGGGCACTACCAGCAGCAGCTGCGCAGTGCCACACCAAGGGGGAGCCCCAGCCATGGCAGCTGCTGGAGAGTACCAAAGGTGAGCCAGCAGCAGAGTAGAAGGGCAGCCCCCGAGGCAGCAGCCGGGGAGGAGGATGAGGAGGAGCCATGGCCTGGTACCAACTGATCAACGGACCAGTCCCAGTCCCCAGACTGGTGGTTGGGGACCACTGTAATGGCTCCTGCTGCAATTTTCTCTCCTCCATGATATGTACACATCTGTCCCATTTTATCTTCTTTCTTCCCTCCCCCATGCTCACTAAATCACCTTTTAAAAAATCCCTTTATTTTTTTACAGCAGTAACAAACTGATCAGTATAAAATCAGTGAGTGCAAAATGTTATGTCAAATGCGCCTTCCTTTTCAAATGTGGGAATGTTAATTGCTGAGTTTCAACTTTGATTCCCAACACTAAGTATATCTCCCAATCATCCATTTGAGTACCACAAAAGCTACATTCACACACACCTCTGCTGGTGATCACTGCTTCTTTAGAGTAAACTGAGTAAGGCAGGTCGAGCAAGAAGACATAAGAACCAGGAGGGGGATACAAATCCTGTGAGTATATTGTGGGCCTCCCCTTTTTCTGTTTTTGAATTTGTGACATTTCAATTCTTCTTTCTGTTTATCTTAACTCTTCACTTTAAAGGAAACAATTATGTTTCATGGGGTTATGCCACTAATAGAGAAATACTTTATACAGTGTAACCTGAAAGCGGGCAACATACTCTGTCTGCCAAGACTTAGCTCCTCCATCTGCCTGCAAACAAGTGACCACATGGTGATTTCTGGCAAGCTTAACAGGCCGTCCCTCTACCAAGCCAGCCTCTGATGAAGTGTTTTGAAGAATCAGGCTGCATAGCAAACTCTCCCTTCAACACCAGGTTTTTTAAAAAGTGGTCTGCTGTGCTTTTGTACAGTCTTTATATTTCTTCTGTTAAAGGTCTGTATTTCTGCTGGCCACTCATTTTGTTAAAGGTGAGTATTGCTAGTCACACATGCACGCCTTGTTCAGGGGACTACAGGAAAAAAAAAACGTGTTCATTCCAAGATCATTTAATTAAATACTTTGCATATAAGATGATAACCAGCTCCAAACATGCATTCTTCACCCTCACCCCCCAGGTTATAAAGCTCATTTTTAATATCAATCCTAACCTTTATAGTGGCTTCAATTTCTGTTCATGTTGTATCTTCTATATTCCTTCATCTTCCTTCTAGTTATTAATGAAAGCAGACCCAGGACAGATGCCTGTAAAATACAAGATGTTAAATTTGTCAATTATTGACCAATACAGTTAACATGATATGAACCTATTTTACTCAAGTACCTTCTTATCAACTCTGCTACAGTTACCGATCCTTTAAGAGGATTCTAAATGGAGGTCGAAACCGGCTGTCGGACCTACACTGTCTGCATCCTGAAGTTCATTCATGTGCAATTTGTACTGTAATGCAGTTTAATCTACTCTAAACCTTGAATAGCCTCCGGATACCTTACTGGTCACAGGACACACAATAGTTTAAAATTAAAATGTCTACTACATTTGTAGTCATTATGACACTAACCTAGAAAGATGCCTACCACCTAATTTCCTGTAATATTAAAGAGAGGGTGCGGTCTTTGATGCAGGTTGGCAGCTTATTCCTACCTTTATTTTAAAGCAGGATACATCAGTCTAGTTCTTCATAAGAGCTACTTCTAGGTAAACTTAAATATTCTGAGCTACTTAACCCCTTCCTAGCATCTTACCAGGTTTATATGTGATGATATACCTGTCTTTTCAGCCAAACAAAATTCTCCATAAGTTTATCTATAATTAATGATTTCCAAATTGGCAGCAGAACCACAGCACTTGAATGGGGTACATAAGGATATAGACATAAGCCTTATTCATTTAGCTCTGAGCAAAGCAAATGTGGGTGAGATGTGGATTTGAGGGTAAATAGACAAGAGAGTAGTTAACAGTGTACTTCAAGAAGCATCTGGGATTTGGAACAAAATAACCCCTTGCACTGTGATGGTATGAGCATCACCAATACAGAATGCTCACACTCTTCTGTTAATATAAAGGAAAAGGTTACATTATTCCTGTTTTATTTTAATGCCAGTATGAAAAGCAGTATAAACATCTATAGTCCTCATAATGAGAACTACAAACTTGGTGAAAGTTTTTTAGATCGTAAGCTAAGGAATTTGTATCTCTCAAGCCTTGCACACAACATCTGCATGGATAGAACCAACACATGTAAGGTCCAGTCTCCCACAGGAAAATTTCCCAGATAAGAAACATTTTTAAAGACTGATTCTGCACCAGAAGCGCTGCTGTGGGATGCAGCTGGTCCGTTGTGATGGGGCAGCATACTCCACTGCTTCCATCGGGGGGGGGGGGCTATTTGCACAAAGGTGCAAAGCTTTTTAATGCCCTGGCTGGCCCCTTGGAGCTGAGTGTGGCATTTTCTGTCCCCTCTGGGACACCATAGGAGGGGGCAGAGTTGCGCCCTCTTCACTGTCCACATGGGACTGCACCTGGATAGTTCCCATTGGCCCCTGCAGCAGGCCAGGAATTGTGGAAATATCCGTGTTCCCTTGCTCCAAGGCAATGGAAGGCCTAAAGCATGCCAGGCCCAGGACAGCACTCACATTGTATGGAAGCAGGGAGTAGCCCGTGCAGAAATGGTCAAAAGAAAGAAATAGAGAGGTTAGGTTGCAGGTTAGAGCAGTGGTCCCCAACCTCCGGCCTGGGGACCGGTACCAATCCATGGATCAGTCGGTACTGGGCCACGCCTCCTCCCTGGCTGTTGCCTTGGGAGCTGCCTTGACACTCTGCCACCGGCTCACTTTTGTACTCTCCAGCGGCTGCCATGTTGGGGTTCCCCCTCGGCGTGGCACTGCGCAGCTGCTGCTGGCAGCACCCCCCAGTGGGCGGCAGGAAGTCAGGGGCGCCGGTGGGAAAGCAAGTGGAGCAGGGCTCAGGCGGTGGCAGCAACGTCCCTTGGCAAAAGACTACCCCCCTCCCCGGGCCTCAGTAAAATTGTCAATTGTTGACCGGTCCCCGGTGATAACAAGGTTGGGGACCACTGGGTTAGAGGATTAAGTGTACTCTGACTCTCAATATACTGGTGGTACTAAAAATAATCTTATGTGTGCTTGGAGGGGGAATCTAGAGAACTGAACTACTCATTGGGATGCAGTACCCTGAGCATCCCATAGCAGAATGAGTTACAGGCCAGCCCCATTTTGCCATGCAGAGCATGCTTATCTCCTCTGGAAGACACCACCAACAGCCACCTCAAGTCTTAATCTGCCTGCCTTTGGACTGCAGCTACATAAAATAATACAAGCATGTCTGTTGTTCTATCAATAAAGTTCTGCAGCTCTGGCAAACCCATGGAAGGGCTTCAGAAACCCCTACCCATTAATGAATGCAGCAAAAATGGTTGGAGATAAATGTTTGCTAGGTCAGTTGTTCTCAAATAGGAATGGGCACAAACCAGGAAAATGTGGTTAATTTTGGTTTGTAAGCAGCCCTAATTAGAATTGACTACACTCCATTTACGCGCTGAGAAATAAAGAGCACATTCTCATACAGCATGTTATGTCTTCACAGGAAAAATGGTTTATCATAAAACATACATTTAAATGGCTGCACACATTATTCCACTAATTTGCTAAATACAATGAAAAGCAATACTATACATTCTTGATAAGAAGCAAATGTATAATCCCACATATATTAAAGTGCCCATGAAGTCACGTCGTCCTGAGACAGGCAAAAAAATCTAGTGACAAGCAGATTCCTGCCTATTACATGGAAACACATTCCACATACTAGGCGCAGCAGTGGCTAGCCAGGGTCAGGAGTGAGGCATGGATGCCTCCTTCATTCCAACATGAAGCTAGGAGAAGGAGAACGGGGCCCTCGGCTATGGCCGTAGGAGGAATGGGTGCGGTGGCAAGGAAGCGCATCAGTAGATGTGTTTCCACATTAAACATTTTTGTTATCAAAGTACAGAAAAATCCATCCAAATCTTTCTCCCTGTGGACTTCCTGAGATATTCCAAATATTTCCTAGGAGAATAAGGAAAGCTTTTAGGTGCCAAATGGACTGGTTTGGTTCATGGTAAGGTAGAATGATCCACTCAGCACACTAGAGACACAAAGCTTGCAGGGGACTTCTGGGTGACTCTCCTCAACCTTTCCTCCAAGCTTAATGAGAATTGGATATCTGGGGTATGAATTATGTCCCCCCCCCCAAGTGCTTTTAGAGAAAATGTCAGGTACAAGTCCAAAAGTATATAGACTGGACCCCTTAAGAGCAACACACCAAACACAAAAGGAGCTTCGCCCTATCACCCACTCCTCTACAATATCTCCAAGTTTGGAACACATCACATTTATGCAGTTCTTTCTTGAATTTGTCCAGCTGCCGCATGAGAGGTAAGGGGATAGAGCCTGAACACCTGAGGCTACAAGGCGAACAAACCGGTCAATTCTACAGGAGATCATCCAGGAGTGCTCCTTATAAGGCCAGATCCTGAAGATATCAAACTCAAATACTTTGGCCATCTCATGAGAAGGAAGGACTCCCTGGAGAAGAGCCTAATGCTGGGAGCGATTGAGGGCAAAAGAAGAAGGGGATGACAGAGAATGAGGTGGCTGGATGGAGTCACTGAAGCAGTCAGTGCGAGCTTATATGGACTCCGGGGAATGGTAGAGGACAGGAAGGCCTGGAGGATCATTGTCCATGGGGTCGCGATGGGTCGGACACGACTTCGCAACTAACAACAACAAATATCAATAATAAACATGAATAATAATTGTTTTGAATGGGCTGTGCAGGTTATAGGCTTATACTCATAATTCACAGCAAAGCTCTCATTTTGCCTTTAAATTCTTCCATTTTTGGCAAAAGAAAGCAGAGAAACTGTTTTAATAGATTTCAACAAAAAGAAAATCAAATGTAACTAATGTAAACCTCCCAATGAACTAACATGTAACATTACTGAAGATGAGACTGTATACATATTAATGCCCTCTACCTGTTCATGGAATATAAAACCCTCAGGAACAGCTGATGACTACCCACGGAATATGGCTCATATAGCCAAAGAGCAAGAACAAATGGCTTTTAGTTTATATAAGTGTGGTATCAGATGCTGTTTGCAAAAGCAAGTTGTCAGAGCAAATATTTATATTAAAATAATAAACTGTAACGTGAAGAACCCTAATTCTATGAGGCTGGCCATTTACAAACATGATGTCTTTTAAAATTAGTCATAGTACTGCCAAAAAATGGGCAAATTGGGAAAGAGCATAAAATAACAGTTTTTGTACGGAGACAAGCATCAGGATGTTTGAGGCTGTGCCTGTGATCTCATGTGATTGTGAGGGAGAAATTGGTGACAGACAAGTGAATTATTACTGCAGAGCTCCATGATTTCTTTGTCTTGGTATGCAAGGGAAGCACACCAGAATCAGAGAGAAGTTTCCTAGAGGCAGAAAATGAAAAATTAATGAAAATAAGGGGAACACCAGAATAGGTTAAAAGAAACAGCAATAGGTAAACAGGGCCTAGAAATTCCAGGACCTTAATGGCCTGTGTACCTAGAAAACTGAAACATTACAAATTGGAGAGGAAAAAAAAACTATGATATTATTTTAAAAAAGGGGGGGGGTGCTGTGAATCAATGCATTTTAAAGGATTAATCTGGAAAACTAGGGGAAATTTTTATTTGCATTTGGGAATAATAGAGATTACACAAGGATCAGTCTGATGAAAGAGCAATTTTCACTGGAGACGTGAATTTTAAAAGTACCAATTTTAAGTAGAGAAGATATGCAAAAACAATGTATAGAAATTAAATAAATAAATGAAAACTAGTTATTATATGACGTATTACAGAGTAACAACTTGCATGCTGCCTGCACTGTGGCGGTTCTGCTCCAAAGGCCTGATATAGTGAGCAGGAGAAGCTGTTTTGCACGAAATGGCATTAGCAAAAGAAAAGCTAACTGTGCTGAACACCTGATTCCTCCCATATACTTTGCCTAGTCCTGTAATGCAGACACTGACTCAATGACAGCATCTTGCCTTTACCATTCTAAGGTATGCTCATCACAGCATTCTTGTTTGTGCCGGCAGGAGAAGAACAAAACTCCTAATGGCTTGTCCCCAACTGCCCAATGCCCATAATTTTGTTAAGAGCAGCAGAATGAGCTGAAGAGGTTTCCCAGTCAGACAGCCATAAATAATGAAATTCTACTTTTCTGGGTAAAATTATCTTTCTCTTACTAGTAGAGCAGTAACTTGTTTTTATTTTGTGGAAGTATTTACTTTTTGTATGTATGTTTGTTTGTTTGTCTCCCTGGGGGAAGGGAGCAAGTAAAATACTGGTTTGACTGAACCAGTTGCTCATGTTCACAAATTCTACAATACATAGAACTCTCCCCTTCATCATCTAAGTCTTCAAGAAAACACACAGAACCTGCTACTAATCTTCACTTTAAGTTTAAAACAGAATACTCACAGCACACAAAGCTAATAAAGGAATTGGCATTGATTCGTACATTACTGAAATGGACATTTATTTAAACTATAATATTCCTCTAGGGATATCTTATTTATTGTCTGCTTTTTATTCTGCTTTTGTCTCCAAAGGAATCCAAAACGGCTCTCAGAAAAATACAGAAACAGTTTACTGAATTAAATGCATAGTACAATTAAATTAAAGCTAGCAAACAAGCAGAACCTGGGCAGATCCTGATCAGTGAAGCTGCCCAGACAGATCCCAAGGCACAGGCTAAGAGTCTTTTGGCTAGGGGTGCCAGCCTTGAGTTGGGAAGTACCTAGAGACTTTGAGGGTGGAGCTGGGAATGCGTGGGATTTGGGACAGGGAAGGACCTCAAGGGAGTATGATGCTGTGGAGTCCACCCTCCAAAGCAGCAATTTTCTCCAAGGGAAGTGATCTCTGTCACCTAAAGATTAACTATAATTCCTGGGGATCCCCAAGTCCCACTTGGGGTCTGGCATCCCTACCTTTGGCTTGTGCCCAAGGCCTGACACCTTAAGTCATGCCCAGGTTTTAAGTACCTGCAAGGAGGGGAAGACAACCTTAGCCCAGATGGAACTTATCTGATGTTAGTTTGCTGCCACCAGTCCAGTAAGATTTCACACTCCCTATACTGATAGTTTGTTAAAACAACATGAGGAAAGCAGCGTTTAGATGGAATTAGTGGACACAGGTCTCATACTTAACATAAATGAACTGTTTTGAGGCCCTTTGAGAAGGCTTGTCTTTTGTACAGTTTAGACGCTAGCACATTGTATTTTATTAAAACTTAGCTGTTGTATGAAGCACTTTTCCAACAGTTAGGACAAATGTCTACCTAGTTAGTGTATGTTGATACATTCTGCTCATCAGAAGCTCCTGAAACATGACCTTTATTTAAATTACTTTTAACATTAACTAGTTTGCCTAATAGGAGAGCAAATATGGGCTGACAAGTAAGACATACAGCATTTTGTTTCGCATTGAATTGGCCACAGCTTAATTTTACGAGTCACAGTGTTGGCGCAGCCAGGGGAGAGCCTGAGCCGCCTCATGATCAGCCGGACCCCAGCGACAAGATCATGGTTGTCAAGCCCTTGGCACTCTGACACCACTGGGATCAGAATGGCAACCAATGCATTAGAGTAGCGATCCCCAATCTGTGGGCCGTGGACCACATGTGGTCCGTCGACTAATTGGAGGTGGGCTGCGAAGGACGCCTTCTCCCCCCCCCCCGGCCCTTTACTTCATCCCCCCCCAGCCCTTTACAACACACTTCGGGTGTCATTGTCTCCCATCACTCCCAGATGGGACTGTCTCGTTGCAGAGAAACAAGCTCAGGGTTCCCATTGATTTGTCATTGTCATGAGTTAAAATTTCCATGAAAATAAAATGTTCCTTATGTTCATTGTTGCGGCGTGTCTGTATCTTATTTTGAAGGGATGTTTAAACATTACCATAGCGACCAGAGTCAGAGAGCATTAGGGCAGTGGACCTCAGTAAAATTGTCAAACGTTGAGTGGTCCCCGGTGATAAAAAGGTTGGGAACCACTGCATTAGAGGAGCCAACAGGTGTGAGCCTCTGGTTTCCCCAGCTGCCCAGTAATGTGAGCTTCCCCCCTCCAACCGGGCAGACACCATGGCTCAGCATCAACTCCACCTCTTACGGAGGCTTTCCCCCCCCCCCCCAGTTGTTGAGTCCCCAGGCCTAAGCCGCCAGCTGTGACAACATATTGCAATAACATAAGGAACAAAATATGGTACAGTTTTGAAACCTAACACTCACTAACAAGACCATTAAGTGTGCACAGCATATATAGTTACATGTTTAAACATATGAACTTTCCTAACATATATCACTAAATCTTCCTTATCAACTATGACAACAAATTCACAACCATTAACCTAAACTGGCAATACCTTAGAAACAAGGTGGGTGGGTGGAAAATTTTCAACCTCCCACTGGCCGGACGAGAGGGCAAGAGGACAGGATACATGGGATCCCCTGCACGATCCATGCACAAGCCACCTGATTTCCTGTGCTCCCTTCCTGCCAGCCCCACCTGTCCGTTTCAGCAACTTGTGGCCAAGCGGCCATGATTAAAAGGTAAAGGTATCCCCTGTGCAAACACCGAGTCATGTCTGACCCTTGGGGTGATGCCCTCCAGTGTTTTCATGGCAGACTCAATACGGGGTGGTTTGCCAGTGCCTTCCCCAGTCATGACCGTTTACCCCCCAGCAAGCTGGGTACTCATTTTACCGACCTCGGAAGGATGGAAGGCTGAGTCGACCTTGAGCCGGCTGCTGGGATTGAACTCCCAGCCTCATGGGCAGAGCTTTCAGACTGCATGTCTGCTGCTTTACCACTCTGCGCCACAAGAGGCTCTGACCACGGCCACAATTATCCTTGTGTATTGTTTTGAATTTTTCTGTGCTGTTGGTAGATATAAACATCTGAAAGGATTTTAAATATATATATTTATATTTGTTTCTTTGTTTTTAAAAGCACTGTGGGTCACAACTGACCTTATCGTAGAAAGAGTCTATTATTTGTCCATGGGACTGATCATACAACTTAAGATGGCCAGATAAGGTACTTGCCAGGTTTAGCAATTCTTATGCTGACACAAGCTATCCAGAAATTGTGTTCATCCTTCACCAGTGCTCACAACTAGTCATTAATGCTTTGGGTGTTCAAAGTAAAAAACAAATGAACAAGACACAGATAGCAATAAGGGTCATGCAAAAATGTCATTTGTTGATTCAGTACAACTTTCCATGCAATGGTTACACATAATGTGCCGCCTAAGATTTCACATTAAGAGTTGTCTATTCAAAGGGTCTCCCTGTCAAAATCCTTTCCACAGATTCAAAACTGACATTATCAAAGAGAAACTTCCTAACTCACTCTGTGAGTATATCATTTATTCAGTCAGCCACTAGTTTGATTTAGGTTGAAGTACATTAATGCAATAAACTTTTCCTGTAAGATCCGAGGTAGGACAGAGGGCTGTGTTCTAAAATTGTTAGGAATGGGTTGGAGAAAGCACGCATCCTTTCTTCATTCTACTAATTTGCCACTCTCAGTATGAAAAGCAGCATTTTAAAATTCTGGTCATCCACTGGATAAACACAGGAAGGAAGCAGCGGAGAACACAGGACATTGACAATACTTTGTTTCATTCATGCTAGTGACATGGTGTCGGCTTATAGTCAGTATGACTCGTGTAATTAATGAACAAACTGAGGTAATAATCATTTAAAATCAGATATATATGTTGGGATGCTTGTTTCTCCATGGCAACTTACAGCTTTGTTTCAGGAGCCCTGAAGGAAGGCATAAGGGTGCTGACATCCCAGGGGCCAGATAGAGGGAGAAGAGTGTGATCAAGACAGAGGGACATCACATGTAAGCTGATGGGCTGTTCAGATTTAGTGAGCTCATATTGTGATTCTTCCTCAGCAAACAGCCTCTGAGAAACAGACTTTAGCCTAAGTAACAGGATGTATTGGCTTCCAGGCTCGCTGAGTCTCAGGCTTTGCAGAGGAGCTTGCAAGAATAAGAAAGGACAACCGTCAGCAACCATAACCTGAAATAGGGTGGGGATATTTGTGAAAGGTAACCATGACAGCGGCACTAATGATATTGGGTTGAACTACATAATTGTGCCAATCCTCACTTCAATAAAGACCCACAAGGCAAGAACCATCAGCCTCTTACCTAACAAAGACAAGCAGCAAGTGATTAGACTGGCCACCTAACCTTGCATTAGTATGACTGGGAATTTAGCCATAAAATATTTAAATTCTAATAGTATCAGGTTGGTTTAGAATAATAATAATAATAATAATATGAGAATAATAATTTACAATAATTGATTTAGAATTATTATTATTATATTTATTAAACTTGTATACTGCTGTCCCAGAATGGCTCAGAGCAGCTCAGCGCAGTGAACACCATGATCAAATACAATTTGATTGCAAAGTATATATTTACAGTCCATATTAAGAATTATTCACATTAAGGCTAAAGCAAATTATTAAAACAGTTAAAACCATAATTAGCAGCTGTCCAGCCTTTAATTTCAGCCCAGTCCAGATGTACTCATTGGGCGTTTCTGATGGGGTTCTGTAGGGGGCCCAGTGGATGTTCCCAGTTCACTGGCCTCAACCAAAGGTTTGGCAGAAGAGCTCTGTTTTACAGGTCCTGCAGCCCTGTGCTAGCTCCAACAGGGCCTGCGTCTCCTCTAGGAACTCATTCCACCAAATAGGGGCCAGGACAGAAAATGTCCAGGCCCTGGTTGTGGCTGGATATATTTCCTTGGAGTAACGTGCCATAGTGTTTGGGGGAGGGGGGCACACATAGGCAGTCCATCAGGTATGCCAGGACCAAAACTGCAGAAAGCCTTAAAGATAAGTATCAATACCTCAAACCTTATCTGGAGTTCAACTGGAAGTCAGCACAATTTCTGAAGCACATACCAAATGTGATTGCAAAGTATTATGGTCTCTGTGTAACTTCCTTAACAATCCACTTGCTAACACACAGAGGACTAGTCATATGCTAGGCTGAGAAGTTCTAAATTGATACACGGAGGAAATTATTGAAACTTACACAGATGCAACAGAATATTCATACTGTGAGAATTTCCAGATATGCACTCAGCTTCTTGCAGATAGAAAGAACATCAACCGTTTACAACAGTTCATGCTCAGGTAGCAGATGATGCAGACAACTAAGCAGGGTGGAGACTTAACAATGCCTGCCATATTTTCATTTGGGAATCAAAAAACTGAACAGAAAATCAGTGGCTTCTTCATAACTTACAGAGCTTCTACCAGTTTCAAGTATTTACATCCGTGAATTGCTAGTCAGAAAGAGAAGAGCTGAGTTTTTGTACCCCACTTTTTACTACCCAAAATAGTCTCAAAGTGGATTACAATCACCTACCCACTTCCTTGCTGGCCTTCTACCTTCATAGCTGATTAGTTGTTTAAAGGTCTCTTAGACCACTTCCATTTGGCTCGGCTCAGCACATGTCTGGTCGTGGGGCTAATTACTGCTTTTTGATGAAGTCAGACCTGGTCCCGTGCAGTTCCAGGCCTGTAGTGATTCAAGCCCTCAGGTGGCCCATGGCATGGGAATGTGGATAAATCTGCATACCCTTCTTTGCTCCAGACTTCAACAGGGCATATGGGGGGCCTTGGCTGTGTATCTGTGGAAAATCCAGGCTGTCCCTATTTGGGGTACTACTCCTCCCCTCCTCTCCTCTCCCGAATATCACTTCCATAAACAACCCTTGAACCTTAAAAAAAAACCACAAGTCCAATCACGAAACAACATGATTTCATAGTAACAAAATAGCAAACACCCCCTACATTTGGTTTTCTTGGTTTTAGGGCAATTGGGGACAGTCAGTGTGCATGTGAGGGGGGGATGGTGCAGTAAAAGATCCCATTTTTTTAAATCGCCTTGTGTGTGTTGAAATGGCTTTGCATTTCCCTGGTAATCTTTTTGTTAAAAGATTATTTCAGACTTGGAGGGGGAGAACTCAAATAGTGTTGGAAGCTGATTGGGGAGGTCTTGCCATGTCACTATGATTGATGATTTACACAAACAGTGGGAAGTTTCCACTTCCTCTCCATCAGCCACCTCATGCAGTAGCAAAAAGCCAGGCCAGACAGATGGAAGCAGGCCAAATGCTACCCCGTGTGGTCATGGGAAGATTTGGGGTGATCAGGCATCAACGTGGCTTTCCATCCTCCATATGATAATGGTCTTAGATTGAAATAGGATGCTTACATGAATTTGTGCATATTTTCATATCAGGAAGGATACAGCAAGATACCACCCTCCTTGCTAATGTGGCACCCTCCTTGCATGTCCCTTCTTAGGAAACCTGGACCTGAGGGGTTCTCTATTGCTTCATTTTGACCTCCTGCACTAAACTCTCAAGCTCAACTCTGCTGTTAGAAGTCCTGTTTGAAACACCATGAGCAAGCCCTAGAAGCATCCTGTGTGCCTTTTACAGACTAAGTCCTCTAATACAGTGGTCCGCAACCTTTTTCAGGACTGGTGGGGGGAGAGTGATTCGGGCGCCGTGCATGCGCGGCAGCCCATGCACAAACGTGCATGCGCAGCAGGTCTGTGCCATGCACGGCCACAAATGCGCATGCTTGGCAATTTCGTACATGCACGCATGCATACGTGCACGCATCCTGGTGGGGCCGCAAACGTACATGCGTGGCACTGCCACATATGTGTGAAACTGCCGCGCATGCACATTTGTGGCCGTGCATGGCACAAACGCGCATGTGAAGACCTGCCGCACATGCGCGTTTGTGCTAGCTGCCATGCTTCCCTCTCCCCCCCCCTGCAGAAAAGAAGCTGAAGTAGCACAATAAAATCAGAGTCCAGTAGCACCTTTAAGCCTAAACTGCCTCATGATCAGCTGACCTGAAAGTAGTTGTTTTATTGCAAAGGAACTTCAAGAACATGCTAGAAAGGGCGACTGCAGAAATGCAAGTTATTACAACACTCAATACTATGTCATACCCTGGACTCAACAAGGACAAAGGTTTTTTATCTCACTATGCATGCTAGTCTCACTATGCATGCAAAAGAGCCTCTTGTGGCGCAGAGTGGTAAGGCAGCCGTCTGACAGCTTTGCCCATGAGGCTGGGAGTTCAATCCCAGCAGCCGGCTCAAGGTTGACTCAGCCTTCCATCCTTCCGAGGTCGGTAAAATGAGTACCCAGCTTGCTGGGGGGTAAACGGTAATGACTGGGGAAGGCACTGGCAAACCACCCCGTATTGAGTCTGCCATGAAAACGCTGGAGGGCGTCACCCCAAGGGTCAGACATGACCCGGTGCTTGCACAGAGGATACCTTTACCTTTACCTATGCATGCTAACCTTGTTTAACTTGTGTATCCACATTCCTCATAATTTATTTTAACTGGGATTATGTGACTGGTTAGTAATATATAATGTAATTTTCAATTCAACTCTCTGGTCCCAGGACAAGACAGCTGCCAGCTCAGCTTCTACTTGAAGGAATGTTTCACACTTGTATGGAGACAGATGGGGCCAGCAGTAAACAGTGGGGTGGAAGCCACTGATCACTGGCATTGACAGTTTTATTTCTCATATATGTATTTGTGAACTACAACTGAATTTGAGGGGTCTGATTGGCTGGTTTAGCAAAGAATTATCACATGACTGTATTTGGATGCTGTGACAGACTTTACTAATGTAACAAGATTAACTTTTGCTTATGTATTCCCACTGTCATGACTGTCAGTTCATAGTCTGAGGAAGAGTGCTTGCACTCGAAAGCTCACGCCTTGAATAAATCTTTGTTGGTCTTAAAGGTGCTACTGGACTCTGATTTTATAGTCCTCTAATAAGCTAAAGAGCTGGTTGTTGTCTTGCAACAACGAAGCAAGGGGTCAATAAAACATTTGAATGGTTGATGTAACTCAAAGATTCACTCTAGCAAACTTAAACTCAATATGTTGGTGATGTTTGGAAGGTAATTTTTGAATGTCTTTTTTGTTATACGAGTTAAATATTTATTTGAAAGTATAACATTTAATGAAATATTCAAGCATTGCACATTTGAATAATTTTTATTGGTTGAGCAATATGACCAGTTCAAATTTTGAACTCAGACTACTAGAATTCCTGATAATTATCAAATCAAATACTAATTTTCACTTCATTAAAGACTGAACTGATAGAATGATCTGAAGTTGCAATTCACGCTAGCGTTATATTTCAGATGAGGTGAATTTGAAGATTCCTTAATGGATAGGGTTCGTTTCAGTGAATTAAAAAGTTAATGCTTGTGATGACAATATCAAGTATGATACTAGATAGCTTACTTTAAATGTGTATATATCCGTTTTTCAAGTTCACTTTCCCTTTTGATTTCCTCCAGGCTGCTGTCCCTTACACTGAACTGTGGCTGGCCACTGGAGAATTCTGTAGGCTGGATGCATTGAACAAGTTGTTCAGCCATAGTTGGCATTACTGATTATTTCTATCCTTTACGATATATTTATTAGACTTTCACACAGCATTGGTACATCTGCAATCTATAAAGTTAACTGATACTCAACATTAGCTCATTTGCTATGCCCTGTATGTACCATGTGACTTACAATGGATCTAACTCTTTTTTGGCATTATTTCTAATTAGTTACACTGACCTACTTTGGTTTGAATTTAAATAGACGAATCCAATATTACTCATCATTTTGGACAGGCACTTTGGCAGAGTTTCCTAGTATCTGCTCCGTTTACTTAGAAAGAATACATTCCTATATAAATAGTCTACTTATTTCACTCTGTATTATCCTGCTTGTGGGGGGAGAGTCTGGGTTAGAAGAATAGTGCCCAAATGTAGCTCTGGACAATATTAAAATACTCTGTCGAGCACAACGCCTCACTGTGTCACTGCTGAGTATAGCAGATATCTGTTTTTTACTGGCACATACGGCACCCAGGCAATGCCATTGCTGTATGCCATTGCTGGTTGCTTCTCCTAAATTCACACATAGGGTGCTGGCTTCAGATCATTTCTCTGGCATGCAGGCAGAAAGTGACTCACAGTTTCCACCAGTGCCAATTTTCCTGACCCACAACAGTCCTCAGTATGTGTTATCCAGCGCACTGAGGAACACTATGGATATAATTGAGGGTTTCCCCAGCAGACCCCCACACCATGGTCTATTTCAGGTCAAGAAAATGTTTGGGAAGCTGAAGTCTCTTCTCCATGCATGCTATGGTAATGATCCAAATGTGTGTGTGAAAACTGAGAAGCCTCAGCTCATGTGCAACTATTACACAGGACAGGGACTCCACTCAAACTGGTTTCTCCTTAATGCGTGAGTGGTAGAAGGCAGTCCTTAAATAACACTGATCCCAAGCCAGTTAGGGATTTGAAGATAAGCGTAAGCATTATGAATTGGGTTCACTGACAGTCAATGTCCAGTGCATATCTTTCAACACATGATACCAACACCAGTCCCAAGCAGCAATCAGGACATTGTATGAAGTTTCTGGACAAAGACTTCAAAGAGTCTAAACTATACATAATCAGGAGTCACATTTTTCAACGAAAAATACTACCTGGTATATACCTAGAAACTCCAAGAAAGTGCCCAAAAGAAAAAACAGAAACCAACTGTCTAATGACCTATAGCCCATCCTGGATAATTATATTTCTCTCTTAGAAGCCTCAAATGGCTTAGAAACCAGCCAGTGGACCAGCCTTTCCTTGCATACGGGTGATCCCTAAATTCAAACAACTTCTCACAATGACCTACTTAGCATGACAAACTTATGAGTAGCCAGACCCTGCAACAAATCTAGGTGCTAATTTTGACCTACTAAACAGTCAAGCAGCACTGCCCTTCTACTCTCTACACTGAATTAACAGATCTATCCCTATGCAAAAGAATAAATTTAGACAAATCTAACATTAAACTTATAATATTTAGAAACCAGCCAGTGGACATTTTAATATTCCAGAGAATTCTGTTGGTGATATTAAAAAAGGCATTGCTCTTCTCCAAAAAGTTCAAGGCAGAATCCAATTCAGTTTCTGAATTAGAAGTTGTTAGTAAGTTCATGACTTTATGCCTCACATTTCTAACAAAGACGTGAGAATCCTTATTTTCTATAGCTCCCATCCCTTATGGTTTTAGTTCAACTATACTTCTGTAACTCCATGTTCTTTCTGCTTACTTTGTTTCATTCTGCATTAATCCTGCTTTGCCAATCTAAGCATAGTTGGGGATGTCGTCATCCACAATTCTTCAGCCCTCCTCTTCCCTGGCTTCCAGACTGTCAGGCCAAAAGACTGGGATGTAACTGTGCAAGAAAGTGTGCTTGAAGTCACTTGTAGGAAACCCTGGCCTCTGTCCTTTCTACCCTCTTAGTTTGCTTGCCACCAGTCAGATGACTGGGTGCCCGACAAAATACGCCATGACATTGCAGTTTGAGCATAATATGGAACAACTATTCTCCTATATTTAGCAAATCCATCTATCTTGGCTAGGAGTGTAGTATCTTCATGTGGGTCAAAAGCAAGGAGCCTGGGTGACCTTTACAAGAGAAAAAGATCTTTATTACTGACAAATATCTGCTATGGCCGAAGAGCACAAAAACAAGGTAAAATAGAACACATTATAGGTGTTAGAGAACTAGAAAAAATAAACTGTAAAAAAGGAATACTAATTGCAATAGCTGTGGGAGAGGCCTGCCTCCTTCCCATCCCCCCACATCTCCCAAGGGCCGAGCTGCTGGATCCTCCCAGTCCCTCTTAGAAGAAGGGGGTGGGGAAAGCAAAGAGCACTGTTTTGTCCAACTGCAGGGCCAGGGGTAGGTGTTGTGACCCCAGGTCCTGTTAGGGAGGACTCCTCAGGGGAAAAACCTTGCCAGAATCTCCCAGCTTCATCTGAGCCTTGGCTGGATGAGAGCTTAGCCCATCCAGATGTTCAACAGGCAGAGAGCTCTGACCAGCAGGAGGAAATGGAGCTGCAGACAAACCAGGGCTTAGATTCCAAAGTTGTTGCAGGTGTTCCTCATTCCTCTGCCCATCCTCCAGCTGCAGCTCCCTGCCTTGTCAGCCCACTTAGCTCACCTGAACCAATTAAGCAATGTCAGCTGTGTGCTAGAAGAAAGATCCAATCTAAAAGGCACCACACCATGTAAACAAGACAGTTGCTCACTGCAGAAGACTGGGACTTATCAGAGAATGAGTCTGTTGACAGCCTATATTAACTTGAGAATAGGAGGTCTGGGTTGTGGACACAACCTGTGACTTGCTCCTTCTGCTGATGCCCTTGGCCTGCCTGAAGGAACCCTTGACTCATTGGATTGAGTTAAGACACTCATTGCATTCTGTATGTCCTTTGGCATTGTTTTTGGAATAGTGATACTCTCTGCCTACCTGCCACCTCTCTGTGCTTCCTCCCAGCAGAGAGCTGAAACCTGAGACAAACACAGGAGGCAAAGTAAGCAGCTAGATTCCCTCCCTTGCCTGGGTGAGATGAAGGGTGGGATAAGGCTGAGAATAGAGCACCTTACCAGCAGCAGGGTCTTTCAGAGAGTCCAGCAGAAAGAGGACAGATAAGCCCCATGATTGACCTTTATTTGAAGAGTACTCTCTCACTATTGGCTGTACACTCCCCAGGAAGGACCAATTAGGTAGGAAGGGCATTGTCTCCATGCAATTTAAACTAAATGGGCCTCATTGGCAGAGTGCAATTTGAACTGATTAGCCCGCATTGGCAGAGTGTTCTTTTCCAGGGAGGACAGTCTGGTAGGTACTGAGTTGTCTGCATGCAATTTGAAGTTATTAGCCCTCATTGGCATATTACAATTTGAACAGATTGGCCCTCATTGACACAGTGCAATTTGCACTGTTTGGCCCTCACTGGCAGAGTGATATCTTCCTATTGGCGGCAAACCTTAGGACCAATCAGGTACGGAGTGAGTTGGCTGCACATAACTTCAACTTTATAGTGTTTAGCGATAATGATAATAGAATTGGATAGTAGATTGTAATTTAACATAATGAATAGTAGAATGTGATGTCATTTAGAATATATATATATATTTCTGTCCTAAGGACATGGGAGACAATTCTATATAACCAATCGCCCCACTTCAAAGGCACCTCCATACTTGAGACAAGATGGATGGAGCATGGTGATTGCATCTGTCCATTTATCCCCAATTTTGACAGATTTATTTCCTTCACTAGGATTTTACCCCAGCATTGAATCCAAACAAATAACCTTATAAGAGAAGATTCTTATTCTTTCAATCTGTTAAATATCTTCATTATGCTGTTTACTAATTTACTGCTAATTTACCCTCTACCTATAAGTATGGACTAGTAATTCCCATTTCATTGTCTGAGGAAATATGTATGCAACTTTGTGGCATTGGACTCAAACTTTACCTGCCACACTATTGATTAGATCTTGGTTTGAACCACCTTCTCCTCTGAATATATTAAAAATTAATTAACTCCTACCCACTTGGAAAACCCTTCCAGGGCATCAAACCCCAGGGTTTCACAACACCTTGGCTGAGAAAGCCTGGCCTAATGGATGCACATTTCATTCATCTGATGAAGTGATCTCTAATTCATGAAATCTCAATCTGGAATACATTTTGTTAGTCTTTAGGTTGTTACTGGACCCCCATTTTATTCTAGGGGGAATTTGACCTGTGTTGTTAATTTGTGAAAAGGTTTTTTGCTAGTAAAGGAGACCCCATGATGGAAAGGCTTTATAAAGATCAGCAGGGAACAGGTCTTCCCCTGGGGACTTACCAGATGTCAGTGAGGAGATCAGGCCATTTATTTCAGCCTCTGAAGGGATATGTTCAGAAGGGATATGTTGTCAATGTGACATGTCTGTTGGGGGTGAGGCCAAATGGGCTCCAAAGACCTTGCTAAAATGCAAAGCCGAATCTTTAGCTGGTATTTGAGCCTCCAGGTGATGGGACCAGGTGTTTAAACTATTTGAGACTACTGCCCAAAGCGTGTGTCATTTTTCTCGGAAACTGCCAGATCTAATTTTGTTAGTCTATAGGTTGTCACTGGACCCCCATTTTATTTGGCTACTACAGATGAACATGGTTATCTATGTAGAATGGCATTTTCTGAGTCCAAAGAATTCAGAAAAGGATGAAAATTTTGTCTCGAAAAGGGTGCTTTGCCTGGAAAGACAAAGTGATTGCTCACACCCCAAATCATAATATATGGCCCCAAATTATAATATATGGCTGACAGGAAACCATTGGATAGATAAGAATAAAAATTGTGCAGGCTGGTACCATGTAGTAACTAATTGTAGACTGGTCCTTATATGCCCTTTTAAACAACACTGGTATCGCTATGATGTAGCGACAGAAAGTAGTCAAAAATACAGAAAACATTCCCCACGTTATCACATGTTATCATCACAAAGACACTTTAGCTTAAGAAAATATCTGCTTTGTTATTCTCAAATCTGAGAGGGAAATATGAGTGCACTCCATGCTATATCATCCAGTCTATTCAGTGGAGTTGAAATCCATTCCTGCAATATTTATGTATTTATTTGTTTGTTTATTGTATTTATATACCTCCCTCCACTGAGGCTCATAACTAGATGATCACAATAGAATTACTTAAGGCTAAATGAGTTGTAGATTGCAGCCTAAGGATTTTTGATCAGAACTAAAACAGTCCAGCAGGCATTTGGTTGAGGTTGACCAAAGCGAAACAGCATTTACTAGGCTCCTGAACCTCTCTCCCTTGAATCCATATGACTGAACTGACCAACCATGGGTCTGTTAGATTGTCTACTCTGTTAGAATGTTATCTTATCTGTTTATTGTTGTTATTATTAATGTTGTCTTTCATTCCTTATAATCACTGAGTTAGATGTACTGTTTGTGTTTACATTGCATGTGAACTGCCCTGAGTCTTAGGAGATGGCGGTATATGAATGTAATAGGAAGGAAGGAAGGAAGGAAGGAAGGAAGGAAGGAAGGAAGGAAGGAAGGACTGTGGATTTATCTCAGCAGTAAGGTCATATAAAAGTGCGTTTAGTCAAGGCTATGGTATTCCCAGTTGCAATGTATGGCTGCGAAAGTTGGACCATAAGGAAGGCCGAGCGTCAAAGAATTGAGGCTTTTGAACTCTGGTGCTGGAGAAGACTCTTGCGAGTCCCTTGGACTGCAAGGCGAACAAACCAGTCAGTCCTAGAGGAGATCAGCCCTGACTGCTCTTTAGAAGGCCAGATCCTGAAGATGAAACTCAAATACTTTGGCCACCTCATGAGAAGGAAGGACTCCCTGGAGAAGAGTCCAATGCTGGGAGCGATCGAGGGCAAAAGAAGAAGGGGACGACAGAGAGTGAGGTGGCTGGATGGAGTCACTGAAGCAGTAGGTGTAAACTTAAATGGACTCCGGGGAATGGTAGAGGACAGGAAGGCCTGGAGGATCATTGTCCATGGGGTCGCGATGGGTCGGACACGACTTTGCACATAACAACAACAAGGTCATATAGGAAACCTCAGGTACAACAATCATGTACCAGAAATACAACCTCATTATTTCCAAAAGGTAGCTCTGCTGATTATTAGCCACTTCTGTACTTCACCATATACTATACTTTAGACACCTCAATACTTCATTTACTTCTACTTTTTGAACTAAAAGACTGTAAACCACAATATATATTATGGCTTATAACAAAAGACAGTTTAAAATATTATTAAAAAAACAAATAAAAACCTGTACCACATTACAATAAAAAACAGCTCTAAAACTCCAGTGGTAAATAGGTTTTCCAACAAGCCTGTAAAAATGTTCTGTCATTATAAAGTGGGGTTATTGTGTGTAAATGGCCAACTGAAGGTTTATACAGCATGTGGATAAGTAATGTGATGTTCCCTTTTGCTTGCAGGTCATGAACAGGGTACTCAGGTTCCCACTCTTAGGTTCACACAGCAGAGACAGAAGTGTTCAAAACAACAGCTATTTATTAACAAGACAATACAGCAGTGGAAGCAAATGATTCCAGGATAAGGGAGATCCTGCAGTGTGTAATTCTAATCAACAAACAACCCAGCAGGGACTCTATCCCATGAGACTAAACCAACTCATGCAAATATCAGAGGAGGAAAGCAGACTGTTCCATTGTTACATATAAAGTAAGTATACCACAAGTAATACCACCTGGTTAATAACATCCTTCTGAGGATTGGACCATTCATAACAGAACATCTGACAAAGCTATAATCAACTAGCACAATGCACCTCGAACTGGTGGGTCATTTTCCCAACCCCAGACATTTAATGTTTTAAAGGCAAGAATTGGTACTTTAAAATATATCCGGAAATAAAGTAGTAGTCAATGAAGTTCTTTCAATAACAGCATGTTTTTGAAAATATTTACTAGCCAGTAGCCATGAAGCTTTGCTCTGAACTAGGAGACATTTCCAAATAGCCTTCAGAGGTAGCTTCATGGAGAGTACGTGGAAATAATTTAGCCTGAATGAGACCAAACCAAGGATAGCTGTGGTTAGATCTTAAGAAGGGCCACCACTGCCAAACCAACCAAAGCTGGTTCAAGGGACAATTATATCACACATTTCAGTGTCCATCTACAGAAACAGACTGCTGTGAAACTAGCTAGGGACCCCTAGACTGAGCTTTTTTTTATTGGTCCTCATCCAGTCCATTAAGAATTCCATGCATATTTCTTCATGTGAATCTGTTAAAAAGAATAAACAGAGTGGTATGGCATCAGAATACTAATAATATTTTAGCCCAGATACTTGAATAACTTCTCTCACTGGCTTCCTGCATATGTCAAAGATGTCAAAGATATCCATGGACTATAATTCTCATGGGAATGGTAGTCCATGAACCTCTGGAGGACCACAGGTTGACTATCCCTGCTCTAGTACACACAGAGTTAAGCACCAGCTCATTAGGCTAGGAGTAAAACCATCAGATTTTGAAGAAGAGTTGGGTTTTATGCCCTGCTCTTCAGTACCCAAAGAAGTCTCAAAGTGGCTTACAATTTCCTTCCATTCCTCTTCTCACAAAAGACACCCTGTGAGGTCAGTGAAGCTGAGAGAGCTCTAAGAACTGTGACTAGTCCAAGATCACCCAACTGGCGGCATGTGAAGGGCTGGGGAATCAAACCCAATTCTCCAGATTAGAGGCTGCCACTCTTAACCACAATACCATGCTGGCTCATCACCCCGGAGTGCACAGTGGCATATATGGTTACATCCAGTCCTGTGAGATGGGACAGGATGATGGGGGAAGTGACTGGCCCAAGAAGCCAGCTGACTGGGTGTGGATTTGAACCAGGGTCTTCCCAATTTGTTGGTAACCAATCTGCATTTTAGAAAGCCTGAAGGGTACCGTGTTTGATACTACTGAAGGCCACTAAGAAATCTGGGAGTATCAAAACATCATGCCTTTCACCCAGTATGATCAAACAAGTTACAAAGATAGCTTTTTGTTTCTTGCCATGTGTGTTAGTTGGGAAAGGCAAATTGGCCTCATATGTCGGTGGGAGTTAAAGTAATAGCTACTGATGTTATGAAAGCACTACTGCCTCAGTTTAAGAACATAAGAACAGCCATGAAAGATCCAGACCAGTGGTCCATCTACTACAGCATCCTGTTTAACACAGCTGCCCTGAAAGGACAACAAACAATGCCATTGTTGGAGCAATCCTTAGGGATGCCTGTCCCCTGAAAGTACAGCTCATCTCCAAACTAAAGAAATTAGTTCCCCTGGAGAAAATAGCTGCTTTGGGGGGTGGACTCCATAGCATTATGCTCCATTGAGGTCCCTCCCTGCCCCATATCCTGCCCACTCCTGACTCCACCAGCATAGTCTCCAAGTATTTCCTAACCCAAAGCTGGCCACCCTAGCTCTCCTCCATAAATCTGTCTTAACTCCTTTTAAAGCCATGCTCTTGGCTATCACTATTTATTTATTTTATTTATTTTTATTTATAGGCCACCCCTATTGTACCAGAGTCTCGGGGTGGCATAGAGCGATGCAATAAAATCAACATTGATTTTAAAAATTCCAATTAAAACATTAAATACAATTAACATATATTTTAAAAACCAGTAGAAGCATTGAA
This sequence comes from Paroedura picta, assembly GCF_049243985.1. Lineage (NCBI taxonomy): Eukaryota > Metazoa > Chordata > Lepidosauria > Squamata > Gekkonidae > Paroedura > Paroedura picta. The sequence continues at coordinate 158,064,543 of NC_135369.1, forward strand.
TTGCAGTGTTACTAAGTATCTACAGAAGGTAGGATTACCCAATCCTGGTAGGGGAGGCCCGGTAGGGGAAGCCCATGTGTCCCCTAGCAGCATATTGCACACATCAGATTAATTCTGTCTCTCCCGAATCTATTGCCAATCAGTTTTATTGAGTGCCCCCAAGTTCTAGAATTATGGGAGACAAAGCTCTCTAAAAGACAAGTGCAGTAAGACCCAAGCAAATGTAGCAATCATATTGATGGATATTTTGTTAGTGCTGAATATGGCACAGGGGTTCCACCTCATCTAATACCACACACATTTTTTTCAGACATGTTTTTAATCATATTAATTTCCCAGGAGTACTCAGTGGCATATGCAGTTACATCCAGCCCTGTGAGATTGGACTGGATGACAGGGAAATGACAAGCCCAAGGATTCTGTTGCTTGGATGTAGATTTGAACCAGGGTCTTCCCAATTTTATCCTAACAGTTAAAGCAGTTTAGCACAAATTATGGAATGCTGCATTAATATTTCACCTCTCTTCCATAATGCGAACTGAATAAGTATTCCAATAAGTCCCCCATCTAGGAACAGGCAAGATCTAGACTGACTTAGTTTTAGTAAGTTTTCTCTAACATGTGCCATCCCAATATATCTTGTATACTTGAGATGTTATTCTCAGCAATCCCATTCGTATAATCTCCACGTGATTTTAAATGTTCTTCTTAGTTCAATATGCAAAATATGTATATTTTACATATTGACCTGCAACTATTTTAATCTGATTTGAAGCCAGTGTTGATTCCCATAAACCCCAAAATGCTACTTCCGGGAGACAAAGGACCCTGGGGGCAGCATGAGGGAGAAAGTATACAATGGAAGGAGGGAAATAAGTGAAAATTCTTCCCCCTTCAATTAATGGAAATCCTCCATTGGAGCAAAGTCTATGTCTTTTCAATTTTAAATATGCAGGTTCACATGCATTCATCCAAAGAGGTTTTTATTGTATTTTTTACATTCCTTTACTTTGTTTTTAAGTTCCATGGATTTAAGTTAATATCTGGTGTTCCCAATTTCTTATATTAAATTTGAATTGTCCTCCCACAAAATACAAAAATTTGTACTGTATCCTTCAGTTCTGTACCATTCCAAAGAGACATAGGTAGCTGTCACAATAATCCATTCAAATTAATTCAAATCCTAAAGTAAATATAGCTATTTTAATGGGCCTTTCATATGTCACTACTTCCCTGTGCTTAAAGTATCTTTCCCATTTTCTAGTCAGCTGTGGAAAAAACAAGATCTCCAGTGACTATTTGTCCCTAAATAACCCACAGGTAATTCCCAAAGATCATTAAGACAGTTTATACTGTCCCCACTAGAAAAAACAGAACTTTGTAAGTTATATTTCCAATGTGCCATTCTAAACAGCAGATGGCATCCAACTATACAATCCAGCCATTCAGCCAAAAGGACCAGAATCAATGCAGGCTGCTGTATGCTGTTGCTGGGGAAATGTCTGTGCCACCATTGTTTGGAGTGACTGTTAGAGATTCCTAAGAGCAATGCTGAAGAGAAGGAAATGGTGTACATTGGCAGGGTTATGAGCTGTGTGAGCCTATGCAGCTCTAACTGTGGTCTAGTTTGTTAGAACTCTTGAGCATATTGCCGGGTTGTTTATTCCAGGTTGCTATGAGAAATCAATAGCCTCAGCTCAGGTCTGCTTACATGATCGAGGACTACTTGAGCAAATTATATGACTGCTGATCCCACTAAGGAGAGAAAAGTGCATTTGTTTTCCTTGCATGTATATATGTTATGTCAGAAACAGAGTAGATATTATCATTTGCTGGTAACTTCATAAGATTTGTGACAGTAACAGCAGTGTCAGATGTCTGGCATTTACTGCTAAATTTCAAGGCCAAGAGGTACACAGCCAAATTCCTTGTTAATTTTCATCACGTGTCTTCATTGAGGTGTAGATTTGCTCACATTTCTGACCACGAACAGGACACTGAGTTGATTGGAGCTGAACTGAATTTTCCACTAATGTTCACTGATTTCCCCTTCATGCTGTGTAAACCCCATCCTCCAACAGCAGCATTTCTGAGAGTTTGGTAGGCTGAGGAGGGTGGGATGCTGACAAGAACATTTTGTTCTATTGACAGAAAATTATTTATTTGTTTGTTTGTTTCTTATTCTTATATAGAATGCCTTACACAAGCAGAAAATTTAGTCTTGGTCCAACCAGTGGCAGAGACCTATTTATATGCGCTCACATAAAGTTTTCATACCTTCTTTACAGCATAAGGCAGGCTTTCTCAATCAGGGTTTCATGAAACCCTGGGGATTCTTGACAACCATGGAAGAGTTTTCCAAATTGAGTTAATTAATTTATTATATATTTAAAATCTGTTAAGCATTTATTGAGTGATATGACCATATATGGTCATGCTGATCTGCCCTCCCCACCTAAAATGGCCAATAATGGGCTTGGAACAGAAAGAAAGGGGTGGGGCCCTGAGTGAGCTTGTTCACAGCTATGATTCCCAATCATATTCTGCATGACCACACCACATTTGGAGTTCCTCAAGGCCTGAAGAATGTTTTAGGGGATTCTCAATATTTAAAATGCTAAGGAAGGCTGGCACAAGGATTTCCTAGACAAGGTACATAAACACAGGTATTGGGATCTATGTTCATCAGTCTCATGACATTCTGCATTGAAAATATAGGTACACATGGGTGTATGCAAATATGTGTTTTGGGGTAGATACAAGCCCAATAACTGCCTTTTGTAAAGAGTCTATACCAGAGGTAGTCAAATTGATGCCCTCCAGATGTCCATGGACTACAATTCCCATGAGCCCCTGCCAGCATTTGCTGGAAGGGGCTCATGGGAATTGTAGTCCATGGACATCTGGAGGGCCACAGTTTGACTACCCCTGGTCTATACCACAGAATGACTACAAGAACAACCCATATTTCAATAATATGGGTTCTTGTTAAATGGGTTTAATATGGGTTAATATGCGTTTTTGTTTAAAATTTCGTACTGCTAATATCAGAAGAAAGGGTTATTTACAAATATTTGTACAATTTCCTGTTCCATTCAAACTGCTATACTGGCAAATGTATTCCTGCTATTTTGAATTTGATTCATGTTTATTGACTTTGGTTGCTACCAGTTTAAGCACAAAAATGCTTCTAAGTTCTCACAGGTACATGTGGAACTGGAAGCACATTTATTTACTGATTTGATTTGATTTTTATACTGCCTTCCCATATGGCAAGGGTAATACGTGGAACAGTCTAAACGTATAACACAGACATAAATAACATATTAACAAAAGTCCAACAGTAGCTTCAAATAGAATGATCTTAGATAAAAACCCCAGGGAGGTCAGGTTGCTCCAAGTCCTGGAGGAGCTGTGTGAGGGGGGAACCAGTGGATGTTGTTGCATCGGTTGGATTCAAGCAAATGCCTGGTAGAGTAGCTCACTTTTTGCAGGCCCTGAGGAACTGTGGAAGTTTAGGCAGGGCCCTGATCTCTTCAGGGAGCTTGTTCCACCAGGTGGGGGCCAGGTCAGAAAAAGGTCTGGCCCTTGTTGAGGACCAACGCACTGCTTTGAGGCCAGGGATCACTAGCCAGTTAGTGGCAGCAGAGCATAGTGCTCTTTTGGGGGTATAGGCAGAGAGATTGTCTCTCAAGTACACTGGACCCAGACCATATATGGCCTTGAAGGTAAGAACCAAAACCTTAAGCCTGATCCAGAATTCAATTGGGAGCCAGCTGAGTTGTTGAAGTATAGGCCATATGTGGGATCTCTATGATGTATTGGTGAGAATCCTGGCCGTGGCATTATGAACCAGTTGCAGTTTCCAGATCAAGGATAAGGGTAGGCCTGCATAGAGTGAGTTACAGAAGTCCAGTCTAGAGGTGACCATCACATGGATCACTGTGGCTAAGTGTTCTAGTGCCAAGTAGGGCACTAGTAGTTTAGCTTGGCATAGGTGGTAGAAAGCCTGCTGCGCTACTCTCGTGACCTGTGCCTCCATGCTGAAGGAGTCGTCAAGGATCACATCCAAGTTTCTGGCAGAGTTGGCTACTGCTAGACACACTCCGTCCAGGTTGGGTAAGTGTGCTTCCTCACTTGGTCCCTTCCTACCCAGCCACAGAACCTTCATCTTTGAAGGGTTGAGCTTCAGACGATTCTACTTGAGCCACATCATCACTGCTTCCAGGCATCTGGCTAAGGTTTCGGGGGGGGGGGATCACAGCAGTCATCCATCAGGAGGAATAGCTGGGTGTCATCTGCATATTGGTGGCAACCGAGCCCAAGCCTCCACACCAGCTGAGCAAAAGGGCGCATGATGTTAAATAAAATAGGAGAGAGGACTGCTCCTTGTGGGACACTACATATGAGCTAATGGTGGTAGGATACTCTCTCCTATTACTTCTCTCTGTCTGTGACCCCAGAGAAAGGAGATCAGCCATTTGAGGTCTGTCCCCTGTATCCTGGCATTGACAAAGCAGTGACTTAGGAGCTCATGATCTCCTGTGTTAAATACTGCAGACAGATCTAATAGTAACAAGTAGTGCTGACCTGCCTCGGTCCAGCTGGTGGTGGAGGTGACTAGCACTGTTTCCACCCCATGGTCAAGCTGGAAGCCTGACTGAAATGGGTCAAGGGTTGAAGTTGCATCCAGGAATGCTGATATTTGGTCCACAGAAGCCCTTTCAACCAGCTTCTCTAGAAATGCTAGATGTGAGACAGGGTGGTAGTTGTCAGGCTCCTGCAGAACCAAAGATGGTTTTTTGAGCAATGGACATACCACAGTCTCTTTTAAACCCTCCGGGAAATCTCCTGTTGAGAGGAAGAGGTGGATTATTTCCTGGGGGGGGGGGCTCCTATTCTTATGTCTGTTGTTTTTAGGAGCCACTATGGATATGGGTCTAGTGGCAAGTGGATGGCCTTGCTGTTGCTAGTGGATGGAGAACTCAGCAGGGGCTAGCTCTTTAAGGGTGATTGTTTCACCATCCCTGGGCCAAATTTCTGTCACACAAGCCAGGTCTATCCTCCTGCTCTGTGAACACACTTGCAGGGTGGAGGCTTTGTTGTTGATGGACCTGGCATTGCACAACATCAGTGTCAGAGGTTGGTTGTTTACCTTTGCCTCCACCCTAGTGGCCTAAGAGATGGGGAGGATGTTAGAAAGGGTTCGAGCATGATTGTATCTCAAACCCCTTCTATTGTCCAACCTCCTCCCACCGTTTCTGCCTCTTCCCCTTATTATTAGGATCCCTGATCCCCTTGGTTCCCCCCTTGTTGTTGCTGTGTGTTTAATTGGGTCTGATGATTGAGGACTGTCAATGACCAATGTTGTGTTTTCTCCTTGGGCTTGTCAGCTGCTTGTTTCCAGGGCTTTTTGTGCCCTGGTTCTTGTTTGGTTGCTTTGATTTTGGTTGGTTTGGCTTTAGCAATTTCAGATGGGCTAATTTCCAAAGGGATGGCATCTCAGGGCTACCCAATCTGGAGTTGGTTTGTTATTTAGGGTGCCAGTAGATATCATCTATTGGCACCCCATAAAGGGGAGGAGGGGAAATTCATTTTGGGGAATAAGTGGTACGTAGGAGAGAAGGGGCAGTTGTTTAGATTGAAGTTAATTTCAGGGTTTATTGTTATTGTTGGGGTTATTATTTAGTAATCCATTTTCAGGGATTTGGTAGTGCATACGGGGGCTGTGATTGTTTGGTTGTTTGGGAGATTATTAGTTGGGTTAGTGATTAGAGAAATGGCTTGTGATTCTTTGGGGTGATCAATTTGGAAATTAATATTTATTCCACCTTTCCCTTCTTTGCATCGCTTCATTTTTTCCCCTTGAAATCTGTTCTTGGTCCCTTCCCCTCAGTGGGATTTTTGTCACATATTTCAAAGGCCAGTGTCATATACACTCAAACAGACTGAAAGCAGGAAGAACCAGGAACATTATTTGAAATGATGATGCACAGTCTCAGAGGTCAGGGGAAGAAAAACTTTGATTGCTAGCTCCACCACTCTGACCACTCCAAGTAAACAGCTCAATGAAGCTGCAGGATTTGCTCACCCTTTTGGAAATCTGGATTATTGTGACATGGTATACTGAAGACAATTGTAAACACATGTTTATAGCAGGAAAAGTCCACAGCCAAGCATATAGATTGAGCAAAATCTGGATTCAAGATCCTTCTGAAAAAAATTGTTACTTATATTATACTGTTCCATGTTTCAGTTGCCTTTCACAAGCCTACATGTCGAGATCTCAGCAAGGTCTGAGGCTACCTATTTGCAAGGCTAGCATGCATATCAGGAAATCATTCCCAGTATTAACTCCCAGATGCACATCTTGAGTAAATGTGAAGCCGTCAACACACTGCAGAATATACATATTCTCAAACGTGAATGTTAAAACATGCACATATGACAAACAGCTTTAAAATTTAAACTGTATGACATTATTCAAAGACTATTGGATGTAATATAATTACTATAAGTGCACCACTGAAAACATAAGTAGAAAGCTGAAATGCAGCATTTAATACTACTGTTATGAATTAGGATCCCTATATTTCCCAGATATCAAGAAAAAGGCAGTATTTGACGTTTTACATATGGAGAGCAAAGAATCTCAAAGAAACTAATTAAATATGAGACAGACACACCCTTTCCATTAACCTCAGTAGGATAATTAATCTAAATTAAATTTCTTTTGACTTTCAGATCTGAACTGAATGCCAGGTCTGATAATTTTACTGTCAGTGATGTAGTGTCTTCTGCTGCATTCTGCTTTCAGTTTTTAGGAGAGGGTAACTCAGGAGATATGTACCTAACAGATATGCCATCAAACTAGAGGGCTTACTTAGCTCATTTTTTCAAAGCACAGAGCTTTTCCTCATTGGTACTTCTAGGTACAACATTTTCTTCAATCACACTGCTGTGATTTTCAGTCTGTATAAGCATAAGACATCAAATGGATTGTTTACAAGTCAAGGCAGAAGATGGCCAGGAGAGAGGTAGAAATTTCCTCAACAATGTTCAATTGCTCCTCCCTTTTAAAAAGTGGTGTCTTCAGATAGATGTTTAGATCTAATGTGAAATTTCCCCTTGTGCTAGACCTGTTGTGCAAGCAGAAATGCAAAAGGGTTATAATTATGTATGTGCAATTTGATCCAGCCAAAAAGTACCTGAATCAACCTGCAAACACTGCAAATATTCAAAGAAATGTTCTTCTCTGAATTCATTTTCATGAGCATAATTCATTTGCTTTTCTTCATAAAGCAAGCTAACTATATAAACTTCTAGATATTATGCATCTCTTCCCTCATAAGCTTCCATGCTAAGCAACCAGATAAATTACAAATAGCAAGCAGGAAATGAGGAAAAAAGGTTTTGTGATTGAGTGAGAATTAGTTTACATGGTGTGAGAAAGAGGACTTTTTTGCATATACTCCTATAACTCTCCATCTCCTGGTTGGCTACCCAAATGCCTGCAGCTTAGCTTTCCGTAAAGGTTTCATTGTTAATTGGCTTCTGCATTTCGGCTGATCTCTAACTGCTTGCTGAGCCAATTTTCACAGCTTTTAGTGTCTCACATGACTTTCAATGCCACAGAAGCTTCCAAATATTTTTAATTGAATTAAGTCCTTTCTTATGTCTACACATCCATATATTCCTTCCTTTCTTTTTAAAGTAAAAATTTGAGAACAATACTTTTTGGGATATTCATTCAGTCACATTTGATTGTATAGTCAAATTCATTGCAATATAAAAACACAAATAAAACATGTCAATAGTAAATAGGTATTTTTAAAAGAATCAGACCTCATAAAAAGCATCTGGTCCTCCAGATTACATGCTGGATATCTGACTCATCCCTCACTATGGGACATGCTCCCAATAGGGTGATGGCACTCCCCCAACAAGGGCCAATCAAAGGCTCTTCCCCACACCATCCTCCTCCATGAGACTTTCTGGTACTTGGCATGAGGAAGAAGAGTCAGAAGGAAGTAAGCTGGGAGTTGGGGATGGCTATCCAGGCATGCTCTGCCACACCAGGCTCCCTGGCCACCAGGGCCATCCACGTACACTCTGCTGTGGTTGTCATGAGCTCCATGCCCTCCGAACCACAAGGAGAGCTCAAGAAGCTGGCCAGTTGGCACTCCACTGTGCTGGGCCTTACTGATAAGCCTGCCTTGGTCTGCAGGGGTTTTTCCAGCCTCCATCTGCCTTTCTGTGGCCCATATTTAAAATGGGCTTTCTTCCCAGTCACTATCACTAAACACTACAAAATTGAATTTTCGCACAGCCAACTCACTCTGGCCCTTCCAGGGGGTGTGCCACCAATAGGGAGAGCCCACTCTGCCAATGAAGGCCAATCAGTTCAAACTGTGTGTAGACTTCCTATTTGATTGGCCCTCTCTGGAGGAGAGAGCCAATCATGGGGCTTATCTGTCCTCTTCTTCCTCTTCCTGCTGCTTGCTGAAAGGCCCTGCTGCTGGTAACACAATAAAATCAGAGTCCAGTAGCACCTTTAAGACCAACAAAGATTTATTCAAGGCGTAACTTTGTCAGAGAGTGCAAGGGTGCTTGCACTCGAAAGCTCACGCCTTGAATAAATCTTCGTTGGTCTTAAAGGTGCTACTGGACTATGATTTTATTGTGCTACTTCAGACCAACACGGCTACTCATTTGAATCTGCTGCTGGTAAGTTGTCCCATCCTCAGCCTTTTCACACCCTCTATCTCAGGAAGCCAGCTGCTTCCTTTGCCTCCTGTGTTGGTCTCAGGTTTCAGCTCTCTGCTGGAAGGGAGCACGGGTGAGCTGCAAGGCAGAATCAGTAATTCAAAAACAGAATGTCAAGGGACAGATAGAATGTAATGAAGGTCTTAACTCCTTCAGGCAGTCCAAGGGCATCAGCAGAAGGAGCAGTTCCATGACCCAGGCTTCCCAACCTCAAATTAATATAGGTTATCAGCAGCCTCTCAATTCTCACTCTGTGATGACTCCCAGTTTTCTGCAGTGAGCAACTGTCTTGCTTAGATAGTGTGGTACCTTTTTGACTGGAACTCTCTTCCAGCACATTGCTTAATTGGCTCAGGTGAGCCAGGTGGGCTGACAAGGCAGGGAGCTGCAGCTGAGGGCTGAGCAGAAGAACGTTGAGCTCCTGAAAGGTCTTTGGAATGTAAGCCCTGGTATGTCTGCAGCTCCATTCCCTTCTGGTCCTCAGAGCTCTCTGCCTGTTGAACATCTTTCTAGGCTAAGCTCTCATCCAGCTTAGGCTTGGCTGAAGCTGAGAGCTCCTAGCAAAGCTTTTCCTCTGAGGAGTCCTCCCTAACAGGACCTGAGCTCCCCCTGGCCCTGCAGCTGGCTGTCAGAGTGCTCTTTGCTTTACCTACTCTCCCTCTCCTCAGAGGGGCTGGGGGGACCAAGCAATCTTCCCCATCCAGCCTCCTCCCTTCTCTCCCCTCTCATTCTTTCTCTGTCTCTTTCTCTCTCTTTCATCCTGTCTTTCTCTCTTTCATCTGCCTGAAGGTTTCCCGGCCCAAACCTGGAGTTGGCAACCCAGCTGGCTGCCTATGGAGGTGGAGTCGGGAATCAAACCCAGCTCTTGAGATTCCTAATGTGTCACTGTGACCGTTTACGCACTGGGAACTTCACTGCCCCAGTTCCTATGCAGGAGCAAAAAATGGGGGCAGATGAGGTGCACTGGGCCAAACGCTCCCCTGTGTGGGTGCAGGAAGAGGTGGGGCAACCTGTCACAACTAAAACTCCAGCCTGCGACCTGGCATGAAACCGCCATTGCATAAATGGTCTGTATGAAGGGCATTTTTCCTCCAGCACTTATTTCCTCTGGGTTGGTAAACTGGAGCTTTGGGGACGTAATCCCCCACCCTTGACAGGTAAGTGGGGGGCCTGTTTGGCTTCCATAGCAGTGCCCCCATCTGATGACCAAAGAGTAAAGGAATTTCAAATAAGGAGTACAGTTAAAATATCTTGGATCACAATTGTTTCAGGTTTTTAAATGCTGAGATCAATACTCTGAATTGTGTCCGAAGCTGACAGTCAATGTCAATCTTACACCACAGGTTGTATATATCAGCTCCCAGATGATCATTGCCTATATGCAGGTTGCCACATCCTGAATAAATGGGAGTTGGCACCCAATCTTCAAACAAAGCCCTGGGTACAGCATGTTTCACTAGAGAGAGACAGTGGCCAAATCACTCCTCTCCATGAGCAACCCAGTTAGAGATGTTTCCTAGCCTTCCAGGAGAAGTGCCAAATACGAAACTGCATCCAGTCTGCTCAACTGCCCCTTCAGATTGCATTACAACCTCCAGGCAAAATACAAGAACCTATTAACTGGGATTGCATAAAATTAATATTTTCTCTGGACTGAGCTTTAGTTTACCTACCCTCAGACTGTCTATCACTAACTCATCACCCATTGAAGGCCTCCAATCTCCAACCTAACCTGTTGGCCCAGATTTATATCGTTGTAGAGCTGGTGATTAAGAAAAATAGGGTTACAATCCTGCATCTACCTCTCAGTGATAATTGTCCAGGAGAGTAACCTAGGAAATTTTTCATTATCAAACTGGCTTGAGAACAGCTTGAAAGGATATAAATAATCAGCTGCATCTTAAAAATGCAAAGGCAACATAAACTCAACCCTCTTGCTTATGGCAAGTCTGAGAATGGCAAATCTGAGGGGCTTTCCGCACCGGGATCTTTGTAGCAAATTGGTTGCTGAATGAAAAATCGCCATTTAAAATAGTGGAATTCGTCGTTATGCATACCTGCCTTTGTAATGGAATCCAGTTGCGTTTTGTAGCGTTTCCCACAGGCTTCCGGTCTCGGCAAAAATCGCTAGAAAGGAAGCGCTCTTGCCAAGCTCGTCCCGCCCCTGGCCGTCAAGCAGCCAATGGGCAGCCGTTAGCATGCTCCCAAACAGCCCCTTTCCCTTTAAGAAAGTTTAAAAAAAAAAAAACACACCCATTGCAACGAATCTGTGTTGATTCGTTGCAACGGAGAGACCCATCAGCTGGCAGGTGTGTTTGAGCTGTCGTTTGATCGTTGCCACGCTCCCTCCGAGTGAAAAAAAAATCTCCCCCCTCTCACGGGCCCGATTTTCGTGTAAAAAATAAAGGGAAAATACATCAGCAAACGGGCTTCTCTGTTGTTTGTGTCCAAAGTGTTGTTTGTGCTTAGTGACTCTGGGGAGGGACTGAAGCCGGTGAAGCCTCTAAACAGAAAGAGGCTCGCTGGTGCATTTATCCCCGCTCGCTCGGAGAAAAAAAAATGGCGATCACTTCACCGGAAGATCAGAGGAGAGAGCCAGGGGGAGGGACTTTGTAGAAACCGCAACAATGTTAATGCACAGGTCTTTTTCGCTACTGTTGCAGATTGGTTGCAGGAGTGTATCGCTTTCCGGAGGGTGAATCCACTTTTGGGGATTTCCCTGAAAGCGCTACAAGGAAGCGCTTTTTGCGGATCGGTTTCAGGTGTGTGGCAGATTGTCGTTATGCATAACGGCAAATCAATAGCGTTTTCAATTGGCAACCATTGTGCGATTTTGAAGGCGTGCGAAAAGCCCCTGAGAGTAGTCAAGGAATTCAATATGTGTTTTCCCATATCAGCTTTCAAAGAGGCAGAATATCATACCTTTCTAAATGGAAGCATTCATCTCTCTCAGAACTATCCAAAGCCAGTTTGGGGAGAAAAATACATAACAAATATTCTTGGTCCTTTACCAGTTTGGATTTTAAAGAACCAGTTAACAAGCTTATCCGTGTAAATGGAACATATAAATAGAATGCATTTTTATCTACGGTTTAAAACTCTGCACTTGGCATGAGGAGGAAGTTGTTACTACACTCATGCTAGAATTTTTTTTTTGGGGGGGGGGGGGGTTGATAAAGCGCTAGTCCAACACAACAAGCCAAATGGTACCTGTTTGGTACTAAGACTTATTAATGGCCCACAATCTCTCTCTTTCACCTTTAAAAGGCTGCCAGCTCACATCCAACTAAGTTTAATTACAATAAGGACTGGTTGTTGTTACCGTTTCATACCTGTTCATCAGTATCTATGAAATGAGTGAAAAACTCAGTTCCCAATGGACCACACTCCACATGCCTGGTGCAAAATGGAAATGTTTTCTTTTGGAGGCGAATTAATTATAACAGCAACCCCATTGAAATAGCAAAGGTGGGGCATTGTGGTATATCAAAGGATTCATGTGCATAGCTGTTGCCTGTGTTTCATGACAGAAGATGCTTACATTGTGCCAATGTAACAATATTTATATTGCACTTTGGTTTTGTTCCTGGATTGTTCTAGAAAACATGCACATTGATGTGTGGTGATGTCAAAAATCTCATAATTTTATGGAAAGATACATAATTTTATGGAAAGATTCCATAAATTTTTATTTATTAATTTAGGAAATTTAAATGCCTTGTCTCTAGAGACCTGCTAGTTCTGGATAACTGCCTTCCTGAATTTACAGAAGAGTAACTGGCTTACACTTTAATATCTGAAGAGGGTTCCTCTTCAGTGCGATTAAGGATAAGTGGGATACATGATACTGAAACAGATTTGGAAGGACTCAACAAAGAATGCTTATGTCCTTTGCAGGATAATGAATGGATTTACATGAGCACATGATATTTGTTTCTATTTATACTGAATCAGGCCATCAAGTTCAGTACTGTCTACTTAGACCAGGGGTAGTCAAACTGTGGCCCTCCAGATGTCCATGGTCTACAATTCCCATGAGCCCCTGTCAGCATTTGCTGGCAGGTGCTCATGGGAATTGTAGTCCATGGACATCTGGAGGGCCGCAGTTTGACTACCCCTGACTTAGACTAACAGTGGTCCATCAGAGTCTCAGGTTGAGGTCTTTTACAACCCATCCTACCTGATCCTTTTAACTTGAAAATTCTGGAAATGAGCTTGGGACCCTCTGCATTCCAAACAGAGGGTTTTCCTCAAAAAGCTGTGATAACATAAATACGCAGAACAGAGACAAAGGTGTTTGAATAAGAGATTTGTGTTTCTTTTATTTAAATGCAGTACTTCTCCCCTTTCATAGTTTTTTTTTCAGTTAGAAGTAATTTTGACTCTTGAACATTTTTTTTAATGCAGATTTATATTCCTACTAGAAAAAAAAGCCCATTTATAAAAATGGGCAGAGTGCAGGCATAGTGCCAGGGCTCCGTACCTGGGAACTCGCAGGGCAGCTGGTGGGGACAGGCTGGTAAGCGGCGCGGTTTGGAGGCCCGGTGGTGCAGGCGATGGGGAAGGGAAGCACGCATGCTCAGGAGTCTGGGCATGCGTGCTGGAGCTAGGGGCAGGGGCGGGGCATCGGGGCAAGCAACCAGGCATGCGCGTGAGTCCGCGCATGCCTGGTTCATTCGCATGGCCTGCCGGCCAGCGGGCAAGCCGCGCTGGCTGGCGTTGTCGCTAACAGGACAAAGGGAAGAGAGGGAGAGGGAGCAGGAGGCCTGGCAGAAGGTGAGCGCGGAGCAGGGAGCGGCCGGGGGAAGGGTGAGTTGGTGTGGGGTTCAGAAGTGTGGTGACAGGGGCTGGTGTAGAGGCGGCAGATGCTTTTTGGGGCGTTGTGGCGTGTCGGGAAGGGGTTTGGGGAGGGTGGGAGGGTGAGCGGGCTGCGGGTGGGAGGCGGGGTGGGTTGTTTTTTGTTGGGAAGCGGTGGGAGGTTGCGCAGGGGAGGGTTTGGGGGGTTGGGTGGCGGCGGGTGGGTGTCGGAGTGTGTGGCTGGGTGGGTTTTGTTTGTGGCTGGGTGGGTTTTGTTTTATCGGGAAGCGGCGGCGGGTTGAGAAGGGGTCTGGGGAGGGTTGGCTGGCGAGCTTCTATCATTGGCGGCGGGCTGACGCGGCGAGAGGCGCTTTGCGCCTCTCGCCACGTCAGCCCGCCAGGCAGGGAACCCCCGGCAGCCGCGCTTCGCGCGACTGCCGGGGGCTCCCTGGGTCGGTGGCCTGGGAGGAACTGGGACTCCGATTGTCTGTCGTGAGGAAGGGTCCAATCCGGACCCTTCCTCATCACGGACACATCCCGCCTCGGCAGGCCTTACCGAATTATTTAGTCCGTGGCGCCCGTGGCGCCACGGGCGGTTTAAAGATAACAGTGGAAATTCTTTGATACCAATTTTAGGAGGGAATCTATACCCTTACTTTTTTTGATCAGTCTAAATTGATCTGACATATTCCTTTAATGTAGAATTTTATATCCTCAGAAATAATATACCTCACAGACCAGGCAAAAAGACCTGAAGTAATGCTTGGCTATTATCTTACTCATTGAACAAACAGACTGGTGAAACATCAAAGAATACCTGCAGTTACTATTACCATTAATTCTAACACAATAAATGATAAGTCAGATAAGGTATACATAGGTAATACAGTGAGATTGCCAAGGTTCTTGGAGGAGGATTCACTGGTTGTGGAAGCCTTTCCCCTCATTCTAGATATGCAAGTGCTGGCTATGGTTCAACTGTAAGGTCGAGACACAACCCAATATGTGAAGAGGTATTCTGGTAATTTAAAAAAAAATGCTAGAACTGCATACAATGTTAATAATTATATATTTTATTGTTGTTGGTGTATATTTGGTAGTGAAATGCACAGGGGACATGCAGTAGCCTGCTGATAATTGCAAATGCAGCCCTCCATGATCTGTGGAGTAAGCACCAGTACTAGAGATGAATTCAACCTAAAGTAATAGAGTTCACTTTTCTAACGGGAATGCTATACCTTATTCCATTGTTTAGTCAGCAGGGGTAGTCAAACTGCGGCCCTCCAGATGTCCATGGACTACAATTCCCAAGAGCCCCCTGCCAGCAAATGCTGGCAGGGGGTTCTTGGGAATTGTAGTCCATGGACATCTGGAGGGCCGCAGTTTGACTACCCCTGGTTTAGTGTATGTACTTATCTTGTGCTTATTAATAGTTTTCAACTTTTGTATTTTGTAACTTAGTTATTTTTCACCACTGATGACATACCAGGTCAGGCACACAATCTTTCTTTGTTTTTTGCATTGTTGCTAATTTTTTGTAATCCTATGACTTTCATCTTTTTGTTGGATGTTTCTTGCTGTTTGATTAGATTATGTTACAATGCATAATTTGCCTTGACTCTCAGCCAAACAAAAACAAGAAAATAGAGTGAGATTGTTAATACCCCTTCTAGAGCAAAGTTCTGAAACTGAAGTTCCATTTATACCTGAGACTAGCTCTGAATTTAGTACCAATAATTTTCCAAATATATGACCTTCAGTCTTCTGATAGTAGCTAGATTAATTTTTGCTAATATATGGAATCTGGAAGCTCTCCCAAAGGTACAAGTATGTCTTAATAAGGCTAATAATATATTCATTTTAAACTGACACTATTTTTTTAAAAGAAACACATGGAAAGAAGAGTGGTATTCTGTGGTTTTAGGTTGAATTGAGTCAGTCAAGACAATTGAGTAAGTGAGGTCAGAGTATTGCATGAGCTATACAAATCCTTGACGTACTGTGGTTACTCAGGTTTTTCTGTTTCGGTAACTTCTTAATTGTGTACAGTACTGCTAGAATCTGTACAACTGATGAAATTGTCTCTATACACCACATTGTTGAAAATTTCATTTGTAACTATTAAGTTAATCTGCTATTCTTGGTTTTGTAATTAAAGTATGATAAAAAATTAAAAATAATTAAGCTAGATTTGACCCAGCTGACATGCCGCTGGTGGAGAAAAAAATCTTTATTTAACATCACAGCCCCATACAGGTTTGCAAATGAACACTATGGCATAATATGCTCAATTTAATCTGTTTTATACCAATGATACTGATGCCTCCCAACTATGGAGAAAAGGATCTACTGAGGGTGGGAAAGAACAACAAGCTGCAACCCAATGTACTACCCCCAATACTGCCTCTAATAAATCTTGCATTCTAGCCAGACCTAGGGCTTTGACTGAATCACCATCAAGATTCTCAAAATCCCCTAGAGCATTTTGGAAACAAATTAGATCAATTAGGGGCTGAGGTCACTATATCCTAATTGGTCAACAGCTCCCGTGTGTCCTCAACATATCGATGCTACCCAACACTAAAGCTCCAGAAAATTGTCTGTTGTGTTTCAGGCATGTGTACTGTTTTAAAGAGATTTTTAATACTGTTTTAGAGTCTTCTTCTCTCTTTTTTAAATAGAAAAAACAGTTAATAAAATGTATAAATAAATAGTACAGATGAACGGTGAAATGAGAACCAGGAACTGGGAGGGCAAACAGATGCCTCAGAGAAAGAAACAGCAAAGTGATATGGAGGAGGGGCTTTCATATAGAGTACAAGAAGTGACGCTGTATCCTATCAATTGAGACAACTAGATAAAAAAGGAGCTTTGAAGGCTGAAGGAATATGGACAAGAAGGTCACATGTATCTGCACATAATTAATATGTCTTATGAATACAAAATTCTACTGTCTTTAGCAAGTTCTAAAATAGAAAACAAATTGTTGTGTTTTCTGTTTCTCGTTTAATTATTTTATCCAGACTTTGCATTATAATTTTACAATCCAGTATTCAGAAATCAATGAAAAATTAAGCACAAATAGGAGTAAAAGAATAAGGAGAAGCTCTGCCCCACTGATGCTCAACAATCAGTTCGATGATCTGCCTGAAGATGTTGATTCAGGAACACAGGAGAATGAGCAATTCCCCATGAAGAGCAAGCCCCTATGAAGACCAGGAAACAAGTCACAGGCCCCCACAGGTAAAAGAGTTCTAGGACTTCTCTCCCACAGACCCCAAAAAGCCCAGGAAACACTTCACAGGCACCCACAGGTGAGAGTTCTAGTTCTGCTCCCAAGGATACAAAGAAACAGGTACTGGTAATTGGGGATTCCCTGCTGAGAGGTGTAGAGGCCAAAGTGTGTAGACCAGACTTGTTGTCTTGAGAGGTCTGCTGCCTACCTGGTGCACGCATAAAGGATATCACAGAACAGCTGGACAGGCTCATCAAGCCAACAGACCCCTTCCTTCTCATCCACAAAATCATAAAATCATAGAAAAATAGAGTTGGAAGGGACCTCATGGGTCATCTATTCCAACCCCCTGCTCTACGCAGGACACTCACAACCCTATCGCTCATCCATGGTAACCTTCCATCCCCTTTCATCTTCACAGAATCAGCCTCTGTCATATTGCTATCCAGCCTCTGTTTAAAAATTTCCAAAGATGGAGAACCAACCCCTCCCGAGGAAGCCTGTTCCACTGAGAAACCGCTCTAACTGTCAGGAACTTCTTCCTGATACTGTGTTGTTCAACATATTTATAAATGATTTGGATGAGGGATTAGAGGGAATACTTATTAAATTTGCAGACAATATTAAACTGGGAGAGGTAGCAAACACAACTGAAGACAGAATCAGAATACAGGATGACCTTGATAGGCTCGAGAAGTGGGCTAAACTGAATAAAATGAAGTTCAATAGGTCCAAATGTAAAGTTCTGCATGTAGGCAGGAAAAACCAAATACACCAATATAGGATGGGGGGGGGGCTTGTCTTGGCAGTAGCATGTGCAAAATAATCTAGGAGTCTTAGTAGACCATACATTGAACATGAGTCAATAGCATGACTTGGAGCTATAACAAACAGAATATCGTATCCAGATCACGGGAGGTGATGGCACCGCTTTACTCTGCTCTGTTCAGCCTCACTTGGAGTACTGTGTTCAGCTTTGGGCACCACAGTTGAGGGATGTAGACAAACTGGAGTGTGTCCTGAGAAGGGCAACAAAGATGGTGAGGGGTTTGAATACCAAGACGTATGAAGAAAGGTTGGGGGAGCTTGGTCTGGAGAGGAGACAACTGAGAGTGGCTTTGATAACCAAGTGTTTAAAAGATTGCCATATCAAGGATGGAGCACAGTTGTTCTCTCTTGCCCCGGAGGGATGGACCAGAACCAAGGGGATGAAATTAATTCAAAAGAAATTCCGTCTCAACATCAGGAAGAAGTTCCTGACAGTTAGAGCAGTTTCTCAGTGGAACAGGCTTCCTTGGGAGGTGATGGGTTCTCCATCTTTGGAAATTTTTAAACAGAGGCTAGATAGCCATCTGACGGAGAGACTGGTTCTGTGAAGTTTCAAGGGGATGAATGAGGGATAGAGTATCCTGCATAGTGCAAGCGGTAGGACTAGATGACCCATGAGCTCCCTTCCAACTCTATTATTCTATGATTCTATGATTCAATCAGGTAAAATGCCATACAGTCTATCTTCTAAAACTGCCATTTTTTCCAAGTGAACTGATCTCTATCATCTGGAGATCAGTGGTAATCCCAGGGGATCTCCAGCCACCACCTGAGGATGGCAACCCTATTCATACATCACTGTTTGTAAGACACTGGGAGTATATGCAGGCAGTCCCATATTCTATAGCATAAGAAAGAAGTATTTATCATCCTATGCTACAAAACATTGACTTGGAAAAAATGCCCCATGATTTAAGCTCTTCTTGGAAGAGACTAGCAGTAAACTATTATGTCGGGTTGTCAAGTCTTTTTAGCAGGAGACCTCCTTCCCCCTGAAGTCCCTTCCTAGCATCACTCAGTTAGGTAGTGGGAGAAAAGGAGGGATACAGCAATAACAAATTAAATAATAATAATAATAGTCATTGTCAGGGGAAAACTCTATGGTTAAATCAAAACTTTATGGTTTTCACTAAATGCTAGAGTGATCTGTAATGTCATCATTTCTGGTAAGCACAAAAATGACAATCTTTAAATCTTTAAAGAATACCTGACAGATCACAAATTTTCCAAAAATAAATGGATAATGAATGTCTAGAAATTAGTAAATCCAAGAATATATTTTGTGTATTTTCCAACACAGAATAGAGCCATAGCTGCTTACTTAGTTAACAAAAAGCTGGCCTGCTCTACAAAACACAGCAGTCAATGCTTGACTCCTGATCATGCAGGGGAATTCATCACTCCTGATCAGACTAAAAAAGATGAATTGCCTTGAAAAAGTTTACATAAGTGCATGTAAATGAGCAGAGGGAAAACATGGGTTGCATGGGAAATGTATCCAGTAAAGCAAAATTGATTCAACTTTTGTGAAAGAAGAGAAAAACAAATTGCTGTTTAAATTATTATTTAATTTCATTTTCTGCTTTATTTTAGTCACATGTGCATGAGGCATGGTTGGTAAACGTAATCATACCCCACATTTATGCTGTGAATGATCCAGAGGAAGAACAGGTCTTTTTTTTTGGGGGGGGGATGCATGAAGAAAAGAAAGATTTTGCAGATTGCCAAGCATTCCCTGGCACTGATTAATGTGGAAATCAATGTGGGGCTTCTCCCAGGAGTAAAGGCAGCAGGATAGGGCTCATCATTCTTAATCCAAACAAATGGCTTTCTACTTTATGGTCTTCTCTGTTTTTCAGATGAGAATGGACAAACAAAACACAGGAAAGATTCGACATAATGCAAAATGACAACGGATCTTGTCCGATAACTCTCTAGGGAGAAGAAAAGCTTCCTTGCTGGTTGCTCTGTGTGCTTATATAACAAAGAAAGTGGGTGGGACCTGGATCTTTTCAGGAGTTGGCAGTTGAGGAAAGGGACCAAGACCGACAAAATATTAGAGGAGATGACAGAATTAAGTTCAGATTCTCTTTTAACATTCTATCATGCTAGTTGTATTATGTATATATAATAATATCCACATTCTTTATATATAACCCAAGTGGGTTTGGAGTTTCTTGAGCTATTTTATTTAAAATAAAGTAAAATGCAATTTTATTTATCACAATACAGTATTTAATATGCACTACACATCAGCAACATATAAATTACAGAAATACAAAAACTACAAACTACTGATGGCTATATGGACCCATCCTGTGTTTTGTACATCTTCTGTACTTTAAGAAATGCAGTTATTTGATAAGCCAAGTACCATCCATGACATACAGAATAAAGCCCTATTTACGCTCTTCTCTTTATCCTCCGGAAACTGTCCCTTCCCTTCCTTAACAAGAAGAGGCAACAATAAACCTCTGCTGGTAATAAGACAGAAAGGGGACTTATGTGTTTTATACAACAAAAGAAGTTCCTTGTCCCCTAAGACATACAGCTGGCAACTTCCAGACCTCAGACAGATCTAAGACTCTCTGTCAACTCAAGGCAGAATCTAAGGCTTGTTTCTGATCTATAGCAACAGCCTTAGCTTTAGAACATAGATTTAGTTGGCAATTGTATCATCTGGTCCTGGCCAGCCAAATTCTTTTCCAGAGAGGATTTGGACTCACTACACAGTTCGTTAAATTAAAGAGGGCACTGAGAACTGTCCATATGGTAAGAATAATGTTGTAGAATAAAATCTCAAAATTAACTAGACAAATAAATTGAGTTTTGTTATGATCAAACAAATCAGCTCCACCCAAAACTTGTCCATGGGTAAGTAATATTTTGTCACTTATTTGCCTTTCTGTTAAAACCTATACTTTACAGCTGGCTTGAACCTTCTCCCATAGATCACATGCATCCCCCAAAGGGACATTTCATAACATAGTTGGCTATGAACATCCTGAGAATATCCCTTATCAAAACTTCGATTTCTGTATAAACTTTCATGATTGTTCAGAAAACCTTATAAATGTAATAGCACTACATCCCAAAAACACAGAAATAAAAATATAATTAGTCCAAATTACATTGTACATGATTGTTACATAGTATGGATCACTTGGCTATTTCAAGTAAATCAGTTTTTATGGAAACTCTTATGGAAGACACACCATCAACAGAAACACAAGCAAGCAGCCATGTGCTGGATCTCTAGAATTTAGACCTAAAAGGAGTCCTGTATAGGCGTGCCATCATAATCCAACTCTGCAGTGTCAGAACAGAAGCCCAAATCCCAACTTTTAGCAATTCCTCAAACAGGAGCCCATTTTGTTCTGGTCACAAACCTTACTTGGCATAACAGCCTGCAAGGCATTCTTCCTAATCACCATACATATGGCTGAGAAAGAGAAAACAGTCAGACATTAATCTATCCTGTTTGGGTATATGTAGTTTATTTCTTGCCCCAGCCTGCTGAAATCCTATAGCCCAGCTCAGATTTTTTCCTCTGTGAGATGTGTGCAGACTTAACTTTGATGGTGTTACCACACCATCTCTGGGAATCTGTATTCAGTCCATGTGGTCCATTCTTTTTTAACATTTTACTGAAATACAGAAATCACTCCAAGTCCATCCAATATCATCTCAATGTCAAATGAGAAAAATGTTCTCTTTTGAGCATCCCAAAATAGTTTTTGGCTGTTAAGGTGCCCAAGAAAACAGTTTTCTAGGTCCCATCTTTTAGTTGATAGTCACAAAATCATTGTCACTCAAACCCTCTCTGTTTTGATACTACACAGAAATATAAGAGGTGGATGGGAACCCTTGAGTCCTATCTAGTCCAAACCATGTACAAATCCAGAAATTCACAGCTATCCACCCTCTTGCCCAGAGGAAGGCAAAATACCTCCAGAATTCCTCGGCCAATCTGACCCGGAAGAGAATTGTTTTTTGACCCCCAAGTGGCAATCAGCATTCCCCTGGCCATATACAAAAGGGACACTGGATCATCCCTTCTTGCCATCCCTCTCACGATCTGCCTTAATTCACAGAATCAGCAATGGCAGTCAGATGCCCATCTAGCCTTTGCTTAAAAACTTCCAAAGAAGAAGAGCTCACCACATCCCTAGGAAGCCTATTCCACTGAGGAACTGCTTTGTCAGAAAATTCTTCCTAATGAACAGCTGAAAAATTAGAATTTATTACAGCCATTAGTTCTGGTTTGTCCTTCTGAGGAAACAGCAAACAACTTTGCACCATCCTTTATATGACAGCCCTTCAAATACTTGAAGATGGCCATCATATCACTTCTCAATTATCTCTTGTTCAGGCTAAACATACGCAGTTCTCTCAGACTTTGCTCATATGATTTGGTTCCCAGACCTTTCACCATCTATGTTGACTTCCTCTGCACATATTCCATCTTACCAACATCCTTCTTAAACTATGGTTCCCAAAACCGAACACATTACAGACATGACTCGGTGCTTACACAGGGGATACCTTTACCTTTACCTTTATACTTCTCTTAATGCAGCCCCAAAATCACATTTGCATTGTTAGCTACCACATCACACCACTGACTCATGCTCAGTATATGATCCACTAAGACCCTTTGCTCCTGATTCATAATAAACATGATCAAACTTGAATAATCCAATCAAACCAGGGATGTTTCCAAAAACATTCTAAAATTACACTGCTATATAGGACTACCTCATTTCCAAAACAGAAAATATGGTCTAAAAAAATGTAGCAGGCAAAACAAAAATTTCCACTTATGTATACTTAATAAAGCTAAGAAATGTTCTTAACATTTAATAGGAAGTGCAACATTTAACTGTCTTTTATTGTGCCATCATTATAATCAGTCGCAGCTTTGTTAAAAAGAGGTATCATGTATGGGGTTAAGTACTCAAACATTTACATCTGTGACTTTCATAATAGCGAGAAGATCCTGCATACATTAGTAGAGGGGGGGAAGTAATTTGATTTTACGACCTACATGAATTTAAAAAACGATTTAAGGATTATATTTGCTGTTAGGCTAAAAACAATCTCTTTCTGAAGGACATTTCCTTCTCTAATTTCTATTGGTGTGTTGTCTGACCCAGACTTGATAGTACGGAACTGCTCTCTTTAGCCTGCTGACATCAGCAGAGTCTATGTGATCAATCACAGCTGACGGTCTCTTAAGATTGAAGCAGCCAGAATGGCTAAGGATACTGAGATGTTGTCTGTGAACAATCATTTAAAAAGGACCCTCGTTGCTCAAACTGTAAGAATTTTCCATAAGAAAGAAGAAAACAGCAGGGGAAGAGGATCCTTAGGTGTGCATCTAAATATCCCATTGCTAAATACTTCTATATTTCTAATATATACTATGATACAAATTAATATAATTAAAAGAGAAAGTTTATCTCAAAAGCTAGCTGCAAATTTCAAAAAAAGTTCAATTAAAAAACATAGCTCCTAATCACAATTTTAAA
This sequence comes from Paroedura picta, assembly GCF_049243985.1. Taxonomy (NCBI): domain Eukaryota; kingdom Metazoa; phylum Chordata; class Lepidosauria; order Squamata; family Gekkonidae; genus Paroedura; species Paroedura picta. Next base: position 158,087,700 of record NC_135369.1, read on the forward strand.
AACTCAGAATTCAGATCATAATTATTGCTCACACATGACAGGCTTTTCATTCTTCTAGGCATTTAAAGATTTCTCCATTCCTCAGGTAAATCCAAAATAGATTTTTAAAAAAATCTACTTCCAGAGCAGAATTATTTAGGAAGAAAACTAATAACAGAGGAACCAATTGATTGACATTTTCTTTAGAATTTACACCGTTGGCAACTGAGATAAATAAGATCATATGCACACATTGGCATTTACTGCACAATATACCTGGTTGTGTGCATTGACCGATTATATATTTTCCTAAAACTGCTTCCTTGAGGAACATTCTGCTAAAAGCCGATTCATTGAAACCTCTGGCTACCAGTACACAACTTAGAGGTCATTTCAAATGTAGGAGGTGCATTGTATATAGGTTTTGTTTGGTGACTAATGTTTTTGAAAGACCAGAGGTAAATTATAGACTCCACTTAGAACATTTCAGTACGTGCACAACAAAACGTATTTTGTATACAATTATTTGTGGATGTAATAACATTTATTTAGGAATTAGTGAGAGGGCTATGAAGACCAGAATCTGTGAACGCAGGTCTAAAATCAAACACAAGCAACTAGATGCACCCTTAGCCTCTCACTTTCTAGAAGCAGGTAATACAGAGGATGACTTCAAATTTCTGGTTCTTAAAATGTTTCATCCCAACAAATTTAATAATGTGAACATGAAGAGAGTTTTATTAGAACAAGGGGTAGTCATGATTTTCAGACATCGAACACTGGTTCCCCATGGTCTTATTTCCTGATTTGTCATGTTTTGCTTGGGTTGTTTGGAGTAGGAGATATTAGAGCAAATATGTGTGTACTAAGAAAATAATTTATAATTTTGGTAACTTTTAATTGCATACAGTGTTTTGTGAACATAATATATAACTGATATGACCATGTATGTTAAGAACAGATTGTTGAGTTTGCTATATGACTTTAAAGATTTTTGTAATTTGATGGTGCACTTTAAGTTTTCTTTGTCAATCATCTTTGAAAGATACTATAAAATAGATCCCCCTTCAAGGATCGCTGCCTTGTTGTGGCAAGGGGGCTTGCGTAGTTCAGTGAAGCTATGAGCTACACCGTGCAGGGCCACCCAAGACGGACAGGTCATAGCTGAGAGCTCTGACAAAAGGTGATCCACTGGAGAAGGAAATGGCAAACCACTCCAGTATCTTTGCCATGAAAACTCTATGGACAGTTCCAATAGGCATAACGATATGACGCCGGAAGATGAGCCCCTCAGGTCGGAAGGTGTCCAATATGCTACTGGGGATGAGCAGACGGCTAGTACAAGTAGCGCCAGAATGAATGAAGCGACTGGGCCAAAGCCGAAAGGACGCTCAGTTGTGGAAGTAACTGGTGGCGAAAAGACAGTCCGATGCTGTAAAGATTTTTATTCCATAGGAACCTGGAACGTCAGATCCATGAATCAAGGTAAGCTGGACGTGGTCAAACAAGAAATGACAAGACTGAACATCGACATTTTAGGAATCAGTGAACTAAAATGGACAGGAATGGGTGAATTTAATTCAGATGACCATCAGGTATACTATTGTGGACAAGAATCTCACAGAAGAAATGGAGTAGCCTTCATAATCAATAAGAGAGTAGGAAAAGCAGTCTTGGGATACAATCCCCAAAACGACAGAATGATCTCAGTTCGAATCCAAGGCAAACCATTCAACATCACAGTGATCCAGGTCTATGCCCCAACCACTGCTGCTGAAGAGGATGAAGTTGATCAGTTCTATGAAGCCCTACAACACCTTCTAGAAGCAACGCCAAAAAATGATGTGCTTATCATCATGGGGGATTGGAATGCTAAAGTAGGAAACCAAAAGATAACTGGGATAACAGGCAAGTTTGGCCTTGGAGTACAAAATGAAGCAGGGCACAGGCTGGTAGAATTTTGTCAAGAGAATACAATGGTCATAGAAAACACTCTTTTCCAACAACCCAAGAGACGACTCTACACATGGACATCACCAGACGGTCAACACAGAAATCAGATTGACTATGTGCTCTGCAGCCAAAGATGGAAAAGTTCTATCCAGTCAATAAAAACAAGACCAGGAGCTGATTGTGGTTCAGATCATGAGCTTCTTGTTGCAAAATTTAGGCTTAAATTGAAGAAAGTAGGGAAAAGCACTAGGCCACTCAGGTATGAACTAAATCATATCCCCAACGAATACACAGTAGAGGTGACAAATAGATTTAAGGAATTAGATCTGATAGACAGAGTGCCTGAAGAACTATGGACGGAGGTTCGCGACATTGTACAAGAGGTAGCAACTAAAACCATCCCAAAGAAAAAGAAATGCAAGAAATCAAAATGGCTGTCTGAGGAAGCTTTACAAATAGCTAAGGAGAGAAGGGAAGTGAAAGGCAAGGGAGAAAGAGAAAGATACACCCAACTGAATGCAGAATTCCAGAGAAAAGCTAGAAGAGATAAGAATGCCTTCTTAAATGAACAGTGCAAACAAATAGAAGAAAACAATAGAATGGGGAGGACCAGAGATCTTTTCAAGAAAATTGGAGATATGAAGAGAACGTTTCATGCAAAGTTGGGTATGATAAGGGACCAAAATGGTAGGGACCTCACAGAAGCAGAAGAGATTAAACAAAGGTGGCAAAATTATACAGAACAACTATACAAGAGCGAGCTTAACATCCCTGATGACCACAGTGGGGTAGTTACTGACCTGGAGCCAGACATCCTGGAATGTGAAGTTAAATGGGCCTTAGGAAGTCTGAGCAATAATAAAGCTAGTGGTGGTGACAGCATTCCAGTTGAACTATTCAAAATCTTAAAGGATGATGCAGTAAAAGTGCTACACTCAATATGCCAGCAAATTTGGAAAACTCAACAATGGCCACAGGATTGGAAAAGGTCAGTTTACATTCCAATCCCAAAGAAGGGCAATGCCAAAGAATGTTCAAACTACCGCACCATTGCACTAATTTCTCATGCTAGCAAAGTTATGCTCAAAATCCTACAAGCTAGGCTCCAGCAATATGTGGACCGAGAACTTCCAGAAGTACAGGCAGGATTTCGAAGAGGCAGAGGAACTAGAGATCAAATTGCCAACATACGCTGGATCATGGAAAAAGCTAGGGAGTACCAGAAGAACGTATACTTCTGCTTCATTGACTATGCTAAAGCCTTTGATTGTGTGGAGCACAACAAATTGTGGCAAGTTCTTAAAGAGATGGGAATACCAGAGCATCTTATTTGTCTCTTGAGAAATTTATATGCAGGTCAAGAAGCAACAGTGAGAACTGAACATGGGATCACTGACTGGTTCAAAATTGAGAAAGGAGTTCGGCAAGGCTGTATACTGTCGCCTTGCCTATTTAACTTGTATGCAGAGCACATCATGAGAAATGCGGGATTAGAGGAGTCACAAATTGGGATCAAGATTGCAGGGAGAAATATCAACAACCTCAGATACGCAGATGATACCACTCTAATGGCAGAAAGTGAAGAGGAACTAAAGAGTCTGTTGATGCGGGTGAAGGAGGAGAGTGCAAAAGTTGGCTTGAAACTCAACATCAAGAAAACAAAGATCATGGCATCCGGCCCTCTCAATTCCTGGCAAATAGATGGGGAAGAAATGGAGATAGTGACAGATTTTATTTTCCTGGGCTCCAAGATCACTGCAGATGGGGACTGCAGCAAAGAAATTAAAAGACGCTTGCTCCTGGGGAGGAAAGCTATGGCAAATCTAGACAGCATCCTAAAAAGCAGAGACATCACCCTGCCAACAAAAGTGCGTTTAGTCAAGGCTATGGTATTCCCAGTTGCAATGTATGGCTGTGAAAGTTGGACCATAAGGAAGGCCGAGCGTCAAAGAATTGAGGCTTTTGAACTCTGGTGCTGGAGAAGACTCTTGCGAGTCCCTTGGACTGCAAGGCGAACAAACCGGTCAGTCCTAGAGGAGATCAACCCTGACTGCTCTTTAGAAGGCCAGATCCTGAAGATGAAACTCAAATACTTTGGCCACCTCATGAGAAGGAAGGACTCCCTGGAGAAGAGCCTAATGCTAGGAGCGATCGAGGGCAAAAGAAGAAGGGGACGACAGAGAATGAGGTGGCTGGATGGAGTCACTGAAGCAGTAGGTGCAAACTTAAAAGGACTCCAGGGAATGGTAGAGGACAGGAAGGCCTGGAGGATCATTGTCCATGGGGTCGCGATGGGTCGGACACGACTTCGCACATAACAACAACAACAATAAAATAGATTAGCCCAGTTCAAATAACAACTGGTGCATGCTACGGCAAGTAAGACTCCTAAGGTCGCATATATTAGTAAAGATTCCAACTCATAATTGGAGAGTATTGCTTCCTGCTTTTAGTGTCCCATCTTTTTGTATGTTCCTACCTATCTGTTTGTAATTGTTATATTGTATATTTTAGACCTTGCTTGAAGAAGAATTCAAAACAGAAAGTGACTCCAGAAACTGTCCTTTTACAAGGTTTTTCAAAATAAAGAAATAAGACATTTTACACAAGTTTCTCTGCATGAACTTTAATCATGTTGATGTTTAGAACCAACACAGGTTCAAATAATTAAAAGGCATATTATTATCTGTACAATAAATTAGGCCACACAGGGCTGGTGGGAGGAGTTGGCACTCCTTGTGTACCTGACCAATGTATGGCCAATCAGGTAGGCTGCCCCACCCCAATTGGCTGTCTGTCCAACGAACAGCCAATCAGGTAGGCGGTCTCACCCCTGGCTAGATTCCCCTCCACCACCAACCCACTCCACTCGACTGCCTGAGAGAGGTATGACATTCAGTGAGCATGAACTGGGAGGAGAGGGAGGGTCTGGGACTGCAGCCGGGACCAGGGCCTGGGAGGAAAGAGAGGCAAGCCCTAGCCTTGGGGGATGGGGAAGGCCGCAATCCCAACCAGTGCTCCACCACCTCAAAACAGCCCACCACAGCCTGTCCAGGCCTCAGTGGGCATGCCTAGGTTGGGGGGCAGGAGGTGAGTCTCTGCCAGCACTCCCTCCCACCCCAAGAAAGCATGTGGTGGCCTCTCTAGGCCTCGGCAGGCCTGCCTAAAATGGTTGGGAGAAAAGGCTAGCACCCATTGTATTTTAAATTACAACAGGCTAACTATATAAAATCAGGGCTTTTAATATTAGAAAATGAAAATAGCCTAAGGTTCAAATACATAGAAAAACTTAGGGACTTTGTGCAGAACCATAAATATAGTGAAGATGCTACATTTTTTGTGTTTTGCATGACATCGCCAACATCCAGTGGCTAAGCAACAAGCCGCTAGCTACATCCTCCATTTTAAAGCGCTAGCTGGAGAACCACATAAAGTAGATTCCCCAACCTAAAAAGTGTGAGCTACAGGAGGGCAACCAGCAGGCCACATGCTACAGAAATGTATGGAGGCAAAGAAGCACTATCTCCGCCTCCAATGTTCCACCCTTGCACCCGCCTCCCTCTCCCTTCTCTTGGGAGGGTTTTTTTTTAAAGCAAACTGCCCGAAGCAACAAATAGGCATACAAGTGTGCAGGCAAAGCAAAAAAATTCTAAGGCAGCTCTCTTATGACCCCACTGCCCATTATAGCATTTTGTAGTGACACTCCCTATACTTTTTCAAAAGTGCCCACAGGCTCAACTAAGGTTGTCAGATGGTTTCAACAAAAGTCCTGGACACACTAGATAAAAAATTGTTGACTAGTATGATATGGGATAAGGAAGGCCGAGCGTCAAAGAATTGAGGCTTTTGAACTCTGGTGCTGGAGAAGACTCTTGCGAGTCCCTTGGACTGCAAGGCGAACCAACCGGTCAGTACTAGAGGAGATCAGCCCTGACTGCTCTTTAGAAGGCCAGATCCTGAAGATGAAACTCAAATACTTTGGCCACCTCATGAGAAGGAAGGACTCCCTGGAGAAGAGCCTAATGCTGGGAGCGATCGAGGGCAAAAGAAGAAGGGGACGACAGAGAATGAGGTGGCTGGATGGAGTCACTGAAGCAGTAGGTGCAAACTTAAATGGACTCCGGGGAATGGTAGAGGACAGGAAGGCCTGGAGGATCATTGTCCATGGGGTCGCGATGGGTCGGACACGACTTCGCACATAACAACAATGATATGGGAACAGTTGGCTACAGTCAACATGCTACCTCCCATTTTGTAAATAGCAAAAAGCAAACAAAAGTGTGTACCACACAGATACATCTTCCCCCTCAAGCCTACCTCAGAATTTGTCCAACTGCCTCAGGATTCCCTCACAGCCACCCATTCCTGTCACAGCTGTAACCATTTCCAGTCCTACAAGCTTCTTCAACACATGCTCACTCCTCCCTTCTCAGCATATTAACTCCATCAAGCTTTGCCTTCTGCCTCAAGAGCACTCCAGATTCAAACTTGGCAGCCATTTTCCTCTAGTTATCTCCATGCCCTCATTTCCTCCCTTCAGTTGCAAAAGCTGTGTTGCCAGACCCCTTCTGACACTCTCTGCTAACTAGCCAGCCCTCACACATAGGTAGGAGCTTAGTCACTCTTGGACATCAATCACACCCAGCTCTCCCAGGCAAGAGAGGAAGCTACACAATGATTTAAGTTGGTTCACTGCTTGTGTCAAGAATTCTCGTGCAGTTCTAGTTGGTGAGGTCATTTTTCAACTTACGAGCAATTTCACTGCTGTGAGAATCTCACAATTAGAAAATAACAGATATTTATATGTCTGGCCCTTTCTCAATTTATTTCCTGGACAAAGTACTGAACTGTCCAGTTCAAATTCAGCTCCTGGCAGCCCTAAGGTCAACAAATTCTGTAGGGTTGATAATGGGCATGCAGCCTTCCATTCCCAAGAAATATGTTTTTGTTATTTAGGCTAATTTTAGCTGAGTTGAATAACGCTTATTCCTAATACCAGTACCATATTTATTTGTGAATAGGCAGATTCACTTCCTAGGAGGACCTTGTCAGGAAACAGTATAGTACATTTTTTCCCGTGTGTTGCAGACAAGGTAACATGACAAATACAATAAACACACAAATTAATTAAAACTAACCAATGCCACTAAGTAATTATGATCAATGCAGGTCCAGTTTATCACACATTCCATGATCAAACTTCCTTATCAACATTTCCCAATGCTAGTAATTAACAAAGTTAAAGTAACCACCTTTTATAAAAGCCAAGGTTACTATGACGTTTTTCTTTTTGGAGTCACACTGTATAGATTAAGAATCTTGCATTAATCTGCAATGTTAAATTTGCAATTCAGGTAGCATTTCTCTGCTGGTGTAGACAACTATCCTGACACTTTCTTATAAAACTTGCACTTTATATAAGCATATACTCATTCACTGACCAGGATAATGAAATTGATAAAGTATTTCCTTGTAAATCAAACTCTTGTACTTTGTACAAACATAATCCAAGGCACCATAACTACCAGGTGCATGTATATTTATTTCCCATAACAAACAAGCCTTAATGTTTAAGGCATTAAAGTAGCCCAAGAGATAAAGTTGCTAGAAACTCTAAATGGGGGTCATTTGTACATCTCTCATTTTTGCACTGAATTCATTCATTCATTCATTCATTCATTCATTCATTCACTCACTTCTGAGGATGTTTTCCATGGAATTATACCTTTAGTGCAGACAAAAAAGGAAATCTAACTTCAGGACATTAATTTCATAAGGGCAGAATGGTAGGCTGTAGGAATTCTTAGTCCTTTCATACACCTGAATCAATCAGTAAAATTTGGTTGAGGCGAGGGGGGGATGTCCCAGGATTTATGAACTGAAGGTCCCACCTACTGCTAAGCAGTATTACTGGCGAGGTAGACCTCGGCCTGAGTGACATCGGTGGGTGGATGCATCTGGGAATGTGCAGCATTTGACTGGGATGGGGAAGGCTGTTTTATCTGTGTTTTATCTGAGGGATTGTTAACTTCTTGTGATTAGTGGGGTTTTAATTTGAAAGTGATTTTATTGGATTGGATTGTTATATTTTATTCTGTTTTATCTTGTTGTAAACCACCTCAAGTTGACTTTATCGGGAGGGGTGGCATAGAAATTAAATTATAAAACAAAAATAAAATCTAAAAATGGAGAACTGTACTTGCTTAACACCAGCTTTATTTAGTATATATATATTAGATGGTTTGGAATACTAGAAATTAACTATAAATGGTAGAAATATTGTCAAATTTTATTTTCTGAAGAACTTCAATATTCTGCTGTTTTAAAATGTAAGAATCATTAAAGGACTAAAACAGAGGGGGTTTGGGGGGAAGGGCTTGGACTAAACTAGGAAAAAATCATATAAATATTTCAATGATGATTCATCTGAGCCCGAGGCAATCTCTTGTGAGTCATCTAGTCTGTCCCTTCAAGTCATAACAAGTTTGAATTCTTCATTTCTAACTCAATGATTTGCTGGGTTTGTAAATAGAACATACTTCCCATGGGGCCCTCAATGAGTCTTCCAAGTGAAAGAAATACTCTGAGGACCAGAGACTAGGTTGACTAATATAAAATTTTATTTTTATACAGTTTGAGTTATATTCAGATGGTAGAAACAACAGATCCTAATATCTTCACTACCTTTTTAGCACATAAAAAGAATCCTATACAGCCTGATGGCATTGCAGGAACTAAACTAAGGCCATGTATCATCATCTTCTAACCCTGTCTGATAGTGGGCAAGCAGAGCTTTGACTCATTAAAGTTTATACTTTGGAAAATTTTGTTAGTCCTTACTGAACTCAAATTTTGTTCTACTACTACCAACTACCATGGCTACCCTTCCGAATCTGTCTGATATGTTTCAGAAGAACAATCTACACTATCTACATCACCAGGCTAGTAGCGCCCAACCTGTCTATGGAACACCTGGCTACAGTGATCCATACAGCAGTCACTTCCAGACCAGACTTCTGTAACTTTCTCAACATGGGCCTTCCCTTGTCCTTTGACCTGGAAATTACAGCTGGTGAAAATTTGGGTGCTAGGGTCCTCTCTAGGTCATTTTGGAGGGCCCATATCCAGCCAGTGCTGAGGCAGCTGCATTGGCTGCCAACTGTGTTCCCAATCAAGTTCAAGGTTTTGATATTAATCTTCAAGGGCATTCGCAGTCTAGGACTCAAATATCTGAGGGACCACCTGCCTCCTTATGCCCCCTGCAGGGCCTTTCAGGCTGCAGGTTTGAATTTACTGGTGGTTTCTGGCCCATGAGCGGTATGCTTCGCCTCAACCAGGGCAAGGACCTTTAAAGTCCTGCCCCCAACCTGGTGGAATGAGCTCCCAGAAGAGCTGAGGGCCCTGATGGAGCTGGTGCAGTTCTGCAGGGCCTGTAAGACAGAGCTCTTCCACCAGGTATTTGGTTAGGCCAGGCCATGGAAGATCTGGGGTCCTTCATCAGGATTCCCAGTACATCTAGGGCAGGAGTTGCCCTTCCCCCATGGCTGGCTATGCAAGGAGTGTAGGGGGCAGATATTTTCAGCCGGCACCAGATTGGAGGGTTGGGAGGGAGGAAAGAGGGATTATGCTGCCAGGGGGGTTATAATTGTATTTTATTGTTATTTTACTGGGATTTTATTGTAAATTACCAGAAGCCAGTTTGGACTGGGAGTGATGGTCAATAAATAAAATAAATGAATGAAAATAAATATAGCAATATTACATCAGAGGCACCCCTTATGCAAAATTTAGAAAATCATTAGATAAAAACAGATTTTTTGATAAATCAGAATACCCCAATCCAGTGATTTCTTGCCATATTCGGAGTTGTCAGTATGTTCCAAAACCTCCTTCACCCACAAGACTTTCCCAAAGGAAAGCAAAAGGGGAATAGCAGCAAACAATTAGAAAACTTGTCCATTATAGACCTTTTAAAGCGTACATTCATATTTGCATTTTCAGCATGTCTTATGCATCTTTTATTAGCACAAAATGAAACAGACTAAATAATCAAGATGCAAAATATTTCTTCCTGCCCCTCAAAATGCCAATGACCCATAAATTGAATCACATATTTATCATATTACAAAACAAGAGGTCATTTTGTGACATCAGAATTGCAGATTTATTCCAAAACTGAGTTACTAAATTAGATGTTTGCAAAACACAAGCTTTTGTGTTCATGTGTCTGGCATCCTCATATTTCTACTTACAGGATGTTGAGAGTTTTATAATTTGGGTGTCACGTGAAAATTAAACAGAGTTACCCTTAGTTTGAGATTTATTTTAAAGAATTAAGAAACCTTATTAAAGGGTAGAATATCTAGAAAACATATCTAGAGAGAGTGCAATATGTTAATTAATATTATTTCTCATCTACATACTTGCATATGCAAGAGCAGTATATATATTTCCTGTTTTAACAGGAAATTTTTACAGAATTAATTCAACTTCGGAAAGCACATACAACCTTAACTGTTTCCCAGAAACTTATGAAAAACCAATCAGATCATATTGCAGTGATTCCCAAAGTTACTAACCAGAAAAATCATTTGAGGAATGAATACTTATCAATAATCTCTAAAGCATTTTAGTCAATTGTACCTGAAACTTTTAGTGGGATAATTGTTCTGTGGTCCAGATTCAGTTCTCCAAGTTTATCAAATCCACTGGGTTGGGTTTACCAATTCTCCTCCAAATTCATTTTCTAAAAGAAAATCAATAAAATATTTTTTCAGTCATGGTACAAAACCCATTATTCCATTGCTTCCTATATACTTTATAATAAATTGAAGGACAATCAAATAACTTGGCTGGTCCAAGGAACCTTGAGCGGAGGGGAAATTACTGCTACCATTATTCCACAAACGCACTATGTAACAATAATCAAAGTATCTTTAAATTTCCTTCCTTGTACTGTACTAACTTATGGTATAAAGTATACCTCTGAGCAGAAAACATATATCCAATGCCTACAAATGACTAAAAACTTCAATTATAGTATTTGCTGGTGTATAAGACTACTTTCCCCCCCTGAAAAACATGCCTCCAAGTGGGGGGGTCGTCCTATACGCCGGGTGCACTTCAGTTGGGATAGACATAGCTGCCCATAGTGGCCCATAGTACTGTAATGTAATGTAACAAACTCTATATTTTGAGTGGAAATGTTGGGGGGTCGTCTTATACGCCCAGTCGTCTTATACACCGGCAAATACGGTATTCAAGTTTTCTGTCATTAATGTCATTATGAGCTGATTATATGGTGCCACTGTCCTGTTGATTGTAATTAACTTTCTGCCAAGTAAAGAGTACATAGGATTAAAAAGTAATGCTATTCTTCATTATTTTTGCTGGCTCATTGTAACAAGTACAAAATTAGGATGTTGCTCTTATAAACTGTGATAACACTAATGTTCCCATCTTATAGTGGGGTCTACTTGAGGCTTTTGAGGCAAGCATATCAGCCAAAACAGCATGCTTTGGTGGACCACTTGTCATCTGCACACCTCAGTCTCACAAAAATGCTGTGGTATCAAAACAGAAAACTTACAAATGACCACCAAACTTAACAGAGAACTGTAACGTGTGATTTTTGGGAATTTATAAAGGAATGATGACAAAAAGAGGCAGTTACATACATCTTATTTATTTATTTAAAGTATTGTTATGCCATCTTTACATCTGATTAGGGTCCCCAAGGTGGTGAGCATGAAAATACATTCTGAACAATTAAGATCTGAACAATTATTAATTGTATTTAAAATTATAAAATAATTAATTACAAATACATAAGTATACAACAGTAGAATCAGGGAGGAGGCCAAGAAGCGACTACAACTGTGGTAACAAGAGAGCTGTGAGCCTCCTTGAGGTACTGGCCTAATTCCGCAAGGAATTCCGCAAGGATGGAAAATGCCAAGAGAGTGATCATATGAAAGTGGGGCAAATCCCTGATTCCACATGATGCAGCTCCTGAGCAAACCCTTTCCTGGGCCTGTTGTGGATCAGGCCCTCAGTTGGCCTGAGCTACGGGAATATGGGAGAATCCACATTTCCTTAGCCATTGTGGGGGCCAACAGGGCCTGCCCCACAGCAGGCCTGTGTGGACAGGGAAGAGCAGGGCCTTCCAGGTCCAGCTCCTCCCTGCCCTGTGGTGACACAGAGAGGGCAAATAATGCCCTGGTTGGTTTCATGGTGCTGTGCTGCACTGAAATTTGTTCCCCAAGGGAACACAGTAAACTTCAGAGCTTTATGCTCCACAGCACTGCACTGCCAGTGAACCAGTGTAGCCATCGCTGTGTGGAATGGGCTGATGTGGCATAACTAAATGTGGCTTTTTGATTGATGGCAATTATGGTTCTCCATCTTTGGAAATTGTTAAACAGAGGCTGGATAGCCATCTGACGGAGAGGCTGATTCTGTGAAGGTTCAAGGGGGTGGCAGATTACAGTGGAGGAGCGATAGGGTTGTGAGTGTCCTGCATAGTGCGGGGAGTTGGACTAGATGACCCAGGAATTACCTTCCAACTCTATTTTTCTATGATTCTATGAAGGTAGTTCTCTGCGAATACCACTACTTTCAGGCACTAACTTACAAAAGGACATTAAAACAAGAACAAAAAAAAATACAGCTCACAATGAAATGCCAATAACTAAACAGCAGATAAAATCATAACAAAACGAGAACCTATAACGAACTGAAACCAGAAGAATATTTCAGCCACTACCACCACTTCAAATGCCATCTAACCTCAAGTGAATCAGGGTCAAGCATTCAGTCCAGAGAAGTGAATTCTAGAATGTTGGTTCTGCACTGAGAAGGACTTGGCATATACTGATAATAGACTTGGCATCACTGATAATTGTGTGGTGGTGGGAAAAAGCACAAGAGTGCCTCCTCAGCTGATTTGAAAGCACATGAGAGTTCATGTTGGAGACATGAGGACCCTGACAACCAAGGACTTTCAATGATAAAAGTGTTTTGAATTGAATCCAAAGGTTCTTTATAGGAACTGGCACAATAGGCCTGCATTCTGAATCAGCTGTAGATTCTGGGGACTTTTTAAAGAGAGAGAGAGAGAGAGCTTGGTGCAATAGTTAGGAATGTGAATTTCTAACCTGGGAAGCCAGGTTTGAATCCCCTCTCCCCCACATGCAGCCAGCTGGGTGGCCTTTGGCTCACCACAGCACTGATAAAGTTTTTCCAACAGAGCAGTAATATCAGGGCTCTCTCAGCCTCACAGGGAAGGTGATTGTAAGCCGCTTTGGGACTCCATTGGATAGAGAACATCCTCCCCCTCCCCCTCTTCTTCTTCTTCTTCTTCTTCTTGTAGTTCACATAAATCATACTAGTATGGAAGACACTAACTGCACAATCCTAAACAGGTTTACTAAAAAGTATGTCTTACTGAGTCCAGTGGGACTTAATGCTTAGCAATTACATCTAGAATTGCAGCCTTAGTTGTATGTAATTGTAGCCTTGTCAGAATTCTCTAAGTGTATAAATAATATACCAACCTAAATTACTGAAAGGCTAAGCTGCAGGGAAATAATGACATTGCTCCTAATATTATTCCTACTGTTATGATGGTCAGTCTGACAAAGAGTGCTTACACTCAAAAGCTCACGCCTTGAATAAATCTTTGTTGGTCTTAAAGGTGCTAGTTGACTTTGATTTTATATTTCTCCAACTAACAGTCTTGTTCACAAAAAGCTCTCTCTTGTTTTCAAAAAGTTTTCAAAAAGCTTGGCCAGTGCAAGAATTGGTTGGAAATACAGTGTACCTTGCAAGCCCAATCAACCCAGGAGGTCCCTTCCATGACTCAGGAGGTCCCATGATTCTATGATTCAATCCTCTCCAGTAGTGAAATCAATATACACACTGCCAGTTAGTTAAAGCTTGTCATGTTAACTGTTCACTTGCTCCATTTGTTTCTGAAGGTCATCCATTTTAAATAACATCGGATCATCAGATCTTGAACAGTTACCATGCAGACAATTACATCCCCCTGTTCCAGAGAAAGACCAGTGATATAGTTTACATGCCACTCTACAGATGTGTCTATTGTCCATCTATTATTTGCTGTTCTATAAAAAAACAAGTCTGATGTTATTACGTTGACATTTGTTAAGAAGAAGAGGATTGAGGATTGCTTGCCTTCCTAGTTCCTAATTCTGCAGCGACTAGAGACAAACCTAGCAATACAGCACTATTTACGTGATAAATGGTAACACAAGCAGTCATCAGTGGCAAATGTCACGTCCTTGGTCTAACCATATCATAATATTGTTTGCTGAATGAACCAGGAAGCATTTCCTACATTTAGTATGGCTGTCTGATCTACAAAGCTCCAGAAAAGAAGAGCTGATTTTTTGAACCCCACTTTTTACTACCCAAAGGAGTCTCAAAACATCTTGCAATCACCTTTCCTTTGTTTTGACCACAACATACACCCTGTGAGGTAGGTGAGGCTGAGAGAGCTCTGAAAGTACTGTGACTGGTCCAAAGTCAACCAGCTGGCCACAGGTGTGGGAATGGGGAATCAAGCCTGGTTCTCCAGATTAGAGGCTGCCGCTCTTAACCACTACACCAAGCCGGTTCTCAAGAGAAGAATTAAACTCAGCTCAAAGTCTGTTGGTTTACTATCTTCTTAGCAGAACTATTTTCAAGTTTTTTTTTTTAAGTAATTGCCCAATACTTGATTCTTTGTTTTAATTTTTGTTTCAATTTTGTTTTTCTGTTGATATTGGACTTGTTTGGCACCTTATACAGAAAAATCATGAAAGGAGTTCTGGGCACTGTAAAAGCCAGATAAAGGTGTTCCTAGGTCCTTGAAACACAGATCGTGATAGAATATAGTATTTTAAAGGTTTGTAAGCCTTTGGCTGTGTCAGGGGAGATAGTCCATATGGGGGATTCAGGAAATGGCTTTTGAAAAATATAAATGTAATATAAAAGTTCTCCTCTCAGAGTTTGGGCAGTAGTCCAGAATTAAATTCCACTGAAAATTACCAAATATATATATTTATTTATAATTTAATTTATACCCCACCCCTCTCGACAAAGTATGCCTGAGGCGGCTTACAAAAAGATAAAAAATAAAATACAACAATTTTCATTAAAAACCCCTCAATTAATCCCCAATAAAATAATAGTACAATCTAAAAACTCCAAAAGATGGGGAAAACAACATCCCTTCCCCATCCCAGTCAGTAGATCGCGTACCCCAACTGCATCCATACTCTGGCACAACCAGGTGGATCTCACACAGCGCCTTCCAATAGGCGGGACCTCCAGTTCGTAAATCTTGGGAGAGCCCTTCCTCCCCAGCCTCAACCAAAAGCCTGTGGAACGTTGATAAACCCTGCAGAATGGTGATAGTACAAGAACCCTGAATGCCTTTGATAAAAGCTTCAGAAAACATTGCTAAAATTAGAGCAGGTGATCAGTTTAAGTGCCTGCTTCTAGTACAGAGTTCCAAATTCATAGGCAGTAATTAAACAGTCTGTGGCAATAAGGAAAGAAGTATTAATGGGTCTGCAGTGAAGTATGTCAGGAAACTGAAGGAGAACCTTTGGAGCTTACTGTACTGTTTATGATTAGCTGAATTCAACATCACTAACATCTGTCCTTTCAAAGATTCTGTATGGCATTTCTTTCTTTTCAAATGTAATAACCTAAGTGTAGGGCTGAGGATTCAAAGCTCTATATGGCCTGGAAGACCTGTATTTACAGAACTGCCTTTTCCATTATCAGTACTTGCTCAGGATCTATGGTCCAAAAGAAATAAAACTTTCCTTGACGAGAGCCAGGGCCTTTTTGGTCCTGGCCCCAGCCTGGTGGGATGCTCTCCCCGGTGAGATTAGGACCCTTTGAAAACACAGTTCCAGAAGGCCTAAAAGACAGAGCTGTTCTGAAAAGCCTAAGGTTGAGGATAGGAAAATAAAACCAAAGGAATGCTGGCCTCCCTGATTGAGAAATTCCACCTACAAAACATCAACCTGCCCAATAGGAATTAACCCCCCATAAGGTTTTAGAAGGTGGTTTAATATATGTTTTAAATTAATATAGTAATAGTTTTAATCATGTAAATTGAACTATTTGTATATTTACAAAATTAAGTTATTGTTATTATGAATGTTTAGTGTTATAATGTTAACTAGCTGATTCAACAGCTTGTGAATATTATAACATTAAGCATGTAAGACTTCAGTAACAAGGCTGAAGTTTCAGAATTAATTGGGACCATTTTGTGACCACAAGGTAGGGAAATAGGACAGGGATACAGACTTCCTCTGAATCTTGTTCACGTCCTCTAAAGATCACACGGCTTCTCCCTATTTGGACTTTGAAACAACTACAGATCACAACAGAAGATTCCTGTGGATAAGAATGGCCATGAACTAGACAGATACAGTTTATGTTGGTTCATGGCCAAATCACAAACTAAACCACAAACGTAATTGAACCAGGAGGTCTGTTCACAAACCAAATTGGTTTGTGGAACCACAAACCCCATTGAAAAGAATCACCGTATATTTTAATAGGGTTTGCAGAAAGTCCGAGAAACAGCTGAGTGGAAGGGAGCACCACTCCCTGCAACTCAGCTGTTTTGGGGGCTTTCTTGAGCATTTTGTTTAAAGTTTAAAGGGAATGCACAAGGCAGCCCAAAACAGCTGCTCCCAACCACACAACTGTTTTTGCAGCTTTCTGCTTTATCCACAAATTGCCACAAACTGCTTTAAAAGTTCAAGATTGTAGAATTGTCATTAACAGGGCAAAATTCATAACAAATTTTGCTTCATTCATTCATTCATTCATTCATTCAATATTTATATACCGCCCTCCCTGAGGCTCAGGGAAGTTCATGGTTCAGTTTGTGCCTATTCCTATTTCTGAATCCTAGAGCCAGGAGACAATATCATGAGAAGGCCTTGGCTTCTATGACCTGTTATTGGCCATTCAGAGGAATTGGTTGGCCGCTGTGTGAGGCAGGATGCTGGACTAGATGGACTATTGGTCCGATCCAGCAGGGTTCTTCTTATGTTCTTAAGTTCTAGCATGGTACCTACAACTTCTATGTTAGTTGGACCCTATGATAAGTCTTAATTCAAGGGAGAAGGCCTTTTTTTAACTTTTAGAAAATGAAATAATGGGGGTAAAAGGTGTCATCTGATGGTCAGAAGTCTCTCTTCATTGAAGAAAGATTCCCCATTGGAGGAAGACTTTTTGAAAGGGAGTAATAGTATCCAACTTAGTGAAAAGCAGTAACAGGATCCACTCCTTTGTCTACATGAGTTGGACCACATTTAAATTCCATGTACAAAAATACCTCCCCCACTTGCAGCAGCTTGAAATGTCTCCCCCTCAAAGTGCTATTTCTGAAGTATGGAGCGTTTCTAGGAACAGAATGAAAAGGGGGAACTGAAGAGTCGCTGAAGCAAAACTGCAACCACCCCTGTGCATGTGGATCTTTTACATGCTTCATACAAACAGCTAGTTTCCAGTCTGGTAGCACCTTAGTCTTTTTTAGCTATAGCTATGAAACACAGAAGATGAATACCTCCCAAATTCTCATTTATAGTCTTATTTCTTGCTTAGTAATTTTGCAGTAAGCACACAGTTAGCCAGCAGATTGGAATATGCAGACTTCCTGTACGATTAATAATGAAATTATTAACTCTTGCATTTCAGCCCTACTTAACACCAGCAAACTTTAAAATGCCTGTTTAACATGTCTGAAGAGCTTAAGACAACAAACTCACCATTGCTTCCCAAAGCTACAATCCTCTCAGCCCTCGGTTCTGTCAAAACTGGCTCACAATGGGTGGTTTAATCACTATCGCCTAAAATAGCAGCGCTTCATATAGCTTTAATTATATATTAAGCTCATATATGCAAAACAGAAATTGCGCCATGGAAACTCTGAAACTGTACATCCTTTTTTTTCAAAATATTTGTTTACACAATAAATGCATGTTTGTCATGGGAAACTTCTGATTAAGCATTACAGAGTTTATGCTGTGAATTAATGTCTTTTACTGAAGTTCTTCTGCTTCAGCACTACGGCTGGTGACTGTAACCACAGCAGTGCAAAGGCAACCCCCTTATGACATACATTATTCATTACCACAGGCAACTTGAGCAGAAAGCAGAGGATTCAACTTTGACTTCTGCAGCAAAATTTAACATATTTAAATTTAACATATAGCTCCTTTCTGCCTTATCCATGCATAATTCACATGAACTGTGAAGTTTCAGAGGACCTCATTCCTTTGCACTGGGGCAGAATCTTTACCTATTTTTGTGGTAAACTGACATTTCCAAGCTAGGTGCTAGAACTGATTTAACCAGTTCTGTGTAACAATTACAGATTAAACCCATTAACTCTCATTTCGATGCCTACTACTTGATTTCCAAAGTGTAGCATGTCAGTGGCTCAAGCAGGGATGCCACGGCAATCTTCTTTTCCTCACCCAAAATATAACAATAGAGGAAGCAAGAAGCAATGTTAATTGCTCCTTCCTTCTCTCACATAGAATGGAGAGAAGTGAGCACTGAGGTCCCACAATAGGTACTGGGATTGGTTCAATTTAATTTATTCATAGGTTATCTGGAATTAGGGGTTTACAGCAAAGTAACCAAGTTTTCAGATGATATTAGATTATTCAGGATGGTGACAACCAAGGAAGCTATCTAAACTGGGTGACTGGGAAACAAAATGGCAAATAAAATTCAACATAAACAAATATGTGATGCAACCCCCCCCCTCCCATTTTAAATATATGTTGATGGAGTCTGAACTGGCCAAGTCTGAAACCAAAAGAGACTTTAGGCTTTAGTAGACAGCTCAATGGAAACATGGCCTCAGTCTACAATAGTGGTGAAAAAGGCAAATTCTGTCCTTGAAAAAGGCAAATTCTGTCCTTATTTTGGGCAATTCTCATGGAACTCAATGAAGCTTACTCTCTCATAGAGTGCTTAGTCTCACAACCTTGGTTATTTAACTTCTCAACCATGCTGATTCAAGTCCCCTAAGGCTTTTTAAAAACTCTTGTTTTAATATTTGCTGTCAGCACTATCAATAATGATAACAGGTTCTGAGAAAGGGAATTTTAAAAATAGACAAAAACATTAAGAGAAACATTCCTTTCCATTTTTAATTACACATGCCTCTATTACACATTTCTAAATTTGTAGCTTAGCTCTGTTGGTCACTTGAATTCTGTATTGCAATAACTTGAACTTGCATGCCCACATGATTACTGTGATGACATCAATAGATGACAAATTCGGTTACTCGCTAGGGCTCCAAGACAGCACAGGGGCCCTCTTGCAGAAGAAGAGTGTGGGGTGTCATGCCGTTACTCACTCCATGCTAGTCAGAGGTGAACCAAAGTCCCAAAAGCCATCAGGGCTTGTCTCTTGCTCTCCTGCTTCTCCCTCCTTCCCCCCTCCTTCTGGGTTCTTGGCCTGCATGTAGCCTGTTCCCAGGAAGTGGCGACTGTCTTTCATAATGTTATCTCTAGTTTGGTATGTTATGACTTTCGTGCTTGGTTCTGGCTGCCTTTTGGCCACTAGATAAGAAAAGCGTAACTTTTATTTTGTTCTGACTGTTCTTTGAAGATAAAAGCCCTTCTGTCTATGGGAACAGCAAACAGCAGGAAACTGAAGTGTTGATGGGGGCAGGGAAGTGTCTATATGTATCCTAGGACTGGAAAGGCCAGTCATCCTTAGCAATAGATTTTCTGTTATGAAGCTTCCAGATGTACCCCCTTGGATACATAACTAAAACTGATTTTTTTTTTCTAAGAAGACTCTCTCAGTTTTTCGTGTCTCCTGTGAGAGAGTAGCCTTGGTTCATGACATGGGGGACAGTGACTCTGCCTTTTTCTCCCCCTCCCTCCCTCCCTCCCTCTCTAGTTCTCTCACTGCTCCTTCCTTTCTTTAGCACTCAGCACTGGAGTTTGTTTCAAGAGCAAATTCAGTTTGCCGGTAGGGTTGCAGTCTGAGCAGCAGCCTTATCAGTTTGCTCACCAGCAGGTTTGCAATTTTAATACCTTCTCTCTTCCTGATTCCACTTTCCAAAAACTAAGTATGAATGTTGTGGGCAATGCTTAGACAGACCTTCCCTCAGCTATATGGGCTGGTGAGATGGGACATGGAGAGAGGCATGCAGCTGCACACAAAGAGAGGGATGTGAACAGACTCTGAGGGATCAGGGTTAAGCCAAACCTACCTCCTGTTGTTTTTTTTGTTTTGTTTTTTGGGAAGAAAATATTTTCTTCTTCTGAGCATCCACAAGTCATCATATCAAGCTGCTGGATCATTTTCCCTACTAATTTTAATCGGACAGTATAGGATATATGGGGGATTCACTCAGCAGACCCAAAACATCCAAATTAGAAGCAATTACTGCAGTATCCCTAGTGCTGCATCCACAATCCCTTAAACTCGATAGTATCTCCTCCTCCACGATACAAAGAGATAAAATTATTCCCAGCAGTGATGCAAAATTCTGAATTGTTCTTGAAAAAAAAGTGCTTTCGGTTTTGTCCTTCTATTCCTTAGGCTTGTCTACCTTTCCTTTCACAATTCATTTGTATCCTCTTACTTGGGAGACCTGCACAGGGATAATAAAGCAATCGCAGGAGAAAGGATTTTCCAACTAACTGTAATGACTCACAGCTTCTTAGAGCAGGAGCAGCCAGCGATTATGCAACCTTACATTTGGCTGACCAAATAGTTCATATCTATGGGTGACTGAGTAGAACCAATACAACACTGTAGTTTCATAAAAATCCTTGAAAAATTCTTGATTTTACGGCATTTAAACTGTTAATTCACATGTTCAAACACACCATTGTATAACAGATGAAAATGGAAAGAAGACAAGGTTTAATCTCTAAAAAGGTAAAGGTAAAGGTATCCCCTGTGCAAGCACCGAGTCATGTCTGACCCTTGGGGTGACGCCCTCTAGCGTTTTCATGGCAGACTCAATACGGGGTGGTTTGCCAGTGCCTTCCCCAGTCATTACCGTTTACCCCCCAGCGAGCTGGGTACTCATTTTACCGACCTCGGAAGGATGGAAGGCTGAGTCGACCTTGAGCCGGCTGCTGGGATTGAACTCCCAGCCTCATGGGCAAAGCTTTCAGGCGGCTGCCTTACCACTCTGCACCACAAGAGGCTCTTATGTTTAATCTCTAGTGATGTATAATATGGGGTACACTCATAAAAGAGCAACGTACACATATCCATGGTGTCATTTCCTCAGTCCTGAAACCTATTACAAACTGGCTTTGTCCTCAATCCTCAGACTATCAAATAGAAATGAAAACGTCACAAATAAATTACTCATGGTGCATTCTGGTTCCTATATGTATAAGTAGGAATATCTCAAGCATACGCCACGAAATCAGAGCCAGTTGAGCCTGTGTTGTGCAGCTATGGATTTTGTATTGTGCTGACAAAGTCGCACAGAAGAAGTTTTGAAGGAATTTCACAATCATAGGGGGAAACATATTGCATGAAGGGCTTGGAAGACCAAATATTCTCCTTGGCGGAGAGAATACAAATTGACTGAAACCTCTCTAATTAACATTTTCCATTCTAAAACCAGTCGTCAAATCCTTGGATACATAAATCTGGTGACTGGAACTGTGAATGGCCACAAAGAAATTCTCTACAAACCTGAAAAGTGCCCCAGGTTTGCAGAAAAATATGACATCTAAAAAAGAAAAAGATTGAGGGGTTTGGAAATGTGAAAATGATAAAAGCAGTATTTGGGGCCCACAGCCAGTCTGATGCTCAGCGGCTGACAAAACCAACAGGCATTACTGGGATGGGAAGGCTGGAGAATGTGAGCTCTGAGTCCTAATGATGCCTGTGTTGGCAAGGGGGATTGCACCACTTTGGGGGGTGAAGGCAGTGGCCAGAGGTGGTGTGCGTTTAGCATGTCAACTATATTTGGGCTAGGAGGAAACCTGCAAGTGGCCATATAATGTCCCAAATATGGTCAGTACCCAGAATTTGCTTCCTTTAGCCACTGTCTTTTTTGCTTCCTGGGGACAAGGAGCAGGATGTAACAGAAAAGGAGGATCAAGGAAAGACATTCCATTGTCTCCCGCCGCTCTGTTTTGTTCAAAGCTGGATGGCGGGTGGAGCAGGAGATAAAACTTTTATTCCAAAAGGGCCATGGGCATAGTACTTATAAATCCTGGTGTACTGAAAATACCTTGTATGCATATTAAACACACAGTAGTAATAAACCAGATGCATAGAAGCACTACAGGCATCTGTGTCCTGATTTCTAAAAAACTACCTTATCAGCTGTGTAAAAATGTTTGATACAGTCTTTCAATCCAGATTGCAAAGCAATTTTGATATATTTAGGGATACATAGGGATATTTAACACTAACCATTTCCAGCATGCAATCAACTTCCATAGGGCAACAGGGATTTTGACTGATGCTACTTTGAAGCCTGATCATGTGTATTATATCGGTAACTGCATTTTACTACTGCCAGAACAGAAGGAAACTAAGTATCCTGGAGTTGCACAGAGGGCACACTAAGGGGAAAACTTAGATTTTCTGAAGGTTACTTGTTTGACCTCCTCCACAAAAGAGGTCACTGCATATTTTGCAGACTCCAAAATTCTAGGCAGCAATTGCCCATTTTATATAAACAAACTTTGGTATATTATCTCAAGTGCTTTGAAATCAATAGCATCTCACTATATAAGCAACAAACAGATTATAGCTATTGCCAGTTATAGAAAACTAACAAAAAGAACAGGCCAGGCTATCATAACCCACCATATCAAGCAAGTTACATCATAACTAAGGATTGTACTTTTTGGATTCAGGGTTTCCTGATTCAGTGCAACACAAATCAACTGAATGACTGATTTGATATATTGGTTCAAGTTTTGCCCATTCAGGAACTGGAACTGATTCAGCTGATTCAGTAGACCCTCCTGCCAGGCAGGAGGTTAGCTGTTTTGCGGGTCTCCCACACCGTCTCCCAAAGACACAAAAAGCCACTTCTAAACTGCCTGGAAAGGTAAGGATCAGTTGTTTGACAGCTTCCCCATCCCCACTAAGTGCTTTTGTTAGTGCGGGAAGGATCGGGGGGGGGGGCGCATTTAAAAGGCACACCAAACAGCTGATCATTGGAATCAATCATTTGTGCTCTTCCTACTTCCCCTTTAAAGTTTAAACTGCCTGAATAATCCAATCATGATTCAGAGGCAGCCAATTTGGCTGGTTAAACTACAGGGATCAGTGATTCAGCTTGGATATGTCCAAAAAGTCAGCATTGATTAGGGCAGCGGTCCTCAACGTTTTTGCGGTTGAGGACCGTCTCTGGGGGTGGGGGACAGACGGTGGCCCGGGCACATGCATGCACAGTCGCACGCATGTGCATTTGCACAAGCAGGAGGTGCTAATGTGCATGCGCAGAGTTGCCGCATGCTTAACGTGCATGCGCAGCAGCTCCGCGCATGCGCGTTTGTCTCTGCCAGCATGCCAGCGGCCACATCTACCTCTTCCTCCCCCTCTCAGCAAGATGCTAACCGGGCCGTGAGCAAAGTGGCCGCTTCAATGGCCACGTCGCTCGCAGCCTGGCAAGCTTCTCACTGGGGCGGGGGGGGGCGGTATATAAATAGCAGGGGAGAGAGAGAGAGAGAGAGAGAGAGAGAGAGAGAGAGAGAGAGAGAGAGAGAGAGATGGCAATTGTGGCAGAAAGAACAAGGGTAAACAACCCTTTTGGCTTTACTGCCTTTTGGCTCATTATGCCTAAAACATGAAGACGTTGGTTTTCTAGCAAACCAAAGTATAATTAGCCAAACACAATGGGAAAAAAAGCTGAGCCCCAGGGGCTCACCTCAGTCACATGAGTGGAGGAGTGGTACAGATCTCCTGCTGCCTGGCACACACATACACACATAGCCTGCCCTGATTTTTGTATTTTGTTCTGTACCTTTATGTGGTTATTCACAATCCTCCCCCCCCCAAAGTTTTACTTTAAATTCATACCATCTGAGGTACTACTTAAAACACTTCTTTAAAATTACATGACAAAGGGAACACTGAAGGCAACACTGAAATGTGATTTTCAGAAAAAAATATGTATCTTTAAAATGTAAGAGATACAAAATTCAGCATGCAGATATACTCGGTGCAATCAGTCCAAAAAGCAAAATAAACTCAAAGCAGCATACATCAAGATGAATAGCCATGTAGCTACAAAACAGTATAATCTCCAAAGACACATGCACACCCAAACAAAAGTATGAGTACAATTTAATAATAATTCACTATTTTCAAAACTTAGAACTTTCCACACTGGGGGAAAAGGGGTCATGGCCATATTAATTCTCCACTGAATTACCAGCATTCCACACAAAAATCTCACAATTCTGATGCAATGTCGAGTGTGTTCCCTGTTTCCTGCGCATTTTGGGAATGCTGCTAAAACCGTTTTTTCCACTGTCCCCTGGGAGGGATGATGCTTGATATGTGGTAACCTAAAGTGGTTACCATGAGCCTCTTGTGGCGCAGAGTGGTAAGGCAGCAGAAATGCTGTCTGAAGCTGTCTGTTCATGAGGTTGGGAATTCAATCCCAGCAGCCAGCTCAAGGTTGACTCAGCCTTCCATCCTTCCGAGGTCGGTAAATGAGTACCCAACTTACTGTAATGACTGGGGAAGGCACTGGCAAACCACCCCGTATTGAGTCTGCCATAAAAACGCTGGAGGGCGTCACCCCAAGGGTCAGACATGACCCGGTGCTTGCACAGGGGATACCTTTACCTTTAAAGTGGTTACCACCCCTTTGGACTTCAATCCCAAAACCCCATGATACCTAAAACACACCTAGAAGCTCAAAAGAGTCATGTTGGCTTCCTCCACTGTTTCCTGCCTCAAATGTTGCCGTTTGAGATCCAACCAATGCTCTGTGTGATCATTTAATCCATGGCCCCATTTGAATTCAATATAACGGGCATTTCCTAAATCCAAGGGGGTCACTTCATTTTTCCCTTTATTCCTTCCCCACAATATTTTTCTCTCCTCTTGGCACCTTGAATATCCTCTCCTATTTCTCTGCTCCTGTCTTTTGTGCTGACTCACCAAGCAGCCTTTCTTCTGCCTCCTTCATTTATATCCCGCCTTTCTCCACAATGGGAATTAAAAGCAGCTTAAATTATTCTCCTCTTCCCCCATTTTATCTTCAAAATATCTCTTCAAAGTAAATCAGACTGAAAGGATGCCCAGCAAGCTTCCGTGGCACAGTGGGGATTTTTTCCTGGTGTGTCACTATAACTACTATACCACTGTGTCTCAGTTTTCCATTCATTCATTCATTCATTCATTCATTCATTCATTCATTCATTCATTCATTCATTCATTCATTCATATACTGCCATCTCCTGAGACTCAGGGCTGGTTTACATAAAACCTACAGAAATGGGAACAATACAGAAAAATCAGTGGCTATAAATAGTAACAGTACACTAAATAGCAATAGAACAATATAACAGAACAATAGAACAATGGTGAGAACAGTAATTCAAACTACAGCATAATGACGGTCCCATGGTTGGATGAGTCCGGTGCTGATCTTCATGAGAGGGAGTCTCAGGGACCAAGTGGAAGGTGTTGGTTCTGGTCGACCTCAACCAAATGCCTGGCAGAGGAGCTCCCTTTGGCAGCAGGCCTGCAGAATTGTTCAAGTTCCATTAGGGTCCTGAACTCCTCTGGGAGCTCCTTCTATCAGATGCAGGCCAGGATGGAGAAAGCTCTGGCCCTAGTTGAGGTCAAGCAAGCTTCCTTTGGGCCAGGGATCACCAGGGAGTTGGAGGGGGCAGAGCGTAAAGCTCCCCCTGGCAGCCTCTCCCAGGGAAATCTCTGGCTCAGTTGCAAAAACTGTGCATTAGCAAGTTGCTCAGGTGAGCTGTCTGGTGTCCTCTGGCATATCTGTCCAAGTTATGAAAGTTGTGTGTAGATTGTTCTTGGGCCCATGTCAGTTCTATGGTATCAAGCTGTGTGGCAGCTACCAAGACACCTGGGTAAGTTGTGCAAATTGCATTGTAGTTGCTGTTGGACTCATGAGTCTCCAGGTACACTGGGAGCCCTGGAAAAGGCTCCCTCCCTCATGCCTTTTACTAGGATTGCCAGGTCTCCTCTGGCCACCAGCAGGTTTGGGGGAGGTAGGGTCACCAGATCCAGCTAAATAAACTCCTGGAGATTTGGGAATGAAGCCTGTGAAGGACACTGATCTCAGTGGTGTACAATGCCATAATGTCCATCCTCCATCCATTTTCTTTAGGGGAATTTATCTCTGAAGTCTGGAGATGAGTTGTAATTCCAAGGGGTCCTCAGGTTCCACCTAGAGGTTGGCATCCTTACTTTTTATTGGCAAAAACTAAGATTTGAAGTCTGGTAATATTGTTGTAGTTGCCTAGTAACCCCACAAAGGCCACTGAGATCTCAGAAGGCACTCTGTTCTCAAAAGTACTGTCACTGTTTCTATTATTTTGGGTGAGAAAGAGTGCTTGTACTCCAAAGCTCACGCCTTTAATAAATCTTTGTTGGTCTTAAAGGACTTTGTTGGACTCTGATTTCATTGTGCTACTTCAGACCAATACGGATATCCATTTGAATCTATTATTTTGGCTGGTAGATTTGAGATTTGTAGAAAGGTATGGCTTGATTTTTCATGAGTCCATTCTCTGGATTTAAGTATCCACTGACAGGCCAATTACAAGACTTAGATATAGTGATGATGATAGCTTTGATGAAGGGAAGTATCGGCACACTGTAGTGGCAGTATGCATGCAAACACATGCAAAGTCTCTACTATGCAATTATATTTTACTCTCTACATTTTGCTTTGTAAAGGCCTTTGGCCATATACAATAAATATTTATATATCATCTACTATGTAATTCATTTACACTTTTATTCAACTTTGGAAATTTTTCATGATAGATTATTCAGATTTTTTTCTGTTCTCCTTTCTTATAATCTACCTTCCTAAAATTCATCTACCTCTAGATTTAATTTGTTCGCTGTTTCCTAGGCCTTTTAGTCATTTCATTCACCATATTTTTATTCAATTTTTTAAAATGGTACTACCAAAAGGTCAAGGAAATGAAACTCTCTTAAATCATACAGCCATCATTTTGCCAATAGGTTTTAGAAAGGCAGGAGCTTTTTAAGCCGCTACATATCTGTACATGGCAGAGGGAATTATTCCTATTACTAGTAATCTACTTGACTGCAACAAATCAAGGAAAACCTGAGAGGAATTTTGGCCCTAATGAGAGTCAATAACTACTCACAATCCTAAATCCTGTCTCTGAAAAGATGGCAAACATAAGGTAAAGCAGGTTGCACGAAGCAGTCTTTATGTAAAAGGCAAATGTCAAAAGAAAAGCTCTGATATTTGGTTGTGGGCTCCCACTTTTCACACAGGCATTTCCTAAATCCATGTTTGATGAGCTTCCCCAGCTATAAATTCTGCAAATTCCCTCTGGAGCAGTACAGAGTGTGCTTCATGAAAATGTCATCTGCCAGTGCTGCAATTACTCACACTCCAGCAATCATGTGCACAATGCAGAATGGGTCGAATTCAGGTGAGAATGAGAACCAGCAATCAAGCCTCTGGAATTGAGAACAAAGCCATTTTCTTTCATTTGCCATCAACACAACCATCAAGGCCTTAATTACAAGGCAAGTGTCAAGCCTGCCTGCTGAAAGGCTTATTATTATACAGCTCAGCTTCAAATCAGTTTTGTATTGATGAACTGCAAAAAAAAGAAGAAAAAAAGGAAGAAGCCAGCTTCATCCCACAAGAAAGGAAATGGGGACTAAATGATTAGATGATTGACAAGTGGGGGAGGGAACCACGGCTGCTCAAAATATATTTTTAGGTGAAGAACTGAAGCTGGGTGAAAGGATACGGGGGGGGGGACCTGAAACTACTCTATAAATACCCTTTGCATTCAAATCTGATTTGTGTTAAGATTAACTGAGATTTATTTTAATTGGTATATTAGACATAAAAAGAAACACTTTCCCACCATCAAAACCTGAAGAGGAAATCCTCATATTATACATTCTGATCTCAAAACTGGATGGTCACTGTAAAAGCCACTACATTTTTGATAATACTGACTTCCCACTTATATTAAATAGCACGAGCTCGGGCACTGATGTCTGCCTTCCCATGATATTTGAACTGTTTTGCTATAAGTCATCTGTATGCCTGTGATAATTCAAGGCTTTCAGCTAAGGGGAAGGTTTGCTAATTACTTATACAGCTTTAAATCTATAGTGAAACAGCAAACAAAACACAATAAATTAAAGAACATATCCTTAAAGAGAGGAAGAGTGAAAGAAATGATGCACAGCTGAAATTGATTCTCACTAAAATTGATAGCCAGATTGTTCATGGAAGACCACAATTCAAAATTAGAAAATTGAACTACAAAACATAATTTCTCAAACAGATTGCACCCATGCCTAGCTAGTTCCAATTTTCTCCGTGCCAGTCATGCATTTTAATAGGCATGCAACGGTTTATAACTGTGCAGCATCATTGATAAGAATATGAGCTGTGATCAAGGAAGTCCTAGATTTGAATATCGCTTCCACTGCTATGCTTTGAACTATCAGGACTCCCATTGGTACTGTAGGAATAATCGTGCTGTCCCAACTTATAGCACTGTTCTACATATTGCTGAAATAAAGCAAGTGAAGTTCTTTGAATGCTTAACATGTAGCACATTATGCATTATTGTATCTTGTTTTAGTATGTCATCATATATTAAGAATATAATATATCTAGTTTCCATGGGTGGAAAATCTATGCAATGGGGCAACCTAGGCTAGGAGAAATATGAGTACAAAGGGTATGCCCCTTTGAGTCAAGAACGACTGTAAATCCCATGATGATATGGTTGGGTGTGATAGGATCCTGGAAGATATGTTTGCAGAGGTGAGATGCTGAGATGGCAGCAGCTAGGTGTAACTTTAAGGACAAATGACCCAGTCCTTTTGAGTATAAGAAGAGGCGTTTTTCTAGGTCATTGACTAGACAAGAATATCCCACCGCCACACTTAAGCAAAAGGTTAATAAAAATGTTGAGTAGACCAGGGTCAGTCAACCTGTGGTCCTCCAGATGTCCATAGACTACAATTCCCATGAGCCCCTGCCAGCATTTGCTGGCAGGGGCTCATGGGAATTGTAGTCCATGGACATCTGGAGGACCACAGGTTGACTACCCCTGGAGTAGACTATCTGCAGATATCAGAAATACCTCTCTCGTGACTGACTGCTGACTTACCGACCAACCTCTCTCATGGAAACTGCAGACAATATTCTGGAAATGTCTTTTTAGCTGGACTTTAAAAGATGAAACCTGATCAGCTGATGATGTACATGGGATGACTTCTTAAGTGCTAGTGATGTCAGTATCAGATCCATGGAACTTGGAGAAACATGTATTTTGTTTTGGTGGCTTGGTGCAAACACGGAGCAGTGAAACATCTTAGTGGATGATGCTTGTTCTTCAGGCACAGCTGAAAACGCCAGGCCCCAAAGGGTAACCTAAAGTCTGTGGATCAGTTGCATCTTGCTCACTCCATACATTTCTGGCAGTAGATATCTCTACCACAGGCTTTTATCCAAGGCACAAGAGACTCCAATAGTGGCCATCTGTCAATGGTAATTTTCCACCCCACTACCTGTACTTCTTAAATGTTGTCTGCTGTGCCATAGGTGTGTAGCATCAGCAAAGGACAAATGCCAAATGACAGCAATAGAAGATTTTCATTTAGTTTATTTTTATCTTACTGTTTATCCCAGTGGGGATGAAAAACAGCTTACAGATATAAGACTTTTTACAAAGTCTAAATACAATACAGTATTTTATTTATTTATTTATTTATTTATTTAGATTTTTATACCGCCGTTCCCTACGGCTCTGGGCGGTTTACATAAAACATTTTGGAACATTTACATAGAACATTTAAAAGACAAAAATAAATGAGACATTCTGGGTTGACCCATCTGACCAAGGGCTGTGATTCATGTACTAAGTTGGCTCACCCTAAGTACTGACACACACACCCCAGCCACACCCAGGTTATAACTACCTGTAACAGGAGGGGAAACACTCCACCTACATGTTTCAAGCATACAGGTAAAGACACAAAGCTAAGAAAAAATGAAAAGAATTGTTTACTTTTTATTTTAAAATATTTTACATTTTATATATTAGCTGTCCTAGCTGCACTGGCTCTAGTTTGGAGACCAAACCAAATTCAAGGTTCTGACTTTAACATTAAACCTCCTAAATGGTCTGGGACCCCTGTATCTATGGGACCGCCTCTACCGCTATTTCCCCCAAAGAGTACTAAGATCAAAAGACAAGAACTTGCTCAGGATCCCTGGCCCAAAAGAGGTAACACTGGCCCAGGCCTGGTGGATCTCTCTTCCTGGGGTGATCAGGTCCCTACAGGACCTTCAACAGCTCTAGAGGGCTTGTAAGTTGCACCAGGCTTATGGCTGAGGCCAGGAATTTTGACATCAAGGAATACTGGCCTCCCTGCCAAAGAACCCCCCACTCTGCTGTCATAACCTAATCTCACCCTCAGTGAGATTTTAAAATGTGGTTTCCATATAATTTAATTTGACCTGCCCTGAGCCATAAAGATGATTATGATGATTATAGTTAACACAGAAGTCTCTAAAGAATGTGTTCCAAGGCACTGCTGCTTTGGCAGACAAAAAAAGAACTATGCAAGAAATTGGGTCTCCTTCCAATTTAGCATGCACAGCCTAGGATGCAATTCTGAGCAGGAAGATTTTTGTGGCAAAAACCTAGCTCTAGAAAATTCCAAGTTGAGGTTGTATGCAGATATTGAGCCCAGGAATGTGAGACACAGTGACTATGATGAAGAATTAGGATGTATACTGCAGAAATTATGCATAGGATGCCACCACAAGTTAAATCCAATAAAATTGGTGAGCATTAATTAAATAACAACAACAACAACAATAGATCTATCTATAATCCACCCTTCCCTGAAGGCAGAGGTATAATCCCACCCTTCGCTGAAAGAAACAATATATAAATAAACAATATTATATAATTAATATCATTAACATCACATTAATATAATATATAAACATAAAAAATTATCATAATTCAGAAATCAGATTAAGATACATCTTCTAAATTGCCTCCCCTCTTTTTAGTGAGAAGGGTGATGAAAACCTAGAGGGGTGCTATGAAGGATGACGGTTTAGGTGATGTTCTGAACAGACTTATGTTTTGGACAGGGAGGCCAGATTTCCAGTATTGTCTCCAACCTCAGGAGTGTCTCCAGTGCAGGGCCTGGTAGAACACCTCTGTCTTGCAGGTTCTGGAGAACTGTCCTAGGTCCCACAGGGCCCTGATCTCCCCAGGTAAGCATTCCACCAAGCCAGGACCAGGGCCAAAAAGCTCCTGGCTCTAGCTGAGGCCAGTTCAACATCTTTGGGAGTGGGGACCTTATGCAGATTTTGTCTACTAGATTTTAATTGAACATTGGGGACTTTAAAAATTGCTGGTTGCCATGGTCTCTATGACATAACCTTAGGTGAATGAAAATGAATAGATTTAGCTAATTAATATGATTTAGTTAAACAATGAACTCCCTCTGCTATTCTAGGTGTTTTCTATGTATATTTTTCAGGTTCTATGTGATAAAAAAACATGTGTGCACACACTGTAAGACTTGTTTTAATATTCTGGATGGTGCTATTAATATTAGGTAAGGATAGATTTAAGTCTGAACCATAATCTATGTTGTTTAAATAGTGATGTGGCATTGTCTCTGATCTGTGCATTTAGCAAACATATATTGGCGGGTTTTAAAAATGTTCTTATACCATCTCAACGCATCTTTCAAATTGGGCACACAGCTTTGAAAAACACTGAATCAACATAAGGAGAATACAGTTCATCAAGCAAAGAGCATGGTACAAGAAAACTTTAAAATGTCTGCTTATTTTGCCACTTTGCAACTTGTAGTATGATGAAATGTTCTCAGTTTCATACTATGCCCAGTATCTGAGCTAAGAAGCACCACGTTTTTCTCAGTCAGTTTTAGCATTACATTATTTTAGACATTTCCCTCCAATAGCAATGTAGTTTAAGAATCAGACAGCTACAAAACAATAATATTAGCATAACTGAAAAGTTGCTGCCTGAAGCTGTTCCCAGTAGCCATGCCAGCTGCTGAAGAAACAAATCACTTTGAGAAATCTGATTCAATAATCAAAATACTTTGAAATAGGCACCAAACCAATCTTGACCCCTAACGAATTAGAATTTTGCATTACTCCTGAAAGTTCCAGAGAGTTGGCTGTAGCTTTATTCTTCTCCTTGAAGAAAATCTAAAGGCTGGAGACATGGTCCTGTGTAAGCTTTCTATGTTTTTCTGAGGAAGTGTGCAAAGTCTGAATAAATCTTTGTTGGTCTTAAAGGTGCCATTGGACTCAGCTTTTGTTATTTTACCACCGTTTAGCACTGGCACAGAATTATTAAAAATTATCTTCTTAAAGGGGATCTTAATAGTGATCTTAAGTGAAAAATCATAGGGGGAGTCTCTAAAGTATATTAGGTTCAATTCATTTGGCACTAGCTATATGAAATTCAGTCTGACATTGTCATACTGTCTGGAATTCCATGGGTGACACTGAAATGGGAGTAATCTATTGAACAGGGAAATCATCCAAATATAAGAAGATAGATCGGGGGATGTGAGGAGGGGAGAGAAGATAAAAGGTGGGATGAGATGTTTAAAATTGTAGGGGAAATAACATGATGTATCAAATTAACTTGAATGTCTGCTATTGTGACTTCGAAGGGGAAGTTAGTAAGCATGGGAGTTACTGACATCAGTAGATCGAGACAACACTCAAAGATCTTGGAATGTACTGAACAACAACAACAACAGACAAGTCTGATTTAGCCTTCTGGTTGATAAGACTAATTACACTATCTTGCTGATGCAAAGGATCTTAATCAAAATCCACACAGCTCAAACGTACCTAGTGTTGTTGTTTTTTAAAAAAAAACATCCATTTCCTTCATTCAAGAAGCAGTAAAGCCCTATTTTCCCTTCCCCACTTCGCAGTACGTCATATCAAATATCTCCTCTTAGAAATCAAAACTTGCATTTCAGTTACCAATTCAGGATCTTTCCCAGCATTCTAACTTAAACATTTGAAAGCACGGGGATAATACAGAACCTTGCAAGAGGCCAAGGGGTGAAGCAGCAGTTCCCCAGCACCACACTCTGAAACCTACTTTCAAGTTAGGTCTAAAACCACTGAAGAACAATGCATCTCAGTCCCAACCCCAAAAGATGGTCCAGAAGTATACCATGATTAATAGTATCAACAGAAAGGCCTGGGCGAATGAACAGGGTTGCACTTCCTGTGTCCATCTCCCAGTGCACACCATCTCCCTGTATATAAACAGGCCTGAAGACAGATTGGAATGATACAAGCCATCTGCTTCATTCAGGAATCCCTGAGGTTGTCTATCTACCACAACTTATTCAATCACCTTATTCTCCCAGGTACAAAGTAAGTTTATCTAGGAGTGGATGCAACCACAGCTCACTTTAAGGCAGGGGCAATCAACCCCTCTCAGGGAGGTACTTACTGACTCCCAGGCCCAGCCCACAAACCCTGGATGGCCAAAATAGTTCAATTTTATTATCTTTCAAATCATGATCTGGGACATGTCTACGATCATACATAAGAATTATCATTGTCTTATGCTGTACATTGTCCTACATTTTAAATTAAAAAAAAAATCATATTATGCATTTTGAATAAACCTTGTTTTCTATTTCACTTATTCCAAAAGGGGAATAATCACAGACAATTCTAAATACTTCCCAAAATGTTTTTTATTTTTGCACTGGAAAACCTGAGGGTGAGGGAATCCCCATAATTTTTACAATATACATTTTGAATGTGAAAATGTTCTAAATGAAAAATATTTTACAGGAATTATTTTTAGTACCTCACCTCCCCACAGACTATGGAGAAACAGAATGGTTTCCAATTATTTTATCTTCCTATCTCTTCAATCTATATGCAGAACATATAATAACAAAAACTAGATTAGATTTACATGAAGATGGAATGATCATTAAATATCTGAGATATGCCAGTGACACTACATTACTGGAAGAAAATAGTGAAGACCTGAGATGAGTACTGATGAAGATTGAAGCAGAAAAGTGCCAATTCCTTACTACGGAGGAATTATAGAACTTTAAGGCTGATTATGAAAATTGAAATTGTTCAAGATATTCTATTCCTTGGTTCCATCATCAACCAAAAAGGAGATTTCAACCAAGAAATTAGAAGACTGAGACTGGGAAGGGCAGCTATGAAGGAGTTAGGGGGGAAAAAATCAAAAGTGTAAGGTTGTGTTGCTGATGACCAAAGGTAAGATAATTCTTCGGGGTAGGGTGGGTTATAAATAATAATATTATTATTACCACTACTATTGCTAGATAATGTTCATGCCTTAACTATGGATGGGTGTGAAACCGAGGCCATTATATTTGGTTATATTATTAGAAGAAAAATGTAATTGGAAAACACAATAATGCTGGGAGGAATTGGATTCTTCAAGTCCTTACAGGGACTCAATAGAGGGCCCATGTGACACCAGTGCTCTCTCAACTGCATTGGCTCCAGATTGGAGACGGGATCAGATTAAAGGTTTTGGTACTAACCTTTAAAGCCCTACGCACTCTGGGACTAGTGTATCTATAGGACTGCCTTTTGGTATGAAGAGTGGTGGCTTCTAATCTGGAGAGCCAGGTTTGATTTTCCGCTCTTCCACATGCAGCCAGCTGGGTGACCTTGGGCTAGTAACAGTCCTGTTAGAGCTGTTATCACAGGGCTGCATGTGGGATCAGGCTTAGGGTTTACCAAGAAGAGCATTCAAAAATATTATTCCCTCGCCTGCAGTGTAAAGAGGTATGCCCCAACCTTTCAACTATCAGCAGAGTTATATCGTATAACTTTCTCTCTCTCATGCACATATACACCCATGAAAACACTAAGATGCAAGATCCTACTTTGAACATGCTAAATTGAGGAATTTAAGCATCTTCAGCTCTAGATTTTATGAGACATGTCAGACTCAAGACTATGAGTACCAAAAGTAATGCAATATACAGGGTAGCTCGCCTGAAAAAGGATTGAATTCACAAATTAATTAAGTAACAAAGGTAAAAGAAGAAAATAAAGACTGAAGTAATCTGTATTAATGCAAATGTTACATAATCTTACTGAAATATTATGTACAATTGTTATGTAATCTTACCAAAAGAAATTTGAAAAATCTGAATACAGTGGAACTTGCTAATAAACCTAGGAAAAGACTGATTTTGTAAACTTGAATCTTTCTGTAGTTTTATTAAACAGATCTTGTGGTTTGGGAATTGGATACCCATCAACTTCCAGTCAGGAGCTTATAGTGATCTTATAATTGCCACGCATTCTAATCATTACATCGTTTTTAGAAATACAAACAATTGGATTTGCCCAGACACAGAACTCCACTGGGGAAATTACTCCCCAGGTTTGCAGCTCATCTGGTTGCCTATCGGCTGTCTTTGTCTTTATTCCTGATATATCTGTTATGCATTTTCCTCCCTGCTTTCTGGGTTGTGTGAACAACATCACTGATATCCCGGCAAGCCTACAGATTGCCTATCACACAAAGAAGGGAGTATAAGGATAATTCTGTGCATGACTTCTATATTCCATCCTTCTACCAAGGAGTTCAAAACAGCACACTGTATCTTCATGATGTACTCAGGCCAAGAGATAAGTCACCCAAAGACATCCAGTGAGTGAAGATTTGAACCATATTCATCCCAATTCTAATCTAAAATTCTAACCCGTACACCATGCGCAGGTAATTTATGAAAGCTCATGCTTTTTATAAATAGAAATTAAAAGTAAGAGGGGAACATATTTGCAAAGATATTTCTGAAAATGCAAGCTAGGCTAAATATCATTTCACTGATGGAATTCGTAAATATTTCCATGAATTGCACAGTGACCAAAATATTAACATTTGAGTTTATCTAAAAAGAACCACTTATTCTATTTCTCGTCCATAAATATATATCAGGATATTTCTCCAGAGCCTATTACTTGGTAGGACTTCGAAGGAAACTCTCTCATTCATACATTTCAGTATGTAATATCTTATAAACAAAAAGTTGCTTTGTTTAAATTAACCAGTTCCTACTTTTTAAGCAAACAAAGTTTATATCATTTAAAAATCACAGCACAATGAATTAAACACAAATAAAAATGTAAGTGTTAAAGCAATCCAACAGTATTAATTTATACAACAAAACAAGCCCCCCCCCCCATTAAATTAACAGAATTCCTGCTAGATAGTAATCATGCGGTTTTCTTATGGTTTTCAAACATAAAAGGAGCAAAGAACCTCCTTTCTTTGCCTAGTCACTTATTTTTTTCACCATAATGTTTTCATGAACAGCAAGTCAGTCATGCCATAGAATGTTATGCCTTTTGGGGAGTCATGTTTCCATCCGAGCCTCACAATACTGGGTGTTACAAAGGAATTATAACACACTCCATTATTTAAAAGCTGAGGTGCATAACAATGATGGCCATGCATGGCCTCTTTTGAGAATAGGAAAGCAGTATCTCTAGAACAGATGGCGTGGGATGAAGTTTGATGGATTCTGTGGGACTGTCTTAAGCCAGCATCCCAGAGGACAAAGACTGATCTGACTGTAACAAACATGGTTCTTTTATTATTATTTTTCCTTGCAAGCTTCCATGTCATCATTACTAGACAGGCAAGCCAGCTGCAGTATAAGAATCCTGGCAGAAGCTGCAATAATTTACAATTATCACCTCTGCACAGATGAAACAGATGAAACAAAGGAGGCAACCACTCTTCATTGTCTTCCGATTTCACTACCAGTTTGTAGGAAAGACAAATTTCTTCCAAGTTGCTTATACACAGACCATCACTTTCCCATGTTTTTCAATGCTCTTTATTGAAACTGCATGAACCCTTCATGTAGTTCATGAATTACATTACATATTCTGACTGATATCCGCATAGCTCTGGATATAACCAAAACACCAAAACAAAAACAAAATAATATGTATTGTTTTTGCCATGGCTTAAGAATTGTTGGAATTAAAGTTCAGTGGAGATTCTGAGAATCCAGCTTCCTTACTGGTACTTGTGGTATAAGTATTAGACCTAGGGATCCCCTGCTTTTATAGTTCATCTCTAAGTGACAGAGATCGGTTCCATCTGAGAAAATGGCAGCTTTGGAGGGTGGATTCCATAGCATTATATTCCACTGAGGCCCCTCTCCACCCCAAATCCCATCCCCTCTTGTCTCCACTCTCAAAATCTCCTAGTATTTTCTAACCCAAAGTACCAGTCAAGGACACTGGGTTCATATCCCAGCTCAGTCTTGTATATGAAGGGCCAGTTATTCTTTCACCCTAAGCTACCTCATGGGACAATGAAATCAGAGTCCAATAGAACCTTTAAGACCAAGACAGGGAAGGGTGGGACAAAACTATAGAGACTATCATGCCTTTCCCCCTCCATACAGGTTTGCCCTTGGTTGCTACCTGATGAGAAGCACGATAGGAGGTGGCAAATCCAGTTTTTGTGATTTCCATCATCCCAAGGCAAATCTGGCCAAAACTCAAGCCAGCCCCTGGACAGACTTGGGATGCAGACAATGTCAGAGGGCTCTAAAACCCACCAGGACCTGGAGGCAGATTCCGTCCAGAGGCAGATTCCTCATGCCGAAACTACTTCATAGGCATTGTAGGCAGGGTACACACTATGGTCTCTGCATCTTTCCCTTATATTCCTCAAACATTTCAGGCAACCCAACATAGCTGTGGTAGAGAGATTTGAAGAAAGGACAATAAAATTAGAGTCCAGTAGCACCTTTAAGACCAACAAAGATTTATTCAAGGCACAAGCTTTCGAGTGCAAGCACTCGAAAGTCTGAGGAAGAGTGCTTGCACTCGAAAGCTTATGCCTTGAGTAAATCTTTGTTGGTCTTAAAGGTGCCACTGTGTTATGTGGGCTGTCACCCCTCCATCAAAGGCTGGCACACCCGTGTCAACCCTTCCTGACACTCCTGAGCAGACCCTGGCACCAGAGAGAGAAAAGCCAGGTCAAGCCTTGCAAAGCATAATGGGAGAGCATCTAAAACCCACTTCTGGCTCTGAAGCAGGACTTGGAGTTAGGCTTTCCCCAACCTACTTGCTTGCAAACAAAAGAGGAGTTTGTCAGCACACCTGGCAAGTACAGAGAGACAAAGGCACCACACCCAAGACTCCCCTCCAGCCAGCCAAGCACATTGTCTTGTAAAGGGAACTGGCCACTCTCTTTCAACACTAAATCTAATCCAAGATTTGGTCTTTGTCTTTTCCCTTACCACTATCCCCAGGCACAAGCAATCATCCAGGATTTGCCAGAAATGGGCCATCAGCCCTTCTAGACAGGAGATATTTCTTCATATTCCCAGCAGCTAGTTTCTTTGTCTCAGCAACCCATTTCTTTGTTGGGACCTGGCTACAGTCGTTACTGGCCATCAAACTCTTTGTCCAAGCCCTGGACAAGGTAGGATCAGCCCCCTATCACCTCAGGCCACAAATTTCCCTTAAATATTGGGCTCCCACAGCCACAAAGTGCAGTCAGTTTCCAGGCTACAGAAACTCTGTCCGACGCTCGTCTTGGTCCCTCGTCCGTCGCCCCAAATTGCTTCCCTGGACCTCCGGAACTCCGCTCCACCCAGAAGACAGGTAGATATCACTTCCAATCAACCCTTAGTATAGGTTCTTCCCCTATAAGCCTTTTCCTTGTGTGCTAGTGGCTAGGAATGTACGTTTCTTTGCTAGAGTACGTATGTGTTGTCTTTTGTCTAATTAGTGTTTGTTAATAAAGTCCTTCCATGTTTAGATCATTGTCTGCCTTGGTTCTATCTCAGTGACATAATTACCCAGTAAACTGTGCAATACAAGGTCCCACGTTACGCCACACTGCCTCTTGATGGCTCTACTAGCTGATTCCCCACTGAATTTAGACACGTGTCCTTACAGACATGCATTTGGCGTAACAGATCGACTCTGATTTTATTGTGCTACTTCAGACCAACACCGCTTCTCATTTGAATCTATCCTTGAAGAAAGGAGACAGAGACAGCAGCACACGATATGTAGGACCTTTCAAATATCAGTTGCATATTTCTGTTTCTTCTGCTCTCCCCTTTTAACTCCCATAGTACTAGGCAACTGTAGGGCATATGGCAGAGTAAACAAGGAATCAGGAAACTTCAGGAATGTATGTTTTGCACACCGTTGTATTGTGCTGCTTACCTGGAGGTTTACAAGGAATCAGTAGCTGGCTGCTTCACCTTTCTCTTCCAGATCATGTTTAACAGCAGTGTAAAGAACAGCATTGTTCAAGAGGCTTCCTTGCTCACTTCATTCCATTCACATGGAGAAAGTAATCAGTTCAGACCACTTCATATCAGTTATAGCCTTAAGGAGAATAGGTACGCTAGTGCTGTCACGGCATCCTGCCTTCACTTTGCAGTGGTGGACATCCACAGAATGCATTTATACATTTAGAATCATAGATCATAGAATCATAGAGTTGGAAGGGGCCATACAGGCCATCTAGTCCAACCCCCTGCTCAACACAGGATCAGCCCTAAGCATCCTAAAGCATCCAAGAAAAGTGTGTATCCAACCTTTGCTTGAAGACTGCCAGTGAGGGGGAGCTCACCACCTCCTTAGGCAGCCTATTCCACTGCTGAACTACTCTGACTGTGAAAAATTTTTTCCTGCTATCTAGCCTATATCGTTGTACTTGAAGTTTAAACCCATTACTGCGTGTCCTCTCCTCTGCAGCCAGCAGAAACAGCATCCTGCCCTCCTCCAAGTGACAACCTTTCAAATACTTAAAGAGGGCTATCATGTCCCCTCTCAACCTCCTATTTATCCTAGCTATTCATGAATTCATTTTTACAATGTAAATAGTTAATTCAATTAACCAGAGGCTTTTCTCCCACAGACAAGAAACAGGGATTATAAAAGCCTAATTTTCAGTACTGTCTCTAAACAAAGAATTCCATGGGTAGTATGCTAGATGAGGCTAGAATTATATCTATTCATATTTTCTGATTTGAGACAAAAATCTTTGTCCTCATACAGTAATAACCAAACAACTTACTAGCTTTCTACATGACAATCATAATGGTTTGCAATTGGGGCTCAATCTACCTTTTAGTGGATCACCTCAACATATGAAATCAGATTACTGCAATAAGGCTGTACTTGAAGAGTGTCCAGAAATTACATTGGCACAGAATGCTGAAGCTAGGGCATTGACTAGAGTGGATCGTAGGGACCGTTTCACGGCTGTCTTGTCCAACCTGCACTGGCTTCCAATTTACTTCTGGGTTCAGTTAAAGGTATATTTAAAGACCAGTACAGCCTGGGATCAATACTAAGCAATCCTGTCAGAGCTTCTTCAGCACCACCTATCTCACAGGGTGTCAGTTGTGGAAAGAGGAAGGGAAAGCTATTGTAAGCTGCTTTCAGACTCCTTCGGGCTGTGAAAAGCAGGGTATAAAAACCAACTCTTCTTCTTCCTCTAATACAAACCTACCCATTCACCCAGGTCATTGTCAGAGGCCTGGCTTCAGTTGGCTCCTGCCATCTGAGACTATACTGGTGGCAACCCAAAAAAGGGACTTTTGCATTTTGGCAATTAAAATTCCCTCACAGAGAGATTGATTCATTAGTCTCACTCTCTTGGTATTTTTCACCAGCAGGTGAAGACTTTTTTGTTTGTTTAGAATACTGGTTATTGGTCTTCCTCAAAGTATTGTTTATATGTTTTAAACTTTATTTTATATTTTAATTGCATTTTAATTGTTTAAATGTTCTTGACCTTATGGACCCTGATTGGGTGGAAAGGAGGAATTTTTTAAAATAATAAATTAATCAATTTTGTTATCTGTCAGTGGTTCTTCAAAGCCTCAAGCATACCAAGGTTTTCCTCATAACCTGCTGGACGGTATGGAAGATGCAAGGAATTGAACCTAAGACCCATCAACATGAGTCCATCCGTATCATTTTGAGAGAAGAAAGGATATAAAAACGGGACAAAGGGTATACAGTGCAATCTTAAGCAGGTCTATTCAGACCCCTTACTCAAGCTTGCTCAGTGGGGCTTACCCCCAGAAAAGTGTTTTAGGGTTGCTTTGTCTGGATGCTAGCAAGCTAGAGCTGTTTTGTTTATTAGTGTTATTAGAATTAATCTTTGTATTTAAAAAGGTCTTATAATCTTACCCCTAGCATCACAACTTGATTATTTTCTATACCTCACATATTTAGGTTTATTCATATTCAAGAAAATAATGCATTATAATAAACATTTTTTCTGGTTAAATAAATATGCACTTGTTTCTCACATATTTGGGGGGGGGGGAAGTCCACATTTGAAAGAAAAAGTTGATGCAAATTGGATTTATTCACACACACACACAAACACATACTTGTATTTTTCTTATACAGCAATGCTGCAGGGGATGGCTTTTCTGATATTCCATAGCTCTTAAACAGTGACAGGTGGAAGCTGAATTTGAAATTGCTTTGCCAATTTATTTTTTAATGATTATTAATACAGGCAAAGCCTATTTTCCTTTGTGTCCATCTCCAGCAGCAGGATAAGAGCTGCAGTTTTGACACATGATCCAGAAGGCCATCACAGAGCCCAGATGCCAAGCTGGAGAGAATATTCTTCCAGCAGCAGCATCTGGCTCCTTGGTGAGCTCCACAGGCAGAGAAGCTGACAGCTCTGAAGTTGCCTGTGGGTCTGTCATGTAGTTCGGCTGCAAGCTGAGCTGACTGATTCTGCTCAGTGCTACTTTTCTTTGACTTACCTTTGATCCTGAGATATTTGCATATCATTATGCACCGGAGAAAGTTTCTGTTGAAATCTAGCATAAGTATACATATTTGCTCCATGTGTGCATTTATATTAGGTGATCATATAGTTCCAGGCCAAATCATATTTATACCATGTTATTTCTACACTTGAACAACACAAATCTGCATCCTAATAACTGAGCTACAGAAACAAATATCCAAGACAGATTCTAAAAGTTACCAAGTTACCAAAGCAAAACAAACATTACTGGTAGAGTTCCTAACACTGCTTCAGCAAATACCAGGAGATTTTTAGGAGGCAGGAGTTACTGCTAGGTGATGTTCTAGTCTGGCTTCCCTAGTCCTAGTATTTACCACAGAGACTTGGTCTTCCACTCTCAGTTCCTCAAGGACAGGACACTGGGGATGGAAGCTGGTACTTCCCTGACCCTGGGTAAACATGCAGGGTAATTACTGGCACCCCTAGGAATTTAGTCAGCATGCTAAGATGTTATACAAAATAATTGCACACAATTTTAAACTATTTGCATTATGGTCTCTTATTAGTTCTATGTAATAAAGACAGGAGGACATGATTCTTATCAAGTTAAGTGTATTTAATTTCCATTTAAACAGACCTGAATCAATTTAAATCGGTAGGAAATTAAAAAATACTTTGCTATAGCAGGATCACTGTTTAATAGATTGGATCCATCAGAGAGTTTCCATAAATGAAAACCCTTCCCCCTGCAAAGCACAATTTGCTTACCCTCTTCCTTCCATTACACCAGAATATCCCCCAATATGCTGCTGCTTGGGGACACTTTAGGACTGTCTTGATTGGCCCATTGTTTGAAAAATGTGAAACAACTATTTGAAGGGAAGAAATGGAAAACAAAGAGGGTCGCTATAGAAATAGGTGGACAATCATTTTGTAAAAGCTGGTCACAGAACTACAAAAGACACAAAAAAGTAAATAAAGCAGCACCACAAACATATGACAATATGCTGACAATTGCCACATCCATAAGGCATGGCTACATTGAGATCATCACACCAGTATTACAAATAGTACTCTTTGACTCTTTCTAAAAATAATCTACAAATAAGGTATTTTTTTGGAAAAGTTTTTTTTTTAAGTTATCTGCTATAGTTAGAGCATGAACTGCATGCTTATGTTTAAGCCAGTGGAACCATCCAATAAAAAAGAGTTTGGCCTTTATCCATGGAATGCCCCTTGTTCTCAATAGTTATGCTGAAAGGATATACTCCCCCGTCATTCTTGTTTTACTCTTCTCTTCAGGAGGATTTTCTTCCTTTTTCATTGCACTTTCTCCTTCAGTGCCCCTGTAAGCATTTTTCTGTCTTTTCCCCTTGCGATCATATATATGCATCTTTGGCCCTCAAGATTCTTCTGCTGCAGGAATCCCATTTCTGGAACTGGAACATTGGACCAATGCTTCTTATGCAATTATGCTACTTATACAATTATGACACAATATCCACCTCATGCTAGCTACTTCTTCCTTTGTCTTTCTTCTTTGCCACTTTGCCTAAACAATGATAGTTTGATACCAGTCAGTAAGTACTGCCCTTGTGTGCTCTGTAATTGCTAAAGTCATCATTTAAATAGTATTCTTCATAATGAACACCAATCTTAAAATACCTTGTTTCCATAGGGATATTTCATGCCCACTCTATTTTACTCAGCCCATTTGCCATAATCTATGCTTCTCGTATCTGTGATTGAAATACATGATCTTGAGTGCAGAATCAAGCACCAAGAGCAGTGAATAATTTTTCCACATTTATTTTGCTTTATGCCAACAGGAAGAAAAATCAAATCCTTCAGAGGAAGTATAATCATGCTATTTGTGCTACATCTACTTAGTGAAACAAATGGATATACAGCACATCACAATATTTTGGAAAGTCTTTAAATGTGTTAGTTATTGCAAAACCCATTATCATCAAGAATGCAAACATCCAGTAGCCACCTAAAAGATTGGATCAGGCCAAAAGGCTAGTTTCTCCTCCTCCGTGTCCTGCTCTTTGCAGGATCTGTATTAGGCTCATCTCACATTTCTTTGGATATGGGTTCTCTACATTTATTTCTGCTTTTACATGGTATCTAGCCTTTTTTTTTTCTTTTTGATAAAACAAAAAGAGCAGGAATTTCAATAGTAGCTTGGGCATCTGGACTGCAATTGGGAGGCACCATTCTGCAGTGGTTCTGAGCCTACTTGAAAGGTATGTTTCAGAAGGTGATACTGGGGACTGCCATTCAGCCCCTAGGTCCATGGGGCCCACAAGGTTCCATCATGTCCCCTAAACTCTTTAACATCTACATGAGGGTAAGGTCATCCAGTTATCTGGCCTGGGTTGTCATCAATATGTGGATGACACTTAGCTCTATCGCAAACTTAAATAGATAAAATTGAAAGGGTACAGAGGAGAGCGACGAAGACGATCTGGGGCCAAGGGACCAAGCCCTATGAAGATAGGTTGAGGGACTTGGGAATGTTCAGTCTGGAGAAAAGGAGGTTGAGAGGGGACATAATAGCCCTCTTTAAGTATTTGAAAGGTTGTCACTTGGAGGAGGGCAGGATGCTGTTTCTGCTGGCTGCAGAGGAGAGGACACGCAGTAATGGGTTTAAACTTCAAGTACAACGATATAGGCTAGATATCAGGAAAAAGTTTTTCACAGTCAGAGTAGTTCAGCAGTGGAATAGGCTGCCT
This sequence comes from Paroedura picta, assembly GCF_049243985.1. Taxonomy (NCBI): domain Eukaryota; kingdom Metazoa; phylum Chordata; class Lepidosauria; order Squamata; family Gekkonidae; genus Paroedura; species Paroedura picta. Next base: position 158,132,464 of record NC_135369.1, read on the forward strand.
AGGGAGGTGGTGAGCTCCCCCTCACTGGCAGTCTTCAAGCAAAGGTTGGATACACACTTTTCTTGGATGCTTTAGGATGCTTAGGGCTAATCCTGCGTTGAGCAGGGGGTTGGACTAGATGGCCTGTATGGCCCCTTCCAACTGTATGATTCTATGATTCTATGAAACTTCCAGCTGATCACAAAAAAGCTGTAGAAATCTTGAACTCATGACTAGGGGCAGTTTTGGAGTGGCTAAAGTGTCATCCATTCTGAATGGGGTTACATACTCTTTGAAGGAATAGGTCAATAGTCCAAGGGTACTCTGGTTAGCCAACTGTGGCCTTTCATGGATAGAAAATAATGGCACATGCCCTGCTTACATCTAGACTGGATCAGTGCGATGACCTCTACATGGTGCTACCCTTGAAATGTGTTTGGAAACCTCAAGAGAGCATAATTCAAGGTATAGGTGTTGACCTTCAAAGCTCTATATGATTTGGGACCAACATACCTGAAGTGCAGCTTAATCTATTATGAATCTACCAGACCGCTGCAGTCATCTTCAGAGGCCCTGCTTAAAGTATCCCTGCCTTCTGAAATTGGGTAGATAGCATTCCAGGATAGGGCCTTCTTCGTCATGGCACCAAACTTTCTCTCTAGGAAGATTCTTTTTTTTTTTTCTGTTGCGGTCTTCTTCCAGTAGGTGAAGACTTTTGTTTCATTTGGCATTCCCCCAATAGTTCCTCCTTCCTAACCACTACTGTTTTGTAAATATTTTAATTCTATTATTTACCATATATACTCGCATAGAAGCCGAGTTTTTCAGCACAGTATTTCACACTGAAAAAGCCCTCCTCGGCTTATACGTGGGTATATAGGTACTTGAAATAACAGCCTGCTCCCAGCCAGCCAATCATAGCATTGCCTTCTGAAAAGGTCTTGAAAGCTGAGGTTATTGCTCCCAGCCAGCCAATCGTAGCATTGCTTCTTGAAAGCTGAGCTTGCTCTGGCAGCTTGTAGGACATCAACAGATGGACTGAGGGACTCTGATTTTCTTCTCATCCTAATAACTTCTTCCGAACTATTCTTTTGATTTCTTCAGGTGGGGTGGGGTGGGTTTTGGGTAGGCTTGGGCGCTTTGGTGCCCGAAGTAGCCAGTCTCTCCCAGCGCAGCCAGTGCTGTGGGGGGGGGAGCAGAGGCGCAAGTGTTAGAGCGCCAGCATGCACACACACGCAGGTGCGGAGCTCCATACCTGCATGCGTGAGCCTACCGGTGCTTCGTCAGCCACGCCTTCTCCCCCCCCCCACGGCACAGCACTTGGAGTGCTTTGGGATTTACTGTTTCTTTCTCCTAGTGTTTCTTCTTTTATCTGAGGGGCAGCATTGTTTGCCTTTTCTTCTTAGAGTTGTGTTTCTTTAAAAGTTTATTTTTACAGTTCTTTCTTTCAGTGTTCAGTTTTACATTTCTATATTTCAGTGTTTTGTTCTGGGGTGGCATGCTCCCAGTTGCAGAGAATGGATTAAGCACTTAGGCCACTATGTAAGTTTACCAGTAGCTGCTGCATTTTCCACCCTCGGCTTAGATGCGAGTAGATAAATATGCTCAGATTTTGGGGTAAAATTAGGTGCCTCGGCTTATATGCGGGCTGGCTTATATGCGAGGATATATACAACTTTTAAAAACATTGTTTTGATGAGATCTTTGGGAGAGAGTTTTATTTCAATTTATAATGTATATTATTGTGGATGTTTTGACTTGTTAGCTACCTTGGCAACTCTTGTAAGGGCAGGAAGGCAGGATATTTTAAATTATGTTAATAACTTAAGATAATAAATATTCAGAAGTGATCTTGAACATCTGTCAAAAGTCAGTTTTACTCTATACAACTTGAATGCTGGATCCACTGGAAATATTGTTCTTGTGGAAAGGGGAGAACAAAAATATTTTGTGTTTTTCATCTAACATTAAATTTAAAAATCATATGGATGCTGAACAGCTGGTGGCTACTCAGTATCAATACACGTGGCTTCTCTGCAATGTATTTTTACTTGGGTTGGATTGATATAGACACACAGTTTTTGTATTGACATAATAGTGCGGATTGTTTATATGAAAACATTTTAAATCAAGACAGTCCCATGCATGCCAAAATGGCGGGGGGATTGTACATGGGGCTAGCAGTTTCTCCAAGGAGAAACAAATTGTATACAGCAGAAAGTTAAAATCTATCTACAGTGATTAACAGAAATCTCAATTGGACCCTTAAGTTATGATGCCAGAAGTCCAGCAAAAAGACAAAGAATTTAGGGAAATGTCTATAGAGAAATCCAGTTGAAGTCCAGTAAAAGATAAAGACTTAAGGTAAATGTGGCCAGTTAGATAACTAAAATAAAACAGGAGTCTTACGGCACCTTAGCAGGGGTAGTCAAACTGCGGCCCTCCAGATGTCCATGGACTACAATTCCCAGGAGCGAATGCTGGCAGGGGCTTCTGGGAATTGTAGTCTATGGACATCTGGAGGGCCACAGTTTGACTACCCCTGCCTTAAAGACTTTAAAAAGTGGGTCCAGAGGGGATCCTGTGAATTGTGTCAGTTAGCCTAACATCTGTTGCAGGTTTAAAAAAAAATAATATAAAATTATTAAGCAAATAGATGAACAAAGACTTATGACAATAAGAATCCAAAGAGTGGGAATAAGTGAACAATTCTCACAGTGGAGGCAAGTAAGTCACAAGGTTCCACAAGGATTGGTACTGAGACTAATGCTATTTAATTTGTTTATAAATTATTCGAAACTGAATGTGAATAATGCAATGACTGAGTTTGAAGATGCCAAATTATTCAGGATTGTGCAACCTGAATCCAGATTGTGAAGAGATACAGGAGGATCTCTCCCAATCGAGTGACCTGCAAATGAAGTCCAGCATAGTGAAGTGTAAAGTGATGTACACATTAACAAGAAATCCTTATTTTATATATATGATGATGAGGTCTGACTAGCTGAGATGGGGTCTGAAAGACCTCAGCGTCAGAGCAAAACTCTTAAAGAAAATGTTTGCTTTGGTTTGTGCCAACACTAAAAAGAAAGGGGATGGGCAAACACCATGCTGGGAATAATTAGAAAAGGGTTTTAAAGGGGGATTATACAGATTCATGGAGGATAGGTCCGTCAGTGTCTACTGGCATTGATAAATAAAGGGAACCTCAACATACAGAGGCAGCCTGTGCTCTGTATACCTCTGAATACCAGTGCCAGGATGCAGGAATGGCCTCTATGCCCTCTTTGTTGGCAGTCCAAGGCAGCTAACTGGCCACTATGTGAAAAACTGTGATGGAGTAGATAGACCACTGCTCTGATCAAATGGGTTGATATATTTTGGAAGCTTAAATTCACTTCATCACATGAATGGAAGTGCACATCTATTAGGTCAATGCTTTATGAGTGATCCTGTTTAAAACAAGATCCAATAAAGAGTTATTAGTTCATTTATTTATAATTTGATTTGATGATTTATAGGACCGCCCCTCTCGGCCCAGACTGAGAGGGATTACTGTCAGTTGTTGTTAGATAGGCAAACTAACATAGAATCTAATATAAAATAAGCAGATACAATAGGAAGTTACAGAGGTTTATCTGCATTGTAAAGGGTAGGTATGTAAGATATTAGCACCTATAGTGAGTGAAGTCACCCAGAGGTTTGGGAGAACTTCCAGCACTTCCTTCCTACCATTTTCCCTAAATGGTGAGCAGACAACCTGAACCCCCTCACATCAGCATACCATGCAAAATCAGGGATGAAGGATGGGGAACCTGACAACAGTCAAAGTACATTACAAATTACTCTGTGTGCTAAATTACGCCTGACTAGCATACCAATTTATATGCCACAGCTTTGATTCTGAATTTATAATTGAACTAATTACTGCTTTTTCTTTTTGCCAGGAACTATCACTCTGTCCCACCCCATAAGATGACCCATGTTGAGGTCCCGTCCCATACATAATTCAAAATATATATTCAATTATTTTCCTGTAGTCTCCCAGACCACCTGTTTTGAACCCATGACACAATGGGAACCAATTCCAGGTATCTTTTAGTTAAATTCTGACATCATCATTCACCCATTACTTATTAATTAATTTTATTATTTTTTTACCTGCTTCCTCTTGGCTCAGGGTGGCTTATAGTAATAATTAAAACAAGTTAAAAACATAATAAAATAACAAACCTCCAAATACCACCCTTCTCCCCTAATAAACTAATATATTTCAAGTCTAATATTTTGGAATGATAAAGTAAAGGTAAAGGAAATCTACAAAGTATACCTCCATGTTGTAATATATATTTTATATTTTAAACTTTTCTGTAAGCTGCCCTGACCCTCTAGGGAAGGGCGGGATATAAATAAATAAATAATATCTAACAGATTCAATACACACAATATTGTGAATTCTTCTAATAATTTTTAAAAACCTATTGCCTCAAGCTCAGACATTAAACTTTTGCATAGAATGGGTCTTTAAATATAAGATAGGTACTATCTGCATTCATAATGGAGCCCAGATATTATTATTAGAAGTATTAATTGAAGTTCTAGTCCACCTTCCTCCAGGGATTCAAGGTGGATTACAATAACAATCTGACGACCCAGTAAAGCCCCAATCCTTTAAACTAAGTTAAAAGTCTCACAATTATCATTATTATCAGATGACTATGAGAACCCTCCGACCTCCCTACAATCATCCACCAGGGGGTTCACACACTGGTATAGTGCGGTCTGGGGAGGCATTCTTAAGAACCCGGCCTCAACCAAAGACCTGGTAGAAAAGCTCCGTTTTGCAGGCCCTGCACAACTTTGACAGCTCTGTCAGGGTCCTCAGTTCTCCCAGGAACAAATTCCACCAGGTCAGGGCAAGGACCAAAAAGGCCCTGGCTCTGGTTGAAGCCTGGCATATCTGTCTGGGGTCAGGGACCACAAGCAGATTAGTACACACGGAGCAAAGAACTGTTCATGGGGCATAGGGAGACAAGTGGTCCCTCAGATAGGCAGGGCCTAACTTGCAGATGGCTGTAAAGGTCAACACCAAAACTCTGAACTTGATCTGAGCCATAACTGGTAATCAGTCCAGCTGCCACAGCACAGGCTGAATGTGGGCCCTCCAAGTTGTACCAGTAAGGATCCAAGCAACTGCATTTTATACCAGCTGGAGTTTCCAGGTCAAGGACAAGTGTAGGCTAGCATAGATCACTATGGCCAGAGTCTGGGGGCAGGTAGGTCGCTAGTAGCCTCACCTGGCAAGGATGGTAAAATACCAATCATGATACCTCAATGTTACCTCCACTGAAAGGGAGGCATCCAAAGTCACCCCTAAATTCTTTGCTGTGGCCGAGATGTTGTGCCCCCACAAAGGTGGGGAGATGCACTTCTCGAACTGCCCTTTTCCTGCTCAGCCACAGGACCTCTGTCTTGGAAGGGTTGAGTTTCAGGTGGCTGTGCTCTAACCATCCAACTATGGCTTCCAAATATCTGGCGAATGTATCTGGGGGGGAAGTCCGGATGGCCATCCATGAGGAGATAGAACTGGTTTTCATATGCATATTGATGACAACCCAGCCCGAAACCCCAGACCAGCTGCCCTAGGGGGCACATAAAGATGTTAAATAGCAGAGGGAACAGTATCACACCCTGTGGGACCCCACAAGGGAGTCTATATGACACAACAGGATCTACCACTCTCTGTGTCCAGTTTTGGGAAAAGGAATACAGCCATTGAAGGGCTGTTCCCCAAATTCCAGTGCCAGTGAGGCGGTGAGCCAATAACTTATGGTCGACCACATCAAATGTGGCCAACAGATCGAGCAACATGAGTATGGTGATCCGGCCTGACCCAGCCTGATCCAGCTAGCGCCGGAGATCAACCACCAAGGCAACCAACACCATCTCCACACCGTGGTCAGGGCAGAAGCCTAACTGGTATGGATCAAGTACCTCCGAGTAGACCAGGAGCTGGTCTGCTGCAGCCCTCTCAACTACCTTTCCCAGGAATGCAAGATGCCAAACTGGGTTTTAGCTGGCCAGGTTCCATGGGTCCAGCAATGATTTTTTCAGTAAGGGATGAACCACTGCCTCTTTTATGGTCAAAATACAAGAATTATAAGCAACATTTATTCTTATCAAGCTTCAACCTTTGGAGCTGTCCTCATCTTACATTTAGCCTTAAAAATGTAATTATCTGTTTAGATATTATGCCAATGTTCAAGACAGATCAGCAACATCATGATCCACCTTCAAATTCAGAATAATATCTACATACATAATAGAAATTGTATTGTCTGAATAATCACAGATGCCAAAGGCATCCCCAAACCACCTCCATAATGTATTCAGTTTTCAAATCTTCCAATTTTTCAGTCATAAACAGCTAGTCTTAACATAATTTGGACATTACTATAAACCCAGTGAAGAATATAGATATGGATCCAACTTTGTGATCTTGACAGCTATCATTTTTTATACCTTGTAAATCTTAATGGACCTTTTCTGACAGGCTGAGAAGGCTGTTCCATAAGACAACAGCTGTCATTTAAAAAAAAGTTAAATATTGGGCAATGGTAGTTAAAAACCTTGCACTTACTGCACATACATGAAGAGAGATTGGTTAGGTATTTGAGATAATGAAAGGCTTTAAAATGCACCTTGAACCGAGGTTAGATATCAAAAGGTTACAAGATAGAGATGCCACGATTAGTATGACATGTACAAAATGGCTAGTCCAAGTAAATAATGAGGCAGCTACATTTTGTACCACTTGAAGATCATATAAAGTGCGTCACAATAGTCCAGTCCTAAGGTTACTGCAATATGGATTGACATGTATAGAATAATAGAACCACAGAGCTGGAAGAGGCCATACAGGCCATCTAGTCCAACTCCAAGATCCACAGATGCCATCTCCGGTCACTGCCCTGGCCTCAACCAAATGCCTAGCAGAAGAGCTCCGTCTAACAGGTCCTGAGGAACCCAGCGAGCTCCATCAGGGCCCTTAGCTCTTCCTGGAGCTCATTCCACCAGGTTGGGGCCAGGGCCAGGTGAATGTCCTGGCGGCCCAGGATAACCATCTAATTCATACCCAGAGAGCAAAGAGCTCTGCGGGGGGCATAAGCAGATAAGCAGTCCCTCAGATAGGTGGGACCCAGATCTTGATGTTATTTCAGACTAGCTTCAAAGCCCGTTCCTAAGAACAGGCCTTGAAAGGGCCCCCTCCCCTGGCCCCTGGCCAGGCAGCTTAAGGTGGCTTTGGGCTGCAGCTCACAGCCAGATCAAGTGGGGCAGGCAGGGGCTGGGCAGCTCATTAGCAGGGCTGGGACAGAGCTCCTTAGCAGGCAATCAGCAGGCCGGGAGGCCCTCGTCAGCAGGCCCAGCCTAACAGGTCAAGAGGCCCTCATTAGCACCACGACCCTTTGTCCAGGGCCCTTTCCCCTTACCTGCTGCTGGCTCCAGGCACTGAGGCATCTGAGAGCAAAGAGGCTAGAGTCCAGGGACGGAGGGCATGAGCTGCAGGAGCAGGGCCAATCAGGGCCCTATTCTAACTTGGACAGCCAGACACGTCCCATCCCCTGGGCTGTTTCATAAATATATAGAGGAACAACAATGGGTAAGGATATGAGCCATACATGTGAGGGTGATGCTATGGATGTATACACATTGCAACATTTTTTACATAATATGTTACTCATAATTTTGATTCTAGATTCTTAGAATTGCTGCTGGCAATCAATTCTAGAATTCTAAGATTTTAGAATTTTAGATTTCATCAGGAAAGTATAACCAAATTCCCTGTTACCCACAACAGGGACTGTATTTGCTTAGCAGGATAGTTGAAACTCACTTATCAAGTAATCTCTGGATCAAAATGCCGATCTCTTAGTTTGTGAGAGCACGATGGCAATAACCCTAAAGTACTCTGAGGACAAATTCACTCATGTATGTTCATTACTGCAGGAGTGACTGAACTTAGAAATAACTTCACAAAACTGATGTTTTTTAGTGGATAGTAAATAACATGCTTAATAAATCATCACTAATCAAATAATATAATATTACATTGTATACATACAGGTGTGAACCTGCTCTAAGTGCAAGTGATCACTATGTATAGTCACTGAAATTTCCTCCATTATTTCTATAACTCCCCCAAGGTACACAGCACCAGTCTATCAATAGCTTCTTAAGTAAGATTTGACCATTAGAGATACAATCATTCAGACTCCTTATCTGGCCATTCTCTGTCAACATCACACATACCGATTGAGAAATTCTAATTAAAAATATAATTATGCATCCACATAATCTTATACCTATCCACTGACCAAATTCTCACAGTGCTCAGTGTTCATAGGCCAGTGATGCATACAGACAGCACATTTTATAATACACGGACTTGCTTTTTCACAAAACATTCTGATGATCAACTAGCTCACTACTATTCATGGGAGCAGTCTACTCACTTGAATAGACTAACCTCAAAGTAAACTCACACAAAGTCTTCCATTCCCTTGTGAACTGAAAAATTACATGTTGTATTCATGCGGCATTGAAAGTGGAAAGAAAAATCAAGCCTTATTTATTTTATTTTATTACATTTATATACCACCCTCCCTTGTGACTCAGGGCGGGTTGCAGTGAAAATTCATGATGCAATACAAGGAACGTCACTATTGAGAACATATTTCCCACAGTAGAACTCATAATAAAATATTTAACATTTAATATTATAACCTTATAACTCAATGATTGTATGTTGTTTACTGTGTTGTGATTTGACACCTTCATCTGTGAGAAATGGTGGTGAGACGGGACTTTGGGCTCTGGTGGAGTTGCTTCATTGGCCTCAACTGAAAGCTTGGTAGAAGAGCTCTATTTTGCAGGCTCTGTGGAACTGCTTTAGCTCTGGCAGGGCCCAGATCTCTTCTGAGAGCCCATTCTACTAGATGGGGGCCAGGACAGAGAAAGCACTGGCCCTGGTTGAGGCCAGACAAGCTTCACTGGCATATGGCCTTGAAGGTGATAACCAGAACCTTAAGCCTGAATGGGTATTCAACTGGTAACCAGTGCAACTGTTGGAGTGCAAGTCAGATGTGGGCCCTCCAAGGTGTTCCCATGAGAATCCTGGCTGTTGCATTCTGGACCAGCTGTAGTTTCTGGATCAAGGATAAGGGAATACAGCAACTTGCAGAAATCTAGCCTAGAGGTGACTGTCACCTGGATTACTGTGGATAGGTGTTCCAGGGCCAGGTAGGATGCTAGTAACTTAGCTTAGGTGGAAGAATGCTAGCCTTGCTACTCTCGTGACCTGTTTCTCTATGGAGAGGGAGGTGTCAAAGATCACAGCCAGGTTCTTGGCAGAGTGTGCACCCGTCATGCTTCCTCACCTTTCCTATCAAACCACAGGACCACCGTCTTTGAAGTATTAAGCTTCAGATGATTTTGCTTGAACCAGCCTGACACTGCTTCCAGACATGTGGCCAATGAGTCTGGGGGTGAATCAGAGTGGTTGTCCATCATGAGGAAGAGCTGGGTGTCATCAGCAAATTGGTGACATCCCAGTCCAAACCACTGTACCAGAAGGCACATGAAGATATTAAATAGGATTGGGGAGGGAACTGCTCCTTGTGGAACCCCGTTCGAAGGTTTCCAGCAATGTGGTTCTCTCCAACTACTACCCTCTGTCCAGGACCCAGAATAAAAGAGACCAGCCATTGGAGGGCTGTCCCTCATATCCCAGCATTGGTGAGGCAGCCTGTGATCTACTGTCAATGCTGCCAAGAGGTTGAGTAGTATTAGCAGTGCAGAACCACCTTGGTCCAGCTGGTGGTGGAGGTCATCCATCACAGCAACCACTGCTATCTCAACCCCATGGCCAGGCTGGAAGCCTGATTGGGCTGAGTCCAGGACCAAAGCTTTGCCCAGGAATGCGGTCAGTTGGTCTGCGGCAGCTCTTTCTACAACCTTCCCTAGAAACGCTAAGTGTGAGACAGGGTGGTAATTGGTGAGCTCTTGTGGATCCAGAGATTGTTTCTTCAGAAGAGGCAGCACCATTGCCACCTTCAGCCCCTCTGGGAATTCTCTGGTTAAGAGGGAGAGATTGATTATCGGTACCCCAATCCTTCCGTTCAATCTTTTGATTAGCCATGAAGGGCAGGGGTCTTGAGATGTGGTGGGTCTCACTGAAGTCAGTATCCTGTCCACCTACTTTTTCAGTGAGAGACATATTAAGGCATCTACTGAATCCTTTATGATGTAATCTAGTACCTACATGATATCTAGCTATTCTCCTGAAATGGTAGAAAGATACATACAAACAAAACATTTTTGTACGTTTTCCCAGGCTGGTTAGCAGAGGAAAGGTCACTTTAAAACTAATCATGCTGAACTGGACTCCTACTACTACTCCCTGATACAAGTGTTGCATATGTGATATTATTTGGAAAAGACGAAATAGAATTTTAATAGCCAGAACAACATACTTCTAGAAACATTCACATTTTGATGCTGCTACCTGGTACAGAGTTGTTCACACAAAGGGAAGCAGGAGTTCAACAACTGTCCTGTACTGAATTTTCACATCTTATTACAATGGAAAATTTATGCCTATTTATTTAGCAAATTGCTGGATACAGGGGGTGCTAATGGATTTGTCTTCTTCTAGTTATTGATTTACTCACACACAGGGTAGGTCACTAATGACAAAATGTACGCATCTTATGGCAGCAAAAGGGTCTGGTGCATGAGATACAAGCTGATAGCTTTGATGAGCTCCTAGCAAAGCACTGCCCTTCACATCGTTCAAACTTTCTTCCATAGTCAGCATTAACTGATACTTTTGTTAAATAGGCTGAGGTACCAATAATGATATTTTCAACTAAAAGTCTACTTTGTCTATATTCATGATAAGCACAACTGGCAGATCCAAACAATTTTTCCTGTGGTATATGCAGCCATAATTCTGGTTTACTTCAGTAGATATTGTGCCTATTATATTAAGATTGAAATGGAATCAGTAAATCCAAGTTACATATCGCAAGCAGAAGTGAATTTCTCTACCAGATAGATTGATCAATAATTTGAGTGTGTAATTATAGCTAGGAAGCAAATCAGAGTTTATGGGCTTTACAAATGTGAAGATCTTATCAAGGTTAGACTATATTTTAAGATTTCATACCTATTCAGAGGGAAGTTACCTCAGCCTTGGAAGAACTTTAGGTGAGAGACTATCTCTATAATGCATAATTTCCAGAAGTCCTTGTTTGAATCGGAAAATTAATGGACCTTGTCAACCTTGGGGAGTTCACTTCTTATGAGATTACCAACACCTTTGGTGCTTTGCTTAGGGTTACTGGATGTCCCTGTTTTCAAAGATATACCTTACACATTTACTCCAGAATTTCATACAGCAATAGGCATGTAAGGTTTTAAGTGCTGAAAAGGGAACAGCTAGGCACAAAATGCTGTTCAAAAGTCTCTTTGGCATTGGCACACAAATGTGAAATACAATGGGGCACTCACACTGTGTACTCACCTTTACATTATTTTATGTGACCCACAGTTGCTAATACGGCTAATACCCCTGGGACTCCAGCACCCTCTAGTGGCCTGGCTACATCCTCCTCTGGCTCTGTGTGGGCAGCGTGGGAGATGGTGTCTCCCAGTGGCCCTAGGAGAAGTCTGGGATAGACGGGAGGCACCCCGAACACAGAGAACGTACATGAATTAACTTCCTTATGTTTCTGCTAAGACCATTCTTTTCAGATCTGTATCACAACACAAGTAAGTTCTTGGTTATAAATTACCTATGTACTTTAAATTTACGTATACTGCACCTGATAAAGGAGGGATTTTGATAGTCAATTGAAACATTCAAAGTTTGCATATGGTATAATTTGAGGGAAGGTGCCATTCTATAGGCTGATTTTGTCAGATCTCCAAAACTAAGCATAGTTGGTTCTTGGACAGGAACCAAAAGGAAAACTGCAGAAGAAGGCAATGGCAACCTACCTCTGCTCCTCAGACTATTTCCACACTAGCAATATTGTTTGGATTTGCATTTTTAAAGGATCAACTTTTTCTTCCATTTCCACAAGGAAATCCACTTCTTCAGATACATGTATCTAGCTTGATTTTTTTTTAAGCTGCTTACATCGGAACACATGGAACAAATGATATATTGTGACAATTACAAAATTAAATGGCTTCTGTGGTAAAGATGGTTTATTATATTAGATGTAGAAAGAAAGAACAATTTACAGGGAAGATCTTTATAGTACTGAATATATTTGTATATTTATTTGGCAACTGCCGTGGAATGCATGGCTGTTATAGAATGTAAATAATGTATTCATGTTGGTTTGAACTAATTATGTGTTATAAATTATGCATACAATGTTATTAAAACATACTTAAAACAACTACTTACAACATTGCATCAAATATACCTTTGGCAAAATTAGAAAATGACAGGAATGCATAGTTATGTAACATTCCAAACTAGGCTTCTTTCTCACTATCTAAAACAAATTAATGTGACATTCAGAATCCATAAAGTAGGATTCACTGGCTCAATTCAAACAGCTGAAGTCAAGAAATAAATGCCAAGATCCAGTTATTGACACTTGGATGCCTGATTATCAAAGTCATTATTACTTGAATATTTGGCCGAGAGAGAGAGAGAGAGAGAGAGAGTCACTAGTTTTTTTTTATGTCAATTGGAATTTTTCTTTTCTTGATTTTCTCTATGTTGAGGAAATTCAGAGTACTATATAACAACTGAGACAGTATAGGGGAAAATATTCAAAACAGGACTACTGCACTAGCACACTAGCTCTTCTATTGCTCTCAGTAAACTAAATGGATCTTGCTAGTATCTGAAACTTAAGTTCATGGTAAGTACTTGGCATGCTTAACATTTTTTCTTCAGAAGTTGTTTCTCTTCAACTTTTCTCAGAATGACCCAAAGATGACCCATCAGTTTATAAACAACAAAGTCCAGCACAATTTGTTTCATGATTTCCAGAACAAGCTGCTACATCACACAACTAACATCTAATTCAACCCAGGTTCCTAGGGTCCTGGCTCTAGACTTCTGGACTTTAGATTTTATAAATGTAACATGTTTTAAACTTGATTAATTGTATTAGAGGATACATGTTGTCTGCTTCCACCTTGGTAGAAAGCATGAGTAATAATTTTTTTTAAAAATCAGAACTCCATACAACATGAAGAGAACAATTACCCATACACAAAGTCTCTCTAAGGCCCATTCTGCACAGCAGTGGCCACACGGGACCACCACTGGTGCAGTGCAGCGGAGTAAGGGGAGAGGGCCCTGGGCAAAGGGTCGTGGTGGAGAACTTGCAAATGAGGGCCTCTTGGCCTGCTAAGCAGGGCCTGCTAACGAGGGCCTCTTGGCCTGCTAACAAGGGCCTCCTCCTTGCTTGCCTCCAGAACAATTGTTGAATAGAAGAATGAATGCAGCTAGCAAGATAGTTAGGTCTCGTCTCTTCTCTTTCTATACCTAGTTGTTTCGCTTGCAAATAAAACTACCCTATTGTTTTAAGCAATCTGGTGCTCTGCATTCTATGCGTACTTAAACTCTGCCAACAAGAAGTGCGTAGCTTATGGTTTCACAGCCTAACTGGTTAATCCATAGCCCAGTATGGTCCACTAGAAGTTATTTACCTCTTCTTGTTTTTTGGATAAGTTGATGTAAAGGTATGAGTCTTATGGATCTCTATTGTGTGGTAAACATCCTGAATATTAATGATAATGGATAGATACCTCAAGCTGAAAATAGATGAGAAAAATGTTAAGCACTTAGAGCAGCCATTTAAGTGTGTCTTTTATATCATCTCAGTTTTATTTGCATCACTCTGCAGACTGGCAAGCCCACGCTGTGTGCTTCAGCTTGTCTCTTAAAACCATCCTTCAAGTGATTAATGCTCTATATTTGTGACCCACGTTATCTCAGAACATCAAGAGAAAAAGTTTGTTAGCTTTGAGATTTCTGTGAATTACTCTCATGTGGGAAGTGCTAAGAGATCATGGTCTGCAGTGCTCAGTGTTGTCTTTACTCAGGTGGAGCTGAGGTTTGTTCTGTTCATTTCCTGAACTTGCCATATAATATGAAACAGCATGTTCACAACTACATTTATCCAAACACTGAATTAATACAACAATCTCACTTTGCCTCAATGCTACTGGTTATAATGGAAACTTAGGAGGACCCTCAAGGTTACTGATCCTATCCACTTGTGAAGGAACAAAACAGGATTATTTTTTATTTTTATATCTAATTAATATAATAATAACACAGCTTGGGTCTATATAACCTAGCTGCAACAACTATGTTTTAACAACACTACAGATTATTTTTCCCAGACACCACTAAGAAGAAGAAGAGTTGGTTTTTCTACCCTGCTTTTCACTCCCCACAGGAGTCTCAAAGCGGCCTACAATAATTTTCCCTTCCTCTCCTCATAACAGACACCTTGTGAGCTCTGACAGAACTGCTCTGTAAGAACAGGTTTAAGTAGCCCAAGGTCACCCAGCTAGCTGCATGTGGAGAAGTGAGGGGTCAAAATGACTCTCCAAGTTAGAAGCTGCCACTCTTAACCACTACACCAAAATGGCTATCTTATAGTACTGAAGAAGATGGCCTCTTTTTCAACCATTAACTCTTTCCTACCTGTATAATCTTTTGTATCTCTTTACCACAGATAGCAGCTCCACTGAATTATAAGGATTAAAGTTGGCTAGTAATGGCCCTGTTTATGTAATTCGACAGTTAACCCAACTGAGTGCTCTATTTGAATGACTTATATCTTGCCATGAGAAATCATGAATATATTATGTCTTACTCTAAAGCAGCGGTCCCCAACTTTCATCTGGTCGGGGACCACCTCCGGGGGTGGGGGAGAGCCAGTGGCCCGGCTGCCGCAGTTGCTCAAAAACGTGCATGCGTGGTACTGCCGCGCATGCGCATTTTGGCCACCAGGTGGCGCTAACACGCATGCGCAGAGTTGCTGCGCGTGCGCGTTTTGGCCACCAGGGGCACAAACGCGCATGCGCGGCAGTTCCGCGCGTGCGCGTTAGCGTCGCTCCCGCGCCGGCCGCCGTGCTGGCCTCTTTTCCCCCCTCTCGCTGCAGGGGGGGAGGCAGGCGCGGCTGCTGGCAGCCCGGTACGATGGCCTTTGCGGCCTGGTACCGGGCCGTGGACCGGGGGTTGGGGACCCCTGCTCTAAAGCATGATCCTTGCCTTTGTTTTCTCTAGCAGTGGATCCTTTTGCACTTTCCCTTCTTATATTGTACTTTTATATGCTATTAAAGGCTTGTTGTTGTTGTTGAATGATAGAGGCGTATTTGCATTCCTTACTGTACCTGCAAGGGACTCTGATCCAGATGTATATATGCTATTCACAAAAATCCTGAACATTTGGCTAGTAAAAAAGGGTTGGTCAATACATTGGTAAGATATTGGCAGAAAAACAAGATATTCATGGCTTCATGGAATATTTGACAATATTGGAACACAGTAAACCAAAAAGGAGTCCATTAACAAAATTTCACCAGTCAGCTGACTGATATGACAACCCTATTTTGTGATTCAGTTTAAATGGTACAATATGGACCTCCCTAAAAATAGAATAGATTGACTGCTGAATCCCATGCAAGTTTCCGCATTTGTTCCCAGAATGACAGATCATGCTCGTCATGTGTGGATCATGTCTAAATGATCATGCAATTTTGTTAGCATATAAGTTAATTGAAAACGGTTTAGAAAACAGTGTTGTCCCTGGTAGGGCTACATATGGTCATCACTGGGAAAATAAGAAACTGATTAAAATGATAAAAGATATGAATGGTAGCACAGATTAAATTGATAATATATATGAATGGTAGCACTGATTAAATTGATAATATATATGAATGGTAGCACCAAATTTTAGTGGAATTTGGGGTTTTCTAAACTAATTTATGAAACACTTGCCTTTCATGTTTTTATTTTAGTTTTCCCTCCAGTTGGTTCACTGTGAAATATATCATTGCAGGAAACCTAGATGGATACTTCTAAAATGTCTCATCATAAAGACATTTTTAAATATGAGTATGGTAAATACTTAAATATTACTTTAAAATAAATAGAATTCATTTTTTAGTTCCCATGTTCAGGTATATTCTAGTTATGAAGTTATCTTTTCATGGCCCTACATCATTAGGGCCCTATATCAAACATGTTCTTGTTGGGAGCCTTATTGGGAGGGCGGGTAAGAAGTATAATAATAATAATAATAATAATAATAATAATAATAATAATAATAATAATAATAATAATAATAATAATAATAATAATAGAAGAAGAAGAAGAAGAAGAAGAAGAAGAAGAAGAAGAAGAAGAAGAAGAAGAAGAAGAAGAAGAAGAAGAAGCAGCAGCAGCAGCAGCAGCAGCAGCAGCATTTATTAGATTTATAGATCGCCTTAATCCAAATACTCAAAACCGGTTACATAAAATAAACCCATTATAATTCTACCCTCCTAAAACCAAGCTAAATTCTAGCACACCAAGATAGCTAAATCCTTCTAACCTTTCATAGTCATCCACCAAGAGGTTTTGCTAAGTGGTAAAGAGTAGCCTAAGAGGGGCCCACTGATCTTAAACCCAGCCTCAACCGAAGACCTGGCAGATGAGCTCCATTTTACAGGAACTTTGATAGTTCCATTAGGACCCTCAAGCTCTCCTGGGAGCATGTTCCACCACGTTGGGACCACGATTGAAAAGGCCCTGGCCCAGGTCCAAGCCAGGGATATTTCTCTGGGGACAGGGACCTACAGTGGTCCCCAACCTTTTTATCATCGGGGACCGGTCAACACTTGACAATTTTACTGATGCCTGGGGGGGGGGTAGTCTTTTGCTGAGGGACGTTGCTGTCCCTGACTGAGCCTCTGCTCCACTTGCTTTCCCGCCGGTACCCCTAAATTCCTGCCAGCAGCAGCTTCACAGTGCCACGCCGAGGGGAAGCCCTAGCCATGGCGGCAGCTGGAGAGCACCAAAGGTTATCCGGCGGCAGAGTGGCAGGGCAGCCCCTGAGGCAGCAGCTGGGGAGGAGAACGAGGAGGATCCGTGGGCCGGTACCGACTGATCCACAGACTGGTACTGGTCTCCAGACCGGGGGTTGGGGACCGCTGCTCTAGCTGACCTCTGTTCTGCTCAGTCATGCACACTGTAGATCTTAAATACTCCAACACTTCTGATCACAGTATATGGAGAAGTGTTTGGTTAAAACATCTTAAAATGGCTCTTCCCAACCGCACTTCGAAGCAAGGCTCCCAGCCAAACCGTTACCCCATAATCATAACCTTAAACACAAAAACAAATATTGCAGAATTTTTTGCCAGATATATAAATACACAGACATATTTCTTGCACAACACTGCAACGTTCACAAATACAGTAATGTGAAACTGCAAAATCCGTTTGCAGACAATCGCTAAACTGCATTAAAGGTTGGGTGAAAGTGCATTATTCAACATGTGTAAATGTGCCTTTAGTATAAACCTACCCATTCTTATCACAAAGACTTAAGGCGTCCTGCAAAACATGATTCTCAAACTATAAAGATTGCTTTCTCTCCAGCCACTCTACTTCTTATCTGTAGAATCTTTCCTAAGTAAGAAGGTGAGACTTGTTATCAGAAACCAATTTCTTACCAGAGACATACAATATAACAAAGTTGAACTTGTCTGTAACTATTGTTCAAATATCTCCTGTTCAGGTATACAAAGACTGTGAATGAGCAGGCCTGACACAGGACAGGTCTTTACAGCTAACAGCCTCCAGAGGGCTTTGCATGCTGGAGCCAGAAGCTTGTTCACACCCAGGAACCACATGCTCCTGAGCAGACGCATCCCCTTATCCTCAGTACCTGGTGAAGCAGAGCAGGTTTTCCTGCACAGAAGATACTCAATGAGCAGCAGATACAGATAAGTGCATCTTAGTATTCACCATTGATCTTCTGTAAAGTCCCACATGGGGATTCTTGCAAGCTACTCACCAGGAGACAGGGTGTTCTCTCCTCACTTGAACAGCAACTGAAGAATGGCCTTGCCCACTTGAGCCTAATGTCCAAAGCAGATACAAAGCATGATGATGTACAAACATGTCCGCCAATGACCAGGTGACGGGTTTGCAGATCTTCGTCAAAGGCACACAATCCAGGAAAGCTGCAGAAGAAGCCATTACGCTAGTGGAATGGACATGAATGTTTAATGGGCATGACAATATGGCCCTATCACAACACTCCTTAATGATCCTGAAAATCCATTGGGACAGAGTGTGAGATGATGTTCTCCTACCTCTCTTAGAGCCAGCTTGATGTAGTGGTTAGGAGTGTGGACTTCTAATCTGGCATGCCAGGTTCAATTCTGCACTCCCCCACATGCAGCCAGCTGGATGACCTTGGGCTCACCACGGCACTGATAAAGCTGTTCTGACCTAGAAGTAATGTCAATTTACCAGAAATCCTAGTTCTTGACAGATCTCCAGGGTGAGAGTACAATGACTCAACAATTGACTGAAATAGGATCCAGGACATGAACACATCAGTCCTGAAAGTGGCGAATTGGAAGTTTTCTCCAGGGCCTACCTGGATGAAGGCTCTGAGGCTTTAAGGACTTTCTCTCACAATGTTGTCTCAAGTTTTGAGACCCTATCTCCCTGCTGCTGGCAGGCCTTACATGTCTAGACACTATGCCCTTTGCCCAAACAGAACAAAAGCTGTGTTCATCAGGTAGAGTCATCTTTGTTCCATATCAGGAGCACTTCTTGACAAGGGACTCAGAAACCAACACAGCTTCATCAAATCTGTATTAAATCCTCTCGACTTCAGCTGAAGACTCCAAAACCATAACCATCTCCTTCAGCAGCAAAAGAATTGAGGTTAAAGTGGCACAGCAGCACAGGAGCACATGGTCCCTGGCTTATGGCTCTCTATCACTGTGCCCCCTGGAGACTTTTTGCTTTAAAGACCGATCCAATGGCAGGCTTGTTCATGTCCCTATGTGAGACTGCGCAGATCAATGATGAACTGACACATACAAATAGCCATGCCATACCTGAGGGTAATCAAGACAAATTTTAACTATCACATTAACAAATTATATGCATCACTAAGTATCTATATTAGTAACAAGATGGAACAAGTAGCTTCTTCCATTTAATTAATGTTTGCATGGTCAACCTTTGTTAAGATGCTTATCCCAGATAATTCAAAACATCACTTGTTTGGATTAAGACTTATCTGTTTATGTAGATCAGAAGAGCTTTGGCTACATGTTATATTCATCATGTTAGAAGTAGCCATATGCAAACTAGCTTTTTGCTGTTGAGAATGCTGAAGTTCCCTTTGAGATAAGCAGAGAAGCATGTATAGAACGAAATAGAATTCAGGAGGGGCTGAGCCTCCCTCATTATCATCATTTTGGGGTGTCCTTCAACCTTTGGTGTCAGGCTCTTAGTATTTTAGTAGAGTAAGGCAGCAAAAAAACAATATGTTTGGAATATTCAGTTTTGTTTTTTTATAGTTATCAAAAATGTATCTATATACCAAACAAGCCCCATTAAATAGACTACAGAATTATTGTTCCGGCAATAGATTCAGCTGAGTAGTTATGTTGATCTGAAACAGTAGAACAAAGATTGAGTCCAGAGGAAAGCTTAAATAAACTCGGTTGGCCTTAAAAGTGCCGCTGGCTTTGGTGTGAGCATAGTTCTTGTTCTGTATTTGCAGCACACTATACTATTCTTCTTTATGCAAGAAATCTGCAGGAGGCCTATCTTCTTCTGGAGTTCAAATTCCAACACTGAGTTATACCCACTCATATTTGCTACGTGGATACCAACTTAATTATTATGCTTCAGATTTCTACATATTCAAAACTTCATTACAGCCATCCAAACGCACAGTCCAATAGTTTGAAAAAAAGAACAAGCAGCATTTTAAGCATGAAATCCTTGTGACTTTTTTCTTTAAAACAGATGACATACAACAAAATAATAGATATCACAGAGGCTGAGAAGTGATTAAAAAGGAAGACAAGGTCAGTTTTTATAATCTCTGCCAATCACACTCCAGCAAAGTAAGGAATAGAAAAACAGCATGGAAAAATGAATGATTTGGATACTGTCCAAATGTCACTCCATCAAAGAAGTGAAGCAGTGCTTGAATTATGGAGGAAAGGATGCAGGGAGCCTTCAATGAAATCTGCAAGTCCCATTCAGCTAATTTTAGCTTCTCCCACCATCCTCATAAGCCACGCCCCAGCTTTGTCCCTGTAAGGTACTGTGAAATTGTTCATATAATTTTGCTGTTATGTGCCAGATTCCTAAGAGATTATGCACAACAATCAGAACAGATCTTGGTATCTGATGCCTCCTCTGCTTAAACTAGCACCACTCACCACTTACTCCTGATTATATTTATGTCCTCATAAGCAGTATTTATGAAAGAAATATGAATCCCTTCTCCTTGTTTCACATCACACTTGTGAGAGGCAGAATTCACAAAGGAAATAGCAGCATCTCTTAATGCTGGGCTTACCCAATAAAGACTTTCCAGAGAAAAGATATCAACTGAGATACAAGTGGATGGCACATGATGGCAGTAAAGCTTAGCTGACTATTCCCTTTGATAGCAAAATCTGTGTATTAGTTTGTCTCCTTTCCACACTGAAACACAACCCTCACAGGGCCTCATCTTGTTCTCCTGCCTCTTCTTTTATCCAAAAGGGAATAGTCAGGAGTTTATTCACTGCCTTCATTTCCTATTCTGAACCTTCACATCTTTAGGTGTGCCAGAATGTCCCTCCTCCATAACGGCCAAAGCTGCATGAGAGGTAGGAATTATAGTGTGGGGGGGGGGAGGAATTCCAGGCACCTGGTAACCCATGAAGATGGATAGTTCAGGACAGGTGATTTTATTTTCATAAGATATTTGGGTTGGACTTGGTTTTATGTGGGCCAGCTATAGAGAACTTTTGCTTGGGGATCTGTGGTGCCTCTTGAAGCCTTTACAGGATCTCCAGCCAAGGAATCCATCATATTCTCTAATCTGCCTCTGTCAGCTGTTGCTTCCTTTGCAGACAATCAGAATTCTTTTGGCTCATGATATTGCTCTACATAGCAAAGGAGTTCTGAAGCAGTTAAACACCACTTATAACAGATTCAGATGCAGCTGGACGTCTTGCAGTTTGGACAGAGTAACCAGGACATTGCAGAGGTGAAGACCAAATCAATGCAGAGATATGACAAAAATGTCTAGGGAGGTAACTTTTAGGTGGTGTAGAGAGAAGGCGAAAATCATTCCTCCTGGAGACTTCTTAAGTGGATCCAATAAGTTTGTGGGTGGGTACCCAATGATCTCTCTGCACTTCAAATACTGAACTGGGTAGTAACCATAGCACACAATCTATTTTTTGCTCCCTACTACATTACAGACACACACACCCCAAGTATCCTATACCACCCAGAATTAGATACACTGAAATGGAGCATCGGGATACAGTTTATTATTACAGTTTTATAATTTGATATTGTAAAGATTTTATTATTTATTTATGTATTTATCTATTACCAATTGAAGAAGTGTACGTTATACAGCATTCTGAGCCTGGATACTTAGAGGGGTGGTTAACTGAATGAATGAATCAATCAATCAATCATGGTACAAAAAATGCACCACTAACCAATTCTTTATATGTACTTCACATCTAGCATACATGTATTTAGAGGTCTGTGCAATGTGATAGTTTTCAACCAGAAATAAATGTGTGGTATTACACAATGCCATTTATGTCATTCTTCACACCTAGATCTTGCCAGTTGCCAGCAACTGCCTGGCAGACTTACTGAAAGCATTGGTTTGGCTATCATTAAAACACTGTTAAGATCATTGCAACACAAACTAAAACAGGCCAAATGGAAAAGTGTTATAGTGAACCTCACAGATAATCAGTGTTGAGCCACAGCAAATCTTTTAGGCAAAGGGTGCTCTGCACCTTGGCTTTCAGCATCAACATTACACGATGACATAATTTTCCCCCCAAAAGTTGGTCTCAGGCTTTGTAAACCATCTATGCTAGAGAAAACAAAATATTTTCTAAGAAAGTGTGGCAGTCAAAACACAATCTGAATTTACAATGCCGGCTCATATTTTATTTCACTCTTAACTACCATCAATAAATTATTTCCATGACTCCTGGCTCCAAAAAGCCTTGTGGACATTCCGCATTCAGTCATGGGAACAGTCAATTTCCAGATGAATTAGACATGGCCCTGAGTGTTCCAGAGCACTAATACTGCATATCTATTTCTTCAGCAATACTAAAGGAAAACTGCACACAACCTTCCACCTAAGAACTGTATCAATATCTGTGAGCTGCATTTTTGGTAATATACTGATGAAGTCAATCAAGCATCCATTCTGTCAAGAATTTGTTTTTTTATTTTTTATATTAGCGATCCCCAACCTGTGGGCCGCGGACCACATGTGGTCCTTCAACTAATTGGAAGTGAGCCCCGAAGGACGCCTTCTCCCCCCCCACCAGCCCTTTACAACACACTTCATTGTTGTGGCGTGTCTGTATCTTATTTGGAAGGGATGTTTAAACATTACCATAGCAATCAGAGAGCGTTAGGGCAGTGGTTGAGAGTAGAGGAGTAAACTACCCCCCCCCACGGGCCTCAGTAAAAGGCATTGAGTGGTCCCCGGCGTTGAGTGGTCCCCGGTGATAAAAAGGTTGGGGATCACTGATTTATATGATCCTTTTCCTGGGTGGTGTGATAGAATATCAGTCATCCTTACCTCATTCACTTATATATCAAATACCTGGAAAACACTCACCTATTAGAACAAAAAAACATTTCTAACTCCAGTTTCAGTCTATGAGAAGATTTTTTAGCTAAATGGGAGGATCTGGTGAGTGATTGGAAAAGCCGAATGCTGGCTGCCTTTAATAAAATCATTTCCCAACATGCTGTCTGCCCCCACCTTAAATGGGCCCCCTGGTACACAAAAGAGCTAAGGAAAGGGAAAAGAGAGCTAAAATACTAGAGCGAGTTTGGAGGAAGACTTGCAATGAAGCTTCAAGAACATCTTATAGGATGCTTATGAGGGCCTATTAGATGGTAAAATTGGTTGTTTATATTCCTCCTTGGTAATAAGGTCCTCCATCCATTTCCTAAATGAATCTTTTTTATTATTCAATTCTTTTGAAAGCTGCCATTGGAGGCTAGGCTGGGGCAGCCCTGTGCACAAAGGAAGAACCGGGCCTAGAAGGCCTGGCTCCTCCCTGTGCTACGGTGGCTGGCAGTGGATGAAATCATCCTCTATACAGTAGCAAAAATCAGCTAAGAATAAATTTTGATAAAACCAAGATCATGGTCTTTGCAAAAACATTACAAATTTCACTGGCAGGTAAAGGATCTTGAAGATGAAACTCAAATACTTTGGCTACCTCATGAGAAGGAAGGACTCCCTGGAGAAGAGCCTAATGCTGGGAGCAATTGAAGGCAAAAGAAGAAGGGGACGACAGAGAATGAGGTGGCTGGATGGAGTCACTGAAGCAGTCGGTGCAAACTTAAATGGACTCCGGAGAATGGTAGAGGACAGGAAGGACTGGAGGATCATTGTCCATCTGGTCGAGATGGGTCGGACACAATTTCGCACCTAACAACAACAATTTCCCTAGGGAGGCCCCACCCCATGTCACCAAGCTCTCCCCACCCACTTGACCCAGGCACAAAATTGGGTAGGTATGCCACTGAGCTTCATAACCACTGACACTGTGGGATTCATATATATGTAACAGGCACAGGGAATCTTTGTCCGATTGTGCCTTCTTGGTACAACACTCAATACATTTTTTGAAGAGGACATTTTTTTAAGGCTATGGGAAGCCTTACATGAATTGGGAGTGTCATCCCACTTAACCCATCTCAGCAGTTCATTGTACACCAACCAGGAGGCCACAGTATGAACAATATATGGAGACACTGATTGGATCAAGGTCAGCCAAGGAGTGAGACAAGGGTGTATCTTATCACCCTTTCTCTTTAACCTTTAATTAGGTGGAAGGTTAATCTGGAAAATCTGCAATCAGAGTTAAAATTGGAGGTCGTAACCTCAATAATCTCCGTTGTGCAGATGATACAACACACCTTGCTGAATCAGAGTGTGATTTGAAGACCCTGATAAAGAGACTAAAAGAAGAAAGTGAAAAGATGGGACTAAATATCTAAAAGACCAAGATCATGACAACTACTGGCAGTAGCACCAAAGTCATGATTGACAACGAGAACATTGAATGTATTGATGATTTCATCTTTCTTGGCTCTATAATCAATCAAAGTGGTGGATGCAGCCGTGAAATCAAACGGCAAATAACACTGGACTGGATTGCAAGGCCTGAACTGAATATGGAAGAGTAAAAAAGTCAGCATTAATACAAAGTGCTGGCTAGTCAACGCCGTTGTCTTCCCCATAACAACCTATGGATGTGAAAGCTGGACCCAGAAGAAGGAAGACAGGAGGAGAATAGATGCTTTTGAATTATAGAGTTGGAGACAAATGCTGCAGATACCATGGACAGCCAACAAGATCGTTTTAGAGAGGAGCAAACCAACTATGTCATTAGAAGGGAAGTTATTACGGCTAAAGCTCACTTACTTTGGACACATCATGTGATCAAACTCACTAGAAAAACCATTAATGCTCGGCATGGTCAGCAGCAAAAGGAAATATGGTTGCCAAAGGATCCGCTGGCTCAACACGATCAAAGCTGATACAGGGATGACCGTGAGCCAACTAAAAGAAGCAGTCAGAGACAGGGGCGTTTGGCGAAGACTTTCCTATAGAATTGCCAAGGGTCGGACACAACTGAATGGATAACATCATTACAAATACTGAGTGTACTATTTTTAATAATCTCACTAATGAGAAAAATAACAAATATGAACTGATTGGGGATGGGGATCAGCAAACTGTTCTCATGAAAAAAATCTCTACTTGAAGAGAAAAATTTTCCTCAGAGGCCAGTTTTACCTCTGAGGAGAGGAAGGAAAATGCAGCACAACCTACCTCCACAATGGCAGATAAGGACCTCCCAGACACAAGTAGGTTTAGGCAGGAGGATGGGGAGTGCTGATAACACTATGGAATGTGCTAGAAGGAAGAGCATTTAAGCTTGATACCTTTGTGACAAGCCTAACTGTATACACAGACTTATATGGGACAGCACAACTGTCCCATATAAACAACAGATGTCATGAAAATTAAGACCCCCCTGGCCTTCCCTCTGGATGGCTGGGCACCTATGCCCAGTCCCTCATCCCATTGCTCGGCCCCTACCACCCTTGTGTGGGCATCAGTGTGGGCCAG
Organism: Paroedura picta; assembly: GCF_049243985.1. NCBI lineage: Eukaryota > Metazoa > Chordata > Lepidosauria > Squamata > Gekkonidae > Paroedura > Paroedura picta. Next base: position 158,157,933 of record NC_135369.1, read on the forward strand.
CCCCAAGTGCTGCCAGTCCCCTATCCCACCTTCTTGATGGCATAGATGAACTGAGGGACTCATGGAAATAAGATGTCAGGGCCGGAAGATTTGCAGGTGTGTCCTGTAAACTAAAATATCATTGTTTATGTACAGTGATTATTAAAATACTATGGTTCCTGCACATTTTTTTCATGCCATGTTATATTTTCTATGGCTAAAGAAAAATATACTATGCATTCATATACTGCACAGTATGTTATTTGTGTGTATTTATGCTCACATTAAAAAGAGTACTTTGTACCTTCATTACAAACTGTTCATTATTGGAAGCTTAAATCCTTGAATTACTTTGTTGCAAATTACCCTATCACTAAGGCATCTTTGGGTGAAGTTTAAAGACATATTTCTATTCATGAATGTTCCAATTCTAATATTTACATGAACTCTGAATTCAATAAAGGAACAATTCACTAAACATAGCTTTTGAATAATACACTCTAATCAGAATATGGATACCTGAGAACTGAGCTTGGTAGATTGTTCCATAAAGCCTCAATCTCACACCCATTTACTGAATAAACTCCCTGACTTCATTGAACACTGCTTCCAAGTTGGACAGTATTGTTTTAGAATCAATAAATTTGGTTCAAATTGCAGTGTAGTGAGACAGTTGAAATCCAGTTCATCAATGCTGAGCTGCTGTCCCACCAAAGCTCAGTCAGGCTGGCTCCTGTTTGTCTGATATCTGGGAGAAGAAGTAGAAGACTCAAAGTGGCTTCAAGTTGGTTTTTATATGCTGCTTTTTTCTACCCGAAGGAGTCTCAAAGCGGCTTACAATTACTTCCTCTCCCCACAACAGACACTCTGTGAGGTAGGCGAGGCTCAGAGAGAGCTCTGACAGGACTGCTTAGCACTAACAGGCTGTGATGAGCCAAGGTCACCCAGCTGGCTGCATGTGGAATAGCGGGAAATCAAACCTGGCTCACCAGATTTGAAATTCCCGCTCTTAACCAGTATACTACACTGGTTTAGGGGGACAAATTAGATCATGGGACCACAAAAGCCAAAGGCCAAGCTGCTGGTCAACAATCCATGTCCTGAAACCAACCCAATCAGGTAGAATGGAACGACTACAACATTATACCTCCCAATCCCACTCCATATTCCACGGCAGGTCATCCAAATGGGTGAGTAGGGCTGTTTCAATCCCATAACCAGGCCTAAAACTGGACATTTGTCTCATCCAGGAAGTTTGATTCCAGGCCCCATCCATTCACCTTGCTCAAGAATGGAATGTATCAGACTGGTTGATAGTTATTGAGGTTTTCCTGGGTCCAAGGTAGGCTTATTTAGAAGTGGACACACCACAGCATATTTTGTGGCTGAGGTGACCACCCTCTCTCTCTTTTGGGCCCAGTCAGTGAGTCCCCCTCTAGCAGATTTAAGTGGCCTGGAAGGTCAAGTGTCAGACTAGCAGATGATGCTCACATCTTCAACCTGAATACACTAAGAACTGTCCCATATAACTGGTCAGGTCAGCACCCTGGCACCATCCGACCCTGTAAAGTCCAAGTCAGAATAAATATGAGAGATTTATCTGCAAACTGGTGAGCAAAATGGTCACAATGAGCCACTGAACAATCCACAGCCTCTGACCACCTGGAACAGCTCTGCTGGACTACACTGTGCAGACATGGTGGTGGTGGTGGAAGCAGATAATTCCTCTGCTGCCATCACAACCGCAGAGTATATTTCAAAATGAGTTTTTGCCAGTGTCATATCAGATTTGTCCAAAGCCTTTCTTCACTATCACTCTAACCACTGTCACTCTAACTAAAAGCCTTGTCTTTTCATCACCCTCAGTAACCGCCCTGAGCCCCTGGGGAGGGCAGTATATAAATATAATAAATAGATAAACCAAGGGGCTACCTGGACTTGAACACTTGTGAGAAGGCAATCATGTCAACTACCTGGGTTATTTCCTCATTCCAAGCGGTCAACTTGAGCATCAACAGGAGCATATCAACAGGAAAATTCCCTCATCAGAATATTTAAAAGAAGCTTTTACATATTAAATTGCCATTCAAAAATGAAAAAGCATTGGAGGGAAGGTAATGGCTGCTGCTGGAGGATCACATCAGGGAAATTGCAGGGAAGTTTGCCACATGGAAGCTCCACTGCTTGCTGCCCTATAGTGGCAGATGCAGAAGCAATGGGGAAATTACACATGATTGTCCCTGTGTGGAAATTGTCCCTGTGTGGAAAGCACTTAAGATTCCTGATCCAGCAAGTGATATGTGGGCTTCCTTTATTTGAAGCACCTTGTTCTATGGAGCTACACAATTATCAGTACAGCCCCTGTATTTGACTAGGGGAGTATACAACTCCATCAGGGAAGTCACAACTGGGTAGCCCATGCACCAGTACTTGCCCCCCTTTTCTATTTCTCTCCACACTGAAAGATTTTATGGAGAAGGGACTGAGAATGAAGATGGCATACCTCTCAAGGCATGAATTCTACGAAGAACTCTACAAACAGTACTTTGAACTGCATGGGAGCATCCCTTATTAGTTTAGAGCAGAGGTTACCAACCTTTCTGAGTCTGCAGGGACCTTTGGAATTTTGAGGCAGGCGGGTAAGAACCACTACAAAACAGCTGGGACTGGAAACATGGTCGAGTATTCAAACATGGCATCAGGGTGGAGGATCCTATGCAAAAGATATTAACAATAGGATACAAAACCACCCATGCCAGTTCTCTTCCCACTCTATCACATACCTTTACTAATAAATGGAATAATAACGTTCACAACAAAATGTGTTTGATGAAAAAAACAGTGTGACAGTTATGGTTTTGAATAATTTAATGCAACACTTTACTTTATCTCAATAATTTCTCTAGGTTTTCATATATATGCCTTGCACTGCAGAGTTACGAAATCCACAAGGCCTTATCCTCACTTGGGCCAGGCTGGCAGAAGGGTTAGGGCTCACATCCTGGGATTAGGCATTCAAGGGGGAACAGTTCAAAAGGTGAACAGATTCTAATGAGAGTCTAGGGATTAATTAAGAGGAACATCTGAGATTCACACAACTCCTGGTCATACCCTCTGTTCCTTTGAATTTGGGTTCTCACAGCCCATTCCTGTTGTACAGGCACATCCTACCTACAGACTAAAATCTTAAAAATTTTCTGGAACCATATAACTCTACGTTTTGAATACTACTTCTAGGTTCTGGTGCTGAACCATAGTATAGTCTATTTCATGGGAAGGAAGGGGGATGAAGATAAATACAGGATACTTTGAACACAGCATTTGGGCTCCACAAAATAAACTTCAAATGGTTTGTGAGTGTACCTATTAAGCAAATCATATTTCAGTGGACGGAACTGGTTACTTCAATATGAAGTGTTATATAATGATGATGGCACTCTTCCCAGGATGCTGTAGGAAAAAGACCTTCCCCTGTATTACTTCTCCTTTTCAACTGAAAGTATTCCAGTTGTAAGAAAAACTCGTAACTGTTTCTAGCAGTGAAAACATAGATATTGATTGATATACTGCTGAATAACCAAATTCATTTCAGTCTGTTAATTTGACAGATATTGTAGTAAAATAAACAGATGCAAAAGACAAGAAGAAAATGAAGGTTCTGAAATTTAACTGGAAACTAAAGGTCCATTTTTTCAAGGGCACCACTTAAACTTTCCTCTTTTCATTAGGAAATAGCCCCTGGAGAAATGTATTGGATAAGGGACTGACACAGATGTTGTTTTGGGAGATCTATCTTCCAATAGGAAGTATAAATGATGAGGAGTCATAGTCCAGAGAGACTCATTAAGTTCAAGACTAAAGAGAAGAGACATCTGTACCACAGGTAAACTCTAAGATTTTTAGAGCCCTAATTTGAAGGAGGTTTCTGATAACCCAAGGGCAGCATGTTGTGCACTCTGGAGGAGTGTTCAAAAACGCTATCAACTTTTGATATAATTAGTTTGTTTTAATTAGGATTAGACAGCGCTGTACTGCAGAAATAATGAACACAAAATTATAAAATTATATTGTTATTGTGACCACAGTATTTCTTATACTTACTAAGATTGCTTGCTGAATAATATAGGGTGTTAGAATAATATAGGAAGTTTGAAAAGGAATCTGACAGATAACTAATGATCACTGTATACTACACAATTATCACTGTTATAAGCACCAAGCTGCCTTATGTAAGGCTATTGTGTACCGTGATATCAGAGTAGCTGCAATAATGCAACTCACAGAACAAGGATGATGTCTAGCAAGGCTACTTGGACAACTCAAGACAACCACTCAGACAACAGAACGGATCAGCTACATTCATTACTGAATGACAAATTGAAGAATCAAATTTGAACGGAACTCCAGGGTCATCTAGTCCAACCCCCTGCACATTGCAGGAACTCACAACTGCTTGCCTATCCACAATAACCCTAATTTCATACCCAAGGGATTCCTCCCCAGCAAAAATCTTGAGAATTCAAATTGGCCTGGAGGAAATTGACCTACCATCCCACAGTTGCTATCAGCAATATCCTGGATATGCAAGGAAGGCCCACAAGAGACAAACAGTGGCACATCCCTTCCTGCCCACTCACTCACAATCTGCCTAAGTTCATAAAATCAGCATTCACTTTGGGCCTGCCAGCTTGGCTCCACAGCAGGAGAGCAGAAGCGAGGTGGCTGGTGGAAGACGAAGAAGTTGCAGGGTCCTTGAAGGAGCACCCAGGGAAGTATAGGGATATGGATTCTCCCCCAGGAATCCAGTTGCCCATAGTTGAGCCACATCACGGGGAAGGCACGGGCCTGCAGCACTTTTTATAAGGCGCCACGTGCTCCAAGCCTGGCCTTGTCTCCCGCAGCAGCAGAGTGAAGGGTTCCCCACTGTGTTTTCATGGTTTTACAAGAGTTGTGTGGCTGGTTTGGTATGTTATGTGTAAAGTATTTCTTCGTCACAGCTGGCAGGCATAGCAAGGGGATGGAGCCTGTAAAGGGGACAGGGACTCAAAAAATGGCAACGGATTCCCAGAAAATTATGTAGCCTCGGGAAAGAGGCGACAACCTGTGCAGAGCCAACCCACCTGCATGGTTCAAGGGGTTCGATAAGGTGGGTTTACCTGGGGTGGGCCAAGGGAGGTCTACACCCCCTGAAGCACTCCAGGCATCTTCTTACTAGAAACCCCCACAGCAAGGAAACCTGTGGACCCGGTAGGATACTGGGACGGGTTCTCCAGGGCGCTGTGAGGGAGCTGGGGTATTATAGGTCAAAGGATCAGGGTACAGGCTCCCTCTTCCTTTGCTGGCCAACATATTGTTGAAATGTTAAAGTTAATAAAGCTGTGGCCTCTTTTGCCAAAAAATATGAGTACGAACACCTCCTTTCAGCCCAAAAATGCCCGTCTGCAAGTCAAAAGAGATAGTGAGAGTTAAGAAACTCTCACTGAATTCAGCAAAGAGGCAGAAATGATTGATTCTACCACTTTGTCTCCACAGCAACAAGAGAACACAGGATTCTAACTAAAAGCCTGCACATACAATGAACTTACATGCATTAAAAAACAGCACTCTCATTTGCGTGGATGTATATTATATTTATATTCAGGTGTATTCTGGGAAATAATTTTTCCACTTGTAATTGAAGCTTGGCTCAAAGAAACCCATCCGCTTATGCAAGCTGCCAAAAGGCTCATCCACCAAGTGGTTTTTCCTGAAGTAGCAATTGTATTGGGCTTGCTGCACACGTCAATTCAATTTTGTTTCCATTGTCTATGCCTCTCAACAATGGGGACAGCTTTTATTTCATTCTGAAAGTGGGAAATATTTTCTCTATGTCAAACATTACCCAGGAGCCATAGGCAGAGATCCTTGTTCATCATCTTTTTGATACTCTCTCTGCACAATCTGGTAGGATCTGCAATGTAGCTATCCACTCACTGGAGTCGTAAAGAACCCAAAACAAGCAGCATAACCCAGCCAACTGCTGCAATACAATTTTGCACTCTGTAGTTTCCTCACTGATCTACCTACTATCATGAACGTAATCCAGACATTACTAGCCACACAGAATAAGGCAACCAGAGAAAAGAGCTCATTCTTCAGCCAGTTCACTTGGTTGCTGTAACAAGATACACATGAAGATGAAGTGTGTTTTGCACCACCACTATCAGTGGGAAGCATCATTTCTCAGAACTGTAGATATAGGGCTTGAGAGATACATCTACAGGTCCCCCCCCCCTTGACTGAGAGGCTGAACCTACCAAGGTTGTGTCAAAGTTACTGTTGTTGAAATACTGTTCTAGTTCTAGTTGGTGTGTTATTGTTGTTATATTGTTAAATTGTTATATTGATACTGATACTGTTCCATGTAAATGTTCCAAAATGTTTTCTGTAAACTGCCCAGAGCGATAGATAGATAGATAGAGCGATAGAGCGATAGAGCGATAGAGCGATAGAGCGATAGAGCGATAGAGCGATAGAGCGATAGAGCGATAGAGCGATAGAGCGATAGAGCGATAGAGCGATAGAGCGATAGAGCGATAGAGCGATAGAGCGATCGATCGATCGATCGATCGATCGATCGATCGATCGATCGATCGATCGATCGATCGATAGATAGATAGATAGATAGATAGATAGATAGATAGATAGATAGATAGATAGATAGATAGATAGATAGATAGATAGATAGATAGATAGATAGATAGATAGATAGATAGATAGATAGATAGATAGATAGATAGATAGATAGATAGATAGATAGATAGATAGATAGATAGATAGATAGATAGATAGATGGGGGGGAGAGAGCTCCCACTAAATCAGATCAATGCAGCCAGGTGAAACTCTGAATGATGAAATCAAGAATTTATACTTTTCGCCTTTCTGTTATTCCAAAAAATTTAAGCGTTCAAACCTATAATGATGCCACGCATGGGAATAAATAAGGCGGCATGCAGAAAATGAGTGAAGGTGTTTCCCTTTCTGCTCTTTCTCCACCACGATCTATTTTCTATAATCTATTTTCAGCATGACTGAGATGCCTTGGCAAATCAGCATGGGTGGTGTGCATCAGTGAGTGAGTGAATGCTGAAACCTTTAATGTCAGTAAAAGGTCAATAGCTGGAATTTAATTCAGCTAGCTATGAACAGTATAACAAGTCTGAAGAAGTCTGGCTTTCCTTCATAAAACATTTAAAAAATTATCAGATATCAAAATGCAGCAATAATGTCATAAAGCAGAATTTATTTATATGACATGCTCACCTTTATTTCACAGGTTTGCAATATAATCCTACAGGGAGTGTCTCTAGAGCTAAACCCATTAAAATCAATAGATGTAAATGGGAATAACTCGCTAAGGGATTGCACTGCCAACCACTGACCAGTAAAGCTTATTGCAAAGAAGTTAGTCCCATTTAATTTATTCACATTTGTCTTCATTTGTTAATGTGTATAGGCTTAAGGCAGTAATTCTTGAAAGGTGAGTGCCAAAAAAAAGTGTTCTTTCAGTTCAGGTCTATTGGACCTTCAAAATTCTCAGTATCCCCCCCCCCCCCAAAAAAAAAAAATCCAGTATGGAATTTAGATCTGGGATTTTTTCAAAATCTAAGATTTTAGTTCCAATACACTTGAGAAGAAAAGAAAGATTTAAAAAAACATGGCTTCTCCTGCAATGTGGTTTAAATTCCACTGCAGGAAGCTGTTCCAGTTTGGAGAGACAGTTTGGTGTAGTGGTTAGCAGTGCAGACTTCTAATCTGGCGAGCCGGGTTCGATTCTGCACTCCCCCACATGCAACCAGCTGGGTGACCTTGGGCTTGCCACGGCACTTATACAACTGTTCTGACCGAGCAGGAATATCAGGGCTCTCTCAGCCTCACCCACCTCACAGGGTGTCTGTTGTGGGGAGAGGAAAGGGAAGGTGACTGTAAGCCGCTTTGAGCCCCTTTGGGTAGAGAAAAGTGGTATTTAAGAACCAACTCTTCTTCTTCCCCAGGACCCAGAATTTAAGCCAGACAGCCTAACAGAGCCTGTCAAGGTGCTGATCCTGCAGGAATCCATGTTTCAGCAAACTGAGCAAGGCCATAGCCCACTGGTGTTTGTTGTATGTTTTCCCATAATGAAACAGCTGTTCCTGGAAAATCTAGAGGATGGATGAACTGTTACCCAAATGTCCTACTCAAGTGCAACCTCCAGTGTTCAGAGCTTCCCCCTATATCTTAAGAGCACAAACACATGTATACCAGTACAATTAAATGACAGAACACTGTATATATATACCAAGAGCCAGAATTTTGGTAGAAATGTAAATGTGGAAGTACCCAGAAATAAAGCAGGTAGAAAACAGAATCAAAAGGTTAGCAGCCAATATGCTCATAATCTGGGATTGGTTTGGAGTGACTAAATTTGATTCTAACTGCCAGGCAGAAAGTTATAGATGCAAAAGGAGGCAAAGTGACTGGCGTGACTTAGTCACTTGAACTGGTCAATGGCTGGTCTAGAGCAGGGCTGTCAAACATGCAGCCCAGGGATCAGAACCAGCCTGCACAGAACACTTATTCAGTCTGCAAGCAACTGGTGCAACGGGAAAACAGGAAGCTCAGGAGGGGATCAGGTGCACACACACACATGGTGAGGTGTGTGTAGTCAAAGCTGTCAAGAAATGAAAGGAAATGAATAGGGGATAGGTATGCTATCCCTTGGGAGGGGGGAACTAATCTTTCATGTGATTAAATACATTGGGGCTTTTGTGGATTTCCAAGTAAATCAATTGCTTTCACTTCCAGGAATCCATTGCTTTGGTTTCTATTTTAAGTAAAAATAGTATTGATAATTGCATTTTCCCATGCCATTTATAGAGTTTACATCTCTGGTAACCGGGATTACATTTTCTGGCACAAAATAATGTGTTTAATTACTGACCAAGTAACATTTATGTCAGATCCAGTCTTCGTTTGACACCTCTGATCTAGAGAAGAAACCAAGAATCAGGTGTGAACTGATTATTGTATCCTGGGGAAACAGTAGGCCTAAAATAGGAATAATTTCCAGTCTTGCTCAGGTCTTGCAAACCGAGGGTCATCATTTCATTTATTGAGTCAATATATATCCTGTTGGATCTTCCTCTCTTCCTACAGCTTTCAATTTTTCCCAGCATGCTTGTCTTTTCCAGTGACTCTGGTCTTCTCATAATGCAATCAAACTATGAGAGTCCCGGCTGAGTCATTTTAGCTTCTAGAAAGAGCCTAGGTTTGATTTGATCTAGAACACACTTTTTGGCAGTCCATGGTATTATAGTTATTTATTTATTTCATATTCATATCCCGCCACTCCTGATAACCCAGCTCATGGGGGGTAACAACAATAAAAATCCATTAAAACCCCAATAAAATGTTACAGAAATAGCACATGGCGAAAAAATAGTTTGCTCCCCATACCAATACATCTGCTACTGGGGGCAGCAGGGGGCTATTTCAGTAAATCTTTCCACACATACCCTAACACAGGGGTAGTCAACCGTTGGTCCTCCAGATGTTCATGGACTACAATTCTAATGAGCACCTGCCAGCAGGGGCTCATGGGAATTGTAGTCCATAAACATCTGGAGACCACAGGTTGAATACCCCTGCCCTAACAGATGTCAAGTTCTAAGGGGGGTGGGCACCAGATCTTCCTGGACTGACCTCAAGCATAGACCCGGCAGAAGAGCTCCGTCTTACAGGCCCTATGGAAATCCAACAGCTCCTGTAGAGCCCACAGCTCTTCCAGGAGTTCATTCCACCAGGTACGGGCCAGGACCAAAAAGGCCATGGCCCTGGTCAAGGCCAAACAAGCTTCCCTGGGGCTGGGAATGACCAAAAAGTTGGAACCCATAGAGTGCAAGGCCCTGTGGGGGCCATAGGGTGACAAACAGTGCCTCATATATGTGGGTCCCAAACTGTTAAGGATCTTAGCAGAACCTTGAACCGGATCTGGGCCACAACCAGCAGCCAATGCAGCTCCCTCAGCAATGGCTGGATAGGACCCCTCCACGATGTCCCTCTACAGAACTCTCCTCCAACACCACATTTCAAAGGAATCAGCTTTCTTCTTCATTATCCATCTTAGCAAAGGGGAATATATAGCATTCGTTTATCTTTATCTTGCCTGTCAGAAACATGTCCTTATACTTAAGGATCTTTTCTAGCTCTTTCATGGCTGCCCTTCCTAGGAGTATGAGGGAGGAGTGCCCCCCCCCAAAAAAATGCAATGCCCAAACACAGAATTTGTTAAGAAACATTAAAAATTCACCTGATATCTCTAATTAGGTTTTGTGCTGCAGGTTATACTTATCTCACAGAGATCAAATCTCAAATAAGAGATAAAATTACCATTGTTTGTACTACCAAAGGATGCTTGTGCATCGTATATTCAAGACAGAATGCAAAACAAGCTCTTAGGAAATGCAACATATGTCCATTTGTTTTCTGCACAGAATCCACTGAAAACAAATATAGAGCTGATAACTCCTGGTTTGGGAACACCACATCCTTTCTTGGCATGGCTCATTCACAGATATATTAGACTGGTGTGAACTGTCATAATGTACATTTGGGGAAGAACACTGCAGCCCCCCCCCCCCCCCAAATCTGGTTCTCATTCCAGTATAAAAGATTAACGCAACAGGCTACATTTCAAAAGTAGACTTTCATTATGCACACTATGGAACAAACTATATTTCAGGTTAATGATCTGACACCACAGATTATGTCTGTTTCTGAGACCCCTTTGTTTCACAATAACCAGATTTTGGGTGGTTTTGGTGGTTTTTACTAATGGTATAGTCCTGGCCAAATATTTTAAAATAATGTCTTAATGTTCATATATCTGTTTTTATGTTGTTCTTACCTATATTTTAATTTATTTATATAGTTTTAATGCCGTAAGTCACCATGAGACCATTTATGTGAGTAGTGGCTAAAAAAATCTAATACATAAAAATATATTTCAATTACACAATTTAAGTTAGTGAAATCTGGGATGAAGCTTCATTCATCGCAATCTTGGCTATATCCTCCAAAACTTGCACATCAAATCCCACTATACTTTTCAAACTGATTAATTTTGCTAAACAAATATTTTATATGCATTTTCAGAGAGAGAGAGAGAGAGAAGGGTATACTCATATCAGATTCCATACATAGCTATAACCTCTGAAAGGAGGGCTACCATTTGCCCCTGATGCTTTGCCTGAAAGCACAAATCACAGTGTCAGAGATCTTCTAGGAGTATCTCTTGGGAAAGCCCTTACAATATACAGACTCTTCTTTCATAAAGACCCTACATGCCATGACATGCACTTTTCAATTGCATTATATTAATTGTACTTTTATACAATCCTGCGATTTGTATACACATTACATGTTCAGCCCCCACCCAACTCAAAAAAGTTAAAAAAAACAAATCTGGAATGGAACCCAACTTTAGTAGATACAACTTGGAGATGACCAGCTATTTCAAAAACAAATAAGTAACTTGTCATTCCAGTTTCAAAGTAGCGTTTTATCTCCAAAACCAATTTTCTTTATTTTCATGTTACAGGTACATGTTTTAATCTCACTATTTTATTCATGATACATGAAGCTGCCTTATACTTAATCAGACCATTGGTCCATCTACTTTGACCGGCAGTGACTTCTCATGGTCTTAGATGGTGGTCTTTCACATCACCTGCCCCCTGATCCTTTTAGTTGACAATGCTCACGATTGAACCTACGTGCTCTACCATTGAGTCACAGCCCCTCCTCTGTTTTGACATTAAACGTCTCTCTCGCTACATATATTATTCCACATCAGTTTTCCCCTACCATGTGCCCTTTAATGCCATTGCTAATCCTTTTCTACAAATTTGCTCTTACCAACATTTCTATTAAAATGCCCTTAAATAGAAATTTAAATAATGCTTCAGGTTGTTCACATGACCTCACTGAAACGACTCTCAGCCTCTCAGTATGACAAACTAGTCTCAGAGAGATATAATGTAGAGATCATAACTTTTCTTCCAATAATGTTTGAAATGTTCTAGTGCAGGTATCATTCTGACCTCTGGCCTACATAAATATTAAACCTTTTTGAATTAGAGGTGAATGGGCAAATCTAATACTCGCAGCAATTACTGGAGAGATATATCCACAATATGATATCTGACATGGCCAAGTGGATGTTCTGGTCAGAATAAGTATTGCTAATAAATATTGCCATTATTATCCAATCACAAATCAAAGTGAAATGTTCAGAAAAAGGGTTTCTACTCTGCTTTTCCCTTGCAGCCCAAGGTGGATTACCATTCCAAATATAAACCTGATGCAATACAAGGAAACTCCATTAACCTCTCTTACCAGAAAATGCCTCAAAAGCCCTCCTGAAGACTTCTATGGATGATACCCCTCACTTCCTTAGAGAGCCTGCTTTATGAGGTTTGAGCAACTATTGAAAAGTATCAGGAGCTGGTAAATGCCAAGTGGGTAATCTTAAACAACGAAACAAGGAGGACTGCAACTGGTGGGCCATAAATTATAATCTGTACAGGGGTAGTCAACCTGTGGTCCTCCAGATGTCCATGGACTACAATTCCCACGAGCCCCTGCCAGCGTTTGCTGGCAGGGGCTCATGGGGATTGTAGTCCATGGACATCTGGAGGACCACAGGTTGACTACCCCTGCATTATACAGTACAGCCTCAGGCCTTATGGTTGGGCCTCAGGCTGAACAAGATGGGATCAGAATAGATTATAGAGGATGTCCAGTGCTGCCTGTTATATTGGCTTTTACTGTTAATTGGGTCAATCATGGGGGGGTTTATTGTATTTTTAATATTTTATTATATAAACCACCTGCTGGGGAGCGGCAGTATATAAATCTAAAAATAAATAAATAAATCTGTAAGATTAGTACGTAATATTAAGAGGCTGAGAGCCAGCTTGGTGCAGCAGTTAAGAGAGGAGGTTTTTAAACTGGGTTTGATTCCCTGCTCCTCCACATACAACCAGCTGGGTGACCTTGGGGTAGTCACAGTCCTGATAGAGCTGTTCTCACAGAGCAGTCCTCTCAGAGCTCTCTCAGCCCCATTTACCTCAAGGGTGTCTGTTGTGGGGAGAGGAAGCCTTCGGGTAATAAAAAACAGAGTATAAAAACCCGCTCTCCTTCTTTGTCTTCTAAAACATGCTATTATTAACCACCTTGCTCATGTATTGCAGACTAAGGGCTTCCTTCATTAAGTCAATCCATTTCATGCTGGGTCTTTCTTTCTTCCTGTTGCCTTCACATTTTCCTAGCATTACTGTTTTTTTCCAGTAACTCTTGTCTTCTCATATGACCAAAATACAATAGCCTCAGTTTAGTCATTTTAGCTCCCAGAAAGAAATCACTGCCTGATTTAATCTAGATCAGAGGTCCTCAAACTTTTTAAACAGGGGGCCAGTTCACTGTCCCTCAGACCGTTGGAGGGCTGGACTATAGTTAAAAAAAATCCTATGAACAAATTCCAACTCTATGCTCCAGAGGAGCTATGTGTCTACCATCCCAGTGCCAGCTAGTGACAAGACCTGCTCAACTTGCCTGTTCTGACAAAATGTGAGCTCCTCCACCCCCCAATGCACTGACTCCTACACTGTCAGGCAGTGAACTAAATCTGGGAGATCTGCCTCCTATGATTAGTCCTGGCATGGATTTGCCGACTGCTCTGAATGCTAAAAGCTGTTGCAGAGGAGTTGGTTCTTATATGCTGCATTTCTCTACCAGAAGGGGTCTCAAAGCAGCTTCCAATTGCCTTCCCTTTCCTCTCCCCACAACAGGCACCCTGTGAGGTAGGTGAGGCTGAGAGAGCCCCGATGGTACTGCAGATGAACAGCTTGCAGTGCTATGGAAAGCAAAGGTGATCCAGCCGGCTGCATGTGTAGAAGAGTAGGGAGGGACCCCCAGCTCACCATGTAGCTGTCGGGCTGCCTGATCACCCCAACATCCTGGCTCAAGAGAAGCCCTTGGAAAGCATGTCTGCAAGAGCTCATGTAGCTGCCCTCCCAAAAAGTTTATTCCTGCTCCCCATATTGAATATCCTGGCTCTTGAGAACCTGGGGGGGAGGGGTAGTCCAGCTCCCCTGCATCCAACATTTGCCCAAAAGGATCCAGCAAAAAAATGGGGGAACCAGTGGCTGCTGTGTCCTGCTCTTAGCAGCTGTGCCCAACTTCCAATCCCCCTCCCCCTGCAGCTAGGAAGCACGGGGGGGGGGGGCGGGAATACAGCCCACCCCCACAGTCACCCCTATGGAGCAGCCCCTCAATGTCCCCAGAAGTGGGTGGGTGGGGAGATTATCCATGAGCCTAATTTTCATGGATCCAAGCCAGCTGCCTTCCCCACTGCTCTCCAAGAAGGGACACCTCCCAACTCACCCTCTCCTGGCTGCCAAGCCTGCAAGGCGCTCTCTGTGGCGTCCTGGGCAAGAGGCCTGGGACTCGCACACGTGGTGCCTTATACAGGCTCTGTGGGTCCCTGCTGGCCCTGATGCCATGTGTGCTGCGAGAGTCAAGAGACAGAGAGAAGGAGGGGAGTCAGAGAACGTGGTGCACATTCCACACATGTGCACTGTGGGCCCGGGATGAATCGGCTGCTAAGCAGGAAAGACAGTGGTAGCAAAAATACCTGGCGGGTCGGATAAATGTCCTCGGCGGGTCGCATGTGACCCACAGGCCATAGTTTGAGGACCCCGATCTAGAACCTGTTTATTTGTTTTTGGCAGTCCAAGGTACCTACAAAACTCTCCTCCAACACCTCACTTCAAAATAATCAACTTTCTTTCTGTCAGTGTGTTGTCCACTTTCACACCTATATGTGGCAAAGGGGAATTTAGCATGAATTAACTTGGCCACCAGCAGCACACTTGAACACTTAGGAATCTGAAGCTCCTTCAAGGCTGCCCTTTGCAGTCTCAATCTTTTTCTGATTTCGTGGTTGCAGTTTCCATTTTCATAAATGATGGAGCCAAGGAATAGAATATATTGAACAATTTTACTTTTTTATCACTAACCTTAAAGTTGTGTAACTCCCCAGTAGTCATTACTTTTATCTTCTTATTATTCTCGATATTCCTGTTGATTAGACTCTTACCAATAATCAGGCTGAATCAGTTGTAGTGTATGTGTGATTCCCAATGACAGGTCCACATAAATCATGTTACAATAGCCTGATTTTAAAAAATGGATTTACTGTGACAAAGTTGGCTAAGAAAGGCAAGAGCTGAAGAACCATCTATAGCTGACAGAAAGCTTCTGATGACTCCCCAAAGCTGCTTTTCCAAGGCAAGGCTGGGTTCATGTGAACTCCCAGCCTCTCAACTTGCATTGCACCTTGTTCAAAACAAGTACCCCCAATCTATTGAAAGAATCAGCCTTCCCAAACACTACTGCCTCTGTCTTGTTTGGATTCAGTGCCATATTGTTCTGCATTAGCCACTTGGATATGGCCTCAAAGCATTATTTAGACTTAGACTTAGACTTAGACTTCGCCACTCCTGGACCCAGCCGGCTTGTGGCAGTGTACAACAAGGTTAAAACCCACATAAAATACAGTCAGTATCATAAAACAATAATTACAGCAAAAAAAATATCTAAAAACCTCCCCCTCCCCCACCCTGTAATATCAGCCATTGCTGCCCACACCCAGGGGGGGGGGGATCTACTGGCAATACCCAGCCTGTGGGCCTATATTAGGAGGGACCTGTTCTTCCTAGCCTGGCCTTAACCAAATGCCTGGTGGAAGAGCTCCAGCTTTCAGGCCCCGAGGAACTGTGATAGCTCCATCAGGGTCCTTAGCTCTTCTGGAAGTTCATTCCACCAGGTCGGAGCCAGGACCAAAAAGGCCCTGGCCCTGGCTGAGGGGCCAAGCATGCCTCCCAGGATCCAGGGACAACCACAGACCAAAGAGCCCTGCAAGGAGCATAAAGATATAAGTGGTCCCTCAGATAGGCAGGGCTCAGGCCGCAGATGACCTTAAAGGTAAGAACCAAAACCTGATCCAGAACCTGATCCAGAAACTAACTGGTAACCAATGCAATGGCTTCAGCACAGGCTGGATAGAGTCCTCCAAGCTGACCTTGTAAGGATCCTAGCAGCCGCATTTTGCATCAATTGCAATTTTCCATTTCAGAGATAAGGGTTGGCCCACATACAGCGAGTTACAAAAGTCTAATCTGGAAGTGACAGATAGGGTGCTAGTAGCCTCACCTGGTGCAGATGGAAAAACACCAGTTGAACTACTCATGATCTGAGCCTCCATAGAAAGGGAGGCATCAAAGATCACCCCAAAATCCCTGGCATAGGTATAGTGATAAGCTGCACTCCATCCAGGGAGAGGAGGCGCATTTCTTGATCCTGCCCCCTTCTACCCAGCCACAGGACCTCTGTCTGAGCCATCCAGACACTGCGTCCAAACAACTGGCAAACGTTTCCAGGGGGCAGTCCGGGTGTCATCCGCATACTGGTGACATCCCAGTCCAAAACTCTGGACCACTTGTGCCAGAGAGCACATATGGATGTTGAAAAGCATGGGGGAGAATATTGCCCCATGCAGCACCCCACAAGGGAATGCATAAGGACACGATAACTGATCCCCCACTGCCACCCTCCATAACTGGTCCTGGAGAAAGGAGAATAGCTACTGTAAGGCTGTCTCCCTGATCCTCAATCCAGCAAGATGGTGTGCTAATAACTCATGGTCAACTACATCAAATACAGCCAACAGATCCAAAAGAATGAGGATCTGCCCCGATCCAGCTGGTGCCGGAGACCATCCATCAAGGCAACCAGCACAGTCTCCACCCCATGGCCAGGCTGAAAGCCCGACTGGTATGGATCCAAAGCCAAAGTTTCCTCCAAGAATGCCATGACCTGGTCCGCAATGGCCCTCTCAACCACCTTACCCAGAAACGACAAATGTGAAACCAGGCAGTAGCTGGCGGGGTCCCATAGATCCAATTATGTTTTTTTTTCCAGAAGAGGGTGATTCATTGCCTCCTTCTAGAGGCTGAGACAATGAGAGCTGGGTATCATCAGTCTATCAGTGATATACAACACCAGTGTTACATTCAGGAGGCTCACTGAAATATTGATGAACATGGGTAATAAAATGGAATGCAGAGAAACTCTGGAAGACAGATCTTAACACACCCATTCTGCTCCTCCAAAAGAAGCTCCATGGCCAATCTGACAGTGAAGAGCTACTCCTCTAATACCATCTTCATATTCCAACTGATGAACAAAGACACAGTAGTCAAATGTTGCTCTTAGAGCTAGCCACAACAACAGGAACAACTATCTATTATCCGACTAGAACTTCAGGTTTCCCACTAGTGTAATCAAAGACATCTCAGTTCCAGACTCAGGCCAGAAACCACTCTGAAATGTTTCCAGGACAAATATGTCACCTAGGGATTCTTGGGAGAGCCTCAGACCACCACTACTACCTTTTCCAAAATGGCAAATAAAGACTTATTTCCAATGCCTTTCCAAACATCTGCAACACACTTCTGTTATTGAATTTTACAGACTGATTATGGAAAATAGACTCTGAAGAGTTTCATATTTTTATTTCTCACCAGTGTTTCTGTGATGTTTCTCATCTTAAACTGCAGTTTAAGTCTCTGCAATGCTAAATAGTCAATAATTCGTAGCAGCTCCATTCAAAGTGTAACCAGGTAATAGGCCAGTAGCACTGTTTTCAGAAGCTCAATATTCCTGTAGGTTACCGTAGTTAAACAATGGCGAATCAATATGAGCTATGTCTGTCCAAGTTTAGGATTCCTGCTCTGTGGTGAAAGATCTCCTTGACCCATTATGCACAGGGCTGGATGGCGGCAGCAGAGCAGCCCCAATTATGCACCCTGCTGCCACTATCCCAGCCCTGGGCCAGCGCAGCGCCCCAGAAGACCCACAACAAGGGAACACAGAATCTTCTGTGTTCCCTGGGATACTGCAGGCACCAGTGAGGGCTGGGTCGGGCCAGTCCCGTGCATAAGCAGAAAAGCCAAGCCCGGCCCTTCCCTCAGCCTACAGTGCCCCTGTCAGCTCTGCAGAGCTGACTGGAGAGTCCCCCTACCTTGGTGGGAGAGCAGCATGACACTCCCCACCATTGTGCAGTGAGGGCCCCATTCCCCCCGCTCCCCCCCCTCATTGTTGCTGCCCCCAGGTAGCGCGTTGGGCTTTCCAGCCCCAACGTTGTGCACATGCCTGCGCTATGCCAGGGCAGCCTGCATACTCTGGGGGATTTCTCCCCTGTGAGTACATGGGAAGTGCCCGACAGCAGCCTTGCGTGGCTGTTGCTGTGCATAAAGGGTCATTGACACTGTCTCCTGGAAATTCACTACCTGTTGACTAGGGAAAAAATAGCTGAGTCATCTTGTACAGATGGCCTTGCCTTGCTGGAATATAAGTCATACCTTGCTTTGGCAAGTCCATAAGGATATAGCAGGCTTTGAAGAGGGGAGGGGAGGGGAGGAGAGAAAAGCTGATAATGAATCTTGCACATGCAAGAAGACAGTGTATGGTTTGTGGCTGTCTTTATGCTATGCTTTCCTACAAAAGCTTTACAGTTCATTAAAACACTGTGTATCAAACAGGAAACAACGCAATGAACCCCAATACTATAAACAGAAACTACACACAAGACAGCCCATCCCAAACTATCTGAAAAAATATTTTTCATTCATGCAGCCAAGTTTAATAATTAAGTGCATGCAATGAGGTGCTATTTTTATGAATTACTTATTAATAGTTACAAAGCATGGCCCAGCACTTAATTGCTACACAAATTTATTAATGGGAATACATGAGGTTCAGTAATCAAAGAAAGTTTTGTCGTGCCCCAATAATGACACATTTTCTGTATCCATGTTTTATATTAGCCATAAATATACTTGCATTCTTGTTTGAAAATTTCCTCTTGGCAACAACCCATGATGCAGAAACTGATGCAGAAACTGTGCTATCTTTAATTGCAAACGGTGGAGAGATTCAGGCATTACAGAAAATATAAATCCTAAAGTTCACCTACAGGCAAGAGACTATGTGGGTGGATGCAGTACAAAGAGTGTTACGCAACTCCAGGTCTGGATGACCTTCTTACAGAATCCTTTCCAAACCAAAAGCAATCATTATTTGCTCCCTCTAATGATAATAAAGTTTTCCTTGATCAAATTTTTTCACATTGCATCAAGTAATTGAAGTATCTCATTACTATACAAAGAACCTTTATCTACTCAGGGAATGAGATTAATCTTGTTGTTTCCATATGGAGATTTTCCTCCACCTTGGCTTCCACAGAGTGTCTGTTTTGAAGCTTCTACATGATACTGGAATGTATCCATCTACCCTCCAAGTAGCCTTCCTCCTAAGAAGCCCAAGGAGACTTCCTTCAGATTAAATGGTTCTTCTTCCAATTCAAGAGGTACTTAGTTTGAAAGGAGAATTTATAGGCTAAAAGAAAAGGTGGTGTTAATATTTTAACATTCTACTAATCTAATAAGCAAACTTTGTTCCATGGACTGACAGTACAGGGGTATGATCCAGCCTACTGTGTTCTAATTGTCCAGTTTCCAGGACCATTTCTGCATGGAGAGGTAAAATGCGTCTAGCCTCCTGCTTGAAAATGCGAGATGGGTAAACCTCGCATTTGCAGCCCTCTTCATGGGGAACCCCTCCCACGTTTTCCCTCTGCCCTGTCATGGCTTTTTGCCTCCCAATGAGACTGCAAGGGAAAACAAGCTGAACTTATCCCCCTGCTTGTCAATCACAGCAAGCCACCAACCACAGCACAGCAGTTCTCTCATGGACTGAAACTTTCTCCCCACCCCAGCCCTGATTTTTTAAGGCACTTCTGCGTTGCTATGCAGTAATGCATTTTTAATAAAAATCAACACTTCCGTATTGCTATGGAGAAATGCCAGAATGATATAGGAACCCCCATTTTTTGGGATTCATATTCTTTTGGACTTTATTTATGACTGGGTGGATTTCAGAGATGCTGAACAGAGATGCTGGAGCCCTAAGAATCGTTTTTTGTAAACGGCTGAAAAACAAAGCGGGAGAAGGCTGCTCGATCACCTGCCCCCCCTTCCCATCTTATTTCCCACCTCAAAAAAACACAAATGGGGCTGTGTTTTTCCTGCTTGATCCTTAAAAGGCCATGTACACTTTGCAGAAGATTTTATTTTACTTTTGACAATGTAGCTTAGCAGTTGCGCTGCAATGCAGCCTACACAATTTTAAAACAATTACTCAGAGCAGGAAATGGAGAGTGAGTGTGAGGGTGGAACAATGCTGCCCAGACAACTGTGCCTTTCACCCTCGATTCAGGTTTGCCCCGGTTGCTCACTGGTTGTTCACCAATGGGATGTGAGATAAAAAGAGGCAAATCCATTTTTTGCAATTCTGGGCAAAATGTGAGCCAGCCCCTGGACAGCCTCGGGAGCCAGGCAATATCATATGGAGAGGGATCTAAAACCCGCCAGAAACTAGAGGATGTCCAGGGGCAGATTCCTCGTGCAGAACCAGTCCAGATCTTCCTTTCAATACATTCATTCCCAAACCTGCTTAATTCCATTATTTTAAAGAAAGATTCAGTCGACACATTTTAACATTGCATCTGGCAAAAAATACTGTAAGATCCTTTCCAAATCACTAACGTCTTACTACCATCAGTCCCTTATAGATGTAATTTTGTATGTGTGCTGTGCCACTGGAGGGGTTTTTCAAGAAATTAGTATTAACTATGTAGTGTAATCTATTTCCTCTAGTTCAAACCTTAATGGAGCCATTATTGCACTATAGCTCCTATATGAAGAACAAAAAGGGGCTGGCAAGAAGCCATGGTAACTATGCTTCAAAAAAAAAAGTGGAATTGCTACAGAGCAAAAGTAAAAGAGAAAATCTGGAAGAAAAGGGCAGGTAATTGCGCAGAAAACTTTCACATGTGGAAGTTTCATTACCAACACATGTGCTTGCATTCAAGGTAGCAATAAAAGCAATGCAGAAAATCATTGTCATATGGAAGCAAGCAGCCTAAATCTACTTGACAGTCAAGTCTGCATACCGCTGCCTACACTATCACACCATGAGTGGGAATGATTGTTCCAGCTAGATACGTTCCAACAGCATCATCAGCTTCATTATTTTATGTATGGCCTTATGGTATGGCATACTACACCCAATAACCAGTAGCACCCCTCAATAGTCTAGGCTTGTGTCCAAGCCAGGCATTGTTAAAAGTCTGCCAAGACCCTGCTGGGCCAAACTCTTCTTCTCAGCCACAGGTTCGACATGACAGTTGCAGCCTGAGACACACATCGTTCTCCTCACCACCACCCCATTGTATTGCTAATTAAGTTACTGGCAGAATTGTGTTTGCTTAGGGGCTCCTACACAATCTCGTTTGTCTAACACCCATGACTAACTGTTGGCCAATCTGCCAGGAAAAATTTCTTCCCCCACCTCAATAGATAAATCCATTGCCATGATGGTTCCTTTCCTTTAGACCCATTAAAAAACCATTAACACCCATCCCCAAACCTGCTAGGCCATTTCCCAACTTCCTACCCCTGGAAAATTCTATCATGTGCTCACCTTGCCCCGTCACGATTTCAGCACATAGCCCCCTCCCCAAAAACATATATAAACAGTGGCTTCACAAAGCTACCTTGTGTCTTCTGATTTGGATTCATTCGGAACACCCTGCACACTGGACATGTTGCTGATTTCTCTGCCTCCCTGCTCATCGCGACTGGCAATTATACTGAAACCTTTTCCCCTATCCGCCTGGTTGCTAGTATGTTAGATATATTTTTGCCTATTTTGTTATTTCCCTTCTAATAAAGATTGTTACTATTTTTACTGCCCTATTTGCTGGCGTGTAAGACTACTTTCCCCCCCTGAAAAACATGCCTCCAAGTGGGGGGGTCATCCTATACGCCGGGTGCACTTCAGTTGGGATAGACATAGCTACCTATAGTGGCCTACCGATGCCCGCCCACCTCATTCTACATACCATCCAGTATCGCGCGGTATCCAGCGCAGCCGTGGCGGGTCATCAGCGTGGCTGCGGTGAGCATCAGCAGCGAGACAGGGGTGCCAGCCTTTTTGGCGTGACCAGCCCATTCTGCTCGGCGGGGAGTAGCAGCACTCCAGCCTGCCCCTTGTCTACGCAGAGCTCGCACATGCGCACTAGTGCCGGTCACAGGGAAATGCAGGGGCGGGCCAGAGGTGCTGCGGTCGTGCTGCAGCCGTACAATGGTGACAAACTCTATATTTTGAGCAGAAATGTTGGGGGGCAAATACGGTATATTGAGTTCTTAAGGGTGTAATCACCTAGTAAACGCTGGCAAGCGATCCATTGCACTATGTTACCACCTCTCTCTAAGCAAATTCTCCAAAGCTGAAGGTACACGCGTAACAGGACATATGTGTAAGTGCATTTCTGCTGACAATTAGAATAGTATTTCTGAAGTACAAGCAAGGTATTTTTACCTGTGCTTGCAAACAGGTAAAAACAGGAGCTTATTCATTCATATAAATGCCTGCAATATCATTGGCTATCCTTACAAGCATATAATTGTCACTAGCCAATGGCATACATTTATACATTTATTCATGTAGCTATTTTTACAGTCCAATTGTCTTTTACATCCTGTTATTTATACTGTATAGGACATTTTATCTGTACTATAGATTAGCTATACCTTACAGCATCTGAAAGGAACTGTTTTTAAACCCAGTATGTTCATTTTTTCAAAAAATACTCATTAAATGCGAGGTTATTAGAATAAACAGGTTACCTGCTTATCCAAAATGTATAAATTGCAGAAATGCTAGACACCCAATTGCAGCAAATTAAATTTAGCTCTGACAAAAGGAGCCGTTGCTTTCAAGATCATAATCATATAATGGTTCATGAATGGCAGTGAATTGTTTTATCCTTGTGGACTTAAATATATTTAGGCTAATAATACTTGGATACATATCCTAACTTATAAATTACTGTTTTAGCTAAGCTAGAGTCCTTCACAATACTGTGGGGGGGGGACTATCTTATCTTTTTCCTATACAGCATCATTTCTCCTATTACTCTAAACAAGATTTTACCTGTTTCCTCAATCTAACATATAAGGTTTTCTGATATATACCACTGGGATCTTATACTCACCTACCTGCAATTTTATTTGAAATCAGCAGTTCCCACACCTAAGTAAGTATATATTGCTGGCAGTTTGAACATTGGGGCATACACAATATTAATTATCAAAAGCCATATATTATGCTGATTGAATAGCATTTCAGGTCCAGGGCCAAAGATGAAATAATAGTCTGAAGCCATTTATTTAAAAGTGTGAACTACATGCACCATTACTTCCTCGTGACAACATCCCTACCCTATACTGCTATTAAGCATCCAGTTTCTAGGCAGAAACTTGGACAATGCTGGAGGCTGCCAGCCATTTTCATCTATGAACTCTCAGTTTCTAACTTCTTACATTCAATTTACCCCTTCAGAAATCATACACTGGTCTAAGTCTTTATGGTATTATAATAAAGCCACAGTAAAACAATTCCTTGATGTTGCAGCAGCATTTCTTCCAATGCCCAGAGGTTGCAGACAGGATAAGAAATAGTGTTGACTGAAAAACAGTAGCACCAAGATCATCCACACATCAGAAACTGTGTTGTTTCCACTCCGCACAAAGTTTGTAACAAACCAAAGCTCTTAAAAATATTGGGAGCAAAACAGGAAAGAACAGAACAAAGTTTGAACCCAAGAAAGTTTTATTCAAGGTGTAAGTTTGTGTGTACATGCACACTTCCACAGATACAATGAAACCAAAGTTTCTAGTCCGCCATTATACGTAAAATGTGAGCAGTAAATTAACATACAGCTTAAGGAAATATTTAACAGATTTCAGAACAAAACGGGAATAAGAAGCTTATTTTATAAAGTTACCATTTGTTTGTGTTCAGTTTCAAGAAATAATATAGTAAATGATACAAATATGTCAAAATGGGAGAATGGGCACATGTATGACTCAAGAATGGCAGTGACCTTACAGCAGTATCATCTCTGAAGTGGTATAATTGCTTATACCAGGGGTCCTCAAACTACGGCCCGCGGGCCAAATCCGGATTATTTTTATCCGGCCCGCCGGGTGTTTTTCCCTCCAGCTGCCTGTCACTTAGCAGCCGACTCCCTGCAGTGCGCATGTGTGAAATTTGAGCTGCACTCTCTGACTTCCCGCTTTTTCTCCATCTCTTCATTCTTCCTCTCAGTCTCTGGCGTGATTGGAGGGATAACGAGTGTGCCTGTGCAAATCCAGCAGCTGCCTGATTGAGGTTAAAAACAAGCTAGGATTTTTTTTTATGTTAGGAGAGCCTTTTTTAAAGTTAGGAGAACCTTTTTTCTTAAGTTGCTAAGTTGGCTAACTGATGCACACTTGCATCACTTGTTATGACTAGCAGTGACAAATATGGAACCGGACATTGACCATCGCATTAGCCAAAAGCAGGCCCATAGTTCCCATTAAAATACTGGCAAGTTTGTTGATTTAACTTTACTTGTTCTTCATTTTAAATATTGTATTTGTTCCCGTTTTTTTTTTTACTTCAAAATAAGATATGTGCAGTATACATAGGAAATTGTTCAGTTTTTTTTTTTTTTAAACTATAGTCTGGCTGTCCAACGGTCTCAGGGACAGTGAACTGGCCCCCTGTTTTAAAAGTTTGAGGACCCCTGGCCTATACCATCTGGAACACTGTTACAACTGCATGTGCAAGTGATAACAATTGTGCTACAAAGTAGGTGGAATTGTACCCACAATTGAGTAGCATGGTACACACTGGGGTTGGGCACTTTGGCTGCCAAGTGGCCATTCCAGAATTAAACTTTGTTGGTCTTAAAGGTGCTATGTGACTCAAACTTTGTTCTACTGCTTCAGACCAATATGGCTACGCACCTGAAAATTCATCAGGTGAGACATGAATCAGGCCCCATAGGAATATACTGCTTTAATTTAAGGTTACATTTTGTATTTCAAACGTAAAACTGAACGCAAACTTGGACTCTCTTTACATGAATATAAGCAAACACTATCCAAGCATCATCCCTAAATAGTTATTCTGATTTCCAATTCTTTAATATTAAAACTCAAACATAGCTGAGGTGTTCTGTCAAACGCAAAGATGACACAAGGGGCACATGGGTGTCTCCATGTGCTCTCTATTGCCCTTGCTCTTATCTCCTCTAACAGCCAACCTCCAACTCAAGCCAGATTCATCAAGCCTACTGAAGACCTCACCACCCAGAGGATTACATACTAATTAGCACACTTATTTGCATATGGCAAAACTCTTTTCTGGGAGCCTCATAGCACCTCAGTTTATTGCAGCTTCTGTGAGCCAATGGAGTGAGTTTCAATTGCAGTCCCTTTAATTAATACATGTGCTGCAGTGAATATGTACTTCCTAATCAGTGCTTAAAGATGTGTTAGGTATATTTATTTAGTTCTCAAGATATTCTAATCTTCTCCCTCCCAGACATCTAAGCAGAATGGGCAGTGGGGGAAAAATCCATACATGCCTGAATTTAGAGCTCCTCCAGAGAAAAAGCAAGATGTCATAGAAATGAAAAATGTAATCCCATCTATATTATGTTTCCTTATTTTTGAATGAATCCCATTTGTTCATGAACAAATTAGTAGCCAGAACATATTTTTTTTAAAGTTTCAAATGATGTTCCCCATACATATCTCTATTGGGTGGTGTTACTGGCTGCAACAATAATCTTAGGGCATGAAAGTAGAAAAGGTAAAAAAAAAAAGGACAAGTCACTAACAATCACTATGAGAGACTAGGAGAAAAACAGGGAGGAGGAAGAGGAAGACAGGTGGAACAGAAAAAATGCTGTGAAGAACATTTGCA
Organism: Paroedura picta; assembly: GCF_049243985.1. NCBI lineage: Eukaryota > Metazoa > Chordata > Lepidosauria > Squamata > Gekkonidae > Paroedura > Paroedura picta. Next base: position 158,183,934 of record NC_135369.1, read on the forward strand.
GTTGGTCATAGGGTAAAGTGGTCTGAAATCAAGATCAAGGGGGGGGGATTCTCAGTCTGCCCCAAATCTACAATTCACTTAAACAGCAGGACCTGGATTTGAACCAATTTTAGCTCCATCTAAATCAACAGGACTAAAACGGCACAAGTCCAAACAGAGCAGCTTAACAGAATTGCATAGCAGGTTGTTAGCAGCTGAAGGGAGGGGGGAAATCAAAGAGCAGGCGAGTGAGTTATAGATAGATGGGGGGGGTAGCATAAGTGAGCTACCCTAAATAGCAAGGACATGTGGGAAGAGCAGAGAGAGAAATGAAGAAGCTGAGCAACTTATCAAGGAAGGAAGTGGACAAGAGGTCAGAATGGTACAGCTGAACAAGTGCTGAGAACATAGGATGAGAAGAGAAATCAAATTGGAGTGGGAGATGGATAAAAAGTCATTGAAGGTGGCAGAGTATAGAGTCATAAGATCCTGCTTCCCAGAACAAAACAATAGTCTAGCCATACTAGTCTGGAAATCTAGACAGTACTTAAATATGCAGCAATGGATCCTTTATCAAGAGTAAGAGCTGACTGCAAAAATCAGTGAAGTTCATAGCCACTTCAAATTTTTGGTTTTCTTTTGTAGCTCAGAAAGTATTTTCTGTTTTGTCTCAAAAGATCATTCAAAGCATCCAGCATCTAAGTTTTTCACTGCCCATCAATTTTTCCAGCTGTCATATAACTTCTATTTTAGGTATATTAATGTATCAAGCCAATTTAGGCCTAGATATAGAAGTGGTTACACCTTAAATGAAATGGATGGTTTTGGAAACATGTCCGTAAGGTAAGGTTGCCACCTTTGCAGAGTATTACTTTTGTCCATGGACATTCAGGAGTCATAAGAAAATGTAATTTCTTTGTCTGGCTAGTAATTCTTCAAGAGCCCTGTTTTGGCTCAGCATGTCCCGCCAATTCTTATGTCCCGACACATGCTCCTGGATGGAAAGGTTCCTCTGTGCTTCGCCGCAAAGGTGGTGGGGAGGGAAGGGAGGTTACTTCCAGGGATTGCCGATGCAATCCCACCTTCATAGCAGCTCTACGAATTGCAACTGATAATGAAGCTCAGTTAAGACATAGGTTTCTTTTCTCATCAGCAATGCCTACTATTGTTACTTAGTTCTGAAATCACTCCAGTTTCCAAGATATAAAGAATGTTGTACTTACATTCTAGCTGCATCTGTAGAAGGAAGTAGTGACTTACGAAAGTTCATGCCCTGCCACAATTTTTTGTAGTTGTTAAGATCCCTCTGGACACTTGTCCCTTTCCACTAATAAAAGTTGCAAGCTGAGCTATTAGGGTCCCCCCCCTCCCCAATTTGTTAGAACTGGAAAGAGGGAAATAATATGTTGCTTTCAGACTGGGCAAAATTCAATCCATGCTAGTGATGATAATGCGACAGTTTAAAAAAGCAAAATGGGGCAGATTAGCATGAAGAAAGACAGCCGGTGCATTGGGAGGGAAGAGAGTATTATATCCATAAATGTAATAATAACGGTTATTAAATAAATAACCCCTCACACAAACACGTGCACACACACCATTAACAGTGGGGATTAATTCTGTAATATAAATTTTGCATCATGCATGTCCAGAAAATAAACTGATTACATAAGACAGCAAAATGTCTTTGAACACATAGGCAAGAACTCTCCTTTTTTCTGAGGTATGTTAGAAAAAAGTAGAGCTGTTGCCTATGTGATATGTGTTATTGGCTCATACTAAGTGAAATGTAATAACTATGATATTTTGTTCAGATATTGTCTGGCAATCACTGAAGAAGATCACCGAAGAAGTTACAGAGTTAAAGATAAAGGTAAAGTTATCCCTTGTGCAAGCACCGAGTTATGTCTGAACCTTGGGGTGACGCCCTCCGGTGTTTTCATGGCAGACTCAATACGGGGTGGTTTGCCAGTGCCTTCCCCAGTCATTACCGTTTACCCCCCCCCCCAGCAAGTTGGGTACTCATTTTGCCGATCTCGGAAGGATGGAAGGCTGAGTCAACCTTGAGCCGGCTGCTGGGATTGAACTCCCAGCCTGATGGCCAGAGCTTTCAGACTCCATGTCTGCTGCCTTACCTCTCTGCGCCACAAGAGGTTACACTTCTGTAACTCGCTCTACGCAGGCCTGCGTAGATATTATCTTTCTAGATATTATTGTACCTTTACTGTCTTTAAAGTTGTCTTCTGTTTCTCTTTTTCACCTTGACAGATGTTATCTCCACTCAGAATTCAAGTTAATGGGTATTCTCTGCTGATTTCAGCAGGTATGGTTATACCTGCCAGCTTTTCAGATCTCCTCACTAACCTACCAATGGATTTGCACAAATTTTTTGACAAATGGACACATACAGCATAAATTTATTTGAAATAGTTGTTCTGTTACCTCTTTGTAGGACTTGCTCAGATCTGCTCACAAAATTGGACAAAATCATACACATTTGAAATCAAACCCTTTACAGAGAATAAAAACCCAGAGCATAAAATACACAGAAAAACACTCATATGAGCCTCACAACAGACAGGAAGCTTGCAGTTCAGAGTAAGTCACCAGCCCATTCAAAAAGATCAGGAACAGACACCTTCTGTACAAGCATATTTCCCCAGTCTGTGCCACAACACCTCCCCCCTCCCCCCAAAAGTGCCTACTTCTTTGAGAACACTTAGCCTGGAAATGTAAATACAGTTTGAGAGGTAGTACTCCCCACCCACCCACCCATTCCATTCTATTGTATTTAGCTATGCAAGGGAAGTTAGCTCATGCTGCAACAACTAATTATTCATTATCAGTGGACCTTAGTGGATTTGATTCATACTTGGGTCAAAACACAGTGCCTCTTCATACGTGTTATTTCTGAGTAAAATATTCTCTATTGGTTGGTATGCAAAAATGCTCAATGGCTGCACTGCTCTTTGACTGCTCTCAATGTTTTCTATCTTTGTTTTTCTTAAGTAATGGAATGCCAAATCTAAGGCAGTTCTGTTACTTTGGGTACTTTTTTGCCTCTATGGACAATGCTTCAGACAGATTTTTTTTATTTGCTTGAATTATTAGTTTTTTTAAATCTTTAATCCTAGACTACTACGTTTTGTTCACTACAGCAGTGGTCCCCAAGTGCCGGTCCGTGGTTCATTTGGTACCCGGCCACGGCTCCTCTTCATCCTCCTCCCCGGCTGCTGCCTCAGCGGCTGCCCTGCCACTCTGCTGCCAGCTCACCTTTGGTGCTCTCCAGCGGATGCCATGGCTGGGGCTCCCCCTCAGCATGGCATTGCACAGCTGCTGCTGGAAGCGCCCCCCCAGCGGGCAGCGGGAAGACAGGGGCACTGGCAGGAAAGCAAGTAGAGAAGGGCTCAGGTGGCAGCGGCGACATCCCTCGGCAAAAGTCTACCCCCGGGCCTCAGTAAAATTGTCAAGTGTTGACCGGTCTCCAGTGATAAAAAGGTTGGGGGACCGCTGCATTAGAAAGTAGTGTGGTTGAACTGAATTTGTTTTCCATATTTTGTATTCTGCCTTGAGTATCAGTGAGAAACAGCAGTCACATTAAACCTTTTTATATCAGTGTCTGCACCAGTTCTTAATAAGCAGGATTACCTCACATTTTCACAAAGGAGATACTTGCTTCTAAAGTAGATGGGCACATCATTATCCATGTTTATATTGAGAATGGGATATTTAGACATACCAAGCTTGAGATTTTCAAAGGGCCAACATAGTCTGGAGAGCTTTATTGCCTGTTTGTATATATACTTCAGGCCTTAGTTCTTCATTACAGAGTACCTTATTTCTCTATAGGGAACATCCCAGGATTACAATATACTATAATGTGGAAAACAGATAAAGCCAAGGGATGGATCCATCACATAACTTTTACTGATTTAATCCTAAATTTTCTTAACTGTCACTGTCTTCTCGGTTTAGATTCTCAAAATTTATCTATTTAGTAAAACATTTATATCCCACCTTTCCTTATGGTTCAAGGCAGCTTACAAGAATTGTTTAAAACATTATCAGTTAAAGCCAAAAAATCAATAGCAAACCCAAAACTCCCCCTCCTTTCTATAGTATTATCTGATACGATGATGTTATGGCTACAAGCCAATCATGCTATTGTAATAACAACAGTGTATTTTCCATAAGCAGTAGACAGGTTTTGTCCTTTAATTTTTTTGAAGGATTAGTTATGTTATTAGCTCATGTAAAATTCTTCACAGAAAGACAGGCTTCTGTCCCCATTTCTGATATAACTATGGAGCTAGGAAAGTCATGTCTGAAGAAAGAGGGGAAAAAAGAGTATGGGAGCCAGCCAAAGTTCAAACTAGGAGATCAGCAGGTTACAGTATTCAATTGAGAGAGATCAGCCAGACTGTCCACCCCACTGGGATTGAAAAATGTTCTAGATACTTCAGCCAATTTACAGAGCCTCATCAATTCCAGGTACTAAATGGTTTCATATCGATGCTCTCATACTGATGCCGTTTCCCATATAATTTGTGGTATCTGTTCCATTTTTGCCCTTTTCTGAAATAAGGAAGTTTAATTTCTAAGTATATAATAATGTTATATGGAAGCAAGCCGCAAGAAAAAATGTGTATACATACACACACTAGAATGTCCTTGTAACATCCAAAGTAGCCTTGATCATTATGCAAGTTCTTATTTAAAAGAAGTATAACGATCAAGGCCACTTTAGGTGGTATATGGATATTCTGAGTGTATTGGCTGTTTGGTTTATATACACTATATGGACTTTCATTTTTATATTTCACAGCATTTATAGTCTGCCTTCCTCAAAAAAAAGATCAAGAGATATTTAAAAGCAATAGATAACAATAAATCCAAAATATTTAAAATAATGAATGTTACTAAACAATAAAAGGTCATTTATGAAGTAAGAATAAAAATATGGACTTTCATTTTTATATTTCACAGCATTTATAGTCTGCCTTCCTCAAAAAAAAAGATCACAGATATATTTAAAAGCAACAATAAAACCAAAATGTTTAAAATAATGAATGTTAATAAAATACCATATATACTCACATATAAGCCTACCTGCATATAAGCCGAGGTGCTTAATTTTACCACAAAATCTTGGCAAATTTAAGCCGAGGGTGGGAAATGCAGCAGGCTACTGGTAAATTTACAGGGTGGCCTAAGTGCTTAATCCATGCTCAATCATCACAGGCCTTCCCATCCAGCATCAATCCCAACATATACAGAAAAGTCAAGAGGATGAATAGCTGCTGGTTTTTGTACCCTTTTCACTAACCAAAGGAGTCTAAAAGTGGCTTACAATTGTCTTCCCTTCCTCTCTTGATGCCGGACACCCTGAGAAAGCACTGACAGAACTGCTCTGTGATAACAGCTCTGACAGAAGAACCAAATAGTGCCCCCCAGACCAGCAAACCATAGCAGAACAATTGTACCCAAAGTTGGCAACCTACTACAATAAGTAGCTACCAAACTGGGGGCTACAGTGCCCCCCAGAACAAAACACTGAAAGAAAGAACTGTAAAAATCAACTTTTAAAAGAAACGACCCCAAGAACAAAAGGCAAACAATGCTGCCCCTCAGATAAAAGAAGAAACATTGAAAAAACAGTACATCCCAAAGCACCCCCCAAATCCACCCCACCCCCAGAAACCAAAAAAATAGTTTGGAAGAAGTGACTAGGAAAAGCAGGGGGGGGGAAATATCAGAATCCCTCAGCCAAACCATTGATGTCCTACAAGCTGCCAAGAGTATGCTTTCAAGATATTTGCAGAAGGACAATGGTTAGCTGGAAGCCATTAGCTCACTTGCAAAGAGCTTAGTTTTTAAGATCTTTGCAGAAGGGCAAAGGTTAACTGGAGGCCACTAGCTCACTTGCAAAGAGCTCAGGTTACAGATGCAATGCTGCGATTGGCTGGCTGGGGGCAGGTTGTTAATCAATTACTGGGGCAGGTTGTTAATCAATTACCCGCGTAAAAGCTGAGGAGGTCTTTTAAGTGCTAAAAACAGTGCTGGAAAACTCAGCTTATATGCGAATATATACGGTATTAATGCTAACAAACAATAATAGGTCATTTATGAAGTAAGAATAAAAATAGCAAGCAAGTCCTTTTAAAAGTCCTTCCAAAAGTTCTGACTTGCATAGCCTAGAGGAGGACAGAAGAATGAGAACTTTTAAAACTTTGACTGGTAAGTTGTTTCACCAGGTGTGAGCTAAAGAAAATGACTAAAGCATGGATTCTAACAGATCATACTTCTCTGTGACGTTCTGTTAAGTGCTTTTTCAAGTTCTTGGGTGATAGAAAGATACCATGTTCTGAGTTGAACACCTGGTTACTATATTAACAATATATTATAGCATGGCCCAGTTATCCAGTACTGATACTGTGCTGCTTAGTTTTAAGGAAAGAAGTACTGTTATTATAATATTATACCTAGTTCCAACCAACTGGTAGTCCCTTGCCATAAGGAAATACATGTGACCTCAACTGGGACCAAGATGTTCTGTCCTCACCCCTACCTGGCAGAATGAGCTTCTAGAGCAGATCTGGGCCCTGACTAAGCTAGCACAGGTTCTGCAAGATGGAGTTCTTCCATCAGGTTTATGGTTGAGGCCAGTGAAATGTTAACATCTACTGAGCCCCCCCCCCTACCAAAGATGCCCCCTGACCATGGTCTAGCTCTGGGAGATCTGACCACACCCTATACTCAAAACTGCTACTGTTGATGCTGCTGTTGATGCTGACTTAAATTGTCACTTCAATTTAAATTTAAATTTAATTTTAAAATTTATATTTTGAGAAATTTTAATTAACTACAATAATTATTATTTCATGATGTTTTATGATGGTGCTTTCAATATTATGTTGACTGCCCTGAGCCGGTTTGCTAGAAGGGTGGTAAAGCAAGCTAATAAATAAATAGATGTGTAATCCAGGAAATAATTAAATTGCTCTTTGACTATGACTTCAAAAAGGAAGATTATTTATTAAACCTATATAATTATACTCACTTTTATTCTCAATGGGTGCCCATTTCATCCTGAGAACTACCACCCTGTGAGGTAGGTTAGATTGACAGAGATTGTCACCCAGGAAGCTTTCATGGCAGACTGTGAATTTGAACCTAACTCTTCTGAGCCTGACACTCTAACCACTATGCCATGCTGATTAGAAACTGGACAATAATTGGCTATATTATTATACATCAATTGATGATACAGAGTATTTCCATGGTCATTCCATGATACAATTATCTGCCAACTATTCAAAACAAACCCTCTTTGGTGAAAACCAGACATTAGGAGTTTGTTAATCTGCTCCTTGGATTTCAATAACCAATATGGACAAGAATCAAGAGAACACATGGTGGCCTTCACAACACCCAAGATTCTGTCAACATCCATCAAGGAGACCAACTTGAAATTATTCATAAATGGACCAGATGGTACAACAGACACCTCTACGGCATGAACTATATTACAATCATCATCCAAGTCAGAACGTATCTGAGAGATTTTTTATCAGCAAAAAATTTCACAGAACTGTCAAAGCTGATAACCAATTCCTGAAACTTTAGAGACTCCAATTGAGGAGTCGACAAATACCAAAATATCCTAAACAATTGAATGCACACTAGATGATTCAAAGGCAGCCAAAAAGATTTTTTTGCTGTTATCACTGCTACCTAATGGGTCTTCAAATAAGCTTTATATCATGTTCTACAGTGTGTCACATTTGTTTTGAATTTTCCACCAATGATGCCCTAGTTCAGCCATTCTCAACAGGGGCCAACATGGGATCCTGGCACATTTGAAGGGAGTCACAAACTGAAAAATGCGAGACAGGGAGCCCAAATGGGGGGGGGGTTATGGGGGGGCTGGGTACTTAACCGATGAAATACGCTTTCTGTCATGTGTGGTGTTATTAATTGCTAGAAAGTTCAACCTTTGTCAAGGGAAAGAAAAAGAAATCATGTAATCTGATCCTTTGTGCACACTTGAATTAATGCATTCAAGGGGAAAAAATGAATGTGTATGCATCTCTTAGTTGAATATTCTAGACATCTGTCTCATGTATATGTAAGGCAAGATTCATAGAATAGAGTTATTTCACTCTTTGCTTAGGCCTTTTTTAGCCTAAGAGCAAGAATGATCTGCCAAATAAATTTCCAGTACTGTGGGGGGAAAGCCCAAAGATTTTGTCATTATTATTTGTAACCATTGTAAATGTTTTAATTTTTAATCCTGCATGTTGGTTTTATTGCTGTTACCTGCCCTGAGCGATTCAGTAGGGTGGATTAGAAATAAAAAATATTATTATTCATTATGGTTAATTATTTTTTGTCTTTTCCTCAACGTATTTAGTTGAGAATGGATTCAGCAAGGTAGTTTACTTGACAAAAAGCAGGAATAGAACTGATCTTGTGACAAGAGGTGACCCCTGACTGTCATCGTCTAATCTGGAGCTTGCTATCATAAAACTTGCAGAAAAGCACCAAACTCAAGGATCACATTCGGCCTGATAGATGTTTAAACTTTAATTTCTTACTATCTTTTAAAACGTTTTTCTAGTATGTTTGAATGTTCAAGGTTTTTTTTTGTGTGTGTGTGTTCAATAAGAAATGATTTTCTGTCTATCTGTTCATGTTGAGTTGTATCCTTGTTTGACAGGGGGCCTTGAAACCTGAGAAGAGGTCCTAAAAGGGCTGTGGCAAGAAAGAAAGAAAGAAAGAAAGAAAGAAAGAAAGAAAGAAAGAAAGAAAGAAAGAAAGAAAGAAAGAAAGAAAGAAAGAAAGAAAGAAAGACAGAAAGACAGAAAGACAGAAAGACAGAAAGACAGAAAGACAGAAAGACAGACAGACAGACAGACAGACAGACAGACAGACAGACAGACAGACAGACAGACAGACAGACAGACAGACAGACAGACAGACAGACAGACAGACAGACAGACAGACAGACAGACAGACAGACAGAAAGAAAGAAAGAAAGAAAGAAAGAAAGAAAGAAAGAAAGAAAGAAAGAAAGAAAGAAAGAAAGATTGAGAATGGCTGCTCTAGATATCTCCCAAATCTCTTTAGGTCACCCAGTTCAAAGTTAAACTATGGGGCAGGGCGCAGGGGGAGAAAAAATATGGATGAACAGCCCTGTCTATAGCCTCCAAAAGTTTTATATTCCAAATTCCTACTGTGGCTTCAATGAAACATTCTAGAAAAGACAAGGTTGCACTTACTTGTCACTGTTACTCATTGACATTTTGTATGCCAACACACATTGGGACTGTGCCTGCGCAGGCCGGCCTTGGAGAACTTTACTGGCTAAAAAGTTCCAAAGGGAATGACATGCCCCGATGGGACTGCATGTGTGCCAGTTTTCCTGCTGGCCACATCATGTGTTCTAAGAGTGGGAAACTCCTTCCCTCAGTTACAAAGCAACCACTGCAAGCTCCCATGCAAGGTGACGGAACTGGTGACTAAGTCACCCAGAGATCAATTCTGTCCCTTTGGTTATTATTACCTTTTTAGTGAGAGCTCAAAGAGGGAGAGAATGTGTGTCTGTACACAAGATGTTGATGAACAATTACAGGTAAGTAAAAACCTTGAATTCATCTTCCATTTTGATGTGCAGCCCCACATTGCGACACTAGTGAGCTGAAAGGTGGGACAGGTCTCTCAATGGAATAGAGAATGCAGAACTTCTTTTCCAAAACTGTGGAGCTATCACAGTTCTACAGGGCCTGTAAGACAGAGCACTTCTGCCAGGCATTTGGTTGAGGCCAGGCTAGGAAGATCAGATCCCTCCTGGTATAGGCCCAATAGGCAGGACATCAACAGAAGCTCCCTTCCCCTGGGGTGTGGTGGCGGCTGTTCTACAGGGTATGCATGGGTGGCAGAGGGAGATTTATAGTTAGTTTCTTGCCACCAGTATTATCATTGTTTTATTGTTATGTTGTACTGATGTGTATTTTATGTGGCTTTTAAATATTTATTGTAAACCTCCATGAGTTGGCAGGGCCCAAGAGTGGTGGTTAATAAATATAAAGTAAATAAAAAAATCTGTCTCTCCCATGGATTGGATGTCTAGGGCATAAAAGGTAAAGGTATCCCCTGTGCAAGCACCAGGTCGTGCTAGCACCCTCTAGCATTTTCATGGCAGACTCAATATGGGGTGGTTAGCCAGTGCCTTCCCCAGTCATTACCGTTTACCCCCCAGCAAGCTGGGTACTCATTTCACCGACCTCGGAAGGATGGAAGGCTGAGTCAACCTTGAGCCAGCTGCTGGGATCGAACTCCCAGCCTCATGGGCAGAGCTTTCAGACTGCATGTCTGCTGCCTTACCACTCTGCCTTACCACTCTGCGCCACAAGAGGCTCTAGGGCATAATGTCTGATTAATGTGCCTTCTCTCACCCAAGTTGCTGCCCTGAAGACTTATGACAGTGAAACTCAATGATGAAAAGCAGCTGAGGTACTCTGAGTTCTGGTGGAGTGGGTCATAATATCTAAGGGATTCAGCAAGTGTACAGCTCTTTGGGAAGCCTGGATAGTCTATACTACCCACTGAGCTCCTGACTGAGAAGAAGGTGCTCTACCTTTCATAAGACTCCAATAACAAATTAACAATGACTTGGACCATCTATAAAGCTTAGTTTTATTTTAAATAATAAAGAATGGCTCTTTTAACATTGAGTGATTATAATTATTTTTCAGCTCTGGAGCTAAGATCAGGAGAAAAAAAAATGAGAATCCCTTCCCATGACATGTGAAACTTTGATATCTTTGGAAAAAAATCCAGATTCAAACAGAACACAATCTTCCCTGGGGGAAAAATTTGAGGAATGGTGAGTCAACCGGGAGAGCCACTACCTCTTCCATCCCTCTTGCCAATGTAATAGCTACTAGGAAGGCTGCCTAAAGAGGAATTTTGAACCAGCAGCTCAAAGGGAGCTTTTACTAAGACTACAGAGAAGGATCATTGGGGCACTCTAGGAAAACACAACTGGCTTGAACACTACTGCGGCATATACAGTGATCAGTGACCACTTGTGAGTGGAACAGAACTCCCTGCTCAGCCTATCAACTTCCACAAGTAGATTCCCTGCAATGTAGATCACTCTCGGGCACATTTGGATCTGGATGGCCTCTTTTCAAACTTGTAAGGCTTCCCTGCAAAGTTACAGGAAGGTAGTACCCACCCTGCTTGTTCAGATAATACATAGCTGATATGCTGTCTGTTGGCACCAAGACTTGTTTCCCCTCAGGAATATTTGTTAAAGGCATTAGGGAATATCTGATAGTTCTGAGTTACGAGACATTAATATATAATCCATGCTAACATGTTGACTGTAAACATTGCAAATAAACCTCTTGACAATGCATCCCCCAGCTGTAAAGAGAAGTGTCTGTGGTCATGGTCACTTCAGAGACCCAAACCCCAAAAAGGACACACTGAAGTAAGTTGGAGTCTTGTAGCCACCAATGAAGAGAACTGAGGACAGCCTTTGGTACTGAAAAATGGTAATGGGGACCATATCTAAAAGGTTAGGGTTAAAAGATATACCTATCTTTTAAGATATACCTATCTTTTAAGGAATCATAACTGCAGTTCACTCATATGCCATCTGGCAAAGGGGACAACCGCCAAGGTCAATTCCATAAGCCCTAGTACAGGCTTTCTCAACTAGGGTTTCATGAAACCCTGGGGGTTCCTGACAGCCCTGGAAGGGTTTCCCAAATGGGTGGCAGTTAATTAATTTTAATATTTTTTTAAAATTTGTTAAACATTTATCAAGTGACATTATATAGAGATAAGTTGACATGCTGCCCCCTCTCAAAATGGCCACATATAAGCCTGGAGGCGGCAGGACCACAAGCCTGTTACCTTTGGAAATTAGCTCAATAACTGAAGGTAGAATTTATAAATCAATAAACATTTATTTACCTTCCTTGAATCAAGCATAGGATGGTCCCACAATGGGATCTTCTTGAAGATGGCCCTAGACACCATAATGGGACCACAAACTAAAAGGAGATTAAAAATGTACTTACCATCAACTCAGGTGGGAAAAAGTTGAGTCCTTTTGTTGAGTCTTCCTTGAAGTAAGAAGGCCTAAGCAGAAGGCAAAGTCCAGCAAACAAGACTAAGCAGCAAGTGGAGCACTAACAAAACACATCTTTTCCTTGTGGCACCACATCTTCTTCTTGTGGCAGTCCTTTCAAACAAGCTATCCCCTTTGGAGCTTTTTAGCTAGTAAAGTTCTCAGCAGCCAGCTCTTGCAAGTTCAGTCCCAATGTAGAGCTGCACATCAAGATGGAAGGTGAACAACAGGCTTCTTCAGTTTTTCTCCCAGCCCTGCAAGGAGTTAGTGCACATTCATACACTCCTTAGTAGAATAATGATCTGAACATGGCACAGGATAAATTTCCAACCCCCTAGCCAGGTTATCCATCAAAGGCTTGGCATTAAAAAGAAACCTGTGTGTGTCTTTTTTCATATGTTGGGCCAATCCCAACTTCAATCAGATCTCTGGTGGCCATGAAGTCCTGAGCTAATCTAAACAAGGATACTGTAGACCTCCAATAACATCAGTCTAAGGGTTTCTGGGGACTGGGGAAGAGAATGGCAAACCACCCTGTATTGAGTCTGCCTAGAAAATGCTAGAGGGCATCATCCCAAGGGTCAGACATGACTCGGTGCTTGCCCAGGGGATACCTTTACCTTTAAGGGTTTCTGACTTCAAGCTACAAACTACCTCTGCTGATTCAGACAGGTAATCTATTGTTATGCTAAGCCAGGGGTAGTCAAACTGTGGCCCTCCAGATGTCCATGGACTACACTTCCCAGGAGCCCCTGCCAGCATTCGCTGGCAGGGGCTCCTGGGAAGTGTAGTCCATGGACATCTGGAGGGCCGCAGTTTGACTACCCCTGTGCTAAGCAGTTGGTAAACCAGTGGAATATCCAACATGTCCCTGAATCTCAGCATGAGGATCTGTCAATGCTAGCAATAGTTACATTGGAAATCTCTGAAAGGAGAAATATTGGCCACCTTGCTTCATGGCCTCCAGTGTGAGGTTATTAAAGGATCACATAACCTGCTGGAGTAAGTGGCCCATCACTCTCCCCAAGCCAGATGTTAGTCATCTCCCTACTAAAAGAGATGCATTCCAGGATACTACAGTCTTCCAAAATTACTCGCCAAGCTAGATAATAATCTCTAACATGGAAACACTGCCTTGTTTTGAAAATTTTTCAGGGAGCATTTTTTTGAAGAGAAGTACAGTCCCAGAAATGTCATTCCATTTGGTTGGAAAATTAGTTAATCATAATGTTTCTCTCACTGAAACCCATGGGTATAAATAATAAGCAGTATAGAGAAGACAAAGAAGTGTAACAACTATAATAAATAAAAAGTGAACTAAATGCATACAAATAAAATTTTGATGCACATTGCTAAAAGTCAGATAGTTTATTCCACTGACATATTATTCTGCACACACTTTGTTTTTCTTATTTAGCTCATGATGAAATTAACAGTGCTTGGTGTCAATAAAAAAACTAAGATGAAAGGAAATGTATCCATAAAGCAGCTGAGAAAATGTGGCAGAGGTTGGGGCCCTTGTTGTTAGGGCCTCAGGCGGAGAATCGTAATATGGTGAAGGCAATAATTATACAGACGTTAATATTTATTTATTTGATTAGGTTATTTATTAGATGTCTTTCTCACTGAGACTCAAGGAAGAGTATATGGTGTAAGTACAATCAACAGAATGAGACATCCAATGAACAGTAAAATTGGGTTCAGACTACAGAAATCTGAAAACAAATCTACAAATAGAGATGAAAGAAACCTCTGAAACAAAACAATAAACATTGAAACATGATCTATGGTCTAAGTACCTACTATAGAGCATACAGTGGTAAGTAGCAATACACCTCATCAGGGAGGCTATAATAGAGAACAGGAACATGACAGAGATAGAAAATCGTGGAATTAGAAAATTAGAATGTAAAGACAGGAAACATACTGGAAGGACAGAGTACAGTTACATGTATAGGGAAACAATGCTAAAATATCCCAAGAAGAACAATGAATAGTTTAAGGCAGTGCATAATTCCACCTAAAGAATATGAATATTGGTTTGATTAAACATTGGCATCTTCTGGGATGTACAAAATAAATAAATTTCAGCAGAACATTAAAAACTTGAGTTGGAATGAATGAATAAGGAAATCAATCAGTTCAGATTTACATATAGATTTATTCTAATTGGCTAATTTATCAATATCCACCCCAATAGGATCATTTAATCTTGATTAAATATCATTTTTATCTGAGTCTTTGCAGTGGGAAACTGTCTGTTGCTGGAGAAAGAGCAATTTCTAGTCTTTCTACCTATTCCCCTCAACACCATCCAAGGCGTTTGGCTATCTGGTGTTAACTACTTAATGATGGGAGGAGGAAAATTCTGTGTATCTAACTCTCATTAAATCTGCTCTGCCAAATTCCATGCTACAGCTTTGGCACTACCTTCTGCACATCTGAGAGGCTGATGCTGTACACCTATGGGTGGGGGGGAGGCCATAATTCCTATTCTATAATCTTCCAACTTGTCCTGCCTTGCTTCTAATGGAGGCCTACAAAGCATCTACATTACTAAAGCCACATGATAACTGGTCTGAGAATATGACCAAGGTCCAGGACTATAAACGATGTGCTCTATAGTAGCGATCCCCAACCTGTGGGCTGCGGACCACATGTGGTCCGTCGACTAATTGGAGGTGGGCCCCGAAGGACGCCTTCTACCCCCCCCCCAGCCCTTTACTTCATCCCCCCGGCCCTTTACAACACACTTCAGGTGTCATTGTCTCCCATCACTCCCAGATGGGACTATCTCATTGCAGAGAAACAAGCTCAGGGTTCCCAATGATTTGTCATTGTCATGAGTTAAAATTTCCATGAAAATAAAATGTTCCTTGTGTTCATTGTTGTGGCGTTTCTGTATCTTATTTTGAAGGGATGTTTAAACATTACCATAGCGATCAGAGAGCATTAGGGCAGTGGTTGAGAGTAGAGGAGTAAACTACCTCCCCCCCCCCACCAGGCCTCAGTAAAAGGCGTTGAGTGGTCCCCGGTGATGAATAGGTTGGGGACCACTGCTATATAGGTTTTTTTTTAGTTATTTTGTTGGTTTAACTCTTACATGATGAAGCAATTTGTGACCAACTGGTTATGGCTAGCCTAATCTGAATCCTAAAAGGTCATGTTTATCAAACAGAAATTTAACTCTGGAAATCAATTTACCTTTGCACATTACTAAGAAATTAGTTAACCTTTACTTGTTTAACCTCAGCATAAAAAATATGTGAAAGATTTACTCTTGTAGATTAGCGTGAATATAGTGGATGGCTTGGAATAGCAAATATAGTATGAAAACAGTAAATGGCTTGGAGTAACAACGTTACATATAAATATTTGATTTCCTAACGTATCACTTTTCTCCTGGGAAAACTTGTAAAGAGTCACCCAAAACTTTACCAAATGAAATTTTAACTAATGTCCTTTGGACTCCTAATATAGCTAAACAAGATACACAGAGTTATGCTCTATGACCTTCACTGAGTTCTGTAAAGTATTTCACAATATGAAAGGGTAATCCATTTAAACAAAAACTAGTCATAATCTGATTAGACCATTTCCTATTTATTTATCTAGTTTAAAAACCAATTGAAACAGCAAACTTAAAAACTATTCCATGGGGTAGAATAGGGGACAGGAGAAAGGGAAGAGTAACTCAGCAGATATGCACCTGACTGGGATTTTCTCCACCCAAAACAGTTTGTCAATGAGCCCGCTGAACAGGATTGCCTCAATTAGTATTTTGCAGCATTTCTACTTTTTGCCCGACAATATGACAGAGAGCTTAGACAGAGAGCTTTTTGATTTTACAGAAGCAGTAGGTGTGCTTGTATGAGCTGGGCTGCACTAGACAAAATTTCTTATGATTGCTGGCAGCCCTTGAAGTTACTATTATTTCACCACCATGGGATATGAGAGGCAGAAGTTTTATTTTACTAGCTAAAAGGAAAGACTGCAGAGAGTAGGAAAAGGCAGATGCAAAAGCAATGACATGCAAGCACAGAGAGATCAAGTATGAGGAAAAATCAGATCATTTCCCTATTTGAAAGAAATATACTGGCTCATGATCTGAACTCTTTTAACATGTGAAATTTCATTTACATTCCCTATCTGTAACCAGCTGTGTCTTCCCCTCCCTCAATACAAACCACTCCAGCTGCTGTTAGTTTCAATAAGGAGAAAAGACAAAGGATATGGGGAAGGGTCTGTTTTAAAATTTAAAAATTGAGCATGTAGATGTGGGGAGTATTCTCCATTTTGGGAAAGGAAAACAAAACTTTGCTCCTCTACCAATAGGGATTTTAATAGCCTCTAAACAAGAATGCTTTCTGCTACACATTTGATAGAAGAGCCCTCTTATGACAGGAATATAATAATTGATAATTTCATAGTTTTCATTTGGTGGAAAACAAAAGAATTTGAAGTAGAAATGTGTTTTCCACTGAATCAAAAGAACAGAATAAAGTACCAGAACAAGGGTACTAACTGTAAGAATTGTAAACAAAACATAAAAGACTAAAACAGCATTAATCTGACCAAAATATAATTTCTGTGCATATCCATAGAACACAGTGAATGCTCCCTGATCGGAGAGTAGGCTTCAATAATCAAGTTTAAAGTTGAGGACATTTTTAGTATAACCTCTGTCTGAGTTAGTTCTGTGAGGCTAAATATGAAAAAAAAAATTGAAGAACACTGCACGTTAAATAAAAATCCTATAAATCACAACTGTCTAACATGCAGAATGATACAAGATTTATACAACTAAACACATAGGTGTAGCAAAGAACAGACACTTGCAACAGATTATGTATATTAAGTTAAGCAACTAGCTTTTGCTTGCAACTACTATGCAGTGGAAACAATCCAATTTCCCCAATCAATCAAATCCCAGATTTTTCCTATATATTCTTCTTGTTAAATTGAACAAATTAGGCATTACAGGATCCAGGCTATAACCTTTAACTTGGACTACCATAATGCACTCTGTATGGGAGAATGCAGCAGCTTGCCTGCTGATGGGAATTGGCCCTTGACCTGTATCAGTCTGGCTTCTATCCTGGCCATGAGGTGGAGACAGTGCTGGTCACCCTGACAGATTACCTCTGGCACCAGCTGGATAGAGGCAGTTCAGCACTCCTCATGTTATTAGATCTGTAAATGGTGTTTGACGTTGTCAACCATGAGCTGTTACTGCATCATCTCACTAGGGTTTGAATTTAGGGGACAGCCAATCCATGGCTGTTTTCCTTTCTTCAGAACTGAACACGAAAGTTTGCAGTGGGGGAGATGCAATTGCATAGTTACCAACTTTCTTGTGGGTAGGCCATCTTGGTTTACTGGTTAGGAGTGCGGACTTCTAATCTGGAGAGCCGGGTTTTATTCCGCGCTCCTCCACATGCAACCAGCTGGGTGACCTTGGGCTTCCCATAGCAAAGATTCCGACCAAGCAGTAATATCAGAGCTCTCTCAGCCTCACCTACCTCACAGGGTGTCTGTTGTAGAGAGAGGAAAGAGAAGGTAAATGAAAACTGCTTTGAGACTCCTTTGGGGAGAGAAAAGCAGCGTATAAGAACCAACTCTTCTTCTCCTTCATCTAGTCCAACCCCCTCCTGAAATCAGGATCAGCCTATGGTATCCAGGATATGTATCTGTCCACCTGCTGCATAATGACTGCCAGTAAGGGGGAGCTCATACCTCCTTTGGCAGTCTATTCTACTTCTACTCTGACTGTGACAATTTTTTTCCTGATATCTAGCTGGCACTGTTTAAACTCATTCCCAGGGGATCTATCCTCTGCTGCAAACAGGAACTGCTCCCTGCTCTCCTCCAAGTGACAACTTTTCAGATACATAAGAGATCAATCATGTCCCTTCTCAGTCTCCTCTTCTCAAGGCTGAACATTTCCATGTCCTTCAGTCTAGCCTTATAGGGCTTGGTCCCAAGAACCTAATATTATCGTGACTCTCCTCTGCACCCTCTCAATTTTGTCCATGTCCTTTTCAAAGTGAGGCCTCCAGAACTGCACACAGCACTCCACATGCAGTCTGACTAATGTGAGATACAGTGGGATTATATTCAATAATCTGAGGAAAGAATCCAGAAGAATATCCAAGTAGCATGTCAAGAATTATCAACTGAACTATCATAAATTAATGTATAAATTACATTAAATTAATGGCAGAAATTGTAACAAAAAAGAAAAGCAAAAAGACAATGTTATATACTTTAAGAGAAAAAACAGCCAGATTCAGAAAACTGAACAAAGAATTGAAATTTTGGAGATCTAATAACCTGCATTTTAGAGGCATCTCAGATGCCAGACTTGGAAGACAGCTTTCTCAAGTTGCTTCAAGATTATTTGAAGATAGATTTTCTTGACATTGACCAGATAGAGTGAATTTAAGATTTGCATTTAAGAATCGGTTTGCCTCAGTCATAAGAAAACATGAGATGCAATATTAAAGAAGCAAAGAAAATCTCCACTTAGGCCGAGTAAGCACGGTGGCAGCCACACTGGGCCGCCGGCAGTTTCTTGCAGTGGGGCAGCATCCTTGCCACTTCCCATGTACTATTGGGGGGAGAAATCCTCCTGGCATAGAGGATCCACCCTGGAGATGTGTGTGTGCATTCACAACTCTTGGGCAGAAAGGGTCCACCGTGCCTCACTGCAGCGGTGGGATGGGGGGGTTGTTTCTCAGCACAAAGGTGGGATAGAAACACAATGCTACCCCACCATTGCATGGGTGAAAAAATGTCCTGTTCAGCTCCATGGCACCATGAAGCATCATGGAGGCCAACAGGGCATTTTGTGTTCCTTCTGGGACACCATAGGTGTGGAAGATGCCAGGATTTCCAGGCCCACCTCTTCCCTGTATGCACAGGCCTGGCCCAGCATAGCCATTGATGGTGACCACATTTTAAAAAAGAGAGAACTCAGAAAAATCAGCATTCCCTTAACATGGGTCATCGAGGCCCTAAAGCAGGCCAGGGCTGGGAGGGGGATGGACCTCATGCATAAATGAGAATTTGTCCCGCTGTCATGCAGCACTGGCCTACATTCCCCCCCCTATGCAGAATTGGTCTTAAAGTAGCAGAGAAAGAAGTGCAGCTGTTTCAGGATTTATCAACGTATATTGAAGAAAAGGAAAGATTTCAATTTTTTGAGACTGATTTTGCAAAGAAATAAATAAAATACCACTGGAAAATATCATTTGCTACACTGGTATAAATATTTACCAAAAGAAAGAAAAGTAATCAAAACAGAAGAACAAGCCAAGCTACCAGTTCAAGAACTGAACTAAAGAAAAAATTTTGAGCAACTCAAAGCAAATTTTAACAAAGAGCTCCGAAGTAGGAACAGCAGTGGCATCAACATTGGGGCACAATGGATAAAGTATAAATAGTACCAGTAAATAGCAATGGACAACTCTCCCACGAAACATATGAAAATTTGTAACTAACTTAAAAATCAAAATCCAGATACATTATGGCTACAAGAAGCTCATATAGAGACAAACTGTAAACGACCCTTGCTTCCCTGCTACAAAGGAGCCCTGATTACCTCCTATGGCTCCTGCTGCAAGAGAGATCTGCACCTGCCAGTGTCCCCTGGGTACTAGCGCCCACTGCATTCCTGATTACAATGGGCTTTCTTGCTAGTATTATAAATATTTTGAAGAAGTCCTAATGATACCATTACAAAAAGTTATGAATGAAATAAAAGAAAGAAAGACAATACCTCCCACATAGCATGAAGCATATATCATGTTAATTTATAAAGAAAGCAGTGCTTCAATGCTGCCATAATCATAATTGAATTTGTGAACCAAAAGAAAAGAAAGCATTGTTTTTACTTTTGGATGCAGAGAAAGCATTTGACAATTTAATATGGTATTTTTAACTGAATGTACTTCAAAATTTAAACTGTAGCCCTTAATTCTGGAAATCAAACAAGACACAAGGATTAAAGGAATAAAACTGGACAATACAGAATTTAAAATGAAAATCTATGCAGACAATGTGATTCTAACATTCATGGATCACCAAAAATCACTACGGTACATAATGGAACATATTAAACATATTAAAGAATTTGTATGATTTTAAGGATACATAATCAATTTTTAAAAGGCAAAAATGATAAATATTTTACCTCAACAAGAGTATAAAGAGTTTAAAGTGTATGGAAGAGAATAAAGACTATGGAATCCACAATAACCAATGACCCCATTAAATATTTGAGAATAAATGTGAAAGGGCAAAACTAGTATGTTCATTTTTGAACATAAATGAAAATTGGCACGCTAGGCTGGCATTGTCCCCTTCCTTCTCACTGCTGCCCTCCATCCTGCTGCCAGTCCATTCTCGCAAAAAGAGGGGGGGACTAAACCCCAACCCCAAAAAAATTGTGTGGGGGAGAGTGCCTCGCAGTCCACCGGCACTCATAGTCAAAAAGCCAGGCAGAGCTCTAAGCTCCAGCGTCCAGCATGGCCGCCAAGTTTTCCAAGATTTCTATACCACCTTTCCATATGGCTCAGGGTGGTTTACATACAACATCATGGGGGGGATACATGGAACGAATTAATATATAACATAAACAAATACAACAACAACAATAATCTAACAGTGGTTCTAAATGACACAATTTCAGTGATCTTAAACAACAATATAACAGGAATTAGCTAAGGCCCTTAGAGAGTCAGACTGGATCAGGCTATGTAGGGGATGGAATTTGAAATCTAAAATGTTGACTATAAAGGTACCCCAAACAAAATATTATTGAATTTTATACATTTGCTGGGTAGGAATGCTTTTTGTTTCATACTTTCTTTGTTACATAATTATTTTTGATATACATAATTGTGATCTACAACCTTTTCGTTCCTGTATCCCTTTTACATCTTTACTTTGTTTTCTAAAAACTAAAAATATATCTTTTTAAAAGTTCTTAAGCATCCTCAAGATTTGTAGATAACCTACAGGAGACTGAAATCTATCAGTGAAATGTATTATTTAAAAGCAGCACACAACAATCTTCTTAGATCTCAAGTATCGCGACTGAGGTACTCTGACACTATGCTTGCAATAAGCCATTGGCCAGAACACATTAATAAACTGGAATCTGTGCTCTTTATACCACCTATTTTACTCTCCTAATAAATGCCCTCTTCAATTGCTACAAACTTAATGTTTGGTAATTAGAATCATAGAATCATAGAGTTGGAAGGGGCCATACAGGCCATCTGGTCCAACCCCCTGCTCAACGCAGGATCAGTCCAAAGCATTCAGCTTTAGAATTTTTAATATTCCAGTCTACACTAAGAATGCATCAATGTATCACTTCACCTCCGTACATATGATTGCTAACTAGGTCAGCTGCACTGCAGACTTGTGCAACTTGGAATAAGTTCCCACATAAGGGTAGCACAACAAGAAACAGCAGTCCTAATATGCACTGATACGAGTAGCCAAACGCCCCTGACTGATTCTGCACCATCTTCCTCCTTTCCAAAGTTTTGATTGTTAAAATGAATTGCTTCACAATAAGAATGAAACAGCAATGAATATCTAAGTATTGCAATCCATTAAGGTTTATGAACACAATCCATAAAATACAAAGCTTTGAATTTTAATCTCCAAGGATATCCGGATTTTAAAAATGCCCATTGGCAAATGAAAGATTGTTTTTGATTGAATTATTAGAACTGATTTCATTTGTCTTGCCACTAATAACCTTGGTACTCTTCAAGAGCAAACAAGACTGCATGATACAAAAGGGGGAGAGGAGGAGAAGAAGGAGGAGGAGAAGGAGGAGAAGGAGAAGAAGGAGAAGAGTTGGTTCTTATATGCCGCTTTAATCTACACGAAGGAGGTTCAAAGTGGCTTACGTTCACCTTCCCTTTCCTCTCCCCACAACAGACACCCTGTGAGGTGGGTGAGGCTGAGAGAGCCCTGATATTCCTGCACGCAGATTCAAACCTGGCTCACCAGATTAGAAGTCCACACTCCTAACCAGTACACCAAGCTGGCAGGTTAAAGCTCAAGTTTAAAATCTGTTTTTCAAATATGAGACGTTTGCAATGTCTCCTAATCTCTGTATATCCTACCACTCTGTAGTACAGTAACCAGACAGCCAACTGTGTCCTACTCGTAACAAACCAAGCTATTAACCAGGAATTCCCCAGCATGAATGTCTATGGGACTTGAACATAGTAACAATCTTAGGTTAGCTGCCTCTTACACTCAGCCTCAGCTCCCATTCACAGGAAGGGAGTAATTATTCCGATCTACATTGCAATCTTATTGGAAGAACTGCTAAAAACTCAGGAACCACAATTGCTCACCCACAGTTCATATATATGAACTGAAACTGAACCTAAATCTCTTAGTTGTTTTCACCTTGAACTAGAACTGAACTTTTAAGCACAAAAGTAGCAACTGGTTCAAAAAGAAGGATTCAGTAGTCAAGTACTCAAGATATTTTTTTTTTCAATGTAAGAATTCATGTCTGGTCAATCAATGATCTGAAAAAACTACACTGACCTGTGAGTGATCTAACAAAGGAAGAGGAACCAGAATTGTAGGTAGGGCTTAGGACTAGTAAGAGTTTTGCTCACCCACAAACTATAGTACAGAACCAAACCCTCAGTGTGGCAAGTGTTTTTTTTTACTAAAACTAGAGAGATGTATTTCATTACAGTTTCTCCTGATTGCCCACTACAAAAAATAAACAGGTGAAATTCTCTTAAGACGCTTAAGTTTCCTCTTGTGCAATACTTTGGGCTATGCTACATCAGGATGAGCCCCGCTACTTCTGCACTGAGACCAAGGAAACAGATTCCAAGCATGATCCTGGAGGACCTGTGCAGCCATTTTAATTTGCACATTCCCAATGAGGATGGGACATTCTCTCTGATTCCACATGGTGGTGGTCTCACTGGGCTGCTGCCAGTGCACTGCAGGTGGGATTGCATGGAAGGCCCAGCTCTTCCACACCCCATGGCCCCCATGACAGTCTGAGGAATGTGGATATTCCTGTGTTCGCTTCACATGGGGTAACAGGGGCTGTAATGCGTACCAGGCCCGGGAGGCGGCCAAGCTGGTACAAACATCATGTGGCCGTAGGGACTCGCCCCACTGCCCTAAGGGAATCATTTTTTTTGCAGTGCGGAATTGGTATGTGACAGGCCCAAAGTCACCCAGCTGGCTGCATGTGGAGGAGTAGGGAATCAAACCTGGTTCTCCAGATTAAAGGCCACCCACCTAACCACTATAACAAGCTGGCCGTCAAGTACTGTTTTACCCCCCCCTCACACTTCCACACATGCCAACATCCAAAAGTAATTGCAATTAACTTCAAAATAAGATCCTATTTGATAATAAAAGGTATCTTCTGGGGGACCTGGTCTACTATCAGAGCATTGTGACTTCAGTCCAGGTCCCCAGAAGATACCTTGTACCATAAAACTGGATCTTACTTTGAAACAGATTGTGATTATTTTGGATATTGGCTGTGAAGAAGTTAACCAAAAAACCAATTCAACCAGTGTAGTTTTCAGCCACTATTTTGAATAAGCAGTCACATTGACCACAGCTTGTTTGGGAGCTTCAACTCAGTGTTTTGCTCTTTTAGATGATTATCCTACCACTGAGTGGCCATCTGTTTGTTTTCCTTTTGCATTTCCACACATACCTACTATGACCCAACTATACCCTGTCATATGTGTATCCTGCCCTTTCTTCAAGGACTCTGAGCAGCACTGGTATATATTTATTTTAGAAAATACAAAATGTGGCTTATAATAAAATGTCTAAGTACAGTAAATTAAAATTAAACAAAACATATAGAATCATAGAACCAAAGCCAGATTAAGAGCAGTATTCATATCAACCACTGTCAAGCACCTTCTCAAATAAATTCCTGAAGAAGGGGGCTATAAATCAAAAGGCAGTGGTTGAGAAAGCCTTTTCTACAGCTGCCTGATAACCTAACTTCTGGAAAAGCAAGACTGCACAACCATACTCTAATGACTCCAGGACCTAGGCTGATATGACCTTCTAAGTTCACCTCTGTGTTCTATTGTATCTTTTAAAAAACCTGTGTAGTTGGTTAGGTTCAGAGAAGACTGGTCCAAGGCTGGAATGCTATGTGAACCTTTTCCCCACTTCCCTACACCAATTCTCCATTCACAGAAGTCATACTTTCATATGAAGATAACCTTTCTGAATCGGGCTGGCTTAAATAATTATTAATTTTATTTCCCCCCTTAGTTCTAGAACATCTGGAAGATTAAAGCTGTATAATGGTAAACAAATATCATTATATTTTCATGGAAGATACTTACCAATGCAACTTAATAAAGATTTAATTTTTGCAAAAAAACAGGTACAGTACATTGCTTTTTACTATCTGCTTTTTACTACCCTGCTTTTTATTACCTGAAGGAGTCTCAAAACAGCTTACAGTCACCTTCCCTTCCTCTCCCCACAACATTCTGTGAGATCGGTGAAGCTGAGAAAGCTTTGAGAAAATTGTATCAACTTGCAGTTTTTTCATCTTAAACTTTTTTTAATGACTTTAAAAAATGTAATGATATCCCTCACCAAACAGAAAAGAGATGGAAAATAAGCATTTTCCATAAAACTGAAAACATTAAATAAAACTATTAGTTGCTGTATTTTATGTATGAGATAATTTTATTTCAGAACAGATATGGAGAAATACAGTAACAGAGACAGCAGCCACCCCTGAGTTCTGGCTACCTGCTGTTGGTTTTTATATGCAAGTACAGTATTTGCTGGCATATAAGACTACTTTTCCCCCCTGAAAAACATGCCTCCAAGTGGGGAGGTTGTCTTATACGCCGGGTGCACTTCAGTTGGGGTAGACATAGCTGCCCATAGTGGCCCATAGTACTGTATTTTGAGTGGAAATGTTGGGGGGGTCATCTCATACGCCCAGTCGTCTTATATGCCGGCAAATACGGTATATATTTAAGTCAAACCTTTGCTCTTCTTTATGTGTACACATAGACCCATTATGCATGGGGGGAATAACGCACATTCGGGGTGGAATGGCGGCGACTAAAATCACCGATAACGCACGGTGCCGGCTGCAACCGGCCACAGCTTTGGTGCATGCTGCCGAAAAAGCCCCGTTAGCAAAACGCGGAAGAAAGCGCAGTTTCCGGGTGACTGGGGCGCAACCAGAAGTGGCGCTGGGATCGCCACGTGCATAATCGGTTACTCTGGGTTTTGCTGCCGTCACACCCCGTCCTGTGCATAACTGGTGTGCTTCGCGTCTTCCCCCTCCACGTTTTCCATGTGACCCGAAATCGCCGTTTCGGCAGCCGTGCATAATCGGCCATAGTGGAAACATTTTGCAAAGGATAAGCAATTTCAGCAACTTATAAAAAAGGTAAATGCACCCCAAATCATAATTGGGAGTGACATATATAAGGCAGATATCAATGACTTGTATCCAATCATTCCTATAGACTAATTTAAAAAACAGATAAGTTGTACCTGTTATTCAGCTTAAGATACATTTGTGATGTTTGAAGCTTTGGCTTAGTTATGGTCTTACAGCTGCTATTTTCTAGGTCTAATGCTGTTTTATTTGCTTTTTGCATGTTTCCCCCATGTTTTGGAGTTTAGATTTTCTTTACTGTGATCTTATTAATATTGCAAGCCACCTCAATGAGTATTTTTGAAGAGGAACCAGCAAATACTAGAAAAACTAAACATGAAAATAAAATGTATGAATGTCATTGACAGGGGCATTCTCCATTTGGCATAGTTATACAGATGTTGCCACTGAAGATGAATGAAATGTTATTTCCTAACTGTTTAGTTTACACCAGTGACATTATTTATTCACTGATTTGTTTTTGATTCTATATAAGCAGCAGTTTGGCTGCTGTTCTGGTCTCTAGATTGCACCTGTTTAGGCACTACAGACTTGGAATGAGGGGAAGAATGCTGTACTTGCTGGGTGTACATTTTTCTTGCAGTCCTTTTGACCACAGGTAGCCAGTTTGGTGTAGTGGTTAGGAGTGCGGACTACTAATCTGGTATTCCAGGTTTGATTCTGCACTCCCCCACATGCAGCCAGCTGGGTGATCTTGGGCTCGCTACGGCACTGATAAAGCTGTTCTGACCGGACAGTGAAATCAGGGCTCTCTCAGCCTCACCTACCTCACAGGGTGTCTGTTGTGGGGAGAAGAAAGGGATGGTGACTGTAAGCTGCTTTGAACCTCCTTCTGGTAGAGAAAAGAGGCATATAAGAACCAACTCTTCTTCTAAAACAAACAAACACGGCTCTATTCCAGTATTCTCTGATATAAGAACCAACTCTTCTTCTTCTACAAACTGGATAAGGATAAATGTTACATTGCTGCCCCCCTGAATGACAGGCAATGAAGTATGTAAGCTGCAATCAGAGACATACAAAATAACACAGATTTGTGACCAATCCAAATGAGACATAAATATCCAACAAGTATCTCTCTTAGGCTGAGTGATTACTCACAACAACGTCCTCACTCAGTCTTTGCATATTCAATAGAGAGATGACCACACAGTCTTTGCCAAATGTGGTGGCTGCCCAGTGGAATTTTATTATATATTATCGTGCCACTCCACAATGATTATCCAAGTTGTTTGAAAAACACTGGAAAGAATTTCAAAACCTTATGACTTACACATAGTCCTGTTCTGTCTCACACATGTGCTCATTTGAACAAACACAACACATGAAGTATGCATTCATGAATCATAGAATCATAAAATAATAGAGTTGGAAGGGTCATCTAGTCCAACACCCTGCCCTATGCAGGACACTCACATCCCAATCGCTCATCTACTGTAACATGCCACCCCTTTGCCTTCATAGAATCAGCCTCTCCATCAGAGGCTATCTAGCCTCTGTTTAAAAATTCCCAAAGACGGAGAGTATAGATAGCAGCAGCCCCTGAGATCATACTAGTCCTTTTGGTAGTTACTACCAGCCATGAAAGTCTGTTCACATTTTGTTATCCATAAATGTACACCAAGGGACAATATATGTAAATAAAAACATATTGACCATTCTCTCATTGTATTTTCTTAGTAATCTGAATGCCCCTGTATCTATGCAATCCTATAAACAGAACATCATTAATTTACACGAGTATGCTGGATGTGCCTTAAGCCATCTAAATAAATGTGTATATGTTATTTCTGTCCTGGAATAATTTTAAAACTCAGCACTCTTTTTCTTCTCAATGTATTCTTGGAGCCTGACAGGAAAAGAATGTGTTCTGTAATTATAACAATGCAGATATTATTCAAATAGATTTACAAAGGAACACCACTTTTTGTAATTTTACACACATATATCGCTTAGAATTGCCAATTCTAGGTTGGGATATTCCTGGAGATTTGGGGAAAGGACTTCAGTGTGGTATAATGGCATACAGTCCACTGTCCAAAGCAGCCATTCACAAAATTTTGACCAACTACTACTGAAAAAGGTGGTTCATTCCAAGTACAGGTAAAACAGAATGCTCCTGTTTCCATCTCAATAATAGTCTTGCCATACATAAACTAAATGTTTAGCTTAATGGTACCCAACTTATATAGAATCATACACTTCAATACCTTGGGCATTATCCTGGACAGGACCTTGAGCTTTAAATACCATGATAACAATAGAGTAGTGAAAATAAGCACACAAAACAACATTCTCCAAAAATTATGTTGTGCAACTTGGGGAGTGTCTGCTACAACACTTAGATGCTCAGCTTTGGGGTTGGTCTATAGCAGCGGCCCCCAACCTTCATCTGGTCGGGGACCGCCTCCGGGGGTGGGGGTGGGGGAGAGCCAGCGGCCCGGCTGCCGCAGTTGCTCAAAAACGCGCACGCGCGGAACCGCCACACATGCACGTTTTGGCCACCAGGTGGCGCTAACACACATGCGCAGAGTTGCCGCGCATGCACGTTTGGGCCACCAGGGGGCGCAAACACGCATGCGCGGCAGTTCCGCGCGTGCGCGTTAGTGTCGCTGGCGCGCCAGCTGCAGCGCAGGATGGTGCACCGGCTGCCGCGCCGGCCTCTTTCCCCCCCTCTCGCTGCAGGGGGGGAGGCAGGCGCGACCGCTGGCGGCCCGATACGATGGCCTTTGCAGCCCGGTACCGGGCCGTGGACCGGGGGTTGGGGACCCCTGGTCTATAGTACAGCAGAATACAGTGCTTCAGTGTGGCTCGATACTCCCAACATCCACAAACTTGATCTCCAACTCATTACAACAATGAGAACCATCAACCAAGATATTATACCCACTTCAACCTATAGGTTATCTACTGTATTTGCTGGCGTATACGACTACTTTTCCCCCCTGAAAAACATGCCTCCAAGTGGGGGGGGGGTCGTCCTATACGTCGGGTGCACTTCAGTTGGGATAGACATAGCTGCTCATACTGGCCTCCCGATGCTCACCCATAGTGGCCTCCCGATGCCTGTCCACCTCATTCTACATACCATCCAGTATCGCCCGTTATCCAGCGCGGCTGCGGTGGGTCATCAGCGTGGCTGCGGCAAGCATCAGCAGCAAGACAGGGGCCTTTTCGGCATGACTGGCCTGTTCTGCTCACCAGGAAGCAGCAGCGCTCTGGCCTGCCCCTTGTCTATGCAGAGCTCACACATGCGCACTTGCACATTAGTGCCGGTCACAAGGAGATGCAGGGGCGAGCCAGGTATATAACAAACTCGATATTTTGAGTGGAAATGTACACCCAGTCGTCTTATACGCCGGCAAATACGGTACATTATGCCATAATGGGCCCCTTTCTTAAGGCAAGACGCTCTTCTTCATGAATACAGAAAGATCTTTGAAAACAGACAGCTGCCCATCCACACAGACTCACATGGCTGACATCGGCCTATCCATACTAAAGTCCCAGCACCCAGCAATAAGATTGGCACAAATCCTGCAATCAAAAAAGGGAATTAATGGTTGCAAACTTGCATGAAAGAAGTTCCACCCAATATCCATCATCAATGACAGGTCTGCAGGACTGGACTTGCCACATAAAGTATGGAAGACAATAGAATATGAACAGGCTTTGGCAATTATGCAGACCTACTGTTTAAATGGGGCAAAACACCGGGTCCTGAATGTGATTGTGGTGCAGCCTGTCCAACTATTTTCCATCTGTCACAGCAACGTATCATGCTTTCCAAGGAGATGAGACAGAGCCCTTTGTACTCTCTCCAGCTATGGCTGAATTGATTGAAAACTTAGATATTAGTATTCAGGTGGATCTCCCAATCTGTCTGCATAGCCGTAAAACCTACTTGGCTACATATTTTGTATTGTTATATGCTTCCTATGTATAATTCTGCCATGTGATTATAAATAAATCTCCAGGGGAGCTGATCTCTAGTCTGGAGATTAGTCGTAATTCCAAAAGATCTCCAGGTCACAACTGGAGATTGGCAACACTAATATTACTTCAGAAATACGGACTCTGATTTGAAAAGCGGCAGAATGAACCCACACAAACACGCTCACTGAATGTTTGTATTTGTCATTTTATGAGCATAACTGTTGGAGTTTCTGACTAAACATGTTTTGATATACCAAAATTAATTAAAAGAAAGCTCTTTCATAGAGGCTGAAAAAGTCATATCTCCAAAATGAGATAATATTGTTATTTGTTCCAAAGCAATTTATTGTTATTTTAAGTTAATTAATACCTGTGTGCTTATGCTGATAGGGTGTTTTTTTTTAAAAGAATTACTAGTTGCTAGATTTTTAAGAAACAACAGATCAAACTTGACAGAGATCCAAGATTCACAGGGTTTTCTTCGTAATACTGTAATTCAGCAATTATCAAAGGGAAGATTGAGACCTATAAGTGGTTCACAGGAGACATGTTTCTTGGTAGCTGGGAAGGGGGGCAACTGTTGCTATGCTATCCTGAACAAAACAAAATGTTATTTATATAGAGCATCATCCAACCCAACACAGGATCAGCAGCTGTGCATAGGAGAACCCCTTACAGCATAAAACAGTATCCGTAGCTTGCATTCTGTGACTGAGTAGAAAGGTGAAATGGCATCCATGATTCCCCTCCCTAACCAAGAGGGAAGATATCCCCCCTGTACTGTCTGTGATCATTTATGCTTACTCTTGCCACTAATAAGCAAGTAGGTATCCAATGTAATCTCCTTTATCACATAAGAGGACAGCAGGCTGAATATCTTCTGATAGGTAAATGAGGACTCCAGACTGGATTTTTTGATGGTTAGATGGATAGGGAATGGATTAGAAAAACTGTACCCAAAGAGAAGTTGTCAATGGTATTTCATCAGATTGGAGAGAGAAGTGGGGTTCCAAAGGGCTCAGTACTGGGTCCAGTATATTTCAGCATTTATATTAATATAATAATCTGGAAGAGGGGATGGAAGGACTACTCATTACATTTGGCAGATGACACCAAATTGGGAGATATAGTGAACATCCCAAAAGATAGAGTTCAACTAGATCTGAATATGCTGGAAAAGTGGGTAAGTGAGAAGGAGATGCAATTCGATAAGGAGAAGTGTAGAATTCTACATCTAGGTCTTAAAACGAGAAACATGTGTAACCCATGTCATTTTTGTGTTAATAATTAAATTAAACAGTTTAGAATTTGTCTACGGAGCCAGAGGTCACTCAGCATGAACAGTAAGTTAAATTGCTCACATATTAGGAGTTGCAAAAACCGCACCCCTCAGTCAGTCTGGCCCTGCAGCAGGAGAGAGAAGGCCCAGAGCTTGACTGAGGGACCAAGCTAGGGAATGAACTCATGAGCTGCAGCAGGAGCTTGAAGAAGCATAAGCAGCAGCAGCCTTGCACTTCTATAAGTTTGGATTTTCTTTTTTCCTGCGTTACTGGGCATTGTTTGTTAGGGCTGGCTCTGTTCTGAATGCCATTTTGAAAGGACACTGAAAATTCTGTTTTCATGAATGTTGCTATGCTCAGAGCCATTGTGATTTAGTTCTTTATATAGTTGTGAAGTTCTGGGGTCAATGATAAATATTGTTATATTGAAAACTATTTAAAATCAATTTCCCATCTTGTCGAGCTGTAAGGGTGCTGTCATTTATTGATTTGAACTCCCCCATTAGAAAGGGTTACACATGCCTACTGGATGGGAGATACACTTCTGAGTAGCAGTGTGTATGTGAATGAGAACTTGGGGTACTTGTGGCCTGTAAAAAGTGAATATGAGCAGAAAGTGTGATGCAGTGGTAAAGAAGGTGAATGCCGCCTTGGGCTGTATATCACATCAAAATCACAAGATGTCATTGTCCTACTGTATGCCCTATTGGTCAGACCACACCTGGAGTACTGTGTGCAGTTCTGGAGACCTCACTTCAAAAAGGATGTGGACAAAATTGAGAGGGGTGAGAGGAGAGTGATGATCTGGGGACCACGCCCCAGGGGGAAAGGCTGAGAGACTTGGGAATGTTTAGCCTGGAGAAGAAGAAGCTGAGAGGGGACATGTTTGCTCTCTTTAAGAATTTGACAGATTGTCAGAGAAGGGCAGGAAGTGGTTCCTGTCGGCAGCAGATAGGACCTGGAGTAATGGGTTTAAACTGTGTGTAGTGTCGTATCAACTAGATACCAGGGGGGGAAATTTTCAGTCAGAGTAGTTCAGCAGTGGAACAGGCTGCCTAAGGAGATGGTGATCTCCCGCTCACTGGCAGTCTTCAAGCAGCTGGATACTTTAGGCTCATCTTGCATTGAGCAGGGGGTTGGACAAGATGGCCTGTATGGTCCCTTACAATTCTATGATTCTATATGCAGCAAAGCACAAGTTTACTGGTATCAGCTAGGCTTCTCTTAAAACTAAAAAGTAAGAGAGAACTTGTAAAGTTAATCAAAGCAAATTGTTACCTGTTCTCTCCAATCAACTTTTCCCCCCATTGGGTAAGCCTTACAATAATGCTTCTGATCACCCATCATGTGCCAATGCAAAAAAAATAAAAATACGGTGCTAGTGCATGTCAGCAGCACGAAAAAAATGAAGTCTTGCCATTTCACAACAGTAATGGCAGCCTGCCATGTCTCTCTTCTTTTTCCTTGATGGCTGGAGGAACTGTAAAAGAGCATGAAGGGTCATCAGTCTGAGCTGCTGATGTGGGTGGACAACACGACCACAGACCTGCTCCAGCGAGAAAGTAATAAGTTGCCAGAACATATCACAGAAAGAAACAGTCTGAATTTCAAAATTCTTCAGAACAAGCAAGCAAATAAGCTTGGGGCAAGATGTTATAAGGAAAATCTGATAGTCATCACACTCCCACCCAGTTGCCTTCATCTATAAGAGCACCTACAGCATCAACAATACTGTAAATGAAAAATAACACCTAATACATGGGAATTCTTTTTTTTAAATTATGCTTTTACAAGGAAGGTAAATGGCAACAATTGGTGTTGTCCATCCCAGAGGTTCCCATATTTTTAGCAATCTCTGTATGTGCTGATAGGGATAAATAACTACTGCATGATAATCACCAAAGCAGAAGAAAGTTCACTAAAGACTTAAATGACTTGCACATATCAGTGTCAGCTGTACCAATAAAACAGTAGAGGTGCTCATGTAATTTGTTGAAGGCCTCTGTCAGATCCTGAGCATCAGCCAACTAGTCATGGGCTAAAATGTTTTGCACTATGGAATACAAGTTTCACAGGTGCTTTCCATGTGGTTTTGACACCAAATTCATGAGATCACAGCACATCACAGTATTCCATTAAATGATTACTCGTTGATAAGCTTCTGATCACCCTTAGTCTGCACAGGTAGCAGGTAACAGAGCTGCTAAAGTATGTTAAGACTTTACTAGAAAGATATTGGTCCAAATCTTATAAGAGCATTAACCCCACCTCCCCTCATTATTGCTGCAGGATAATGCTTATCTCATTATAAGCTGCCATGCTGAAAATATACGAGAATCAATATTTTCATTGCTGCCCAGTGATTTTGGTGCAATTCAGTGGAAGAGGGGCAAATTCTCTACTTCCTAACCTAGTAGCAAAATAAAAAGTGTTTGTGATAGGAAACTCAAACTTTAATGTCAAGTTTATCATCTTTGTTCATTCTTCCTTGGTTCAAAGGAGTGCTTTCTAATACTCAATTTATCATTTCATGGTCCATAATGCTTAACATACATACAATGTTTTCTAAAATTTCTAAATGTTAAACACACAGTATTTCAACACTCCTTACAAAAGCTCTGTAATGCCAATGAGTATTATATAAGTTTCCTTTTATATTTCAGGAAATGAAGCTAAAATATTTCCATGATGATGGAAAATGCACATTGAACAATAATAGAAAGTGTAGTTGTACAGGCATCAGGAAGGCCTAGACACACAAGTAATGCCAATGTTAAGACACATCTAGGACGCTGAATCATAAAGTATGTTTCACAGCATCTGTTAGACCAGTGGTCCGCAACCTTTCTAAGGTTGCAGACCGGTGATGGTGGGGAGAGTGATTGCGCGGCCGCACATGAGTGGAAGTGCTGCGCACGCGCGTTTCCGGCAGTGCATGGTGCAAACGTGCAACTGCCGTGCATGCGCATTTGCGCCAGTGTCCCTGCTTCCCTCTCCTCCCCCTCCCAAAAAGAAGTTTGCCGGGCCGCATGCAGGGGGGCGGGGTGCCGGGCCACGGCCCAGTGGTTGGGAATCACCGTGTTAGACCATTTATGCACTGGAGGTTTCATGCCAGGTTGCAGGCTGGAGTTTTAGTTGTGGCAAGTTGCCCCACCTCTTCCTGCACCCACATGGGGGAGCATTTGGCCTGGTGTGCCTCATCCGTCCCTGATATGTGCCCCTGCACAGGAGCTGGGGCAGTGAAAATCCCAGTGCATAAACATTCTTTGTGACTCACATGTGTAAATAAAATGCCCAAGAACTTACAGGATCACCGCATTGCAAACACTTTTCACCACAATCTCTTCATTTATTCATTTGCAATTCAAATTCCACCAAACATTTGGCTGGGGGCAGTGATTCCAATAACATAAAATGGGCCTCCCCCAGATAACTCCCCCATGGAAAACACCTTCTAACAGGTATATTGAAAATCTGCTGAGAAGTTGAGATTTTAATATTCTGACTTATTTATAGATTTAAGGTTTTACTGTGTTTTACAGAGGTATTATAGATTATATATACCACCCTGATCCATATGGGAGGGTTGTATATAAATCCAATTATTATTAATAATAAACATGTTAATAAACCAAGGTAGTACTTGTATATTTGAATCAGCACAGAGAAGCCCAGTTATTCAAAGTATTTTAAGCGCATATCAAACTAGTTACACTTCTCATTCCAAGTAAGACCCCCAACGATCTCAGTATCAAATTAAATACAAGAAGCCCAGTCATCTGTACCAACTAACAGAAAGGTGAGAATTGTTCCTTAGATGTTACATTTACAGATTATATCCAGTGTAGAACTTTAATTCCTTCCTTGCAGCTCCCTTTGTTGATAAATTCAACAGAAAGGATGCCAAGAGCTACTGTGAGTTACCAGATGAGGATTCTCTCTATAGCCCTTGTAGGGCTGCCAACACCTAGCATTGCCAGGTCCTTTTGGGCCACTAGTGGGAAGAGAATTATAGGCAGCAAAGACAGGCCTAGGCTGGCATCACAGTGACATCACTTCCCACATGCACAGGAATAGATATCATGTTTCCGATGACACAGGGTTGCTCTGGTATTTGGGCAAAAACTTTTGTCATAGAGGTTATTTTGACCACAGAGTTTTTGCCTAAATTCCAGAGTGTTCCTGCATCACCAATGATGTGATGACACCACTTAAGATGCAGGCCAGAAGTGACATCACTGTGTAGCCTGCAATACCAGTCTTAGCCTACCTTTGCTGCAAGAAAGTCCCCCTACCAGCCAGCTGAGGGGAGTGACCTTGGGGAAGGGGATCCCCTACCCCTGGTGGGGGTTTAGGAACTCTACCAACTCCATATTAGGGCATTCCTGAATATTCAGGCGTGCTGCGTGAGATGGGCAGGGTTTGGGAAAGGGAGGGACCTCAATGGGGTATAATATCATAGAGTCTACCTCCCAAAGCAGCCATTTTTTCCAGGGTCTGGGGATCATCTGTAAATTTGGGAAATCACTGGAGGCTGGAAACTTAAAATAACCATACCCAAAAAGGCAGCACATGAAAACAAATTGCATGAATATTATCCTCTTAATCCTTCCTTTTTGAGAGAACAATGCCATTTGTACAATTCCAATAGGAAGCTTATGTGAAAAATTTTTTTTAATTTGTACCAGAACAAGACTTTCCCCAAAGTTTGCTAGGCTCCAAGTATCTTTTGGAAGTACTATAAACAATTTGTAACATACGCCTCAGCTTTTAGTATGCAAAATTAGTATATAGTTGGAATTTGAGATTTTGGTTTGTTGAAGTGGTTTGTTTAGTTTTATTATGGTCTTGTGCATGTTCCCGTTAGTCTTCCCTAGAGATCTGGAAACAGTCTGAATATAAATTTTAAAAAGTAAAACAACTTTTTAAACTGTAGAACCACAGTCAAATGATCTTAATTTGCATGTATTATTTCTAATGTTACTCATGAACATGCTGTCCACAATTCGGAATTTTCTATTGAAAATTAAGTTAGTTGCTGGAATTAAAAGGTTATTATTATCAATAGCACTAAAACCTCTCACCCTACTACTGTTTTGATCATTAATGACTCTTTCTAGTTTGTAAACAGGTGCAACAAGTTGTTCCCAAAGGGAAAAAATGAGAGAATGTTTCTTGGCCTCTTCTATGAGTGTGGGTATCTCAAGGGGGAAATTGTTTTTAAACTCATCAAAAGCATAGAAAGCACTTGGCAGAATATTTGTGAATGGAAATTAAATTCAAATATCCAGCTTCTTCAGCATTATCAAAAGAATCATGAATACATAGAAGTCCAGCCTTACAGGCTAATGTGCATGAATATACTGTAGTGTACTATACAAACTTTTGCCAAAAAGTAATTTAGCTAAAATTGTTATTTTCCCTGTAAAATGGGTAGCAAAATTCTCACAGCCAGAAAAGCATGTGTTCAGATAAAATGGAATTATTTTTCATTTATAATAAATATCTTTCTAACAATAGATATTATTACACACACTGACATGAGTTTACTGTGGCCATAATCCAAGGCAGAGTTAGGAACACTTAAATTTACTGTAATCAGTTATTTGAAATATACTTACCTCTATGTTAGACCACATCACATTACTATAATCTCAATCACTGTAACCTCAATAAATCAATTAGATTAGGAGATGGTGGTATATTGCTTTTAATTACTTAATCAAAAAGTATAGTATTATCTTTTAATCAAAATGTGTGGTATTTATATAGTGCTTCTAAAAATGCTTCACATACATGAGTCTCAGCAATTCTAAAGGCCAAAATTATAACCTCAGAGATTAAGGCAACAATATGAGAACTGTCCTAAACTGAAAGGTTTACTCCCAGGAAACTGTAGCCTGTATTAGTATGAATTAATTAAGATTTGAACTGGGATCTTCCCAGACCACAGTTCTTGTTTGTAGACACTACACTAACCAACTGTCTATAATATTGTTGCGTATCTACAGCCCCATCTGATAGAAAGTAGTCTATTCTGAAATTTCATCAGACACAACAGAAATTTAACTTAATTGAGAAAAACTGATTTCACAGTGAATAACTTTCTATGGCTTGAAGGTGGAGGATTTCTTTTTCCTGATCTTGGATGATTAAACTAAAACATCAACAGACTTGTGTGTTCTTGTGACCATATAGAGGTGTTTACTTACATAGCAAATTGACCATGAGCCTTTTGGGTTTGATGACTGACTGCATGAAGACCTGGGTCAAGATCACAGCTCACATCTTGGAATACTTTCAAAATTAGAGCTGGTTGAAGACAGCCACTTCTCCATATATCTAATCTAATAATTAATTATTTTAAGGAAAGAAATAATCAAGCTATGATTACTTCATCATGTCAGTCAGTCTTTCATAAATGTCTGTGGCAATCAACTACCCCTGAAACAATTAGACTACATCAAGCTCTGTTTCTTTCTGACACACAAACAGACAGCCCTCTTTTCAATTGGCCACAATATGATAGACAGATTTTACTGACCCACTTACTTGTCTGCATAGCAGCACTGTTATTTATATCAGAGACAAAAAGCACAGATGAGTCAGGGTGAGCCAGACTTCCCTTTCTGTTAGTATACATTTTAAGTCAAAAGGTTTCCCAAATGTGCTGTTAAAAGACATGCCAGAACTTGAATATACAGGACCACAGTCCATTGCTTCAGTGTACTTTGGAATCACTGATATCACATGATTCCTTCTTCAAGATGCTTTTCAACAGAATTTCTCTTAGATGGATCTTCTCCCACCCACCACCCAAGTTGCTTGTTCCTCATGGGACCATTGTATCAGAATTTTCAATTGTTATCTACCAAGCATGGCAGAATCATTAGATACAGCCTAACAGCAGAAATACTGTCCCGTTCAGTGTTAAATTTGAGCCAAGTCCTGCAGAAGGAAGGAAGATCA
The DNA here is from genome assembly GCF_049243985.1 of Paroedura picta. Lineage (NCBI taxonomy): Eukaryota > Metazoa > Chordata > Lepidosauria > Squamata > Gekkonidae > Paroedura > Paroedura picta. The sequence continues at coordinate 158,221,714 of NC_135369.1, forward strand.
GCCCTCATAATTTCTTCATACAACAAAATCTAGATGTACTAGCTCCCTGAATTGTGTTTATTTTATTGGAAAAGAGCAAATGTTCAGGAAGTGACAGAGATGGACAGAGTTAAATGCTGTAACATGGTACTTATTCACAGCACATTAGGCAGAAGAACACTAAAATTAGGCATAAAATTTTATTCCCTTGGTAATATTCCTCAGTCCTTACAAGACATGGTAGGATTTTGCTTGGAAAATAAAAGCAGCCATCTTTCAGACAAATACCCTCACAATATCCCAGTATATATAAGGTGTAAGGTGGCTGGCTGGCATGCTGTGCTTTGGGAACAAGATCCAAAAGCTAATGCACCACCAATCTGACAGGTTGATACATGCTGCATTTCTATAACCAAGCTAGCCTTCAAGTCTAGGGAACTTATGCAATATTGTAATGTCTAAAACATAGATGGCTAAATAAGACTTACCTCAGAGCAACAACATTAACTTCACAAACCTATTTTTCTCCAAACAAATAATGTTCCAATAAGCAACTGATATGGACATCAAGGACAAATAAGTCTTTCTTCAAAATTAACTCTGCTTATGTTTTCGGAGAAAAAAAATTGGTGTCTACTCAAACACTAGAATGCAAGTAATTTTAAATATGACACTTTGTTTACTTTCTATGGCCTTGCCATGTCAACAGCAACTGCCCATGAGCAACTGAATCCACAGTCCTCAACTTCTAACAGCTGGATGGTCAGTATATGAATATAAGCACTAGAATAAGCCATGCCCTTTCTAATCTTCCTCAGAATTCAAGAACACCATGCTGGCATGAGGTATGTCCTGCTGGCATGAGGAAGATGTGCTTTGAAAATAGCAGCCCCTTATGCTGGAGTCTGCAGTCTTACAAATGTTTATGAGTTTGCCTGGTGCAGAGATATAATCAATTTGCTTATGCCTGACCCTCAAGATGTATTAAATTTCTCCTGAAGGAAAAACTGGTGTCTGAAACCAATTGCCCAGACTCATTAGGCACGTGGGACTTTCAGGGAACTGAAGGGCCTACTGGCAGATGCAACATTGATTTCTGTATTTTCACAATTTACCAGACTGTTCCATACTAGCCTTGATTTGATGGCTCTCAATGGGGTGCCCTGCAGCCTTGATTATTTCTACAACCAAGCTGGCTAGCATAGTTATATGGCAAATGTGAACTACGTTAGCAGCATTGCTGGGGTAGCTAAAACAAACGTGTATATCTACACGATTTTTAATGACATTCTGAGATTTCCTATAATACAAAAAAACTCACTTGATCCTTCTCGTCTTCCTTTACCAGCATTATAGTAACTCATAATTTATACTTCAGATAGGCAAGATGGTTCTGACCAAAGAATAAGAAACCGGATATTCTGATGGCATTTATCATCAGTATTCTTTGTGGGAGAAGTATTTTGGTGGTTGTACTTTACTAATCTGAGGGGAACTTGTAATATCTAAGCTGGACCCCAGTCAACAATACATACATCGGAGATCCTTTCTGCTAATGCCACCTCATAGCTTTCCCTTTGCTTCCAATCAAAAAAAGCAAGCAATATCAAAATGTTAAGTGTTGTTGAACTAGAATGGCAAGAGCTACTTGACAGCACTGGTCTAGTTCATATAGGCATTATACTAGGAACTGAGTTAACTTATTATTAAATGTAATGCACAGATGTAAAGACGTCTGAAAGCACAGCTACTTCAAAGTATTGTAGTGTCATGAAATTTAAGAACAATTACTATACCAGTTAATTCTTAAAGAGGTAGTTGTCACCACAAAAGCATGCAAACATGTATATGTTTGAATTCTTTCAAGATTTATAAAAGTTTATTAATATGAAGTGCAACAGTAGTTTTCACTGCCCTCACTACTTTATAAACATTCAGAAAAACAATTTTGTGAATTTAACTTGCAAAGTTACTATGAGGAGGTTCTTAATAGCTCATTTGTATACTGTACTCAGTTTTTTTAAGGTTTAAATAGAATGAAATAAGAAAAAATGAATGTTCTGTAAATGGAGCAAAATACCCATTGTAACCAAATTATTTTCCTTGCCATGCAGTAAAAGTATTACAGAAACAAAAGTGTTAGCTTAGAACTATGAAATCATAATATAAATTAATAATTTTTATGGACATTCTGGGCTTTTTTTTTTTTTGAAGTAGGGGACAAACACAAAGAAACCATTCTAACTGTCAAGGAACAAACTATTTCCTGTGCTGTTTTTAAACACTATTTAAATAGTGAATATATCTTCAAAGAACTTATCAACCATAAAAATAACATAATGCTTTTAGAAGCATATTGAAATCTATTCTGTGGCCAATATACCACTTCCAATTATTTGGTATTTTTCTTTGTTTAAGCTAATGTGTTCTTTTTACTTTTCCCCCAGTGGACACCACAAAGATTTTGTCATTTATGAAGCTTTGTATTTTCACATAACTTTGTTCTACTTGTTCATCTAGATTTTATTTTGCAGTTCTTTATTCATTATAAGCTATTGCTTTATAAATATGCATTCCTAATTATGTATGTGCAAAGACCACTTAACTATATCTTAATGACCAAGTTTAAGATAAGCGTGCAAAACATGAACAAGAGCAAAATAAGATGTTTCATTATTACTGGTTAAGAATTTGGTCCAATGATTTTTGTCATATATTTAGGTCTTATTATTGTATTATTGCACAAAAAGCCCAAAATATATGAATTGCACAACCATGACATATACTTTTTCACCACAGAAGTCGGAAATTCCTCATAAAAATTAAGGCAAAACGTCAATATCTAATTTCTCATGATCAAAAAAGTAAGAAATGCAAATAAATACTTAATGCCAAAGTTATCAGGTTTGATTTCGCCCCTCAAAATATCAGATCAATTAAATTAAAAATCCAATTTTTAAGGAGGCAAAGAAGTATTGTAAAAGAACAGAACTATTCCAAAAATCATTATACTGAAAGAGTATATTCAAACATCCCTAGATAATTAGGTAATAAATATATAAATAATTTGTTTACTAGAAGCCTATATTCCTCCACAGGAACTTGAATATACTTCTGAGTAATTGCAATAATATATTTTGGCATTCACATATAAATTGTTTTGATTCTGTGTCCGTCCTCTGCTTTGCTATACCGAATATTCCTTAGCATGAAAGGCAAAGTACTTCTCTTCACCTTTTTGCGGTTCCTGTATCACAAGTTAAGTCAGGGTTTTCAGAAGATAAACTATAGCCTTTCAGTAACAATAAATATGTATGTAAGACAAACAGAATTAATACTTTTTGGACTTTTAACAGAAACAGCACTTACATATCAGTCTGATTTCATGTTTTTTAGAAAAAGGCTAATCATCCACAAACTGTGGCTGCTATACATTTAAGGGGAAAAAATATTTGCTTCAAAAACAGTTAAGGTTCCCTCAACCTTACAAGATTTATTTTCTCCAGACTCATGCAAGTAAACATATCTAAAGAAAAAGCAAAATCAAGTAGCTTATTCTTTTGTTCCTATTCAAACTGCTGAAGTTTCTTGCATTTCATAAACAAAAGAACGTGTGGTCAGAGCAATGACCACAATAGTGCAATAAAAAGAGGAATGCTTACCTGAATGTACCATCAGATGTAATCTGAAGATGGCAAAACAAAGTAGTCCAAATGAATTATCTATGCAAGCAGTCCAAAGCTGCACCTTCAAGTAGGCCAGACTGTTAAGCAATCATTTCAACACCAGTCACCCTCTCTGTATTAAGAGATTCACCCGGAAAATGGATAAACCTGCTTCACGATTACTACAACAGCAAGAACTCTTCTAATGCTTTTAAACGATCACCATTTGTCCGCCATTCATCCAATCAACTTTTTCCATGCACATCTTCTCCCTGTGCATCTCCAAGCTATAGAGACTGGAATCATTCCTCACCTGCATGCTAATTTTTTGCCACATGGACAAAAGTCATAATGTTTTAGTCAAGAATGCAAAGGGCCCAAAGTTGAAGACAAGAAATGAGTAAGTTTCTACCATTAAATAATGGGGAATGAAGTACATATGTGCAGCACTCTGCCAGCTGGATCAGCAGTAGCCTCCATTTAAAAGCACAGGCGGCGGCAGCAGCAAGAAAAGCGGTGGGCTACTGAAAAGCCTAGCTGTGTACTATATGCATCAAGCACAGGTTCCCTTAGAGACCACATTACTGCAGCAGAATAATATCAGTAGCATACTGCTGACTTTCCCTGTCTCGTTCTGGATTCCCTTTATGGAATATAAAATGTACCAATTTTCTTGTCAAATCCTAGCCGATGTTTCAAAAAGCAATGAGCTAGACAAGGGTCTCCTCCTTTGCCCCTGCTTCTAGATTTATAACAATAATGTCTAGATCTCCTGTTTATTAGAGTCAACCAATACTGAAGATGTGTACTGTATGCTGCCTACATTGTTACCCACAGGCCCCTAAATCTCTGGAGGAGCAGAACGTGTATCATGTGCAATGCTGTATTCAATGTAGTAGATGGGAATGGTAAATACCACTCAGGCTATTAACAGTAAGCCAGAAGGCAATTTATGTCTTAAAATGGGCTCTCTTCTATCATGAGTACTATGGTAAGAATACTCTTATTTCAGAAATGCCAGGAAATTTGGCAAGCCCACTACCATTTTGACATGTTTCTGTGAGATATAATTAAACTCAGCCACCTCAGGTAAATACTTGAGTAATCATGCAGCTTGTGTAGAGTTAACTCCAAGTATATATGTAACCTCATTTTGGCTAACAGCTAAACCATATATGTCTTCATAGATGGGAGGAGAAAGAGATAGGAAAGAATATTTTAGTACTGCATAGCTGAACACATAACAGAAAAACAATTCAGTCTATATTAAGTTGATAATAAATCTTGCTTTTTGAAAGTAGCCAAAATGGGCCTAATTTCTATCATAAAGCATTCTGGAACCTAGGCTTTTTCTGCAATATCGGAGTAAATAATAGTTTTAAATGATCTTAATTCAGGGACACAGACCTGAAATAGGCTATTATATGGGAAAATGAAAACTTTTCTTTTTGCTTGAAACAAGACACTATTATCTAGTGAGGCGATGAATTTTGTGCTTATGACCTCATGACAGAAAGGTCAGACAACACTGGCTAGGCCATTGCAGGAAGAGGATTAAAGGGTCTTTTAAGGTAACTTTCCCAAATTCTAAGTTTTTGGTCAAAAATGATTAATGAAGTACAGCTGAGATACATTCACGTACTGGCAGACAAAATCTAGGTAAAGCCCAACAAAAGAAGCTAAAAATCACCTCAGATAAGAAGTCTAATCTTTACTGCTTGTTCCTATGTATAGGGTATATACTGTATGAGCATTGAAGAGGCAATGTGTCTCTGAATAACTGGAGAGCTATGAGGTAAAAAGATTTCCCCTCTCAGAATTCATTTTAAAAATCTGTCCACATGCACCCTCACTCGATTGTCCCTCAACACAAACTCAGGCTCACAACACAGACCTCCATTCTATGTATGTCTGTACTCACCAACCCCAGTGTATGGCACACACACATTACAGTGCAATGGCTTTTTCTTACAAGAGTTCACTCAAACATACATCCATGCTCATTCACACCCACAGCCAGTACAGTTCTCTCACAAACTCCTTCACACATACACACGCAAGCCTCCATTCTGTCTTTCACTGTCTCTCTCTCACACACACACACACTCCCGTACAGTTCTTTCTTACAGGAGTTCACTGGCAAGCTCCCTTGCCTTCATTTTCTCTCACACACACACACAGAACGCCATATAGTTGTCACAAGAGTTCACTCCCAAGCTCACAGACAACCCCTTACAGTTTTCACACATGACTTCAGTCATTAGGCTCCTCGTTTTCTCTCAGGAACACGACACACAGCCCCCCCTCCCCTCCCCTCACACACACCTTACAGCTCTTTCTCTCACAGCCCCTTCCTAAGCCCCACTCCCACAGAGTGTTGTTTCCTTTTCCCTCAGTCTCTCACACGCACATTGTCTCGGCCACCCCCTCCCCGCGTTCTTTCACATCCAAGCTCCCTTTCTCCAACAACACCCACTTCTTCCCTCCGGGCAGCACACAATGCGCGCACACACACACACACACAGAAGCGGAGGCTCCCCCTCTGCCTCACCCCAGTCCTCCCGCCCTCCTTCCCTCGCTCCGCGCGCCCGCGTGCGCGCGCCCACTCCCCCCCGAGCCAGCGCCGCCGAGCCGCAGCTTTCGCAAAGGGAGACAACAATACTGACCGCTCTCGCCGCTGCAGAGGCTGCTGGGCTGACCCCAGCGCGGGAAGTCACACGGCACACCTCCTTCCAGCCCGCCAAAGTAATCCCCTCTCGCGGCTGCTGCTGCTGCTGCTGTTGCTGCTGCTGCTGCCACCGCCTGACGTGCCCAGAGACACCAGACGCCACGGCCACGGCGACCGAGGCTCGTTCGCAGTTCCCTTCCCAGCTCGCACTGCAATCTGAGGGGAAGGAAAAGCCTTGCTGGAGCCCAGCCCGCCCTTCGCTTTCCTCCTGGGCTCTCTCGACAGACAGACAGACAGAGAGCCACGCTGAGGGCAAACTTTGCTGACAAATCCTGCCCAGCTGAGTGTGTTGCAGTTAAAAGAGCACACGAGCAACAAAAGCATCTCTCTCTGGGCTAGATCCGATTAAAGGCAGGACCGGCGAGGTGTTTCCCAGGGAAGCAAAGGGGAGTTTAGCCCTCCCTCTCCCCTCCCCCACACCTAACATTTCGTTCCATCTCTCTCTCTCTCACACACACACACACACGCTTTGTCACAGCGATAATATCTACCGATTTCTCTCAAGCCTCCTTGTAACGCCAAAGCCTAAAGCAGTCTGGCTGGAGAGGCAACCCTTAGGAAAAAAATATTTCGGGGGGAATCCGAGGTGAACATCCCGAGGCTCCCTCGCCTGTTCAGTCGGAAGTGAGTCCGAAGGGCTCCTTCCCAAACAAGCGTGCAAAGAATGGGAGCCTTAGGCGGAAGTAATAAGCATCGTCACCGGAATCTCTGGCATTTACTTGCTCCTAAATGTGTTTAGATCTGGGAGAAGGATAACGGGGGAGGCTGTGATATAAAGTGTCAAGGCGGACTACAAATGAAGCAAGTCACGAAATCAAGTGTGGCTTCAAGCAGGATAGCCACCTTCGTCGCTTTAGCAAAGCCCCGTTGTATTAATGGCGGTACACTGAAAGCCTCCAGGGTTGTTAAAATAGCGGGGGAGAGGCCCTCCTATCTAGGGCCACAATCTCTCTGGCCCACGGTCCCAGACTCTTAAAGACAGAGCTGTAGGGTCTAGTTGGCAAGCGCACTGCTCAGATGCTGAGGGGAGGGCGCAATTTGCACATGTTCAAAAAGATACCTTGCTTAGTGCTGCCGAATTTTGTCTCAAGGGGGCCACTGAAGACCTAGTTCGAGATAAATTTTGGGGAGAAATGAGCTCTAGACTTAAATGACGCAAGAGGCCCTGAAGGCTGTTACACAAAACAAGCCTAGGCACTCTGTGGATGGCTTCTCTGATTCCCATTAGGCTTCCGGTTCAAATGACACGACAATTAAGGGGGCAGGGTAATCGCTCAACAATATAATGGGTGGTTTCAGGTCACCTTCCACCCCCACCCCCCTCTTCCCAGAAGCTGAAAATAACTATCTTGTACTAAATGAAAATTAAAAGCTCTTGTTCGCTTATGTAACATTCACCAATGAAAAGGCAGGGTGATGAATCTGCTGCTGAGTGGTTTTCAATATTTCTGCAACCTTTTTTTTTGGGGGGGGGGAGAAATTTCCCTGAAAGACAACAGCTCAGATACCTTCCGATCTCACTGAGTCTCTGCTCATAAGAGGTTCATGCAGAAGACCTCATTACCACATACATATCTGTGGTGATATTTGCGGTAAGATTATCTTGACCACTTGGCAGAGTGATGCTAAACTACCCCGAAGACAGCCTGGATTTGGTTTTTTTTTTTTTTTTGCAGGGGTTGAGACAGGCAAACAGACTAGAATCTCCTCCTCTATAAACACGCATGGCAAGAATGGAATTATCCCTTCAAACCTGACAGCTTGGTTAATCACAGCCAAGTCAGGTGGTGTCAAGGAGACCACTCTGCCTAAAGTTCTGTCCCCCTGAGCTGAAAAGGCAACCGGCTTGGGGCCCGAGAGGCTCCCATAAAGACAGCCGGGAGGAGTCATTTGAGAAAGCTTCCTCACCTTGATTTCCTTGGATGTCGGGGCAAGGAATCTAAATGACTGCGGTACAAATGGTGGCACTTCCCTACAAAAGAAACTGTAGGCATGTAGGATCTCTGGGTGGGATCCCGCTGTCCTCCCCCCTCCCCCTCCCTTTTCCAAACTGGGTGGACCTACACGAAACCACTCTGATGAGAAAACAATTGTGTTTTACTTGATGCACACACGAAGAAGCTAAAGCGGCTTGTCCAGTTCCACCCCTCACCTTTTAAAATGTTACATTTGGTTTATTTTGACTGGCTGGAGCAGGAGAGGGGCTGGGCCTGAGACAAGTGCCAGAAGTATGTCAAAACATAAGGCCGGTTCGCCTCAGCCAGCCTGGATATGTGGGTCTGTATTGCAAAGGACGCGTGGCAGTCTCCATTAAGCTGAAAACTGTAATGTCACCGAGAACTCCTCTGAGCCTCGTTCCTATAACTTTATTTCTCCTCTATGTGCTCCGAAACAATGCCGGCATTCTGATCGTGCAGGGCTGGGGGGGGGGGGCGAAGGGGGGGGGTGAGGGATAGCTCATTCTGCCTGCAAGTCCATAGCTGCAATCCTATGCACGCTGAGTTGTATAGGAAGCTACAAGATATTCAACCGGACTTAACTTCCGAGTTATAAGACTGGACAACAAAGTGAATAGCAATGCAATCCATTGCTTAGCTGAGTAAACCTCACTGAACATACTTCGGAGTACACACGCACAGCATTTATGCTATATGTTTGTGGCTGGAGAGCGTAGAAAATTAAGCAGCTATTATCTATGTGGCTACAAAAAAGTAATGACATTTGGCGTTCTAGAACCTGAATATTTTAAAAGACGTCACTATTTACTCACATTTTCTTGGAAATGCTGCTGACTTCAATAGAACCGCACGTATGCTCAGGGCATCTTTAGTATATGCGGCTGAGGGGGAAGAGGGGGAAGGGAAAACAGACACACCTAAGGTAATTGCCTGCCTTAGCTCTCTTGAGTTCAGAGAAAATTCTGAGTAAAATGATATCTAACGATGACTCGAAATATTCAGGATGTTTCCCTAAGAATAGCTCGGAGATTCAAAACGGAATGGAAAGTTATTGCACATGCGTACTACGCGTTTCTCTTGATAACAATGTAGCTTCAAATAATAAAGTCAAACCGCAGATAGCTCAGTTGATCATGCGCCGATGCTATGCAAAGCGTCGTGTTTCAAACAAACAGCGTTTCTTTAGTCCTTGCCATGGGAGCTGGCGCTGCCTCAGTTCCATGTCATGAGAAAGCAAAGCAGGTCTCAGAAAAAAGACGTAATATTTTATTTAGCTCTGCGTCTGAAACATGCATTTACATAGAATCTCTCAAACCAAAATTAAGTCGAGGAAACGGTGTGTATCTTCGTGTGTGCCTCTGTGTGTGTGTGAGTGGAGAGGGGGGGAGGGAGGGAGAGAGGGGGGGAGAGAGAGAATGACTCCTAGAAAAAATCTAAGTGCCGATGTTAGACTAATAGTGATGTTAGACGCAAGAAATGGTGAAGTCAAAAGTGATCCAAAGACTATTTATATGTCCTAGGGGAGGGTAATGATATTTGCTGAAAACGGACTAGAAGAAGCCGAAAAACACAGATTAAGGGAAAGCCTGTTCTTACAATACTATGAACAATATGAGAGAGAGAGAGAGGACACAAGCTCATGGTATTATCACCCCAATGTTTACCATACTAAGGGAAAGCATGCAAGAAAAGAAAGAAAAAAACTTGTCGAAGAAGAAAGAATAGGTCTTGTTCTCCCACCCCTTAAGCATATGCATATTGACTGTGGTTATAAAACATAGGCATTTCCCTGTCTTTAACCTCCACGAGCAGAGTCGTTAAGATGATGAAAGTGAGTTATTTTCCTATTTGCTAGTGAACTAATAGGAAGTCAGCGCTCAAAGTAATTGCTATCAGCAACGGACAGCTCCTGGTGCTGAAAGGAGAAGGGGCTCTCACAATACAGCTCACTCAAACAACCTTCGGAAAAAAATCACAGCAAAACTGAATAAGGTGGCAAGTACTTGGGCTGAATAGCACTGTCTGCAGAACAATAGCAGCCAACTCCAAATCCCACCATAATCACATTAATGAGATTAATCAGTGAATTAGCAGCAGTCAAATGTCAGGGTGGCAAGGAGGAATCCAACCAAGCTTGGTAATTAACTTTTGTGGGGGCAGGGAGAGAGAATCAAACGTATTATCTCTTATGGTTTTGTGTGTGTGTTTTAAAGAATTTTTATCTTTTTTCCACTCTCTCTTTACAATTCCTTCCAGCTTCCTCACAACTTAAAGGAGTGGGTAATAATAAACTCTGTATGACTCAAAATTGTTGTGAAGGATGAATTGTTAATTCCCCAGGATATTATAGCAGATGCCCATTGAGAAAACCAGTACTATTTAATACAGTCAATCAGTACAGTCTTTGGAGTGATGTGAATGGAGTTGTGTAAGGAGTAATATTGATACCAAAAGGGGTAAGAGACATTAATTTTAACAAAACTTTATTTATTAAAAAAAAGGTTCCAGTTAAACCACATTAGTAGGGGGGAATACATAGGAGTTAAATTTAAAAGGCAGAATTAATTTGAATGAAATAATTAAAACATTACATTAATATGGTCAGTCCAGACATTTCAATTTGCCAAAGAAATCAACCTGAGTACTAGTGAAATTGCTTTACACCTGAAATTCATCCCATCAGGAATATTGCATCCTTTAGAAACTTGCTCTGCATTGATTCATTTGGAACTGAACTTTTGTACAGGGGAGGGGGAATTCTTCATTGAACCTCTCCTTTCCAGCAAAATAATCTACTGCATATTTTGTCAGTTATGATGGAACACTGTTATTTAAAGTTTCAAACAATCACCTATGATTCTGATTTCTTATTAAAAGTTTATGTCTGATACAATTTTCAACTAAAGTTCAATAATGTATCCCAGAAAATACAATGCAAGGCAATTTGTTCTGTGAAGACCAATCTTTTAAAAATAGCAAATATAAATTCAACAAGATTCAGCTGAATAGTTTTCTTCCCTTTGCAGAAGAATAGTCCACCAATAATACCAAATAACTGACAGCATTTATTACTTAAATCACAATATTTATAACAAACTCTGCAAAACTAAAATTTTAATACAATATTTTTAGATTCCACTCTCTATTATTGAACCATGTAAGATGTCATTTAGCAAAGGTTAATTTTCACATGTTATGGCAACTCAGGTGTGTCACAACATACCCAAGTTATTGAACTTAAATATATGCATAAGTTTTATTCCAGCTTGTTGCACAACATGAATATTATTTAGTCTTTTGCTTTTTAGAGGCAAGTTTTGGGTAGGAAAAGTATCATCTATTTATGCTGGAGTAGCCCCATTAAAGTCAGCCTGCTTAAGAGCAAGTTGCAGTGTGAATCTAGTGGCATAGCTCAGGTTTATTTGAGTATCCCCTTGATGACCTGTCATATTGAAAGCAATCTGTGGTTACCCATGAACTTTCTGCTTCCCTTGTTTTCCTAGCAAACATGTAATGTACAGCATGCAGCAATTTGGTACAAAGGACAGGCTTTCTGTATGCAAGATAATGCTTTAAAAACATGCTGGACAGATTTCATCATCATATTACTTTAGAGTCCCATGCAGTTTCGACAATGGCAAGTCTGCTGAAAGAACTTGAAAAAAGCAAACTATGGAAGCCATAGATATAAAAGTGCTCAACAAAACCGAAGCAAAAGAATACTCCAGTCTTGTAAATATGCTTAGAGAATCAACCCCACAACGAACAATCCTCAATCGACAGCTGTAAGCATTTACCATTATAAACTAAGCACAGGAAAATCTCAACCACAGTAAAAGGGGGGGGGGGGGAGATACAAAAGCCTTAGCTTGCTGCAACTTTACACAGCCGAGGAGTAGAAGCATGCCATGGAGACCCCCGGAAAGGATGCCTTTCTTCATTGATTTAAAAAAAAAATGTAAGTATATATATATATAAACTTCCCATGTTCCAGAGACTTTAAAAAACAAGAAAGTAAAATGCACCCACCAACACTGAGTTTTAAACCGGGGGGAGGGGGACTGCGAGAAGACTGCAGGGAAAACAGCTCTCTCTCCCTCTCTCCCACTCTGTTCAGTGTGCCGAAGCTGGGGGGGGGGGGGGGGAGGATGTCGCCCAGGCAAGGATGACAAATTCAGAACGAAAGGCTAGCAGGCCTAAGGGATCTGTTTTACTTCCACATACATCCCCTAATGCACGCGCTCCCTCTCGTTCTCTCGGTATGCTTTCCCTCCCAATCCCCCTTTCCCTCCTCCCCTCCTGCGCTTTCTTTTTTTTTTTTTTAAACCAGCTCCAAATCCCCGGCATATGACCTTCTGTTAAATAGATAAAAAAAAATTGCTTATCAGTCATGCAAATAAGGCTGAATTCATTTTCCACAACAGATGGCCCCATAGATAATGATGATGGAAGAGAGAAAATTGAATGTCTCTCACAAGGTGGTCATGGCAACCGAGAAGGGAATAATATCAATAATAAGGCTCGCTGCATAATAAGGTTGTCAATCCCACAAATCAAAGTCTCCGACTAAATCAGGTAGCCCACCCCACTCCCAACCTTACTAGCTATCGGGGAAGGGGAGGGGGAGAGAAAGAAAAAGGAAAGAAAGACACCTTTAAAATAAATATATAAATAAAAACGACACCAAGCGCCAAGGGGCGGAGCGCTCAGTAGGTAATTCCGTCGAATTCTCCCACTCGAGGAGGTGGATCAAAGATCTCCCTGTCCCTCCCTTCAAATGTTCTTCTAATTTGTGTTTTATCGCATTATTTGGAGAGGGGGAGGTCTTTTCCTTAACGGATTCCCCCCCCCTAGCCCCCGCCTCCCTTTTTTGTACGACGAGGACGATATTTTGAACCAGGTCGCTGGCTGGAGCCCGCTCGCCCGCCTGGGCTCTGATGTCGAGTGGCACAATTGATGCAACAGCCGTTCGCCTCCGGCTTCCACCTTGGCTCCCAGGGGGCCAGCCTGCAAAATGAATCAGCAGTCATCCTGAGCAGACTGATTAAAATGAGAATGGCAAGGCACATGTCTGGGCGGAACCCGGGAGCCGAGCTGCCCGGGCGGCTGGCTGGTCTGGAAAAGCAAGCAGGCTGCTCGATATAGCTTTTGCTAATAATGGCTTCCTGCTTCCTCTCTCTCACACACACACACACTATGGGGGGGGGGGGTTCAGGGCTTCACCGTCATCAACCCTTTATACATAATGGGTCTGATTTTCTTCTCTCCATCTCTCCCCCCCCCCCTTAATTGTATATTGTTCAGAGTTACAATCTGTCAGGCTGACAAGCCGTTATTGTTAAAAAGACACGCTTTCTTTCCGGGGTTTTTCCTCCTCAAAATGTGCTGGAATACTAAAGCGAGGAATTAACAGGCGGCTAAAAGTGACTGCTCGCTATTAGCTGCGGAACACGTCGCCAGAGAAGCAGGAGCGAGCATTCCGAGAGGTTCATTTCATCTTCGCCTCTTCCTTATGCTCTGAAAATGTGATTACTGGAAATTAATTTCTCGCTCACTCGCTCGCCCTCTTCCCCCCCCTCCCCCGGTGTGCGCTTGCGCGTGGGTGCGCGTGGAGAGAGGGCGAACCGCGCTGCAAAGTGAAAAATCAACGCGGCGCTCTCGCCCGCCTCCCCCCGCCGTGTCCATAATAAGCATTTAGGATGGATGAAAGCCCAGGGAAGTCCTAAAGCGCAGTTATCTCATTGGATGATGAGAGGGCGGAGGAAACCCACATTTTAAAAATATCGCCATTCTGCCGATGGGGAGACCGTTTATTGCTGGAGGACTCGCGCTTTGTCTTCAAGACACCTCCTTCCCCAGTCCAGGATGCCTTCTTTTCCCCCCCTTTTTAAAAATAATCATTATATGTGGGGATGATTTGCTTCCCAGATCCCCACTTTGCAGCAGTGCTGTTGTGTTTTTTATTTCTCTCTCCCTCCCCCCCCCCCCCCCCATTAGCGTGCAAAATTCTTGCAGGAGCCGGGCGCCCGTTTCTACAGCGCCTCTGCATATTAGGCGGCCGCGCGCGCGCTCTCGGCCTGGGCGCGCCGGGCGTACCGGGGGCGCTTATGTGTGCCGCGTACACGCGCGGCCGCCTGCGCCCAGCTCTGCCTCTCTGACCGAATGCCAATTTCCACGCGCGCGTCTAAAACTGTCTCTCCTCTGCGCGAAACCCCAGCGGCGCGCCCGGCTTTTCTCTCCGGGTTGCCCGTTTGCGCAGCCCCAGCACGCTTCGCCGTCCTATTCCCAACCGCCCCCCCCCTTCCTTCCTTCCTTCCCTCCCTCCCTCCCTCCCTCGCCCTCCTGGCTCTGAAGCTGCCGCAGCGTGAATCAGAAATCAATGGGCGCTTCTCTAATGGAGCAGCCGAGCAGCCCGGCAGCTGCAGCGCAGACCCCACCAAAGGCGCAGCCACACAAAGGGAGAGCGGGTGACGTCTGGGCCGCTCTCCCCGCCGATTGGACACCGCATCGGATGTTCTGCGGAGCAAAGGACGGAAATCATTTACCGTCTGCTTATGATTTTTCTCCCCCTTAAAAAAAAGGCGGAGGGGAGGAGGGGGGGTGCTCGTATCCCCCCCGTCTCCGAGCAGCCGAGGGCTGGCTTCCCTTCGCCGTCAGGTTAGAAGCGGCGGCGAGCGAGGCCGAGGACCGGCGAGTGCGTCACGGGGGGGGGGGCGCAAGAGTCCCCCCTGGCGCGGAAACGGCCCTGGCGACGGAGCTCCGGATCCGCATTGCACCCGAGCGGGAGAGGAGAGGAGAGGGGAGGGGAGGCTCTTCCGGAGCGGTCGCCCCTCTCGGGCGCGTGTGAGACGCGAGGCGGGGCAGCCAGCAGGAGAGCCAGACACGAGGGACAGGCGGGAGGGGAGGGGAGGAACGCCACCTCGCCCCGCCGCCTGACGCGCTTGCTTGCCTTGCCGCCTTGACCGCCAGACCCCCGAGGAGGCAGCCCAGACCCCCACGGGCGCTGAGAGCCCGGATTCGCAACTCCCCTGAACGGCAACCCCAGGCTGGTGTTGCGGGCGGGGTGTGTGTGTGTGTGTGTGTCTGGGGGGGGCGAGCAAGCCCCCAGCGTCCCCTCCTCCTCCCCCCCCCGCCATAGCCCAGTGCCACCCGCCGCTGACCCTGACCCTCCCCGGCTCTCCCGACGGAGCGATTTCAGGGCAGCCGCAGCGAGACTGCAGCAAGCCGCCCGCCCGCCCGCCCCCCTCGACCTCCGCCTCCCTCTCCCCGAGGCCTGTCAATGCATTTCAGCTCCGGGATATTGACAGCAGCCGCCCTCGTCTCGGTCTGGCTCCAGTGAAGCATTGCGAGCCCTCCCCTCACCTCCCCCCGCCCCCGCGCCAGCTTCCTGCGCCTCTGACGGCGGGCCAGCCCCGCTCCGCACCGGGGGAGGGAGAGGGAGAGAGAGGCAGAAATCTCGGGAAATGAATGAATCATGAGGCCAGCTCGCAGAGACACAAGTCACCTCCCAGGCGGTGTGCGGCGCTTCTCTCTTATGCAATTTCTCCTGGAGGGGGGAAATCCACCTCGGGAAGAATAGATATATAACAGACGGAAGCCTCCTAGACTGCAGCATGTCTCCGGGAAAACAAGAGAGGCCAAGAGGCTCCCGTCCCTCTCCCGGTGATCATTTAGACCGCCGCAGTATTTCTTCCCTTCCCCCTCCCGCCCAACTTTCCAATTTCTCTTTACATTATTTATACCAGCTGTTTTCTCGGCTGCCCTTGGCACGAGGTTGCACATATATTAGCTGGTGTCTCCCTGAAGAGAGGCCGCCTGCCTCCCCCCCCCCCCCCGCCTGCCCTCTGCCTACTTAGTGCTCTAACCCCTTCCCCGTACTCGGCTCAGAGGAACAGCCAGGGAGGATTGTTTGTTTTGGCTCTGAGGTCATTTTGAGGAGCTACCAGGTTGAAATGAATGCAGACTCTGGACTTACCTGGAATACTGGGCAGCACCCCCCCACACACACACACACACACACATTTTTCTAGACCATTGTTTAATGCAGTTGGTATTCATAAGTGGTAGGGAAACCAGATTTTGTTGTTCAAGGAGGCAAGTCTGTTGTGGGGAAACCCCAGCACAGGACAGAGCAGAAGGCACAGGATGCTGCATACTTGTTAAGCTGATCTAGATCCTCACTGTCCCTCCAGAGCCATTTGGGGACATGGAATTTTATCCCATTTAGCACATCCGTGGTGACTGTGTGTGTTCTACTAGATTTCGGCTGCCTTCGCTATCATTGGAATGTGGAGGACCTTAGTTAATATATGGTTTAATTATCGACTTTTATCTGGAGAAATTAAAACCAGGAGGAAAAACTGGCCAGTTTTGATATTTAAAAGAGAATTGCTAAAGACCAACTGTAGTTTAGATCCTGGTCCACATGGTAGAACAGTCTTCTGAATCTGAGGAGGTAATGATATGACAAGTCAGGATACAATAACGCACATAGTTATCACAACTTGTAGATTTAGGCATCTGTTTTACTATTTCTTTACTTCTCTAAAATATTTATATACTGCTTTTCTGACAAGCATTCCAACTGTACAGATAGAAAAATAAATATTAAAGAAAATCAACAACAAGCAATACAACAGCAGGTCAATTAAAAAAAACCCTCTTTTAAATAATTCAGACTTTGTTGGATATGGGGGAGACCCTATTCATGTCCCCAATGGTCATGTGAATTGTTTCACTTATTTTAAACTGCAAGTGCAGAAATTCTGTCTGTCTGCAGAGCCCCAATGTTCTCAAGGACCTGCTGGCAAGGAGCAACTGCTTTAAAAACTTGCAGGCTTGAAAATACAATTATTGAACCTAGAGCATTGCTATGGGAATAAAAGGTGGGGGGAACCAAAGTTATTAATAGAAATTTATTAATTATTGGGACAACAAAACATATGTTATGATATTTACAT
This sequence comes from Paroedura picta, assembly GCF_049243985.1. Lineage (NCBI taxonomy): Eukaryota > Metazoa > Chordata > Lepidosauria > Squamata > Gekkonidae > Paroedura > Paroedura picta. The sequence goes on from NC_135369.1 coordinate 158,239,004, forward strand.
GCAATAAAGAGAGTTGTATAGCAAAACAACGTTGTCTTTGAGTCCAGTAGCACTTAGAGTCCAACAGGATTTTCAGGGAATAGACCAGGGATCCCCGGCCAGCGGTGCATGGACCCCAGTTTCTACAGGAGCCCCAAAGTCCATTTATGCACTGGGAACTTCACTGCCCCAGCTCCCATGCAGGAGCACAAATTGGGGGCAGATGAGGCACACTGGGCCGAATGCTCCCTCGTGTGGGTGCAGGAAGAGGTGGGGCAACCTGCCACGACTAAAACTCCAGCCTGCAGCCCAGCATGAAACCTCCAGTGCATAAACGATCAAAGGGAGTCTGCAGCATTTCCCCTCCTGTCTTTATGGACTCAACCACGCTGGCAGGGGCTCCTGGGAATTGTAGTCCATAGGCATCTGGAGGGCCGCAGTTTGACTACCCCAGTTCCATAGTGTTAGTTCTCTCTCTGTATTTGTGCCTGGGAAGGGGCAGAGCATGCATGCTTACTCCGGCCTTAAACCGTCTCCTGTCTCTCCCCCTTCAGTCCTCCTCAAGACTGCCTGAATGCAGGTAATGATGTCACTTCTGGTGACATGCGATTGATGGGGGTGTGGCAGGGGTGTGTAGCCAGATGACATCACCTCCAGAGCTCCTTGAAGCCTGAAAAACAATTTCAGGGGTTCCTCCATGGTCAAAAGTTGGTCAAAAGTATGAACTTTCAAGTCAAAGCTTAGTTTGCCAGATACCCTTCATCAGAGTTTTCACACTCAAACATAAAAGTTTATACTGTAAAAATCTTGTTGGTCTCTAAGGTGTTACTGAATTTGAATTGAGCTGTTCCAATGCAATATAATAGCACCCGGACACCACCCGGACAGGGTGGACCTCCGGGACCCGGACAGGGCCACCTACATGGCTCTTTCAACTATATAAGAGCCACTTATGGTAAGGATGTGTACTGTACCTTCTTTTGAATTGTAAGTCACTGTGAGCTAACCTAGATGAGAGCAGTTGAAGTAATAAATAAATAATTAATATTCCTATTATATTGCCCCCCCTTGGCCCTCCTCACCTTTTTGCTGTCTCACCTTTGTCTGCCTTCTTTTTGTGCGTCTTACCTGCCTCACCTGCTGCTGGAAGAGGCGGAAGAGAGTAACACTTTATATACATCGCACTTCCGCCTGTCTATCCATTCAGGCAACCAATCCCCTTCCTCTGTATTCTGACACAGTTTAGAGGTCTCATGATGCCCACTAATTCCCCCCCGTCAAATTATACTTCTCTGTTGCAATTCCTATGCATATAATCATAGATACATAGTGCTTTGGAATGCCAACCCTTATGGGATCGCGAGTCGGCTTGTGCACAAAAGGCCCAATTCGGCTGCTTCAGCTTCAGCGCCCATGGAAGTCGATGGCTCCATTGACTATAATGGGAATGTTGGCATTCCCACCTTTCCTGGGGCCTGGGGGGGGGGGTTGAGGTGCAGCCTCCAATCTTTCCAGGTAGCTCCAGGAGGCTCTTCCCTGACTCCTCTCCAAATTTCAAAAATATTTTGTCCAGGGGGTCCACATCTAGGGGCTCTTGAAGAGGGTGCCCCCATCCCTCCATTATATCCAAATGGAGACAACTCTTTTTAGAGTGTTTTTTAGGGAGGTGAATCCATTATTTGAGATTCTCAGGGAAGTGCTTTAAAATGGAGGATGTGGCGATCAGTCAGCGGGCCAGATGCTGGATAAGGGCAACATCATGTGAAGGGGCTGGAATATTCAGCTTGGATTTGACTGGCATGATGCTACATTTAAAGGGTGTGGAAATCCCCCCAGTAATGGCTTGATATGGTAACCAATAAACTAAAAGTCTAAGCAGAATTAAGGTTCTGCTGCAGTGGGCATGGAAGAGAAGTCACTTGCACAGTTGATATTCAGCCTGTCAAATGCACACATTGGGAATGTTTATTTTCTCTCCCATTACGCATGTTGCTGCTCAGATGGCATCGGACATGTGTTAGTACATTATTAGGGAGTTACAGATCTTATCGGATTTAATTGATTGGGGTTAGTTTTATATCTTAACTAGCATCAAAGCCCATTTTAAGAAAATGGGTTTGAAAGGGAGAAGGGATAAGGGGCACAGATGGAGAAGGACGGAGAAGGGAGGGCCCAACTCCACCACTCCCCCCACCCCCGCAGCTTACCTGAGTCTGGCGTTCTGGGCTTGTGGAGGTGGAGAGGCCCCAGGCCACGGCACCAAGCTGCCCCTGGGTCCAGGAAGGGCTGTTGCAGTGGTGAGAGGCCTCAGCGGGCCCAGGGGCAGCGGAGAGGCCCCTCCCCGCCGAGTGCACGGGTCTGCGAGGCTGAGCGGGCCCCGGAGGAGTAGGTGCTGCATGTGCCTGCTCCAGGGGCCATGCCAATCTGGAAGCTGGGCGCATCCGGATTGGGATGCTCGGTTGGCTCCTGGAGGTGGGCGCTCCAGGGGCTGGCCCAATCTGGAGTGGCCTATTGACACAGACAGCACCTGGACACCACCTGGACAGGGACACCTCCGGGACCCGGACAGGGCCACCTACATGGCTCTTTCAACTACATAAGAGCCACTTATGGTAAGGATGTGTACTGTACCTTCTTTTGAATTGTAAGTCACTGTGAGCTAACCTAGATGAGAGCAGTGACAAATAAACTGAATTGAAGTAATAAATAAATAATTAATATTCCTAAAACAAAACCAGATTTCAACACGTGATTAATTTCTAAGTTGCACTATTGTAGCACATAGTAAACATGGCTGTCTGTAAATGGCAGTCAGAAAATTAAACTGGTTCCAACTGTAACAGTTGTCTGTGTCTGCCGAACAGACCACAGCTTCCCTCTGTCTAAGAAACCAGGGGGTGGTAAGCTTGTTTCTCAGTGCAATTCAAAGGATGGGTTTTGACCTAGGTACCTCCATATGAAATGTAGTGAGGAGTCTGTGAACCACTTTCTTTTCTAAGTAGAACACTGCCTATGGAATGCCACCAAGAGGCATGCTTGCCCATCCAGGTTGCTAATTTTTAGATTTCTACTATTTTTGAATTCTTGTGCAAGCCATATTTTTAATTTGTTAACTCACAGCTGCTGTCTTGGTCTTTTATCCTGGTTTGTATGTTATTTATACTCTGACTTTCAAACTGTGATTGTAAGTTTCCTTAGAAGACTTTAATGTCAGAATGACTATTTTTAATGAAATTTTAAAAGGATTTGGGAGTAATTCGAAAAAATGAAAATGTTGATTCTAGTTGGAATTAATAAGCTTATGGGCTGAACATCTACAGACATTGTGATTAATTTGTAACAGTAATGCATTTTAGTAGATATGAATGTGTGTGGTTTAATGGCAGGATGAATATATTACTGTAAATATCACACTATATTTACCAATGTCAGCTGTGTATTTAAATCTAAAACAATTACTCAACACATTGGGGCTTTTTGCACGCCTTCAAAATCGCACAATGGTTGCTAATTGAAAACGCTATTGATTTGCCATAACGCACGACGTCGTCGACAATCTGCCACACACCTGAAACCAATCTGCAAAAAGCGCTTCCTTGTAGCGCTTTCAGGGAAATCCCCAAAAGTGGATTCACCCTCCGGAAAGCGATACACTCCTGCAACCAATCTGCAACACTAGCGAAAAAGGCCTGTGCGTTAACATTGTTGCGGTTTCTACAAAGTCCCTCCCCCTGGCTCTCTTCTCTGATCTTCCAGCGAAGCGATCACCATTTTTTTTTCTCCGAGCGAGCGGGGATAAACGCACCAGCGAGCCTCTTTCTGTTTAGAGGCTTCCCTGGCTTCAGTCCTTCCCCTTTAGTCACTAAGCACAAACCACAGAAAAGCCCGTTTGCTGATGTATTTTCCCATTAATTTTTACACATTCATTCAGCCGAAAATCGGGCCCGTGAGGGGGGGGGGGGGATTTTTTTTTTCACTCGGAGGCAGCGTGGCAACGATCAAACGATCAAACGACAGCTCAAACACACCAGGCAGCTGGATGGGTCTCTCCGTTGCAACGAATCTACCCAGATTCGTTGCTATGGGTCTGTTTTTTTTTAAACCTTTCTTAAAGGGAAAGGGGCTGTTTGGGAGCATGCTAACGGCTGCCCATTGGCTGCTTGACGGCCAGGGGCGGGACAGCTCGGCAATAGCGCCTCCTTTCTAGCGATTTCTGCCGAGACCGGAAGCCTGTGGGAAATGCTACAAAACGCAACTGGATTCCACCAGAAAGGCAGGTATGCATAACGACGAATTCCACTACTTTAAATGGCGATTTTTCATTCAGTGACCAATTTGCAACAAAGATCCCGGTGCGTAAAGCCCCATTGATTGCAATCCACCAAAGTCTCTTTTGGCTTACACAATCTCTTGACTGATGGCTAAATGTTGGTTTGTTTGTTTCCATTCACTGTTATGGCAGCATTCGTTTAAGCTATGCTGCAGGACACTTTTGAACACTGAGGCCAGTGTTTTAAAATTAGATGGACTCCCATGTCCATCTAATTGATCTGATGCCTCACTCCCACCAGTAGAATAGTAGGATAGTTGTCTCCGGCTGGACGAAGGGAATAGGTAGTTAGTGGCTTTTTTTCGCCTGCCGCCTTGGTATTAATTGGTATTAAATGGCATTTATGAGGGAAATGATGGGGCTTAATTGTATTTTTATTCTTTTATTGCTTTGTAAACTGCCATGAGCCCAGTTGGGAATGGTGGTATATAAATTAAATAAATAAATAAATAAATAATAAATAAATAAATAAATAAATAAATAAATAAATAGAATTTTAAACTGGGAAAGGAGTTTGAGGTTGTTAATAAAATATAGTTTAAAGCTTAGGTTCTTGCAGAATATTTCCATGGATGGAAGGATATGCGTTCATAGGGTACGTCTCTTCCTTGGCAGCCTGAAATGTCCCCACCTATCCTATTCCTAGAGGTTCCTTTTCCCCAGAATCAAGATTTCAAAGGGCAATTCAGGCAACCATGGAAAGGGAAAAGCAAGAAATTTGAACTCCGTGAATCCAGCCCATGGTAATGCTCTAGGGCAGTGGTCCCCAATCTTTTTATCACCGGGGACCACTCAACGCTGGGGACCACTCACCGGGGACCACTCAACGCCTTTTACTGAGGCCCAGTGGGGGGGGTAGTTTACTCCTCTACTCTTAACCACTGCCCTAATGCTCTCTGATCGCTATGGTAATGTTTAAACATCCCTTCAAAATAAGATACAGACACGCCACAACAATGAAGTGTGTTGTAAAGGGCTGGGGGGGGATGAAGTAAAGGGCCGGCGGGGGGAGAAGGCGTCCTTCGGGGCCCACCTCCAAGTAGTCGAAGGACCACATGTGGTCCGCGGCCCACAGGTTGGGGATCGCTACTCTAGGGAATCTACACCAAAATTATAACACATATTTTTAAAGTTTTAAAAATCATGTTTTGAAAAAATGCTTTAAATAGTTTCTTTGATTCTATAAGTATTGTTTTCTTTATCTTGGCAAAGAAAAAATGTATTAAGAAAACCGAAGAACTGTTTTTTTAATATATCCCACTTTTCACTATCCAAAGGAGTCCCAGAGCTGCTTCCAACACCTTTCCCTGTAAGGTAGATATGCTGAGAGAGCTCTAAGAGAACTGCTGTATGAGAACAGCGCTAAGAGAACTATGAGTAGCCCAAGGTCATGTGGCTGGCTGCATGTGGAGGAGCGAGTAATCAAAACAGGATCTCCAGATTAGAGTCCACCACTTGTAACCACTACACACTGGCAAAAGACAAGTGCATTGCAAGTGTACCTATTTATACAATCTGCAGATGGACGTATAGATAGGAAGTATGGGAAGAGGAGAGGGGAAAATGCAAAAATATGAATGTGCTCGCATCCCAAGTAAGAAATTAAAGCAAATTAGAGTAAAGCCAGCAAAAAATATGTTTGCATATATACAACATGCAGATTTCATTTTCCTTCCAATTCAGTTTCATCTGTGTAATCCTCATGCTCATTAAGACAACTGGACTTCCTCTGCTGGATGTTTTCTAAGTAACAGAGACAACATGAGGATAAGAGAAGCACATGGGGGCAAAATTATCAGCTTCCGTGTGGATAAAAAAACACATTCTTGCATCTGGCTAAAAACAATGCAGCTTAACACGACACTTGCATACAAACAGGGGTATAATTTATGCCAAGCATGGGCCATGGTAGAGTCTGCAGTATTCCCAGCCTGTGTCTATGATCAAACAGAGCCAGAGCAGCATTGATGAGTGCCTCTGGTTCCCCAGACATCTGTCGGCTCGCTTTTTGATACCTCTGGCTCTTCCCACTGGCATTAGGATACTGGTGGAGACACATGGCAAAGAGAGAGAGAGAGAGAGAGAGAGAGAGAGAGAGAGAGAGAGAGAGTCAGGCCCTGCTCTTTCTAAGCAGACACAATTCCTGCAGGAACAGAGCTTCTTTATCCTCACCTAGATCCCACATTGGCTCTTTCAAAATACATTTCACTGCATAGATAAGAGGATCTTATGGAGTATTCCCATTAATTAAAAGTAATATCTGTCTTGCAAATTCCTGACTGCACATCATTCCAGTCAAGAGTGCTGTTGTATCCACTTGCATTGTTGCAAAAGAGTTTGATGTGGCATCTGACTTTTTAGAACAATCTACATTGTGTCTGAATAGACATAATAATTAAGGCAATTCACTAAATCAACTCACCTTCGTGTGAATTATCAATGGAATTGGTATGTCCTTATCTTATGCGATCAAAGATTATGAATAAAATGGCATCAGTATATCCAAGGAGAAATTTTATGATAACAATAAAAATCACGATCCAGATGAATTTAAATAGTTTTAAGCCTCGCTGATTGCCATGGAGGAGAATTAAGCACTCTGGCAACATCTCTGCAACAATTCTGTTGCATGCACTGTTTTATAGATGGAGAGAGGCCAAGGCCAAGAATTTTCTTTCTACTCAAAAAGATTCACCTGTTCTTCAGACCATCTTAACCCTCATCCAAAATATTTTAAGAGCTGTCCCATCACACAGATTTTCCCCCCAATGTTCTTCAGGAATAAGGCCATCCAGATTTAGGAATCCAAAATGTAGATCCATTGGCTTAGATATGCCTAAATTTTAACATAGACGGAAGGATTCTGGTTGTAGGGTGCAATTTTCTTGCCTCTCTCTTCTTGAGGCAGTCTGAAATGATTCTGTGGGATAGGCAACTCCCAAGAATAGAAGGGGGGAATTTAAGACTGCCCTGGGAAGAGAGGAAAAGTTTCAGGGGATCTGAGACAATGAAAATAATCACATGCACAAGGGAGGAATTATCCTGAACTTTTAGAAAAGTCAGGTGTTGATTAAAAATGATCTGCAAATGAACAAACCAGAGCAATATTCAGTGTCTTCCAGTGGTTAGCATATTGACCTGAGACTTCGGTTGAAATTCAAATCAGTAGCAAAACTGTGATGTAGCCTTGATAAACCTTCCATCTGTCCCCTCTCAGGTGCTCATCTTGTTTTTCAGAAATGGAAATAATAGGGTTTTTTTTAACTGAAGGGTCTAATGTGAAAATGAATGAGGAAAACATACGTAATGCACTTTGCACATACCATAGAAACGATGCTGACCTTGAGTCCTTTAAAGAAAATCCATTACCATCTATTCTAATATTACTTGTAAATAGCCTGCTGCTATTTGTAAAGCTATGCGTACCTTCACAATATTATACACAGTTAAAAGAAGGGGGGGAGAAAAGGAGACGACACACTTTATGATTAGCACCACCACTGTGAACATTTTCATAACAGTCAACAGGTATGCGATTCTAGTTTAACTGAAGTTCCAGGAGCAAGCTTGGTGTAGTGGTTAGACATGCGGACTTCTAACCTAGCGAGCCAGGTTTGATTCCCCACTCCCCCACATACAGCCAGCTGGGTGACCTTGGGCTCACCACAGCACTGATAGAACTGTTCTGACTGAGCAGTGATATCAGGGCTCTCTCAGCCTCACCCACCCCACAGGGTGTCTGTTGTTGGGAGAGAAAAGGGAAGGTGAATGTAAGCCGCTTTGAGACTCCTTCAAGTAGAGAAAAGCAGCATGTAAGAACCAACTCTTCTTCTTCCAATACCTCTGGCTTTACAGACTACATTCAGCTAAATAACTCTTCTGGAGAGTCAGTTTGGTGTAGTGGTTAGGAGTGCGGACTTCTAATCTGGCATGCCAGGTTTGATTCTGCGCTCCCCCACATGCAACCAGCTGGGTGACCTTGGGCTCGCCACGGCACTGATAAAACTGTTCTGACCGGGCAGTGATATCAGCGCTCTCTCAGCCTCACCTACCCCACAGGGTGTCTGTTGTGGGGAGAGGAATGGGAAGGCGACTGTAAGCCGCTTTGAGCCTCCTTCGGGTAGGGGAAAGCGGCATATAAGAACCAACTCTTCTTCTTCTTCTTCTATGGCCTTAGGCCATAAAAAGCCTCTTTTTTCTTTAAAGAGCCTCTTGTGGAGCAGAGTGGTAAGGCAGCCATCTGAAAGCTTTGCCCATGAGGCTGGGAGTTCAATCCCAGCAGCCGGCTCAAGGTTGACTCAACCTTCCATCCTTCCAAGGTCAGTAAAATGAGTACCCAGCTTGCTGGGGGGTAAACGGTAATGACTGGGGAAGGCACTGGCAAACCACCCCATATTGAAAACGCTAGAGGGCGTCACCCCAAGGGTCAGACATGATTCGGTGCTTGCACAGGGGATAGCTTTACCTTTACCTTTGATGGCCTTAGGATGTCTGCTGGATGGCTTTCACAGCCTCTGTTCCACTGAATATAATGGAGTGCCATTAAATGTCACAGCTCCTCAGCACATACGACTGAGGAGGAGGCAGCCACATGTCCCAGGAATTAACCAATCAACAGACTCTTTCACCCTGGCTTAACCTTCAGATGAAAGACATGTATGTGCCTTGTTTGACTTCAGCAGCCTGAATGAGCAGTACCAGAAGTTCTGAAAAGCAATCTGAATTGCCTACTTTGGTTTGAGCTTGACGAAGGTTGACCACGGTCAGTGCTTGGACGGGTGAACTATCAAAGGCAAACTCATGTTGCTAAAAGGAAGATGATAATGGAAAACCACCTGTTTTCATTTAATGTCTTGGCAATCATATGGTTGGGGCTGCTCAACGGTAGATTCTTCTTCTCAACAGGAGAGTCTTCTTTAAAACTATGAAAACATTTAAAACTTTGTAGGGGGTGGGTTATAGTTTGGAAATGCACACAATTATTTTTTTAAGTTATAATGTTGCACACTTTATGACTCTTGTCCATCTAACCTAGAGAAATATCCTCCAGATCTCACAGGATCTAGCTGATCCTGCTGGTCCCCAGGAGGTCCCTTCCAGTTCTATGATTCTAAAATAACCACAGTGTTTGTTCAGTGAAATTGTGGGTTCAAAAAAATGACATATTGACTTGTTTGTCTATAGCAGGGGTAGTCAACCTGTGGTCCTCCAGATGTTCATGGACTACAATTCCCATGAGCCCCTGCCAGCATTTATAGCCTTATGGTTCCCGGCATCTGAATCTATGTTCAGCACCAGAGCAGGGGACACGGATCTTTGACTTCCTTTCCATTCAAATGCCTTCTTTGAGGGGCTAAAGGAGGATCAGCTGCACAAGCAACTCCTAAGCAAAGCATTTCCATAGGGCAAAAAGTATTGTACAGCAAATGACATAAATGACTCTGCCCTGATGAAGCTTCTGTATGAACAGTGCAAAAGCTCATGCATAAAGCTGGACTTTGACAGAATTTGGCAGGAAAATGGAGAGCTCCTTTAGGCATGGCACAACTGAGCATTTGCAGGCAGAAGGATTTTTGGCTTTATCTCTGAACAGACATCACAAGCTGCTTTTGAAATTTTCTCAAGTGGCTGGTCATGGGATAAGGAGCTGGACCTATACTTAAAAGACAGCCTTCCGAAACCAGTTGTGTTTGGAAATATGGATGGAAAGCTGATTTCAGGGGTTGGTTAATAGTGTGAGACTAAGCCCACTGACCTCTGAGTCCACTGACTTCCAAGGATTTTGAGGGTTGTAAATTTGCTCAAGGCTGCAGTATGCATCAAGTATAGTTTTGTTGATAAGGGACAACTATCATTCAAGGTTTATTTTGATCTATTATTATTATTATTATTATGTTTATGTTTATGTTTATGTTTATGTTTATGTTTATGTTTATTATTATATTTATTACCCGCTGCTCCCAGTAAGCCAGCTCACGATGGGTTACAACATTAAAACCGCCATAATAAAATATAAGCATTCCCAGGTAAAACCATTCTTCTTTGAATGAACAAATAACCCTCACCCATCACTCTGTTTGACAACACTCTCATCTGATGCCTCAGGGGAAAAGATCTAACGGGAAGAGAGCCTGGTGTCCTGGTTGAACTGAGGAGGGGGCCTCTATCTTACTGCCCCCCGGTCTCAACCAAATGCCCGGTGGAAGAACTCTGTCTTGGAGGCCCTGTGAAACTGTGCAAGCTCTGTCAGGGCCCTCAGTTCTTCCAGGAGCTCGTCCCACCAGGCTGGGGCCAGGACCATAAAGGCCTGGCCCTGATTGAGGCCGGGCATACTTCTTGTGGGCCAAGGACCACCAGAAGATTCATACCCACTGAGCGCAAGGATTTGCGGGGGGCATAAGGTGATAGACAGTCCCTCAGATATGTGGGGCCCAGACCACAGATGGCCTTGAAGTTTAACACCAAAACCTTGAATCTGATCTGGAACACCATCTGCAGTCAGTGCAGCTGCCTCAACACTGGCTGGATATGGGCCCTCGAAGAAGAAGAAGAAGAGTTGGTTCTTATACTGCTTTTCTCTGCCTGGAGTCTCAAAGTGGCTTACAATCCCCCTCCCTTTCTTCTCCCCACAACAGACACCCTGTGAGGTAGGTGAGGTTAAGAGAGTCCTGATATTACTGATATATTACTTATCTTTATGAGTGCTGTGGTGAGCCCACGGTCACACAGCTGGTTGCATGTAGGGGAGCACACAATCAAATCTGGCTTGCCAGGTTAGAAGTCTGCACTCTTAACCACAACACCAATCTGGCTGGTGAAAACCCAGCCCTTAACTCCACACCAGCTGGGCCATAGGGTGCATAAAAATGTTACAAAGTGTGGGGGAGAAGACCGCCACTGGTAGAACTCCACAAGGAAGTCGGAAGTAGCGAGATGTGTTCGGTTTTGGAGAAAGGAGAGCAGCCACTGAAGGGCTGTTCCACGTATCCCAGCTTCAGCAAGGCTAATAACTCATGGTCAACCACATCAAATGCAGTCAACAGATCTAATATCATGAGGATGGCCAAACCACCCTGATCCAGCTGGTGCTGGAGCTGGCACTGGAGATTAACCATCAAGGTGACCAGCACTGTCTCTACCCCATGACCAGGATGGAAGCCAGACTGGTATGGGTCGATGTGTGGGTTTGTGTGTGTGTGTGTGTGAAATATAAAAGGGTATTTTTTTTACATTTGGAGCCATCATTGTTATTATATTTTTCTGTAACCAGAAATTAAAATACTAAAGAAAAAAACCTTCAGAAATAATTTGCAGCTTTGATTTGAAAAACCAAACTGCTATTGTTGTTGTCACCCATTCAGTCACATCTGACTCTTGGCGATCCCATGGCACAGCTGTTGCCATGATTCTTGATCCCATACCACCTCTCTAAGTCATGCAATGTTCTGGCCAGTGTCCACTTCAATCATGTCCAAACACCATACCCTTTGTCGGCCTGGTTTCTTTTTTCCACTGACAAATCCTAGCATAATTGTTTTCTCCATTGAGTTGGATCGCATGATACAGCCAAAGTAAGTGAGCCAAAGTAAGTGAGTTTCATTATTTTGCCTACCAATGATATATCAAGTCTTCATGCGCTGTAGTATTTCTTTGTTTGTGACTTTTGCTATCCATGGAACCCACAGAAGCCTTCTCCAACACTAGAGTTCAAAGGAATTGATTCTTTGCTTGCCTGATTTTTTCATTGTCCAACTTTCATAGCCATTAGTGGCTATTGGAAATATGATAGATCTAACAAATCTACATTTGGTAGTCAGGCTTATGGCCTTACTTTTCCATGTACAGTTCAAGCTCACCATTGCTGAGCGATCCAGAGCAATTCAATGTTTTATTTTCATACAGCGATCACCACTCACATCAATTTGTGATCCAAGAAAAATGAATTCCTGAACCCATTCGATCTCTTCACCATCAATTGTTATGGTGATACGTGTGTTTTTTGCAGTTGTCATAATTTTGGGTTATTTTAGTGATTAAGAAAAGGCCAAATTTCTTAGTTACTTCATTCACCTTTGTAATCAGTTGTTCTACATGTCATCAGCATGCCAAAGATTATTTATATTCCTTCCTCTAATCTGAATTCCAGTGTTTGATTTGTTGAGTTCAATCTCTCTCATAATGATATCAGCATACTAGTTAAACAGGAAGGGGGAAAGAATGCAACCTTTGTGCAGTCCTTTCTCTATTTTGAACCAGTCAGTTTCACAAAATGCTTATGTACAATGGCTTCTTGGTTTGCATACAGCGACTGCATCAGTTTGATCAAATGCACTGGCACCCCCAAATTTTGCAGGGATTCCCACAATTTGTGATCCACACAATCAAACGCTTTCTTGTAGTTAATAAAGCAGATGTAGAAATCCTGATATTCCTGTGACTTTTCCAAAATCCAGTGCAGGTTTGCTATGTGATCACAAGTGCCACGCCCCCATTGAAAGCCAGCTTGAACATCTGTTAATTCTCTTTCAATGGTTGTTGCTATGCGTTGTTGTATGATCTTGAGGAGGATCTTACTAGCATGAGAAATGATGGCTATTGTACAGTAACTGGAACAGTTGTTTGAGTCACCCTTTTTAGGTAGTGGGATGAACACAGATTGTTTCCACCCCTATGGCCGTTTATTAGTTTCCCAGATTTTCTGGTATAAAGCTGTAATGATTTTGGTTGGTATACATCTCAGCAGTTCCACAGGTATGATGTCAATGCCTGAGGCCTTGTTGTTTGTTGACTCAACTTCCTCCTCAAATAATGTCCAGTCCAAGTTCTATTTCCATTTTTTTCATTTTGTAGAGAGCAAACTTCCATTCTGCTTCCATTTCTGATTCCAGTGTGTTTCACTGTCTATTTTTGCTGCCCTCTGAAAATCCGCATTTAATTTAAAACCAAATTAGCCATGTTAATTGGAATCATCATGAAAAAGGGGTGATATACCTTTGAATATCAGATGGTGGAGACAAGCAACAGGGAAAGGCCATCTTCTTTATGCGTAGCTTGTGGCAGAGGCACCTCGACAGCCACAGAATTTAGAAATTGCCAAGAGTTCAAGATTCCATCAAAGAGAAACAGCTGATAGGGCAAGAAGAAGGGAAACAATAAAGAATAGTAGCAGTACTTTTCTCAGTTGACATTGACAGAGAGGATGGCGCTGAGCTGAACCTCATGATTTGAGCTGCCCCTCATTACGTGTGCATTATCTTTGATTCTCTCCATGTGTTCTGCACTTCTAGATTGGCTTGCAACCACTGCTACCGATTATTTCTGGAAAAGTTACAGAGCCTTCAGTCAAAGTCCACATGGGACACAGTTCAAGTAGGATTTGCATTAGCAAATCCTGATTTCATATTCTATTCGTTATGTTAGGTTCAACAGAGATAGAGCAGAAAATTAAATATATGTGTGTCTTGCACATCAGCTGCCCTGGCTTAGCACTTACCTGTAAGACCCACAATCCTCAATAGTCAATTTGATTAAGCAAAACAAAAAGTTAATATTTGGGTCTGTGACTTTTCTTGCAGTCTGTACTTATGCTGGTCGTGCTGTAACCCAGAGTAAGATAGCTGACCTCAAACAAAAAGTAAAACTGCTTAAAAGCAGTTAATAATTACTAGTTTGGGGGCATTATGTAGTTTTTGCCTCCGAGTCGAGATATTTCAATGTGTCTTTGCTCTGTAAACAGTGCAGTTCTAAAAAGAGCTGCATCCTTCTGTGCCCATTGATGTTAATGGGCTCATGGGGTGAAATGTGCTAAGCACTGCATTCTAGATCACCTACAGGAGCCAAGTGCTTGTAAGTCCAAATTCATGGACACAATTCCTGTTAATTCCTTGTCATTCCATTCAATAGCCTGCATTTGAAGCAGGAAGCTTCATGAGGATGATGGTTTTAGAGGAAGTAATGTGCCACAGTTTCTAGTACATTGTTTTGCTATGTACTTTCGAAGGCCAACCATCTGGCAACCATTCACTGGGGAAGAAGGAAAAATAGATATATTGTGGGTGATTATTAGTTATGTACACAGAAATGTTATTCATTGGGCTCACTGTAGTTTTAGAAATGGCTATCGTTTTTCTTTACTATGGTGATTACGGATGTTTATTTTCTTTATCTTATTCTACAGTGTGCTGGCTAGTGCCTTGCAGACAGGCACAGTGGTAGAACAGAGGATAGAATAGCAAGCAAACAGGACCCTCTGCTGCTTATATATAATTAAGAAAACCATTGAGATAGTGTGATGGCAGGAAGAAAGTAGAAACAATGTATGCAGAAATGCCCATATCACCATCATTAGTGAGCACATCTGCTAACTCTTCAGGTTGGAAGACGTACCTAACAGATTATATATTTATTTCTTCATTCAGTTATTCAGTTTATATACCACCCCTAACTGTCTGCTGAGCCACTTACTCCCATTGCTGCCATGACCTCATGTTTCAGTAAAAAGCAAGTATCTGGGTTTAAAAAAATGAGTCGTTTCCAAATATTTCCCGATATTACGTTATTATTTTTAGCAATTAAACTTGCTACCTGACAAGCATTAGATGCTCATATTTTGATCACTTAATACCTGAATTAATCTCTAATTAATATATTATATGCTTTCCCAGCCTAGTTAAAAAAGAGATCATTATGTTTATCACATCTAATGCAGGGTGAGGCTGTAAAGGCACCTGTCTCTATACATGCAAACCTGGAAGGCATAATTCCCTTCATGAGCCAGGTGCACAGCATGTGGTTCTTAGCTGAGTAAAGAGAAATCCATGCATATGTATGTGGGCAGAAATTGTGGAGAAATGGAAAAGGGATGAAAGTTGATCTGACACAAAAGTGAGGCATAAAACAGGAAGACAGATGACAGAAAAGAAAAGAGGACAGATGTAAGAGTACAGTAAATAGGGAAAACAGCCTGCATAAGGAGGAAAAAGCAAGGTATTGTGAGGGTGTACGTGTAAAACTAAGCAATGGAATTAAAAGAACTTTAAAGGATAAAAACAATCTGGAAAGAAATCACTGCTAAAATAGGACAAAAATGTTATACTGGACATTTTGTTTTTTAGTGTGAATTCTATCATTTACATCTGAAAGAAATCCTTGAATTCAGTTCAGCTTCACTTCAGTTTTATTGTTGGTATAGCCTTTGAGAATATCAGAAAGCAAAACACTGCTGGGAGAAAGTCCAAGCAGACTGAAGTCTAATAGGTAAGTCTCCGAATCAAAATTCTTCTGATGTTACTCATTACTATACTGTTCCTCTTATCCTTTAGGTTCTACTCATACAATGGTCCTCCTGTCACTAGAACAAAGGTATAATCCCTGAGCCTTCAGGGAGGGCGGTATATAAATCTAAATAAATAAATAAAAAATAAATAAATAATTTAGGCATGGGTAGAAACATATAAAAGTAAATAAACAAGCCATCTGGAACTAGCACAACAGGGCCCATTTATTGAAAAGCTTGGGGCTAGAAATCCCTAGGTTTTAAAAATTTAAACAAATCTGCATATTGTAAAATATTTCCTCCCTTTCCTTTTCCCGTCTTTATGCCTCTTAGGGTGAAAAACCTATGGAGAGCTATTCTAGGCCAAGGCCACTAAAACCAACAGACTACAGTAACTCTGCACAGGATTGCACTGAAAAAAACCAATTAGCCAGCAAATGGAGGGAGTCAAGGACCAATTCTGTACCATTGGCGCTACTCCAGGCTGCATTGTGACAGGGCAGCATGCCCCACTGCTTCCTATATCCCCACAAGGGACTGTTTACCACAGAGCACACACTGCCCACTCCAGATTTCTGCTTCTCCACAATGCAGCTGAGGTGGACGGGTTCTGCCACGCGGGGATAGGGAGTGGGAGTTTTTTAAAAATTGCCCACAGGTGGAATTTGGTAACAACGCAATCCCAACTTCATGCAAATAAAAAACCTGCCCCATTCATCATTGTGAAGCGCCTCAGAGCTGAATGGGGCATTTCTTGTCCCTTCCAGGACTCTGTAGGTAGAGGAGAAACTGGATTTTGAAGGCCCGGCTCTTCCCCATCCACATGGGCCCGGCCCGGCATGGCTGTCGATTGCCATGAATAGGAATAGTAAGAGAAAGAATCCACATTCCCTTGCCACAGGGAGCTTGATTTAGGCCATCCTTTGGACAGTGCTGGTCTGGCGCTGGCATCAGGGGGTCACAGGGATTTGCCCTTCCACCAGACAAGCGGAACTGCAGGGCTTATTCCCTGTGGTGAATCGGTCAAGGAAAAGAATCTCCACATGAGCTGGGCCAAGGTGTTCAACATAAAGGCTGAGTTGAAGGGAGCCCATGGATGGAAACTAGCTCATTTCCCCTTCTCATCTTCTCTTACATAAATCTCAGCATTTGCAGGTTCCCCCCTTTCTGCTCATCTGCCTTATAGTGCTTAAAGGAACCTATTCCATGTTATGAGGTAATTTAGTATTCCCTAAACCAGGTTTCTCAACCAGAGTTTTGTGAAACCCTGGGGTTTCTTGACAGTCTTGGAAGAATTTCCTGAATGGGTGGGAGTTAATTAATTTTAATATATATATATTTTAAATTGTTAAACATTTATCTGATGATGTAACCAGATATGGTTATGTCAACCTATCCACCCCTCCCAAAATGGCCACTGATGGGCTTGAACAGGTTGGGAGGGTCTCTGGATGGCCATGTACACAGTTATGCTTCCCAACTATATTCTGCATAATAGTGCTATTTCTCAAAGCCTGAAGAATGTTTCAGAGGTTAAAAAGTTGGGAAAGGCTGCCCTAAACAGTTGAAATTGCATATATATGTGCTTTTAGAATCCCCTTTTTTTTAAAGAAAATTCTGAAAATGGGACATTTTTATTTTTAAATGTTAAAATTTACAATGTAAAATTTACCTCATAGAACAACACCCCAGTAGTGAGCAAACAAATCTGTCTATAGAGTGGAATATTGGCCTGTGGTTTCTTCAGACTCTTGGATCTGTCTTGAGGAAATTACCAGGGCTTTTCCGCACCCAATAAATATAGTGAAATTACCTAATGTAGTCGTTATATTCCAGCTGCTCCGGATGACATCACCCACATCTAGCATCTGGGCAGCAATTTGCTTGCTACATCCTTCATTTTAAAGCATGAGTTCAGGAATCTCATAAAGTGGATTCACCGATCTATTTAGCCCTAGCTACCAGAGAGCAACCAGCAGAGGGAAGGTATGGAGAATCAAATGCACTAAAGTTGCCTGCCTCACCCTGCCCTTGCATCCAACTCCCTCTCCCTTGTTCCCAGGGATTGGAATTTCTTTTTAAAAATGGCTGACTTCCTGGAGCAACAAATAGGCAGACACATGTGCAGGCAATGACAGAAATTTTTTTTTTTCAAAGTTGTAACACTAACTCTCGAAAGTTTTCTCCCCCCCCCCCCAAAATTGGGAATTATATTTATTTTTAATGTATCAAAGGAATCGTGATCCCATATGGGGTGGTGTTCAAAAAGCACTATGCATCTATGATTCCATGCATAGACATTTCAATAGAGAAGTATGAATTTAAAAAAAATAGTGGGCATCATGGGACCTTTAAAATATGGAGAAAGGGGATTGGTTGCCTAAATTGATTGACAGGCAGAAGTGCAATGCGTATAAGGCGCATTGCTCTCTTCCACCATGTCCCGCAGCAGATCTGGAGGGTGAGATGTGCAAAAAGGCAACAGACAAAGGTGAGACAGCAGAAAAGGTGAGGAGGAGCTAGGAAGCGCAATAAAATTTAGTGCTTTGCCATTCAGCTGGTGTAATGCTATTTTTACTGATGTGCAGAAATATTCCTAGTCACAGCCAGGCACTTGTATTTCTGCCTATGGAATGCATTTTCCCCCTGCTTATTAGCATATAGAAACCTGGGAAGTCCAGATTAGCTCATTCTCACCAGATGTTGGAAGCTAAGCAGAGTTGGTTTTGGTTAGTAATTGGATGGGAGACCAATAAGGAATACCAGAGTCTCTACACAGATGCAGATAATGGCAAACTATCTCTGAGCATCTTGAAAACCTTATAGTGTCACCATAAGTTGGCTGGTCTAATGGCAAAAATTTAGTCACTTAATAAATACAACGACTCACAGGAAGGAAAGAATTCTGGGTAAGGAGAGAGAGTCTGAGTGATTTCCTTGTTTACTTGTTATATTCCAAAAGGCGTGTATCTGGTATGATTCTAGAGAACACATCTCTCTTATCTACCATCTCACCGAAGAGAGAAAGCAATGGATGGTCAGGTTCTGGAATTGGATTACACAATTCCCTGGGTAATTATCAATCCATTCATCTATCTTTACTGTAAAGGGTGTTGGATTTCATCCATTATTCTCCTACATTTTAGCCTCCTAACAACTCTCTGGCAATATAGTAGGCTAAGAGAAAATGACAAGGTCATATGGAGAGTTATATAGAAGAGTGGGAATCTGAACCTAGTATCTTAGGTCCTAATCCAGCACAGTAATTTCTAAACTAGACTGACCTTCTCTTCCATTCTGTCCAAAGACAGATCCTGCCTCTTACTACTGGTGTTATTTTTGTTAAGATGCTGAAAATGACTGGTAATGTATTAATTACTGTCCAGATAACTATTTTATTGTATTGATTTTTGGTTTTGTTTTATGTTTTTCTGTTCTGGTAGCCACCATGTAGCTGGGGATTAGACTAGGGTCCTATCTACACTGTACTTTTTATCCTCTATCAGCCAGGACTTTAAAAAACAAACTGCACCTTTTCTGATTTCCATTTTGATCACTTTAAATATTCCATCTGCAAAGTCCATGATTAACTCGGAGGCTTTTCTCCGGACTATCTGGGAGTGGATATTATCCACTAAATCTGAGAAACACACTCTGAAAGCACAGCATTGCAAGTGCAGATGTCTGGGTTTTTTGTTTGTTTGTTTATCTTTCACCCTTTTCTTTGATCCTCTACCACTGACATAGCACGGTAGTCTGTTGTTGATTGGTCAGGATGTCAATTCAAAGACGGTAGGAGATGTACCTCTCCCCTTCCCCCTCTCCCAGCTTACTCTGACAGTAGAGTTGGGTGACAAAAGGCTTGAAATAAAGCCCTCTCCAGCCTCATGTTCCTGGGCTAAACTAAATAGAATGAAATTCAATAGGGACAAATGTAATGTTCTGCATTTAGGTAGGAAAAAACATTTACACCAATATAGGATGGGGGAGACTTGTCTTGGCAGTAGTATGTGCGAAAATGATCTATGAGTCTTAGTAGACCATACATTGAACATGTGTCAGCAGTGTGATTTGGTGGCTAAAAAGGCAATTGGTATTTTGGGCTGTATCAAATGGAGTATCATGTCTTGATCATGGGAGGTGATGGTACCGCTTTACTCTGCTCTGGTTCGGCCTCACTTGGAGTACTGTGTTCAGTTTTGGGCACCGCAGTTGAAGAGGGATGTAGACAAACTGGAGAATGTCCAGAGGAGGACAACAAAGATGGTGAGGGGATCTGATAACTATCTTCAGGAAATTAAAAGGCTGCCATATTGAAGATGGAGCAGAGTTGTTCTCTCTTGCTGCGGAGGGACGGACCACAACCAATGGGATGAAATTAATGCAAAAGAAATTCTGTCTAAACATCCGGAAGAAGTTTCTGACAGAGCAGTTTCTCAGTGGAACAGGCTTCCTTGGGAGGTGGTGGGTTCTCCATCTTTGGAGATTTTTAAACAGATGCTGGATAGCCATTTGACAGAGACGCTGATTCTGTGAAGGTTCAAGGAGTTGGCAGGTTACAATGGATAAGCGATAGGCTTGTGAGTATCCTGCATAGTGCAGAGGGTTGAACTAGATGGGGGTCCCTTCCAACTCTATGATTCGATGATTCTAGGAGATCGATACTGACACCTACTTTCTGCGCAGTATTTAGTATATGCTCTAAAAAATCCAAGTGTTTTTTAGAAGCCATCAATATATAGAACAACCTGATTTACCAACTCATTGGAATAACCTTCCTAACATTCACTGGTAAATTGAGGCATTTTTATGGAGGTTTGAATGTCTGAATATCAGCTCTGCAGCATCAGCACAACTATGGTGGCAATAAAGATTTTGCTTTTCCATTGTGCTTTGCCATCAGCTAAGGGTATTTACGACAAAGTCCACAAAGTTTATGCCTGTTCTCTTAATATCTTAAACATAGCTGGACTGAGGAGGAAATCAAGATGGACAAGCAACTATAGAGGTGTTCAGAGAGAGTTAGGTTCAGGGGCTCTAGGGAAATGATAAACAATACCCAAGGTCCAACACAGTTTTTTAAGCAAATGTTTCTTGAATGCAGCCAGGGCCTTTGGTATAGGTCAAAGGAGTGACTGGTATTTTCTCACAGCCCACAATTCCCAGGACACTACAGGTCCACCCTTCTCAAAGTTCTCAAGGCAAAAGGATTTATTTGCCTCAAGGGGAGCCATGAACATATGCAGCTGGAGCAATATAAAGAATGGTAAAAATTCTGATTACATAAAGCTTTTGTTTAGTTCTATAGCATTATGTCAAATTATTTCTTGAATTAGTTGTATTATGATTTACTGACTTCTGAAAGTTTCTGTGCAAGCTGATCCTCTACAGGTGTACCCAGAAGTGATTTTAACTGCATTTCATAAAACCCATTTCCTCGTAAGCATACATAGGATAGCATCCACGCAAACAGTACTCTGTTCATCTTGAAGTGTTATGACTTCTTTCCAATTAGTCTTTTTCTTTAGAAAATTTCCTTTCTTGGGAATAGGACTTTGTATTTTGCAGCAGACAATCATACAATCCAATACTATGTGCATAAGTATTTATATTTACATTGTATAATACAATATGAGTTTAAGCTACATTACTTCTCCAAAACTACAGTATACCTTTGTACTAATATTACTTCGTTGGTCTTTCTATTTGTCTAAATGAAGGTTGTCAGCCACTTAAAGAATTTTTATTCTTAAGTTTAATCTGTTGGGTTTTTTACCCAATATATTTTCACCTTAATGGAACATGAATACAGGTATAATTTTGAGAAACAGAAAGACGCTTCTGCTCCTTCTCAAAGCTGGGAACTTCTTTAATATTTTGTGGGGGTTTTATTTCTTATTTAAACTATCAGACAGAAAGAAAATCAGCCTTTAAAAACCTTAAACTATCAATAAAGAGGCAATATAGGTTAGGGGTTAGGGTATCAGAAGAAACATGGGGAGATCAAGGTAAAAATTCCCACTATGCTGTTAAATTAATTTCTTCCCCTGCCAGTCACTGGAGCAAAGGTGTGCAGGGTGGGGCAGGAGTTTCCACATTCTTGGCAGGCACTTGACAACTATAAATAACACTGACTGTGAGGAATACAGATGAAAAACACAAGATGTGCTCTGCTGGATCAGATCAGTATCCACTACTCCAGCACAATCTAATCTAGCATCCTGTTTAACACGGTGGCCAACCAATTGCCTCAAAGGGCCAACAAAAAAGAAGTTTTTAATATCCTTTTTTCACTACCTGAAGTGACTTATAAACACCTTTCCTTTCCTCTCCCCTAAGAGAACTGTGACTGCCCAAGGTCACCCAGCTGGCTGCACGTGGAGGAGTGGGGAATCAAACACAGTTCTCCATATTAGAGGCTGCCGCTTTTAACCGCTATATCGGTTCTCAGTGGATACAGAAGCCAAAGGATTCCCCAATGTTGCCACCTCACAGTAGTATTCAGAAGTTTGCTGTTCTGAATCTGGAAGTTCCTTTTAAGCACCATGGCCATTATTATTGTTACTTTATTTCCTGCTACTCCCAGAACTGGCTCATGGCAGGTTACAATTGTCCTTAACTAAAATGCCAGTAAAAACCCCATTAAAATGTACAGGACATAAAACACGACAAACAGTAGTGCGAAACATGGTGGTATTACATGATTTCCCCTCCTCCCAAGACATATAATAACGGGGTGGGAAGAGGGGGCCATTGATAACCCATGTCCTAATGCTGCCTAGTGCCAGGGGGAGCCCGGACCTGATCTTCCTCACCAGCCTGGCCTCAACTGTAGACCTGGAGGAAGAGCTCAATTTTGCAAGCCCTGCAGAATGCTGGAAGCTCCAGCAGGGCCCGCAGTTCAACCAGGAGCTCATTCCACCAGGTAAGAACCAGGATCGAAATGGCCCAGGCCCTGGTCAAGACCAGACATGCTTCTCTGGGGCTGGGAATGACCAATAAGTTGGTACCTACAGAGCATAATGTTCTGTGGTGGGCATAGGGCGACATGTGGCCCCTAGGTATGTGGGTCCCAGACCGCAAAGGGCCTTAAGGATCAAAACCAAAAACTTGAACAGGATCTGGACAGCAGCTGGCAACCAATGCAGCTGCCTCAGCACAGGCTGGATATAAGCCCTCCAAGATGTTCCTGTGAGGACCCTAGCAGCTGCATTTTGTACCAGCTGCAATCTCCAGATCAGGGACAAGGCCCACGTACAGCGAGTTACAGAAATCTATTCTGGAGGTGGCCATCACATGGATCACTATGGCCAGGTGTTCCGAGGACAGGAAGGGTGCCAGTAGCTGTGCCTGGCGAAGATAGAAAGATGCCTGGCCAGCTACCCTCTTGACCTGTGCCTCCATATTTAGTGAGGCATCAGTGGTCACTCCCAAATTCTTGGCCTGAGATGCAGCTGTGAGTTGTGTCCCTGCTAGAGTTGGTAAAAATGCTTCCTGGCCTGTCCTCCTATTTCCCAACCACAGGACCTCCTTGGAGGGGTTGAGTTTCAGTAGTCACTGATGGACTCCATGACTTTGTCTCATTCCTATTTAAAGCCATCTATGCTCATAGCCATCACTAGGTCCACTGGCAAAGAATCCCACAATTTAATTACTCATTGAGTAAAAGAAAAAAGAAAACAAACCCAACCTTTTCTTTCCGTCTATTCTGAACGCCTGTCTCATAAACTTGGATTCCTACCCCAGTGCTCAGTAAGTTGGGGACTTCTTTAATTGTCAAAAAACTTTTGCACTCTGCTTTTTCTGATGGTTAAACTTTACTGTTGTGGTGTTAAAGTGATCACGATGAATGCATAAAAACAAAATAGTTCCTAACCACACAGTTTGACAGCAAGAATTTAAAATCCAAGAGCGTTAAACCAAATTAAGCACAAATCTATTTGGAGAAAGAGGTCTTCTAAAAATGTAGAAACCTTTTCTCTAGGAGACTCCAATCCAGAGGGCAGAGCAAGCATAAGCAGCACACATCAAAGAAGAAGAAGAGTTGGTTCCTATAAGCTGCTTTCCTCTGCCAGAAGGAGTCTCAAAGTGGCTTACAATCGCCTTCCCTTTCCTCTCCCCATGACAGACATCCTGTGAGGTAGATATGGCTGAAAGAGCCGTGATATTACAGCTTTGTTGATACTGTGATGAGGCCAAGGTCACCCAGCTGGTTACATGTGGAGGAGGAGCGGGGAATCAAATCCGGCTCTCCAAATTAGAAGGCAGCAGTCCTAACCACTACACCAAGAATGGCCAAGGCAAAGGCAGTATAAAACTATAATCAACCTGGTGCCTCAATCCAGGCAAAGGAAGTGCCAGGGCTTCTCTAGGGCAAGAGAATTGTAGAATTGTAGAAAGGTGAAGAAAGTTCTGTTCACAGTAATCATTCACCTTCTCCCAAAGACAGGGTCCCCAGAACAAGAGATGAATCACTGAGCAGGTTTCTTCAAGTAACTGGCCAAGTTTGGTGTAGTGGTTAAGAGAGGCGGCTTCTAAATTGGAGAATCAGGTTTATTTCCCCACTCCTCCTCCACATGAGTCAGCTGGGTGACCTTGGGCCAGTCACAGTTCTCTCAGAGTGCTCTCAGCTTCACCTACTTCACAGGTGTCTGTTGTGAGGAGAGAAAGAAGAGAAATTATGGGGAGAGAATTTGTGAGACTCCTTTGGGTAGTGAAAAGTGGGATACAAAAAATAGCTCCACTTCTAACGATATCGAGAAAATAATTTAATAATTTATTTTTACATTAATACCCTGCCTTCTCTGCAGGCTTACAAATTATTTTAAAAATACATAGAAAAATTAAAATACATAAATAATGACTTGAGTAGCATATTATCTGTATAATCTTTAGTCTTTTTAGAACAGGAAGTCACATTTAATGTCAACCTACAAGCAATATATTTCTGAATTTTACTTTATATGATGGGCTTGGTTAGTATTTCTTCTCTGTCTCAGGTTTATTCCTTTCTATCTTACTTTCATCATCTCTGTCTTCCCAGTTACCTTTATTCTTTGTCCCTTTCTCTGATCAAACTTAAAGAATAATAGTGGTGACGGGTGGCCCCAAAATGACCCCCCCATGATGCAATTGCAGTCAACTTATGCAGGCCCCATTGGTTAAAGATCAATAAATGTAGGTCCCACCAGTAAAAGATCAATCAGCTATGTTATTGAGTGAGCTAAGTCTGGCACAAAAAGAAATATTCCAGTGGGTACAGGAAATAGTTTAATTAAACACAATACAGGTTCCAACATGTTTTGGCAGCATATCTTCCTAAGTGGAAATATTTAAAAATATTCCTCTTATAACTGTGCTATTAACACTACCTTAGCCCATGCGATGCCTTCACTCTAATTTTCTGTTGAAATGTGTACAGACCTGTGCTGTGTTTATTAAAACGATTTCCTATGCCTATTAAAAGGTCTTTGCATTTGCGGTAGTGAGCTCTTGTGTGAAACATGACTAGCAAACTTATTTAGTTCTCAAAGAACTTTACTAAAGAATAGACTGTGGCAAATAAGCCAGGTAAAGGTGAGATGGAATACAGAGTAAATACCTCATCAGGGTATTATAGAAGTAGTGTTGGCAGGTCATGCAACACTAGAGAAGCTGCATAGCAAAAATGCTATGGAAACTGCAGGTGATGGAGGTTTGACCCACTTCATTTTTTAAACAACCATCCTTCATACCTACTCTCCTTTCTAGTACTGCAAGGGAAAAGAGCAAAAGAAGGAACCAGAAGGACAGAACTGGAAAACTTTCTTGCTGTTAGCATTTTAGTTATTTAGTTTATTTTAGCCGCTCCCAGCAAGCTGGTTTATGGTGGGTTACAACATTAAAAACACTACAATAAAATATAAGCCATCCCCAGCTTATAACCATTCTAAGTCTGATGACCGACTAATCCTCCCCCACCCCATCCCTATCTGTTTGACAACTCCCTCCCCCCATTCAATGCCTCAGGGGAGAGGATGTAATAGGAGGAGAGCCTGATTTCCCAGCTGAACTGAGGAGTCGTCTTTGACCTTATTGCCACCTGACCTTAACCAAAAGCTCGGAGGAAGAGCTCCATCTTGCAGGTCCTGTGGAATTGCACAAGCTCCGCCAGGACCCTTAGTTCTTTTGGAAGCTCATTCCACCAGGTTGGGACTAGGACCAAAAAGGCCCTGGCCATGGACAAGGACCACCTTGGCCAGGAACCACCAGCAGATGCATACCTGTTGAGTGCAAGGCCCTGTGGGGGGGATAAGGTGATAGGCAGTTCCTCAGATATGTGGGGCCCAGACCACAGATGGACTTGAAGATTAACACCAAGATCTTGAACCTGATCCAGAATGCAACTGGTATCCCCTGCAGCTGCCTCAGCACTGGCTGGATATGGGCCTTCCAGTGAGGACCCAAGAAGCCGCATTTTGCGCCGGCTGTAATTTCCAGGTCAAGGACAAGGGTAGATCCACGAAGAGCGAGTTACAGAAGTCAAGCCTTGCATGGATCACTGTGGCCAGGTGCTTGGCGTACATGGAAAAACACCTGTTGGGCTACTTTAGTGACCGTTAATTGTTTTTTATTATCTGTGTGAGTGTGTGTGTGTGTGTGTGTGTGTGTGTGTGTATGTGTTTTTTTTTTAACTGCTAGCCTAATGAGCAGGCAAATTTTGTAAGTAAACCCATTTTTGGGATCTATCTAACATCTCAGAACTGTGACCCTGTACTCTACCTCTTCCCAGCAATAGGCTTTTGCAATTTTTGTTTGTGGGAAAGTAGGTTCTATGTTTTGTCCTAGGTACAGTGATATGAAAGCAGTATGTATTGATTTTCTCCCCACCAGATGACTGTCAAAGATATAGCAGCATCTGCCAGTCCTGGAGGTGGCAACCTGAAAAGACCATGCTGATAACATCAGGCAGAAATTAGTCATAATCAAGAAGACTCTGCAAAGGGGGATGATTCTATCTGTGTGGCTGTGTAAGTGATATCTGCCGATATATTGCAATGGGGGGTAGTGTACTGTTTGTTCATAAGGTCCCTCTGCTGGCTGAAGCATCAAACTGCAACTTATATATGGATCCCTTGAGCAACATGGCTACTTTCTTTCTGAGCACTTTGGCTTCTCTGTCACAGCAAAAATAGTATTGGATTTCTCTGCTGCACCAGCATTCTTTTCTGACTAGAGTTGCCAACTTTACATGACTGGGCAGCAGAATAGTTCAGTTTTACTTTTCCTGCCTACTGGTTGGGGTGCTTAAAATCACCCTTCCACCCTCCTTTATAAGGAATTGGCATGAAACGTTTAGGTAAACACTGTGTCCATGCACTTGTTTTATGTTCATGAGTCTCTGCCCACTTTTCAGCCTAAATCCATGGTACGAAAGGGGAGTTTACTGAAATGACTGGATTTGGTGTAGATTTTATGTTTGGTTGAAAGGTCATTAAAAAAGCAAGAATAGCCAAACCACAGAGAAAAGTTAGGCAACCCACTGGGATGCCAAAATTCTGGGGTTACCTACTTTAGCTATGGAAATGACATGGAGAGAAAACCACCACCTCACTTTGGAAGGAGGTGCGCAGAAGGTAGGGGCTGCTTAGAATTGCAATGCATTGAGCGGTTGATATTAAGAGAACACACAGACTCTATTTTTATTTTCAGTTCATTACAGCTTTGGAAAAGAATGTAGTATTTGTGATTAGTATGAGAGCTGATAGCTTAACTATTCATTCATTTTTGCTTGTTTATTTCCAGTGGTTTCGATGGGTGACCCATTTCTAACTATCAACTTTTCTTCTTTCATCCAATTGGAATGAAATTTTCAAAGACTGCCCCACTCATTCAAATGACCTTTTCTGGGGAAGGAGGAGAGACATGACGTCTATAGAACACGCCCCTTGGTCCATAAGCAAATAAATTTCACACTTACAGAGAGAGTGGGTACAAGGAAGAATGCTCAAACTGGCTCAGGAATTTTCCTGTTTCCCTGGGCTCTCCAAATGGAGATGGGTCTTTAGAAAACAGCAATGGAACAAGCAGAGCCAAATCCTCTCTGCTCCACCACACTGAATGACTTCTGGTATCAGAGCTGGAAGAATAAATAAATGCTTCAAAGGCTGGGGTAAGGCAGGAAGAGAACAGCATTTTATCTTTTTTCACGTACTCAGGTTTTATTCTAGAAATTTTGGATTACCAACCCAGGTTGGGAAATTTCTTGATAGGGGTTAGAACCTGGGGAAGGAATGGACTTCAGTGGGGTATAATGGGGTATGGACTTCAGTGGGGTATAATGTCACAGAGTTCACCCTCTAAAGCAGCCATTTTCTCCAGAGGAACAGAGCTCTGTTGTCTGGGGAAGAGCTGTAATTCTGGGAGATCTCCAGCCTCCAATTGGAGACCGGGAACCCTATTTAGAATAGACTCCACCCATCCTGCTATCTTTACATATAAAATAGAGGCTGCATTTTCTCCAATTGGGATTCATGACAGCTGCAGGAAAGTGAGCTGCACTGGGAAGTAGTATAGCTGTATTTACATGAAAGATAGTAGAACAATCTCAGAAATTTTATTGATGACAATCTCAGAAATTTTATCACTGATCTTTCATGGAGAGGAAGAGAGAGATTACAGAGCCTTCTTTACCATAGATCTGTCAGTGAGTTTGGCCCTATCTTTTTTTGGCAGATAAACATTTGTCATTATCACCCATTCTGTTTGGCAACAGCCTACCTACCGCTCATTAGTATTAGTAGCACATACTGCATTCAGAGGATGGATATATGGAGGAGCCTCCATCCTCTGCTACTGAGCTTGCCTTCCAAAGAATACAAGCAAAATGCTGGCATTTATTTTGCTCATATGTACTGCCTATTCTCCCAAGTGTGTGTGTGTGTGTGTGTATAGGTATAGCTTATCAGAGCAATCAGTTTTGGTATTAACATGTGCTAACTGTTCTGGTGGGAAGATGCCCCTATCAAATTATCTGATGAGTTACTCTCTCCTTTCACTGCCCTTCCTGCTTCCTTTTTCTCACCTCATAGAAACCAGCTATGAAATCAAATGAGCAAAATTCTATACATTGCCAAATTCTGTACATTAGCAATCGAGATTTATATGAAATATATAAAAGAAAATATAGGATGTGTTTTGGATTTTCATTACTTAGTAACAGACTAGTTTATCTCTATATTCTAGATTAGCGATCCCCAACCTGTGGGCCGCGGACCACATGTGGTCCTTCGACTAATTGGAGGTGGGCCCCGAAGGACGCCTTCTCCCCCTCCGGCCCTTTACTTCATCCCCCCGGCCCTTTACAACACACTTCATTGTTGTGGCGTGTCTGTATCTTATTTTGAAGGGATGTTTAAACATTACCATAGTGATCAGAGAGCGTTAGGGCAGTGGTTGAGATTAGAGGAGTAAACTACCCCCCCCACCAGGCCTCAGTAAAAGGAGTTGAGTGGTCCCCGGTGTTGAGTGGTCCCCGGTGATAAAAAGGTTGGGGACCACTGTTCTAGATGACACAGCTGACATAAAAAAATATGTCCATCAGTCATGGGGGGTATAGCTGCAGCAATAAATGAAACCAAGTAAAGAAGTTACAATATTAGAAATGAAAATAAGAAAGTAGTACCATGGCCAGCTCTAGGTAATTAATATGCTACCATTGTGCTGCTCAGTAAACGAAACATAAAGATTAAGGGGCAAAAAACATTTATATGTGAAGTGGAGCAAAATAATGGTCCAGTGCTGAGAAAATTTTTAAAAATCCAAGTAATTAGGGGCATTTCCGCATATCATTAAAAATAGTGTTGCGCCAGCTGAGTGGCATAATGCTACATACAATCACGCCTCTTGGCCCCTCCTCACCTTTTTTGCTGTCTCGGTCTTCTCTGCAGCCATTTTGTACTTCTCCCCCTCCACAAGCGCTGCTGGAAATGGCAGAAGAGAGCAACAAGATTTATACGTGACTCTCTTCTGCCTGTCCATCAAGCCAGGCAGCCAATCCCCTTTCTCCATGCTTTAAAGGTTCCGCGATGCCCACCAATTTTTTTTTAGTTCTCTGTTGTAATGCCTATGCATAGTTCTTCTTTATTGCTGTCACTTATGGAATCACAAGTCTTGCTTCTTTTAAAAATAAATCTTATTTGTAATTGGGGAGAAAGCTTAGAGAGGTATGCTTTGTGCTACAGCTTTGGGAGAAAAAATGTCTACATGCCCCACCCACCTATAAACTGTCTCAAGTCCATATTTCTTCCATTGCCCAGTTTCTCCTTATTTTCTGGCCTGGCAGAGGTAGAAATAAACATGTTGGCAGCAGCAATAGACAGGAAGATCCAAAGAGCCCTCTATATTTGGTACCTGGAATGTTAGCATTCTTGGTAGCATGAACACTGTTTTCCCAAGGCTCCTGAGTCTATAGGAAAAATAATTTTGGCTGGTGATAGGTGAATTATCCTCTACTCACACTGATTTATGCTTATGATCACTTTTGATTCAAACCAGAAACAATCTCAGGAAGAGCTGGATGGCTTGGAATACAACTAAGCTGCCTAGCTCCGTCTGAGCTGAATTACCTTAAATTTTAGTGGCATCCTGAATCCAGTCCTTGCTCTCCGTTGTAATAATCTGTATAGCAATATAGTGGAAAAGAAGCATTTGCTGTTAAGATAAGTTATACATTTAGATGAATGTTTAAATACATATACTATTTGGAGTGATCATGCTAACAACATTGGGGTGTCTCCTACCCCATCCTACTACCCCAGTGAGCAAACTCTGAAGGCTTCTTCCACCTACGAAACCTTCCTCTGTCTTCCATGGTTCTTCCATTGGCGCAAAAGCCACTTAAGTCATGGGAAATCTCCTTAGGCTGGAGGAAGGCTGCTTGGAGGATGGTTGGATTCACTCCATAATGGGCTATGCAGCCTTTGGTGGCTTTCCATTATCACAAAAGAGAACCATTACTTTCCTATCTGGAAATAAACAGGGAAAAGAATGAAGATAGAGCATCCTATCCTCGTAGGTTGATTGTCTGAACATGTGGTACACCAAAGAAGCAGTTCCATATGAGGGTCCTGCAGAAATAGTCAACAAATTGAGAACCCACTGCTATACACAATGGAAGGATTCCAACACGATAGAATGTATTGTTTCTCTAGGACATCCTGATGGGCACTGAAAGCCAAATTCCATTTGTCTTGAAGACCACCATGGAAAGACCATTCAAGAGTTTTCTTCTGCAGCCACCACATATCAATCATCATGTGAACTCAAATGGATCAGTTCATTTCCCAGCTGCAAATACACGTTTCCCCCCTCCAGCAGTCTTTATTCAGAAGAAGCAGGACAAGATAAGGTGTTGTCCATGGGACTTAAGTGGTAGTTATCAAGTCATTTTGCCACTCTGGTAGAAAGATGTCACAACAAATGGTAGGATAAGTTGCTCTGATTTTAAGTGGAGTGATTTGTCACACCTGCAGCCACTTTATCTGGGATGTGGCTCTGCCGCAGGTTAAGCATGTGTGTGAGTCATTAACCCCCAGCAAACAGCAGTGGTGGAGAAAAGGACTTAGCATTTAATAGCTTGTCTCATCAGCTGTCTTGCCCTCCAAGCAGCCAGACACCTCGGCAGTCTCTCCTGTTCTGACTGACAGTCCTGGAATTGCTTCTGCTGCTTATAGATCCACTGCTTTCAAGCAGAAGGGGGAAGATTGCTTGTGACAGGCTCCTAGCTACAATTAAGGAAGGACTGTGCTCAGAATTTGACTTGCTGTACTCTGCAGACTGCTGGCCACAGATAGCTTGTTAGGAACATTGGGCCAGCCTACCACTTGCTGGTGGTCCTTCCTCATTTACTCTTGGTCAGATTTGCTGTAGTTGGCTTTCAGAAGAGAGTGGACCTGACTTGTATGAGCAGTGCTGGCCTCTCTGTGGCTGCCTTGCTCCTCTTTTTGCTTTCTTTTTCTCTTAGTACTTATTCAAACCCCTCAAGGTTTTCAAGTCAAACCTAGTCAACTGTACATGATTCTGACAGAAGAACCACACAAGAGCACAGATGGCTGTGCAAGCCATATGCTCTGTGGTCACTTTAATGAGAGCGAATAACTAAATTGAAGGACTCTGAAACTATGTGCACATTTTGATCAGTTTTATTGATATAATTCTAAGGAAAACTAAGGCACAACTGGCTGAGCAAGAGACCCAGCGTCGTATAGGACTGGATTGAAAAGGAATGCTTTCCTTCATTGAAAAACTTTGGAAATAGATGGGGGAAATTTTTCTTGTGAATTTTTTCACTTTTTTTTAAACATGTATATCTTCCTGGGAGCTGTGATGAAGAGCAAAGGAAGACATGGACGTTCACACTTGTGTACACTCCATCAGGCACAGGTTTTCCCTTCCCTGAATAAGAATCTGCCAAGCTTTCTTCGTTGCAAATATTACAGGCACAGGAGCATTTGGCTACCCATGGTGTGTACATATAATGGGTGTGGAATGTGCTATATCAAAATCAATTTACGAGAAAAGGGAACTAATCAAATTAAGCAACTATTTTTAAAAGCCTGTGGATACTACACTCCTACTCACCTATTTTTTCCTATAAAATCTGTAGTTCTATAAAATATAACCTTTTTATCCACAGGGATCATTTCAATAGTTCACCCATAGATTAAAACATTTCAGAAGAGGAGAAACTCTACAGTCAAATCACGTGGTTTCTACTTTCAGCTTTATCTTTTCTGCTTTTTCTTCAATTTATTTTAATTTCTGGTATTGCCTGTATGGCATAGTTTCCCACACTATGGATTTAGCATTTTAATTCTTAATGGGAAGGCTAACGTTTTTTGATAGATGCAGAAAACTGGAAAACAAAACTGTATTGTTACTATTGCATCCCTGACGGACCTCCTCTCCCAATATGCTCCCTCGGGGAAGATTGTACTCTGCTAGCACCAATTGGTTGGTAATCCCTGGCCTTAAAAACATTTGCCTTTTGGGCTGTGGTTCCCAACCTGGTGGAATGGGTTGTCATTTGAAATCTGTCAAAGTTCTTCAGGATCTGTAAAATGGCACCCAGGCTTATGGTTGAGGCCATGACTGTCTGGAAAACGATATGGGCCTCCCTCCTTCTCCTTGGGTCCCTCCTTTATTTTGGACCATCCCAGTCCAGTTAGCCTGGGAGAGGATATTTAAGAGGGTGAGGGGGCAGGTACTGGTTTTAACTGCTTTTATTCTTGTAGACCATCCTGGGCCTGCTTGTGGGGAGGGTGGTATAGAAATTAAATTTTAAAATAAGCTTCCAGTCAGGGAGACTAGGATGTGGGCAATTAGTGCAGTATGAGGGACTCCCTGAAGAAATCTGGCCCATGCATCCTGACCATCATAACCAAACTGACACAAATAATAAGGAAATCTATACGTTTCAGATGTGGGGGCAAGAAAAGAAAGAGAGAAGCAAGGACTATAAATAATATATCCTAAAAATAGCCATAATAATTTGCAATGTAAATATACATTAATTCTTTATCAGGATAAATTCCTGTAAAGACTCATCACATGCCCCAAGCCACAATGTGAATGGCAACTCTAGGCCCAAAAAGAGAGAGGAGTCAGGCAAGAATCAGGATTTCTCAACATTAGTTCAAGGCAAACACGGAAAACTGTAAAGGTAAAAACAAAATTAGTCAGCAATGGAGCCAAAATGTGAGGTATAGAGGACATATTGAGGCCAGAAGGTTTGCTATTGCAATACTTTGACTAGCCCCCTCCCCCACGCCCTGGGAGAGGAGGCAGGTTTTAAAACTATTAAAAAAGTTAAATTTAGAATTTGTTATCCATGTAATTTATTTTGTATTGACGATCATATTGACTGATGTTACTCACCCTGAACCAACTAGGGAAGGGTGGGATATATATTATCAAAATTATTATTATTACTTCCTTGACCAGCAGGGGCAAAATGCTTATATCCACTTCCTGCAAAACGATTGTTTAAACCCACCTGCCTGCATCTCCCACTTGGCAGCATACTGTCCTTGAACATTTGTGCTTGGAGGTTATAGAATTGCCTTGTAGGATCCTGCCAAGACGCATCTCCCTGACAAGTCCACCGCATCTCCTGCAATGCCTCTACAAGCTGACAAGCTAGGCATATGGATAGGGCACATCCACTGTTGCTTGCTGGCCTCTCAAAGGTATAAATTCTCTGAACATTGACTAAAAGTCATTGATAGATCTATCCTCCACATTCAGGTCAAAGCAGCTCAGATGGAAAGGACACTATGGAGGCCGGTTTTTGACTCAAACAGCAAAACCCAGGTGGGTAAGTCCTGTTAAATGAGAGTGCTACAAAAGGCAACTTAAAAGGCAAATAACACAAAAGGGAAAGAACAGCCATACCAACATAGGCTGCACTGGAGGAGTAGATGTTTCTGTATCCAACCTTGTGCAAATTTCCCTTTCTCCCTCTTGTGCAAAACACCTACTGTGATTTCTCTCGATTTCTGGTTTTCTGTCGCCAGTCAAATCCTCCTCTGCAGATTCATAATAGCTGCATCTGGTGCTACAGTCTCTGAAAAAATGTCACATCCCCTGAAAGAGCTTGACTTGTGGCTTTCACTTTGCTCCAGTATATTGGGGAGGCTCCATTAAAAAAAAAATTGTTTCTATTGTAAACAATTCTGATGGTTTTTTCTCTCTCGCGGTGATGGCATCCAGAAGGAAACATCTGTAAAAGGACAATCTGTTGTCATAGGAGCATAATGGCTGTGATGTCTTAATTGAAAACATGGGAGGCAAGGAATTTAAATGTATAATTAGGACGCATTTCGATATGAAGCTGTGAACGCTGCTTCTGCAAATGGACAGAAAGGCACCTGAAATTTCTGACATACTGTCTCGAAAACGTACTCAGATGGAAAGCAAGAACGCAGCACACATGCGATGCCATGCTGCCATATGGCGAAGAAATGCAGCTGCGATGTAAAGGAAGCTAATTAGCTTGTGAAAATGGAGACTGACTGGATGATGAAGGAGGAGTGAATGATGAATGGAAGGAAGAGGCAGGCTAATGCAGGGGCTCCACCTGCCAGGTTCATGCGATTAAATGAAATTAAAGGCAAAAATCACAAGAGAGGAAAGAAAACGCTCAACAGTAGTAATCCTTGCCTTTTGGATGGGGGTGGGGAGGACTTTGGTCCTTTTTGGATTTAGCATCAAGTATTTTAACCAATGACAGACTCACAACACAGTCTTATGCACGCTTACCGAGAACGAAGTTCCAAAGTACCCAATGGATGGAGGGGAATTCTGGGAAGATGGCTGGCAGTTTGTAGCATCCAGGATGAGTATTTGCCTTTCTCCTGCGTGTACCCAGGGAATACAACCTGAAGGGCAGGTTCTTTGGCTCTTGGCCTGAGGGTTGTAACTGTAAAATAAGTGACTCAGTATGTCACTTATTGGGGTCCACTCTAAGTGTGTGTAGGTGTTATCTCCTTGAATGGGGGGGGGGGAGGAACTGATCTCTCTTTCCTCCCCCTCCCCTCTCTCTCTCACCATGGAAACACATGTCTCTGCAGGCCTGCAGGTCATGACAACTGTAAATTTTAACCTGATAGTAACCTGATCATTGTTGCTCAGACTATCCTATAGGACAAAAAGGATGATAACATTTCTTAACATTGTTTCTATTTCCTTTAATGGGGTTTCATGGCTCTGGTCAAGGACACATTTTTGGATGCCAGAAGAGACAGAGAAAGCAAATGCTGAAGGACCTTGGAAGGACAGGATAGCTTTCTTCGGAACCTGCTGTGGAGCAGCAGATAGGCTACATCAGTGTGCCTGTGCATTTGGATATAAAGAAAACGCTACAAAAAGTACCATGCATTTCCAAGGTCCATACCCTTCTAAGGTAACCAGCCCAAATAAGTGCTAGTCCCTAGAACTTCACACTGCTCAGAGCAGTGTGGTGCATGTGAAATTATGAAATGGGATTAGGGAATTAATCTGAATAAGAATAGAAAAATAATGTCCCTACTGCTTTGACAGGATTACTTTCGTCTGATTTGTCATGTACAGAGATCTCAGATCTTTCCTCATCATGCCTTTCATTTTGCAGGGAAGCATTTTCCTTTGTCCCTCACTGTCTACAGTAGGAACACCTGCTTGATTTCCAGAGAATACAAGAAAAATATCTCTGTACCCTGCAGGTACGAGGCCTACTGTGGGGGGTGGGGGTGGGGTGAGTGTATAATCTCCCAGCTGCCTGCATGACAGAAAGTACTAGCAAAATACTTTTCTCTGTGAAATGCGTGTATGCAGCCTATTATGGAGTGTCGGTGGAACTTGACACAGCTTGTATGCATTCTGGATAGTATTTCTTCTTTGGCTAGCAGACTCAGAACTATAGCAGAAAACTGAATATTAAACAAACAGCACCCACTACACTTTACATAAAATTAAGAAAATCATAGACCAATACAATACAAATGAAAATACTCTGTACAGAAATACCTATCAGAATGATACTCTTCAGTAAGAACATGTACTAACTATTCTGGTTGGAAGATGGTTCTGTAAGATTATATGTTCCCTCATTGCCTCGCCTCTTTCCCTTTGTTTGTCTCAAGCAATGTGAAAAGTAGATAGTGAGCTGCAAGAATAACAGTCATCTCTGCCTATGCTGAGGCACCTGCATTGGTTGTCCATCAGTTTCTGGATCAGGTTCAAGGTTTTAAGTCCATCTGTGACCTGGGCCCCACTTATCTGAGGGACCACTCGTCTCCTTATGCACCTCGCAGGGCTCTTTGCGACTAGGAATCTGCTTATTGTCCACGGCTCCCGGGAGATATGCCTGGCCTTGGCCAAGGTCAGGGCTGTTTTGGTCCTGGCCCCGACCTGGTCGAATGAACTCCCTGAAGAGCTGAGGGCCCTGACAGAGCTGTCAATGCTCCACAAGGCCTGCAAAATGGAGCTCTTCCACCAGGCGTTTGGTTGAGGCTGGGCTAGCAAGAGTGGCCCCCTCCCTGTACAGGCCTGGTAAGTCCTGTTTGGCCAGATATTACTTGAATTCGCTCCCCGGGAAGGCTGTCAGCTTTGTGAATGGAAGTTGGGCTGGGTGGGAGTGGGCATATCCTGCAGAATGGGATTTTTGCTGCCATCTTGGATTGTTGTGTATTGTTTTTATGTGGGATTTTTAGATTTTTATGTAAACCACCACAAGCCAGCTAGACCCGGGAGTGGCAGGCAACAAGTACAAAAACAAACAAACAAACAAACAAATAAATATTACAGTTCATTATTTTTGAGCAGTATATTACAGAAGAATGGTGATTAAGTTTAAATTTTGATGAATGTTCAAGTACAAATTCCCATCAATACCCATAACAAGGGAGAGGAATTCTTGGCAACATGCCTTTTTGATCTGTGCTGCATTTCCATTTGTCTTCCTGCTTCAGGTATTTAAGCCTGGGTGTGACCAGAAGCATCAGCCCTTGGTGATGGTCAAAGGACAAGAGCTAAGGGCTGTTTACTGTTAGTTCATGGCTTCCAGTCTGTGGTTTTAATGAGCCAGCCCGATTAAAATGGGAAACATTGTTCTCTTGTCTCCACCACACCAGAACTGAGCAAGGGATGGCTTGAACTTCCCCTGGGGCAGATTTGAATGGCCATTATTGTGGACAGGTACCTCAAGACTAGAACAGAATGGGTGCAAACAGGAAAAGCACCTTTTTCTTCTTCTCCCCAGCTATTAGGGGGCAGGGCCAAAAGAAGTTAGGAACCTCTCAGGCCCACTAGGTAAGACCACCTAGCACCCTTGCCTGAATTGTGTCTCTGGGTGTCTCATCAGACTTATACATCAAACTTACTGATGTATAAGTGAACATACCATCCATTTGGATGCAAACCAGCAGTATAGTAGTGCTTAAAACAGAACGTTAAAATATTGTTTTATGTTGCTTTTTGTTGATTTGCAAGCAGGCTTGTGGGCTTTTCAAGCAAAAAGATGAGATTAAAAAGCTGAAATAAAACAGTAGCAAAAACAATGTAGCTAGGGCAAAACCTATAAATCTCTGCTGTCACATTGTCACTACGACAAGAAGAAAAGGGATGGATATTTATGCTCTGCTTTTTTCTACTTGGAGGAGTCTCAAATACCATTTATGCACGGGGCAGAAAGGCCAGGCTGGTGGCGGCAGGGCAGCCGGGCTAATCCCTGCTTGTGCGTGAGGTTGCCACCATCCCAGTGCCCTCCCAGCCTTGACTTGATTTATGGCCTCTGATAGGTTGCAGCAAAGGGAACACTGATTCTTCAATGTTCCCTTTGTTGCCACGGCCACCATCGGACATTAGGCTGGGGCAGGCCCATGCACCCAGGAACAGCTGGGCCTGGAAGGCTCAGCTCCTCCCTGTATATTGGTGGCTGGAGGTGGACCAAATATGCCCCATTTGGTGTTGCACAGCACCTCAGGGTCAACTGGGCTGTGTGCACCATTGTATTGTGTCCTGAACAATGGAAACCCCTCTGCCACCCCCCTGCAGTGGAACCATTCTGCTGTGGCATCATTCCAGAGATATATGCATTTCGGTGCACAGCGGATCCATCACTGAAATGTGTGCCCTGTAGGGACACGGAAAGTAGCACGCTAGTTTATGCTGCTTTACAGTGTCCCAAGTACATCCTCCTTAAATCGCGGTGCACTGCAACACTCCAGCCACGGCCTGGCACAGCCACTGTCATGCATAATCAGTCAAAGTGGCTTACGACTGCCTACCCTTCCTCTCCCCGCAATAGACACCCTGTGAGGTAGGTGGGGCTGAGAGAGCTCTGAGAAAACTGTGACTGGCCCAATGTCACCCAGCTGGCTGCATGTGGTGGAGTAGGGAATCTAATCCCATGGTTCAGTTTAGAGGCCACTGCTCTTAACCACTACACCAAGCTGGCTTTCTAATGATAGTTGTGACTAGAGATACAACCTAGTCAAAGTACATTAAACTGTCCCTCATTAAAATAAGAGAAAGTAAAGTACACACTTCACTCTCTGATTTTAAATGAATGGGACCTAATGTTCAGCTTTAACTGCATCATACACTTTATTCTGTTGGCTAGACTAGTAGGATGACTCCTAAATGGCATAAGTAAAGAGACACAGATATTACTACTCCTCTCTTTGCCCCAATGGACTTAAGTTATCCAGACATGCCGAAATTTCCCTGAATACCTGTACGATGTTCCCATCCACTTCTCTTCCTCAGTGGCAAGATTTTCCCTCTGTTTTTCTTTCCCTCCTGTGACTGAGCTGCCCTAACTACCGTATATACTTGCATATAAGCCAGTCTGCATATAAGCCAAGGGACCTAATTTTACCACAAAATCTGGGCAAATTTATTGACTCACATATAAGCTGAGGGTGGGAAATGCTCCATCATCACAGGCTCTCCCATCCAGCCTCCCTCCCAACAAATACAGAAAAGTCAAGAGGATGAATAGCTGCTGGTTTTTGTACCCGGCTTTTCACCCACAGAAACCAAAACAATAGCTTGGAAGACGTGATTAAGAAGAGGAAGAAGTGAAGGCAAAAGGGGAAAAAAAGATCAGTCAAATTAGTCAGTCAATTAGTCAAACCGTTGATGTCCAACAAGCTGCCAGAGCAACGATTGGCTGGCTGGAGCAGGCTTTTGTTTCAATTACCATATATACCCGCGTAGAAGCCGAGGAGGGCTTTTTCAGTGTGAAAAAAGATGCTTAAAAAACTAGGGTTATACACAAGTATATAGGGTATCTGTTGTCTTCTTTCCTGATGAATTCTGGCTGCCCCCATCCTGTCACAGTACGATTATTTGGCTGTTTGTTCAGCCCAGGTACTTGAGGGAAGGAATGGGAGCCCCTTTAACTTATATAACTTAAATGACACTCAAGAAGTTTTTATATTCCAAATTAAACTATTTTATTCAACATAAAGGGTAAAGGTCAGGTGAAATCAGGAGTGAAATTCCTGAAGTAACTTAATATAGACAACTCTGAGGTAAAATCAGTATATGCACAGACTTTAGTTCCTATATTTCAAGCTATTGAGAGTTTCTTAAGTTATTCAGAGTTACTTAAAATCTTTATGTTGACAGACTTTTGTTTCAGTGTCTTTCTGAACACTCCAGCACACTTTATTAGAGTAATCTCTGCCTCTTTGGTTTCAAGAAGGCTGGTATCCCTTCTCTTGAAAAACCAGTACTCGAGTTTTTAGCTGACTCTTAAGGTCTCTAAAGGCAGTTTCTAAACACACCACTTTTCAGAGCTAATTACCTGTTTGATTAGGTAAGGAAATTCCCCCCTTTCTTTGGCTCCAGTGGAAGTCTCTGTCTATTTACTGACTGGTATATTTCTCCAGTTCTCCTGTCTGTGTTAAGTTGCCCTCAGTCAGGGATGAATTCTGAATGAATTCTCCTCATCACCATTCAGCTCTAATGTCTTGCAAGTCTTTCTTCTCAGCTGATGCTATTGCTTAGAGCTGAGCTGTCACTCAAGGCACTCGGTTTCTGTGAAGAATTTACCCTTCACCATCCCTTAGCTATTTATACAGCACTTCTAAGCTTTTAAAAATCACAACCTATAGCAACAATAATAAATAAACAAGCAGCATATGAATTTGTTCAACATGGAACTATATTAACTGAACAGGACAGACTAAATAAAAGATGGGAACAATACACTAAAGAACTACACAGAAGCGAATCAAGGATGATTGATTCCTTCAAGGAAGAATCTTTTGAAGAAGAACCTACAGTTTTCAAAAGTGAAGGGAAAGCTTCTCTGAGAGGAACTGGGAGAAACACACCACCAGGAGTAGAAGGGATATCAACTCAGACCTGAACTTTCCTAGAATCTAAAATGGCGAAACAGAAACTATTGTACATTGGTCACATTTTGAGAAGATAAGAAATACTGGAAATAGGGTTCCCAAGTCCACCGGCGCTGCCAGTGGGGGAACCCAGTGACGAGCTGACATCCTCCCAAAGCGATGCTGGTATATCAGAGATGGTGGTCCATTCCACATTGGACAGCCGGGTGCCTGCTGTTAATGAACAGCTTTATTTAGTCTTACCTTTTTGCATG
The DNA here is from genome assembly GCF_049243985.1 of Paroedura picta. NCBI lineage: Eukaryota > Metazoa > Chordata > Lepidosauria > Squamata > Gekkonidae > Paroedura > Paroedura picta. Next base: position 158,279,729 of record NC_135369.1, read on the forward strand.
CCAAAGAAACAGATTGCCATCAAATGAGGAGTAAAAGGGCGACAGGGTTTTTTAGATTCAGAAGTCTGAAATGTCGTTCACACAATGATTATGATTTGGAATAATCACTGAACTACTGGATATTATTATAAAACCTTCCTATAAGAATTCCTTTTTAATCTTAAATATGTCTAAAAACCCATAAGTACTGCTTCCCTTTTTTGTGGCAATTAATGAAAATAGGGTGTCTCACTTTTGTGGTGCAGAAACACAACCACAGTAGGATGCCTTGATTAGTACTTCCTGTGCCCAACAGTGGTCATGTAATTGTATGAACACATAGCTATGATTCCGTTTCACACATGTTATTGATCAGAAGAAAGTGGGTTTGTCAGGGGTATGTGGTCTTGTAATGTGTTTCTGGTCATATAACATCAGATGTATCAAAGATGAGATGTGCACCTTGGAGCCTGCAGTGCAGGCTTTAATTGCTAATCCTACATACTGTGTCGTGCCTCAATGGACTCTCCATTCGGGTGGGGAGAGGAATGGGAAGGCGACTGTAAGCCGCTTTGAGCCTCCTTCGGGTAGGGAAAAGCGGCATATAAGAACCAACTCTTCTTCTGCTTCTTCTTCTTCTAATAATAATAATAATAGTAATAATAATAATAATAATAATAACTGCAGGCTATTGTAGATTGAAGAACAAATGGTGGATTGTCACTGACTGGAACTGCAATCCACAATCATGACAGTGGTTGCCTAAAAGCTCAAAGAAAACCGACATGCATTACAAAATAAAAATGCAACATCAGTGGACACTTCAACACAAGATAATTGGGCCATGCATGTGCATCATGTAAACTGAAGAGCAGCTGAAGAAAATGCGGTTACATTGATATAAAATCACAGACAATGATGAATAATTTTGATGAATAATTTTGAAGATTCCATTCAGCTAGTGTGAGAAGCCCTGGCTTCCATGGAAGAAGCCCATCCAGTGGTGCCTGTTTCCTGCATAGATGGGCAGGGAGCTACAGTATCAGCTCCTCCTACATGGACCTATACTTTTATAGTTTTATAGTTACAGAGACAGGAATCGCACCACTATGAATGCCATACTACCCACCTCATAAGTAAATGTAATGTGTGCGATCTTCTAAGTTACCGATCACTGAAGTGTTCAATATGTTGAAAAATGTGGCATAGGGACAAAGCAATGGATGAGGGATCCTGACTCAGATCAACGGTGTCAATCCTTTGAGCATGACATATGATTTTATGAAGAATGTGGAGCAAATATTCTTCTGGTGTTGATTATACCATTCCATATCATTCATGCTTGCAGCATATATACTAAAATTAGAACAATCTTTCTTGAAATTACTTTGCTTTCAATTGTTACAGAGGTCTCAGTAGAAAGACATGAGGGGGTAAGGGTTTGGTTTTTGTTTTTTGCTGTCCTGGATGTCCTGGATTTTTTAAGCACTTCTGATTGGATTAATACATATTGCAGTCAGATAGTTCCATACCCTTAGTGGTACTTGGTTCAGATTTCCTCTAAATATTGTAATTCATATTTGCTTTAAAATCTGTCACCACATTTAATTCGTATTCATTTCCTTTGGCCTTGTATAAATAACATTTAGAAAAATGCATTAGTGACTAAACATTCTATTTAACTATGATAGACTTTACTGATAGGTTGAACACAGTTCATGAGCAATGCAAAGGCAGAGATCTGTACTGTGAAGTGCAGCTGACTTCACACAAACTTCCTTGAGTTGTGCTTGACAGCTAAATAACTCTGGATGCAGCAGACTTCATTTTTGCCAACCGTCAATCTGGACTTCAAATTGCTGTCTTTCATTCTTCACATCATCAGCAAATCTCTCTTGTTTCTGTACACCATTCACATTTGTGATTCAGATATGAATTTATGGGATTGATTCTTCTGAGTGCACAGGCAGCCCCTTCTAGAATTTAAACCAGTTGGATGGATTATACTGCTTTCACCTATTGGTTCCTTTATAGCTAGATGGTGAAGGGAACCTGATAAGAGTGGTACCAGAACCTAAGGAAGATCTGACATTTATCTTTATTTCAGGACTTTAGATATCCATCTATCATTGGTTAAGGACAGATGTAGGCAATTCCAGGAACATGAACAACCAAGTCTCCTGGTGTTTGGTTTGTAAACTTGAGCAGACTTCCCTCCTAACATTGTTCCTTGCCATCTTAAAGGGATGGGAGACATTGTAAATGTCTGGCCTGTTTGTCACTTGCATTGGATTGTGTACTCAGGCTGATGGTGGCTCTCTAGGATTTTGGTTAAGGTCTTTCACATTGGCTGTTACCTAATTCCTTTCACTAGAGATGTTAAGGACTGGACCTGAGACCTTCTGGGTACAGATGCTCTATCCTTCCTGGTTTTCGCAAGCAGGTGCTCATGCGTGCCCTTGACTTTGCATGATCTATGAATAACTTTTTGAAATGAATGAATGATATTTCACATGGTGAAGAATGAGCTTCTCCATGGCAGTAAGAGGTGTACCTATGAAAAAAAATTCACCATAGTGAAGTGAATTATGAAGTAGATAAACTGTCTGATTCAGTACATAAGGTGTTTGTATAAACTTATTTCAATAAAGGAATAAAAAATGCACCTAGTAAAATGCACCTTCTTCCAGCCCCCTCAGGCTCCTTCCCTCCATTTTTTCTGTGCCACTGAACAGCCAAAACTGCCATAATCAATGGGCAGAAAATGACAAATGATGGAAGGTTTGGGGGGAATAGTTAGGTAGTTAACTGTTTAATTCAGGGGTAGTCAAACTGCGGCCCTCCAGATGTCCATGGACTACAATTCCCAGAAATTGGGAATTCCCTACAATTCCGCTGGCAGGGGCTCCTGGGAATTGTAGTCCATGGACATCTGGAGGGCCGCAGTTTGACTACCCCTGGTTTAATTGTTTGTGAGTTTGAGTAAGTCAAGTTTACTTGAGTATGTCAAGTTTAGACAATAAGGTAAAAGGTAAAGGTATCCCACATGTCTGACCCTTGGTGTGACGCCCTCCAGCGTTTTCATGGCAGACTCAATACGGGGTGGTTTGCCAGTGCCTTCCCCAGTCATTACCGTTTACCCCCCAGCAGCAAGCTAGGTACTCATTTTACCGACCTCGAAAGGATGGAAGGCTGAATCAACCCTGAGCCGGCTGCTGGGCTCGAACTCCCAACCTCATGGGCTGATAGCTTCAGACAGCATGTCGCTGCCTTATCACTCTGCGCCACAAGAGGCTCTAAATACTACAAGAGGCTCTAGTTTAGACAATACCAGTTAGCAAAGTACTAAACAGGGAGGGAAAGTGGGTTGTCCGCACAACCACCTGACTTGTCAGGAAGCAAAAACTCAGGACAAGACTGGGGAATAAAGCAAGATGAGACTCCTGTCAGGAAGATAGAAACCACATGGTAAGTAGGCATGGATTTATAACTAGGAGGCAGCGCACCTTGACTGCCTCCATGCGGAAATGGTTAAAGTGTCTGAAACAAAGCAAGCATTAAAAACAACTGGCAGTAAAACCCATCAATCACCACCATTAGAGCAAATGTTTTAGCAAGTTTTATTGATCACTATCTTTAAACACCACCCAGGTAAGTAGCAAACATTTAACCAAGTAGTTGTAAACTAGCAAAAGCAGAACCAGCTGAGTGTCAGTATGGACAACTGAGTCAACCGCACAGAGAAGATGCTCTGTCCAGGGATGTCATCACCTCACTTCTGAAGGTGAAGGCAACCAGAGCTAGTATTCTACTGAAAATATCAACTAGGTACACTCTTAGTTGGGATTTCTTAGAATTCTTAAATATTACACATTGTTGTTTCAGCGACTGAGAAATCTAGACATAGGAGTCCAGGCCTAATTCCCCCACATACCTCCCACCTTAGATTCAATTAAAAATAATTGGAAGAAAGTCAAGTGCAGGTTATAAATGGATCTACCAGTTCCTATAATGGTGAGTGACATAGAAACTAAATTAGGCAAGAACAGCAAGATTGTAGAAAGCAATTTCTGGAGTTCCACAGTTTTCACTAAGCCACATCTTGTTCTCAAACTCTCCTTGGGAAAAAAAAGAGATAAGTAAAAATGATGAGCAACGTTAAGCTAAAATTTCTTGGTTCTAAATTGTCATTAGCTTGCATTAACTGGAATTACTAAATAATTAAGGAACATATGCTAAAGGTTTAGAAGAAAGCGATACATTAACCTTGATTTTCATACAGACGTGCTGATGAGGGCATTATCAGCAGTTAATTTCCTTACCCCCATGTAAGCAACTTCCCCAAGAAGATAAGGATAAAATACGATAGCATTTCCCTCTACCACCATTGAGCTGGTCCCCTTTCAATGGGTTCCTTGAAGCAGGGGTAGTCAACCTGTGGTCCTCCAGATGTTCATGGACTACAATTCCCATGATGTTCAGATGTTCATGGACTACAGATGTTCATGGACTACAATTCCTCCAGATGTTCATGGACTACAATTCCCATGAGCCCCTGCCAGCAAATGCTGGCAGGGGCTCATGGGAATTGTAGTCCATGGACATCTGGAGGACCACAGGTTGACTGCCCCTGCCTTGAAGGATTCAAGTATCCCTTCACTTATGGGGGGAGAAACCAGGTGAGGGGAAGTACCTGCTTTACATGCAGAAGGCCCTCATTTCAATCCCCACTATCTCCAGTTAAGAGGGTAAGATAACTGGTCATGTGAAAGACCTCTACTTGAGACCCTGGAGAGCTGCTCCCAGTCAGGAGAGACAGTATTGGCTTTAATGCAGCATAAGGCAGCTTCAAATATGTGCAGCTCTGTGACTGGGGAGAAATTCAATTAGGTTGTGTGGCCAGAAAGTTACTAATGATGATCCAATGTGAATCATACCCTCATTAACAATATCAGATAATTTGTTAACATGGCCAGTTTTTCCTTGTATCTTAAAGAATCTGACTCGGATTTCTAAGACCATTTACAATCTCACAGCAAATATGTTGTGTGTGTGTGTGTGTGTGTGTGTGTGTGTGCGCGCCTCTAATTACCAGAAACTAGGTGTCAAGAGTCAGACCAGACCCTTTGCTTGCTACTGATGAGGTTCATCTCCCACAGGTTTCTCAACTATCTTGCCTTGGGGTACTTTCATCATCACTATTATGGCTGGAATTCCATGTTGCCCTGACAGAAGAAAATGTTTTCCCCAACCTCCATGAGGTGAAAAGATCCTGAACTTTTCTGTCCAAAGCAGCCATCAAAACTGTCATTCATCCCTTCATAACCTGAGGTTATGCTGTTATCAAATCTGTAGCACTTTTCAATGTGCAGTGTTTTATTCTACGGGTTTCTTTTTTTATTTTTGGAGTGTATACATTACTTTTCTATTCAAATGGAAGCTCAAGGCAGCTCACAAATGCAATGAATATATTATTCTCTATGACCTAGTTCTCAAAAAAAAAAAACCCAACAACAATAGGTGATCAGATATAAGACTGGTTCTGGACTGTACCACTTAAGGTACAGGCGGAAATCTTCAATCAATCGTGGAAGATATGTGTCTGCTTCCTGGGTCTCATCATAATGTCTAACATACAGTTATAGTTTTACATTCCCCCCTGATTATATCATTTGTTTTTCTGGTCCTGATAGAAGAAGAAGAAGAAGAAGAAGAGTTGGTTCTTATATGCCACTTTTCCCCACCCGAAGGAGGCTCAAAGCGGCTTACAGTCGCCTTCCCATTCCTCTCCCCACAACAGACACCCTGTGAGGTAGGTGAGGCTGAGAGAGCCCTGATATCACTGTCCGGTCAGAACAGTTTTATCAGTGCCATGGGGAGCCCAAGGTCACCCAGCTGGCTGCATGTGGGGGAGCGCAGAATCGAACCTGGCATGCCAGATTAGAAGTCGGCACTCCTAACCACTACACCAAACTGGCTCTCTCTGGTTCCCATAGCAGGGATATACTAGAGAATAGCAAGCATGGATATATTAGAGGCGTCTTATATGTGATGCACCGCAGGTGTGGATTTCTCTTGACAATATTTGGGGTGTATCATTAAACCAGTTTGTTATCAATTAGACTTTGGTGGCTTTGTTGGGAAGAGAAGAGTTAACTACCTATTGTCATTTTGCTTGTATTGAATTTTAGAAAGAAAGCTTTGCTGAAATAAAATCCAAACTGTTATTTGTTTGTAAAACTATGAAAAATATGAATGCCAAGCAAAGGTTTATCTGGTAGGTTTCAGAATATTAAAGCATTTTTTAAACTAATGCTCAAATGCTACAACTGCACATTCAGGATAAGATCATGAATACAGGGTTGGGAGAAAGGACAATTTATTATTGTAACTTTATACTTCAACAAAGTGCCTTAGGTATTTGAAGGGAGAAGGAGTGCACCAGGGAAAAGACACATAAAAATGCAATTAAACTTCTATCACCATGACTCCCAAAGGCTTTCCTGACACCAGAAGTTGGTGATTATCTACTACACATGGAGTATTGGTTTCATCATCATCCCTAGCAGCTGGAGAAAAATAGGTGTTAACCAAAGCAAAACTTGTCTGTGTTTTGAATATCAGATCTAGAGAAGCATGTGCATCGGTCCCATGTGTATACTCTTGCTTCTTCAACAGTGAAGCAACTGTCCTGTACAGCTTTGCAGGCCAGAAATTTCAAAAGCAGGTCTTGGTGCAGTTGCAGAGGGTGAGGAGACAGAGGTGACGGCATACAAAAGGATTTTAGACCGTGATCCAAATATATTATAGGGTGTCCATAGTTAAAATGTGATCCATTTTTATCATCCTACCAGCCTAAAGCCAAACATGCTTTGTGCCTTATAAACCTGATTATATACAATCATGTTGTTCCTGTTCCAGTCAGGTAAATGCAAAGTTGTCTTATTTAATATTGCTAATTTATTATTATTAATTTTGAGATGTAGTAATGAATAATGTTTTTGCAGTTGCTTTAGTATCCTATAATTGTATTCTAAAAGGTCTGAGACTCCTGTAGCGTGATCTTAGCATGTATAGTCTTGAAAACCTGTATCCTGAAGTTCCAGTCATATCATCAACTAATGGTCACCCAACTCCTACCAAGCATTTATACAGCTGTGAATTCCTGAGGCTCAAGACAGATGTACCACGGGACATAATTTGGTGTGCATGCAAACAGATTTTCATTTTTAGTGAGTTGTGTTATAGGCTTTTCTTCAGGGAAATAGATAATCAGAGAAGATTATTTTAGAACATATCTGCACTACGGCCCTCACTGTTATTTCCTCTAAAAGGAATCTGCGAATAGATATTTGGTGGAAGTGCTGAAAGTTCTTGATAAAAGATTATGTTTCCAGCACAAAATAACTACAGTTCCTGGGGACAGTGGGATGTCTCTAGTTTCAAACATTCATGGCATAAGGGCCTGAAAGAAGTCTGCATGAACTTAGAGTCATATCAAGGCTGGACAATGAGATCGGCCTGTTTTGTCTTATTGGCTGTGAAACTTTAAGAGTCGCATGGTTGTCATCATCGTGAAAGAACTGGAGAAATATAATTTCAAAGAATACGAACCAAAACAGGACTTCGCATTTGCATGCACTTCTGTCAGGATACCAAGGGTAAGTATTTTTACATTTTTACAGGGGAAATCCTGGTGGAAGTTCCATTGTCAAGAGATGTGTAAAAGGGATTAGCCGTGTTTATGGATGCATTAACTTGCTGAAAGAGAGTCTTAAAAGGGGAGACTGTTCATTGTATCACATGTTATTTTGGTATTTATTAGACCTCAAAGAATGTTGTTTTGTGAAACAAGTGACTCTTCTGTCATATTACAAAAATCTGTCATTGTTAGATAACCAAATATCACCATAATTTCAGAACATCACTAAAAAATTAGTAAGCTGGCAAAACATTGGACCTTCAGTAAAAACAGATGCTATCCCTAATTTGTAGTTCTTTGGACATGTGGAACTCCAGCAGAAACAACCAGATCCACTCCTTTTGCTGCATTGACCATTTCTGTATGTACAAATGGATACCGACTATGAGCTGCACTTGAAGTGCAAGAGTACAAGTTCCATGAGTGCATCAAAGCGCCCATCCCATTGGTATTTAAGATACCAGAAATCAAGGTTTATATATCAAGATTGTATATACATTTGTATACATACATAAACATATAAACAGTCAATCTATCTAGCCAATTCACTTTTAAAGGAAAATGCCCTGAAAATGATACTATACATTCTAACTAACATGGACCAAATAGAACTTTTGTGTGCGTGTTCCTGTAGCTAGAGAAATGGTGCTCCAGGTACTCTCCAAATGGGTACAACAGGAGTTATAGGGGACTGATATGGGCTAGGGAAGAACAGAAGTACAGAAGGGGTGAATCTCACATCCATCATGTTAGAACAAGATTGAGTGCTGAAGGTGAAGTGCATGGAACAGTGACCACTGGGGTATTTCTATATCTTTTGTGCTTGTAATGCATTATCATCTCATCTAGAGCCACATCCCCTTTTGCAGGGGGGCAAGGAGTTTTTTTTTTGGGGGGGGGGTCTCCCATTTTCTGCCCTTTTGGAAGGAATGGACTGTGCAATATCATTTAATGCTAGCACTGACTTTGGAGTCACAGAAGTCAGTAGAGAGTTATGTTGCAGTCCCTTTTGTTACCCAGAGTGCTATTCTCAGGGCTTCCTTCCTATCTCTTCACTTCTCTCTCTCTCCCTTTGAGGGCCGGGCATATTTTCTACAATCTTCCTTCATCCTAGCTCTGACTTCTGGCACTATGAAGAACTTGCAAGTATGCAAACATGGCTGGGTAAGTGTCCTGGATGAAACTGACATGTCTTAGTACATTTGTGGCCAAGTAATGCTTTGCTAGCCAGACACAGGCAACATTGCTCTAAAGGTCGTTTCCGAGCAAATTCTCCTTTGTCAAGCCTATGAGCACCCTACTTGTCTTCTGAGCACCTAGCCATGGTGATCCATGCAATGGTCACCCCCAGAATTGACTTTTGTAACTCACTCTACGCTGGCCTGCCCTTGTTCCTGACCCCAAACTTGCAGCTGGTGAAAAATTTGGCTGCTAGGGTCCTCATTGGTACACCTTGGATGGCCCATATCCAGCCAGTGCTGAGGCAGCTGCATTGGTTACTGGTTGTGGCCCAGATCAGGTTCAAGATTCTGATTTTGACCATTAAGGCCCCTTGTGGTCTGGGACCTTCATGTGTGAAGGACCACCTATCACCCTATATGCCCCACAGGGCTTTATGCTCTGCAGGTTTTAACTTGGTGATTCCTGGACCCTGAGAAGTTTGCCTGGCATGGACCAGGGCCAGGACATTTTTGGTCCTGGCCCCAACCAGGTGAAATGAGCTCCCGGAAAAGCTGAGGGCCCTTCAGGAGCTTCCAGCAGGTCTATGGTTGAAGCCAGGCATGGAAGAAAAGATGGGCTCCCAGGAGAGACCCCACCAGGCCAACCATCACCACTGGTGGACTGCTGGCACTTGGATCCCCCTATGGCACACTGGGAGACAGCCTCAATTGTAGGGATTGGAGATTGTTGCCACTTGGGTAATTTTAATGGGATATAATATTATATGCTTTATGTGGGAGGATGTATTTTGTAACCTGTGCAAGACAGCTTGCCATGAGCGGCAGGAAATAAATCAAATTAATAATAATAATAATAATAATAATAATAATAATAATAATAATAATAATAATGGTCTAGGCACTAACACTGCCAGATTTCCCACCTCACAGCATGCTGATGCTGGCCCCATTCACATCTGTGGGCGCATTCATGCCAAAACATTTTTTTTAATGTTTTGAAAATTGAAATAAGAATAATCTCAAAATATGCATTGTTAAGAGAACGGCTTTCAAGACCCTCATCCTTAAGAAACATTATAAGAGACAGCAGTGAACTCAAAAACTTAAAAGCATATTAGATTCTTTCCACCATCCACCATTCAAAAAACCAGTGTGCCAGGTATTTGTAGCATCAATAAAAAGAATCTTACGCAATGCAACAGTAGCTCCAATGATCAAATGCGAAATGACTGCAGTTTAATTCCCAATTTTATAGGAGACTTCCATTCTATTACTCTTAGAGTGCTTTTAAATTATAGTCTCTCTATTGGGCTTTAGGGAAGAGACCTTTAACATTTCAACTCACAAAACATGAGCATGGAAGTGACACCAACAATAGTTACTTCGTAAATGAGACATGATATTTATAGTCATTTATGTTCCAAATACATAAATATTTCATTTAGATTGGAGTGAGAGATTTCTTAAGAACCATTATGATGGATGAGGGAACAACAGTGGTGGAAAAAGTCTTGAAAGACTAGATAGCCTTTCTTGAAAACAGAAGGGAAAGAAAAAATGCAAAACCTATCTCTGATTTTTTTCTCTTTAATGCAGAAGAGAAAAAGGAAAAGGCCAGTGTTTATTAAGTTTTACAAAATTGGGATAAAATAATAAAGCCAAAAGTTTAGATAATGCCTGGCATCTATTCTATGTGGCCACTGAAAATAAAAATAAGTAATTTGTATCTGCCAAAAATATTTAAGTAATCTGAAAGTTGTTTTTAAAGGTTTTTGATATCAATTCCCCAGCAATGGGACTTCACTTCTGAAAGTTAAGGGACAGTTTCCACTATTCTGGCTGAAATTTCATTATTGTGATGTGCTATACAAAGAATCGGCTAGAGCAAAGACAATCCTGAGCTAAATGGACTAGTGATCTAATTTAGGAATCTCTTAATCTTGTTGAGCCTGTAAGTATTTTTCAAATTTTGAGAAAGTGCAATGGGCACCACAACAAAATGGCAGTCATGGGGTGCAATCATAAAATGCGGAGAGGTTCCATTTCAATTGTCCTTCTATGATGGGATCAGTTACTTCCTTGTAGGTGCTTCCTAGAGATGTAAAGCAGATGCCTGGTGGGTTCTTCCAAAGACCCTTCTCTCTTCAGTTAGGTCAGGATTTCTCAACCAGGGTTTTGGGAAACCCTGGTGTTTCTTGATGGCCCCAGATGGGTGGGAGTTAATTAATGGGTGGGAGTTAATTAATTTTAATATATTTTAAAAAACTTATTAAACATTGGTCAGGGGGATATGACCATGTATGGTAATGTCAACCTACCCATCCCTCCCAAAATGGCCACTGATGGGCCTGGAGAAGTGGGAAAGGGAGGGCCCCAGGTGGGCATGTACACAGCTATATTTCCCAACCATATTCTGCACAAGTGCACTACTTCTGGGGGTTCTTAAAGCCTGAAGAATGTTTCAGGGGTTTCTCAATGGGGTCAAAAAGTTGAGAAAGGTTGCGCAAAGTAGACAAAAGTCAGAACTGGCTCTTTGCGCTCTAGGAGAGACAGTGGGAAAGAAGTGTGTTCCAGGAAACACATTGGTGGACACCTTGGCATCAATGGATGTCACGATGAGGGATCACTGAACTTCTTGTGGCTCTTATGTACTGAGTAAAAGGGGAAACTGGACTTCAGGTCTAGAGCATCACTCACAAAAATAGTTTATACAGCACTTTAAAATGGACAAAAAGCTGTGCTAAAATAACGGCAACACTTGTGTCATAACCTAAAACAGATAGCAATCACGCAGTGGGAGAGGCTCACAAAAGCACTGCAGGAGAAAACAATTATGCCAATATTATTGCTACATTTTATGAATGATGCTTCATTAAAATAAAACAGCAAAGAAACAAAGAAGTTTATGAACTGCTCATGAAACTTCAACATGTATTGTTTCATTTCCAGGGAATATTCATATGATAAATATTGGTTACTGGAAAATTTGCTAGCCAGGTTATAACTTCCATCTAGCAAAGAGAAAAAAAAATGAAAATGAATGGTTAACTCTAGATTCTATCTACCCTCACACAGAGAAGAAAACAATTATAGCTTTTTAAATTTTAGGAATCAATGAAACTGTTTGATCCCCCACAACTGAACTTAATGCAAAATACACTGTTGTTACGCTGACTTTTTCAGTGACAGACAAGAGAAATATTACCAGAATTAGAATACACCATCAACTTGAGGGGGAGAAAACAGGTTCCCCCTTAGAGATTTTTACTTCAATTTTTATTTTTAAAATGCTCCAGGTACAGATTAAGTTTATCGTCTCACACATTATTAGTATGCCAGCTGCTGGCAAATGGGCCATGCAGCAAAGACATCAGTGAATGTATTGTATTGTTTTGTGGAAACATTTGCAAAAGCTACGATCCTCTGGTCAATGTCATGCTACATAAATATTTCTCAGTCATATGACACAATGTCTCAGTTCCTAAATTTGTTTTTTTTAACTGCTCCAGGAAAATGGTTGCCATTTTTGTGCTGGAGGCACTATATTCAATGTTCCCATGTGGAAAACAATGGGCAGACATACAATTCAATCTTAATGAAAATGGAAAAGGGGATCCACTAAGTCCTTACAATACAGCTTTATTTCCAAGCCTTCTTTAAACCAAATAACACCCCTTTCTTAAATTATTATAAAGTCAAAACAATCATTTTCCCAGTGTGCATCCCAGCTACAAATGCATGGATGTTGGAGGCAGGTCCTGTTACAGCAATCCCCTTCCCCCCATGTGCTTACTAAATTTCAGATGGTCTTATGAACAGGGGGATTCTCTACTCTGTCTAATCAAATTTTCCTTATCGTGCAAGGAAAAATTTCTATCCATTTTTTTAAAATATGGTAGTAGACACCTGAAGGACACTACTTCTAACTTTAAGGTGTCTTCCAATACCCAATCCTAAAAAAAGCAAGTACCATTGCTGTCAGTGGGCCATATATTAGTCACAATTAAACACAGTCAACCAAATAGATCAAGATGGGTAGCCATGTTTGTCTAGCAGAGTTTAGTAGCACCTTGAAGACAAATATTTTGTGAGAAGTGAATACTGGGCTCTTACTCTTTTCTACAACCAATCAGGGAGGCTCAAGGCATTTAATCATGGCAATCATATTATACTCATGTACCTCTATGCTGGGTTCAAGGCAGTCTGCAAAAACAGGCCACTTTCATTCAAGCTAATAAGATCAAGAACAGGTGGAGTCTAAGGTGTGCCTCATCTGTTGGCCTTGGTGGTTTGGTGTTCCAAGTGGCCGCTTTCTTGGCACCAGCTCTGCAACTAACTTTCTTTTGGCTATAAGCTGTGATTGAAATTAACTTCCTGAACATAGAAATTGCATGTAGAAGAACTAGAGTTGCCAGACCAGCCAACTGTGGATTATCAAGTGAGGAGGGAAGAAACTGGAAATAAATACATCATGCATATGTCACCCCAAAGTGATGCATACTCATTGGGGATGTTGGCGGGGGGTGATGCTATGTTTTGTGAGCAAAACCTTTATGAGAGTATTAGCTTTTTTTTGCTCCAAACCCAAAGCATCACCCCGTTATGTCACCAACATACTGATGTCACTTCTGGATGACATAGGCACATCACATTTATTTCCAGCTTCTTGCCTTTTGGGGGGAGGTAGGAGGAATGCCCAAAATCAGGAGATCCCTACCTACCCCTATCAGGGAGGCTAGCATCCCGAAGAAGAACTCCAGTTTTAATCATTCCTTCTCATAAAAACATCCAGAGTAAGAAATGGAGCGACAGGACCTCTTTAAAAGAAAATACTTCACTCATCTGTGAGGAAGCTGTCGTACAGGCAGGAGTATATTCTCTGGCTGTCCCAGGTCTCTGCCCAGCAAGGCCTTACACTTCCTTACTCCTCGAGTAACCAACTTCCTTTGGGCTGCCATCAACTATCATTATAATTTTTGCTTGATGAAAGTCTAGTATTCCAACATTCTTACTTGTGTTTTCACTTAAGGGCTCAGCCTTCGTTTCACATCTCCTGCTTTACTCGCTCAAGCTAGCATGGGGACAAACAACTTGTACACTACGGGGATTATTGGATCGACTGTTGCCCCTCCTCTTTTCTTCTCCTTGACAAGTGTGATTGAATGGCCTCAGCCATAATTTAAAAAAAAAAAACAGTCTACCAATGTATGGAATTCAAAGCAATGTAATAAGAAATAAGCACACACAGCAATTTGAAATTAGATTACAGCCTCTGAGGTAGTGCAGGCCCAACCACTATCAACTTTGATATAAATAAATAAATTCTGGGCTGTAAGGTATTTTGCCACATTCCCACAAAAAAGTGGTAGAGGCAACAGGCTCTTTATAAGTACTGTTCTCATGCTGCCTCTGAACCTTAACACCCTCATAATTTAATGGACTGTGTGAAAAACAGGATTCATTAGAATGTATTTGTTTTGTTTCCTCCATAGAAGACCCCCCACTAGAGTTCCTCTATTTAAGCCAGGTGCTTGTTGACCCTAGCAGAGCATTAGCTCCTCTCTCTGGAACTGGCTCTATGTCAGCCAAGTTTGAAGACTCTAACTGCAGGGCCACAGTTGCAGCTGGTGATTCCTTCAGGTTTAAAATGGTTGTGGATCTGAGCAGAGATTCTCTACCCCAGACTTTCTCAACTTTTTTTCCCATTGAGAATCTCCTGAAACATTCTTCATGCTTTGAGAAACCCCAGAACTGACGCAATTGTGCCGAATATGGTTGGGAATTATTGCTGTGTACCTACCCATGTGGGGCCCTTCCCTTTCCCACTCCCTCCAGGCTCATCATTGGCCATTTTGGGAGGGTGTGGGTGGGTCAACATGACCACATATGTTCCTATCATCCAATAAATGTTTAACAATTTAAAAATACATTAAAATTTAATCAACCCCAAACCATTGGGGAAACCCTTTCAAGGCTGTCAAGAAACCCAAGCAAGAGTAAAAATTAGGGGGGGGGGGTAGAGCACTGTCAAAAATGTCACCTCTGGTTGTACCTGGAAATGATGTCACAATGCTGTTGGAATTCCCCATAGAGTTTTTACCATATATATTGGGGGAATTCCTAGGGCATTGTGAGAGGTACAACTGGAAACCATGCTGCTATTCCCACTGCAGTTTGCACCCCTTAAAGCAAAAAGGCCAGTTATCAGCCCTAAAAATCTTGCCCACTTGACTGTGATCTAACAGAGCAGCACTGATGGTAATGTGACCACACATATAACAAAGTTTCTTTCTATAGAATCAACATTCAGAACTCCATCGAATAATCATTGCCCTCCAGATCAGGATGCACATCCAGTAAACATAGTAAAGTAATACAATGTAAAAGGCAGATGTGAAAACTGATTTCTATCTACACTTCCAAATCTTACGCATGACACATATGTAGAGGCATGCATCTACATGCGTATCTCCTTCAGTGCCTCAACATGAGAAAGTATAAGTGGGGAATCCAGATGGATGGAAATAAAAAAGGAAAATAATTTAAGCTACAAAGTACATTCCAAAGTATAAGTATGTGTTCTATAAATTAAAATAAGAATATTGTAAGATAGAAACACGAATCATGGTTCCTGACAGGTCTGTTGTTCCTGACAGGTCTGTTGTTTTAATAGAGGCTTGGTGTGTGGGAATAGGCAGGTGAATCTTTTCATGACATGGACATTTTTAATTAATTTATTTCTGTTTCTAGACTGCTCCGCCCCACAAGCAGGCTTGGGGTAGTTTACAGCACACATCTGCATTACAACAATTTTAATAACATAATAAAACTTTATGAAATTTAACATTTCACTGCTTCTGCTATCACCATTGTCCCACTGGTCTTTCTGTTGCACCCACTGGTGAGATGTTATCCAAGGTATGTGTGTGTGTGTGTGGGGGGGGGTAGCCAAAGTAAAATGGAGGACATGAAGAGTAGAAGGGGATCTATAGTTGTTCCTCAGTCATCCTGACGTCAACCATAGGCCTGGTGGAAGAGTGCCATCTTATAGGCCATGTGGAACTTTGTTAGTTCTGCCAGGGCCCTGGTCTGTACTGGCAACTTGTTCCACCAGGCAGAAGCCAAGGCCAAGAAGACTCTGGCTGTGATCAAGCAAAATCTCTCTGGGGCCAGGGATCACCAACAACTTGGTATTTGCATGAAGCCTCTATTAAAAGGACACGTCTTTTCCCCCAGGAAGTTGGCAACTCCTAAAAATTAATACATGCGTCACATTTTTGCAGGTCCACCATTGTAAACTGTACATAAATAAAGAGTCTCTTTGAACATTGTGCTAATTTTGGAATACCCACTACAAAGAATAGTAGTGTAGCACCATGTAGTGTAGCACCTTGGCACCATGAGGAAATACTGAACCTACAGTTAAAGTCACACAGAAAATATAGTGACTGCAAACCTTTAAATTAAATTTATTATTATTATTATTATTTATTTGATTTGTATGACCGCCGCTCTCGGAAACCGGCTCGCGGCGGTTCACAACATTTTAATACAATACAATATATTAACCATTAAAATTCCCCATTAAAACCCCATTAAAACAATGACTAAGTCACAATGATGGCGATTAAAACTATTCCCGTACAGGCCCACTGGATGAGCAGAGGGAACGGAGGATAATTGGGCATAGGATGGAACACTCTGGGGAACCAGGTCAGTTTAGTACTGGCCTCCCCCCTCCGGGGAGAGGGGTCCGATCTTAGCCCCGGGCCATCACCCGGCCTTAGACAAACGCCTGGCGGAAGAGCTCCGTTTTGCAGGCTCTGCGGAACTCAGAGAGCTCCGACAGGGCCCGCAGCTCTTCAGGGAGCTCATTCCACCAGGTAGGGGCCAGGACCGAAAAGGCCCTGGCCCTTGTCGAGGCCAGGCGTGCCTCCCGGGGTCCTGGGATCATCAGCAGATTCTTACCCGCAGAGCGAAGTGCCCTGCGGGGGGCATAAGGAGATAGGCGGTCCCTCAAGTATGCAGGACCCAAGCCGCGTATAGTCTTAAAGGTTAGTACCAAAACCTTGAACCTGATCCGGAAACAAACTGGCAACCAGTGCAGCTGCTTCAGCAGAGGCTGAACATGGGACCTCCAAGATGATTTAGTGAGGACCCGTGCAGCTGCATTCTGTACCAGCTGTAACTTCCGGGTTAGAGACAAGGGTAGGCCCGCGTAGAGCGAGTTACAGAAGTCTAATCTAGAAGTAACCGTTGCATGGATCACAGTGGCCAGGTGTTCCGGGGGCAGGTAGGGCGCTAGTAGCCGAGCTTGGCGTAGATGGAGAAACGCCGTCCGGGCTACCTTAGTGACCTGGGCCTCCATGGAAAGTGAGGCATCCAGAATCACTCCCAAATTCCTGGCTTGGGGCACAGATGACAATTGTACCCCGTCCAGGCAGGGAAGACGCGCTTCCTGTTCCTGCTCCCTTCGGCCTAGCCAAAGGACCTCCGTCTTGGAGGGGTTGAGTCTCAGGCGGCTCTTCCTGATCCATCCAGCCACTGCTTCCAAACAACTGGCGAATTTTTCTGGGGGGAGATCTGGCCGGCCATCCATCAAGAGATAGAGCTGGGTATCATCAGCGTACTGGTGACACCCAAGCCCATAACTCCGTACCAGCTGAGCCAGGGGACGCATATAGATGTTAAATAACGTGGGGGAGAGCACCGCTCCCTGTGGCACCCCACATGGGAGTGCAAAGGAGTCGGATAACTCCTCCCCCACAGCGACCCTCTGTGATCTGTTCTCTAGAAAGGAGGATAGCCATTTAAGAGCCACCCTTCCAATCCCAGTATCAGCGAGGCGGTGAACCAAGAGCTCGTGGTCAACCACATCAAATGCGGCTGACAGGTCTAATAGCACGAGAATGGCCGACCCGCCCCGGTCCAGCTGGCGCCGGAGATCATCTGTCAGGGCGACCAGCACAGTCTCCACCCCATGGCCAGGACGGAAGCCAGACTGGTATGGATCAAGGGCCGAAGTTTCCTCCAAAAATGCTAGGAGCTGGTCCGCGGCGGCCCTCTCAACCACCTTGCCCAGGAATGCAAGATGCGATACCGGGCGGTAGCTGGCGGGGTCCCGCGGATTCAGCGATGGTTTTTTCAGAAGAGGGCGAACCACTGCCTCCTTGAGCCGCTGAGGGAATTCTCCCGATGTAAGGGAGAGGTTTATAATCTCCCTCAGGGGAACACCTATCCGTGGGTCGCTACATACCAGCAACATTTGGTCTATTGTGTGTAGAATAAATAGCTCCAGTGTTTTGTGGCATCCAGATAACGCAGAAATGTAGAAAGTGATACAGTCCAAGTGTAAATCTTATCATCATCTGATGCTGTCTTGTGCCTTTAAGAAACTTCAATCATTGTTTCTGCCTGGGGAGCTAGACCTTTTGCAGATGTTGGTCAGTGATTCTATACTGTTCCCTCGCAACGAAATCAATGCAAAGCTACCGATAACCAGGGCTGTTGGGAGACAGAGTCCTTTGGGACTTCATCACTGCATTCTTGTGTTCCTTCCTACTGCTCAGATTCTCACTGTGCTTATTCTCTTGTGCGAATTGTCTGCTGTGGGCTTTCTCTCTCCCTCCCCTGAGACTTCTGCAAAGCTAAACAGGGCCTCTAGTGTTTACTCTTTCCTCTGTTCCTGACCCAATCACCTGTTCAGGAGGCTTGCTATAGTAAATCAGGCTGTATGCCTTTGACACCTAACTTTAGCAGTTTTCTCTACCATTTCTTGATACCACAGAAAGCATCTGGAGGGAAATGGCTATTGTATTAGGGCTTTACAAACACGGGGCACAATTCACCCAAATTCAGGTACGTAAAGACTTAAAAAAAATTACATGAAGGGCAGATATGAGTATATGATTAACTCTTCCATTTTGATTTTGGGGTAGAAGAGTGAGGAAGGAACATGCCCCTGGTTTGACACCTTCTCAGAAATATTTTGCACGCCATTCTGTTCTGCACCTTATTAATTCATTCCTTAAAATACTTATTCCCCATGTTGTATATCATCAGTGGCAGTTCAAGTTTGGTCTTAAAATCTAGCATAATAATAAAACACAAATAAGAGCCAGCGGGTAAAACGGTGGTTAAGAGTGCACTCCATGAGCGTGTAGTGGTTAGGAGTGCGGACTTCTAATCTAGCAAGACGGATTCAATTCTGTGCTCCCCCACATGCAGCCAGCTGGGTGACCTTGGGCTCGCCACGGCGCTGATAAAGCTGTTCTGACTGAGCAGTGATATCAGGGCTCTCTCAGCCTCACCCACCCCACAGGGTGTCTGTTGTGGGGAGAGGAAAGGGAAGGTGACTGTAAGCCGCTTTGAGCCTCCTTCGGGTAGGGAAAAGCGGCATATAAGAACCAACTCTTCTTCTTCTTCTTCTTCTTCTTCTTCTTCTTCTTCTTCTTCTTCTTCTTCTTCTTCTACATTTGTCAGTTCTTGTTCTGAATGTATCTCAATGTGTATTTCTATTTGCAATATTTAAAAATATTGTGTTAGGCTCTATGCATTTTCTTAGGAGCATATTTATTTTCATTATAGTAATTTACACTGAAGAAGATTTAAAAATCGGAATAGACTTGTTCATGCTGGTGTGAAACAAACAGAAGAAGGTGGTAAGCTGTTTGCATGGTGATGCTGCTGTGGAATACAGATTAAAGAATACCGACATAAAAGATCATTACTTTGAAGTCACCTCTATTGAACTCAACAATAGTACAAATTTACGTATCTTACTGCTTAGCCTACATGGGGGGAGGGGGGTTCTGTGACATTGCTTGCTTAATGCTCATAGAGTTTAAATATACAAAGAAGTATAGCACCAGCTTCTTAAGAAGAAATATTTTTATCGAGAATTGAAACTTTTTCAATAGAGAGAGAAGATAGTCCTAGCTGTCTAACTGTTCTTTATCTGAAGGCAAACAGGGAGGAAGTATGTTCAAATGCGTAAAAGGATGACACAAGATCTGGGATCTTTTTATTTCACTAGGGCTGGTTCTGCATGGGCAGAAAAGGCTGGGAGGATGGTCATATAGTAGCAGGGCTAATCCCCACTTCCACATGACTTCACTGCCAGGGAGGGCCTCTCCCAAGCCCAGCACATGTTAGCGCACTATTGTCCTGCTTTAAGGGAATGCGGAAAAGTGGTCCTCAACCTTCCTAATGCCACGATCCTTTAATACAGTTCCTCATGCTGTGGTGACCTCCAACCACAAAATTATGCAAGTGTTTTTTCACAGAAATTAAACCGAAACTGACCAATGACTTGAAGATCCATTGTAGATAAATTGTTTTTTTTCTGCGGGGAGGCAGTGCTGGAGTGGAACACGCTGCACGGAGAGTAGGCGCACCTGGAGAGTCTGGGCACACACCTGCAGGAGCTGCGCCATGCCTGGAGCCCTCGCAGGACACTGTACTGCGCTGGAGGCGCTGCTAGAGTGACTGGTGGCCAAACGCGGGCACCTGCAGGAACAGCAGCAACCGTGGCAGCACCCCCCTGGTCAAGCTGCTCACCCTGCCACAACCCCTGTAAAAGGGTTGTTCAACCCCCAAAGGGGGCCAAACTCCCAGGTTGGGAACCACTGTCTTAGACACTCCAGGGGCCAATGGGGCCTGGTCCAGCAGAGGCCCGTGTGACTGTGGGTCTCTTTGTCTTACAGAGGCCTGGAGGGGACAAAAAATGCCCCACTCGGTTCTGTGGTGCTTCATGGTACCACAGGACATAATGTGGCTTTTTTTTTTTTTTTGCAGGAAGGTGGGATTGCATTCTCACGCAATCCCACCTTCCTGCAAAAAAGAAAATAGCCCCCCCACACACACACACAGCAGAGGCTTCCCTTCTGATCTGCATCCATGGGGATGCAGAAATCCAGGGCCACTGCCAAAATGTGACCTCCATGGAGACCCGGGAAGCAGCAGAGCATGCAGCTCCACTGCAATGCACTGGTGGTGGCCCACAGTGGTGCTCCTGGAGCAGAATTACCCTAGGAGTGTAAACAAGATTAACAAAACCTGGGACTCCTTACACCTCAGAGGTGTTAACTAATGAATAGCTTTACCCCACTTAGATTTGAATTTTGCATTTCATCCTGTACTTCTTCTAATATTTGACCACTTGAGCCTGCTATTTGTTTTGTTCTTCATAGACCTTTTGTGCACGGTGACCACTATGCAGGGCGGCTGCCATTTTGTTGCGGCAGGGCAGGATGCCCCGCCATTCCCCATGTACACACGGGGCGGGGATCTCCTGTGTACGCCAATGCCCCGGGGTAGTGCATGCACATGTGCTGCGCCGGGGCCGGGAAGCCGGGGTGTGGGGATGGAAATCATGATGTACCATGATAACCTCTCAGAATATTTTGTTATAATTCCCGAGACATACAATGCAAAACAAAAATCAAAAAAAGGAACACAACCCAACCTTAACAGGTAGGTACTCGGAAATTGAACTGTACAATAAAATAATGAAAAAATGTTGATTATTTATTATAGTGCACAATTAAAAACAGAATAAAAACTACATAAAAACTATACAGAACTAACAGCACATAAGACCAAATGCGTTTCGACCCTACTAGGTCTTCCTCAGTAGTCAGAACTGTGACAATACACTCTATATAAGCTACGGTGGGGGCAGGGGGACGCCTGTGTTGGCTCCGCGGAGCTTGCAGGGGCATGTGGTGTCCCTACAGTGGCACGGTAGGTTGGGGCCGGGCAGGCCAAAAGGCCCGGTGCTGGCAATTATGCACGGCGCCGGCCCACCCAGCCCCTGCCAGCGCCCATGGTATCCTGGGACCACAGAAGTTCCCGCATTCTGATAATGTGGCCCTGGGCCGGGCCATGCCCGCACTGGCGGTGGGGGTGCGTGTGTGTGCATAATCAGGGATTTTCCCCAATGCCCTGCCACCGCTAGCGCGGTCATTCTGTCCCATGCATAATGGGTCATACTCCTACATAGATGTTTGTGCACTGCCCACTCATTTCATGTGGGCTTTAATCCTTGGCAGTTTATGCTGAAATAAAACCTTGTTGGTCTCTCAGGTGTTCATATATGGTGCCTTTTTGCTACAGCACATGAATATCATGACCCTTCTGGAATCAAGTACTCTGCGTTATCACCAGTTGCAATTGCTGTCAACGTATGTTTTGCTTGTCTGGATATTTTTCAGTTTTGCACAGAAATGTCACAAACCAGGCATCTTAACACAATGATCACCTTTTCTTTTTTTCCTCTCCTTCTCACTGTATATAAACAAATCCTACTGACTGAGGGTTTATTTCACTGCATTTGACCAAGCGAACTCAGGCCTGTGAGAGCTTACGCTGCTACAATAAATGAAGGAGCCCTGGGGCTTTTCTTTTTGAAAATTAGAAGCACCAAGGTCTTGGTGTCAAGCTCACAAAAGCCAAGGCAAACAAGGAAAACACAGAATACCAGGAATGTAAATCAAACAGCAATTTCCCTGCCCACACACTCTGTACCGTATGAACAGTATTAATATGAAACAAATGCCTCTTCTTTTCCTTTGGAAGTCAGGCGCATTTGCTGCAGTAGCAAGTTTGCTAGCAAGCTGATGGATAATACTGTGTTGCCGAGGGAAAGCACACCATATCCTCAAAGAGTCAACTCTTCACACAGTTTCGGAAGAGGCAATAAAACTTGCTCTGTTTCACATTTGGAGCTGCAACTGAGCCTGGCCCTTATGTGTACTGAGCCAGCAGGGCCATTGGGAAGGAAGAAGAAATGGTCACAGAACAAGGGAGTAACGGTACTCCTTCTGGCAATGTTTATCCTTCCATTTCCATTTCCATTTCCATTTCTATTCAGTCCTTGTAGGAGTTAATGTGGTGTAGCAATTAGAGAGTCTTGGATTAAAATCTCTTCTCTGCTAGGAAGCTGAAAGGGTAACACTGGGCTAGTCACTGTTGCTCTGTATATGTGGCCAAACATGTATGCACCTTGTGAGTAGGAGTGGGACCACTGGCCTTGGACATTTGCACATATAGTTAAATGTCCCCCAACAAGTCCTGCATGCATACAAGTGTACACATTGAAGTTTTTTACACAATTGTGTGCAAAGAGCACAGGAACATATACCTGTACATGTATAGGGCTTGCTGCAGATGTTTAACTGTAAGTACATGGAGAAAGCCAAATGGGTGTGATCCTCATCTCTGTGTGCTCAACAAGCACTGCCAGATCGCCAGGATTAGCAGGAGAACTCCTGCTGGAAACCCTGCTGTCACTCAGGGGTCCAGCAGGGAAAAATATGAGGGAGAGGATCACCAGAGCAAGTGTCTTTACTCTGTTGAGCAGCCTTCTATCATTCCCCCAAGATTCTATGATGAAACCATGGAGTTCTGTCTTACTGCTAGAGCACTGTCCCTATGAGATGATGACATTCCTAGGTCATGTTAAAGTGATATTATGTTGTCTCTACTGATGTCATGCTTGCTTCACCATTAAATCTCTCCCGCTGGGTGCCTGCCTTGGGCTAACAACCCTAGCTCAGAGTGTACCACTCAGCTGCCACATTACAGGATTTATCCTCAAGATAAAATGGGATGGCACTGTGGACACCGAGCTCCTTGAGAAAGGGTGGGTGTGATACTGACCCTCACCAGCCAACTGTACTGGCTTCCATGGGCAGGAGTTAATATGAGAGATCCTTGCTGGGGCAAAAGTTAAGGAAATGTTGTCAGGAGGTCTCTGAAGGAGGGATCCATGGGTAAGGTGACCAGATTTTAACACTTTACTAGTTTTTCTAGGACAAATGAAAGTTCAAATGGCTATCAGCACCTGGTCCTGGACCCTGGAGGGAAGGAACATCCTACAGGGAAAAGGCAACAGTCTGAGCAGGATGAGAAAGAGTTGGGGTGGGGATGGAGAAGCTATGGGCAGAAACTGCAAAGATCCTTCTGCCTTGAATAAGAGTGAGGGGTGCGTGTTAAATATGTCTTTATAAATAAACAAATATAAACACCAACTGCAACTTCAAATTAAACTAACTAGCTAACTAGCTAACTAGCTAACTAGCTTCTTCTGGAGGTTTCATGAATCAAGGGTCATTTTTTAGAAGGCACTTCATAAAGAAAAGAGTTGCAATTTTAGCAAGAGTAATTGGATTGGATACTACAGAGTCATTCTTCTAAAGCAGATGTTTCCCTGCACTGGAAGGAGAATTCCTCTGGTGCAAGAGGCTCCTCTATCAATGAAAGGCACTCTTTGTATCCTAAGAAGTTTCATTTTGTTTGAGAAATACACCTTCACTAGTGGACCAGATCCATGGGATGCAACTCATTGACCATGTGCTTCCAGAAGTGGTGCTTTTGCAGAGCAGCATCAAATATGATGGTTCTAAGTGTCCAGTCACTTGTTTGTTTGCCTGATGACAGTACAGGATCATGACTAAAGGTGAAACTTTACAAGAAAGTTGTCCAGACCCTTTGTACATCTGTACCCTGAGCAATTTCTTGTCCTACTGGCCTCCTGTTGAATTCATCACCTATTCGGTGACATCTGAAGCCTCCCATTGTCTTCTGTGCTGTAACCCCCAACTTTAATGTATAACCATCCGAAATGTGGCTTGAGCTCTAATTGAAATCTTCTAACTGTGCACCCATGTTCAAACAAAACTATCCATTCCATTTGTTTAAACCTGTAAAATAAAAAAGGATTGAGTGCACAAAGGATCTCTCATTTCCTAAAATGTTTCTTCATCTCATTTCTGTATTTTTAAATCCATTAAAACAACCCATTACATCTCTTGAAAGCCATTTCCTCGCCTCTTGTCATTTTAAATTTGCAAGTTCAAAATAGGTGGCTGTAAAATTATACTGCTTGTATGGAGGGTCTTTTTTTTTTTTTTGTAATGATATCTTCTCAGGTAATGAAAAATAGGGGTAAGCTCCATCAAGTGAGTCATAAGATAATGCCAAGCAATTCTCTGCCTGAACTCAATGTGAAGAGGCTTTGCTGATCAACCCTTAAAAAGATTTTTTTAATTGATGTGAAGAGAGGCATATAGATTTCTCAGTCTGCTCCTCCCTATTTCTTTCCTCTCCTGCCCTGCCGAGGCTGTTAATCAGGGCTCTTCATATGCCAAACCAGAATATTGCTTCTGTAATTTACCCAGGGATTTTTTTTTGGGGGGGAGGGGGAGGAAGCAAGAGGGAAGTATGCACTTTGTGATTTATAATTTTTAAATGGGTCATTTAAGATGTGCAATATATGAAATAATTATTCAGGATGGCAATAATTTTCTTGAATGTGATGTTAATGCAATCAACCATTTATTGAAGTGATAACAGGCTAGGCTATTAACTAGTAAACAGGTAATTAAGTGTCTAACTATGTGGTCAAAGCATCATGACAGAGAAATGAGTGTTCTTGTTCGGAGTGAAGTGCCTGTAGAAAGCTAAATATGTTGTCATTTATGTTGTAGTTTTTCTGTCTTTGGCCTTCCCTACAAGGGCTTTGTCATGAAGATCTCAAAGTCCTTTCATCCATACCTGCTCAATGCTACTAGTAGGAAAGTACACCCTGCTGATTTGACTCCTGTCCTGTTTACTAGTTGTGGAGAGGGAGCTGAGTTTTCAATGGTCTGTCAACTTGTTTGGGACTTTAGCAAGTTGTTTCAATTGTTCCTTCCTTACAGTATAGCACAGCACAATCATCTTTCTGCATGTGTGCTCCCCATTCTACTTCTCCCCCTATGTTTTTGCACATATGCAATTGTGCAAAACCCCAAAGCAAACTTCCTCAGCAGTCTTTTGAGTTATTTGCTGCTCAGCTAAACACCCACACCTGATCAGCATAGTCAAACACATTTAGTGAAATTGATAAAAAGATCTGCTACAAACTTCCTATCATTTATAAAAATAACTGGGAATAATGAAGTCACTTGGTATTTATTATTCTTTATTTATCATATGGCATGTGTGTGTGGCTGAAAAATGAGAAGGCATTTTACATTATGTTACAACTCAGTTGTATATAAAATTTATCATCATAGCTTGAGAAACCTAACCAGTAGAGATTTCTGGGAAATGTAGTTTGGTAAGTGAGGAAATAATTCACTCCTATTACCCCCAAGCACATGTGATTTGCCAACAAAAGAAGATGAATATAGATTCAGCCAGATACTCTTAAGAAAGGGATTCTACCTCAACTGAATCTCCCAAGAAACTAAAATCTCATCAATTATATAGGAAAATTTCAGGGATAAGAAATGGATGACTACTTTTCTTTCTGACATGCACCTATCAAGTCCTTAAAGATGGATTTTGAAAAGCCAGACAAGCTTACTCTAAGATAATACACATTCTTCATGTGGTTTTAAAAAATTATTTATAGTCTTCCTTTCTCATTGAGACTCAAGTGCAGATTGAGACACAGTGCAGAATAAGCCAGTCAATAAAATGAGACATTTAATAAGCAATGTAGTAATACTGGGATTACAGCACTTTGAAACAACACATAGCATATTAGATGTGTGTGAAACAATGAATAACTAAATATAAAACTAAAGCAGTGAAACTAGGATTATACATACTGTACACAGTATACATAAGGTTGTGAGTGTCCTGCATAGTGCAGGGGGTTGGACTAGATGACCAAGGAGGTCCCTTCCAACTCTATGATTCTATACTATATATACTAGTATACTTAATAGTCTCAGGCTTTATAAAAGTCCCTTCCTGAACCATTTGGTAATAATGTATTCTTATTAACTTTCCAAAGATGCCTTCTTGAACAATTCATTTTATATACTTTGAGCAATGACATAAACATGGGACTCTTTCTGACCACCATTCCACAAGGCTGAGACCGCAAAAGAGAATTCTCCAGCAGTTGTTCATCTTCTCCATTTGTAGGAGATCATCCACAGTAGGTGCTCCTCATATGAGTGGAGATGTCATGGCAAAGCATAGGAGGAGAGAGTCTAAGGACATGAAAGGCTTTGTAAGTGACAGCCACTACCTTGAACTGAACCCAGTAACTGATGGACAGCCAGTGGAGTGACTGCAAAATGGGTCTGATATGTATGCTCCAGTTATCTCCCAATTGTTTGCAGATGCATCCACTTGTTTCTTCCACAGCAGTGCTGAATCTAGTGTAATCCTTTGATTTTTATTTGAGTCAATAAGAATCATATGAACCCCACTGAAGGTGGGAAGCACAATGTCCTTTAAAAACCTCCACCCTCCCAACCAACATTACCTCCATCTTGTTGGAGGGTCCATTTTGGTTTACTAGCTATTACCTCTTTAACCACGGCTCTCTGCTGCATCACCAGGAGATTTGGATAGAGAGGTGCACAGCTCAGTATCATCTGCATAGTGATGACACCTAATTCCCAAACTATGCATGATTTCTCCTAAGGGATTTAGCATCCTGTACATGATCAGTGGGAACCACTCTTTCACATTGACAAGTTTCAGCAAGGGGTGCGATCAATTATTAAGTAAATACCAAGTGGAGTGAATTTCCCCCTTCCACGGCCCCAACTATTCTTGGGACAAAATTCCCACTGTAAACAGATGAGGTAACATCTATGGACATCTGGAGGACCACAGGTTGACTACCCCTGCTATATATCAGGGCAGGGGTAGTCAAACTGCGGCCCTCCAGATGTCCATGGACTACAATTCCCAGGAGCCCCTGCCAGCATTCGCTGGCAGGGGCTCCTGGGAATTGTAGTCCATGGACATCTGGAGGGCCGCAGTTTGACTACCCCTGGATCAGGACATGGCACTATCTGCATGTGGATTTCCTAGAAACACTTGGGTGGCTATTGTCAGAAAAGAAATCTGCACTGAAATCTGCACTTATGATTTTATTGTTGATTGATTGATCATTGCTCTAAATATGCCATTTCATAATTCAGAGTTGAAAGAAAGAAAGAAAGAAAGAAAGAAAGAAAGAAAGAAAGAAAGAAAGAAAGAAAGAAAGAAAGAAAGAAAGAAAGAAAGAAAGAAAGAAAGAAAGAAAGAACATTGCTGTGGAGAAAGAATACACAGCGAGTTCCATGATTTCTTTTAAAAGACACTTTTAATATGACAATTATCATTATTTCTGATTTTTCCACTACATAAGTGACAGCAAAATTATCATGTCTGTAACTGCATATTTAGAGCCTATTTCACCATCCCTAGAGTAAACAAAGGGGGAATTACCTAATCCCTGTCTGCGGCTTCCTAGAAATTCTGTCAAGGAGTCAAGCTGTTGGATCTATTTTTCTTTATTATATTTCCCTTTTTTAAAAATAGCGCTAGCGAGAATAAACAGAGCTGCTGTTCTCAAGAGTACGGGAGATTGTACTCTGCTTTTCTCTGTCTTTGGGACATCCTCCTCCAATTGCTGCTTTGGTTTAGCCTGGCCATCCTTCAGCATAATAAACGGTCAATAAATAATGAATGAAATAAAAGCCTTTCTTCCACTTTATTAAATGATGGAGGAGTATAATAGGCTGATGCTGGTGAGAGTCGTCCATCACAACTGCACAGATTCTATAGATCCATTCAATTTACTTCCTTTCCTAATTTTCAGACTTCAGAGGACAGAACTTAGATCTTTTGATTGTACATGGGCTGTATACTTTGCAGATGTCTGGATAAAATAGCTGTAGCTGGTAGCATCAACTTCATCAACCTCATCAAGCTTCACAGGTTGCATCTTAGAATGACATTCTGCTAAGCAAGGAGGTTTGCTTCAGTGGAAGGAGCCTAGATTAGGGTCTAATTACATAACACCTTATTTTTAGGTACATCACTGGGTCCACCACAAGTCCTAACAAGTTAACATGCACTGGGAAATCCTTGCTGGAACTTTGATTCTCAGATGCATGAGGGCTAATTCAAATTAGAGGGGATATGGGACTTCAACGTAATTATTTTTGGACCTAAAATGCCCTGGGGAATCACTGTTTACTCTCCCAGTAAGGGTATGTGTAACCTACTGATACACATGTAGCCTATTAGTCTGTGTAGAACACCAGCAGACAAAAAGCCATTATAATTTACCACACCAATTACTGGACTACTCATAGACATTTAACAAAAAAACCCCCACTGAAGTGAATATAGATTACAATTTAGAACTACTAGGAAAACCAGACTGGAGATCTTGGAGTTGTAGTAGATAGCTCAGTTTGAAATCTGAACACTTGCTCAGGATTTCATACAGGATAGACAAAGTCTATCTCATCAGCATGGTCAGAGACACCTCCTGCTTTCCTTATATCCAGACAGAGTTCAGAACTTAAAAGCTTACACAATTTTTTGTGTTCTTTTAGCTGGTCCTAATCTAAAAGCTTTTGGTTAATGCAAAATGGAGATTTTGAGATCATAGTCCAATGCTCTAACAATATACCACCTGTAGCACCATCAATGCATATGCACCAACATTACAAGACAGGGAAGGAGTATGGGGAAAAGGAGTATTTCCTCAAAATATTCATAATTAATCACCCACTTCTGAATTAAACCAGAGAATTCATCCATGATTTCCTTTAACAGGATTGTCAGTGCAATTTATGTAGTCAACCACAGCTACACCTGAATAATATGAACCAGGTAAGCCCGTAGTATTTTTGAGGAATATACAAGGTGACCTACATAACGCTCCTTAGGCTTATCCCTGCAATTCAGTAAATCATGTTCCAACAACAGTTTTGGCCTTTCTCCAATACCTCGTAAATCTTTCTGAATACTACAACCAGCCTGACTTCACACTTGACATAACAGGACACAGATGAGGCAAGAAACTTCCTTTAGATTTACATCAGTTTCAATCAAGGTGGGATCAACTAGAATGTTCTTTGAGTGAACATCTTGCTGTATGATTTTGTCACTATCACTGAGCAAGGAACATGAAAATTTACCTCTCTGAGTATTTATGCAGATATCTGTGCATGCATACACACAGACACAGAAGAATATATAGTGTATTTTTTTTAATGAAAAGGCTGGCAAGGGTTGAGGATTCAAACCTGAGTTGATTCTGCACTTACTTTTTTTTCTGTTGTGGATCCTGCTGAATTCAGATTGATTTGAACTCAGGCCTTCCTCTACCCCCCCCCCCCGCCCACTGAAACAGAAAGTGTTCTGCACTCGATTGGGGAAGCTCGGGAGGGGTGAGCCAAGCGCAGCAGGAGCCTCTTTTCTTGAATAGGGGGGGGGAGGATTGGAGACACCAGAGGGGGGGGAACCAAGAGGCAAATCTCTGCTGAGAGAAGTTAGGGCTTCTGGAGTGCAGTTACTTTAAGGGAAGCCTTGCAACCGGGAACCAGGAAGACTTTGAACTGACACCCTGGCCAGTCAGGGAAGACTCCTTTGCTACAGCGTTGGAGGCACGAGGCAGAGTTAATTCGCAAACAGCAAAGAGTTGCACATTTACTGATGCTGATTTTTCAAATATCGAGGTTTATATCCACTTCTAGATATCGCAGGATAAAGGTAGGGTTACTCTGGGTCAATCATACATGTTGCACAGGGGAAATTTAAAGAACCCAAAATCAAAATGCAAACCGAATTCAGTGTAAACAGGAGGGATTCATTCAAACAGGGACTGGGTAAAAAGCCCTGCAGACTACACCCTGGAGTCTCCTTAGTCCAATGCTCTAATCACTACACTAGATGTTGATGTAGGTACAAGTGATCCCAGTCCTTTCTAGTAGGTACCTGTGACCATTGTGCACATCTGCACAATGCTCGTGATTGCAGTGGTAGCTTGGAAAAGAAAATGTTATTATTTTATTTAACAATTAAAAAAAATGAAAGTAGAACTGGGGCATAATCAACTTTCAACCATTAAATGTTTCAAAGTAACATAAATTAAATTGCAAAGATAAAACAAGATCCTATCCAAGCCTGAAATACAATTCTATAATATATATATTAAACAGAATTCTAGCATTGCAAAGCAAATCAGAAGCATCCAGGACAATCTTGATAAAGCATCTTCAGGGCGTTGTGCTTAAAGTTTATGATAACAGTCTGAAGCAGTTAATTCTAATGACTGTTTGGCAGACATCAAACCGCATGATTAATGATTTACCTGTTCAATTTCACTCTAATTTGTCAGTGAGAACATTTGGAAAATGGAGACTTCTACGTTTTTTTCCCCCTTCGGGCTTCAGCAAACAGATAACAACTGGATGTAGCACTCAAGAATGTAAAAAGCTAAGAAGAGACATGCTGGACCAGATCAGTGATCCATCTAATCCAGCATCCTGTCTCGTGCAGTAGCCAACTGGGTCCTCTGCAGAACTAACAACAGGAGATAGAGCATGAGGCCTTTCCCTGATGTTGCCTCTTGGACTGGTATTCAGAAGATTAGTTCCTCTGAACATAAAGATTTGCCTTAGTTACCATGGCTGGTAGCCACTAAGACTTTCTCCACATGAGGGGGAAAGGCTGGGCCAGCAACTGGCAGCGGGGCTAATCCCCACTTCCAGATGACATTGGTGCCAGCTCAGCCCTGGCTTAGGCCTAGCCTAAATCAGGCCACTGCAAGGGAACACAGATTCTTCCAGCATTCCCTTCCCTGCTCCGTGAGCCATCGGGGCCTATGTCAGCCCATGCCTGTCTGGCAGGTAAGAGTCCGGCCTTCCAGTGCTGGCTCCTCCCACTGCCCTGGGCTGATTACGGTGTCTTGAGAAGCCCCCAACCCCCCAGGCAAATTGGCTTCCCTGCCAACAGGCTCCTTCTCATGCCCCTAAACTGCAGTTATGATAACATATTAACATGCACACCATTCACAAAATCAACTTTCAACAACCATTGTAAAGGGTGGGTGGGAGGAAAGCTGTTCCACAGGACCTCAAGACGAGAGTCTGGGCCTGCGCATGTGGCACCTTATAAAGATGCCACAGACCCCACCTACCCCCCACTGTAACATATGTTGTTCCCATTGAGTGTGCTGACTTTGAGGGCTGCCAGGACAGGCACATCTTCTTACCAGACTCCTGTGGCATCAACAGATGGCCCCGGTAAGTCAGAGCTGCATTTTGCAATAATATCAAAGTTATTATCTAGTAAAATCCCAAGTCAATGTTACTCTGCCCAAACCTAATACCAGGAACAACACTCTATGTCAACTGGTAGCACAACAACAGAGGTGAGATAGTTCTCAAGAGGGATTGGTGAGATTATAATGTGGTCCTGCAAGTGTTTACAAAAGACTCATCCCAGGAGAAGTGTTCAGAGATACAAAACATATCAAACACATAGCGAAGTCTGATACTTGGAACAGAAGAGAGAGAGATCCTGCTGTCTTGAAGATATATAAAAGGTTACTCTGTGGTGACACTCCCTTTTTTCTTGAATACCAGATGGAGTTAGATGGAACAGAAAATATAGATGCCAATATCTTCCATTTGCTGGAAAGGTGCTTATAGGAATGGTGACCATGCAAGCTTATATGATCCTGGGAGACATGGATTATCTAGATCTATTTCAAGGTTCTCAAGATTCTCTAGAGAGCCAGTTTGGTGTCGTGGTTAGGAGTGTGGACTTCTAATCTGGCATGCCAGGTTTGATTCCCCCGCTCCTCCCGCACATGCAGCCAGCTGGGTGACCTTGGGCTTGCCACGGCACTGATAAAACTGTTCTGACCGAGCAGTGATATCAGGGCTCTCTCAGCCTCACCCACCTCACAGGGTGTCTGTTGTGGGGAGAGGAAAGGGAAGGCGACTGTAGGCCGCTTTGAGCCTCCTTCGGGTAGGGAAAAACAGCATATAAGAACCAACTCTTCTTCTTCTTCTAGATATAGGTCTCATTTTGGTATGGAAATGGGCTTCATCCCTGACTGGTAACTTCTGACAGGAGGGCTGGGAGTGCATCCCTGCATATTCTCGAGGACTTCTGGGCAGCTTTTAATACCACCAGCCATGGTGTTCTTCTGGAATGACTGGCAAAGCTGAGGGTCAAGGATTCCACACTCCAACCAGACTGATAGGATTCTTATCCTAATTGATTGCCACTTTCAGATGGCTGGGGAACTGCTCCTCAGCCCCATGACATTTATGTTATGGGGTTCCACAGAGCTGATTTTGACCCTCCATGCTACCTGCCAGAGCCAGTGTGGTGTAGTGGTTTTAAGAGTGGTGACTTCTAATCTGGTGAGCCAGTTTGATTCCCTTCTCCTCCACATGCAGCCAGCTGGGTGACCTTGGGCTCGCCACATCTCTGATAGTGCTGTTCTCACAGATTAACAATGAAAGGGCTCTCTCAGCCTCACCTACCTCACAGGATGTCTATTGTGGGGAGAGGAAGGCGGTTATAAGCCGCTTTGAGATTCCTTTTGATAGATAAAGCAGGGTATAAAAACCAGCTTCTTCATTGGGAGAAATTATCCAGAAATGTAGAATGAGGTATCAATGGAGTAGC
Organism: Paroedura picta; assembly: GCF_049243985.1. Classification (NCBI taxonomy): domain Eukaryota; kingdom Metazoa; phylum Chordata; class Lepidosauria; order Squamata; family Gekkonidae; genus Paroedura; species Paroedura picta. The sequence goes on from NC_135369.1 coordinate 158,313,029, forward strand.
AAACTCCTGGTGCCATCACCAAAAAGTCCGTTTGCACGCATGACCATCAGACAAACCTCCGATAACAGTAGAACACAGAGCACAGCATCTTCAGCAGGCCTGTGAACAGTCTCATATTAAAGAAGATGATCCTTGAAATAGGTTGGGCCAAAATGTTTAAAGCTCACAACTTCAATCTGGACATGAAAACCAAAGGAAAGCTGGTGATGCTGGATTGCCCTTATGAGCAGGGGGCTAGCATGGTAGGAACTTTTGAAGATAGCTGCATATAGACCCCCGGGTTGAGAGCCACTGCTGTAACCTGATCTTGTCAGATCTAGGAAGCTGAGCAGGGCTGGTACTTGGATCGGAGACCACTAGAGAAGATTCTGCAGAGGAAGGCAAACCATTCCTGCTTCTCATTTACCTTGAAAAGCCACTTGCTGGTTCTGTCATAAGTCATTGCAACTTGACGGCGCCTACTTACGTAACTGAAGGCAATGCAGGCTTGCTTGATCGACATCAGGGCCCACACTAGCCAAGGAGGATTTGTCCTTCCTATCAAAAAAGAAAGTAAAGATCTAGATCAGCAAAACTGTTCTCTTTTTCCTCATATCTGACTGTATAATTAAAACTTGGAGGAGAAAAAAAAATGAACAAAAAAGGAGGGGCCAAGAGAGACACAGATGTTTCCCTCATATGTAACTCAAACAACTTTAGAGTGTCCTAACTGTGTCTAGGCTATGAATACATTTCATGCTTCACTCACTAAGAATTAGCATTAAAAGTCACCACAGTGAACATGGGGAATGGGATGAATTTCAGTCTGCTGCACAAACCAGCCACTTATGTTGTTTGATGTCAGCTGCAGTCACATCACAGCAGACATCTTTTGCAAGACTAGCAAAAGAGGCGTCATTTTTGACATGGCTGCCTGTCCCTTTTCCCGGCTCAAGTGACAGGATTCAGAGCACTCTTCCTGTTTCTCGCTGTTAGATACAAACTCAGGTGCAGGGAGGATTTTCCCTGGCTCCTCTTTGAAGGATGTCAGATCGGCTCCGTTTCTCTTTGCAAAAAAAATGGCTCCTTTGGACTTGCTGACACTTCAGCATGTCATACAACATTGCAGTTCAGACAACAGATAGCACTTTGGGGATGTGGAATCACTAATCTAGATGAAAATTATGAATAAAAAATAAGAGTATGGATGACTACACGCCATCAGGGGATGGATACACAGTGCAACATTATAAATTCCCGGTAAATTACCTCTCAGGTACAGCTATAGTAAATGATACCCCAGATATGATACCTGATGTGCAATTTTTTAATCTCAGGATCTCTAAAATGTAGGTATCCTGATCCTTGCAGGTATGTCCCAGGATGTTCATAGAGTTACCCCCTGCCCCATCATTCTGGTTCATTTTGCCTGCCCTGCATCATTCCAATTTACTTCTACTTCACTATGAAAAAGAACAGTGATGCATTAATAGTAATCAGGATGGGAAGCTTCAGTAGATTTACACAGGAAAAAAACAGTTCTGTAAGAGTTACATGATTTTCTGAAGCTGCAGAATTCCATTTTCTTGATGGCTTTGGTGACCTTGGCATGTGCTTGAAGTACTTTGGGTTGTTAAAACTCAAACTGTGATAGGCTTGTTCTAGCACCTGAGAGGAACCAGGTTTGTTTTAAACTAAATCTTTCCCTCAATTACGAGGTGCTCTTAAAGTTCAAATGGTATAGGAACGAGCTTGCTGCCATGAGCTAAGTTTTGTGGCGTATGAATAAAATATGGAGATCACTGAGGCAGGATTTTTATTTAGACAACACAGAAGATTTATTTATTTACTGGTTAGTTTATAGTTTGAGAGAACAAATCAGCAGCACAGGTTTCCAGGTAGATAAAGGAGAAACCTGACTGAGTTATGTTTTCAATGTGTTGTTTAAATTTTCTTTAATGTTCAGGCACAATCAGGTCTTTACTGATTAGTGGCTGGATAGGATCCTCTCTTTGGTCACCTCATGAGAAGGAAGGACTCCCTGGAGAAGAGCCTAATGCTGGGAGTGATTGAGGGCAAAAGAAGAAAGGGACAACAGAGAATGAGATGGCTGGATGGGAGTCACTGAAGCAGTCGGTGCACACTTAAATGGACTCCGGGGAATGGTAGAGGACAGGAAGGCCTGGAGGATCATTGTCCATGGGGTCACGATGGATCGGACATGACTTCGCAACTAACAACAACAACAACAGGATCCTCTCACCCACATAGGAGTCTACCCATACCAGCCTGCCCTTTCCCAGCAGCCAAACTAAATTGTACAAAGTCTGTTCATTACCAGAGATGGGGCTAATAATCGGATACTCTATTCTCTCCCAGAGGTAGAGGTAAACCACTCTGCCACACTACCAAGCTACCCTTCACTCTGTCTGCCGTTTTACTGAGGCAGACCCCAAAAATATCACTGCACTCCCCCTAAGGCAGACCTGAACTCTGTCCTGCTGAACTTCCCTCCAATCTTCCAGTGCCATCCTTAATAGGGACTGGATGGTGGAACAACATTCCCATAGGATCAGCTAATTGGCTGTTTTATCCCCCTTCTGAGGCAAGATAGACTCCTGTCCATCACCATAACACATTTTCCTGAATATGTAGCACAGTTGTTCTGTGGCCAGTCTTTCAGCAAAGCCAACCAATTGTTGTTTGTTGTTCCCCGTTTTAGGTCAGCCTGGGTGGTAGGCATCACACAATTTTAAAAGGTACATCTATTTAGACACTGGCATTTTTGACCGAGTGGACTCAAACCCTGTCCATTTCACCATAAACACTGCGAGAAACCTGCAACAAAACAGAGTTTGTTCTCCTGGCCTAACTAAATTCCTAGTACAGCATTTCCTTCACATTTGTAACACCTGGTCTCCTTTATATGTGGAATATAATTATTTGGGTGTTGAAAAGCAGCGATCCTACCTAACTTGCTATCCCCTTGACAGAGAATAAAATCAAGGTCTCTGAAGTGACTAAGCCCTTAATGCTTTTTGTTCTTTATTCATTTTCCACCTCAACTGATATCTACAACAGCAATAGCCCTCCAACGGTAGGGAGTGAATGCATTTTACTTCCTGAGATGGGGGAGTTACCTTCACAATTTATTGCAAGAGGGGTTTTCTCATTGTTTAGAACAGAAACGATACTGGCTGGGTGCTCTTAATGATCCATCTTTGACCTGAAATCTTTGACCTAAAACTTGCATACTGCTGCATCCAAGGAAAGTCTTCCCAGATGGCTAGAACAGTGGCTGTACAGGTTTTCACCTTTGTTTGAATTCAATTGCTTTGATATGCCAACGCTAAAAGGATGGGGGAAAGCAATGAATCTAGGATGTAAATTGTGTGAACCCTGGAACAAAAGAGTGTGTATATGTGTTTCCCCAACTATGACTCAGTGGTGCTAGTCATGTTAGTTATTTTTTTCAGAACAAGGTCTTGTATAGAAAGGAAATGCAATGGCCAGGATTCATTTGGAGGGAGCCATCTCTGTTTCAAGCTATCTTTCCGTCCCTGTATGATGTGCTTTCCTGACTCTTTTGGATGCTCAGATATGGGCACTAGTACACAGTCAGCCAAATTCAAAATGCTACAAGAAGAAAGGATGGAACCAATTTCCTAAAGCTTTCTTTAGCAACTCTCATCCCTGAGATTTTCCTGCAGGAAAAACCTTTCAAGAAGCCTTTCATCAATAACTTCTTGAGTCTATCAATGAAAGCATGGGGTTCAGAATCCTTACTTGGTATACACAGAGATTTTTTTGGTTGTTTTCAGCCACTTCTTTCCTTTTAAAAATTGCTTTCCTTTTTTACAATCAAGGTCTCTTTAATGTCTGCATTTCACTTTTTTTCTGTGTTCTTTTCCCAGCTTCCATTCCCCGACCTTGGGCCACTATGAAAAGGAAATAGCAAAATACCAGTAGAAGAGATTGTGGGGTTCACTGAATGTCAATGATTTATCCATCAATCCATTAGTTGTACTGAAACCATTAAACATAGAAGAAATTCCACTCTGCTTTTAATTAGTGAGTGCTCATCGGGAACAGTTTCGCTGTATAATATAAAAAGCGAAGGCCTAGGTGGGCAGAGACTGGGTGGGGCCAGCCTGATATTTGGACCAATTGGAAGGTGCAAAGTGACTTCCAATTGGTCCAAAGATCGGACTGGCCCCACCGCCAGACTTTGGAGGTGACACCGCCAGTTTTCCAGCCTGGCCAGGGGCAAGTGGCCTGGAGGGGGGGAGGGTGGCCACCTTTCCGCCATAGGCCGGGAAGCCCTCACACTACCTTGCAGAGCTGGCTGGTGAGTGTGTTCCCCCTCCCTTCAGGCCTGCTGTAAAGGAACCTCTGACAGCCCCTGACTGAGGTGAGGGAGCAGTTTCTGAGAGCAACTTAGAGGAGTTTGTGGGCATGGGTGTGCTTTCCTTTTGAGGGGGGGGGGGGGGAAGCTTTCCCTTCTTCCAAACAGTTGGCTGACAGGGAGGAGACAGAAAAGCCCCTTCTCACGTAAAATACTGCTCTGGCCGGCCTCGCTACTAGAGGGAAGAGGCGGCCAAGCAACTCTATGTAGATTTGAGGCCTACCACACAGGGCTGTTGTGCAGATGAAACTGGATGCTGTTGCAGAGGTTCTTTTCCCTTCTGTTTCATCTACACAACAACCCTATGCAGTAGGCCTCAAATCTGTAGAGAGTCATGCAAAAGAAATACACATGGCTTGGCTGTTTCTTCCCTCCAGCAGTGAGGCCAGTCAGAGTGGTATTTTAAGTGAGAAGGGGCTTTTCTGTCAGCCAATAGTTTAGCAGAAGGGGAAAGCTTCCCCCCCCCCCCACAAAAGGAAAGCACAAGTACCCCCACAGGCTCCTCTGCGTTGCTCTCAGAAAACCCTCCCTTGCCTTAGTCAGGGACTGTTAGAGGTTCCTTCACATCAGGCCTGAAGTGAGGAGGGAGAACACTCATCAGCCACCTGCCAGCTCTGTCAGTGGTTTGAGGGAAGTTGTTGGACATGACAGTTAGGCCTATGCAGCCATTTCTGTCTGGGGAGTTGATCTTTATACTCTGCAGATGAGCTGTAATTCCAGGAGCTCTCCAGGCCCCACCTGGAGGTTAGCTACCTCCTGGGTTGGAAATATTCCTGGAGGTTTGGAGGTGGGATTTCAAAATCGTACAATGATCCAGAGTCCTGCCTTCAAAGTAGCTATTTGTGCCTGAAGAGTTGATCATTATAATCTAGAGATGAGCAGCGATCTAGAGACGATGGTAGAGGCTTGTAGACAGGTTGGGGTGGAGTGGTGTGGGTGTGTCCCTCCTGGGCTATGGGCTTTGGCTGCCCTTACCAGCAACTGTTTGTATTCTGGAGTGCAGACAGACAGACAGACAGACCAGCATAAGTCCTGTGAGTCTGGAAAGTGCAGGAAGATCTAAATAAAGAATATTTTCAGGCTTAAACTGTAAATAGTGAACAAGTAAAATGGCTGGAAAGACATGGGAACTGAAGTGACATTTTACTACACCCATGCCCTCATTTGTCACCATACCACAACCTCCAACACAACACACACATTCAACCCCATGTCCTTACAGACTGGACCTCCCCTTTCTCTTCCCACCACCAAGATCTAGCACCCATTATATTCCTGGATACACCAGGCTTTGCCCCTAGTCCTTAGTAATAAGTCTACAAGGGGATTTCCAAGGAACACTCTCAATGAAATGAATCACAGGTGTGCAAAAACTCAGTAGCTTCCATTCATTTCAAAGGGGCTGGTGCAGGAAGTATTAGGCCTCTTAGGAAAATGCCTCTTAGGAAAATGCCTCCCTGCCAGTCTGCCGTGTCCTACTTCATGCACACACTATTTATGTTCTTCTTCATTTAAAATAATTTATCACTAGAATCCTTAATATATCTTTGTATCTTGGAAAGATTTATTTCAAACAGAAATAACATTATATCCTTAACATGCAAATTGCAGATTTCTCTTTCAGGGACACCATGCAACATTTTTCTTAATGAAAATATACATATTAAAAGAGAATGAAATATTAGCCACCCAGCCGAACATTTTTATTTTTAATGTTCTTTCCATGTACAGATTCAGTTGGATACTCAAAGCCATTTTTGTCACCAAATGTATGCTTTCTGCAGTTTTGGTGATTTAATTTGGAGGAACAGCATGGAATTGTATTCAGGAATACAGTGGGTGGCAGAGCTTGGGGATAAGAAAAGGAATGGGAGGGGTGTCCAGTCTACAAGGGCATGGGAGTGAAGGGGTGTTGTTTGTGTGTGGGAGTGGACAGATGGGTTACAAAGTGTAGTTCAGAAAGTTAGTAGAGTGTGGGAGAGAACTGACCCTTGTGAAGTGTGGCATAATTGTTTTCTACATAGCTGATAGGAGGATCTCACAGTGGATGATGTTTCTTGTGACAATGCGGTCTGAATGTGGGAGCAGCATTCCCTGTTCAGACCCAGGGGTAGACAGAGCAGTTGGGGTCAGGGGTGAGCAGGCAGAGGGCACCATACAGATGGTTTGGTGGCAGTCCTCCCTTTCTCAGGAGCCTGTCTGTTGCCTGCACAATTTCTGTATGGCAAAAAGCAGAGGACGTTTAGTAAATGGCAATGGGGAAGAGGCTAAACTTAGGCATGTGCATTTCTTCTAGTATAAATTACAGAGTGTTTCCTAGCTATTTTATAATTAATATAAAATGAAACAATTTACATGCTTTAATTTTGTTTACTTCCTTTTATTTTTCCAGACTTACTTCTCTCTGATTTTACTAGTTTCACTTTGTAAGGCAGCCAGAATGTTCCCGATTTCTGAATTTCCAAAGACAGGGTGGAATATAAATTCCAAAATAAATAAGTAAATAAGGCCATAAGATGCATTTATTGTGGAGACAGGGAAGAAAGGCTCTGAACTTTCTTGCTTGACTGCAAGCAGTAAGCATTATGTATGACATATTCCTTGGGTTGCCTGGCAAATGGAGGGGTAGTGGGACTTAACAGGTGAAAGAGAAAAGCCCAATCCACAACACTGGTATAATACAGAAGTTATATCATCCAGCTACTTCCAGGTGATGCACTTATATCTGGACAAAAACTCTATGGTAAAACTAGGGTCAATTCCGCACATATAAAAAAATAGCATTACACCAACAAAATGGCATAGTGTTACTTTCTAGCTTCTCTTGCTTTTGTCTGCCTCCTTCTCGTGTTCCTTACACTCTGACAATCCCCTTTCTCCATATTCTATAATGGGAATTTCAGCCTTCCTGCCTTTCTCAGGGTATGGGGAGGTTGGGTTTGAGGTAGAGCCTTCAAACTCTCAGGGTTGCTCTAGGAAGCTCTTCCCTGACTCCTCTCCATAATGATTGGTCCAAGGGGCCCACTTTTAAGGGCTCCTGAAGAGAGTTCCTCTCATAAGATATAATGGAGGACTGGGGACACCCTATTTGGGAGCCCCTAGACGTGGACCCCTTGAACCAATCATTCTGAAATTTAGAGGGGAGTCAGGGAAGAGCCTCCTGGAGGCTTTACCTCAAATCCATCCCCTCAGACCGTGGGAAAGGCGGGAATGCCGAAATTCCTATTATCGTCTATGGTGTCATGGACTTTCATGGGTCCTGAAGCACAGGTGGCTGGATCGGACCCTTAGTGAGTCCTTTGATTTGGGGCGGGCGGGGGAAGAATCATTCCTGATGGGGGGCGAGAAAACTTTAAACAGGTATGCCTTGTATTTAAACTATGGGGGGATTTTTTTTCTTTGCCTGAATGATTCAACGCCTATTTGTTGCTTCAGCAGTTTGCTTTTTAAAAATGTCCCCAGGAGAAGAGAGAGGGAGGCAGGTGCAAGGGCGGGACATTGGAGGTGAAGATAGCGCTACTTCAGCTTCACACATTTCCTTAGAGTTTGCCTTGCTGGTTGCTCTCCTCTAGCTTGTTTTTTAGTTGGGGGAATCCACCTTGTGCAATTCCCCCGCTAGCACTGGAGGATGTAGCTACCGGTTTGCTGCTTGGACACTGGATGTTGGCGATGTCGTGCAAAATGCCAAAACTATGGCATCTTTATAAGGTAAGTATTGCACTACATTTAACAGGTGTGGAATGGGCCTAGCTTCTACCATAAGGTTTTTCCCAAATACCACAGCATTGCCTGGAAGTTACTATTGTGATGACATCACTTTCTGTGTGACACTGGCAATGTGACCAGTGTCTTTCTTCTTTTTTCCTGGTAAGTCCCTTACCAGCCAGCTGATCAATGCCTGGGGAAATTTATAAGATAGTTACCTTTATGGACCTTTGATACTAATAGACCCAAATTATATGGCTTAAAATATAAAGTATAAGGTATATAAAATATAAGAATTAGGTAGTGGGTTGAAGACTTGGTATCCCTGAAAAAGAACTAATACAGAAATAAGTTTACTGAGGAAGTAAAATACGAAAACAAGATTTTAAACCTAGGAACTCGTTCTGAATAAATCTTTTTGCCATCGCCAGCTTGGAAAATTCTTTCTGTTTATTGATCAATGCCTGGGGGGGGGGCACGACCTGGAGAGAGAGCCTCACTTCCACCTGGGGATCTGGCAACCTCAGGTCTTCCAAACCTGAAGGATATGAGGTTAGAGTTTGCCTTCTGCTCTGTTCTCATTTTATTACCCTGCTGTGCCAAATTTCCACCAGTAGTCTGTCCTCTTCTGCTTGCTCCAAAACGTATCCCCTATCCAAGCAAGTTCATCTCAAAGTCCTCTGGCTTCTGCCTGCCTGCCCAGATGCCTTGCCCTCCCTGTTGCTTGTCGGTCTGTCTCTTCTTGGTGCTACAGTCCTTCAAGCTAAATGACTGCAGAGTTATTTTTCACTTTTCGGAATCCTTCATATCAGTTATAGACCTTAATGTTAGACATGAGTGCTTTTCATTGCCTCAAAAAGTAAGATCATTTATTTAGTAGTGTGCATATCACTGGGGAGTGCTACAATTTTCCTTACATTTGTCCATTTTGGATGGAAAAGCATGAGGAGGGGGTCTTCCTTTGAAACCAACTGGAAATAATAACACGCTGGGGAGGGTGTCTTCCATTGAAACCAATGGGAAATAATGACAAAATAGAATTACAAAATGGAAGAGCAGTAATGAAAACAACCTGATAATGAAACAGTCTGTTTTAGGAATTAATAACAAAAACTATTGAAACAAAACAAGCTCCAATGTGCAAGTGTACTAAAAGTGGCCTCCTGTGTCACTCCCCTAGCCCAGTTTGTTCCCTCCAATTGGACCAATTGGAAGACGCAAAGTGACTTCCAATTGGTCCAAAGATTGGACTGGCCCCACTGGCATTTCAAAAAACAAAACAGGAGATCTGCCACCGTCTCTACTTTGGTCCTAACAATTCTGCAATCCTGATCAATCTACCAATGTTTCCCATAATGAACTCTCTCCTCAAATTGTTATATATTCTATACATTTTTTGCAAAGCAATTGTGGCAGAATGTCAGGTTTTCTTTTAGAAAACAAGAGTAGAGTTGGGCAGGTATTGGGCAGGAGAGCAACACAGCATTTGTATAAACTTTTGATTATTCGAAGTGTGTCTTATCATTCATCCTTTAATGATTGTTATTGCTATTGTGTGCTAAAAGTTAAACTTTATACTATATCTTTGACTTGAGCTTTGCATCCAAAGGCAGCCTTCTGAGATGGATGAAAAAAGACTTTAAAAGGCTTTTCCTTCTCATCAGTTGGTACCCTTCTTAGTTGTAGAATCATAGAATCATAGAGTTGGAAGGGGTCATACAGGCCATCTAGTCCAACCCCCTGCTCAACACAGGATCAGCCCTAAGCATCCTAAAGCATCCAAGAAAAGTGTGTATCCAACCTTTGCTTGAAGACTGCCAGTGAGGGGGAGCTCACCACCTCCTTAGGCAGCCTATTCCACTGCTGAACTACTCTGACTGTGAAAATTTTTTTCCTGATATCTAGCTTATATCATTGTACTTGAAGTTTAAACCCATTACTGCGTGTCCTTTCCTCTGCAGCCAGCAGAAACAGCATCCTGCCGTCCTCCAAGTGACAACCTTTCAAATACTTAAAAGAGTATATCATGTCCCCTCTCAACCTCCTTTTCTCCAGGCTGAACATTCCCAAGTCCCTCAACCTATCTTCATAGGGCTTGGTCCCTTGGCCCCAGATCATCCTCGTCGCTCTCCTCTGTACCCTTTCAATTTTATCTACGTCCTTCTTGAAGTGAGGCCTCCAGAACTGCACACAGTACTCCAGGTGTGGTCTGACCAGTGCCGTATACAATGGGACTATGACATCTTGTGATTTTGATGTGATGCCTCTGTTGATACAGTCCAAAATGGCATTTGCCTTTTTTACCACTGCATCACACTGCCTGCTCATGTTATGGATTTAACAAGGTTTGTTACAACCCTCTTAAGGTTTTGGAGGCAGTGGAGTAAGTGACTAAGGAAGGAAGGAAAAACAAACATAGGTGGAGTTTTGCAAATTAAAATGGAGGATTTTGCGAGCCGGCTGCAGGCCAGCCTCTGGAGGTGGGCGACATCTTGTCAAGGGGCCTCAACATGCTGCCTGCCTCTGGGGGCTCTCTGGCTACATTTTAAAGGTGCAGAAATGCCCTGAGTTGAATTAGTACAGTGCAGCAACAAATTGTCCTCTCAATAAGAACAGCTTATTTTCCCAAAACTTAGTACAAGTTTGGCTTTACTAAGAAGCACAAGCTGCTGTTTAACAATGGAGACCTAAGCCTATACGCTCTTCTGAACTGAATGAAATAAATCAAGATTGCACTCGTTTGACCAGCTTTCAGTCTCTGGTTTGGCTGCTAGAGTTTTTTTTTTTTTTTAATGAAGAGGCCAGTTGCTCCCTTCCTGGCTGGAGTCTTCCCATTTATTCCGAAGGGGTGGATATCTTATGAATGTGTGCATTCTACATGTTTGTATGGACATCGGACAACACAGGGGAACACCATGGTCCCCTAGAAGGGAGGAGCACGCCATGCACAATATTTGAAATGGGAAGGATTGGGGAACATCCCACCATTCAGGAAGGACTGCAGTAGTTCCTGCTTCAGGCAGCAGATAGCGAGTGTACTCAATTAGCAGCTATTTAATTGCTATTGCAGCCATCTTCTGACTTAATTGATTGCATGTATTTTAATAAATTATTAAATCATGAACTGTGGCATATATTTACATACAAACAAAGCAATACTTCTGAAGAAAAATGTGTCTTTGGTTTAATTACATTGGACTTGAGTGGTATGCTTTGGCCGGTAGACACTGTATTTTATTTATTTTTGCATTGCTGGAGTATAAACCCTAATAAATATACACAATCCCACTTACATTATAAACAGCAAGCATTACCGTAGAAGAGGCATTCCCTCCCGAGTGAGAGAGAAATAGAAATATTTCTTCTAACATGGTGACAGCATCCATCCTATTTGATATTAGTTGTATTAGAAGTAATCAGCAATCTTAAAAAAAAAACCTTCTGCTCAATTTTGCCAGCTTTTAAATTGATTATGAAAGTTTTAATCAAGCCCTCACTCAAGCCCTGGAGTCAAGGCATCAACTGGTTTGCAACTTCAAGGTGATGTATAAGAACAGGATATGTATGGTTAAATGTAAGCTATGAATATTTTTTCCTAAATAGTAGTTGTAGTATATGATAATATGCAGTATTTTTTCCTTTCTTCGCATCTCTCTAAATAAATAAAATATATTTAAAATTTTTAAACTAGTGCAGCCCTAGTGATTGCATCTTTTCGATGCCTGTTTTAAACTGCTTCGGATATTTTGCATTGTAGAAAGCAAGTTACGAATGTTTTAAATAAATAAATGTGTTTTAGCTGAGAAGGAAGGATTTGCACATTCGGCCTTAACCCCTCAAACTATCTCAGAATAGCCCATGGGGACGAATACAAGAAGCAGAGCTATGAAGTCTTGGTGCGCTCCAAACAAAGTGAAGTAAAGGTTAAGAAATCTACATGTAGTAGATTGTGAGTGCAAATGTGTTAATGGAAAAGATATGTGGTCATCTGATGACTTGGATCATTTTAATTGTTCTTTTCAAAGCTCCTGATCAGTACACATTGATATTTTCCAGTCTCGCAGAGATCTGTTTGCAATAGCAAGCAGTGGAGGGTGAAAGGTGATCAGCGTACCATGTTGCAATAACTAGGGCCATTTCGCACGGCTTCAAAATAGCACAATGGTTGCTAATTGGAAACGCTACTAATTTGCCATAACCCACGACGTCGTAGACAATCTGCAACAATCCTGAAACCGACCCGCAAAAAGCGCTTCGTTGTAGCGCTTTCGGGGGAATCCAGAAAAGTGGATTCACCCTCCGGATAGCGATACACTCCTGCAACCAATCTGCAACAGTAGCGCTAAAGACCTGTGCGTTACCATTGTTGCTGGTTCTTCAAAGTCCCTCCCCCTGGCTCTCTCCTCCAAACTTCCGGCGAAGCGATCGCCATTTTTTTTTCTCCGAGCGAGCGGGGATAAACGCACCAGCGAGCCTCTTTCTGTTTAGAGGCTTCCCTGGCTTCAGTCCTTCACCTTTAGTCACTAAGCACAAACCACATAAAAGCCCGTTTGCTGAAATAAAGTCCCTTTATTTTTTACACATAAATTCAGCCGAAAATCGGGCCCGTGAGAGGGGGGGGGGATTTTTTTTTTATCACTCGAGGCAGCGTGCAAACGATCATACAATCAAACGACAGCTCACGTTAGGCAGCTGGATGGGTCTCTCCGTAGCAACGAATCTACCTAGATTCGTTGCTATGGGTCTGTTTTTTTTTTTAAAAAACCTTTCTTAAAGGGAAAGGGGCTGTTTGGGAGCATGCTAACGGCTGCCCATTGGCTGCTTGACGGCCAGGGGCGGGACGAGCTTGGCAATAGCGCTTCCTTTCTAGCGATTTCTGCCGAGACCGGAAGCCTGTGGGAAACGCTAAAAAACGCAACTGATTCCACTACAAAGGCAGGTATGCATAACGACGAATTCCACTATTTTAAATGGCAATTTTTCATTCCGCAAACAATTTGCAACAAAGATCCCCGTGCGAAAAGGCCCCTAGAGACTGTTCGTTGGTCTCTCAAAGCCACATTTACATCACAAGTAATGAACTTGCAGACCTCCTAAGTGAGTTTCAACATCTAATCTGTTTTAGGCATCTAAACATCTTTCATTTGCTTGGCCAAGAACTTATTTGAAATGGCAGCAACTACTCCCAAACTGTTACGTTTAATGGGAGATGTCCTTTCCAATGTATAGCTCTGAACAACAGTGAGAATTAAGTGACCACTATGTGGAGAAGGAAGCATTGATTTTCAGTTACCTAATTGAAAGGTGATAGCAGCTATCCAGCTGAACGATTCATCCTATCTCTTAGGGTTGATAGGTTGCCTTTTTACATGCTAAATTGTTTTAATACAGGGAACATTTTTTAAAAAATACATTGGTCTATGCCTGCTGTTCTTGAATCCCTTTGGAGTGCAGTCCTTGATTTCATTATATTCAAAAAGCTCAATAACTTTACCAGATTTCCTTTTATTACTCCTACAAAATAATACACAATAATTTATGTTTCCTTTCCAGAATTTAGAATTTAGCTGAGAGTCAGCATGATGTCGGGGTTAAGAGCAGCAGACTCTAATCTGGAAAACTGGGTTTGGTTCCCCACCCCTATGCAATCCAGCCAGAAGGGTGACCTTGGACTAGTCACAGTTCTATTAGAGCTGTTCTTGCAGAGCAGTCCTGTCAAAGTTCTCTCAGCCCCACCTACCTCACATTGTGTCTGTTACGGAGAGAGGAAGGGAAGGTGATTGTAAGCCATTTTGAGACTCCATTGGGTAGTGAAAAATGGTATAAAAACCTACTCTTCTTCTTCCCCACTCCTCCCCATGAACCTTGCTGGGTGACTTTGGGCCAATCACAACTCTCTCAGATCTCTCTCAGCCTCACCTACCTCACAAGGAGCCTGTTGTGGGGAGTAGAAGGGAAGGAGATTGTAAATCTCTTCAAGGTAACAAAAAACAGTGTATAGAAACCAATTCATCTTCTTCTATTTTAACAATTTTTCTATGGGTACATTTATAGGATGGACCAATCCATTATATTTGGGCCTCTTCTGCAGTTTCTGCTTGCAACACTTCCTTATCCTTGCTTTCTTCATGGGAGGACATCTCTGTCTATTTTAATGTCAGGCTCTGCCAATGTAGTCACTTCATATATGGTGTTAAAGGAAGAAGAGAATAAGGGCCTACTGCCAAGTATTTATTCATTATTTAATGCATTCATACTCCACCTCTTCAGAGATCTGTACAAGACAGTTCACAAAATAAAACAAAGATCATAAACACAGAATCATTGAAATTAACAAGCATTAAAAACCAAGCCAATAAAAACCCAGACACATAATAACAACATAAAAGTACAGGATAGAGTATTTGGCAGAGTAAATGATCTTTACAAATGTCTTCAAACCAAATAAATTGCAGAGACAATTAAAAAGATCAACCCCACCTCCAGGAATATATGTGGGTAAAAATGTTGTGCCCTTTTTTGTTCAATTTGGTATTCCCTTGATGATCCCTCCTAACTGCAATTTTATGTTTTGTGCATTTTTAAACTCTTTTAAAAGTTGTTTCAATGAGGAATGTTTGGGAGAGGCATTTATTTTCATGGTTTTATAATGTATTATATCATGTATGTTTTAAATTTTTAGCTGCCTTGGAAGCCCTTGTCAGGAGAGAAAGAAGGGATATAAAACTTGTAAATATGTCAAATAATATCTAAGGACAGTAAGGTAATTTAAAGAGTTTTGTTTGAGCAGGTGTGCACATGTATATCACTTATGGTTGCCATTTATCCAGTAAGTTTGAGAAAATCCCATAAGAGGCAAACCATAGGAAAGAATGTAGATTGTAGTTCTAGCCCAAGAAGAAGAAGAGTTGATTCTTATATGCTGCTTTTCTCTGCCAGAAGGACTCTCAAAGAGGCTTACAATCGTCTTCCCTTTCCTCTCCCCACAACAGATACCCTATGAGGTGGGTGAGAGAGCCCTGATATTACTGCTGGGTCAGAACAGCTTTATCAGTGCTGTGACGAGCCCAAGGTCACCCAGCTGGTTGCATGTGGGGGAGTGCAGAATCAAACCCGGCTCACCAGATTAGAAGTCCCCACTCTTAAACACTATACCAATCTTTACAGAAATAGTGTGTTCAGACTAGTAAACCCTTCCAAAATAAGCTTTGAATGGCTACCAATTAAAGCTATTTTCAGGAAATACTCCTTTCTTAAGAAAATGTTTCATAGCACCAGAAGAGTTGAACTAGAGACAATGCTTCCCTTCCCTCCAGTAAGGGCACATAATCTTCTGGTGATGCTCCCTATTCCTCACTATTTCTCAGTGGAACAGCAAGGGCTGAGAGGAGAGGGACAGCTCATGGGACTCATTTCCTGTTTCAGAACTGGAAGCAATGTCTTGTCATTCTAAGGGCTTTTCTGCACACGATAAATGTAGTGTCATGTTTACCCCGTGAAGACGCTATATTCTGGTTGCTCCAAATGATGTCGGCAATCCTCATGTCTGGCCAGCAAACTACATTGCCATTTTAAAGCGCTAGTTGGGAAATCGCAAAAAGCGCTATCACACAACGGACAAGCAACAGGCCCCCAGCAAAAGAAATGTATAGAGGCGAAGAAGCACTACATTTGCCTCCAGTGTCCGGCCCTCACACCCGCCTCCCTTTCCTTTCTGCCCGATGATGGGATTTTTTGTTTTTAAGGTGAACTGCCTGGAGCAATGAATAGGCAGGCATGCACCTCGGAGAGCCAGCAGATACACAAGAAGCACTTTATAATCAGGTTTCCATTTTCACACAGGTCACAATTTAACACAGCCTCACCAACAATTGTGTGCCTGGGAATCCCCCCCCCCTCCAAAAAAAAATAGATTGTCTGCGCCTCTATGAATATGTGAATAGGCGTTTAAATGAATAAGTATATTAAAAAATATATTTTGGCAATTTCTGCGGTGCTGGCTGCTTCGGGCTTGAACTGCCGCTTCGGTGGCTGAAGTGCACAAGGCTAGTTGACACATGGGGGAATGTTGTATCTACTCAACTCTATGTGGCATCTCTTTTTCCAGGTATCGTTTTTTTGTGCCTCCAAGTGTTCAAAAGCCATTCGCATTTTATTGGCTTGATGAACTGATACTTTTGGTTAAATCCATCATTAAGTCATAGCACAAAAGAGCTTATTAATTGATAAAATGCATAAATTATACAGCTTTTCAGAGTACAGAATATGAATCACATCCATGCATTTTTTAAACATTTTCAGTGGAAAATACATATGGCCCTGCTTAACAATTGGATGTACAGAATGATTCAACATGAGCAGAGGTTCCTTTAAAACCATGGCTTGGGGGAAATTTCTCTTTTGCAAGAAAGCTTTCTCTTGAAAGGAAAGTATAGCGGGCAGTGTATCCTACTGAAGACAGAGGTCTTACCTAGTCTTGTTAGGCTTCCTGCAGGGACTGGGGTGAGGGAGGGTTATGTGGCTTAAGTTGGCCTTTTTGGCCTGAGCAGAGCTTCTCCTTACTGCACCAAGAATGAATGGGAGCCAAGGGTATACTTGTGAGAGAGCGGCTGTTTTGAAGTGGAACCAGCATGCTTCTGTGAGAGCGGTACAAAGACTGGTTTGAGAGTGGCTGACAGTTCAAAGTGCTCTGCTTTTATTATGCCACACCTGCTGTTGGCCTTGTTACATCTGTTGAAGTCCCCGAAGAGAATTTTTTTAATGAGGAAAATTGATAAATTGTGGCTTCTTTACATTGCGAGTACCTGTAGGAGTACAAAGATGTTGAAAGAGAACTATAAATATTAGATGCTAATCATTTCATGGCATTTCCTTCGGAAAACCATGAAGTGCTATTGTTGCAAAGGGATTATACTGGGTTTCCAGGAAGGCAAAGCTCAGCCAATGGCAAAGAAAGAAAACTTCTCCACCTGGTGAGCTTGATATTTACTGTTAAAAATGGTAATAATGCTCATTGTAAGAAGTGGCTGGGGGTGGAGGAAACACTCTGTGTGGCAACAGCTGCCCCAGTTATGTCAAAGAGCTGCAAAAGCCAGTCAGGACGGGTGTTGTAGCAGTTCAAATGTACTCCCTCGGCTAGCTTTTATGATACCATACAGAACACTTGGGAAAGAACAGTCAATCCACATAGAGTGGGATCCTGTCATTTTCTCTGCACTATTTTAAGAAATAATCATCATAATAAATTATATTCCCTTTCCTAGCTAGCACATTTTGCCCAGTTCTTCTCTCCCCATAATATTTTGTCCATTTCATAGAATCATAGAGTGGGAAGAGACCTCCAGGGTCATCTAGGCTGAATCTGCACTGGGCTTTTTAGCCCTGGTGACCCCGGATTAAAAGAAGTAATCTAGACATTGTTCAACTCCCATTTTGATATTTAGCACTTTAAATTCTCCCTCTGCAATATCCAGGAGCGGATATAACTCGCTACATTTGAGAAAACCGCTCCGAAAGCCCCAGTATTAAGTGTAGATCTCTGTATTTTGGTGGTTTAGCTTCCTCCCTCATGTCTCCAATGCTGACATGGCAAAGCATTCTGTCGCTGATTGGTTCAAAGACTGCCTGGTTTCCGGTTGCCATTCCTTCACAAGACTATTTTTTTGCCGTCATTTTTTTAAAGTGATTTTTAAAGTGATGGTGCTCTAAGCCCACACTTCTATGTGCCGAGATTTGCATTTTGGATTGTCTTTCCCCTTCTCATTCTCCCCCCCTCACTCACTCAAGAAAAGAAAAATAAGCAATCTCATGCTCCATTCCCACCCCCTACCCAAACTTGCCTTGGCTTTACAGTCAGAAGATGAACAACAGGAAATAAATCCCTCTCCAGCCTTGTCCTCCTTCAATTCTGGCTGGAGCTTTACGACCACCATTCCCCTCCCCTCTCTTAGCTTCCCCAATCAAGCAGAAAGAAGAGAACAGCCACACAAGTGTAGAACACAGTCTGTTTCAATTTCGGAAACAAGAAGGAGGAAGACACAGGTTCATATCTATCTGAATTCAGCAGGATCGACAACAGGGGGGGGAAGTAAGTGCAGAACCAGCCCTAGTCCAATTCCCTGCAGAATGCAGGAAATTCACAACTACCTGCCCACCTACAATGACCCCAATTCCATGCCCAGATGATGCCCCCACCCAAAAACTCCCCAGATATCATAGTCGTATTGTCTATCTGGATCAGAATCCATTTGCCATGCAGATGATCTGCAAAAGAGTGAAGGGCTAAACGAATGGCTCTTGGTTCCAATAAGTTAATATGATAAGTTACCTCTTCAGGTGACCAATTACCCTGTACAGAAATATGATCACAGTGAGCTCCCCAACCAGTAAGCATCAGACGTCAAAATCGTGTCATGCAAAGGGAAATCAAACGGGATACCCTTCAGTATGTTTGGCAGATCTACCCGCCAGGATAGTTGATGGGTGATGACCTGAGGAACAGAAAATCACTTATTCTGTAAATGAAAAACAGGGTTAGACTTTTGCAGCAAAAAACAATTTTGTAAAGGTTGCATCCACAAACAGGCATAAGGCACTATGGCTGTAGTTGAAGCCATAAACCCCAATACCTTTTGTATATTAAGCATACTCTGAAATCTGTGTGTCACAAGACATTGAATTAACCAAACAGTGATAGTGGCCTTGTCCCTTGGCAAGGAAATGGTTGCTGTCACCAAATCAAATTGTACACCTATAAAAGAGATCACCTGTGTTGGGACTAGGTTAGATTTTGTCCAATTTACTCTTAAACCCAAATTGTGACAAGCATCAAGCACAATGGGAACCTAAAGCATCAGATCCTGTTTAGATTGGGCTGTGAACATCCAGTCATCTAATTAAGAAAACACAGAGCAACCGTGGGCCGAAGGTGGGCTACAACAACAGCCATAAATTTTGTAAATACCCAAAGAGCTGTGGCTAAATCAAACATTTGCTGTTCTTAAGAGTCCACTGGACACAAACTTTGTAGATAATACAGAGGTAAATGGACCAAGGGACTGAATCACTTCAAGACAATATCATATATTTTCTCTTTGAAAGGAGTCTCTTCCAGTTCAGCTGTAAATCCTATGTTTGGAGACTAGAGGTAAGCATTATAATCACTATGGGAGGTGGTCATCCCAAATGTCAAGGTTCTATCTAATAGTGCTTATAACAGCAGTGCAATCTCATTTCAGGAAACATTTTAAATTCCAGTGACCATGCTAGTTTAGAGAAGTGTTTTCCCAGTACCAACATATTGCATTTTGAGTGTTGTATTATCCTTGAAACAGAAGCATTGCCTTGGGATGATGTTTCAATCCCATACAGCAATAGAGCCATGAATATTACCTTTCTTCATCCACTGTAGACTGGTTACACTCCAAGGCAAAATTTCATGAATTTAGGTCCCCTGATCCTAATGGTTTCTGCATACTTAACTCTGTCTTGGAATGTGGCTGTTGTCTGGAGTGGCTCTCAGCACACCACTGTCTCCCTTGTGTAGATTGCCTACTTTTCATCTTGTAACAGCAGTGCCGAAAAGAGTCCTTATTCTGTAGACATCAACACTTCAGGGACACTGCAAATCTTTCATTATCACTGTGCTTGTTTTCCCTGAATTTTGATGTGCGTGTGTTTTAAAAAAAACTTTCTTCCACTATAT
This sequence comes from Paroedura picta, assembly GCF_049243985.1. NCBI lineage: Eukaryota > Metazoa > Chordata > Lepidosauria > Squamata > Gekkonidae > Paroedura > Paroedura picta. Next base: position 158,332,822 of record NC_135369.1, read on the forward strand.
TATAATCACATACAGTTAGATGTTAATTTGCTTCAAAGAAGAGTGTGTGTCACACCGATACTTTGCTCGTTCCAATACACCACTGATAAACATGTGCCAGTTTTTTGAATTAAATAATTTATTTTTAGGGCTTATTTGAAAACTAAGGCTTTCCTACAGGATCCTTCCGGGGACTGCAGCATGAATATACAAACATGAATAAATAAATCATTCTAAGAAATTTGGGGATTTTCATTTTATCAGAATTGCAGTCTATCGTACTGGAATTTCAGTGGAACACCTGTAGTAGATGTGCCATGAGGCCTTGGGGAAGAGGATCCTAAATATAGGATCTTAAATATAAGCACAACTGTGATGGTCAATAGAACCACACAGCCACAAGGCCATCTTGCTGTCCAGCTGCTATGCTATCTGTATCAGGCAACTTGTAATGACTTACCACCAGACTGACGGCTTTTATGTAGTGGGCTGGTAAAATAATAACTGAAAAAAATGAGGCCAATGCAGTATTTATTTATTAAATTTTTATATGTCCCTTCCCTCGTGGGCTCAGGGCAGTTTGCAGCATAAGTAACAAAACATAGTCACAATCCTAAAAACAATTAAGTTGCGATTGTTAAAATTATTACAGTTATTCTGCGTTGTGATGTATTTTCCTGATGCTAGTTCACATTTGCTTTGGAGTATAAGCCTTCATCAGGAATAGGGTAGTAAAGTGCCTGTAAAATACTTTAGTGGCATACGGCGTTATAATCTCATCTACCAATTGGGGTGTTTTATAGTTTTATGGCAGAACAACTCCATTTTGCAGGCCCTACAGAATGGTTTTAACTTCCTCAGAGCCCGGATCTCATTCAGGTTGTTCTCCCCCAGGCCAGCACCAGGGCTAAAAAATCCCTGGTTCTGGCTGAGGCCATCTTTACCTCTCTGAAATGCAAGCTTCCGGCACAAAACTCTTCCTCAGGAAGAATGTGCAAGGGATGCACAGATAATATTTCTGGGACTAGGAACAGTATTTTGCCAGCCTCCTGATTTCTTCAGTGTTAAGATCATTACGGAAACATTTTGCAGAGCCTAAATGGGTTAGAATGAGGATTTTAATCCATTATTCCAATCCTGTGGCCTTGATGGACCATCCCAGTAAGCCTCAAATCCCAAATCAGACCAGGATGTATAATACTTTGTAACTTTTTTTTCATTTACATTGCATTTTCTTTCTTTACATTGTTTTTGTATTTTTGTAAATCAAGATAAGAAATGGCTACATAAATCTAAATAAGTCCTTTGTCAGGTAAAAAAATAAAGGTAAAATAGTTACCATATTAGTAAAACAGGATTATATATGTAAAACAGTAGGCGATTGTCATGTGTTTTAGTTTGTTACGTCAGACTAATACTGTTCCACTGGTTTAAGAAATATGAACACAAACAGAACCCTGTTGAATCAGACAAAGGTCTGTCTGTTAGAACAGTGGTCCCCAAACTTTTTTGGGCTGGGGACTGGGGGGAGAGGGAGGCACGGGTGCCACCATGCTGGCGGACACAAACATGCAGGTGCCCGTGCCTCCCCTCCCCCCCAGCACGGTGCTCATTGCACCGGGGCCCAGGAGTGATCGGTCATCAAAGCGGGCAATAGCTCCCGGTGCAGCGAGTGCCACGCCGTGGGGGGGAGGCGCGCCCACTGGTGCACCGGCGCCCGCGCCTCCTTCCTCCCCACCATGGTCTGGTACTGAGGGCTCTATGGCCCAGTACCGGTCCTCAGCCTGGAGGTTGGGGAAGACTGAGCAAACTGTTAAAAATGTCACCAGCCATACAACTGAGAAGACATAGAACAGGACTCCTTCCTCCCAACTCCACTGGTAACCCTTCAGGAACTGGCATTCAGAGCCAAATATAGAAGTTCTGCTGCAAAGCCTATCATGAACATGTCTAAACTCTTTTACAACCATCTAAGACACCATATCTTGTTTTAATGAGAAGTATCTACTAAGTCTTGCACATGTCTAAAAAATAGTAACACTGGCATAGACTAGATGTACCAAGTAATCTGGTGAGTTTGTGGCCCATGTTGGGATCTGAGAACCCTCAACCCAACCAAAGGAATTTCCAGGAGTAATTACTGGACTGAAAGAACATCCAAACTGACCCTTTGTCTTGAACACTGAACAAATGTTTCCGCCCTGCTTTAGGTACCTCTGCCTCTTGAGATTAGGTGGGTAGCAACCTGCAGGGAGGCCTTCTTGATCTTGGCTCCAAAGCTCTGGAACTCTCTTTTCAGGGAGATTTGATTGTCTCCTGATTTCACCTTTTGCCAGCAGGTGAAGACTTCCATTTCATGGCACTCCTTCAAAGATCCCTCCCTTTTAACCAATGTATTATGTTTTGTATGTATTTCAAACTGGTTTTGTAACTATTAAAAATTGTTTGAATGAGGTATGTTTGGGAAGTGGGTTTGTGATTAATAGTCTTATAATGTAATGTTATCATGTGTGTTTTAAATTTTTAGCTGCCTTGGCAGCTCCTGTAAGGGCAGAAAGGCAGGATATAAATACTACAAATAAATAATAAATAAACAACAGAGCAAAGAACAAGTCCATCCTTTTGCTTCCATGAATATGACAAGAGACCTATTGATGTTTCTTGACTGTGCTTCTGACTGGATCAACTGTGTAATTTGCTGTGACTATTTAGTGCTTTTTCTACCAATACGTGGAGTGAAGGCAGCTGTGGTATGCATCCATGCATGGCTTGGCTTGCTAGCTAGGGAATATGTATATCTTGTCAGGTGTGCAATGAATGAGGCATGGCTCCACAGGAACTATTATCATCTTGGCCAGTGCCACTTACTACTTTAATTTAATAGTGAGATGATCCATCAATTCCATTTTAAAATTTCACTTCCCCCTTGTTATGCTGAATACATGTGACAAACCCAATCAGACCCTAGGAAACTCCCTTAACAACAACAGATAGGACAAACAACAACCTAGAATACAAAAACCATCACAAATTGCAACATAGCATTCTCCTTACCTGTCCTATCATCAAATCCATGGCATTATCAGTCAGAGGAGTTGTCTACTTAACATTGCACTGCTTAAGCACATTAAGAATATCTTTGACCTGCAAAAAATCCCACAGATCTTCAACTGAGCCAAACCTTTAGCCCAGTATTCCTGACACTGGTGGGCATGTTGGTAGCACATATTAGACAATGTGAGTAAGCCTAAGGAGAAGAAGAGTTGGTTCTTATATGCCACTTTTCTCTACCCAAAGGAGTCCCAAAGTGGCTTCCAGTCGCCTTCCCTTTCCTCTCCCCACAACAGACACCCTGTAAGGTGGGTGAGGCTGAGAGAGCCCTGATATCACAGCTCGGTCAGAACATCTTTATCAGTGCCGTGGCGAGCCCAAGGTTGCCCAGCTGGCTGCATGTGGGGGAGTGCAGAATCGAACCTGGCTCAACAGATTAGAAGTCCGCACTCCTAACCACTACACCAAACTGGCTCTCTACTCAGAGATCTACTGGAGATCTACTCAGAATCCTGTTCAGGTCTAGACTGTTGGTCCCCCCCTCCCCCGAGGTAAGTGGTTTTAGAATTCGTCCCTGATTCTCTCTCTTGATGTGATAGACTGGAAGCAGAGGGTGCATACAAAGAATAACATCCTAGGCATGTTTATTCAGAAATCGGTTCCACTATATTAATTGAGATAAAGCATAGAATCATTCTCCCTTTCTCTTTGTACACACACACATGACATGTAGTATTTATACAGACACCTCCCACCCCTGCAAAAAAAGAAAAGGAAAGTAGATTGAGAACAGCTACACCAGGCTGTCCATCGCCCCTGGTGAGTTACCAGCGCTCGGAGTCCCCCTTTGGTACACCAGGGGGCAGCCTCAGTGGGTGTGAGAGCTGAAGATTGTGCCACCAGGGATATTATTTTAATGGGGGTTATTACATTATATTTTTTATATGGGGTTTTATCTGTAACCCGCTGTGAATTGCCCTGCCAGGAGTGGTGGGATATAAATCAAATAAATAATAAATAAATAAATAAATAAATAATAAAGCACCATTTGACCTTTCCAAAGTAGTGAACAGTTTTCTAGATAAAAGGAGACATGAGCCCTTTTCATGCAACATTCTGTAATGAAAAAACATGCGCTTGTATGAGGGGAGTAGAATCATCATTACACTAAACTCCACCAATGCACAGTAAGGTATGTAAAGGTCCTCGATGTGCCACATGCATAATCTTTCCCTATGGTGAGAAAACCTGCCAGCCTTGCATGCATGTAAAAACAAAAGGTAAGATTAAACAATATAGACTTCCTTAATTGGGAGGGTCCAATGTAAATGGAGGTTAAAGTATATATATTGAGGAATGTATCAGCAAATTTGGGGGAGAGTTTTTGTTTGGTTTTGAATGAAAACATGTCCCTGTTTTTGCTGGACTGAGATAGGAACTGATTGTAGCACTGCATTATTTTAGACACTCATAGTGCCCCTGACTTCCCACCGCACACTGGGGGGCGCTGCCAGCAGCAGCTGCGCAGTGCCATGCCAAGGGGAAGCCCCAGCCATGGGAGCTGCTGGAAAGCACCAAAGGTGAACCGGTGGCAGAGTGTCAGGGCAGCCCCCGAGGCAGCAGCCAGGGAGGAGGATTAGAAGGAGCCACGGCCCAGTACCGACTGATCCACGGACTGGTGCCGGTCTATGGACCGGGGGTTGGGGACCACTGCTCTATAGCAATGTGGCAATGTTCCCTAAACCACTTGTCATCTCACATTAAAATGTCACACCATGAAAAACAGAAAGTGAAAGGAATCTATAATCACAAATTCATTTAATTGAGTGATTAGTTTAACTAAGTTATTAAAATGAAGCAGAACTGTGCTGGATTGATTTTTAAAATGACATGTTGAAATGGCCAACCATGGCCTCTCTATTTTTATGAGCATAGCAAACATTCAAAAACAATACAACACGGTTGAAATATCAGGCTCAAATGGTAGAACTAAGAACCAATCTATGGGTTACATGTAGCAAGCTGTTGAAAACTTAATATTGCTGGCCTCCAGGTACTCCTGGAATTAAACTGATCTCCAGTTCCCTTAAGAAAATGCCTGCTTCAGAGAGCAGATTCTGTAGTATGCCATCAATTCTCAGTGAAAGCCTTTCCCAAATTCCTTCCTTCACAGCCTCCGTGCCCAAATCTCCACAAAATTTCCCCATGAAGACTGTGGTCCAAGGTGGAAGACTAATGGGAGGTGGAGGTGGGTAGAGGCTGCTTAATTATTTTTCCTATTCTATTTCAATGCTCCAAACTTCCCTGGTTGTTTGCTTCTGAAATGAGGACTCTTTGCATGTGTGTGTTGTGGAGAAGACATTCAAATGGCTGTAAAAAAAAAAGCCCCAAGGGGGAAAAGTTGAGTACATTCTCTCCACCTGCCAGTTTTCATGTCTGCCAACTCCTACGACTCTTTAATTTTTAATAAATAGAGCGAAGATCTATAGTGCAGTATGTAAAGTATGGTTTGGCCCTATATATTGGAATTGTCCAATAATTTGAAATGACATATTTCAGATTTTTTTCCACTGAGCAGCAAGTACTACTTTCTCATATCGCCTTTTATTTGATAAATTGAATTTTTACTGTTATTAGCTTTTATTCACCTTTTGAAAGAGCAGAACATAAAACAGCAGAACATATAAATTAGCCATATTCTTCCTTTTGAGGCAGCTTTGTTAAGGGCATAGTATGACTGTCTTCCATCGATGGTCTTCTTAACTTGCTTCTGAAGAAAAAGGGTTCTTTGTCATTTTGATCATAAAAACCAACAGGTGACTTTTCATTCATATGAACAGACCACAGACCTTACCAAATTCTTACTGTCCAACTTAACTGGGGTGGCATCCACTGTAAAAGATCTACTAGTGTTCCTCTTAAAGTAGCAGCCATTTTCTTCCTGACTTAATTCCCTCTGTGTTTTATATAGTTTGTATCTTTTCCTTTGTATTAGGAATTACAGCATGTGAAATCAATGGACTGATAAAATGATTGGTAAAAAAATAACCAGGGAATTGCCCAGATACCTGGAGATAGCAAAAGTTAATTTCATATCCTTTAAAAAAATTAGGCAGGATGTCAGGTCTTGAACTAAAGCTGGAACCCCAATCATATTTATTAACTAGGAATAAGCCTAGTTGAGCTGTATGGAGACAAAATAATTGCATTGCAAGCTTTAGCATTCAGCAGTATTTAGAAAGCTCTTTCTCGCCCAATATAGTTTTATCCTGTGTTGGAAGGGGAATCTTTCACATTCAATGGTGACCTTTTGATTGCATGGCTCTATAGCTTGTGCTAGAAGAACAATTCATAAGAAATGAACTGCTGGTTCACTGATGACTCTTAATAGAAAAATTCAGAGACTGAATGCTAAGGACTCGGTTGCTAGCTACCTGTACCTGATTCCTTCTCCAAAGCTGAAAGAACTGTAAGGAACTGCACTCCAGCCACAGGAATATGGAACACCATGAGATACAACATACCAGATATCAGGTACTGCTTTGTCCATGAAAACAATCTTATGAGTTCATTGTCTGCTGAGTTTATGTATTGCCAAAGGAAGAGTTGACAATTGTACCCTTGCAGGAAAAGATACAACCTACCTACTAGAAGTAGCCTGGAACCTACAGGACTAAAGAGCCAGGTCAACAAGGATCCTGAGGACATCCCCCCTCCCTCCTGGAAGCTTGTTAACAGGATCTGGAAAGACAAAGTCCTTAATATAGCTAGTTCTCTCCCCATCCTCACCCACTTTTTTTAAAGAGGTGAAAGTTTATACTACAAAGACAGCTTTGAGTATATTGAGCTTTGAAATTCTTTTTAACTGTGAGAGGAAAGTATTGAGGTTACCAGATTAAAACCTAGAAATCCAAAATAAAGGCTTCTGGTAGGAGATGAAGGCCCTATAACTTCTCCCCTTCCTTTTCACTCATTCTTATCTGCTTCATGAAGCACTTTGAACCCTGCTCATTAGAGCTGATGGATGTGGTCAACAGCTGGTGTAACTCTTGCTAAACTGGAGGATTTAAAGGGTGATCTGTAGATTGCAATCTGCAGCCTGGAATTTTCATGCAACATGTAAAATGCCTGTGGGAGTATTCATTTTAGGCGGGGGCGGGGGCGGGGGCGGGGGCGGGGGCGGGGGCGGGGGCGGGGGCGGGGGCGGGGGCGGGGGCGGGGGCGGGGGCGGGGGCGGGGGCTTAATTTCACTTGCTGTAATTAAAGGGGGTGAGGGGCTAGAAATGGATGTTTCTGCATGTTTAGAGTTATATCAATGTTTAGTAGCCTTTTTAAAATAGCACTCATGGCAGCTTATTATAACACTGAATTCTTACCATTAAGACAGGACTCTCGACTTGCAGACAGGCAGATGAGCTAAAGGATGATGCTCACACCTCATTATATTGGCAAACAGGCCACAACTTTATTCAAAACTAGCAAGAAAGCCCATTGCAACCAGGAATAAAATGGGTGCTAGGGCCCAGGGCACATCGGCAGGCGCAGATCTCTATCTCGCAGCAGGAGCCATAGAAGGTAATGATGGGAGGTAATGAGGGTTCATTCGTAGCAGGGAATCAAGGCTGGTTTACAGTTTGGGGCTCTTTTGCAGTTTCTCTCTCTCTCTCTCTCTCTCCCCCTTGCAGCAGGAGCCATAGCAGGCAATTAGGGCTTGTTCGTGGTTTGGCAGGGCTCTCTGTGTCTCACTCTCAGGTGTCTGAGAGCAAAGTGGCTAGCATCCAGGGAAGGAGGGCGGGAGCTGTAGGGACAGGGCCAATGATTGGCCCTTTTCTAACTCAGATACCCCGGACCGTTCCACCCCTCCCCCCAGGCTGTTTCACAGATATTAAGAGGAACAACAATGGATAAGGATTAACAACAAAGTCTTAGCCAACAAGAGAGGGAGACTAATTAACCTCTTAGTCATCTGACCTTTGCGCTTAAACCTAGTGGCGCTCTGGGGAGCCCGTCCCAGTCCCTTGCTGAGCCACGAGTCCCCTTGCTACAGGGTATTCCAAACATTGAAGTGAACATGGGGTGCTTCAGGAGGTATAAACCTCCCTCGGCCCACCCCAGTTCATCTGGCTCAGTGAGTGCTTTCTGGGCCTTCCCAGCCGGGTCAGCCCCACTCAAAACTGCTGCCTCTTCTAGAGGCCCCTCTTCTGGGGAGCCATTTTGTCCCCTTTCTAGACTCCCCTCCCCTGATTAGGCTCCATCCCCCTGCCATCCGCCAGCAGTGACATTTTTTTTATTCATTCAAATGTGTAAACCAATATACTCTTATTCCTATTCCAACAGGTAAACAAAAGAAATAAAAAACCCCTTCCAACAATCATTATAATAAGATGGGTGGCTGTGAAGTTGTTCACTCCGTTGCCAGGGAGAAAAAGCCAGCCCACTAGCTCCTCCCTGATGTGCCATGCCTGCCCAGCCTGCCTCCCTGAACTCTGCTACAGAGGACCATCCTCTTCTGCCTGCCCGCCCACCCACCGCCTCTTCAATGGCAGCTGTGATGAGTTGCAGCTGCTATTTCCAATCATTGAAATTATTCAGTATATAAGAGAACTGTATGGTGATTGTAATGCAGAGCTGTAAATAGTGTTTATCATGGAAAAGAAGAGGGCAGTTTCTACAATGCTCTGGAGAGCTTTCTTCATCACCAAGTATCAGAGAAAATTACTGTAGGCAGGGCTTGTAAAGAAAAGAAAAGCTATGGCAAAGCCACATGGCAGATGGAAAATATTTTAGAGGTTCCCAGAGAATGTAAAACATTAAGATTATTTGTATACTGGGGATAAAAAGGAATTATTACAAGACTAGCTTCAAAGCCGTTCCTAAGAACAGGCCTTGAAAGGGTTCCCTCCCCTGGCCCCCAGCCAGGCAGCTTAAGGTGGCTTTGGGCTGCAGCTTTCAGCTGGATTAAGTGGGGCGGACAGGGGCTGGCCAGCTCGTTAGCAGGCCTGGGACAGAGCTCCTTAGCAGGCAGTCAGCAGGCCGGGAGGCCCTCGTTAGCAGGCCCTGCTTAGCAGGCCAAGAGGCCCTTGTTAACAGGCCCTCCACTCTGACCCTTTGCCCAGGGCCCTCTCTCCTTACTTGCTGCTGGCTTCAGGCACTGAGGCACGTCTGAGAGCAAAAGGGCTAGAGTCCAGGGATGGAGGGTAGGAGCTGCAGGGACAAGGACAATCAGCTGGCTGCACCCAGATTGGCCATATTCCAACTTGGACAGCCAGACACGTTCCACCCTCCAGGCTGTTTCAAAAATATATAGAGGAATCATATATAGAGGTAAGGATTGCTAATTTTGTTTGGTAGTTAAAATCATTTTGGGTTTGTTCTGATGTAATTGGCATGACAATACTCAGGATCAAACTCTATTTAAAAAAAACAAAGGAAGAAAGAAAAGAAGTAGATTTTTATACCTTGCTTTTCTCTACCCTAAAGAGTCTCACAGTATCATTATCACCTTCTTTTCCCCACAACAGTCACCTTGGTCTAGCCAGTTTGGTGTAGTAAAGAGCAGTGGCCTCTGATCTGGAGAACCAGGTTTGATTCTCCAAGCTTCCACAGTTGGGTGACTGCGGACCAGTCAAAGATCTCTCAGCCTCACTTTCCTCACAGGGTATCTATTGTGGAGAGAGGAGGTATAGGCGATTGTAAGCCACTTTGAGACTCTTTCGCATAGTGAAAAAGCAGGGTACAAAAAACAGTTCTTCTCCTTGTGAGGTAGTTGGGGCTGAGTGAGTTCTGAGAGAACTGTGACTGGCCCAAAGTCACCCAGCAGGCTTCATGTGGAGGAATGGAGGTGTGGGAAGTCAAACCCAGTACTTAGATTAGGGCCTTCTCTTACCCACTACATGATGCTGGCTGGTAGAACCGGGATGAGTTAGGGAATTAACATCACCTGCTTTCCTTTCCTCTCAATTCTTTCTGGCTCAGAATTACCCTGTGGAAGGTGCTTTTCATTTTCAGTGGAATTATGGGGATGGCAAAGACAGCTGGATTGAGGGTGGGGCTTTTGACCTGGAAAATTACACAACCTTTCTAGACCTACTTGGGGAAAAGCAGGGTTTCACTATCACAATAAATAAATAAACAGACTTGAGTAGACTTAAAAAGGTACGACTGCTTAGAATTGCATTGTAAATCATCTGCAAAACTGTTATCTGTTCCACCCATGGGAAAAACACATGGGCACCATATACACTTGTATACCTTTCAACACGGGGCAAATAGAATCCTTGGCAAGGAGGGGAGTTAGACAGACAAGCCAACTAAACTCTCATGTGCCCTGGCTCAGGTGGACTTGATAAGCCAATCTTCAGTTTTTGTACGTGCCTACATTTATGTAAAGATAAATAACAGTATATGCCAAAATCCAAAACATCTTAAATGGAAAATGATAATTAATGATAATTAATTCCAGAACAACAGTTGACGAATGTTTCTACACAAAAATGAACAACATTGTAGCCTTCCCACCAAAAATCAAATTACAAATTACAATTACTGCATTTCCAACTGAAATCAAAATTCATTTTGTAAAAGTGAAATAACCAGTGTGGGGTTTTAAATGCTAAGTTTTTTTTAAAAAGCACTCCTTCCCCCTCCCACTTGTGAGTAAACTACCCCTGGCAGGGATGATTAGCCATATCCCTAGAGGCAACACATTCTGCAAGTAGCATGAAAATAATTCTATTGCAAAGGCTGAATTCTAACAGGAAATTTCCTTTTGGAGAGGCTCAAAATCATGCCAGGCTCCACTCTCTCCTGTGGTGAATTTGCCCAAGCACCATATAATTGACTAAGTGAGATTCTCTTGGCATAGATCAGCATAGCTGCATGGCTTCCCTCTCCATCCCCCAGACCTCCATTGCACTCTTTTCCAGTTATCAAGTCAATGTTCACATGAGCAGCTTACTGTGGGACATCACAAGGACAGTACTCCCTTCACAGCTGGAGCCATTTGTATGTGTCCACATATTATATACAGGGAGAAGCACACGACTGCCAGCGCAGCTACCCTTGGGCAGAAACTGTTCCTGGAGAAACCCTTGTCAGCGTCAGGGGTCCCCTGCCAAATTTTGAGTCAGTTGAAATTCCCCCCATTGGACCACTAAATCTGAGTGAATTCTTGGTTAACGCACGGAAAAAGGAGGGAGAGAGAGAGAGCAGAAGAAGAATGCCAAAAACTGAGAGAAGTCAGATAGAATTACAGGAATTAACAGAAAGAAGCACTTAATTAGCCTGTGGCTACACATGTTATATGCTAAGCTAGTGAGATAAAGCTTTACACTTGTTCTTTTACACATCTTACACAGCCCTAAGAGTCAAAGATATTAGAGATTTGTTTAATGAGGAAAGCTTTTCCAGGGACAAAATTTCTCTGAATCTTAGCCACTCTCGTGGTGCTAGCTTTCCAAAATTATTTGGTAAATAAACAAAAGATCATGTCCTGAATGAGGGTCGCTAGCCCTTACAGTGGGGGATCCCCCAATCTAACTCCTGTTTTTACAATGTCACCAATAGCTGCCCCCCATGCCTCCATACTACCTCTAGTCAGTTTACCACTAATTTCAAGGGGTGAGGGGTCAGCCCACCTCTCAGCTCAAAGGAGTATGCCCAGAGCACCCACCCTGAGGGCACTATGTTTAGCTCCAGCACCACTTCCTAGCTGCATGGCACAGTGCGGTATGAGGGGACAATGCCTTTCTGCTTAGACTCTGCTCAATTTCCAGGTCAGCAATTACTGGCAGGGGCTCATGGGAATTGTAGTCCATGAACATCTGGAGGACCACAGGTCCTCCAGGTACCCCTGCTCTAGAGGCTTCTGTTCAGATAAAGGAAACTTTCAAAACATAATCTCTGTAATATTATGTGTTAGGTTTAACTATTTCATGAATACCTCATGAAGGTGAGCCCCCTCCCAGCTTTGGAAAGTCAGACATTTCTGTGTAGTTGAATACCTACCTCTCCCCTTGAACACAGCTCAGATTTCTATTATGTCCATTTTGTTCCATTCTGGGGAAAACAATTATGTTTGGAAACAGATTGTTATAAGATACAGAGTGAGAAGCCTGCCAGCCCTATGACCTTCTGAAATAAGCATACCGATCACCTTTTTAGAGGGCACAGATGTCATCCTAACAGTTGGGAAGGCACACAGGGAGCCCAGAGAACATACACTCGTGTTTGCATGTCAGGTAATGAATTGTTAGGCAGAACTGTCAACATCACAGCCAGCCCTGAGACTCCAAATCTCTGCTGAGGGGATTCGTATGCTGTAGGTTCATATCAGAAAGCAAGGCTCTGTCCAGAAGGAAGAACATGAAGTGGAATCAAACCTGGGAAACTTATATTTTGATGTCTAGCAAATCATACCCTTAGTTCAAGGAACTTGCCATCTTCAGTTCTGGGGTGTTTGTTAAAAATTCCCAGTTGGTGGCGTGAGGTGAGGATATGTTTCAGACAAAAATGAAAGGAGAAGGCTTAAGACAAAGAGCTACCATTCAAAATTATATACCACTTAGGTGAAAACAGCACACCAAAATGTAAAAACACTAGATGCCTTCAAACAAGCTGAGATAAACAAGCTGTGACTCACTGGGGAGGTCGGTTGGCACCAGGAGAGTGGGGCCGGAGGAGATGCGATGAGCCCTGGTGCAGCTGCAAGCACCGGTGTGCGTGGGGGGGGGGGGAGGCGGGCTCTAGGCAACTCTAAATGGCTGCCATGTGCTAGCAGCTCTCCTCTCCATCCTAACAGCTGCAGGAACAGGTTCCCTCCCACCCACCCTGTATCTAAAGTGTTTTGGATATTATAAGTTACAAAGATTTATTTATTATTTATTTATTATATTTATATACCTGCATAGTGCAGGGGGTTGGACTAGATTACCCATGAGATCCCTTCCAACTTTATTACTCTATGATTCCATGATTCTTCTATACCACCCTCCCCGGAGGCTCAGGGCGGTTTAGTTTTAATAGTTACTGTGTTTTGTAAGTTATGGGTCACAGCGGAGGTTTAGGGCATGAGGGAGAGCTTGTTGGCAGGGAGTCCAGTTTGCATGCCAGACTCCCTGGTGGATTGGGGCCCTCATTGAGGAGGCTGGCAAAGAATGAGTAGGTCTGATCCGGTTGGGAAGCCAGGGGCTCATTTGGCAGGCAGCCAGGGGATAGCCAAATGAGGTGGGTCCCCGTTGCCCCCCCTCTCAGGCTGCTTCCCCAGAGAAGGGATTCCCATGAGGCAAGGGACCTGCTCTCCTGGCTGGGAATGCTGTGGGGCCCTGGGAGCTTCAGGGAATTGGGTTTGAGCAGCTGGACAGCTGAGGGTCAGGCTTCACCCCTCATGCCAGGCCAACCCTCCAGAGGGAGGTGGTTCTGAAAATAAAAGCTGAGGCCATGTTTTAACACCAGTTGAGGAGTTGCATCTTTCTTCCAGCCCTAAATGCTATCCTGCCAGTCAGTGTGATGGTGTCAAAGCAACTGAGAGGCTGTTTAACCAAGTCTCATACTAAATTACACTGAATGTACATTCATGACAGTCAAAGACCAATATAAATACAATCTACTAGAAACAGAATCTGGTTTACCTGGGGCTGTTCCACACACTGAAGTTATTCCTGATTTTCTTGGGAGTTGATCCACAAGCACTGGAATCAATTTGGGCACAATTGGTCTACATGTCTCACCCTTCCCTTCTGCACTTTCGTGGTTGTGGAATATGTTTATTTCCTTCTATACATGCCTTCAATAGTGAGGATTTTCAAGAGATGGTGCTGTTTTCGTTGGTGGTATGACTAGTTTAAAAAGAGCACTAAAATAATGATATATTGCTGGAGTATTATAACAATACGCTTAGGAGGTTTTCTAACTTCGCAGCTCTCATTTTAAGAAAAACCTCTCATCCTTTCCCTCAGGGAAATATGCCTTTTCCATTATATCTCCATGAGGGGAAGGGTTAAAGACTTCCTTTATAAAAAAAATGAAAGCTGGGAATTCAGACTATCTGCTAAGTCAACTGTTATAATGTTCCAGCAATTATCAGTATTTTAGTCCTATTTTTTTAAAAGAAAAAGAAATAACTTGCCTTCAGGAGGGGGGGAGAGGAAGTGGTTTGACCACAACAGTCCAGTCATCAAACAGTGGGCTGGTGGAGGGTGGGAGGAGATGGGACAAAGAAAACTGACAGAAGCATTACTCTAAGGTGATCCGATTTTAACATTGGTAAAGCGGGACTCAAGTACTTTGGCCACCTTATGAGAAGGAAGGACTCCCTGGAGAAGAGCCTAATGCTGGGAGCATTATATATATAATTTGCCAGGTGCCCCCAGATGTCCCTCCAAAAGTGGGACAATCTGGTCACCTTACATTACACACAAGGAAACAGCCAACTCAGATTTGGTTTCCATGAACACAGTTGAGTAGAAGTGATCTCAAAAGAACAAGAAAAAAAGGGGGAAACCAAGGGCCATTCCGCACCAGGATCTATGTTGCAAATTGGTTTCGGAATGAAAAAACACCATTTTAAATAGTGGAATTCGTCGTTATGCATACCTGCCTTTGTAGTGGAATCCAGTTGCTTTTCTATCGTTTCCCACAGGTTTCCGGTCTCGGCAAAAATCGCTATCCAGGAAGCGATATTTGCCGAGCTTTGTCCCGCCCCTGGCCGTCAATCAAACGAGCAGCCAATGGGCGGCCATTATCATGCTCCCGAAAAGCCCCTTTCCCTTTAAGGCAGGTTTTAAAAAAAAAAACAGGTTGCAACAAATCTGCGTTGATTCGTTGCAACGGAGAGACCAATCTAGCTAGCAGGTGGCATGTGAGCCACCGTTTCATCGTTGCCACGCTCCCCCCCCCCCGCACGGGCACGATTTTTGGCAGAAAATAAAGGGAAAAATAAAGGGAAAATAAACCAGCAAACGGGGCTTTGTGGTGCTTGGTGACTTAAAACAGCTCTGGGGAGGGACTGCAGCTGGGGAAGCCTTGCTTGGTGAATGAAGGCTTGCCAGTTCGTTGATCTCTGCTCGCTCCGAGAAAAAAAAATGGCGATCGTTTTGCCGGAAGATCAGAGGAGAGAACCAGGGGGAGGGACTTTGCTGAAACTGCAACAATGGTAACGCACAGAACTTTTCCGCTAGTGTTGCAGATTGGTTGCAAGAGTGTAGCGCTTTCCGGAGGGTGAATCCACTTTTTGGGATTTCCCTGAAAGCGCTACAACGAAGCGCTTTTTGCGGATCGGTTTCAGGAGTGTGGCAGATTGTCTACGACATTGTGCATAACCGCATTTTTGTAGCGATTACAATTTGCCACACTCCTGCTACAAAGAATCTGTGCGGAATGGCCCCAAAAGCCTGAAGAGGCACAAAATGCTTGCAGAAATCAGGGGGTAAACTGAAGCAGCAGAGGACAAGAAATGACAGGGAAACCATGTGGAAATGCCCTCGGTACAGGAAGCTCTACAGCCATTCCTGCCAGCAGGCTTCTGCTAATACATTTATACTTCATATTTGAGATCCTTATCCCTATTTACTACTGTAATGCCCATTCTCCACACAAGGCCTACCGCCCTCTACAACTTCTCTCATTCAGGTTATGGGTTATAAATAGGTCAGGATTTCAAACTTTCCACCCTTCTGTCTCTTTTAAAATATAGAGAGAGGCATGACCATCTCTCACCTCAGGTTTTCTTTCCCACTCCTGGAGACATCCATAGAAAGGGTAGCCCAGTCTCTTTTAATAATTAGCCCTCACTCCCACAGAGTATTGGGGTTGGGGATTAAACACTGTCTCAATCACTTTCTGCCACCATTCATTCCTGTCCTGTAATATATGTATAGATCGAGATATTAAATTCTGTGTGTGCTTCTTTCCCTTAGACATGCAGTACACAGGTATAATCAAAACAAGAAACTTTTAGGGCGTTTCCACACATCTAAAAAAAATAGTGTTATGCCAGTGTAATGGCATAGTGCTAAAAATTATTGCGCCTCTGTCCATTCCTCACCTTCTGCCTGTCTTGCCTCTGTCTGCCGCCTTTTCTCTTCCACCATGCCTGCTTGAAATGGTGGAAGAGAGCAATGCACTTTACACACGACTCTCTTCCGCCTGTTAATCATGCCAGGCAACCGATCTCTTTTCTCAACCTTTCTCAAGGGCCCACGATGCCTGCTATTTTTTTTTTATTTAATCCTTCTCCGTTGAAATGCCTATGCATCTAATCATAGATGCATAATGCTTTTTGAATGCCACCCATTATGGATTCACGAGTCTTGATACTGAAAAAAATAATCTTGTTCCTGATTTTTTTTTGGGGGGGGGACTTTAGAAAGGCATGCTTTGTGTGACAACTTGGGGGGAAATATTTTTTGCTTTGTATGCTTGTACACCTGCATGCTTGTACACCTATTTGTTACTCTAGGCAGTTTGCTTTTTAAAAAAATGTCCCTGGGAGGAGGAGTAGGTGGGTGCAAGGCTGAGACACTGGAGGCGGTGGTAGCACTTCTTTGTCTCCATACATTTCTCTAGCATGTGGCCTGCTGGTTGCTCTCCTGTAGCTCATGCTTTTTAGGCTGGGGAATCCACTTTATGTGATTCCCCAACTAGCGTTTTAAAATGGAGGATGTAGCTAGCGGTTTGCTGCTTGGATGCTGGATGTTGGCAACATCATGTGAAACGCAAAAAATGTAGCATCTTCACCAGGTAAGCATTTCACTATATATATATATGGTGTGCAGGAAGGGACTTACGTATAAGAACAAAACACTGGGGGAAGTAAAATATAAGAAACAAAGTTTCATTTTCATTGAACTTTTGAGCTGAAATGCTTTCCCTACAATGGTATCCTTCAGTTACCAATTTAGTATTTTCAGCCTACTCTAAGCAGCTCTTCTAAATCCACTCAGTCAGAAAAAGCTCCCAAACTATCAGCTGTTCTTCCGTATTCCCCTTGAACATCAGAAAGAACTTCTCCTACACCCTTTAGCAAAGTGCCACATGTAAGCATGAAATAGCTGGGGGTATCACAAAGTTCTAATATCGTATAGTCCAATGGCTTGCAAGATTTATCTTCTAGACAGTTTGCTCATGTCATAGTGAATTACTGCTCTATGGTCCAGTAGTTTTCAGGGTTTACATTTGTCCAAAAGCTCACAGAAAAGGTTGCACTGTCCTGGACAGCTATGATAAGAAACCTTCATAATATGTTTCTTCCCCCTTTAAATGAAAACAAGTTGAAGCTTAGACTCATTAAAAACCTTCATTGCATTCACAATGGGGGCATTTACTTTCTTTTAAAAGAAGGTAGTGGTAGCCCACCTGCCTCTGAAAAGGAAGAAAGGAAGATTTCACAAAATGGCTATTGGTGGTTGGGATGCTGCAGTGACAGACTGTTAAAGTACACTTGTGTTTTCAGCAAACAGATGGCTTCTTCATAGGGCAGCCAGTTCCAACTGTACTTTCTCTTTAATATAGGCAGATTTTTTTCAATTTAATCCAAACGTTGTCTATGCTACAGACTTAAAGTTGTTTAACAGTCATTCCCTCTTCATAGATAGTTAGTGATAGGACAGGGATAGAAAATGGGGGGACTCATATAAATGTTGCACCCCAGGTTTTCTACTATGTCCGCCAGGTGTAGCAACTAGCAGCCTATCTGTTGACATCCAACCTAGCCACATCGATCCATGCAAAGGATGGATTGCAGGGCTAGCTTTAAAACTGCTCCAGAGACTTCAACTGGTTCAGAATTCAGCTGCACAGGTCCTTAGTGGGACCCAATGATGGGCTCATATATAACCTGTCCTCTCTCAACTACACTGGCTCCAGATTGAAGACCAAATCAGATTCCAGGCTTTGGTTATAAGCTTTAAAGCCCTAAGTGTCTGGGACCATTGTATCTGCAGGACCACCTCTCCCCATATGTCCCCCAAAGGGCTTTATGATCTGCAGACCAAAACCTGCTAAGGATCCCCAGTCCCAAAGAGATCAAATTGGCCTCAACCAGGGCCAGGGCCTTTCAGCCTGGTGGAACAGCCTACCAAGTGAGATATGAGCTCTGCTGAACCTTAATCTGTTCTGCAAGGTTTGTAAAACAGAGTTGTTCCGCCTATGATTAGGCCTATGGTTGAGGCCAACATGACATCCGGAACAGTTGGACTCCCCAAATGAAACCAAAAACAAAATCCTTCAGTTAAAATGGTCTTATGACCCCACCCCACCCCCACTGCCCCTCCCTGCAGATGAAAGAAATTCAAGCAAAATATTTGTGTATTTTGTTCTGTTGTAACTCATCCTGAGTCGCTAGAGAGAGGACAGGAAATAAATACAGAGATATAATATAAATACATTGGCCATTTCTTGTATGCTGCAGGGGGTTGGACTAGATGACCCTGGAGGCTCCTTCCAACTCTATGATTCTGTGATTTTATGCGTCTGATTAAGAGTTCTGGTGAGCTTACCGCCTCCTCAATCCACTTACGATCAGATCTTGACACAGGGACTAAGAGGTTGTTTGGCAGCCACAATCTTAGTCCAATCATAATATATCTGCTGGGGAACTCTCCTTAACCTCTTCTACTTTTTAAAATGTTAATGGGCTATGGCAGCAGCTGGAAGTAATCATAATTGATGTCACAATACAACTTCCATTAGACTGTCAGCTACTTTGCAAGCGTGTGTAGTTGCACCCATGGACTTCAGAAAACTTTGGGTCGACAAACTGGTACAAGTTGTGAACTTGGTTTCTGAAAACTGATCTATCCTATAGGTTTGGCTGAAAATGACATGCCTAGGGGAACTGGAGCCTATGAAAAGGGAATGGTAATGTATCTTGACTACCATAGCTACTCCTTCAAGGATCTTAACTGTTAGGAAATGGTACCTTCCTCACAAAGCTTACACTGCATGTTGACTCCCAAACTGCAGTGGTTCTTTTGGGAGCTTCTGCATTATTCACTGTCATCTGCCCTCTGGATTGTTCTCAGTTCCCCTGCAGGCTTCCCCGAACTTGCTATGGACAACCTTTTCCCAACAGATCATACCCAAAAATCAATATGGGGGACTATGGTCAGGAAGATGTGATTTTCTGCACCACCTTACACATATCCTACACACACACACACACCAACTACTTGATGTTATTCATTGGAGGGAGCTAGATTACAATAGTGTCCTAAGGACACTGAAAAAATGCACAACAGAAGAGAGGAGGGGAAATGGTGGCTTGAGGGGCAAGCACAGAGAAAACCTATCTGCATTCACAGCAGTAATCAGAGCAGAAGAGGGGATGGCTCCCGTACTGAAGGAACCAATGTCCTTGTCCGAACACCCATAAGGGGATGGGGAGCCCTCTCCCAGTTGAGGGAAGGTTGCATGTATATGTCTCCGTGTAAAGAAAGATCCATTTGAATTTTGACAAAGACCTAAAGATCAATCACGCACTGCTGTAAATTGTCTAAATCACCTTGGACGTACAGACTTCTTCAGTGTGTGATGGAGGATAATAAACTTGCTTCCCCTATTGCAGGCTTTCTCAACCAGGCTTCCATGAAACCCTGGAGTTTCTTGACAGCCCTTGAAAGGTTTCAAAAAAATGTAATATTTGTTTTATTTGTTAAACCTTTATCAGGTGATATGACCATATATGGTCATGTCAAGCCCTCCCATGGCCAATAATGGGCCTGGAGGGGGTGGGAAGGGAAGGGACCCTGGGTAGGCATGTAAGCACCTATTCTTCCCAACCATATTTTGCATGATCGTGCCACTTTGGGGGTTTCTCGAAGTCTGAAGAATGTTTCAGAGGTTTCTCAACAGTAAAAAAGTTGAGAAAGGCTGCTCTGTAGGAATGCCTCTTTGTCTGCATCTGTCCTCTCCTAGTATGTCTACCAAGAAAGCAAATTCTACAAAATTCTACAAAGATAGGTCTGTGGTGCTTTCTTTTCCAAAACAAACTGATCCAGGAAAATGTTGTTCCTGGAACTTCTCAGCACTTAATAAAATAGGAATGTGTGTAACAGTATCAATAAGTTTGTTATGGAGATCTGCATAAAGAAGAATGCTCCACAAAGCATATACACTGTCTTGTATTCTGCAGGCAAGGCCCGTCAGGTTTCTTCAAGTGGTAGTGTTCTCAGGCCGAGACAGCAAGGCTTGGTCCTTAATGGGAACTGGAAGAAAGGAGCTGGAATAGGAACACAGGACCAGTTCATCCAGTAAGCTCCCCCCTCTCCCAGCCCAAGGCTAAATAGGCTGAGAAGACCACTTCCTCTGGAAACAGCACTTGGGATTCATGCCCAGCCGCGCATGCCATGCACGTTTGCAGCCGCGCATGGCGCAAACGCGCATGTGCGGCTGGGCGATCGCCCTCCCTGCCGCCGACGGTCTGCAGCTTGGAAAAGGTTGCGGACCACTGATCTAAATGACATGAAAGTGGTATGGCTGAATGATAGAACATCTACTTTGCTTGCAGACAGTTCCACTGCATCCCCAGTTTAAAAAATTATGAAGTAGGTAATGTGAATAACTTTTACCTCAGGCCGTGAACTGCTGCCTGCCAAGTAGACAATACTGAGCTTGATAAATCAGTGGTGTGACTAAGGCAGCTTCATATGTCCATCCAATACTTGTGGGGAAAGTGAAGACACAAGAAGTTCCAAGCTCAGCAAAAGAAAGAGGTTAAGCAGTGACAGGAGAGAATCAGCCAGGGGGAAGTCTGCCTTAATAAATAAGTCTGGTTTGTCATTTCAATACAAAGAAGCAGCCTGAACCAATATCAGTAGCAAAAGAATTTCAGAGATAAGAACTGATAGCAAAGAAATGCCAAGTATGAGATGCAGAAGGTGAACCACAGTTTAACAAGGAGACATGAACCAGAAGATTGGATTGCCATCGACAATCAGGCGAGGAGGATGGCCTGCCAGAGCACAGGATGGTACCGTTAACCTCATCAGAGCAAGCCACTCTGCCTCAATGCGTATCACCAGGATTGGAGCAAACCCAGCTGTCATTTTAAAGTATTGGAAGAAAGTTACCCTGAAACCGAGGCTGACTTCTAATGAAATCGCTTGTTGTTCTGGGATGTAGGGTGCAAACCTTATTTTAATCTAACTCAACTATTAGCTCCTTTGTTAGTCCCACATCACACCCTAGCCCATCCGGCAGATTCCTCTTTGTGATCCGACGGTGGCTCATTAGGGGCCCAGAACAGACAGCTGTGCGCAATTAGGGGATCCTTGCCATTACAGTTCAGAAACCAGACCTGGGTTCCTACTAGAAAAATGTTTGTCCAATTTGAGGAAATGCTTGGCAGTAGGTTTGTTATTCCTTAGCAGTACTGGCCTGCCACTTTGTAGTAGGCAGAAACCTGTTTTCTCCCCCCACATTCTTCTTTGCCGCCGTTCAGGAAGGCATCATTATCCCTTACCATTGTGTCTTCCGTAATGGCATGTTTGCCGAGCACATTTGATGTTACCTACACAATGGGATATAGAGACTTCATTGTCTAAAAGCATTAGTGGGAGACATAGTTCCAGAGAAAATGTTTCATGTGATAGGTCCCCTTCCCCTATATTTCTGCCAATATACACAACATGTTTGTATCACTGTATTTTCTCCACAATTTCCTAGTGACCTAGTCTTTTTAAACCAGCTTTGCTATTTACCCACGAACAGTGTCCTTAAATGTCAGTTTTCAGTTTCAACCTACAAGGAATGGATCTCTTTGTACCAGCATCAAAAGCTCAAAATTCCAAGCCTTTCATCATCTACGCTTCGGGATAATTTCCTTCCTTGTCCCAAACCATATCACTGCTGCAGAAAAACTGCTGTTAGGAATCCCAGCTCCACCTCACCCAATGATTCTCTAAACTTTATTAGCACTTTCTAAATACACCTTTTCTATAATGGACAATTCTTTGGTACAGTAAGTAGCCGCTGTTTCTATACTGACAGCGATCATGAAAGCCACTTTATAGGACTGGCTATTTCTTGGTGAATGGAGTTGGGCATTCAGACCACAGTCAACACTGTGAAAGACACCACAAAGGACTAGAGGCAGGTTTGCAGGGAAGTAGCCAAGAGACCGCTGCAACACAAAGAGGATTTGCTTTGAACATGGGCAATGAGACACCGTTTCTACCTACAGCACATGACCTACTTCAGAACTGGCTGGTGGCAAACACTTGGCCAGATACAGTGATGGATGCACACTTTATACTTGAATCATCACCCCAAAACATTGCTAGATAACATCTCCAGTCCTATTACTGTCTCCGATTAACTAGCAGAATACTTAAATCCAAGCGTGCAGGAACACAAGTAGCTAAAAACTTATTAACGAAAGTGCATCATCAATGGCACCAGCAGTGTGGGATAGTTACCAAGAGAAAAATGGAAGAAGAAATGGGCCCTTCCAGACAGAAAGTATACAGGTCTGCAGTGTAACCAGGCTTTCTATTGGAAGAAGGTAATGCACAGAATAACTGAGATGCCAGTTGGGTGAGGGTTACAGCAAGACCATCAATCATTGGTGCATGGAATTAACTTCAGTACAAGATTTTAGGCTCTGACGGCATGATAACATTGTTCCGCACACTGGTGTAAACAAGCCTACAGCTGAGGTATGGCCATAACTTCTGGTCTCGGTAGGAGTAGGGGTAGGGGTAGTTATAGGTTCTCTGTAGTTCTGTTCTTCTTTATCCAGTTTCTGAAATCAATGTGTTTCCTTTCCTCTCTTTAGGAATCTGTTTCAAATCAATTCCGTTTTCATCAAAGACAGATTTGAAGAGATAAAGGGGGAGGGAAGGAAATTTCAGAATTTCATTCTGTAGATGCTCAGAGGTAGGTGATGTCTTCTCAAACCTTCCTCAACTCCCACTAGAGTACTCTGTGGGGCATCACATAAAACAACCGAAAGAGCTGAAGTTACAAAAGGGTACATTGATTTCTCTTCAAAAAGAAACATTTTTTTAAAGAACAAGAGAAAAAGAGAAAGCAACCAATATAACTTTAAAAAGCCTGAATTTCTAAAAAAAAAACAAATAAATTACCATCCCCTTAACAAGGCTATTCTATTGATGTTTCAGACTTCTGGACTGTTTAAAACCCTCAAAGTTAAGAGACTACTGCATGGGGAAAAAACAAGTTTTAATACTGAAAGGTATCAACAGATTTGTCTCCAAATGAAAGTCCACTGTTCATCAAATCAAGGGAAGTACAGATAAACAATAATAGTGACCATTTGACCTTCTAAAAGGAAACTGAGTGATGTTACAGATGGTTTTCTGTTTGCTTTTGCTACTGGTTCTTAGTGTTTTTTTCCTTCTATATCAGTGATTTTATTCCTTGTTAGTGCATCATTATTTTGACGAGTTTAATTTTGGTGTAAATTTGCGTGGCTGATATTATTGCAAGTTGTTTTGAACAGAAACTGTTTCAAAAGTGGCTCACAAGTTTATACTTTCAGAGGGAAGCCATATTGGTCTGTAGAAAAACAGCTAGATTCCAGACCAGTAGCAACTTACAGACCAAGAAGATGGAGGGGAACTTTACTCTCAAAAGCTTGTAATCCCCACCCACCCCCTTGTTGGTCTCTAAAGTACTAATGGATTGACATCAAACAAGTTTATATGTAAATGAAAGTTACTTACCTGATTTAGTATCTTCAGTTTGAAAGGCGGCATGTTGTCAGAGCATATAATTAAACTTAAAACTTCCTGCCTGGTTAATAGCTCCCCCTCCCCCAAACTCAGAATAGCCTTTATTTCCATTCAGGTTCAAACCATGCCAAACAGGTTTGCTAGCTGGATGTTACTCACAAATACCACTCACTTCACATATTTGAATTTTTGGTGCTTCTGTTCCATAGGACCTATCACACTATATTTTTCTGTCCTCTCTATATAGAGACCAGAACCAATTTTCCTAGAGTGCTTATAATGGGTTTACGTAAATTCTTCTTTAAAGCCAGTGTGGTATAGTGGCTAAGAGTGGCAGACTTTAATCTGGATTTGATTCCCCATTCCTTCGCATGAAGCCAGCTGGGTGACCTTGGACTAGTCACTGTTCTCTTAGAGTTGTTCTTGCAGAGCAGTTCTATTAGAGCTCTCTCGGCCCCATCTACCTCACAGGGTCTCTTTTTGGGAGAGGAATGGAAAGGTATTTGTAAGCTGCTTTGGGACTCCACTGGGTAACAAAAAGTGGGGTATAAGAAAACAGCTCTTCTGATGCTGAGAAGCAGCTTTTTCTTCTCTCAGGTGCTGATCCATTTGTCTCCTACAGAATGCCCCTCTTTGCTTTAGCAGCCAAGAAAATACGGGCTAGAGCTACTTCTAAAGAGGGCAATGTTTTTGTTTTATTAGAACATTCTGGTTAGATTGTTTTAATGCTAGTGTTTGTAATTATGTTATGCTATATGTGTCAGTTTGTAACAGCTTTTGGCCACGGATAATAAAAATTATTGTACGTGTTGTATATAATTAAGCTTTCTTCTGGACGTCTTTCATTTCAAGGCAGATAATGCATTACAACATATTTTAATTTATTTTATTCCCCTAATGTATTTAAATGCAAAACACCCACCTGAATTCTCAATATATATACAAATTTTCACTCAGATATTTCAGTGTTCACGAAAGATATCCTAGTAAAAACAAGCAGAATGCCAAACAGGTGACTGAGCAAGTTAAACCAAAGTTGGGTTGAGTCTACAAACTATGCCAAAGTCTTATTTTTCCTAGCCACTTATCACAGAATGTTTGCAAGATACCTTGATCCCAGGTACAAAATAAGCAATGAGTAACTCATACGAATGGGATACAACCACCTGTGCTGCTGTCAGCAGAATGAAACTATATGCTATTTTTGCAAGTCCACCACTGAGGACAGTCCATAATTGCCCTCTTCAAATGATTACTATGTTGGTATAATTGCTATTTACACCAATTTTGTGTGAGAAGAATCATGTGCAAGTAGAATACTGGGCTCAGTAGATGAAGATCAGTTCCTGATATCCATTTTTATAGATTAACAAATTTCAAGTCAATGTGCACAAATAACATTTTATGCATTTGCTTCAAATACTCATTAAATACACTATTCATTTATTTATTTATTTGTTTGTTTGTTTGTTTGTTTATTATATTTATATACTGCCCTCCCCAGAGGCTCAGGGCAGTTTACATAAGAATATAAGAACAGTACATGAAACAGCCTATAACATGTGAGTAACCATACAATAATGAATAGTTGTAACCATATAACAATATAACAGTATAAACAATTTAAGCAATGCAACAGTGCAACAGTGTAACAGGTGCAGAGTATACTGGTGGAGTTCTGAGGGGGGGTGGGAGGGAGCGGGGGCCCTTCAGTCACTGTTAGACTAACTCTTGGAAATCTATATTGAACGCACCATCTCAGTGGAAACCCTTTACATAAAAATTTGGGTGCTAGATCATGCCCAGTTTGAAGACGACCACAACGCCATTAGCTAAGTAGTAATCCTTTACAGTTACTTGTTCGGAATTTCCATTTCTAACAGGCACCAAGATCTACAGGGATTTTTATTTAAAACAAAATTTTCATTTCATTTCTGTATTTTATTACGATTAATTCAATGAAGCCAAGCCAGAAAAGTACATCTGAATATTTTACCATATTCTCAGCATGGCATCAAAGAAAGCATTAAAGGAAATTATCACCCTGGAAATATTCTTTGGGAAAAAAATCTTTAAATGTCAACATTTTTATTATATTCCATTTGCTTGAGTGCTTTTGTAGAATGCAATTATCAATTTCCCCCCTTTAAACTGTATGTTTACAGAGCTATTTTGGATATGATGAAATACATTTGGTAAGGATAAAATGTTATAACATGGACATTTGCTGTAGACATTGCATTTTCCAGACATTTTAGGCAAGTGACTGTGGAACAATAAAAGCATGGGTAGGCAAATTTGACTGTAGAATGCTTGACTTTGTATCCCCAGCTTGGGTGTTGATATTTACATTTGAGATTTGTTTTTTCAAAGAGCTTTAAATGCAGGAGGAACTATAACACAAAAGAGGGAAGCATAATAAGGATACAAAATTATTAGCACTTAATATACCGGCAGGCTATGGCAGTGATTTTGAACACTCGTGAATTCCTAAGACGAACACTTAGGCCAGACCAAAACAAAACTAATGTAATCCCTTTTATTAAGACCAACCAAAACAACAGGACACAATGTGTAAACCCTCAAGCTTGCTAGACATCCTCATCATTTTTTTTAAGTGGGAGAAAAAGATGTCTCAGACCATGGTCTTAATATTTTGTTTTGTTTTTTGTTGGCACAGGACAAAGCTAGTATTGGATTGTACCTTTGGTGTGCATTGTGTCTTTAGACATCAGAAAAAGGGGGCAACATTGTTTTAAACAGAAGCACTCTTTTAATCACTCAGGTTCTTTTTGTGCATGCAGCTGCAGTAACAACTTCCTTTTTCTCTATTTTTGCTTGCATTATGTCCTGCAGTGGACTAGGGAAGTCTAAAACAGTGTCTTGGATGAAAGGACTAGAGTTGTCACAGCAAACAGAAAGCAAAAAAAAAAAAAATGGATGCCATTCAGCTGAAAATATGTTCAAAGCATATCCATCATGCCCAGGGTGGGGGAAGTGCAGCTCTCATATCATCACAGCTATTTATTATATGCAATTGATTGGGTCTAGTATACCATCTGGTAGGAATACATCGTTACACGACTCATTGATTCTAATATGGAATGAAGTCATGTATCCTTGGATGAAAATGTTGCAAGCTTTCATTTGCCCTAGCAAGGTAGCTGTGTCACCCTTTGTGTCTTTTTCATCTAAATCTACCTGTTTCTTAAATGAACAAGCATTGCATAGGATTTCTGTGCTCAATGACTATTTCATTCTCTTCAGAGTTGCAAATACGAGAATATCAACTCAGACACCTGCTCTTTAAACTCTTTAACTCTCCTGCATTTACAAGCTCTTCATTTTCTTTAAACTGGTAAAGAAGGGGGCAAAGATGCTTATGAAATGATATCCAAAGAAAGTAACATTGTCAAGGAGATTTATCTGAATGTAATCCCATTATCAGAAATTAATTCATAGGGCTGAAAATCAAACTTCACCATCTTTTTCCAATGTAGAAACGCTGTGTTCAAGAACAGAATAAATCTCTTGGTATAAATATTCTACTGTGCTGCACAAGATGGCAGAGGATGCCCTGATTCTGAAAACAGCATGGCTAAAAGACCCTTTTGCAAACCCATGACATGTCATTACCGATTCTATTTTCCCCAGATGTTGCTTTAATTCATATTCCAAAATTCTATAGTTCCTATGTCTCCCTTGTGGAGTCACAAGGTTCAGATTTATGCAGGCACTGAAGTCACCATATTTTTGTGGCCTCATGTTTTATGTACTCAGTGATAACCATCTGACAAAAACAATACAAAAGGGCCATCAGACATCTGGCTTCTCCACAGTCTATCAGTGAGCTGAAACTGTCATAAGGATTACTTCAAACAAGATAGGAAGGACAGCTGCATGAAGACCCTCATCCAGTAACCAATGCCCTTACAAGATTTTTAGAAATCTACCAGCTGAATAATGCAGAAACCACCTTAAAACCAAAAAAGCATCTTGTCTGTGAGAGCTGTCCATGTTCTTTTATATATGTGATGTAGAAGGGAAATAACTACAAGTTTGCAATGTTATCTGTTCCATCAGTTTCACATAATATATTTCTAGTAAGGGCAAGGAGAAGGAGCATGTCTCATGGCTTAAGCGCCACGCTTAACACCCACTCAGGGCAGCTGTCCCACCCCTGAGTGCCTCCTCCTCCAATCGGCTTGTCTGTCTGTCCAGCAGCCACCCAACTGCCTTCTGCCCTCCACCCCTGACCACCCCCTCCTACTTCCACTTCCCTCCAAGGCTCAGAGGCTGCAGATCCCTGCTGTGTGAGAGCTGCCCCTGCAGTGCCCTAACAGCTGCCTCCAGCCTTTCCAGGTCCTGGGGGAGGGAGAGGCTATCCGCAGAGTTCTTCCACCCCACTCCCCAATCTAGCGCTCGTTGTATTCTTGTATGCAACGGGCTTGGCCCCTAGTGTTAGTATACACACTGTTGAGTATTATGATCACTAATCAGATCTGATTCTGAATGATTACATGGTACACTTCACTTAAGGCAACACCACAGGGAAAGGGGGAGTTATGTGCTTGCTCTGCAACTATGACATCGGCATGCTACTTGCACGAGCAAGACCATGAAAGCAACATAAGAAGCTTTTACAGAATGCTAAAGCAGTTTGGGAGTCAACCACAGTAAAGCAATTCACCATCAACACCCATGTGCCACTAAAGTAAGTTGATTCTAATTGTAGGCAGATTTTTTTCTAAGTAAAGGCACAGAATGTGAACATTAAGTCCACAGACTGAAGTGGTAAAGTCTCAATAGGGTTGTACAATGTGATCATTCCAAATGTACATACCTTGACCTCAGAAGGCTCCTAAAAGAACCAGTTTGGCCTCCTCCTGATCACAATAGTTCAGCAACATCATAGAGAGTCATGGCACTTAGTACAATTAGAATGCTAAGATTCAGGTCTATGTTTTCATTAAGTCATGACTCTGCACATTCAGTACTTTGACAATGAGAGGCAATGGCCGGGTGGTAGCTGCAAATGTGCCAACTGAGTGCAGGTGTTTCCCTTTGCTTTTCCATGCATTCCTGTTGGGTGCATTTTTCTATTTCACTTTTCGGGTGGGTTGGGTTTTCATTTTCCTTCTGCATGAATTTAGCTCCCTTCAGGGCTCAGTTTGTCTTCCATGCACTGTACCCCTGTTGCTGTTTTTTTAATATAAAGGTTCTATTGTCCCAGTTTTCTGTTTTCTTGTCCCAAAGCAAAGGAAATTCACAAGCAAAAAAACTCCATTGGGTTTTCTCCTCACTACCTCTGCAAGGCCATGCCTCCACCATAGACAATGTGTCTTTTGAAATTTTAAGGAAAGATTCTTAGCACTTCTTTCATTTTCAGAAAGTCATCATAGAAGAACATTGCCCCCATTTTGTCTAAGCTTCAGTACTGCTTAAGCATTTACATTTTATGAGCCCATTCATTCTTATGAGAATCAGCATTAATATCAGAATTGTAAACAAACTTTTCATGCAGATCCCCTCTAGTTGCTCCCCCTTCTTCTTCTCAACATGTGAATTACACAGTAACTGGGGGGGGGGGATTGAGAAACACTGCCAAAGACTGATGTCTGCCCTTTCCCCTTTACCTTCCCATCTTGTGATTTTTTTAAAATTAAGGCAATGGTTCTAGCCATGCATTGCTGCCTCAGTGCAGTCAGATTATTTTTATTTTTCAATTTGTATCCCGTCACTCCCATGGAGTGGCTTATGGCAGGTAACATCCATTCTCACAATAAAATTCCATTAAAACAGCCTCAAACCCCATTTACAACCACCCTAGATTGCAACAAATCATCCCTTGTTGAATGGACTCCTTAAAAATGCCTCTGGGGAAAACAAGGTAAACAGATGAAAATGGCTGGCTCCAGGAGGGGTCCAGATCTACCTTGCTGTGACCTCACCCAAATACCTGGTGGAAGACCTCCATCTTACGGGCACCGCAGAACTGAGCTAGCTCCATCAGGGACCTTAGCTTGCCTGGGAGCTCATTCCACCAGGCTGGGGCCAGGAGTAAAAAGATCCTGTCCTGGTTGAGGCCAGGTGAACCTCCTGTGAGCCAGGGACCTCCAACAGATTTGCATCCACAGAACAAAGTGCCTTGCAAGGGGGATAAGGAGACCGATGGTCCTGCAGATATGTGAGACCCAAGTCATGGATGGCAAAGGTTAATGCGAGAACCTTGAACCTGATCCAGGCTACAACTGGCAACCAATGCAACTGCTTCAGAATAGGCTTTTTATGGGCTCTCCAAAATGTTCCTCTGAGGACCCTAGCAGCTACATTCTGCACCAGCTGCAATTTCCAAGTCAGGGACAAAGGTAGGCCCGCATAAAGCAAGTTGCAGAAGTCCAGTTTGGAAGTGACCATTGCATGGGTGACTGTATTCTAGCAATCTGATGATAGGTAGGACACTAGTAGCCTCGCTTAGTATATATAGAAGAATGCCATGCAGGCTACCTCTGTGATCTGGGCCTTCATTGACAAGGAGGCATCCAAGATCACACCCTAATTCTTGGCCAAGGGTGAGATATTAAGTTGCACCCCAGCCAGCATGGGTAGGTGCACTTCCTGGTCTATCACCTTCCTGCCCAGCCATAGGACCTCTGTCTTGGAGGTGTTCCAGGCAACTCTGCTCTAACCATCCAGCTACAGCTTCCAAACAACTGGCAAATGTATCTGGGGGCAGGAGTCCAGATGGCCATCGATCAGGAGAAAGAGCTGGATGTCATCTTGATGACAACTCAGCCTATAGCTCTAGACCAGCTGGGCCAGAAGACATATAAAAATGTTGAATAAACTGGGGGAGAAGAACGCAACACAAGGGACTTGATAGGAACATACAGCTCCTTGCGTACAGCTATCCTCTGTGTCCAGCTCAAGAGAAAGGAGCACAGCCACTGTAGGTCTATTGCCCAAATCCTGGCCCTGGCAAGACAGCAGGCTAACCACTCATGTTCGACTGTGTCCATGTGGTTCCTGTTTCCATCAGGGAAATTTTATATCCTGTTTATCTGCCCTAAAGTTTAACTTAGGCTGCAGATCAATTTGTATGATATTAGTCAGAAGATCCCCCCTTCAAGGATCGCTGCCTTGTTGTGGCAAGGGGGCTTGCGTAGTTCAGTGAAGCTATGAGCTATGCCGTGCAGGGCCACCCAAGACGGACAGGTCATAGCTGAGAGCTCTGACAAAAGGTGATCCACTGGAGAAGGCAATGGCAAACCACTCCAGTATCTTTGCCATGAAAACTCTATGGACAGTTCCAATAGGCATAACGATATGACGCTGGAAGATGAGCCCCTCAGGTCGGAAGGTGTCCAATATGCTACTGGGGATGAGCAGACGGCTAGTACGAGTAGCGCCAGAATGAATGAAGCGGCTGGGCCAAAGCCGAAAGGACGCTCAGTTGTGGAAGTAACTGGTGGCGAAAAGACAGTCCGATGCTGTAAAGATTTTTATTCCATAGGAACCTGGAACGTCAGATCCATGAATCAAGGCAAGCTGGACGTGGTTAAACAAGAAATGAGAAGACTGAACATCGACATTTTAGGAATCAGTGAACTAAAATGGACAGGAATGGGTGAATTTAATTCAGATGACCATCAGGTATACTACTGTGGACAAGAATCTCGCAGAAGAAATGGAGTAGCATTCATAATCAATAAGAGAGTAGGAAAAGCAGTCTTGGGATACAATCCCCAAAATGACAGAATGATCTCAGTTCGAATCCAAGGCAAACCATTCAACATCACAGTGATCCAGGTCTATGCCCCAACCACTGCTGCTGAAGAGGATGAAGTTGATCAGTTCTATGAAGCCCTACAACACCTTCTAGAAGCAACGCCCAAAAATGATGTGCTTATCATCATGGGGGATTGGAATGCTAAAGTAGGAAGCCAAAAGATAACCGGGATAACAGGCAAGTTTGGCCTTGGAGTACAAAATGAAGCAGGGCACAGGCTGGTAGAATTTTGTCAAGAGAATACAATGGTCATAGCAAACACTCTTTTCCAGCAACCCAAGAGACGACTCTACACATGGACATCACCAGACGGTCAACACAGAAATCAGATTGACTATGTGCTCTGCAGCCAAAGATGGAAAAGTTCTATCCAGTCAATAAAAACAAGACCAGGAGCTGATTGTGGTTCAGATCATGAGCTTCTTGTTGCAAAATTTAGGCTTAAATTGAAGAAAGTAGGGAAAAGCACTAGGCCACTCAGGTATGAACTAAATCATATCCCTGACGAATACACAGTGGAGGTGACAAATAGATTTAAGGAATTAGATCTGATAGACAGAGTGCCTGAAGAACTATGGACGGAGGTTCGCAACATTGTACAAGAGGTAGCAACTAAAACCATCCCAAAGAAAAAGAAATGCAAGAAATCAAAATGGCTGTCTGAGGAAGCTTTACAAATAGCTAAGGAGAGAAGGGAAGTGAAAGGCAAGGGAGAAAGAGAAAGATACACCCAATTGAATGCAGAATTCCAGAGAAAAGCTAGAAGAGATAAGAATGCCTTCTTAAATGAACAGTGCAAACAAATAGAAGAAAACAATAGAATGGGGAGGACCAGAGATCTTTTCAAGAAAATTGGAGATATGAAGAGAACGTTTCATGCAAAGATGGGTATGATAAGGGACCAAAATGGTAGGGACCTCACAGAAGCAGAAGAGATCAAACAAAGGTGGCAAAATTATACAGAAGAACTATACAAGAGCGAGCTTAACATCCCTGATGACCACAATGGGGTAGTTACTGACCTGGAGCCAGACATCCTGGAATGTGAAGTCAAATGGGCCTTAGGAAGTCTGAGCAACAATAAAGCTAGTGGTAGTGACAGCATTCCAGTTGAACTATTCAAAATCTTAAAGGACGATGCAGTAAAAGTGCTACACTCAATATGCCAGCAAATTTGGAAAACTCAACAATGGCCACAGGATTGGAAAAGGTCAGTTTACATTCCAATCCCAAAGAAGGGCAATGCCAAAGAATGTTCAAACTACCGCACCATCGCACTAATTTCTCATGCTAGCAAAGTTATGCTCAAAATCCTACAAGCTAGGCTCCAGCAATATGTGGACCGAGAACTTCCAGAAGTACAGGCAGGATTTCGAAGAGGCAGAGGAACTAGAGATCAAATTGCCAACATACGCTGGATCATGGAGAAAGCTAGGGAGTACCAGAAGAACGTCTACTTCTGCTTCATTGACTATGCTAAAGCCTTTGATTGTGTGGAGCACAACAAATTGTGGCAAGTTCTTAAAGAGATGGGAATACCAGAGCATCTTATTTGTCTCTTGAGAAATTTATATGCAGGTCAAGAAGCAACAGTGAGAACTGAACATGGAATCACTGACTGGTTCAAAATTGAGAAAGGAGTTCGGCAAGGCTGTATACTGTCGCCTTGCCTATTTAACTTGTATGCAGAGCACATCATGAGAAATGCGGGATTAGAGGAGTCACAAATTGGGATCAAGATTGCAGGGAGAAATATCAACAACCTCAGATATGCAGATGATACCACTCTAATGGCAGAAAGTGAAGAGGAACTAAAGAGCCTGTTGATGCGGGTGAAGGAGGAGAGTGCAAAAGTTGGCTTGAAACTCAACATCAAGAAAACAAAGATCATGGCATCCGGCCCTCTCAATTCCTGGCAAATAGAAGGGGAAGAAATGGAGATAGTGACAGATTTTATTTTCCTGGGCTCCAAGATCACTGCAGATGGGGACTGCAGCAAAGAAATTAAAAGACGCTTGCTCCTGGGGAGGAAAGCTATGGCAAATCTAGACAGCATCCTAAAAAGCAGAGACATCACCCTGCCAACAAAAGTGCGTTTAGTCAAGGCTATGGTCTTCCCAGTTGCAATGTATGGCTGCGAAAGTTGGACCATAAGGAAGGCCGAGCGTCAAAGAATTGAGGCTTTTGAACTCTGGTGCTGGAGAAGACTCTTGCGAGTCCCTTGGACTGCAAGGCGAACAAACCGGTCAGTCCTAGAGGAGATCAGCCCTGACTGCTCTTTAGAAGGCCAGATCCTGAAGATGAAACTCAAATATTTTGGCCACCTCATGAGAAGGAAGGACTCCCTGGAGAAGAGCCTAATGCTGGGAGAGATCGAGGGCAAAAGAAGAAGGGGACGACAGAGAATGAGGTGGATGGATGGAGTCACTGAAGCAGTAGGTGCAAACTTAAATGGACTCCGGGGAATGGTAGAGGACAGGAAGGCCTGGAGGATCATTGTCCATGGGGTCGCGATGGGTCGGACACGACTTCGCACATAATAACAATAACAAGTCAGAAGATCAGAACATTATGAGTTCAATCCTATTTGTGAATGGCCATGCTAATTTAGGGTTTTTTTGTTTTTGCTTTGGAAAAACTCATGTTTTTAAAATGGATGTGCCATGTTTTTAAAAGCAAAAAAATAATAATGTAAACTGAATTGGCATGGCCAATTATGTAAAAAACCCCAAATACCCATAGCTAGGTTTGAACCATAACATTCTGATCTTCAGGCTAACATCTTAGTAATTGAGCTATACAGCCTAGGTTGGAGTCTAAATTAGATAAACAGCATGTAAAGATTTTCCTGTTATTGTTTTTTTCAGCCAGCAATGCGAAGCCTTGCTAGAATTGTTTATTCCAGGAATTCAATTGTACCAAGTTCTCTTAATTTTTTAAAAAAAAAGAAATTGACAAAATGGGAGGAGATGGGCAGACTGGCAGCCCTTGGGAGCATTTCTCTCTTACACAGACCACTGTGTGATGCACATATCAGGATGAAGAACAGGAGAGTCACTGGAAGGGGATCTTTATGAAAAGTTTGTCTATACCAGGCTTTCTCAACCAGGATTTCATAAAACCCTGGGGCTTCTTGATAGCCCTGGAAGGGTTTTCCAAATCAATGGGAATTAATTTATATATAAGTATTATATAAAGGTAAAGGTATCCCCTGTGCAAGCACAGAGTCATGTCTGACCCTTGAGGTGACACCCTCTAGCATTTTCTTGGCAGACTTAATACAGGGTGGTTTGCCAGTGCCTTCCCCAGTCATTACCATTTTACCCCCCAGCAAGCTGGGTACTCATTTTACTGACCTTGGAAGGATGGAAGGCTGAGTCAACCTTGAGCCGGCTGCTGGGATCGAACTCCCAGCCTCATGGACAGAGCTTCAGATAGCATATCTGCTGCCTTACCACCCTGTACTACAAGAGGCTCTTATGTATTATATATATATATATAATATATAAAATTTGTTAAATATTTATCAGGTGATATGACCATATATGGTCATGTCAATCTGCCTCCCCCTCCCAAAACTGCCAATGATGGGCCTAGAGGGGAGTTGAAGGGGAAGGGCCCTGGGTGGGTCTGTACGCAGTTGTGCTTCCCAACGATATTCTGCAAAATCATGCAACTTTTAGCATTTTGGGAAGCATAAAGAATTTTCAGGGGTTTCTCAATGGTAAAGTGTTGAGAAAGGTTGGTCCATAGTTCTGACATTAATGCTGAACCCTGATTCTTGCAAGACTTAAGGGGGCTTATTTTAAAAATTAAATGCTTAAGCAGTACTGAAGCATAGACAAGATGAAGGTGGGAAAAACTACTAAGATGGATACCCAGAAGTGAGAGCTTCTGTAAGGAATCTCTCCTTACAATTTCAAAAGGCACCTCCTGCATGGAACTGATCATAAACAGAGACCAAGCAGCTGCACATAAATAAAAGAAAGCTCAACAATCAGGTTTTTCTCATTAGTATGCAGAGTAATACTCTGAGATTTGGAGGAGAAAAATCAGGGAAAAAAGAAATATGATTGCAGGAACAGGATGCAAATAGGATGAGAATTAAAGGGATACCAACTTCAGTTCAGTGAAAATCAAAATTAAGAAGAAGAAGAGTTGGTTCCTATATGCCATTTTTCTCTACCTGAAGGAGTCTCAAAGCCACTTACAGTTGCCTTCCCTTTCCTCTCCTCACAACGTACACCCTGTTAGGTAGGTGAGGCTGAGAGAGCCCTGATATTGCTGGTTGGTCAGAACAGCTTTATCAGTGCTGTGGTGAACCCAAGGTCACCCAGCTGGTTGCATGTGGGGGAACATGGAATCAAAACCGGTATGCCAAATTAGAAGTCTGCACTCCTAACCATTATACCAAGTTGACATGCACAATTAAGCTGTACATGCACAAAGTCTAGACAAAACTAGTCAGTAGCTCCTCTGGACTTTCCAAGAGCAGAAAATCCCATCCTAATTTACTCAGACTGGAATTTTTGGGAAGTTCGCCTTGTATATTGCTGGTCAGGGACACTTCAGTTTCCATCCATTCTCCTTTGTTAGTCAGCTACAGATGCCAACCTAATATGAAGACTTACTGGTCATTGTTTTTCAGCTTGACCTACATCATAGGATTGTCATACTATTTTGAATTCAAAACAAAAGATGGAATATGAATATATGGCTCAATGGCACATCATTTAGAGTAGGTAGGAATTAAAAACAGAACCTTGTTAAATGCAAAGCTCTTATCTTCTCCAAGCCACAAATCCAAAAGAGAAATAGGATTCACCAGAGGCTCTGTGAGGGGATTTGACAGGAAATCAGGTGAGTGTGAAAGTTATGGGTAAATTTTTAAGGCCTTAGTTATGCAGGTGGTCAGACTAGTGATACAATGACCAGACAGACTGAGCCTTCATATTATATGGCTTTATAATGGGGCAGAGGATCAGGAGGAGGCAGAAACAGGGGAATGTGTGACTCTTTTTCAAAGGAGTGATGTCATTAGGGGATGGAGGGGGAAACACATCATGGCCCCCAAACTGCAATCTGCAGTGCTCATGCTTGTGCCTTGACTCCTGAGTGGCTGAGGGAAAGTTTAATTCAGTAGCCAGGCTGACTTGCAGAGGGCAAGAATATATCTCTGGAGGACAGTTTTTGTTCTTGAAAAAGCTGCTGCTCCACAACACCTTTAAAACTGCAGTGTTCTCAGCACCATTCTTTTACCTAATTAGGAGAACTGGGAACAAGCTGTTCTCATATACACAGAACAGGCTGGGTGGAAGACATAGAGTAGGACACATTACAGCACCAGCGGGCTGAGGTGTGCTGCCTTCCTGGGACACACGTACAATCGTGCTCAAGCCTTAGGGTTTGTTTGCTACTATTGTTAACCAGGCCTACAGACCCTAGGAACAGAAAGTGCAGATGACAAAACAACGCCAGTGACTGACTCACGGCTAAGGCCTTGTTTTCACTGAGGTGATATGCTTGAGATGTATCACTTCACGCTGCAGAGATCATTGGATGCAATTTAAGACACAAACAAAAATCCCCACGTAGGGAAAACTAATATGTCATGGAGAAGGTCTGTTCTTGCCATTATCACATTTGGCCCCCTCATACAAGAGCCCTTCTCTGAAATTGGGAGCAGTATCTTAAGGCAATATCCCATACACGTTGGTGTCATAATGGAATTTTGAATTGGACTATATTTCTACTGTTTTAATTGGTTTCATTTGTTTTAATGTTCACATGGTTTTAGTAATGTTGTAAACCGCCCTGAGCCAACTTGCCAGGATGGGCGGTCATACAAATCCAATTATAAATCAATTTAATTATATGGGGAGAATTTTTTTTTAAATGAAGGAACATTCAATTGTGTGATAAGTATGACTGCATCCTCCAGGTGGGGCCTGGAGGCCTCCAAGAAGTAATCAGATCTCCAGCATTTCATTAAATAGAACAAGCATAAAACAAAACGGAACAGAATAAATTCGTAATGCAAGGATACTGGATTATATATACATGCAGCTGGCAATCCTGAGAGCTTTGAGGGGGCAGGGCACGGGGGGGGGGGGAGTGCAGTGCATGACATGTTGATATCACTTCCAGGTGGGAGGATAAAGACCATTGAGACTGGAGATTTCCTAGAGATACCCCAATTTCTCTCCTGCTGCTTCACTAAGTGAGTGGAGAGACATGGAAGGTGAGGGCAGGAGGTGAATCACAATCACATGTATATAAAATCATATAATTTATATTTTAAGAATGCTTTGTACATGCATGGGCATTCTTACTGTGTTCCTGAAGGTTTTTTGACTCATAGAAAAGGTGGGATACCACTGAGTTTATCTTTGCTCTGTCCGTCAAACAAGTTTGATGAACCCCAAATATATTTTGTCCCCTTTTCACTTCTTCCAAGGTCTACACTGTCCTGACTGATCAGATTGACAGTGCACGAAATTAAGTCATGTCTAAACGTTATTCTCAGCAGTGAGTTCTCTGTGCATCTATAACTTTTTCAGATAGCTTATATGCCTTTCAGTTGGTCAAACTGTTTTTATTCAAAATATATACAATAATTCAAATTTATACTCTGACAGTTGCATTTATCTGCTATAATTTACCACAAAGTCAACATTATACAATTGGAAATTAATCCCTAGATTGTCTAGGGGCCTTGCAAAGTCTGCCACTAGAAACAATGTAGACACAGAAACGTCATAATATGAAGAAGTACTAAAACAAACGAAAACATTAATAGTTATAGTAAAATTTTCCAATGTAAGTATTTACAAGATAGCAGATTGTTTCTATTTCCCTTGTTTGTATCGCTGAAATCCCACGTATTTGCAAGCATGCTCTTGTGTTGCAACCATATAAAAACATTGCTTTCATTGCTGGGATTCTGAATGCACAGCGATATACAACAGAAACATAGAATAATAGAGTTGGAAGGGACCTCCAGGGTCATCTAGTCCAACCCCCCGCACAGTGCAGGAACTCACAACTACCTGCCCATCCACAGTGGCCACAATTTCATACACAAGTGATCCCACCACCACCAAAAATCTCCAGAATCCAGCCTGGCGTGGAGGAAATTCATCCAAAGGGTTTCTTCCTGTAAACCTTTAGCGAATCACTCCGCACTTTCTTATAAAACCTTCTATCAAAAGGAAAAGTTTTACGACTAACTAAATAATATTTACAATCTATAATGTATAGTCAGAATACAAAGTGCTGAACCATATCTTTTCTATGCAAATTCTTAGGTACTGTTCCCGGACCTCTTTGCAGCCCCATAGAAATTAGCATAATCTCAAATTCACACTGAAAGATGACCGAAACATGGTTGAATCAAATAATGCATTACCCATATTCTCTCTTTAAGAGTGATAGGGAATGTAGTTTTCCCCCACACCAAAACATCTGCTTTGTCCAGAAATGCAAATGGGTGGTGACATTTGAACAGCGATGTTTACTGGATATGATCCGGCAAATTAACTGTACTATCCCAGCATACATATAAAAGGTGCTATAGCTGGGTAGAGAGAGCAAACATATTCTGATATGTTGTGGGATGGGATCTAGAAACACATTGTTTAATCCTGTTTATGATCTATTCCCCATATCTTCAGGAGTTTCCCAACCCCAAGTTTGCAACCAAGGGCATACCAAACATACTGAGGCTCAGCACCACCTCCTCCAAGCAAAACTCCATTCTTCACAGTGTTTGAGCTTACTAGGGTTACAAGATAATTCCAAGAGGAGAAACCCTTAAACTGGGGGATGGAGGAGTTGAAAGGGGACCTGCTATGCGACCAGCTTCACATTCTTTTCTCATTTTTTTCTCTAACTATATCCGACATGTCTCTGGCTGATTTTAGGTTATTGCATTCAGTGGCTACATGACAATCCATGAAAGGAATGTTAAAACCCTCTGTGAATCCTATAGGCTAGTAAGTTGCAGCAGACTTATTCGAGTAATAGCTAAACATGAATAATAAAGGAACCAATTTAACAGGTGTAAATGCTAATCCAGCAAGATCCTTACCAGATAAACTAAGTGTCTTTAATATTGTTGGATGACCCACCAGAACCTGACCTTCTGTCTTTTTTAGAGGAGGATCGGGCCCCATGAAATGGCTGTTGGTAGCTGTGGATACTGGCCCTTGAAGCCTGAGGCACAACAGCTGCCCTATTCCTACCCCC
This sequence comes from Paroedura picta, assembly GCF_049243985.1. Classification (NCBI taxonomy): domain Eukaryota; kingdom Metazoa; phylum Chordata; class Lepidosauria; order Squamata; family Gekkonidae; genus Paroedura; species Paroedura picta. The sequence goes on from NC_135369.1 coordinate 158,372,578, forward strand.
CTCGCATGTGGGGCTGAGAAGCCTTTGCACCAGGGCCCGCCTCAGGCCATCCCATCATGCATGGGGTGGGGCCCGTTCTAGCCCCCCTCCCCCTCATAAGAGCTCTGTTTTTTGGTGGGGGTCATTGCCCTGACAGAACAAAATTAGGCAGTTGAGAATCTAATGCCGCTCTCAAGCTCTTTTATCCCCTTGGAAATATAATCTATTATTATTTTAATATTTATTTTGTAATTAAATGTATAATTAAGTAGCTATAATTAATTCAATACCATCAAGGCAACGCAATCTTCCCTCCCAACAAGGTCAAAACCAATCTGCGTAGCGTCCATGAATAGGGCCTGCGAAGCCTACCTCAATTTTCACGATGCAGCGGGGAGCAAGCTTCCTGCAGTGCTGCTGGGGAGAAAGAGGCCGAGCACATGCACATGGCGACTTTTTAAGGGTGTTGATGACAGCCACTCCTCCCCCTGCACAACAGAAGCATCACACGCCTCAGCGGGGCTCGCACCTCCGCTGCAGCAATGTGGGGCCAACAATGTGGGGCCAGCGGGGCTCGCACATCCGCTGCAGCAATGTGGGGCCATTAGGTAAGTCACAGCCCCGATTCTTGGGATGGAAAGCAATAAGGTACCATCCTCGGCTCAGAGCTCCCCTTCCACCCTGGAATTTACACTTTCCACCCCCAAATCTATTGCAAGACACATTTTCTGTTGTAAGACAGTCAAAATACCCCACACAAAGCTGTCCTGTGAAGGAAAGACTCGTGCATGGGCCCATATTTCATTCCCATCTCACACTAAGCAAAATGGCTTCTCACATCACATGCAGAGGCTTTAAAAAAATTCTCTAGAGCACTGTAGAAATCTAAAGAGAAAAGCTAATAGCCATGCGTTAAAAAGCCCCAATGCCTTCATTTTATAACACACATACCTTTTACACTTCAGTTCAAAATAGGAAAGCATTAAGAGTCTTGCATATCTCATAACACACCCCCTCGCCCTCTCAGAGCCCTGGCTGCCTCTAGTGGTTGTTTCTTTTCCTGCCTTACATGTGTTCACCAGACCAGCACACACAACTTATGCCTCTCAACCTGAAAAATTAAACACACACCACCAACAACGGAAAATAGCAGTCATAATGATCTCCCTTCCAGGCATAGCATTTCATTCCCCTATTCCCCTTGCCCCGTTCGGTGGCATTGTCCCCTGTCAATGCCGGCAGGATCCTGAGAGAGCCAAAGAAAGCTGAACGAAGACAGATAAAAAGGGTCAGTTTGCTGAGACAAAAGATGATATCATGTCGAGACAAATTACAGAGGTGCTGTGTCTAAATGTGTCAAAGCAATAAGTGCTACACAACAGCAGTATCAGCAGGGCTGCTAGGTGCCTCTTGGTTACACGAGCTGCATGTAAAGCAGGAGGGTGAGATGAGAAGCGCCGTTATTCAGGTCACACTGAAGCTGCTTCCCAGCCATTTCAAAGACAGGTCGCTGGTAGGCCCCCTGCAGGACATCCCTCTCCTACGCTCACCATATCTCTGGAAAAGAAGCTATTAGAAGTGACAAGTAGCCATAAACTTGAGGGCAGAGTTCTATCCTGCCGAGGCACGTGGCATTTGCTTTAACCAGGCTGTCGATAGTTACTTGTTTATTCCCGCAGGGGGGGTTGAGATATGCATGAACCAAACACACCTTCAAAGAACAGCGTGACTTTAAAAACGCTGCTTTCCGAAGACGCTAGTGCTATCTAAAATCCTCTCCCTAAATGCATCCCATTCCTACGCATTTGCGAATTCTTCCCCGCACGGCTGCCAGTTTCACATGCTGCGACGCTGCAGAGGCATAGGACAGGTTTTAGAGTTCATTTTTCCGTTGTGATTTGGGATTTTGTCTTTAAATAAATCTTGTTGTCTCAGTGAAGGAGTTCATACCAAAATGTAAACTTCTGCAAAGAGAATTACCATAGAGGTTCTTTGCCAGTGACGGGAAACAGCGAGAGTGGCACTGGATTTGTAATAGATATGCCACGGAAATACCGGTGTGGACCAGCGCTCCCTCATGTAGGCCATGTGGTGATCTGCTCCCCCTCTGTCCCCTCCCCTGCATGACTCACACTGAAAGCAACTCTGATTATAAAAACTAGGTCAGTCAGGTAACATTTTGTAGTTGTGTGTACATGGCACACTGTCTACCTATGTGTGGGTCACAAGCAAGCGACTAATCAATTTCATATTTATATTTCAGATAGCGTTTCAGTTATTCATAAGTGCCCAAAGCAGATAACCATAAATAAATAACAACAGAATAAAACCTAAAGGCAAAACATAAAAATCCTGACAGCAGAAGCAATGATTTTTTTTAAAGTAGTTACATATATAATGTAGTTAGTGCCACTTATCACTCAATTTAGCTCTAAGGCCTTCTGGAATGAAAACATGTAACTTGCTCTAAATGGTGGGGAAGATAACTGCCCTCTCACCTCTGACTGCGGGAATTCTAATGTTTTGGTGCCCCCATTGAAAAAGTGCTCCCCTGAATTTCCAGCCAAGCTCACTCCCAACAGACCTGAAGGAAGGCAGGCACCATATTAAGTTGGCCTACCATTAAGCTGAGTCACAGCTCCATCTTAATGGACCTGAATAAACTGTGGTTATGTCCTTCTGGGGATTTCTGCCCAAACCTCACCAATATTAATTTTACACCCTTACCGCAATTGCCACAAAGTCAATCAGAAGATCCCCCAGCACCAGCTTCTGGAGTTGGCTAGTCAAGTAAGAGCCAAATCACTTCTCTAGCTTCTGGGGAGAAAGCTCCCTCCAGTGCTAGACCCACGTCATCCACTATCGCCTAACCTAACCTGGAAGATCCATCTCAGGCTGAAAATGATGTCCATTTAAAGTGTAAAGGGGCACTCTGCTCTTTATCCTCCCTCCCTCATCATTCTTGCTGCCTGCAAGGGGGAGAGAGCCTGCAGCCAGGTGGCCTTCAAAGTAATGCTTCTTTAAAGTTTAAAGGGATGTTATTTCCAATGCAAAATAGACCTTGCTCTCTGTAATCTACAACCTATTATGTTTGGTCAGAGTTCAGTGGCCAAGTCTTCACAAAGAAAATAATGGCCTTTTAAAATGTAAAGACATATGCACCACCAAACAAGTGCTTGCTGGGATATGCTTCTTCTTTCCCCCTCCTCCTCCCCCTCCCTGCCTGGTTGGCGGAATGGCAAAACTAATGATGGTGAAAATCCATGATCCAAAGGAAGTACCTTAAATGGAATCTTGTACAGGTAACAGGACACCTGAAAATTTGGGTTAACAAAAAAACACATTGTTCCTGAAATCCTGACATGAAATCAACATAAATCAATATCATAACATATAAAGTGACTTCAGTGACTTCTATACATTGTGATGAGTAAACCATCATCTGTATTCATAAATAATTTCATGGCATCGTTTACCTCCAGTGCTTGGAAGCCACGTGACACCAGCAGATGCTATTTGTCTTAAATCTGCTTTTCCCTCTTTCAACAGACACTTGGGGAACATTTATGATCCCAGAAGATTGCTAGTGGAAATCTGAGAACTAGATAGATTGTTTTGAAATGAATCCTGCCCCTGGAGGCAAATTGAAATGCAGTGTCAAATATCATTACCTAATACAGGACAGGGCAACAATGCTCAGTAGATTGAAATTTCCTCATAGGGATGATTTTACATGCTAATTTTTCTTTTGTCCATCATACATATAGATCTTCCAGAAGCAAGTTAAAACTATTCTAATTGAAGCCCAAGTAGAATGCATTCCCCAGGGTAGGAAAGGTACTGCCAAGTCTAAAAGAAAGCCTCCATGTTTAACAATGGAAGTCAAGGAAGCTATAAAAATAAAAAGACTGCCCCAGTGAATTCAACAGAAGGGACTGCAGGTTCTGGCAATAGAAATATGTCAGTACTTAGGCATGCAAAAAGAGACATTGGAGAACAGGTTGCTAATTGCAAGAAGACGAACAGTACACATTTCTTTAAATAAATCTGAAGCAGGAAACCAGCTATGAAGCAGTTGGGCCTTTGGACAACCAAGGAATAAAAGACAATCCTAAAGGAAGATGGGAGATGGCCTCTGCCTTCACCTTTGAGAATGTGGAGTATGTACCCATACCACAGCCACTATTTACAGGAAGGCACATTTTGCACAGTGGCGGCCATGCCAGGTCACCACTGGTACGGTGCTGTGGAGCATAAAGCTCCACAGTTTACTGTTTCCCTACAGGGGACACATTTCAGTGCTTGACCCGCTCCAGCACCAAATGTGTCCCGTTCCCCCTGGGAAACAAAGCAGTGACAAAATAGTTCCACCATGTATGGGGGTTGCGGGGGGTTATTGAGCAGGAGGGTGGGATTGTGTGGAATGCAATCCCACTTCCCTGCAAAATAAGAATGAATGCCCCGGTCCGCCCAGTGGCACAGCAAAATGCTACGAAACTGACTGGGGCATTCTTTGCCCCCCGGGGCCACCGTAGGGCAAGGAGGAGCTGGGCCTGGAAGGCCCTGTCCACACGGGCCTGTTGTGGGACAAGCCCTATTGGCCCCTGCAGTGGCTAAGGGAACATGGGAGAATCCCAGGGCAACTGGGAGCCTAATCTGTGGCAGGCCCAGGAGGGGGTTTGCCCCATGGCTGCATCATGTGAAAGAGGGGATTTGCCTCACTTCCATATGGCTGTCCTCTCGGCCTTTTCTACCCACGCAGAATCAGTCGAAGAGAGTCTGAAGAACTGAGACAAATAAGGAATGATGATAGATGACATTCTAGACCCAGCTGAGAAGTTAAATACTGATAAATATCTAGGTCCTGATGGCGGGCACTCGAGAGTTCTTAGAAAACTCAAATGTGAAACCATTGTATATGTATTGTATATCACTAAATTCAGCTGCTGTACCGAAAGACTTGAGAGTAACAAATATTACAACAGTTTTTAAAAAGAGGTCCAGAGGGGAACCAGAAAATGACAGGCCAAATATCCAACATTTGTCCCAGACAAATTAGTAGAAATTAAAATCAAAGATAACATTAGGGAAGTAGCCATGCTGGTCTGAGCAGAAGAACCAAGTTTGAGTCCAGTGGTACCTTTAAGACCAACAAAATTTTACTCAAGGTGTAACCTTTCATCTGCACAGCACATTTCCTCGGATACAATGAAAGCTTACACCTTGAATAACATTTTGTTGGTTGTAAAGTTGCCACCAGACTCAAACTTTGTTCTCAAAGATAAAGTTATTAGGCGCATAAAGGAACAAAGGCGGCCGAGGGGAAATCAGCAAGGCTTCTGCAAAGGGAAGTCCTGTCTCACCAACCTTCTGGAGTTCTTTGAGAAAATGAGCAAGTCTGTAGACAACAGTGACCCAGCAGGTATTATATACTTGGAGTTTCAAAAGGCTTTTGACAAGGTACCTCACCAAAGGATCCTGAGTCATAAGAGAATGGGTTTTCTTATGGATTAAACATTGGTTAAATGACAAGAAACAAAGAGTGGAACTAAACAAACAGTTCTCATAAAAGAGAGAAATAAACCAAGGTGTCCCATAGAGCTAGTACTGGGCTAGTACTATTTAATTTGTTCATATATGATCTGGAATTAGGGGTGAGCAGTGTAGTTGCCAGGTTTGCAGATGACACAAAATTACGCAAAATGATGAAAACCAAGGGCCGTTCCACACAAGGACCAATGTTGCCAATTGTTCACCGAATGCAGAAAAGCTATATTAAATAGTGGAATTTCATCATTCCGCATACCTTTTTTTTTTAGTGGAATATAGGAGTCCCAGTAGCGTTTCATTCATTCCCCACAGGTTTCTGGTCTCGTTGGAATCTCAACAAAGGAAGCGATTTTTTTCTGAGCTTCTTCCCGGTGGAGAGATTTGACAAAGCGAACCTTTTATCCTTCTCCCAAAATACTAGAATTTAAAGACATCTAATGAAGCTAATGGGCAGTAGGCTCAGAATGGACTAAAGGAAATAATTAGTTCTATGACAAGTAATTAGGTTGTGGAATTTGGTGTCAGAGGATGGATGGATGGCTACAGCATAGACAGCTTTAAAGGATTTATGGCTTATGGATCTACCAGTAGCTACTAGCCATGGTGACTAAAAGGAACCTCCATCTTCAGAGGCAAGAAACCTCTGGATATCTCTGCCAGGAGTCAGCATCAGGTGAAGACCTCAACCTCTATGTCCTGTTGTTGGACCTTTAGAGCAGTGGTCCCCAACCCCCGGTCCAGGGACCGGTACCGGTCCGTAGATCAGTCAGTACCGGGCCGTGGTTCCTCCTCGTCCTCCTCCATGGCTGCTGTCCTGACACTCTGCTGCCGGCTCACCTTTGGTGCTCTCCAGTGGCCACCATGGCTGGGGCTCCCCCTCGGTGTGGCACTGCGTAGCTGCTGCTGGCAGTGCCCCCTAGCGAACAGCAGGAAGTCAAGGGCCCCAGCAGGAAAGCAAGCGGAGCAGAGGCTCAGGTGGCGACGTCCCCCCCCCCCCGGGCCTCAGTAAAATTGTCAAGAGTTGACCGGTCCCCAGTGATAAAAAGGTTGGGGATGACTGCTTTAGAGGAAGTGGTTGCCCACTGTGTAAGACCCAGTACTGGATTAGATGGACCCTTGGTCTGATCCATCAGGTCTCTTATTATGTTCTTATGATGTCACATAGCACAAACCATCGGGATGTCTGTTCTAAACCATGTAAACATGTACAAGTTTGGTACTTCTTTTGAAAATTAATCCAAGGGCAACCACTGGGATGCAGATACGTTTGTATTCATACATAAGTACACACTTTTTCTACATCAAAGCTGTGTGAGTGTAGAGAATTAGCATTTTGGGGGAAACAGATTACTAAACTCAGTGAAATTCATTTAAAAATAAGCAAGCTGAAGAGCAACCTATACATTGTACATGTCTTTTTGTGTATAAAATTGCTACTAAATGCATAATGGCATGAAGCATTTTAAGAAACATTCCATCTATGTGTTATCCTGTTTTGCATGTGCAGTGTGTCAACATCTGTGTCAAGTGATTAGGCAAGAAAATTTTGACCCAGGTGGTTACAATAACCACCTGGATCTGAGCCAATCAGATTGCTTGATTTCTCCAGCCAGTCAGAATACTAAGATAAAATTCCCAACCGTTTGGAGTATTTGACTTCTGGTTAATTATAATCTTCTTCACTTGTTTATTTTCTTATCAGGGGCATGCACTTGAATTTTTATTTACTCCTCAAACACTAGAAAAATGGTGGCAGGCCTTTAATATAATGCAAAATACTAATTGTACACAGTTATTCAGAAATACCCATTAGAAACAAGGATTGCCTATTGCACACTATGACTAAAAATGGAAAACTTTATATTATGTCACAAGATGGAAGAGTAAGACACCAAAATCAACAAAATACCTTCTAATAAATTCAGGTATTGCCACATACTGTTGTCAGCTCATCCAGCCCAGCATACTCCTGTTTCTAAGGGAAGCTTGATATTAGCTTATGATAGTGTTTATCTCTACATTCTGCAACTGAATCAGGACCCCAGCTCTCTTAGATTGCTGACTGGATTGGATCCATTGACAAGGAATTCTGAATAAGCAGTTCAATGATGTTTAAGGCTGAGACCATCCTGTTTTAGAGATGGTTCTATAAGTATCCAGAATAGTTCTCAGAATACAATACTGAGCATTCCATATGAATCGTGATACATACAGAATAAATGCTAACTGCAAGAAATGGAAATCCCTACCCTGTTCAGTGTCTGCATCGCCATCGATCCCAGGAGGAAATGAGTAAAGCCTGTGAGGGGTGGAACTCTCTTTTTTCTCTCTCTCTGTGATTCTGCTGTACTGGCATTGACGAATACTGATGGACAATCTTCAATTCAAAGTCCCAGAAATGAAGAATCAAACTCTAAACGAGATGAACCGCACAATTGTATTCACCCTAATTATTACCCAGTTGTTCAATAAGAAAATGTTCTTCCGGGAGGCATCATTTATCTGTTGCATAACAGAATCATAAGAGTTGGGTAGTTCTCTACATGATACCGGACTTCAGTCAACACTGTGTTTCTTCTAATGAAATGGAATATAAGTACTGAAAAGCTCAGATCAATGTTCGTTTGACTATTTTTGACAATGACTATTTTTCTCTTACAGCAGTCATTTGTCAGTCATCTTGTGATGAGATTCATGTGGTGAAATCCATGTGGTCCCGCACACATCCAGCTATAACCTAATTCAAAACAATTAAACTACCTAAACTCATTCCCAGGCTCCTTCAAGGCTTTACAGAACTTCTGCAACTGCCAGAATAAAACAGCAGCCTGTCATTGCTCACGGAGGAGGGCATCGGGGCAGGAAGAAGATTGCTCTTCTCATTCTGGAGCTGGCGGGAAGGGGCTATTGCGCTACCTGTTCAGGTGCGTGATTGGGGTGGGGTACATCCACCCTCCAGCAAGCTTAAAAGGCAGCCAGCACAGAGGGAAGCCCACTTTGTTCTTGTGTCACACAGCCCTTACTCTGAAAAAATCATACCTAGAATAAGGAAATGGTTGCCTAGATCATAGAATCATAGAAGAGAATCATAGATGCCACTCTCATTAACAGTGCAAAGTAAACCTGCTAGAAACTTCTACACAAATCCCCCCCCCCCCCAAAAAAAATGAAATTCTATCAGATGTAAAGGTCGGGGAAATTATCAAATTAATTTTATTTCTTCTTTAAATTCTGGATCATGTTTTGCCTGAGCAGGACTTCCAAATTCTGCTATAGGCAGAATTCTTGGGCCATCCTATGATGCAAAAAAAAAAAAAAAGCCCTGATAACTTTTGTTTCTTTTGCCAGATTTAGAAGCATCCTTTAGAATTCAAATTGGGGGCTGTTCCGCATTCGTCCAAAATACCACAATGGTTACAAATTGAAATCGCTACAGTTTTGCCGTTATGCACAACGTCGTTGACAATCTGCAACACTCCTGAAACCGATCTGCAAAAAGCGCTTCGTTGTAGCGCTTTCAGGGAAATCCCAAAAAGTGGATTCACCCTCCGGAAAGCGCTACACTCCTGCAAGCAATCTGCAACACTAGCGGGAAAGTTCTGTGCATTACCATTGTTGCGGTTTCTGCAAAGTCCCTCCCCCTGGCTCTCTCCTCTGATCTTCCGGCGAAGCGATCGCCATTTTTTTTCTCCGAGCGAGCGGAGATCAACGCACTGGCAAGCCTTCGTTTACCTAGTGAGGCTTCCCCGGCTGCAGTCCCTCTGTTTAAAGTCACCAAGCACAAGCATCGCAGAGGCCCGTTTGCTGGTTTATTTTCACTTTATTTTTCACACTGTTTTCGGCCGAAAATCGCGCCCGTGAGGGGGGGGATTTTTTTTTCACTCGGGGGGAGCATGGCAACGATGATACGGCAGCTCAAACATCACCTGCTAGCTGGATGGGTCTCTCCGTTGCAATGAATCAACGCAGATTCGTTGCAACGTGTGTGTGTGTTTTTTTAAACCTTCCTTAAAGGGAAAGGGGCTATTTGGGAGCATGATAACGGCCGCCCATTGGCTGGTTGATGGCCAGGGGCGGGACACAGCTCAGCAATAGCGCTTCCTTTCTAGCGATTTTTGCCGAGACCGGAACCCTGTGGGAAACGATAGAAACGCAACTGGATTCCACTACAAAGGCAGGTATGCATAACGACGAATTCCACTATTTAAAATGGCGATTTTTCGTTCAGCAAACAATTTGCTACATGGATCCCGGTGCGGAATGGCCCTGACATTTGATCCTTTTTTCATTCCCTTCGTAACCCAGTTTGTTGGCTATTGTTTTGGTTGCTATTGTTGTTAAATTGCTACAAACAGATACTTATTTCATTTTTGTATAGTTTTATAGGCTTGTATTATACCTTCAGAAATAGTAATATCTCCGATTGCTTGCCATTTTAGTGCTTTACTTCTGCTAGTTTCATGGATTTTGATTAACTTTTAGTCAATGTTTGCCTAATTTTATCTTTGAGCACCACCTAAAGAGCATTACGGCCATGAAGTGGAATACAAATATCTTAAATACATAGAGGATGGATCTCTCTGTCAAAAGAAACAGGGCTCCTGTAGAATAAAAACAAATAACCCTCGGGCAATTCTTTGCCTGTAATCGAAGGGAGACTATACGTTTCCCCGGGTAATTGAGCAGCCTGATTGATTGCAACATGAATTTTCAGCCAAGCAACAGAACAGCAAGATTTTCAGTCAGATGCCTCCACAGTACATCGTTTTAATTTGAAAATTATTGAAAATAAATTAGAGTAATTATCCACAGTCTCTCATATTTCTGACAGTGACACGGATTGTAGGCCAGCCAAGGAGTGTTGGGAATGTGAAAAGTATTCAGGTAATCTGCAAAGTTATAATGCGTACAAATGACACCTGTAATTATCAACAGTCTTCATCATATCATACAAATCCTACTGCCCCAGGAAGAATATGCTGACCTGCTGTTGATTCATTACAATGGAAATTCTGTCTCCAGACCTCCCACAGCATCAAAGTGAAGGCCTCAGCTTGCTGCGGTTTCATCCTCTGCTTCTTAATAACCAGATCAACAGTGCAAGTGGCTGATCATCATGAACAATCCTCCCAACATTTGCTTAGTATTTGGGAAGAGCTATTGTTATGGGATTCTAGTTGCTGTAAATGGAGAGATAAACCCTGCCCCAAAGCAGCTAGAACCTTTCAGTGGCCTCAGGTAAGGAGTAGTCATGCCCCAGGTCTCATCATTGATTCATATCAAAAAGTCAATGGAAAAAAAATCAGTGCTTTCCTTGGCCTTTGTTCAAAGTCTTGAAATGAGGCAAAACTGATGTGCCTTCAGTTTGGCTCAGCGGCGGGTAACAAATCGAAATTGGCTTGCCGAGAGTGATGGGTAACAAGCCGGTCTGAAAAGGCAGGATCAGCGCAAGGCATGTCAATAAAGAATTCTTAAATCAAATCAAGGAATCTGAGTCTTCAGTGAAACAATGGAAGACAAGTCAAAACGGCGTTCCGGACTTTTTACCTCCATTTTCAACCTTTCCTCAGTGATCTGCTCCTTGTAAGACCCTGAACCGTGTATTCAAGAAGAACTCATGTTCACAAAGTCATTTATATTACCTTATAATATCAGTCGACAATCGAACGAGGTTACATTCCATGAAAGATGCGGGAAGCTTCCTAGAATACGAGAACAGTTTGTTCTTCATTCGTCTTCGGTTTAGCTCAAGCTGTATTAATGACCTAACTATTAATGTATTACGATAGCTGCTTGTCCTGTGTATCATGAAGATGCATAATGGGAAAGAATTCCTATCCACAAGAATTTTTTCTTTTGCTGGGTCCATCACGTGGAAGCTCCCAAAATAAAGCAGGAGCATGTTGTATTGTACCCAGGGGGAAACATCCTAGTGGAAACAGCCTTCTGAGGAACTAAGCCAAATGTTCCTCCCTGTTCCACCCAGAGGCTCTCTGTGAGTGCTGAAAAGGTAATTCCCAGGGTCTGATGGACCTTCATGGACAAAAATACATTTAACTTTGACAGTTGACGTAGGATGCAAGAAGAAGATGAAATTACAAGTCCTGTGTTTGCTGCCAGGGGCGCAAGAAGCTCCACTAGTGTAAGATAGTCAAGAGTGACTTCATCTCCTCCTCCTTCTTCACTGCAACCAACCAGGTTATGCAGCTCTTCCAGTTCCCAGCAACTCCTTTTCAACACTCACAGGAGGCTGCCAAGGGAAGGAGAAGGTAAGACGGCTTTACTTTCACCAACTCATTTTGCTGGTGGCACATAGGATCCAACCCATGTAATATAAAATGGTTAGTTTAAAATAAAAGCCAACTACCACTTTCTGCCAATAGTGACATCATCAGTGAATGTTGTTCAGGCCTGGGGGACTTTCCCCCTATCACACCAAGCTGAATATTTTCCATTCTCTGCCTCTTCTCCCTTAGGCCCTTGTTCCTCTGCCTACGTTTTCTGGGTTCCTGATTCTCAGGCCACTGCCTATTTAGTCTTCCTTCAGCTACCTAACTTCATGAATCCCTGTTCGTTTGCTCTGCCATTTCACAAATCAATTTCTTAAGTTTAACCCCTCCCCCCATGTTGACACACAGACACACATCTCATTTCTGCCTATGGCTAAACATTTCTCCTGTCCAAGAACATTCCTCGCCAGGACAAGGGGAATTCTAACTTCCCTTTCTCTCAGGAGTTCTTTCTCAATATTCTATGGCAGAGTTCTTTATTTGTCTGATCAGAATGCTTGTGATAATTTTAATAACATCACAGCAGACCATGTGATGGGTTTCAGTTTATTTTGAGTTGCCACGCTGTCCTAACCATATGGAAACTTAACATTTACAGTGCTAACCCACAAACTCCATGAGCAATTCAGTGGGTATGGCAATTCCTCTTGGCTTTTGGTCTCAGCTGTATGTGCCATTGTTTCTGTGTTGCTAAACATCTGCTGCGATTTTCTCTCTACAAAAACAACAACTTCTGTTCTGAATTTTGCATGTACATATAGCTCATGCAGCAGCTGGATTCTCCCTGTAGATTAAGACTGGCTGTAAATGTGAATAGATTCATAATGTGTTTATATGGTGTAGGTTCCTGGGAAATGTAAATCCAGTGATGATTCCCCCCCCCCTAATTTTTCTATAAATAAAAAATTGAACAGCAGGTATATACTGCCTTGGTTTATGAATGCTACCATCAGGATACCAGCTTCAGGGTGAACCTGTGAACTTTACCTGGAAACAAACATCGGTCAAATTGGTTCATGGGCTCATTAAGAAATCTGCAGGGGAGAAATCTGCAGGGAAGAACGTGATGCACCCCACTGCAGTGGGAGACTTGTGTAAATGGACCTTGCAAATATTTGGGCAAAGAAAATAAACACAGAATCAGAAAAATTAGCCAGGCCTTTGGTTCCTCCACCTCTTGTATCTGGCTGTCACTTATTTCTGAGCCAAAATTGCTTTGATGTTTGTAGAATATCCAGTCCCCTCTCATAATCTCACATAGCAAAAAGATATATAGCAAAAAGAGCTGTAAGGTATGCCTTAAAAGTGCCTCTCATGTTAACTAGATGGATTTACTCCAAATACAAAAAAATGTTCAAGCTACTTGAGGTGCAGAACAGAACTGCCCTGCAAAAGGCTAACAAGCATCAGTGAACCTGAAGAGCAAATACATTCAAAGCAGTCAAAAATGAAGACAGGGCAGGTGAAGATGGTACTTAGCCAACAACAAAGGGAAAACAGGTGAGCACACTATAAACAGCAGCCCAGCTGAATCAGAAAGGCTATCACTCATTTTCACAGCTGTGCAGGCCAGAAAGAGGATCATGCGGGACAATGAAAGCTAAGCGATTTCCTTTAAGATGAAAGCAATCTCAGGAAACAAGATGCTTCCATTTAGTCAGAAAGAGAAGGCTCTATTACTACATTTTGCAACTGTTCAACTGCTTAGAACAGCCTTAGAAACAAAGACTAAGTCCAGAAGAAATTGTCCTCTTAACATAAGAGTTTCTGGTAAACTGAGTTTCTGGTAGACTGGGTTAATTTTGTTGGACTATATCTTTTATGTAGATTAGCCAAAACAACAGAGAACTTTTGAGTTCTTTAAAACTTTATCATCAGGCTGGATGTTCAAAGGGTAAAATAGTTTGGGAAGATTTTGGCTCTTTAAAAACTTGTCCACTGTCTTGGGTTGTTATTTTTGGTTGGTCTTAATAAAGAATGGATTTGGGTTTTATTTGCTGTGGACCAGTCCTGCTCTTTTTACTAAGTTGGTTGCTTGAATATGAATTTTAATTGTTTCACTTGTTCTTATGTTGTATAAACTATCTTGGAGTAGTTTTTTTTTCTCTGTAGAGGCAGCACATAAACTGTCTTAATAAGTAAAATATGCATACATTAGTTGAATTTAAAGTTGATGTACATAAACTCATGTACACTCCAAACATCTCCATCATATTTGTGGATCTAACTAACCACCCTGCTCTACACCATATTTAGCCTCAAGAGCAATCCTCTTGCAGCATAAGGTTTATGACTACATATTCCCCTGCATTTCTGTGCTTTCTGCTGTCTTTCTGTTTTATGTGCATATTTGGCTTTGGATCAGGAAAGCCAATTAAATGACCTGTGAAATGAAGGAATCATTCTAAGGAAGCTGGATCAGCACCGTAATGGTTTTTCTGCACCACACTATATATTTCAGAATGACAAACACATGATACATTCTGTCCAAAAATACAAATCAGAACCTATATTATTTAATTATAATATAGTACTTACTGAATTACTGTTGATAACTGTCTGCCTTATACAAACACGGAGCACACTATGGTTGTGGTTCTTTCGGGATATAAAGGTTGAGGACAAGTCTACATCTAGTGATGACTCCAGATGGAAGACCAGATCAGGTTCAAGGTTTTGGTTATGACCTATAAAGCCCTAAACCAGTGGTTCTCAACCTGGGGGTCAGGTCTGCTTTGGAGGTCGAACAACCCTTTCACAGGAGTAGCAGCAGGGCAAGCAGCTTGGCTGGGGGGGGGGTGCCATCCACACAACAGCCTTGTGGGGTAGATCAAGATAGAGCATTTGTCTGTATGGAGCAGCGGAAAAGAGTGAAATCGGCATGGTGGGACAAGAGGCAGAACTGAACTGAGAAAACCTGGGGGGGGAACCAATTTATATACAATCATGAACAATGGATCTTCACGCCATTGGTCAGTTTTGGTTTAATTTCTGTGAAACAACACTTGCATAATTTTATGGTTGGGGGTCACCACAACATGAAGAACTGTATTAATGGGTCGCGGCATTAGGAAGGTTGAGAACCACTGCCCTAAACAGTCTGAAATCATCATACCTATGGGGACTGCCTCCTCCCTGAGGTCCCCCAAAGGAGACTAAGACCAAGTGAGCAGAACATGCTCAAGATCCCCAGCTCCAAAGATGTCAAACTGGCCTTGACCAGGGCCAAGGCCTTTTTAGCCCTGGCCCCAGCCTGGTGGAATGCTCTTCCAGGAGAGCTCAGGGCCTTGCAGGACTTGGACAGTTCTGCAGGGCCTGTAAAACAGAGCGGTTTTGCCAGGCCTATGATTGAGGCTATAAATGAAACCAGAATTCTGGCCTCCTTGCCCAAAACATCAGCCAAACTTGGTGTAGTGTTTAGGAGTGTGGACTTCTAATCTGGCAAGCCGGGTTTGATTCCCTGCTCCTCCCCCACATGCAACCAGCTGGGTGACCTTGGGCTCACCACATCACTGAGAAAGCTGTTCTAAGGGAACAGTGATATCAGAGCTCTCTCAGCCTCACCCGCCTCACAGGGTGTCTGTTGTGGGGAGAGGAAAGGGAAGGCATCTATAAGCCACTTTGAGACTCCTTCAGGTAGAGAAAAGCAGCATATAAGAACCAACTCTTCTACCATACTTGACATCTATACCATCCATCGGGGAAAAAGTGGTTTTAAATTAATCTGATTTTAGATTGTTTTAACATGAATGGTTTTATATGAGAATTATAGATATTTATTGTTTTTATTAGTGAAAACAGTTTTGTTATTTACCCAGAGTGTTTGGGGAAGGTTAAAATCATCATCATCATCATCTACGGATCCCCCCCTATTCCTAACTTTTAATGATCAAGATCCCTGGGTCATCTTGCTTAGGGTCTCAGGCTGGGTCCATTAGCTGGAACAGTGGGGCTGGGTGTGGTTGGGTTTAGATTTTAATTAAGCCGCCATCTCTTGTTGTTGCTGTATATCTTGCTGTATTGGGTTTTATATTGCAATTTTAATGTTTGTTGTAAACCGCCATGAGAAGACCTGTCACGAGTGGCGGTATTTAAATATAAACAAATATTTTTATTATATACATATACAAACAGGGGATATCTATTAATTTGCTGGCCAGTTTATTCATTTCAAGACCCGGATATTTTTTGAGTCCATGATACTAGGGAGGGTTTTAAAAGACGTAGATGGCACTTGAATTTCACATGTTGCTGCAATGCCCATTTGAGCCTATTTCAAAACAAATTATTCTGTCACTTCCTTTCAAGACAATCTCCAGCTGTAAGTGAAGGAGGCTTGCCTCATTGTTTCAGAATAACAATTACAATTTGTCCAGAAGATGTGGGTCATGGCGACCCAATATAAGGGGCTGTGAAAAGATGATGTTTAGGTAATCTCATCTATGAAACAACTGCCATCTGCGAGTGGATGCAGCAATTGCCATCCTGCCCGGTTTCAAAGCATGTTTGATTATCCATCATGAGCACCTACTGCTTCGTTGGCAAGGCAGGGCCCTAGGGAGGAAAGGATCTTGGTCAGCCTAGAAACGTTGCCATGGCCTAACACCAATACGGGTGTAGCTGGCAGTTTCTCAGTTCTACATCACTAGAAATGTGCTTCCAGGTGACCAGGCCCTGCTTCTGGAAGGACCAGTATAAAAACTAGTAGAGGAGCCAGAAATCTCTGTATAATGGAAGACCTCAGATGGAAAGGACTTTATTTATCCAGAAAGCTCCCCTACATCAGAAATCTATCTATCTATCTATCTATCTATCTATCTATCTATCTATCTATCTATCTATCTATCTATCTATCTATCTATCTATCTATCTATCTATCTATCTATCAGAGATGGGCAGAGTAAAGACAACAAATGTTCTTAAAACAATTTTTGGGGAGGGGGGTTTCTTCCTTGCTGCTCAAAAAATATATGCCATATGCATATCCCACTCTCATATAACGTTAAAGGAATCTATGTACAGAAAAAAAACTCGCTCAGATATTTGATTATGATAAAAAATAAATTATTTCATAATGGATGATAATGTTTCTAACAGTTTGGATGTTCACGTCTGAATTGTAATTCTCTCTCTCTCTCTCTCTCTCTCTCTCTTTTTGTTCATTATAGTGGAAATCAACTTTACGGAGAGCGACAGCCTCTGCTGCGTCCCTCCTGCAATGTGTCGGCAAAAGTGGCAGCCTTCCCATGTGTTTTCAGTTTCGTAAGTGGAGCATAGCAGGTGGCTGGTAACTCTGAATGCCACGGACTGCAATATCCACTGTCACTTGCACACGCTATGAGCCTGGTTAGCACTTAATTCTTCTGGAGACCCAGGCGTGAATAAAAATAAGCTGGAATCAGATAGATTTGATGGGACTATAATAGGCACTATAAAGAACTGCTGCTATGCAGCTAGTCGTATTTCTTCTGCAGCCTAAGAGCAGCTCTGGCTCTTATGAATAATTTGCATATTTCCTTCTACTTTGGTCTTGAAGAGGAAAGGTAGAGCAAGTGGAACATTTCACAACAGGGCCAGTAGATTCACCTTTACAGATGGTCAGTTGCTGTCTAATATTTCACTGTCAATTTTAAAATTACCAGAAATAAACAACCAAAAAGATGGACCTAATGACTTCCTTTGATTATTTACAAGGATGAATATTATGATTCAGGGGTTGTCTGTTCTACTTTGATTCGTTGTATTGATAGATTGGGGCATGAGGATCGCAGAACAGCTGTCTCCCCTTACCCTCTGCAGCTCTCTGTTTACCTTTGCTGACCCTTTGGTACACAGCAGGATCTCCAACTCAAGGGGGAATCTGGAGAAATCACTCTCTCCCTTCTCTTGTTTATTTTTAAAATTGATATGCTGCCTTTCCCGAGAGTTGCCTGGGGCTTCTTTCTGTGAACAGTGCAAGGAATAGCACAAGCATGTGCTTATATGGGGGGGGGGGGGAGAGAAAGAGAGAGAAATCTGCTGATTGGCTCTTCTTGTTTTGACTTCCCCTGCTTATACGTATCCTGTTTTACTTCTGATCAACCCTGACTCCCCCCTCCGAGCATTATTTCAAGAGGCATTCGGGGCTGCAGACGGGGTTGGGGGGGAGGAGAGGAGCTCTGTTCCATGACCTAGTTCTATTAATGCATCATAAGCTCCAACGCTATGTTCACAGTCTGAAATGTCAAACACCTCCCCATACTTATAGCCAAGGAATACCTCCCACAATTTTAGTTTACAACATGGAAGTCTTCTCTTTTATTTATATGCAAAATATATTATAGGAAGGATAAAGACATATAACTTAACCCAGAAATGATCGGGCTCTCCAAATATTGCAACAAATAAATGAAAGCAGAAGAGTGATGATTAAAGTCAAGGAGATAGACATACAAACTGTTCAGTTCCCTATTCTGAGGAAGGTGAATAGTAGTAAAATAATAGTACATACACACCTACAAAGAAATGAGTAGATTACAAAAAAGGCACTGTGCATTTGCCCTCATTTTATGTAGTACATAATAATTATGTATGTATAAGCTGTTATATGTTGATTCCCATTGATGGTAGAATAATTTATAATGAACTGAATGATTTATAATAATCTGGTTCTTCTTAGCAATGATATAAATGACTGTGCATATGAACATGCAAAGTGTTTTGCAAAGTGAACATGCAAAGGAAGGAAGGAAGGAAGGAAGGAAGGAAGGAAGGAAGGAGGAAGGAAGGAAGGAAGGAAGGAAGGAAGAAATTTAGCCTTGCAACTTGAGTTAATCTTCTGTACAAGAGTAGTCTAAAAACAAGCTGTTCTCAAGATGTTTCTTCAGAATGTTGTAATGTTTTTATGCAGAAAACTTCAGAAATTCCTTGGGTGATCAAGCATTCGGTCATGCTTGACTCCATTATATATGTTAGTTGACTGGCAGGAGGCCCCTAAGAGCCTCCTCCTCCAACCAGCTTGCCTGCTTGTTCAGCGGCCAGCCAATCGCCTTCCACCTCCCATCCCTGACCACCCCCTCCTCCTTCCACTTCCTTCAAAGGCTGCAGATCCCTGCTTCATGAGGACTGCCCCTGCCACTGAGATCCCATCCCAGGGGCCTCCAGACTGCAGCCTTTCCAGGGAGGAGGGAGAGGCCATCTGCAGAGTTATTTCACACACACCCAATCTAGTGCCCGTTGGATTCCTGAATGCAATGGGCTTTGTCCCTAGTTAAATATAATAAAGTTAAAAAAATTAGATTTAAAATTCAATTAATCCAGTTGAAAACCTATGGCCACCTCTTCTTGGGGGCCTATATTGGAGTGCTTAAAATAATGCCTAAGGGGGGTCTTCTATACAGGGAGGTTAGCATCTTCTTGATGTTAACTCTAGTCTCAACTATAGGCCTGGAAGAATTGTGTAAAGTCCTGCAGGGCCTTCATGTCACCTGGCACAGCATTCCAGCAGGATCAGACCAGGGCTGAAAAATGTCCCAGCTCTGGTTGAGGCCAATTTCACCTCTTTGGGGCCAGTGACCCTGAGCAAGTTTTGGTTGCGAGATCTTGGCAATCTTTAGACGGGGCGTACTGGGAAAGATGGTCCTGAAGAGATTACCATTTAGAGCTTTAAAAGTTAATGTCAAAACCTTGAACCTGTTCTGGTTTCCAATTTGGAACCAGCTCAGGTTGAAAATATGCTCTCCATTGGGTCTCAGAACCTGAACTGCTGCATTCTGGACTAGTTGGAGCTTCCGTAGCAGCTTCAAGGGAAACTTGCATAGAGCAAGTTACTGTAATCTAGCCTGGAGGTGACCATTGCATGGATCACAGTGGTGAGGTCAGACATTGACAGGGTGCAAGTTATAGCACCTGGTGGAGATGGAGGAACACTTGGCAGGCAACATTTGGATCTGGACTTCTGTAGTCAAGGAGATATTGAGAATTATACCCAGGCTCTTGACATTAGGTAACACTGGGTGACTTTATATTATGGTCGTTTGGAGAGCTTCAAAAAAACATTCTAAAATTTGAATGGCATAATCAGACACGTCAGCCAATGTTGTACGCTTACAAGTAGTTCTTGTAACTCTACAACATACCAATTTCTCATTGAGTTTGCCTAATGGTTTTAAGATGCAGAAGGCACAACTGGTTTCTGTAGTGGCACAGCCATCCATATGTGGAGGGATCGATACGGGTCTACATCGAGTCATGATGAAGTGCAGACTTTTCTCATAAACAGAAGGATTATGGGAGTTTTCCTATTCTCCTTCCAGTTTTTCCTTCCACCTAGAGTTCTAGTAACTTGCTTTCCCAAGATTACATTATTTTTTGTTTTCTCTCATAGAAAAATGGGGGGATGGGGGGGAAGCACCTTTAGGGACTGGTAACCCATGACATAAGGCATAAAGTCTCACAGGAAGTCACCTCACATGGTGAGAAGAATTTTACCAGACTGCACATCACCTGAAAGAAATCCAAGGAAACAGAAGAGCAATAAAGTTTGTTTACTCCCTGGGCGGATGCCCGGTTCTTCATTTGGATTTATGTCCTACTACGTCAGTTACAGCTTGATAAATGGGTCATCTGTATTCTCCACTGGAAACTGGAAACAATGTCCAGAAAAAAAAAACTAGAAATAATGTCAGTTATTTTCTGATGGAACTTTTGAGTATATGTGTGTGTGAGTGAGGGAAGGAGTGTGAGTGACACAGGGAAAGTGAACCATAAAGTTCAGATGAAGCTAATTGACCTGCCATGCTTAGAAGATCTGACAAAAGAACTCTGCACTGCTGGAACTTGGCTTTCTTTTCAGAAAAACTCAAATGCATGAACTTCTACAACAGCTAGTGACATTGTTTGGCATGGTATGCATCTGTGAACCAATCACCTTAACTACTGCATGACTAACCTGAACTCTCAGTCTATAGGGCCTTTTATATTTGTTTTTGTTCTTTTTTATATACTGAATTGATTTGAAACATTTATATCTTGCATGCTACCCCAAATCTGGCCTACCACAACTTCCAAAAATTAAAACATCAAAAGCAATATGTAAATAAAAAACAAACATGCACGAATTGAAAGAACACAAACAAACCTAAAGTAACAGAGGGGTGTTTTTAAAGAACGAGAATAGGCAACAAATGGGTATGATAAAGCAGTAGTCCGCAACCTTTTGGGGGTTGCAGACCGGTGGGGGGGTGGGCAATCTGGGCGCCACACATGCATGCCAGCCCTTGCACAAACGCGCATGCACGGCAGGTTCGCGCATGCATGTTTGCGCCTGGTGGGGCCACAAACGTGCATGTACAGCAGTATTGCGAATGCGTGCATGCGTGCATGCGCGAACTTACCGTGCATACGCATTTGCGCTCCTGGGCTGCAAATGCGCACGTGCGGACCTGCCGCGCATGCGTGTATGGACCACCGGCGTGTTTGGACCACCGGCCACGCTTCCCTCTCCCCCCCTCCCGCAGAAAGAAGCTTGCCGGGCTGCAAGCTAATCGGCCGCTTTGGGAAGTTTTTTGCTGCGTGGGGTGCGGGGAGAGGGAGCCGCGGCCCAGTGCCGAGGACTTTGCATCCCAGCACCAGGCAGCCCGGTAGTTGGGGACCACTGTGATAAAGAACCGAAGTGGTAGGGACTTCACAGAAGCAGAAGAGATTTTTAAAAGGTGGCAAAATTATACAGAGGAACTATACAAGAGCAAGCTTAACATCTCTGATAACCATGATGGGGTAGTAACTGACCTGGAGTGAGACATCCTGGAATGTGAAGTCAAATGGGCCTTAGGAAGTCTGAGCAACAATAAAGCTACTGGTGGTGACAGCATTCCAGTAGAACTATTCAAAATCTTAAAAGATGATGCAGTAAAAGTTCTACACTCAATATGCTAGTTGGAAAACTCAACAATGGCCACCAGGATTATCTGGGGCCAAGGGACCAAGCCCTATGAAGATAGGTTGAGGGACTTAGGAATGTTCAGCCTGGAGAAAAGGAGGTTGAGAGGGGACATGATAGCCCTCTTTAAGTATTTGAAAGGTTGTCATTTGGAGGAGGGCAGGATGCTGTTCCCGTTGGCTGCAGAGGAAAGGACATGGGTTTAAACTATAAGTACAACGATATAGGCTAGATACCAAGAAAAAAGTCAGAGTAGTTCAGCAATGGAATAGGCTGCCTAAGGAGGTGGTGAGCTCCCCCTCACTGGCAGTCTTCAAGCAAAGGTTGGATACACACTTTTCTTGGATGCTTTAGGATGCTTTGGGCTGATCCTGCGTTGAGCATGGAGTTGGACTAGATGGCCTGTATGGCCCCTTTCAACTCTATGATTCTAGATGAGTCACAAATTGGGATCAAGATTTCAGGGAGAAATATCAACAACCTCAGATATGCAGATGATACCACTCTAATGGCAGAAAGTGAAGAGGAACTAAAGAGCCTGTTGATGCAGGTGCAGTGCAAAAGTTGGCTTGAAACTCAACATCAAGAAAACGAAGATTATGGCATCTGTCCCTCTCAATTCCTGGCAAACAGATGGGGAAGAAATGGAGGTAGTGACAGATTTTATTTTCCTGGGCTCCAAGATTACTGCAGATGGGGACTGCAGCAAAGAAATTAAAAGATGCTTGCTCCTGGGGAGGAAAGCTATGGCAAATCTAGACAGCATCCTAAAAAGCAGAGACATCACCCTGCCAACAAAAGTGCATCTAGTCAAGGCTATGGTATTCCCAGTTGCCATGTATGGCTGTGAAAGTTGGACCATAACGAAGGCCGAATGTCAAAGAACTGAGGCTTTTGAACTCTGGTGCTGCAGAAGGCTCTTGCGAGTCCCTTGGACTGCAAGGTGAACAAACCGGTCAGTCCTAGAGGAGATCAGCCCTGACTGCTCCTTAGAAGTCCAGATCCTGAAGATGAAACTCAAATACTTTGGCCACCTCATGAGAAGGAAGGACTCCCTGGAGAAGAGCCTAATGCTGGGAGCGATTGAGGGCAAAAGAAGAAGGGGACGACAGAGAATGAGGTGGCTGGATGGAGTCACTGAAGCAGTCAGTGTGAGCATAAATGGAGTCCAGAGAATGGTAGAGGACAGGAAGGCCTGGAGGATCATTGTCCATGGGGTCGTGATGGGTCGGACATAACTTCACACCTAACAACAATAGGCATGATTTCCTGCATGATTTCCTGCATGATATACTTCCACAGAGGAGTAGCTGTTTGCCAAACTCCCTCCCTTGACCTTGAGTCTTCCCCTTTCACTGGACTAGTGTTTCTGAGATGGGGGAGCTTGATGTGAATCAGGGAACCACAGTCACCTTCAAATATACAGGTGATTTACTAAAAGTACAAGGTTCATAAGAATATCTTTAGCACAACACAGAGTTAAACAAAAGAGTCAAAAGAAATCGGCTGAAATACAATCCTTTTGTCCCTCTGCTAGAACATGCCCTATCTGATGTTAAACATTGAGCAGTTGCCTTGCTTAAGGGGCTCCAGATCCTTATTGCATATTCCTCAACTCATCTGGTCCAATATGGATGCTTACACCTTCTCCAAATCAAAGCAACCCCCTACTTGATGGTCCGCAGCCAAAAGTCTCCCAATTGTTATAGTCAGCAGCAGATATATAATAGAAGAAGTGTTGATTGTTATAAGCCATTTTTCTCTACCAGAAGGAATCTCAAAGCAGCTTACAATTGCCTTCTCTTTCCTCTCCCCACAACAGACACTGTGAGGTAGGTGAGGCTGAGAGAGCCCTGATATCACTGCTCGGTCAGAACAGCTTTATCAGTACTGTGGCGAGCCCAAGGTTACGCAGCTGGCTTCATGTGGAGGAGGAGGGAATGAAACTTGGCTTGCCAGATTAGGTCGGTGCTCCTAACCACTACACAGCTGGCTCTCTCAATACAGGTTTTGGTCCTTTTAACATTATTCTACCAGAAATTTACAAAATACATCAAAAATTGTAGTCCTAACCATTCAAAAATTGGAATGTCATCATTAAGAGATATTGAAGCAAATAATTTCTTCACTTAAATTATTGATTGACTAGAAATCAAGCCCATTTTAATCTGGAATAAAATGGGCGCTAGATGGGCATGGCCTCCTGCCCCCGACTCCCAAAGGCTTCCGCAGCTGTGGGGCCGCAGAAGTCTTTATCCTCCTCCCCCCTCCGGCCGGCATAAGGGTACAGTGGGGCCGGGGCTGGGGGGAAGCGGCCTACCTGTCTTGATGGGTGGCAGCGGGGCAGTCACGGTGGTAGCGGCTCGGGTGGGGGCGGCGGTAGCGGCTCGGCGGCGGCGGCCATTTTGGGTGGCTGGCTCGCTGGCAGCGGCGGCAGCTGGCTGGTAGGCTGCGGCGGCGTCCATTTTCGGCGGCGGCTGGGTGGCAGGCGGCGGGGGCTGGCTGGCAGCGGGGGCAGCGGCCATTTTCGGCGGCGGCTGGCTGGCGGCGGCTGCTGGCTGGCGGCGGCGGCCATTTTCGGCGGCCATTTTCGCATAGCGCGGCTGGCGGGTGCTCCCTTGCGCGGCTGGCGGGTGCTCCCTTGCCGGCGGCCTGACGGCTCGGGAGGCGTGAAGCGCCTCCCGAGTCGTCAGGCTGCCGGGCAGGGAGCACCCGCCAGCCGCGCTAAGCGCGGCTGGCGGGTGCTCCCTTGCAAGTGAAGCAGGCGGCGGGGGCTGGCTGGCAGTGGGGGCGGCGGCCATTTTCGGCGGCGGCTGGCTGGCGGCGGCTGCTGGCTGGCGGCGGCGGCCATTTTCGGCGGCCATTTTCGCATAGCGCGGCTGGCGGGTGCTCCCTTGCGCGGCTGGCGGGTGCTCCCTGCCCGGCAGCCTGACGGCTCGGGAGTCGGGAAGCGCCTCCCGAGCCGTCAGGCCGCCGGGCAGGGAGCACCCGCCAGCCGCGCAAGGGAGCACCCGCCAGCCGCGCTAAGCGCGGCTGGCGGGTTCTCCCTTGCAAGTGAAGCAGGGAATGGGGAGCCGCGCTTCGCGCGGCTCCCCATTGCCTGTTTGGGCCATGATGGACACTTGGAGGGGCCCCTCCCGAGTTTTTATCCCGGACAGGGCCCGCCCTAACTCCTCCCACAGTGCCCTTACTCCTTTATACAGTCCTTGGCGCTCCGCGCCACGGGGCTGTTTAAAGATTGCATTTATACTGTACCCTCCCCCAAAGGCTTATGAAGCCTTGATTCTTTTTGTCTGGACTTTTAATTTTATTAATATCACTAGGGGCAAAGCCCGTTGTATCCAGGAATACAACGTGCGCTAGAGCTTGGCGGTGTGAAGAGGAAAGGGAGGAGTTATCCAGTCTGTAAGGGTATGGAGCTGAATGTGTGTGGTGGCGTGGTGACAAATGAGGGCATGGGTGTGGAGATATGGGTGTTAAGAACCTGTGGTTTGGAATGTTCGTTTATATTGGGGGAGGACTGACCTTTGGGAATTGTGGCATAGTGGTTACAGATGAGCTTTCCGGAGCCATGTCTTCAGATATGTGAAGGGAAAAAGACTGGAGACTTCTTAGGGGGAGATTACATGGCAACCAATTCTGCCCAGTTCTGCGTCATTTCCCTTCTTATGTGAATTTGGCCACAGACACCGAAATGCCGCTCTGTCCTAATACACATGGGGTAGTCACAGTACACAGGTGTCCACCCAGCTCCTTCTGTCTCCATTTTTTCACTGTTGATAAAATGTTATGTACCCACATGCTTCTTTCATGGTTGCTCCTTAGAAGAAGAACTGGATTTTTATACCCTGTTGTTTACTACCCAAAGGAGTCTCAAAGCAGTTTACAAACACTTTTTCCCTTCATCTCTCCCACCTTCAAGCCTCCAGGAATATTTCCAACCCAGAGGTAGCCAACCTCCAGGTGGGGCCTGGAGAGCTCCTGGAATTATAGCTCATCTGCAGAATATAAAGATCAGCTCCCCAGGCAGAAAGGGCTACTTTGGACAGGGTTGTGGTGGAGAAGAAATATTTAAGACCTCTCACACTGGATGTTGTTGAATTTAAAGACTTTAGGCCTACTGCACAGGGTTGTTGTGCAGATGAAACAGGAGACAAAAGAACCTTCGCAACAGCATCCAGTTTCGTCCTTATCCATGGTTCCTCTATATATTTATGAAACAGCCTGGAGGGTGGAATGTTTCCGGCTGTCTAAGTTGGAATAGGGCCAATCAGGGTGCAGTCAGCAAAGCAAAGCTGGCTGCACCCTGATTGGCCCTGCCCCTGAGGGCCTCCCAGCCTGCTAAGCAGGGCCTGCTAACGAGGGCCTCCCAG
The DNA here is from genome assembly GCF_049243985.1 of Paroedura picta. Classification (NCBI taxonomy): domain Eukaryota; kingdom Metazoa; phylum Chordata; class Lepidosauria; order Squamata; family Gekkonidae; genus Paroedura; species Paroedura picta. Next base: position 158,398,689 of record NC_135369.1, read on the forward strand.
CCTGCTGACTGCCTGCTACGGATCTCTGTCCCAGGCCTGCCCCTCTTGATCCGGCTGCGAGCTGCAACCCAAAGCAACCTTAAGCTGCCTGCCTGGGAGCCAGGGAAGGGGACCCTTTCATGGCCCGTTCTTAGGAATTGGATTTGAAGCTGGTCTGCAGAATAATGCTGTGCAGTAGGCCTCAAATCTGCAGAGAGTTGTGAAGAAGAAATATACATAGCTTGGCTGTGTCTAGCCCCCGGCCAGAGCAGTATTTTAAGCGAGAAGGGGCTTTTCTGTAGCCTCCCTGTCAGCCGTTAGGCAGAAGGGGAAAGCTCCCCCCTCAAAAGGAATGCCCTCACCCATGCCCTCAGACTCCGCTGCATTGCTCTCAGAAGGAAATACCTCCCTCCCCTCAGTCAGGGGCTATTAGAGGCTCCTTCACAGCAGGCCTGAAGGGGGGAGGGAGAGCATTCACCGGTCTCCTGCCAGCTCTATCAGTGTTCTGAGTCAAGTTACAGTTTGACATGACAGGACAGCTTTGGGAGGAAAAGGGCTGGCACAGCCTGTTCAAGCTTCTGTTCTCATCCCCCTTGGCAGCCCTACTGACCTCCTCTCCCTGTGGTGGTCAGGGGCAGACTGGCAGCAATGTGTCCAGATTGCCTCTGGCTGGGCTGGGAGGGCAGGCCCTGTCAGAACATTGGCTCAATGATTGGGTCAGAGTCCTGAGTGGGCGGACCCTGCCTCTGATAGGCCATGCCCACTGTCCGCCCACTTATCCCTTAGCAAAATATATAACAGCTCCTTCTGTTACAGATATTTAGAAAATATAAGACATTTGTCAGCCAGACAAAAGCATTGTAGACCTCCCCCATCCCAATATATATCATGCCACAGTATAGCAGGAAACCAAACTTAAAGGCATTACTGAAATGCTCACAAAGTAATATCCCCTGAGATGGAACCTGCAGGATCTCCTATTGTCAACCAATTCCTTCAGTAAATTTCTGTGATACTGACCAATGGAAAAAGGTGACTTTTATCCATTGACCTGTTTATGTTTAAGAATTCCCGGTGACTTGAGTTAGGCCATGCAGCAGACATTCAGGGATAATAACTTTCAGATATTATTGAACTGGCCGCTATTTGAACTGGCCAACTGAAGCAATGGAAAGCTCTTTCGTCCATTATGTGTCCCCTGAGCCATCCAATCTGTATCTTTCAGGAGTAGGCTGGGAACTACAGGGAAGCAGGGGAAAGGAACCATGCACTAAAGTAATTCTAATACATGAAAGAGCACCGTCCAGTGCTACAGCAGCAGGGGAAATACATCTGCAGGTCAAAACTCTGAATACTACTTGGCAAATTAGTAAGAAAACAAAATGTGAAATGGCATATTTTTTAAAAATGGCATGCTGTCAGTGAAAAACAGCTCTATTTTATATGTTTTTGTCCTTTTACGAGTCTTAGCTCATCATGGTTTCTGTTTATATCTATAAAGGGGTTTCACAGTGTAGACGTGTATTAGGGGACTGAATCCTAAAGCTCCTCTAACTGAAGTCAACAACGTGCTCCACAGTCTTGCACCTGGAGCAGTCATTTACACCTATGCAAAGTGAGTGTGAAATGCTCCTAGATTAGCATTTTTACATCCACTTTGCACATGTGCATGTGACAAAGCAAAGTTCAGGAGAGCTGAGAAAGAGGCCCAGCAGGACGTCGCGAGAAAAGATTGTCACATGAGATTTCTTTTAAAAGAACAAAAAAAAAAACCTTCCACAACTTTAGCCCAAATGCTAAACAGAGATGTATCAACATCCCTTGATATATGTGTTTTAGAAATAATATATCTGTTGTGCAAGAACTGATTTTTAAGCAACAGTTAAAGGCCATTTGGTACACAAAAGGCTATAAACAGCATTTATCCAATCTGAGAACATTTCCTGATTGTTTCCCCCTATCTAATGAATGGAAAGTTGTTACTTATTTCTTGTATAGAATCTAGCTGTCCCCCCCCCCAAAAAAAACAAAGTAGTTTCTGTTGCAAAGAAGCCAGATTTTCTAAGAGTCTAAACTGCATTTGAGAGCTGTACCAGAGGATTTTCCTGGAAAATCCAGGCTGACAAAGGGCACAGTGGTTGGACACAATCAGGATGGACACTGGCCAGAACACTGCACAGCTGAGGGAGGCAGTGTGGGATCGGGGATCATGGTCACAGCTGTGCCATGGGATTGCCAAGACTCAGACTTGACTGAATGTCTGACAACAACAACCTGCATTTATTTTTGCCACAATTGCACAATTCCACCCACATGCCAAATAAAGATCCCCGAATACTGAATAAAGTATTTATTTTATTTAATTTTATTTCTATACCATCCTTCCATATAGCTCAGGGCGGTTTACAAACATCATGGGGGGATACATGGAACAAATTAATATATAACATAAACAAATACAACAACAGTAATCTAAATAACATAATCTCAGTGATCTTATAAACAACAATATAACAGGAACAGGAACTTAGCTAAGGCCTTAGAGAGGTAGATGTTACTGATGGCAGATTTGTGTTGCTGTTAGGTGTGTGGGGAGCACCCTTTAATACACAACCCCACTCTGGCTTCAAACTCAAATGGCTGCATAAGGAAGTTCATGGAAAATGGGTTGCCTCTGAGGAGAAGAAGTGTAGTAGAAAACAAAGAGTGCTCTGATGGCCAGCTGCAGAGCCATGGGGAGGTGTAGTGAGCGCAAGTCCTGTTATGCAGAACTCTTTGGAGGACAAGCCTTGCTCGGAGCTCCCAACTTCACTTGACCTTCAGCTGGATGTGAGCTTAGCCCAGCCCAATGGTCAACAGGTAGAGAGCTCTGACTGACAGAAAGAAATGGAGCTGCAGACAAACCAACTTAGATTCCAAAGTTGTTGCAGGAGTTCCTCATTCCTCTGCCCATCCTCCACCTGCAGCTCCATGCCTTGTCAGCCCACCCGGCTCACCTGAGCCAATTAAGCAATGCCAGCTATGTGCTGGAAGTCAGCTCCAATCTAAAAGACACCACACCATGTAAGCAAGAAAGTTGCTGACTGCAGAATACTGTGAATCATCACAGAGTGAGAACTGAGAGGCTGCTAACATCCTGTATTAACTTGAGGCTGGAAGGCCTGAGGAGTGGATACAACCTGTGACCTGCTGCTTCTCCTGATGCTCTTAGACTGCCTGAAGGAGCCCTTGACTTACTGGATTGAGTTAAGATATTCATTGCATTATGTCTGTCCCTTGACAGTCTGTTTTTGAAATACTGATTATCTATGCCTGCCTTGCAGCTCATCTTTGCTTCCTTCCAGCAGAGAGCTGAAACCTGAGACCAACACAGGAGGCAAAGGAAGCAGCTTGCTTCGCTCCCTTGCCTGGGGGAGATGAAGGGTGGGAAGAGGCTCAGAATGGAGCAACTTACCAGCAGTAGGGCCTTTTAGAGAGGCCGGCACCTCTTCCATCCAACAAGCAGCAGGAAGAGGACACATAAGCCCCATATAATATTCTTGTTGACAAGTTGGTAAAATGCAGTATGGATCCTAATTCTGTTAGATGGATCAATAACTGATTGACAGATCGTACCCAAAGGATACTTGTTAATGGTTCAGCATCCTCTTGGAGAAGATTGATGTGGAGTGCCCCAAGGATCTGTCCTGGGGCCTGTGTTGTTCAACATATTTATAAATGATCTGGATGAGGGATTAGAGGGGATACTTATTAAATTTGCAGACGATACTAAACTGGGATGGGTAGCAAACACAACAGAAGACAGAATCAGAATACAGGATGATCTTAATAGGCTCAAGAACTGGGCTACACTAAATAAAATGAAATTCAATAGGGACAAATGTAAAGTCCTGCATTTAGGTAGGACAAACCAAGTAAACCAATATAGGATGGGAGAGACTTGTTTGGTGTAGTGGTTAGGAGAGCCAGTTTGGTGTACTGGTTAGGAGTGCGGACTTCTAATCTGGCATGCCAGGTTCGATTCTGCGCTCCTCCACATGCATCCAGCTGGGTGACCTTGGGCTCGCCACGGCACTGATAAAACTGTTCTGACCGAGCAGTGATATCAGGGCTCTCTCAGCCTCACCCACCCCACAGGGTGTCTGTTGTGGGGAGAGGAATTGATCCTCTCCCCCCTTCAAGTAAACAAAGAAAGAGGCTCCGTTTGCCTCCCCCCCTTTCTGACCCTCCCTAAACAAGTGCAGAAGACTTTTCTGTTTCAATGGTGGGGGGAGAGGAAGACCTGAGCTTAAATCGATCTGAATTCAACAGGATTGACAATGGAATAAACAAAGTAAGTGCAGACTCTGCCCTGGTCTCCTAGCCTCTTTCTACATAGAGGACATGGGAGGAGAGCAAGTCACCTCCTGATACAACCTCTGTGTACCATCTGGATGGGTTTTTTTGGGGAGACCTAGAAATGCCCCCCACCTGCCCTCTGGGATGCAGGATAGCCAGGATAAGCCACTGAGCTGAGAATGTTTACTCATGAGTAAGACATGAGGCTTGCACTTTGCAATCTGAAAAGGGAGGAATGCTCTGGGGGTAGCCGTCACAAGCAATTGCAGCAGGGAAAATAATGCAAATGTATGTGGGACAGGGAAGATAAAGACTTTCCCTTTCCATATGGATAACACCTTGGTCTTGATGCAGTCTTTCTAAGACCATCACAACAAAGCAAATTTCTTGGTATGGAAGACAGGGACAGTGTTGGCAGGGCACAGAAGCACCATTAGGCCATAGGGACATGTGGAGGGGGAGACACTGCTTTATTCTGCACTTACTTTGTTTTTCCCGTTGTTGATCCTGCTGAATTCAGATCTATTTGAGCCCGGGTGTTACTCCCATCACTTGACAGAATCCAGCTTTTTGCTGTGGACTTCGTGAACAGTTTGGTGATCTGGTATGACCTGATGCTTTCCACAGATAAACTAGGGGAATTCATGAATACAACGGGCACTAGATTGGAGGGGAAGCTGTAAGGGAACTCACCAGCAGGGGCAGTTCTCACGCAGCAGGGATCTGCAGCTTCTGAGACTCGGAGGGAAGTGGAAAGAGGAGGGGATAGTCATGAGTGGAGGACGGAAGGAGATTGGCTGGCAAGCCAGTAGGAAGAGGAGGCACCCAGGGGCGGGACAGCCACCCTGAGTGGGTGTTAAGCGCAGAGTGGCACTTAAGCCATGAGACCAACTCCTCCTCCTAAGCCTTACCAGAAATATATTATGTGGAACAGACAAGTATCCATTGTGGCTAGAACAGCATTTCTGTACTGTGGCTGAGCCTGACAACATTCCCATTATCTGTCTCATACTGACCTTGCCACATTGATCCATGCAATAGTTACTTCTCATTTAGATTACTGCAATTGCCTCTACATGGGGCTACCCTGGAGGTTACTTTGGAAACTTCAGGTGATACTTACTAATGGTTCAGGACTCTCATACCTATGGGACTACTTCTCAAATTATCCTTAGCCTCTGTTCCCAGGACAACACAACTTTCTTCTGCCATGGGGTGGACCCTCACAATTGTGTCACCTGCCTCTGGAGTGCCTTGTCAGAAGACATCTGTACACCGCCCGTGACGCCACAGGCGCCACGGACTAAATAAAAGAGTAAGCCGTTCTGGGGCGGGATGTGTCCGGGATGAGGAAGGGTCCGGATTGGACCCTTCCTCATGACAGACAATCGGAAGGAACAATTGGCAGGCGCAAAGCGTCTGCCGCTTGGTCCCTCTGATTCCCAGCCCCAGCAACTGCGAGCCGCGCGCAGCGCGGCTCGCAGTTGCTCCTGGCCTGGTGGGGGGTGGCCCGGGCAGCCTTCTCCCGGCCTGCGGAGCGCCCTCGCCGCGTCGTAGACGCGGTGAGGGCGCTCCGCAGGCCGGAAGAAGCCCGGAGAGAGCTTCGGGTGGGGTGGGGGGGCGCCGGGCAGGCTTCTCGCGGCCTCCGGAGCGCCCTCGCCGCGTCATAGACGCGGCGAGGGCGCTCCGCAGGCCGCGAGAAGCCCGGAGAGAGCTTCGGGTGGGGTGGGGTGGGGGGGCGCCGGGCAGGCTTCTCGCGGCCTCCGGAGCGCCCTCGCCGCGTCTACAACACGGCGAGGGCGCTCCGCAGGCCGCGAGAAGCCCGGAGAGAGCTTCGGGTGGGGTGGGGGGGGCGCCGGGCAGGCTTCTCGCGGCCTGCAGAGCGCCCTCGCCGTGTTGTAGACGCGGCAAGGGCACTCCGCGGCCCGGAAGAACGCTGGAGAGAGCTTTGGGTGGGGGGTGCGCCGGCCAGCACAACCCCCAGCAGTCGCGCACAGCGTCCTGATGCGCCAAGAGAGCCAACGAAAGAGCAGGAATCCAGCCCAAAGACCAGGACTCCAGCCCAATGACCAGGACTCGCCAGCCGCTCGCACGCCGCTAAGGTAGTCCCCCCCCCATACCCACTCTCACTCCTGGGGGCTGCTAGCGCCCATTGCATTTTTGCGTGCAATGGGCTTTTTAGCTAGTTTGTGTATAACAGGAGACTTGGAAAGGCAGAATAATTCCAGCATGCTTTTGGATCATAAACTCTTCTCATCGTATATTGTTGGCTTGTGGGTAATTTTGATGTTACTTGCAGGGGTTTGTACAGTTTTAGGAATGGAATTAGATTGGTTTAGTATCATTTCATATAATCATATACTACTGGATATTTATTATATTACTTTTGTATTTATTTGAATGGATATAATTGATGTACCTGTTTTAATTGTGGTAATTATTCTTTGTTGTAAACCCCTTTGAGCTCTTAACAGAAGAGGAATGGTATAAAATCAATTGATTAAAATAAAATTAAGGGAGAGAGAGATAAAGTTGTGAATAGGGTTATCAACCTCAGGTATGCCCTGGAAGTCTCTTGGAATTCCTCAAGAGGAATTGACAGGTTCAGAGGGTAAACTCTGTAACCTCACATCCCCATTGAGTTCATTTTGTGCATTTTGGGCAATGTCCACACAACAAAGCTATTGTGGAACCTTAAAGTCCAACGAGCTAGTTTAATAAACAGGTTTATTCCTTCATCTGGTTCGTGAAATGAACTGAAAGCATGGCAACTCTATGCAGAAGAGATGCACTAGAGGTCAGCCTGGGAACAAAGTGAATAACTGCAGTATGACTAGCATATCCTGATTAAGAATCTTTCTGGAACGATAGCACCAAATGTAAACCCCACACCAGGTGAGTTCTCCAGCAGCCTCCTTTGCTTGCAGGATGACAATAATGATTGACATGATATAGGACATCTAAGATGAATGTAACAATCCCAGCAGACTCCTCGGAACACTCTAGCACAGGGGTGGGCAAACTGTGGCCCTCCAGATGTCCATGGACCACAATTCCCATGAGCGCCTGCCAGTGAGTGCTGGCAGGGGCTCATGGGAATTGTAGTCCATGGACATCTGGAGGACCACAGTTTAACTACCCCTGCTCTAGCATGTTGGTTTCTTATATAATTGAGGAGTGGTGCTCTCAAGTGTGCTGGCCACCTATGCACCCTCCATAATAGGATGAGTCACAGATTTTAAAAGGTCAAGGTATCCCCTGTGCAAGCATCGAATCATGTCTGACCCTTGGGGTGACGCCCTCCAGCGTTTTCATGGCAGACTCAATACGGGGTGGTTTGCCAGTGCCTTCTCCAGTCATTACCGTTTACCCCCCAGCAAGCTGGTACTCATTTTACCAACCTCGGAAGGATGGAAGGCTGAGCCAACCTTGAGCCGGCTGCTGGGATTGAAGTCCCAGCCTCATGTGCAGAGCTTTCAGACTGCATGTCTGCTGCCTCACCACTCTGCACCACAAAAGGCTCTAGCCCAGATTTACCTCATGACAAAAGAAGAATGCTGTTTTTAAGGCAAGATTAAAAAAAAAAAATCAAACCTTGCACTTCAGTTTAGGTAAAGAGAGGAAAGAGGTGTTTCAAGTATTTAGGAAATTTACAACATCTTACAGACAAACTTTTAAAATTGATTATACTGTGGTAGATTAAATTCAGGTAATCCATTTACCTGCCATGCCAGTACAAATTCCTAATCCCCCCCCCCCAAAAAAAAACCCCTGTCTCCTGAGGTTTACTATCGGAGAGTTTCTACGCTTGGTCGGTTAGTCCATGCCGCTAACCTGTTTTCATTTAGCTGTTTTATGGGGACAAAGTCATATAAAGCCAAAATATAGGGTTTCATCTGCTGGAGAAATGGGAATGCAAACAGAATTTACTCCCCCATCTAGAATGTACTGGCAGAGTTTAAATATGCAAAGAGGAGTCAAGAATCAAGCGGCAAAAAGAATAAAATAATTTTATTTAGAAGAGAAATAACTTTGTATAGAAACTAGGCGGAGAGAGCCCTAACTAATTGTCTAATGGTTGTTCTGGAGGCAAGCATGGAGGGAGTGTGCTCAGAGGAAGAGGAAGAGGAGGAAGAAGAAAGAGTTGGCTTTTATACCCTGCTTTTTAATACCCAAAGAAGCCTCAAAACAGCATACTATTGCCTTGCCTTCCTCTCCCCACAACAGGCACCTCGTGAAGTAAGTGAGACCGAGACAGCTCTGAGAGAAATTGTTCTGTGAGAACAGCTCTAATACAGTGGTTCTCAACCTTCCTAATGCCACAACCCTTTAATACAGTTCTTCATGTTGTGGTGACCCCCAACCAAGCTGCTCCCGCTGCCGCGGCCCCTGTGAAAGGGTTGATCAAGCCCCAAAGGGGTCCCGACCCCCAGGCTGAGAACCACTGCTCTAATAGGATTGTGACTAGCCCAAGCTCACCCATTTGGCATGGGAGAATGTCACAGGCCTGCCTTATGACTATGGTTGGCTTCTGGCAATGCCACTGAGTCTCAACTGGTTCCCTGAGTCTGGCTAAAGACAGCCATTATCTGTCTTCCCTAATGGCTAAAGACAGCCATTATCTGCATGCTTTTCCAGCATGCCAACAATTTCACATATTTTCCTGGCACTCCGGTCAAACCAGTTTGCCTGTTCCAATCCAGAATGCCTATCTGTGTCTATTAATGGCTACTGGCCATGGTGGCTAAAGGGAAACTCCACATTCAGTGGCACCAAATCTCTGGATCCCAGAGCCAGGAGACAACATCAGGTGAAGGCCTTGTGGTTGCCCTTCAGAGGAACTGGTTGGCCACTGTGTGAGATGCAGTATGGACCACTGGTCTGATCCAGCCGGGTTCTTCTGGTCCTTTTTTATTTTTTTTGCTGTTTTTGTGTACCCTGCTTTTAACAACCTGAAGAAGTCTTAAAGCGGCTTACAATCCCATTCCTCTCCCCACAAAAAATACCCTGTGAGGAAGAGGGGACGAGAAAGCTCTGAGAGGAATTGTGGGTGCAGGAAGAGGTGGGGCAACCTGCCACAACTAAAACTCCGGCCTGCAGCCTGGCATGAAACCTCTGGTGCATAAATGATCTTCCACTCTCCCTCAGCCACTTGACCACTGCGTTGACAACCAGGACAGGACAGAGGCAGCAGCAACCAGTGGTTTATTCAGAGTACTTCATAGCTGGGTGTCATCAGGATGGTGATGCCAGTCAGCTGAAAAAACTCCAGACTGCCTCATCAAGGGGCCTCACATAGACGTTAAGCAACAGAGAGCCCTGCACAGCCCCCCGTGACACCTTTCAAGGGGATGATTCAGCTTCACCCTTTTGACAGTGGAAGAGCTGACAGGCTCCAACCATACACTTTATGTGACAGTAAATGTTTTTAAAAAATGGTGGCTGTTGACACTCACATACTTCTAACAAATCCAAGATGGATATCACGATTGCCCTACTCTCCACATTAATAAATGTTTTTTAAAAACCATGTTTAGGTGACCGGCATCAGCGGCTGAACCAGGTTCTCAGACATTTTGCCAAATTTTGAACAGTCATGCCACAATCACTATAACGCTCGTGAGCAAAACCAATGATTTTATATTATGATAGTTATGATAAATTTGGATAAGGACAGCGGCTGTTCTGTCCCTCCAGCTTGCATTCAATTGTTTTGTAATAGATACGATGGGCAGGAGAAGTTGTGCATGACTCTTTATTACATTCTCCTCTTCCTGTTCCTCCAATAAGCTCAGCGTGGCATTCATCATACTTCCTTCCTTCCTGTAGCCTCACATCAGCCCTATGTGACAGGATAGGTTGACCGAACCAAGGTGAGAGTGAGGGTTTGAACCTGGGTGCCTGAAATTCTAGTCCAGGGTTTCCCAACCATGCTACCTGGGTAACATATGGTACTGCAAAGGCCCCTCAATGGTACTGTGGCATGGGGGCTTCAAAGTGCCATGTCTACCTTGTGCTCTGCAAAGCAGGCTTGCAGAGTGCAGGCTTTGTTGTTAATTGACCACAGCATCAGTGTTAGAGGCAGGTTATTCAGCTTTGCTTCTCCTTATTATTGGAATCCCTGATCCTCTCATCAATCTGAGCATTGTTAACTGTCCCGAGAGCCAGTTTGGTGTAGTGGTTAGGAGTGTGGACTTCTAATCTGGCATGCCAGGTTCGATTCTGCGCTCCCCCACATGCAGCCAGCTGGGTGACGTTGGGCTTGCCGTGGCACTGATAAAACTGTTCTGACCAAGCAGTGATCTCAGGGCTCTCTCAGCCTCACCCACCCCACAGGGTGTCTGTTGTGGGGAGAGGAATGGGAAGGCGACTGTAAGCCGCTTTGAGCCTCCTTCGGGTAGGGAAAAGCGGCATATAAGAACCAACTCTTCTTCTCTTCTTCCTTGTTTTTGCCCAGTATTTGTGAGCCGTCCATGTTTGATGTTTAGTTCTGATTTCCACTGCTTGATTTCTTTATGGGTTTTAAGTTGTTTCTATTTCCCCCCTCTTTTCTAGGGTACTTTCCTGTTCCCTGGCTTTCTGCTTGGGGTTGGGTAAAGTTTTTGGTTTCAATTAGCTTTATTCATTTCTGGAGGGATGGCCCTGAACATCAGTTATGGCCTCTCAGGGCTTCCCAACCCAGTTAATAAACTGCAGGTTGGGCGTGTTTTGTTGCATGTTATTTATTTCTGAAGGGGTGGCCCCGATCGCCAGATATGGCCTCTCAGGGTTGCCCAGTCCAGTTATTTTGTTGTTGCTGTGTGTTAGCTCAATTCGTGTTTCTTAGGGGTTGGGCTGTCTCTTGAGTTGATTGGGAGAGTGATTAATTTCACTTGTGTTCCTTTTGAGTTTGTTGCTTAGAATGGGTGAGGCAGGGTGGGGTTGTTTTAATTTCAGAGGGTGATTATTGTCGATCTCTGTCACAGTTATTGTCATTTGTGGCTGGTGGGGGTTTATGGATCTTTTAGGTTTGGGTGGGGCCCAAGACCTGAACAAGTATTTCATGCTCAGGGAGCTTTCCCGCTACTTTGCTTGGGAGGGGGGGTTGATTTTAATGTTTTTTATAATGCACATTTATCATGTATGTTTTGCATTGTTCGTTATGTTGGCAGCCCTTATAAATACAGAATGGGGGTGAGTAGTAAAGGGGTGATACAAGTTTTGCAAATAAATAAATTGAGCATGGACAATCAGCCGTTTATTATCCTGTTACAACCATGACTGCTCGCAACATTATCAATTTGCAGAAACCACCCAGAGCCGTAGGGAAGGGCAGTATAAAAATCTAAATAAATAAATAAATAAAATAAAAATATGTCCTTTCTGGTTCATCATTTGGAGATATACATCAGGTTGGGAAACCTCTGCTGCTTTACACCAGCCTTCTCCTTTGCACCCAAAACTATATTGGGGTTGTCTGGGAGAGCATGAGTTTGCTATTCTGATTTTTTTAATTAAAAAAAATATCCCACCCAGTATATTTATTGTATATTTACTACCAGAAGGTAGCAGGGGCATTTTAAAATCCTCTTATCAAAGAGGCTACCATTCTAACCTTTGAGACCCACAATATCAGTGTTCTATTAAAAATTCATAAGCTGTTTCTGCATGGAGTGGGGAGACACAGGCATTGTATTTTCCCTGAGCAATTTGTCTGGCTATATCTGGGAAACAAAGGTTGGGACAGGAAAGAGGAGAGCAGAGAAAGAATATAAAAGGAGAGTGCTACATTTCCTTTTGGCATTAGATTGCTTCCAAATTGAATCTGAGCATCTATTTTCAAAAGGCCTCCCGCAGAGCTGGGCTTTGTGTCCTCTGAACTCAAATCCATATTGCACAGAGAGCAGAGAACAGCAGCCGTCTAGTTTTGCTCTTATCTCTTGTCAAATAAAAAAAATGCATCTCCTTGTATCAGGCAGAGCATTACAGATCACATGGCTGAAAAAGGACAGACTAGCAATCCCTTTGTCACCACTGCTTGCAGTTCATGGGGATTATGGTCAACTCCTTAAATGAAAGGACTTTTCAGTGGGCTCTCCCTGCCCCCTCCCCCTCTTCTTGATTTGTTGTCTCATCAGCAGGCTGTTAATTCAGACAACCTTTGCATTTTTATGGGCTTGTTTTTGTAAGTAAGCACTGTCATGCTCACCCAAGGCTTTGCAGTAAAGGGATGCTCAGACACTTCCTTTGGCTTGCAACCACATCATGATTTATCAGCCATAAGAGTCCTTGAAAGAGAACATGTCATCCGGCTATAGATATTACACTGGCAGAAATAAATAATACAGGACATAGTGAAAGGACGACTTCAAGAGAGGAGATAGTACAGACGTAAAAGGAAGCCAAGTGCATAATGCCAGAGGTTGGGCATGAATTTAGGATAATAGATTTAACACAAAAATTGAAATCTCATCAGGTTAGTACTACATCAAATCCTAATAAATTAGCTCCATAGAGTTTGAGCCAAATCCTATGTCAGCCTTTCTCAGCTTCTTTACCGTCGAGAAACCCCTGAAACATTCTTTAGGCTTTGAGAAACCCCAAAAGCGGTGCGACTGTCCAGAATATGGTTGGGAAGTGTTAGATCTGCGGTGGATCTTGTGGATAATGAACATAGACACTGGAATCATTGCAGCTCTTTATTGGTGCCAGAACATAAGTAGCACCAAGACTGTACTGAAACACCCCCACACACACACACACCGAAAACCCCAACTTATATACACACGAGACAAAGGGATCAGCCATGGCAACATGCCACTGGCTGGATCCCACATGATTGATTAGAACTCTTTGGTGCCTGATCTTAGCACAGACCATATGCTTGGCCCTCCATAGGACTGTTAGATTGACCACATACACAACAGGAAGGGGCAGGTCAACATGACCATATATGGTCATATCACCTGACAAACATTTAACACATTTTTAAAAATATATTTAATATATCCACCTATTCAGGAAACCCTTCCAGGGCTGCTAAGAAACCCCATGAAACTCTTGTTGAGAAAGCCTGACCTATGTAATTAATAGCTAAATGGCTTTTGTATTTCCAAAGGGAAAGTAGCTGTCACTTTTTTTATCATGTTCCTGAAATGTTTTTGAGCCCGGCCAGCCAACCCCTAGTCAAGGGGGCAAAAGACCCCCTCCATTTCCTCTTATTTTAAAAAAAGTGATTTTATCATGCTCAGCAGCATTTTCTCCCCCCACCCTTATCACACTCAGCATGAAGAAGATCTTACTACACCATCCTTACAGAATCACAATGCAACTGTTAAAGAATATTTCAGAATATTGTACAGACTATTGGCGTAAAATTCTATACAGAGTTACAACCATGTAAGTCCATTGATGGCAATGGGTTAAGGAGGGGACTTGGGGACTTCTTCACGTAGAGAAAAGCAGGGTATAAAAACCAACTCTTCTTCTCCTAGTGGGGATCTAAAGCATCTTACACTGTTCTCCTCTCCTCCATTTTATTCTCACAGCAGCCATGTTGAGGTAGGTGTGATTCGTTCAGGTCACTCAGCAAGCTTCCATGGGAGGGTGTAACTGCTTGCTATATCCTCCATTTTAAAGCGCTAGTTGGGGAATTGCATAAAGTGGATTCCCCAACCTAAAAAGCGCCAGCTAGAGGAGAACAACCAGCAGGCCACCAACAAAAAAATGTGTGGAGGCAAAGAAGTGGTGTATCTGCCTCCAATGTCCTGCCCTTGCACCCATCTACTTCTATCTTCTCCCAGGGCCATTTTTTTTAAAGCAAACTGCCTGGAGCAACAAATAGGTGTGCAAGCATTCAGGCAAAGCCAAAAATTATTTTTCCACAAAGTTGTCACACAGAGCATGCCTCTCTAAAGAGCATGCCCCCCCCCCAAAAAATATCAGGGACGAGATTTGTTTTTAAAGCACGATAATATTTAGCACTACGCCATTATACTGGCGTAATGCTATTTTTTTCAATGTGCGGATGTGCTCTGTATGCTGTCTGCAAAAGGAAGCTCTGTTTCAAAGAAACAAAAAATTGCAGATGAGCACCATGTCTTTAATGACAAATGGACTACTGAGTACTTCTTTGTTTTAAACAAGGATAAAGCAGTTTGCCTAATATGTCTTAAAATTGTCTCAATATTAAACGAGTACAATATTAAAAGACACTTTAGATCCTGTTACTCAATACATCAAGGAGAGGTGAGAGTGAACAAGATAAACTCTTTAAAAATCAATGTTTTTGCAGCAAAATAATTTTAGAAAGCATGTTGAAGAGAATCTACTGTAAGAGCCAGCTATCATGTTGCTAAATGTATTATTGAGAGTGGTGGACCATTCTCTGATGGTGAATTTGTTAAAAAGTGCATGATTAAAGTAATGAAGAAAATGTGCCATGAGGAGGTATCTTGTGTTAGTTGTGTCAGTTTATTTGCATCTACAATCACCAGGCATGTTAAAGAACTAGAAGAAGAGCTGCATATGTAACTGGTTGTCAAGGCAAAAAGTTTGATTTTTCCCCTTAGCATTAGATGAGAGCAATGACATTATAAACACTGATCAACTACTGATTTTTATCATGGGGAAAGATTCCTACTTCAGAATTACAGAAGAGTTGTGTGCACTGCAAAGTTTGAAAGGCACCACAACTGCAGAAAACATATTATTGAAGGCATGTAAATCAGAAGAAAATCTTAGTCTGAGTTGGGATCAACTGAAAATCATCACAACTGATGGTGCAAGAAATATAGTGGGAAGTAAACCTGGTGTAGTTGCAAAAAATAATGAAGATATATTGAAATTAAACGGTACACTTCCCATGCAATTTCACTGCATCATCCATCAGCAAGCCTTGTGTAATAAGTAATGGGT
The DNA here is from genome assembly GCF_049243985.1 of Paroedura picta. Taxonomy (NCBI): domain Eukaryota; kingdom Metazoa; phylum Chordata; class Lepidosauria; order Squamata; family Gekkonidae; genus Paroedura; species Paroedura picta. The sequence continues at coordinate 158,413,902 of NC_135369.1, forward strand.
TTAAACTTCAAGTACAATGATATAGGCTAGATATCAGGAAAAAATTTTTCACAGTCAGAGTAGTTCAGCAGTGGAATAGGCTGCCTAAGGAGGTGGTGAGCTCCCCCTCACTGGCAGTGTTCAAGCAAAGGTTGGATACACACTTTTCTTGGATGCTTTAGGATGCTTAGGGCTGATCCTGCGTTGAGCAGGGGGCTGGACTAGATGGCCTGTATGGCCCCTTCCAACTCTATGATTCTATGATTCTATGAATAAGATTCTTCAGTGGGAAAGCGTGATGCATATTGTTGTATCCAACATTAATTACAACAGGCATCATGGCCTTGCTCATCATCAGTTTCAAAATTTTATCTCAGAGACAGATGCAAAATATGGGGATGTATTGTATCATGCAGAAGTCAGGTGACTTAGACAGAAAGTCCTCAGACTTTTTTCAGTCTTCAACATGAAACTGATGTCTTTTTTAAGGAGAAAGGAAAAGGTCAAGAAGCACTTTCTGACCCTGAATGGATTTTTAATTTGGTTTTATTAACTGATATCACAGAGCATCTGAACACATTGAATCTAAGGTTGTATGGGGAAAGGAAAGCTTGTGTGTGTGATATGCATACTGAACTGAAAACTTTTGAAGCAAAACTAAACATTTTTGTGAAGCAAGTTAGGGAAGGTAAATCTTCAAACTTCTCATGCTGCAATGGACTAAAATTTGAGAAGGATGGGAATTTACAATTCAATATTGAAAGACACATCAAAGCACTGAACCTATTGCAGATGGAATTTCAGAACAGATTCACTGATTGTCATAAGCTTGGAAAGGAAATAAGAATGTTTCAGAATCCATTTGAAGTATCATCCAGAAGATGCAAGTAACTTTTTTCAGATAGAACTAATTGATTCGCAAGCCAGTAATCAACTCAGAGGCATTTACAAAGAAAATAGTCTGTTAGATTTCTATTCTGGTCTACCTGATATATTTATCAACATAAAGAAATCTGCTGCAGGCATTCTCACAGTCTTTGACACCACATACATCTGTGAACAAACCTTTTCCAAGATAAAAACTGCGATATTGAAGTGTAGGTCAAGGCTTACAGATGAACATTTACGTGACATTTTAAGAGTGTCTGTCACAAACCTTGGACATCAATGCCTTGGCTAACAGAAAATAGTCACAAAAATCACACTGATTAGGTAAGTATCTATAGCTAAATAAAAGGATTCCACAGTAAGATATTGTTCCAAAATGGATTGCATTAAAGTTAACATTTCTTCATTTACCTTTGAATGTTTACTTTTGATATAAATTAGTAGGTTAATAATTTTGTTACATTTTGGTTTAAGATGTGGCCCTCTTTAGGCATTGGACATGCTTATGCAGACCCCATGTGCCAAAAGGTTGGGGACTCCTGATGCAGACTAATAGAGTGCTCCTATAAAAAGTAACATCACTTCCACTACAATATATTTTACTAGAAACCACTTTTACACATCATAGCGACCCCATTTTTATTTACTTATTTGAAGGCTTTTTAATATCCCTCCCTTTCTGAACCATCTAAGGCAGCAAATGTAAATTCACCAACAAACAATAGGCTTGAGCTTTGAGAAATGTCCATGCAGATAACCCATGGTGTGCCAGCATGCAATTTTAAATGGCATTGGCTAGCCAGGGTGCATTCTGGGTCAACTAGAAGGCAAATCAGCATGGATCAGCTGGACTAATTTCCAAACTGCCTGCTGACACTCGGTGGGAACCTGCACAGAACAGCTGTCACACAATCAGCATGTTAGGATGCCGCCTATGCAGGTTTGACCCAGATTACCTGGGTAATGTGAAGAAGCACAACGGACAACTCTTTCCAAGGGATAGAAATTAGTTTTACTCTAAGGTGAATTGTGCAATGGAAACCAAGGATAGATCAGGTACCACTTACTAGAGATTACTCCAGAGGTGGCGTAATCTGCAGCAGAGAGAGAAAGGCCCCAAGCCCACAACTACAATTATATATAAACTGATGTTCTTGCCCAGATCCCAGACACTCACCTGGCTTAACCAACCCGAGCAGCACAAGATGCTTGAAGAGGAAAAGTTATCACAATCACAGCAAGTATTTTGCACCTGAGAGCCGTATTCATTTTTCTTGGATCACAAATTTATGTGAGTGGCGATTTCAGTATGGAAATAAAATGTCAAATTGCTGTGGGTCGATGAGCAATGATGAGCTTGAACAGAACATGGAAAAGCGAGGACATAAGCCTGACTACCAAACGTAGATTAGTTATATCTATCATATTTCCTATAGCCACTTGTTGCTGTGAAAGTTGGACGATGAAAAAGATCAGAGAAGAATTGATTCATTTGAACTTTGGTGTTGGTGAAGGCTTCTGCCGGTTCCATGGACAGCAAAAGTCACAAACAAGGAAATACTACAGCGCATAAAGTCTCATATATCATTGGTAGGAAAATCACAAAACTCTGGGTCACTTACTTTGACCATATCATTTGACCCAAGTCAATGGAGAAGGCAATCATACGAGGATTAGTCAGTGAGACAAGGAAACTAGGCCGACAGAGGGCATGGTGGTTGGACGCAATCAGGATGGATACTGGCCAGATCACAGGAACAGTGACATTTTAATCTTTTATGTGAGTAAAGCACTCTTATCCAAGATATTACCATTACAAATTGGCCAGAAATGCTTCAGTGATATTTACTTCACTGGATACAGTTTGATTTGAGAAACTGTCATCATCATCAAATAGACATATCAAAAATTGAAGGGCAGGGTTTATATCACCCCTTCCTTCCCTGAATAGTTCAGATCTGAAGCAAGGCCTTGTAAGTTAGAAAGATCCAGCCATAATTTCCTGGTAGCTTACCTCAGCGGTCCGCAAGCTTCCGCTTGCTGCGGACCGCCGCAGCGTAGTGGGCGGAGAGGGCGGCCCGGGGGCCCACACACGCGTGGTAGCCCCAGCGCAAACGCGCATGCGCGGCAGTCCACGCATGCGCGTTTGCGCTGCCACCATGCCGGCAGCCGCGGCTTCCCCTCCCGGCCCCTCCGGGCCACGAGCAAATCGGCCGCTAAAGCTCGGCTTCTCTTCCCTCCCCTCCCGAAGCTCGGCAAGCTTCTCTTCCCTCCCGATTTGCTCGCGGTCTGGCAAGCTTCTCGCTTCGGGGGGGAGGGAAGAAGGAGCCGCAGCCCGGCGCCGAGGCCTTTGCGGCCCGGCGCCGGGCCGCTGCCCGTGGGTTGGGGGCCACTGGCTTACCTGACCTAGCATTATAATCTGTTGTGGTAGGCCTTTCAAAATAGATGGGCATTCAAAAGAAAAGCAAGAGTCTACATTTTTATTATTATACTCCTTACCCTTTTCCTTACCATTTTCTTGCTTAAAATATGGAATGGCTTCATGGACATGAACTCTCAAATTGGTATTTCATTACACCAAGCCTCCTCTCAAATCCTGACATTCTGTTGCTTTCATTTCAGCTAGATCTGCTTTCCTCAATTCAGTATCAATGAGATTCTGGACCTAAGGCCTTATTCCGAACCAGCGATCACATATGGAATCGCAAATCAATTTGTTCAGCACAAACCCTCCAATTGCCTCCCTGAGAAGAATTCAACAAGTAGAAAATGATTTTCTAATTACAGGCCACTTGCTCAGTAGTGCCCCCTTCTTAATAACCCTTGATCAACAAACATAATGCAATTTTTCTTTGCTTCTTGCTGGGATCGGAGCTCAGAAAGCAATCATCACCCATTATACCTTTTCACAGCCAATCTCTCTGCCTGTATAGATCTTTACTGACTTCTTTTGCAACACACTGTTCCATTAAGACAGAGCCAGTTCTTGAGTCTATCCCCTTGTGGGGGAGTGTTCCTGAGTTGCTGATATTAGTGGCTTTTCATGTGTGAGCAAAGCTTTCATCTTGTCTTGCTTATTTCTGACTCATCTACCAGTGCTGTAAGACTACCCCTTTTTCTTGCTATGAAGAAATAAAGAAACTGGGGAGAGTGGACAGCTTTTAACTGCAAGCTATTATACCTGGGAATGGATGAATGATATGAAAGCTTTCATTCTGAGTTCAGGGAGTATGATGTTACCGGATTTGCTTAATGACAGGTGATTCATTATTCGAAATTGATTCAAGCTAAATTCTTGCATATCTGCTGGCTACATCTGTTTTAAGAAGTGTAGGGGCTTTTTTTACTGGACTGGAAAATGAAATACTTTGCTGGCTTGGTGTGAACAACTCATACAATGTTTATTTGCCACATGTTTTCATTCCTACCTAAAGAGTCACATTTCTGTTTGAAGAAGAAGAGTTGGTTCTTATATGCCGCTTTTCTCTACCTGAAGGAGGCTCAAAGCGGCTTACAGTCGCCTTCCCTTTCCTCAACAGACACCCTGTGAGGTGGGTGAGGCTGAGGGAGCCCTGATATCACTGCTCGGTCAGAACAGCTTTCTCAGTGCTGTGGAGAGCCCAAGGTCACCCAGCTGGATGCATGTGGGGGAGGAGCGAAGAATCAAACCCAGCTCCCCAGATTAGAAGTCCGCACTCCTAACCACTACACCAAACTGGCTCTCCATAGCAATATTATGAAGGGCATACTACTTGAGCAACTATACCCTGGCCCAGGCTCTCATAATTTGATTAAGCATTGTTCCCTGAATATGAAAGTTTCAGGTCATGAAGGTCTTCAGCAGTGAAAAATAGCACCGTGCACTGAACATCGAAACAATCCTACATTGAGCAGGAGGTTGAACTAGATGGCTTGTATAGTCCCTTCCAACTCTCTGATTCTGTTATTCTAAATGGGTTACTGTGGCATAGATTATCATAGCTTAGACAGTTGAGACTAAAAGGGGAAATAATTTCTGCAACTTAAATAATTCCATGTGGGTAGCCATGCTGGTTTGGAACAGCAGAACAAAGTCTTAGTGCTGTGGCACCTTCAAGACCAACAAACCTTTATTTAAGGGACAGGTTTTGCATGTGCAAGCACACTTCTTCTGGTCTTAAATGTTGTTAGCAAGAAGAAGGTTTAGCTACTATGCTCAGACTGTTGGGTCTAAGAACACCCTCAAGATCTGAATCAAGTCTGTCCAAGAGAGATTTGAGGGTGAGCATTGCAAGCCATTCAGGCAAGTAGCATCATCCACATCTGCACAGCTGGTCTAGAGTTATGGCCTGCCAGCTCCAGCTGTTGATGGGCAGCCAAACAGACCCACACAGTCCCAGAGTCTTTGGCCAGATACTTAGAGGCTGTGCCTGGATGGCACCATCAGAACTGCCTGAAGTTTAAACTATGAAGATGGAGGTCCTGTGCCTGGGGAAGAAAGGACCGGGTGAGGAAGCACATCTCCCCTGTCTGGGCAGCGTGCAGTTAACAGCTTTGTGCACCATCAAGGACTTGGATGTGCCTTTCAGTGCCTTCCTATCTATACAGGCTCAGGACACTACTGTTGCAGCTTGGTATTGGCCTTTAAGGCCCTATATGGGCTAGGCCCTGAGTATCTGAGGGACCACCCCTCCCTCCTGGAGGCAGGACTTTTTCGGCTCTAGTTCCAACCTTGTGGTATGAGTTGCAAGCTGAAATAAGGGACTTGATGGAGCTGTCAAAGTTCTGCAGGGCCAGCAAAACAGCATTCTTCTACCAGGTCTATGGTTGAGGCCATGGTGGATGAGCACCCCTTTTTCTTTCTTTCTCCTTTTTTCCCTTCCATTCTGTTCTCCCCCACACCCCAAGCTAGGTAACTTCATCAACAAAATGAACAAAATGAGATGGCTGAGGGTAGGAGATGGGGCATTTACTAATCATTGCTTTGTTAACATTTTTATTCAAATTTTAAAAACCTTTAATGTTATATAAAAACATAATCAAAATAGGGTTTTCATAATTAATTGATAATAATTACATGGTCTAAATGAAACAAATAAGTGAAATAATTGTTATTAATGTTTCTGGCAAGGCAGCCGACATGCTGTCTGAAGTTCTGACCATGAGGCTGGGAGTTCAATCCCAGCAGCCGGCTCAAGGTTGACTCAGCCTTCCATCCTTCCGAGATCGGCAAAATGAGTACCCAACTTGTTGGGGGGTCAACGGTAATGACTGGGGAAGGGAATGGCAAACCACCCTGTATTGAGTCTGCCAAGAAAACGCTAGAGGGTGTCACCCCAAGGGTCAGATGTGACTCGGTGCTTGCACAGGGGATACCTTTACCTTTATTTTATATTGTAAACCACTCCAAGCCCATTTGTGGGGAGAGGCAGTATAGAAACCTCCTTATAAATAAAAATAAATAATATTTATCTGTTTTAAAGATGGAGAGCCAAATAAGTAGGATTTGCCCCAAATTACACCACAGTCCCAGGATGGTCTATGAATCTGAGAGAAGTTACTGTAGCCCTGTTACCATATTTTATTTCTAAAACTTTTGTGACACTTTTCAATTCAGAAGCTAATGCAAACAGAAATTCAAACATATATTCAATAAATTAGACATTGCCTGAGCTATAATGAAAAAAAAATTGGGAGTTTATAACTACTCTTAGCCTTTCCCTAGTGCTTTAGAATTTCGAAATCCTTTCTCATAAATCGTGTCAATAACCCTTCCAACCCACTATAAGATAGGCCACTATTATGCCCTCTTTATTGCAGGACAGGCTCATGGGGAAGGTGGAGAGCACGGCAGTTTTATTAAGGACACCGAGGGACTTCATGGCTCCATCACAGCTCTTTTTCAAGAAAGATTTTAAAGCTGCCTCATCATAAGGAGAGGTGACAATGCTGACATTTCTCAGTGGATGCCGGCATGACAAATGGACGTGAGTGAACATTGGGCATGTTCTGAGCTGCAAATGTCCAGTAAAATTTGTTCAGCTGTCAATTGGTTAAATAATTTTAAATTGGTTCAAGGCGGATAATTAATGGTTCAAATGTAAGTGGCTTTGCATATTACCAAAAGTCTGACAAACAAAAGTATGTGTTTTTTTTTAACATACTGAAGTGTGATTACCTTCTAATTCAACAAAAAAAGCTACTCCTGACCCTGTACCTTTCCTGCTTTTCAGGCCCTTAAAGAATAGACACAAAAGGATCTAAAGCAGAAAAACTGTTTCAGGGAGTGCTTCCCAGCCTGTCCTTAGTAACCAACCCTGACAAGAAATACTTACAGGTAAAAATGTCAATGTTCGCTAAAGGATTGAATAATGAGTAATTACTTTTGGTAAGTGTTCTGTCTGTCTTTCCCGGATCTAATCAGTCAATTCAAATTTAAGAGCTTGTTTACATGATCATTTACCCTGGGGCTACCACTTTAATGTGCTTGATTTGATTTAAACGGATTGCTAAGAAACTGAAACCAGTCAAATGTAAGGGGGGGAAGAGTGCCTAAAATTAAATGAACTTCCATTTTTCTCTGCGTATTTTGTCTCATATGTGACAAAATGCCTATCGAGGAAGCATTTCCATGTGAAGAATAAGTTCCAGTCTATATTAATCCAATACAAATGACACACACCTATTTTGGTGTAGTGGTTAGGAGTGGGGACTTCTAATCTGGTGAGCCGGGTTCGATTCTGCGCTCCCCCACATGCAGCCAGCTGGGTGACCTTGGGCTCACCACTATTTTGACCAAGCAGTGATATCAGGACTCTCTCAGCCTCACCCACCTCACAGGGTGTCTGTTTTGGGAAGAGGAAAGCGAAGGCGACTGTAAGCCACTTTGAGACTCCTTCGGGTAGAGAAAAGCAGCATATAAGAACCAACTTCTTCTTCTTGTTCTTCTTGTTCTTCTTCTTCTAAATTATTTAAAGAACGACATTACTAGCTATGGAAAGCACACAAGAAACAGGCGGATGGACTTTCCCAAAAAGTGGGTTCTGCCTTAAAAGTAACTCAAGAAAGCTCCGTATATGATCTACAGCCCATTATCTGGTCAAAAAATCCTGGAACCTCTCTAGACTCCTGGATGCTAGGTTAAAGCAAGCCTTCCTCCATGGTTGCAGTGACTACATATGCAATTTCCGTATACTGAGTCAAGACCACTGGTTTATCTATCTCTGTACCATCTGCGAGTAATCTGTGTTCTTTATATACTACTGAAAAGAAAAAGTTCCAGGTATTATTGTTGTTGGTATAAGGTAAATAGCAACATTGTTGTTGTTGTCAGCCATTCAGTCATGTCCGACTCTTGGCGATCCCATGGCACAGCTGTTGCCCTGATCCCCAATCCCAAACTGCCTCCCTCAGCCATGCAGTGTCCATCCTAATCATGTCCAACTGCTGTGCCCTTTGTCAGCAACATTAGTTATGCCCACAGTGGACATTATCCTCACTCCTTTCCTCAACGCCTTGTTTGTAGGGGTGGGAGAGATGTGGGGGGGGGGGGTAGGTTGTGTGTCCGCCATGATATGAATTTTTAGTCTTTTAATGGGGAGTTTTAATGGGATTTTTTAAAGACTGTTGTTACCCGCCACAAGCCTGCGGGGAGTGGCGGGATATAAATCAAATGAATGAATGAATGAATGAATGAATGAATGAATGAATGAATGAATGAATGAATGAATGAATGAACATTCATTTATTATGAAGCCTGAGGGATGAGATATAGTGTTGTAGTAAGTTCCAACTCAATGAAAAGGGAGGGAGAAAGAGAGAGGGGTGGAAGATAATGAAACTGAAAAGGAGCCTTTTCAGTCAACAGAATATAACATACTGGTATAAAGAAGATGTTTTTTTTTTGCTGAGTTTTTTCTTTTCACAATATTTCCACCAGTCACATCCAGTTTGGGCAAGACTTTCTGGATTCTGTGATTGCAACAGTTCCACCTAGTTACTATTACCTCTTCTAGCATTGTGCTCATACACTATGCATTTATCCATCCCAATGAATGGCGAACGGTATAGCTGATTTGATGAGCATACAAATCTCTGTGTGAGCAACTATACCTACTTTGATCCTTTCATCTTAGTTCACTTTGCTGTAAATTCTGTATTGGAGGTGCATTAGTGACAGGGTGGTACCCTGAGCCAGGCCTTCAGGCCGTAGTGGTTTGATCACAGGGCAAAATAAGCCACCTCTACCGCAGCCCTAAAGATCAGGTCAAGGGCCAGCCTGATGGGTGGGGCTGGTAACAAATTGGGAGAACCCCGGTGTCACCATAGCTGACACCAGGTCTGAATCAGACCCAGAGCATGGCAAATCCGCATGGACATTGAAGTCTCCCAAGATTACAGGTCTTGGGTCCTGCAACACTCAGGCTACCACCACCTCCAGGAGGCTCAACAGGGCAGCTGGTGATGTGCTAGGCAATCAATACACCAACCAAATTACCAGGTTGTCCACCAAACCCCACTCTACGCTGACACACTCCACTCCTGAGATCAATGGTGTTAGGAGAGCCCTGTAGGAGAAAGGGTAAGAAATGAATCACCAGGATACATCCTGGCTGTACATGCGTATATCTATTTGTAAGAAAGAGCCAATGTGCATTCATTTTATGAATGAAACCAGGGCCCAATACCTGGAGAAATGTGGAGTTTGTATAATTCATTCACCTGTACATTCATTAAATATAATGCAAGAGTTATGCAATACAAAAATAATGAATATGCAAGTGCACACAGTACATGAATTGTACATGCATTCCCTGTAACATGAAGAGGGGTGCAGTGTACTGCCTTATAGTACACCCCACATTCACTTCTAATATTCTAACTACATAACCAAGACTGCCACTTTAACCCTGCCCTATACTAGTTGTGGCACTGGGTTTCTCAGTGGCTTTTTTTTTTCTTCCCCAGAGGACCACAGAAGCCATACATTTCTTGACCTGCCCTTTTAGGGCACAACAATCCATGGGGACTTCCCCTGTGTGGAATCCATCAAAACGAATCTCTTCCTGGTAACCCCCCTTTCATGCATGCAGTCCTGCCTCCTAAAACTTCCCTTCCTCATCTTGTTTGAGAAGTTTGCGCCAGCCCAGGGACTTTTCTTAGCCTGGAGCGAAAGTCTTTTCTATCCCTTCATCTCTGCTCTTCTGCTTCTCCCTTGCAAAGTCTTGCCAAATCTCCAGCTGCAACCCAGTGTTCGGCTTCGTGCACCTCATTAAGCAGTTAATCAGGCTAGCCGGCCTAGCCTGGGCTCTGTTAACCCTTCAGCTCCATGTGATTGATTCTTCATGTCAAAAGTACTCTGTAGCAATGAGAAAGCTGACACTCAGTGCCTGTTGTCAGGATCACTGTGTCTTTCAAAATATTCTTCAAAAGCCGGGAGCTTCAGATAATTAATCCTGGGGTTCACGGACCAATCAGCTGCTGGAGATCTGGGCATGTTTGGGGTTATAGTCAGAAGTCAGACGATGTCGTCAAATACTAAGAACCATTTTGTGCCACACGCACAAAAGAGAGAATGTCTTTACACGTACACACAAAATGGAATGTAAAAGAACGATGAAATAAATTGATAGAATATAGAACTTACGTATTTGATGCAAAGCAGATCAATATCTGATTTCAACAGAAAATGGAGTCCAATGTTAGAATATATTGACTGATAAAGTAAGATGGAAAGAAATAATTTATGTCAGGTATATGCAAATGATGGAAATATGCAAACTTGAGGAGGAAACAGTGGAAAAATATATAACATGTATTGCAACATCATCTTAAAATTCCTATTCTGTAAAGAAAATGTACTGTTTTTTTCTATCTTTATAAAAGATAAATACACAGTGGAATGTAATAAATTCCAGTAGTACGATGCAGTGGTGCGGACTAGGAACTGAGAGGCCCAAGTTCACATTCCCACTCTGCCATGAAAGCTTGCTGGGTGACCTTGGGCCAGTTGCCCCCTCAGTCTAACCTAAGCGTGGTGTAGGGATTAAGAGCAGCAGCTTCTAATGTGGCACGCCGGGGTTGATTCCCTCCTCCACACACACCCAGTTTGGGTGACTTGGGGCTCATCACAATCCTGATAGTGCTGTTCTGACTGAGCAGCCCCACCTACCCTATAACGGGGGTCATCAACCCCTGGTCTGGTCCGCGAGGGCCACGGTACCGGGCTGCCGGCAGCCGCGCCTGCCTCCCCCCCACACAGCAAGAAGCTCACCAGGCCTGGCTAGCTTCTCGCTGCAAGAGGGAGGGGAAGAGGCAGGCCCAGCCACCGGCGACGCAAACGTGCATGCGCAGTTGCCGCGCATGTGTGCTTGTGCCCCCTGTTGGCGAAAACGCGCATGTGTGGCAACTGCGCATGCACGTTTGCACACAGCTGCCATATGGCACCCGGGCTGTCAGCTCTCCCCTCACCCCGGAGGTGGTCCCTGCCCACAGAAAGGTTGGGGACCGCTGCCTTATAGGGTATTTGTTGTGGGGAGAGGAAGGGAAACTGATTGTAAGCCGCTTTGAGATTCCTTCGAGCAGTGAAAAGTGGAGTATAAAAACCAACTTTTCTACTTCATTTGGTTGTTGTGAGGATACAATGGAATCCCCATTAGAGTTTCCAGATATTGGTAGAACTTGGGGATCTCCTGAGATTACAACTGGTCTCCTGACTACACAGTTCTTTTCCCCTAGAGAAAATGGCTGAGTTGCGGAATGGACACTGTGAAAATAAAACCCACTCAAGTCCCTCCCCTCTCCAAATTCTGCCCTCCACAGGCTCAACCTTAAATCTCCAGGAATGTCCCTGCCTGATGTCGGCAGTTTTAGCCCCCATTGAGGAAAACAGTGGGGTATAGACGAAGTATGTAAATAAACAGCAAATACGTTTGAAAGGCAGTTTTACCATTTGCTGTCTTGTAAGTGGCAAAATAAGTAGGTTAATAAACCAATAGCTTCATTCATTCATTCATTCATTCATTCATTCATTCATTCATTCATTAGATTTTTATACCACCCTATTCCCATAAGATCTTGGAGTGGTTTACGAAATAGATTAAAAGACATAAAAGCAATTAGTTTATAAATTAAATTTAAATTGGATACTATTAAAAATAGCGTAAACTCGCTAACAATTAAGAGTCTAACTAACTACCCGCTCCCATGTCCCAGCCATTATAGCACCCATCACTGGCATAGGGAACAGAGGGGGGAAAGGGACTTGAAAGGAGAATGGAGGGAGGCCCATTTTTATTAATCACTTTAGCCTCAACCATCGGCCTTTCATTGTATCTATAGCATGAGTCCATATAGCATGGCACAGCACATGCTAGAGCAGGGGTAGTCAACCTGTGGTCCTCCAGATGTCCATGGACTACAATTCCCATGAGCCCCTGCCAGCGTTTGCTCATGGGAATTGTAGTCCATGGACATCTGGAGGATCACAGGTTGACTACCCCTTTGCTAGAGTATTCCTGTTGTGGTGTATTGCAGCCCCATTTTATTCTTATACTTATAACCCACCTTTCCACTAAACAAAACCTTCTTGCTAGAGTCATGTGACTCGAGAACGCTATAGTCAAGAAAGTTCAACCAACACTATCACTACTAGCACCCAACCATGCGATGCACCTTTTACTGAGAGGGTAGGGGGACAGACTTAATTTGTAGCAATCATGGACCTGTGGATTTTATGGACTGTTGTAGTACGCAACTGCTCAGAGTGTTTTTAAATGTGATAATTGTTTGTTGTTACAGCTGCAAAAAGACGGTTTGATTGTCATTTTATATAGCAGTTTTGCCTTTGTTTTTTTGTATCTATTGTAACCCATTCTGAGGATCAGTTTAGCACTAAAGTAAAAGATGCAGATGCTCTTAAATCAAAGACAACAAGGATTGCACCAAACAAAAATGAAGATGGAATGAAATCTGTAACTTGGATACCACCACAAGAAGGCCCTTTCACCAGAAGCCACTTTTCTAACAACTGGTAGAATTCCAGAAAAAGACCTCTGATGGGAACCTTAGTTTTCAGGAAAATTTATACAGGAGCAGATGGTCCTTTAGATGTCTTGGTCTCCTGAAATCTGGAATTTATGCACGTTTATTTAAAAGCAAGCATTGCAGAGACCAATGTGATTTACACTTCAATCCACATATGATGGCACTCTTTATTCCCCTTCATTTCTGTATACAAATGCCTTTGAAGAAGAGGAAGAAGAGGAAGAAGGAGGAGGAGGAGTTGGTTCTTATATGCCGCTTTTCTCTACCCAAAGGAGTCTCAAAGCGGCTTACATTCGCCTTCCTTTTCCTTCCCCACAACAGACCCCCTGTGAGGTGGGTGAGGCTGAGAGAGCCCTGATATCACTGAACGGTCAGAACAGCTTTATCAGTGCTGTGGGGAGCCCAAGGTCACCCAGCTGGCTGCATGTGGAGGAGAAGCGGGGAATCAAACCCAGTTTACCAGATTAGAAGTCCGCACACCTAATCACTACTCCAAGTCCTCCCTAAGGGGATTACAGGCTGGAATTTTTTTTTAATTGTCACTGAATTTGAACAACTGCATGTGTGCGCCAAACCAGCTCCAAAATACCATGCCAAAAAACAAACAAACCACCTGAACCCCCACTGTAGTTAACAGGTAAAATAAGCAAGGGGTTTGAATTTGAGACTAGTGGGCGACTGTTGAGGGGTATCCTGTTTCATGCAGGTGAGGGACTCCTGCCAGATGTTATGACTGAACTAGTCTACTAATCCCTAGAGGGGAAATCTTTCCTGACTTCTTTTCTACCAAGGCCAGCAGCCGATTCAGAGCAAAGAAAGAAGAGAGAGGAGAGCAGGAAAAGGAGGTACAAACACCACACCCGGTAAATAGCTATTGCTTGGAGTGACTCTGGGGAACATGAACTTGATTAATGATGAGAGTCTGCTGGGGACTGTCTGTGTTGAGGGAAGATAATTGAGTCTCTATTTTGAGGTGATAGAATTACTGATTGGATTGCAAAATTAATTGGTGTTGTTTGAGGAGGAAGAATTGATTTGGAGAAACAGATAGAGGAGTACACAGAAGAAAGATTAGGGATATCTCTCCCCTACCATCTCAAATATTGCTTCTTTCATGAACTACACATCAACCTTTTGTAGTCGCATGTAGCTGTACATTGTGTGGGTCACACAAACTCAGAATGGAAGTTCAAGCAAGTCCCACGTGCCCTCATCACGTAAGGGAGAGGAAAGAAGATTCCCAGAATCTTATAGCTGTGGCTGCCTAACAGGCCTAAACAAAGGGCTGGATGAGTGGAGTAAGTTGGCTGAAGTTATAATTTCAGAGAAGGGCAGCAGAAGATGCTAGAGCAGGCATATTAGAGTCACTAACAAAATGTTGCCTCAAAACCAGGGACTTTGGTCTTCATCTGGGGCTCCCGTTTGGTTGTAAATTTAGTGCCTTTATTAGTCTCTGGCTGCACAGGTTATTGTGAGGAAATAATATATATTTCAACACCATCACCTTTATGCCACTATTTAATCAGTCCAGACGTGAGATGAGCTGTTTCAGTATCCTTATATTTGTTCCCTTGCCGCTGCACAAGCATATGTCATCGTCAGAATGCCATAATAGGGCTTTCGTCGCCCAGGTGGCATCCCATAATTCCCTGCAGTTTCAAAGTAAGGGGTTTGTTTTGCCATCATCATATGGCTGCCAGTGGTTTGAGTCCCAGCATGGTGTAGTGGTTTTAAGAGTGTCGGACTCTAAACTGAAGAACCAGGGTTGACTCCCTACTCCTCTGCATGCAGCCAGTTGGGTGCTCTTGGCTAAGTCACAGTTCTCTTTGAGCTGTTCTCACAGAGCAGCTCTGTCAGAGCTTTCTCATCCCCACCTACCTCACAGGGTGTCTATTGTGGAGAGAGGAAGGGAAAGGTGTTTGTAAAATGTTTTGGGATTCCCTTGGGTAATGAAAACTGGGGTATAAAAACCAGCTCTTCTTAGAAGAGAACAGCTCTTCTTAACAATAATATTGTCTGTTGATGAGTTGTTCGAAGGAATCATGCATCTTCAATAGATAATTTTGAATTTTTTTAAAATTGGAATGTATATGTGCAAACATTTCAAATACAGTATCATACTAGGTTCACTTGGGTTCATCCATTACTTGATGACCCTTGAAAATAGACAATTGCCATCTACCCCACACCGTAGGCCAAACATAAAAATACTGGCACATGGCACCTCTCAGCAGGACCTATTGTGAAACTGTGGGCAAAAAAAATAGAAATTGACCAGGATAAACCTATGATATAGTTGAAATTTTATACTGCAGTCTCAGTGAATTGAAGGTTTACAATTACTACATACAAAGGCTTGCCATTGGCTTGGCACCAGTCCCCACACTCCAGAAACTGAGAAGGCAGAGGGAGGAAAGGGAATATGGAAATTTCCCCTGTCTCTGGTTTTTACCACAGAGATTTTGAGTAATTCCTAGAGTATCACCTTGCAGTGATGTCACATCCTATCCAAGCTCCACCCTCCCCAGGCATCACCAACAAAATCTCCCAGCACTTGCCAAGGCAGTAGCAACTAACAGTCATACTAACAAGAAGAACATGAGAACAGAGACTAAATGTGGGCATGAAGGCATGCTTGCACAGGCTGTGACAGTCTTGCCACTTACTAGTATCTGTAAGGAGACATGAAGGTAACGACAAAGTGCTGTGGTAAAACACAGATTCAACTTCTGTCTGGATCACCAGGCATTATGTGTATCTTTTATTCCAAATGTCAAATTTCCCAAAAACATTTAATTAACTGGAATGAAGGATTTGAATTTTTTTTTTAAGAAAGCAGAAGTAAGCATACACAGACACAACTATTGTCCAAAAACAGCTGAGAACCTGTTGAAAAAATGGAAATTATGCTGGAGAAACTGTCAACTAAAACAACTTTGTTGTGAAGCCTTACTTCATTCTGTCCTGCAGGGAACATAGCCTCTGTGTGTGTGGACCACAATTTCTTCAGCCAACCCATTGTTAAAATGTCTATATAGTAAGTTTCCTCAGATGAACTCAGCAACACCCTAACAATTTCCTACACACAGAAGTTAATTGTAAATATCTTTAAACTTTGCCCTGCTAGCAAGCCGACCTAGACCGGGTTTTTCCCTCTTGTCTTAACAGTACAAAGGTCTGCTGAGTTACGGAGCCCTGAGAACATATCTAGAGTGATTATAGTATCCTTGTAGGGGTAACTGTTCCACAGTGAATGGGCCATGCTTTAGCAGATTATATTAGCCCAAATGCTCCCAATATCCAAGCAACTGACCCTTGACGTTGGACAGGTTGATTTATTAGAATCCCCGAGCTCCAGGCAACGTGCACTGTGGGCTTGGTAATACCAGGTCATTTTTCAAATCTTTTGCACGTTACTGGCACTCTCCTCTTCCCATGTACTCCATCACACAATTTCATTACAGAACACTAAATTAGCACACACTTCCCCTCTCGTTCTTATTGTTTCAAAGCTGCATCCTATTCAAACCAAAATTGATGGAAGGAAAAATGCAAATGCTTGCATCTGTTGAAGAGAATCATCCAGATGGGATTTAGCTTATTTTGCTATGGACATATTCTGAGAATTCAGCCTTCTATACCCTGTTTGGCTGAAAAACAGAGGGGGAAGCAAGAATTTTTTTCCCCTCCTGGGATCTTTGCAGGGACTATGAGGAAAGCCAGTCGTACAAACAATACCATCAACACTAGTGTCAGATCCCATTATCCTTATGGCTCACCTGCCAGGATTAATAAGATCATACTTCAGATGTATATAATATAGACAGACATCAGAGGACTATTATGGCATTTACACATATATGAAATAAGGCACTTTCAGTATACTTTTCAGCTGAATTTTACTGTGTGAAATAGGAAAATCCACTTGTCCAAATAGACACTGAAGTGGATTGAAACTGTATTATTTAGCATGTGTGAAAGCACCTAACCTAGTCTGTTGCGGCCAAAAAAGCCAAAGGTCTTGGGGTTTCTTATAGATGAATATTTGTGATCCAGACAGAGCCCACTATGTCTTACATTGTGAAAGATACAGGGGAAAGATACCCCTGTTAACATTTAAGGTATCCCAAGTCTCTTTATTACCATTTGGTTGGCAAGCATGGAAGCAGGGCATCCTACCCTCCGAAGTCAGAGCTAACTGAGCAACTAATATTGTTTTTCTAGACTGAGTGTTGACACAGCTGCAGTTCTAACACTCCCAGTTCTTAAAGGAGGAGGAGAGAGAAAAAGCATTAGCTAAAGACACCCAGTAAGTTTCATATCCTTGGGAAGGTTTGAACCCAGGCCTGTCCAGTCATAATCGCCCTCAATGTCCTTTCCGCTCCCAACCCAAGCTGGTTGCCTGGTATACTCAGGAGTTGTGTGAATGGAAATGGGAGCTGAGAAAGCTAGAGCGAGTCTGGTAGAAAACCTACAGAAGCATCTTATTAGATTCTTATAAATGCTAATGAGATGGTCGTGAACACCATGAAGAATGAGCACTTCATGGCCTCTGTTGCCTCCCCTAGCTCTCGCCCAGCACAATTCTTTAAAACAATTCAGTCATTGACATCCCTTGTGTCAGATCCATTGGCTCCAAATTGATGAACAAATCAGGACCATCAAAGCCCTAAATGGGTTTTTAGTACCTGTGGAACTGCCTACTCCCCATGTCCTTCAAAGGAGCTTACACTCCAGCACACAAAATCTGCTAAAGGTTCCTGGCCCCAGAGATGCAAAGTTGGCCTCAACCAGAACCAGAGCTTTCTTGGCCCAGGCACTGGCCCAGTGGAACACTTTTCCGAACAAGTTCAGGGCTCTGCAGGACTTAAAGCAGTTATGCAGGGCCTGAAAGACAAAGTTGTTCTTCCAGGCATATGGTTGAGGCCCAGAGAACATCTGTCCCACAGGCCTCCCTACACACATAGGGACATATATAGATGGACATATTTAATAGCACACAGGAATATCTTGCCTTAGCACTTTATTCTCCAGTGACATGCTCCTATGCCTCAACTAGTAGTGCCTGTAATTTGCTGATTTTACTAATTTTAGTAATTTTAAATGCAATTGACTTTTTATGATTATGTCTCATGAATGTATCATACGTGTTGTAAACCACCCTGAGCCCTTGGAGAAGGGCACTATAGAAATTTAATAAATAAATAAATAAACTTCTTAAAGAAACAGAGTAAGCAGTTTTAAGAAATATCTCAGCGAGAGAAAAAATATAGCTAAATATCTTGCTCAATACCTCTATTCTATCCTTAGAGAAATCAAGAAATTAGCAAACCTGTGGACTTGCAGGAGGGCATTTTGGCCTGGAATAAGATGCAGCACACCAATGTGGGGTATAAAAAAGGCCATGGGAGGGTTGGCACGGCATGGGAGAGGGAGCCTGACCTAGCAGTCAGCAGACTGCATCAACACCCCATGGAATCCAGAGGCATCCTGGGGATCCACAGCATTCCCAGCAGATCCCCTTGCCTACTGGAGACCACCATTAAGGGAGGCAACTTATGTGGGGGAGCCAAAGGGTGCCAACCTCAATTAGCTGTCCCCAGGCCGCCTGGCAAACAAGCCCCTGGCCTCCCAGCCGGGTAAACTACGCTTGTTGACATGCCACCTCTTATGAAGGCACGGAACCCCAGGGAGTCCGATCGCACATCAGAACCCTGCCAACAGGCTCCATCCCATGCAAACACACAGCTGTGACAAAATATTAACCGTGATTCAAACATCTCAAACACTGTAACAAGGCTGTTTTCACATTAACACAGGATGGGTGGGAGGGAAGCTTCACAGCGTCCTGGGCACAAAGGCTGAGACCCACACACATGGTGCCTTTAAGGCACCGGGGGGTCCCGCCTTGCCTGCTAACACTCTTTGCAATGCACACTGTGAGCATGTAAAATGGAAAGACCAGCAGGGCAGTCATGTCTGCCTCCAGTCATCCTCCACAGCATCAACAAGCAGCTGAGGTGAGTCTCAGCTGTGTTTCCTACCCTCAACGTTGCTAAGAAAAAGCCTTCATTCCCTCCCTTCCTCAATCCAGGAAGATTATTTAACTTATTTTGGCTGCAACTCATCACGGGCTGAGACACAAAGGAATCCTTCCTTTCTTGTCTCCTTTTACTTTGAAATAACACATTCCAATCTTTCTGGAGAAAGTCTTGCTTGCACCTGACTTTTCACCCCTCTAGATAATTCCAAACTAGCCACTAGGCAGTGCAAGAAAGCTATCAATTCTTATGAAGGGAATCATGTGATTCCTTCATTAATGTCACATGACTGTTGGGTGGACCTGGTTAAAGAAGCAACAGGCTTAATAAACAAAACTTTAGATCTAATGTATATAACAAAGGATAATGGGGGGGGGGCAATCCACCACAGTATGCACCTAAAAATTCCAGTTTGTTTCAGGGTTTGGGGCAGCCTCTAAACCAAACCTGGCATCAAAGTGGAATTTGCCCAAATCAAACCAGCCAGTTTGCGTCCAACTTTCTCTGTGGCTGGGAGGAAGGGGGGATTGCCCAGGAAGAGTTAAATGTCTGCCAGCCATGTAACCTTTCCATTTCACTTACACCTGCTTCAAAGTGGGGAAGCAAAATGTATGTGATAAATGGCTCACAGCCATTTAAGCCTAACAGATGATGGGTGGACCCACACCATTTTTAGGTTTAAATGGCTTCTAGCAGAGTGTGTGTGCCTGTCCACTTTAAGGCAAACTGTCTTTTTTACTCCCCCCCCCCTCAATTTGGAATTGGAGGAACAAAATGGACAGGCTAAATGGCTTGTAGCTATTGACAGGGGAACCCATCCTGCTAAGCTATCAGATTTAAATGGCTCAAACAGCCAAACTATCTGGGGAAGCTTAGCCAATGTTTTATGTACTTCACACTGTATAGTATGCATCATTTCTGAACAAATATTAGCAGCAATCACATTCGTAAGTAAGTTCTTCATGTGTATGTTTCTACTGACGGAAAATGTTTCCAATGTTGGAAAACTAGGGGAGGTAGAATCATAGAATCATAGAGTTGGAAGGGACCTCCTGGTTCATCTGGTCCAACTCCTGCACAATGTAGGACACTCACAACCCTATTGCTCACCCACTGTAACCTGCCACTCCCTTGAACCTTCACAGAATCAGCCTCTCTGTCAGATGACTATCCAGTCTCTATTTAAATATCTCCAAAAATGGAGAACCCACCACCTCCTGAGGAGGTTCCACTGAGAAACCACTCTGTCAGGAACTTCTTCCAGATGTTTAGACGAAATGTCTTTTGTATTAATTTCATCCTATTGGTTCTGGTCCATGCCTCTGAGACAAGAGAGAACAACTCTGTTCTGTCCTCTATATGGCAGCCTTTTAAGAAGAGTTGATTCTTATATGCCGCTTTTCTCTACCTGAAGGAGTCTCAAAGCGGCTTACAGTCACCTTCCCTTTCCTCTCCCCACAACAGACACCCTGTGAGGTCGGTGAGGCTGAGAGAGCCCTGATATCACTGCTTGATCAGAACAGCTTTATCAGTGCCGTGGTGAGCCCAAAATCACCCAGCTGGCTGCATGTGGGGGAATGCAGAATCGAACCCGGCTTGCCAGATTAGAAGTCCACACTCCTAACCACTACACCAAACTAAGCTAAAACAGTGTGTCCAAGAATGTAAAACTGATTTGGATTTTCCCCATATTTTGGAAGTATTTACAATAAACTGAGTCTTATCAGGGCCTGTAGTCAAACTAATAAAAAGTGGAGGACATTTGTAGTTCATTTTATTTGTTATTTATTTATTTATTTATTTATCATTACATGTGTATATCTCCATCCCCTGAGGCTTAGGACAGTTCACATGGAACATAAAAGAACAATCCATCGAACTCAGGTTTTGTGTCCACTAGAAATAGAGCAATGGTAATAATAACAACAACAACAGAGAGTAACAATTGAACAGTAATAATTGTTTATGATCATTTTATTTATTTAAAATATTTGTATCCCAGCCTTACAAACAAGTGCAGGGTGGCTTTCATCATCAGGTGGTCCTACAAAGTCTTTTAATGCAGTGGTCCCCAACCACCGGCACCGGGCTGCGGCTCCCTCTCCCCCCCCCCGCAGTGAAAAACTTCCCAGGCCGCAAGCAAATCAGCTGCCAAAGCAGCCGATTAGCTTGCAGCACGGCAAGCTTCTTTCTGCGGGAGGGGAGAGAGGGAAGCGTGGCTTCTGGCGCAAATGTGCATGCGCGGCAGGTTCATGCATGTATGTTTGGGCTATGCGCGGCCACAAATGCGCGTGCATGGCACTTTTGTGAATGCACGCATTCGCAAAAGTGCCACTCATATGCGTTTGCAGGCCCACCAGGAGCGCAAACGTGCATGCGTGGCAGTATTGCGCATGCACAAAATTGCTGCACATGCGCAAAATTGCTGCGCATGCACATTTGTGGTCACGCATGGCGTAAATGTGCATGCATGGACTGCCGCACGTGCACGGCGCCTGGATCTCCCTCCCCCCCCACCAGTCCACAACCTGAAAAAGGTTGCAGACCACTGTTTTAATGAACCGTAGGGTTGCCTGTGGCTGGGCACGGATAGCTCAGTCTCTTGAGACCTCATCGGGTAAGCCCACTCGGCCCTGGTTAATATTTGGATGGGAGACCACCAAAGAAGTCCAGCATCTCTAAACAGAGGCAGCCAATGGCAAACCCTATGGGGCCTTCATAAGATGGCTGCAACTTGACAGTTTCTGTCATTATTATATGGTGTATGTTAATATTACATGCAAAAAAAGCTATGACTGAAAGTACTGAAGCTCAAGGAAACATCCACAAATGTTTAAAAGGAGAAAGCGACTGGACTTTGGATATGCATAAATCCTATGCTGTTTCTATAATGTGCAGTGGATATGATTAGCCAACATATAGATTGCACACTGTCCAAGGATGAAGCATAGTCCCTAAATGTATATTGGACAACAATAATTGGAGACTATGTCTGAATATGAATCTGTATCATTTCCAGTTTGTCGCCATTTTACCACGCGAACCTCAACCCAGATTGATAGCAAGCTTGACAGCATCTGTTTATTTTGATTTACAGAGGATGGGATTGCTTTTTGTTTCTTTAATTGTCATTTTAAATAGGAACGATGTGACCTGAAAAGGTTTAATTCCACATTTAGCCATACTCGCTGACACTATTTTCCATCATAACCTGAATTGTGTAATGGTTTCATAATGGCATCATTTAAAGGTCCTTACAGACTTGCTATGAAGTACTTTCCCCCATAAAAACTTCACCTCTTTGGCTGTATTGTAATGGTATCATCAAAGGGTCACGGACTAGTATGAAGTTCCTTTGGCTATTACAATTGTATGAGGCATCATTATAGCCTTAAGTCTTCAGGCATTGCTATGGGGGTCTGTGCTGGAAAACAACGCTGCCATTTGCTTGACAGCCATTAGTCTAAAGTAACAATATCACCCTAATAACATAATCAAGGGACTGGAAAAGAACAAGCTGCCCCTTGCCTCATTTTATCCCTGCATTTTACTGTGACATAAGAATATCGCCATGTTTCTCTTTATGTTTATTAGGAGAGGGAGAAAGGGACCATTTTTTTCTTGATACCAATTCCAGCTACATAAATTAAAAAAACAGAATTTAATTTCAGCCTTTTAAGAGATCCCTTTCCTGTTTGCGATGACAGCACCAGGAGAACATTTTAAGTAATCAGGATATAAATGCTATTGTCTGGAAACATCTATGCAGAATTAAGTGGCTTGGATCCTAACAACTCCACTTAGGGTTTTCCAAGATTCATGCTGTAGTTGAGTGCCCCCCTCCCAAAGTTGCATTGCAAATATTTTGAACATGCAAATTCTCCTGCTAGTTTCCCACAGCCCTCTCTGTTTGTATGTTCTGTCCACCATGTGTTCAGTCATCGTGACAGAAAAGAAATGAATGCCGAAGAAATGATTTTTTTTTCTCAGTTCAACTGGATTAGGAATTGGGATGGAAGATAACAGTTGGCTCTTAAGAGTCATGACACATTTTTAAAAACCTCTCCTCATTTGAGTGACAGCATTCGGGCAGCTAAATACATTTTGGCACCATCAGTCAGCAACCGAATATTGATTGCTTTGTGATACAAAATAAAACATTTCTTGCCTGTCGACAGCAAATAATTTTAAGCAATTTGCAGAGAATGAACATAAAATTAATAGATACTTTTCACAACAATGTTTCAAAAAAATTCCTGCAAATTAAGTTGTCAGAAATTAGCATCACTTGACCAGGAATAACTTATTAGACCATGCCCACTGTTGAGCGATGATATCAGGCCTCAGCTTGACCTTGCCCTGGCTGATTGAGCAGAGGACAACCATGGACCTGACTCACCTATGTGAGGAAGGCCTGGAGACTGCAGTGACTGGGGCCCAGGCAGATCTCTCTGACACAGCTGAGAACAAGGCAGTGGTAGGGAGGGGTGTTGGACTGGATGTCCTCTTTGGTGGCCATGTTTCAGAGAGAACATTTAACTAGTTGATTTGGAGTGAATGAGCGGGAAATCAGGATTCTGAAGACCATGACTTGACACAGTGGTCAAACAAAACATAGCCACCTAAAAAGCTCAAAAATTATAGGCAAATCATTTCCCCAGAGATCAAAGGAAAAATCTGTCCATCGCTCACCTTGGGGAGGCGAATGGAATTGAATTGAACTGAATGTCCATCAAGGAGTTCGCTAATCTTTTCCTTCATATCTCCTTTTTTGTTATTATGATTGGCTGGATCTGTGTTATATTTTTATGTCTGGGGGTTTTAATGGGGGGTTTTATTGGGATTTTTTTCAGACTATTGTAACTTGCCACAAGCTGTTTGGGAGTGGCGGGTAATAAATTGAAATAATAATAATAATCCTGACAGAAAAGGGTTTAGTGCTGACAGGGTTTGTGCCTAGCCCAGACTGAGAGCAGTTTAATACAGACAGAGTACTGGGAAGTTTGGCAAGAGGGGTGGGTAATTAGGTGAAGATATTCATTCAGGTCAGAAAAGGTTTTTAGTGGGAGAAGAATTTCCCTACTCAATTAAAACATAGGGATAGTGCTGGCAAATGGAGAGATACCTGGTCGGGTGCGTTTAGAGACTGCTTTTTAAATCCTAAGAACTCAGTTGAAACCCAAAAAGAATAATGGTCAGTTTAGTGAAGGAATTTAGGTATTAGACAGAATAGCGTGATAGTATAAAACACCCATAGATGACATTTATACTAACAAATAACACATATATGAACATGAAGCAGCTTTCTATACTATGTTGTCATTTTTATGCATCTGGTATAGCACAGTCTACTTTGCAAGTTAATAGCTCTGTGAGATATCAAAAGAGAGAGAAAGAAAATCAGCATGTAGGAATGGGTTGTATCACTTCAGACTAGAGGAACAGGGGTTCATTGTCAGTGCTCTCTCCTGTAAACCCTTCTGCAAATAACAATAATAATAATAAAATAAGGGGAGGAGTTCTTTCCCAGTCTTTTTCCTGGTGTACTAGCTTTTCACAACAGGGCAGGGACTCACAGAACAGCATCTTGCAACATCATGACATAATTTCTGTCCATGTAAGCAGACATGACACCACTGTACGGCCAGACATTCTTCTTAGTTCAACTCAAAACTCTATAGTAAAATCATAACATTTCAGGAGAATGCTAGAGCATACAACAACATAGTAACATCACCTACAGTCATAACGTTCGGTAAACATTGGCAAACATAATTCTCCATCTATGAAATGTGTCCAATCCATTTCTACCATATCAGCACTTGGTCACCGCATTCTGTTGCATTTGAAGTCTAGGTCTGATCTTTTTATGATAGGGGGCACACATTTCACCGTACTCCAAGACCCCTAATTAAAATTAATTTGTACAAAGGTACAAATTCAATTCAACACCATCTTAATTTTAAATTTTGGCCTCTTTTGTTTACATCACAGAAATAGCACCTCCATACTCAACAGTAAATACAATATATGGATGGATAGATAATGGTTACTTGGGGAGGTAATGTCCCATCTAAAGGGGATAGCTGCTGTTACAACTCGCAGCAAGCAATTAATAGCACCCACTGCACCTTAAGAAAATTAACAGCAGCAGCACAGTTGAGTGACTATTGGAAAATTGGCTATTCCTTAGAGATTAATGAGCAATTTTCTGTCAGAGTACAGAGTGCACTCTGGTAGAAAACTGACAAAAGCTGCCCTGGACTCAGAGGATTATTTTTTTAACAATCCATTTTGTTGTGCATATTTTAAAGGAAACTTGTGGATATCACCACCAGCCCAGAAGTATATTCTCATTATTTTTTCCTTTTAAACATCAGAAACCAATAACAGAAAAGATACAGTGGACTGGCTATCTAGAATCTAAAACAGCCAATTATAGCTGAATAACCAACAAGGTGTAAAACATTAAAAAGGGTTTTTTTCCCCTCTCTTTTCAATTGCTTTCATTTAGGTTTGTTAAACAAATAAGTGCCAGCAATGTAGGCAATTAAGCTTCATTTAAATCAGTCACCACTGATTAATGTGAATTGTTTTACTATTATTGCTTAAGTGTCTCCAAGCAGGTATTTCCGTAAAAAAGCATAAAGTTTCAGAAGAGAACTGCCTGATTAAAGAAATGTAATTATGCACATGACAGAAACAACTCATTTTGGGAACTTGAGATGGAGTGCTTAGCACAGGGCCAGCTTCCTCTTTCAATATCCAGAACATGACATTGGTAAAACCTATTTTGATAGAGAGTGACAAAATATTTCACCATTGCAAACATTTATTTTAAAACAGAATCTTGCAGGAAATGTATTGTGTGAAATGTATGCCATTGGGATTCTAGAATGCTGAGGTAACTCTTCTGAGCCAAACAAGAAGCTCAGTAATCCAATTTTTATACAAAACAGGAGAACATCATTATGAAGAAGAAAAGTTGGTTCTTATAGGCCACTTTTATCTACCTTTGGGAGTCTCAAAGCAGCTTACATTTGCCTTCCCTTTCCTCTCCCCACCACAGACACCCTTTGAGGGTGAGGCTGAGAGAGCCCTGATATCACTGCTCAGTCAGAACAGTTTTATCAGTACTGTGGCAAGTCCAAGGTCACCCAGCTGGCTGCATGTGGGGGAGCAAGGAATCAAACCCGGCTTGCCCGATTAGAAGTCTACACTCCTAACCACTGCACCAAGCTGATATACTGTAACACAGGGGTAGTCAACCTGTGGTCCTCCAGATGTCCATGGACTACAATTCCCATGAGCTCATGCCAGCATTTGCTTGCAGGGGCTCATGGAAATTGTAGTCCATGAACATCTGGAGGACCACAGGTTGACTACCCCTGCTCTAACATACATTCCTTTCCCAGCCAAACTTTCTTCTTTTCAAAGGCCTCGTTCTCACAACCTGCACTGAGGTAGTAACCCTGTGACTGGACTGGACTGCAGAAGGCATTTTTAATTATTTATTTATTATTTCATATGTATACCTCCAATCCTGGCCAGCTGGCTCATATGATGAAATGTTGGCCTGTAAAAAGAAAAGAAATCAACACATAGCTATCAAGGAGAAGAGTTTTAGATTTCTCCATGACATTTCACTTTTCTTTTTTTCATGGGGAGAACATCCCATTGTATGGAGTCTCAACCGTTCCCCTCAGTGGCACAGTCTTGACATTGGTTTTCCACTGCAGCTGCCTTTTAACTGGGCCTGGCCCTTGGTTCAAAACCACTTTGGCATGAGCTTGCTGATTTGTTCGCTTGTTAAGGAGTGGCATGGGTTCCACACCTTTTTGTTCTGGTTTTATTTTTATGCAGTAACTATTTTCTGAGCTTCTTTTCTGCTCCTGCTTTAACTGTCTGGTGCTTTAAATCAAAGCAGATATTCATTTGATGGCTCAACACAATTTAACTAAGTATGCCAATAAAAGAACGGCCAATGATTGACGTAGCGGAGGGCCTGCTGGAGGCGGACGTGCCTGTTTCTGAGGCCCACTAGGGGGGTGTGCAGCATCCTCGCAGCATGCGCTGTGTCAAAGGCAAGACAAGACCTATGGCGCCTATATTAGGTGCCACGCAGGGGTCCCACCATCTTTGCCGTGGGATACCGTGGGAACAGGTCCCCTCCCTCCCACCCTATGTTGATGTGTACACAGACTTGTTCAGAGTTTGAAGTGGATGTTTCACGGTCAATTATTTGTCACAGCTGCGGGTTAGCATGGGATGGAGCCTGTTGGCAGGAAGTCTGGTGTGCAATCGGACTCGCTTGGGTTCGGAGCTTCCTAAGAGGTGATGGGTACATGAGTGCGGCTTACCCAGCTGGGAGGCCAGGAGCTCATTTGTCAGGTGGCCTGAGGGCAGTCAAATGAGGTTGGTGCCTGTTGGCTCCCCCGCATAGGTTGCTTCCGTTAGTGGTAGCTTTCAGGAGGCAAGGGGATCTCCTCTCCCGACTGGGAACAGTGCGGGTCCCCAAGATGCCTCTAGAATCTGTAGGGTGTTGATGCATTCCACTGACTGCTAGGTCAGGCTCCCTCTCCCATGCTGTGCCAACCCTCCCGTGGGGAGGTAATAAAGCTGTGACGTTGTTTATACCCCAAATTGGCATGTCACGTTTTATTCTAGCATATAATGCCCTCCTACAAGTCAAAAGAACTTTGTAACTTTAAACAAAACAACCAAAACAAATATAAATCATAAGAGAACAGTGGGCAATATCATGCGACCGCCACCCTGTAGTGATTGGCTGAAGATGGGGTTGGCTGAAGATAGAGGGGGATTATGCCGCCTTCTTATGTTCGTATTCCTTTTAAGGGGAATTGATTGGTTTTATTGGGATTTTTATCTGTTTTATGTAACCCACTATGGGTCTATGGAAAGTGGTGGGATAGAAATGAAATCAAACAAACAGACAAACAAATAAATGTGGTCTGCAGAAGGAAAAACAAAACCTGTCATTTTCCTGCTATTGCTATAGACAAATGATACGTTGCATAATAGGTCTAACAGCAGACTAACAACTTCTTAAAAAGCAACCCACTGGAGTAAGAAATGACTGCCAGGAAAAGGAGTAAGCACCCACCCCTCTCTCTCACCTACAATTTACAATGCAATCGTAAAACACTGTCCTGGAAGTAAGCTCGATTGCATAAACATTAGTAGGATTCTCAGTAGACCCTTTGAAACAAAATGTTGGAGCCACACATTACTGTGAGCCTCTTACTTGTTCTGTTAATACCAAGTGTAGGTTGGATATCTTCCATCAATACCAACTGTTCTATTTTCATAAGTAATTTCTCTTGTACAGCTTTAAAAGTGAATATCATGCAAAATTCCAAAATAATTCTGTGTTCATCCAGACTGTTGTTGTTGTTGTTGTTGTTGTTAGGTGTGAAGTCGTGCCCGACCCATCGCGAACCCATGGACAATGATCCTCCAGGCCTTCCTGTCCTATACCATTCCCCGGAGTCCATTTAAGTTTGCACCGACTGCTTCAGTTACTCCATCCAGCCACCTCATTCTCTGTCGTCCCCTTCTTCTTTTGCCCTCAATCGCTCCCAGCATTAGGCTCTTCTCCAGGGAGTCCTTCTTTCTCATGAGGTGGCCAAAGTATTTGAGTTTCGTTTTCAGGATCTGGCCTTCTAAAGAGCAGTCAGGGCTGATCTCCTCTAGGACTGACCGGTTTGTTCGCCTTGCAATCCAAGGGACTCGCAAGAGTCTTCTCCAGCACCAGAGTCCAAAAGTCTCAATTCTTTGACGCTCAGCCTTCCTTATGGTCCAACTTTCGCAGCCATACATTGCAACTGGGAATACCATAACCTTGACTAAATACACTTTTGTTGGCAGGGTGATGTCTCTGCTTTTTAGGATGCTGTCTAGATTTGCCATAGCTTTCCTCCCCAGGAGCAAGCGTCTTTTAATTTCTCTGCTGCAGTCCCCATCTGCAGTGATCTTGGAGCCCAAGAAAATAAAATCTGTCACTATCTCCATTTCTTCCCCATCTATTTCCCAGGAATTGAGAGGGCCAGATGCCATGGTCTTTGTTTTCTTGATGTTGAGTTTCAAGCCAACTTTTGCACTCTCTTCCTTCACCCGCATCAACAGGCTCTTTAGTTCCTCTTCACTTTCTGCCATTAGAGTGGTATCATCTGCATATCTGAGGTTGTTGATATTTCTCCCTGCAATCTTGATCCCAATTTGTGACTCCTCTAATCCCGTCTTTCTCATGATGTGCTCCGCATACAAGTTAAATAGGCAAGGTGACAGTATACAGCCTTGCCGAACTCCTTTCTCAATTTTGAACGAATCAGAGAGCCAGTTTGGTGTAGTGGTTAGGAGTGCGGACTTCTAATCTGGCATGCCAGGTTCAATTCTGCGCTCCCCCACATGCAACCAGCTGGGTGACCTTGGGCTCGTCACAGCACTGATAAAACTGTTCTGACCGGGCAGTGATATCAGGGTTCTCTCAGCCTCACCCACCCCACAGGGTGTCTGTTGTGGGGAGAGGAATGGGAAGGCGACTGTAAGCCGCTTTGATCCTCCTTCGGGTAGGGAAAAGCGGCATATAAGAACCAACTCTTCTTCTTCTGATTCCATGTTCAATTCTCACTGTTGCTTCTTGATATAAATTTCTCAAGAGACAAATAAGATGCTCTGGTATTCCCATCTCTTTAGGTACTTGCCACAATTTGTTGTGCTTCACACAATCAAAGGCTTTAGCATAGTCAATGAAGCAGAAGTAGATGTTCTTCTGGAACTCCCTAGCTTTCTCCATGATACAGCGTATGCTGGCAATTTGATCTCTAGTTTCTCTTCCTCTTCGAAATCCTGCCTGTACTTTTGGAATGTCTCGGTCCACATATTGCTGGAGCCTAGCTTGTAGGATTTTGAGCATAACTTTGCTAGCATGAGAAATGAGTGCAATGGTGCGGTAGTTTGAACATTCTTTGGCATTGCCCTTCTTTGGGATTGGAATGTAAACTGATCTTTTCCAATCCTGTGGCCATTGTTGAGTTTTCCAAATTTGCTGGCATATTGAGTGTAGCACTTTTACTGCATCATCCAGACCACGAAAACCAAATACAAGGTAGACTTGTGGTATAGCATGTTCTGAACTAATAATGTTAGTTTTTCAAAGTGCCACAGGACACCTATTTGTTTTTCTGGCAATATATTAGGACAGCTATCCCTCTGGAAATAAAGATAAGAGTATTAAGGTAGCTTTGGACTTGGTCTTTTAAATTAGCACCCTGTCTGAACACAAAGAAATAATTTGAGGTGTCTGGTCTCCACAATTTCTAATGGGATTGGAGATTTAATTAAACAGACAGGTAAGTAAAATAATAACAGCTTTTCTGCAAAAAGTAGGCTCCATAGATGAAAACCGTATAGAAAAGAATCACTCTTCATGGACACTTTTGTTGACTGGATTCAAAGTTCAGCCTTGAAAATAAAGATAGATAGAAGAATGTAAAGGAGCAAAGGTAAAATTTGGAAATACTGGCTTAGATCCACTTGACCATTCCCTCTGACAGAATGCTTTCCTCCTTTCCCCTCCAACTGTACCCAAAAAAAGTTCCCAAATACAGTGAGAGAGTGAGGTGAGAAACCTTTACAGACACAGAAACATTCCAGTGGATCCAAGCAAACAATTCCAGGAGAAATAAACATCCTCTGAAGGTGCAGGGTGGGGGGAGATTCCTTTAACAACAGAAGTCAGCCACTACTGGAAAACTGCCAGCCTTCCAAGAGAAATTATAATTCCAAGGGGGATCCTTAAAAACAAGTCAAAAGATTACAACTGAATGAAAAAGAGATTTTAAAAAAATGGGAAAGGGGGGGAAAAAGAAAATATAAGTGAGTGGGTCAACCTTGCCAACAAAAGCCTCCTTATTCTACGCTGACTTTGGTTTTATCAGAACTCAAGCTGAGTCTGAAAAAATCAGCCGCCTCCCTGTGGATTCACCTATTAATTGGATAAAAGTTCACGACAGATTGCATACCATCTTTAAATGTAAATTTTCATTAGACCCCCAAAATATGTTGTTAACCATTATACCCACAAGTATACCAAAGCAAGGTGTGGCATTTTTCTTCCATGCAACAACAGCAGCAAGGTTTATCATTGTCTCTGGCTGGAAGCAGCAGCAAGCTCCGCACATGGAAGTATGGAGTATAAAACTGATAGAACTAGCTATAATGGCTAAATTAACTAACCTGGTCAGTCACAGACAACTAGAAGACTTTCAAAAGAACTGGGATGAATAACCAAAATATATGTAAACTTTTCTATATCTGTAATCTCTCTGAATTTGATTATTCAAAATAAAAAAAACGATATTAAAAGTATAAACAACACTCTTCTACTCTTTGCATCAGACAACAGGACACTCCCTACAAGAAAGAACAAATTGACATAAATCTGACATTAAAAATCACAGCACTCAAAAGACAGTAGGAGAACATTTTAATCCTCCAGAGTATTCTATTACAGACCTAGAAGTTCTCCTGCAGAGAAGCTTCAAAGAATTATTACAACATGAGATCGTTGAATTAGAATTCATTGATAAATTCAGGGCAGTGGACCCCCAGGGATGACTGGGGGCATAGAATCCCTATCTCCTTACATATGCTAATATTCTGGACTTCTCACTTCTATCCATATTCCATACCTGCATGAATGCCAGTATGTACAAGCAAAACATTTGCTTCTGCTTGTCAGACCCATTAGCACCATTGTCTGTCCCCAGATAGGGCATTTGTTCTATCCTTTTCCCCGGTTGCTTGTAAGGCAAAACCTTCAGACAAAATATCTACCCTTGTTTCTACTAGGTATAGGATCAAGGAAGGACAGAATAGTAAGGGACAGAACGTGCTGCTTATATTAAATCAAATCATAGTCCTCCTAAGGCTACTGAACCAGCCATATGATTAGGATAAACAAGACTATGGCTGATTCTGCATGGGTGGAAAAGGCCAAGAGGGAGATCATATCAAAGTGGGGCTAATCCACGCTTACATATGATGCAGCTGCCAAGCAGGCCACCTCCCAGGTTCCCTTAGTCCACTGTGGGGGGCAACAAGGCCTGGCTCCTCCCTGCTCTACAGTGGCCCACAAGGGGCAAAAAATGCCCCAGTCGGCTTTGTGGTGCTTTGCCGCGGGGCGGACTGGGGCAAAAAAACCCCTGTGTTCCCCTCCCGCATGACGGGACCATTCCACCACTACTTTGTTTCCTGGGGGGTAGGGGGAGGACAAATTTCAGCACCAGAGGCAGATCCACCAGTGCAATCTTCTCTGGTGGAAATAATTTTTTGTTACTCTGTGCAAATGCAGTCAGCCCTGTTTTAAGTTCTATATTTAATTTGTGTAATACAGATAGTAAATATTTTGGTATTTTCAGCTCAGGTACTGACTTATTAATATCCAAATGTAAGTCTATGTCTACATCCTGTGCTACTACACTTTCTCAACTCTTAGCATCTTTGTATTAAAATTAACAACACTAAGTGGTAGGCAGCCACAATCAATATTTGATACAAGCCTTTTCGAAATGTTCATGTTCAAATGATATGCCAGCTTCCTCTCTGAAACGTATTAGATTACATAATTGGTCAATCAAAAACACTGCATTATTGATGAAATTATAAAATAGAAAACATAGATATAACGTTATGCCATGCAGTAGCAGAAGCCAGCGTTGCTGCTAAGAGGCAAGGTAATGGTCAACTATAACTGCTCTTTGGCATGTGGCAAAGGAATATACTTATTATGGCTGCTTTCTAAAATGATAATGTATCGTTTCTGTCTTGGTTTTTTTGACCTCTGTTTATTTTCAAAAGAAATTCTTACTTACCTGCAACAGTGATTAATATGTGATGCCATAATTCTTGATCCCTTGTTGAGAAATACAAACATTTGTGGACTTAAAGGCCCTTGATGGGTCTCAAGCTTTTCAACTCTCAAAAACAATGCCTATGTTGAATTGCCTACTGAGGAATCCCCCATCATTTCCCATTGCAGTGAAATGGGTAATGATGGGACAATTTATCTTACAAACAAGAGCCCACTGTATGCCCTTGATACCCTGGAACAGTTTGTCTTAGCCAGCCCTGAGGGATAATACATTTTCCATACACAAATCACGATTGCATGCCAGACAATATTTCTATTTCTTTTTTTTTTTTTAAAAGCTCCATTTTCTCCCAATCAGCAAGCCTCAAAGTATTCACTACATTCTTTGAGGTGAGCATAGTAGCCAGTACCTTTTCTTTTTCATAATCATGAGACAATACCAGTCTTTGATTTTTTTCCCCCTCTCCCTTATTTATTCCTAGCATTTTCCTTTATAAAGCACACTGACCGATTCCACGGCCAAATGCTATGGACATATAAATTGGTCTTCTGTCTTTCAAATAGCTTTGACTACTCACAGAGAGTTTAAGATTTGTCAGATTTTGTTGAGGTGAACTTTTGGATGAGAAAATTTCTCTATTAATTCATTTTCATGACACTATAATCACCTACTTTTTCCTAAGTTTTGAATAAGACATGCCCATCATGTATTCCTCCATTAGAAACTTTATATAGGATTTTTTTTTGTAAAAAGGACTATTTTAACTTATTTTTAAAAGGGAGACAGAAACATCACTGACAGGCAAAAAGATATGCAGTCCATTTACTCCCGTACTCCTGAACAGTTGCCCATAAAAATCAGTTTAGAAAAAAATCGAGCATGGGTGCAAATTTTGTCTGAAAGATCTGTATTGCAAATTAATTTTAAATGGCTGAAGTGTCTTTATTTCACAGCATTTAAACTTAAAACTGAGGCAGGAGCTGTTGTAGAGCATGTCTGTAGAGCAGGAGCTGTTGTAGAGCAGAAAGGCTTAGTGCCTATTTTACATCTGTTTTTTCCCACAGGTCAAAGGGTTTAGGCACATCTAGAGATGGCAGTAGCCAAAGGATAGTGTCTGGGTGGCAGGTTAACATGGATAGAGAGGTTGTCGAGAGGCATTTAGCTGCACTGGATGAGTTCAAATCCCCTGGGCCGGATGAAATGCACCCGAGAGTGCACCCGAGAAATGCACTCAAAGAACTTTCCGGAGAACTTGCACAGCCCTTGTCCATCATCTTCGGGACCTCTTTAAGGACTGGAGATGTCCCGGAGGACTGGAAGAGAGCAAACGTTATTCCGATCTTCAAAAAAGGGAGGAAGGGATGACCCGGGAAACTACAGACCAGTGAGTCTGACCTCTGTTGTGGGGAAGATAATGGAGCAGATATTAAAGGGAGCGATCTGCAAACATCTGGAGGACAATTTGGTGATCCAAGGAAGTCAGCATGGATTTGTCTCCAACAGGTCCTGTCAGACCAACCTGGTTTCCTTTTTTGACCAAGTAACAGGTTTGCTGGATCGTGGAAATTCGGTTGATGTTGTTTACTTGGATTTTAGTAAAGCTTTTGATAAGGTTCCCCATGATGTTCTGATAGATATGTTGAAGGACTGCAATCTGGATTTTCAGATAGTTAGGTGGATAGGGAATTGGTTAGAGAACCGCACTCAAAAGAGTTGTTGTCAATGGTGTTTCATCAGACTGGAGAGAGGTGAGTAGTGGGGTACCTCAGGGCTCGGTGCTCGGCCCGGTACTTTTAAACATATTTATTAATGATCTAGATGAGGGGGTAAGAGCCTCTTGTGGCGCAGAGTGGTAAGGCAGCCGTCTGAAAGCTTTGCCCATGAGGCTGGGAGTTCAATCCCAGCAGCCGGCTCAAGGTTGACTCAGCCTTCCATCCTTCCGAGGTCGGTAAAATGAGTACCCAGCTTGCTGGGGGGTAAACGGTCATGACTGGGGAAGGCACTGGCAAACCACCCCGTATTGAGTCTGCCATGAAAACGCTAGAGGGCGTCACCCCAAGAGTCAGACATGACTCGGTGCTTGCACAGGGGATACCTTTACCTTTTTTAGATGAGGGGGTGGAAGGACTACTCATCAAGTTTGCAGATGACACCAAATTGGGAGGACTGGCAAATACTCCAGAAGATAGAGACAGAGTTCAACGAGATCTGAACACAATGGAAAAATGGGCAAATGAGAACAAGATGCAATTTAATAAAGATAAGTGTAAAGTTCTGCATCTGGGTCAGAAAAATGAAAAGCATGCCTACTGGATGGGGGATACACTTCTAGGTAACACTGTGTGTGAACGAGACCTTGGGGTACTTGTGGATTGTAAATTAAACATGAGCAGGCAGTGTGATGCAGCGGTAAAAAAGGCGAATGCCATTTTGGGCTGTATTAACAGGGGCATCACATCAAAATCACAAGATGTCATAGTCCCATTGTATACGGCACTGGTCAGACCACACCTGGAGTACTGTGTGCAGTTCTGGAGGCCTCACTTCAAGAAGGACGTAGATAAAATTGAAAGGGTACAGAGGAGAGCTACGAGGATGATCTGGGGCCAAGGGACCAAGCCCTATGAAGATAGGTTGAGGGACTTGGGAATGTTCAGCCTGGAGAAAAGGAGGTTGAGAGGGGACATGATAGCCCTCTTTAAGTATTTGAAAGGTTGTCACTTGGAGGAGGGCAGGATGCTGTTTCTGTTGGCTGCAGAGGAAAGGACACGCAGTAATGGGTTTAAACTACAAGTACAACGATATAGGCTAGATATCAGGGAAAAAAATTTCACAGTCAGAGTAGTTCAGCAGTGGAATAGGCTGCCTAAGGAGGTGGTGAGCTCCCCCTCACTGGCAGACTTCAAGCAAAGGTTGGATACACACTTTTCTTGGATGCTTTAGGATGCTTAGGGCTGATCCTGCGTAGAGCAGGGGGCTGGACTAGATGGCCTGTATGGCCCCTTCCAACTCTATGATTCTATGATTCTATATCCTTTGTAAGAACACATCCACAGCGCAGTCCTTGCTATCTCCAGTTAAAGGAACTTGGGTAACCTGCCTGAGGCCCTGAAGAACCACTGCTAGAATCAGCAGCATTCTCTGAGTTTAAGCAACTTTTGAGGGAGTTACTGCCTACTTAGATCAACAGAATGTTATAGAGTCATTAATCTTGATTTCAGTAAGGATTTTGATATGCTTCCATGTGATATTCTTGTTAACAAGTTGGTAAGATGTGGTTTGGATCCTGTTATTGCTAGGTAGATTTGCAATTGGTTGGAGTTTTAACTGGATTTCTAACTGATTGCAACTGGTTTATAGAGAGGATTCCAAGAATCAAGGAAAACAGTGACAAGTGGAGTGTCTCATGGATTTGTCTTGGGTCCTGTGTTGTTCTACATCTTTATAAATGACTTGGATGAGGGGGGATTGTTCATTACATTTGCAGATAATTCTAAATTGGGAGGAATAGCAAATTCAGTAGAAAACAGAATCAAGATACAGGATGATCTTGACAGGATGGACAACAGGGCTAAAACTGACAATGAATTTCAATGGAGATTAATGTAAAGTTCTACATTTACGTAGGAAAAAGCAAATACATACTCACTAGCTGCAAAGCTCACTGCAGTGCTAAATGTAGTGGGTGCTAGCAGCCTCTCTCGGACCG
This sequence comes from Paroedura picta, assembly GCF_049243985.1. Lineage (NCBI taxonomy): Eukaryota > Metazoa > Chordata > Lepidosauria > Squamata > Gekkonidae > Paroedura > Paroedura picta. The sequence continues at coordinate 158,450,438 of NC_135369.1, forward strand.
TGGTGGCCTGGCCCCGTCAACCCCCAAGTATACCCCCCCCAGTATTTCGGGGGTTCAATATCCCCAAATCTGAAAAATACCTTCTTTTCTTTTCTTTTTTTGTTCACCACTAGTTTGGAGACTAAGTCCAATGAGGAAATGCTGAAGGAGCTGTGTATGTTTAGCCTGGAGAGGAGATGACTGAGAGGTGATAAGGTAGCCATCTCCAAGTATTTGAAAGGTTGTCATATAGAGGATGGAGCAGAATTGTTTTTTCTGTTTGCCCCAAAAGGTCAGACAAGAACCAATGGATTGAAATTAACTACTCATAATCCCCCCCCTTCCATCTGGTTATAAACAGGTTCCCATGATTAACCAATTACCACGTTGGAGTCCAGCCTTGAAAGACATAAGGATAGTAGCTTCAGGGAATGTTGAGATTACAAACATCTGCGAGCCAGGCTGGCCCTTTAAATATTCATGTTAACGTGTGATGGGAAATTATTATTATTATTTTTTTTTTTATCATACTTTTATACCGCCCTCCCCGGAGGCTCAGGGCGGTTTAGGATGTTTGGCCTTACCGCTTGCATCAGATCTTTGTCAAAGGGCAGTGGAAAGATTCTGTCTGTTTTTAAAGATGAAACTTGTTAATGTCATCCTACAATCATGAAAGGAAAATGTGCTGAGTTGGTTTATGAAACTATGACAAGAACTCCAGAACAAACGTGCTGGCAATGAGACCATAAGTATTATTCATCGACTAGAAATAAAGCCCATTTTATGTCTGAATAAAATGGGCGCTAGGAGCCTGTCTTCTCTCGGCGCCAGGAGCAGGCTCACCGTGGCGAGGCCGTTCCCGGAGCCGAGAGAAGTCCGAGAGAACACCGTTCTGTTGCCCCGGGAGCGGCGAAGGCGGCGAGAGGAGGCCGGCTGCGCCCCCCCCACCCTCCCCAAAGGCCAAAACCGGCGAGGACGGCTGCAGCGTCATTGTGCCCGCAGAAGCCTCCCTCCCCCTTCCCCCCTGCGGAGCGGCCTACCGTCGGGCGTCTGTGGCGGCGGCGGCTCCCCAGGAGGCCAGCGGCCATGTTACGGCAATGTTTTTATCCCGGACGGGTCCCGCCCTAACTCCTCCCCCAGAGCCCTTACTCCTTTATTTATTCCGCGGCACAGAGCAACGCGGGGCGGGCTTAAAGATGGTCCTTCAGGAAGATCCTGCTAATTAGAATTGACTTCCTCAACCACCATTATAATACGTGGGGAATGTAATATGTTGCCCCCAACAGAGTTAGAAACTCATTGTTTTATGAAGACAGTTACACAGTTTATCCAAAGCATACCTCACTCACTGAGCTATGAAGACTGAGTCTTGACATGGTATAAAAATGGGCATCTTCCTCAGATGACATCATAATGAGGACTCCTAATTTCATGACTGCCTGATACACATTTCAGTGCTTTAAATAATATGTGGTAATCATGCGAATCATTTGTCCACTTCTGATGTGAGAACTCTTTTTGATACAATTTAGGCAGGAGCTTGAGGTAAATTGGCTGCTGTTTTAAAAATTAACTTCTCGTGGATATTTGAAAATAAATACCTAATTCCCACATGAAGCAGGGGTGGGAGCAGTGACCAAGTAACGTCACAGGGAACATTACAGGGCCTGAGATCCCTTGCATAATGACATTTTGTCATGTACTTGACACATCAAAAATAAGAGCTAAATACATTAATTTAACCAATAACTCAATCTGTTATATGGGGACACTTAAGAATCAAAATCCATTTTGAAGCAGCAGAAACACTGAATTAACGTTTTTAAGGGAAAGGAGAATGAGGTGATATTAGGCATCTGCTTATGCTACTATACAGCTTGCTCTTTTAGTTAAAGATACATTTATTAAATTATGTAACGATGTGTTTTAATTATATAATTACATGTATTCAAACCAATTCCATAATAAGCACACATACTGTAATTAAAGTGCATAATGACGGCAAACAAATCATTCTATGTGTAATTTTTCCCCCACATGTAGAAAGTTAATTTTTTTAAAAATTACACAGCCCCCAAATGACTTTGAGCTATACTAAAATGAAAGGGCTCCCTTCTGAAGGAAGAACCAAACCATTCATTATGTTTTTGCAATGAAAACTATGAAAGAGCGAGATGTAATCAACCTCATTTGTAAATATAGATCCCTCAGTCTGGAACGAAGTAGGGGTGTGTGTGTGTGTGTGTTTGAGAGAGAGAGAGAGAGAGAGAGAGAAGGAGGGAGGGAGGGGGAGGGGGGAGGGGGAAAATGTGGGTGTGGTTTACCTTTCAGCAGGAAGCCATGTTGATCTTCAGAAGAACAGCCCAAATGGAGACCCACAAGTTGCTGGCCCATCGCCTCACCCATGCCAGAATTATTCCTTCCTCCAGAACAGGACACAAAGGGCAGCAGTGGGGGGGGGGGGAGAATGATCATGTCCCTATCATCTCCCTTGCGGGATCCCACAGGGGGTTATCCTCTCCCCCACACTGTTTAACATCTCTATACATCCTCTGGCATAGGTGGAGCTATGGGCTGGGTTGTTACCAAAATGTGGATGTCATCCAGCTCTATATCCTCATGGATGACCACCCAAACTCCGCCCCCCCAGATATATTTGGCAGATGCTTGGAAGCAATAGCTGGATGGCTAGAGCAAAGTCACCTGAAACTCATCCCCTCCAAGACAGAGGTCCTGTGGCTGCGCAAGAAGGTGGGAGGCATTTACCCACTTTAGTTGGGGTTCAGACTAACATCTCTGCCTCAGCTAGGAATTTTGGTGTGATTCTGGATGCCTCCTTAACTATGGAGTCCCAGGTCATGGGGGTGGCTCATATGGCAGGCAAATCTACTAGCGCCCTACCTGGCTTGGGACTGCTTGGCCACAGTGATCCAAGCAATGGTCACCTCTAGATTGAACTTCTGTAACTCTCTATACAGAGGCCTGCCCTTATCCCTGAAGCTGGGACAAAATATAGCTGCTAGGCTCCTCACCAAGTCATCCTGGAGGACCCATATCCAGCCTATGCTGAGGCAGCTGCATTGGTTGCCAGTTCTGGCCCCGATCATTTTTTAAGGTTTTGGAATTGACCTTTAAGGCGATTCATGGCTTGGGCCCAGCCTATTTGAGGGGCCGCTTGTCTCCTTATGCTCCCCGCAAAGCTCTTCGCTCTGCAGGTACTAATCTGTTGATGATTCCTGGACCTGAGGAAGTTCCCTTCGCCTTAAGAAGGGCCAGGGTTCTTTTAGTCCTGGCGCAGACCTGGTGGAATGAGCTGCTGGGGAAGCGGAGGGCCCTGATGGAACTATCACGCTTCTGCAGGACCTGGAAAATGGAGCTCCTCCACCAGGACCTGGGTTGAGGCCAGAATTAAGATCAATGTGGCCCCTCCTCAGGATGAGTATTTCCATCATTGCATCCCAGCCCTGGATAGTCTGCTTAGGAGAAAGGGGATATTTTTGGCTTCCATTCGTGCAGAGTTAATTGAGGGTTTTATTGGGGGGGTTAATGTATTGAATGTGTTTTATTGTTAGCCGCCACGAGTCTTCGGAGAAGTGTCAGGATATATATAAGGGTAAGAGTTTTCAAAGCTGATGAAGGGAGCTTTGCCTCTCAACAGTGCATATCCTGAAAAAACTTGGTCCCAAAGGTTTTCCTGGACTGAATCTGTGTGTTTTAAGATGAAGTGAAATTGAGTCCATTAAAAAATGCTAAACAGTGAAATGGTTTAAAGAGAATCTTCCCATTCCAGAGCATTTGCAAATACTTAGGGAATCTATCCCTGATACCCCTAGCACGGAAGCTGTATGGGGCCCCATTGTATATAAACACTGATATCTCCAGTTTAGAAAAGCTACAGTCCAAATTTTTAAGATCTTTCCTCCAGGTACCAGCCAGCATTTCCAATGCTGCAATCCATGGAGAAACAGAGCAGAATATGGATATGTAGCATCACTCTTTTTAGTTAAATATACATTTATTAAATTGTGTGATGATGTGTTTTAATTATATAATTGCATGTATTCAAACTGATTCCATAATAAGCACATATACTGTAAATAAAGTGTGTAATGATGGCAAACAAATAATAAATTCAGTGTTTATGCAGCTTCAAAATGTATTTTTGTTCTAGTTAAGTATCCTCCATAATAGATCAAGTTACTGGTGAAATTAATTTATTTAGCTTTTATTTTTTATGTGTCAAGTACATGACAAAATACCGTCATACAGTGCTCTTTAAATACTTTTTCTTATTTTAAACCTGTGGTCATCTGTTGATCCCTTTTCTATTGTCATAATAACTTTGAGATAAATAAGTTATATCCATTTGAAGATCATTCTGCACATCCAAAGATGAGCAATTTTTTCCAGATGCACCCTCTGACTCCCTCTGTGCTGCTCTCCATCCCCTAGGAGCAGAATTTCAGTAGGCATTATGGGCTGCAGCAGGAAGGAGGAAGTTGACCTTCATTGTATGAAAATTGTAGACAGAACCCAACTCATTATTTTAGCACTGAGAACATTCTAGAATCTGGGTCTTAAGCAATTTTTATTGAGCCTTCCTGCCATTGAAGGTTGGCCTAATTAGAAATTGGCTCACTGCCCGTGCACTCTTTGCTTAAACCAGGGGTAGTCAAACTGCGGCCCTCCAGATGTCCATGGACTACAATTCCCAGGAGCCCCTGCGAATTGTAGTCCATGGACATCTGGAGGGCCGCAGTTTGACTACCCCTGGCTTAAACTGTTCCAGAGGCATTGGGGATGTGCATGTTATATCTTTTTCTCACTACAGACTGTACTCAGAGAATCTTCCCCAGATACATGTACAGTGTGATACCTTGGAGTGGCTCATTTTCTTCCTGCACGAGCAGGCCAGGAAGCAACAAGATTAGCAGGCAGAGGCAGTAACCCAAGCTAGAGTTAGTGCTAGAGCTGATGCAGGTTTAAAACGGACAACACAAGTCCTGGCAGCTCTGAGATCTGCAGATGTTCACCATCATCCAGTGGTGGTGCCATGGCTTAGCAAAGAGCATTTAATTGCATGCAGCATATCCCAAGTTTGTCCTTGACAACTCCAGCAAAAAGGATCAAGTAATATGTGATGTGCAACCCTAGAAAGCCACTGCCAGACAGACTAGACAATACTGAACTGGATAAACTGAGGGTCCAGCTCAGCATAATTCAGCATCATATATTCAGACAGAAAAACTTTAAAACAGCGGTGCCCTAAATATTTTCTCCTGCAACATTCTCTCCAAGAGGACTCAGTCCATTTTGGAAGCCTAGCATTCTGAAAGTGATGGTGGGCAACTGGCAAAGTAGCACCTCAAAGGGCTTGGGCTAAGTGATCTTGTCTATGGGTTGTCAGACTCGCAAAAAGGAAAGCTTGTTCTGCTCTACAGCATCAAATCTTCATCACTAAATAAGGCTTCAGACTACTGTCACTTCTCTGACTGCACATCTCCCAGTCTACAGCTGGGTAGCTACTCAAAATGGGAAGACAATATGATTGTTAACTGGAAGCAGAAAGGAAGTTTTAGTATATGATTGCATCTGATAGAATCCAGCTGAGATATCTAATTGAGGGAGCAGCCATGAAAATGAAGGTGAAATAAGTTATATGATGACAGTCTGAGGAAACAAACAAGGGATGACAGAAGGTACCATGGCTGGTGTGGCAAAGAAACAGTGGAAGGCCCAACAGGTAGGAGTGAAGCAATAAGATGCTTCATGAGACAAATAGCTATTCAAAAGACTCTAAAATTTGAAGGAAACAGATCATATTTTAAGCAGTATTTATGAGTTGTGAAGAACTGCACTTTTTAAAAGCTTAAGTGTTAATTCTTCACAGAAACAAAGAGCCTGGAGTGACAGGCTGCTCTAAGCAATATGATTGATTAACATCAGCTGAGCAGAGAGAGACTTTTCAGGTGAATGTTGAGGAGGAGAATTTATTCAAAGTTCAGCCTTGACTAAACACAGTTTAACACAGACAAGAGAACTGAAGAAAGTTGGCAAGGATCAGTGGATAGTTAGATGGAGACTCTCATTTGGAACAAAAAAAGGGGATAAATATTCAAATGAGAGAAGAATTTCCCTACCCAGTCAAACAAGGAATTAGCTCTGAAGAGTGCAGAGACCCCTGATCTAGTGTGGTTAGAAATTGCCTGTAGAAATTGTAAGAATCAGTTAAAAAGACAAATACTGGTGCTTCAGAAGAAGAGATTTGGGTACTGGAAAGAGTATACCAGCCTTCTAAAAGCAAAAAGAGTGAGGGATTACTTAAAGAAATAATATTTTAGCTTTTGGGGACAACACTGGAACAAAAGCCTCTCAACATCAAGATTCATGTCACTGTGAAATGCTTAAGAAGTTCTCATTAGCCTGTAACCTGGCCAGGGACCCTCCCCCCCCCCAGAACCATTCACCAGATGCTTGGAAGCTATAGCTGGATGGTTAGAGTAAAGTGACCAGATTTTAACGTCGGTAAAGCGGGACACCATTGACCGTGGGGGTTCTTGATTAAAATTTGATTAAAATTTGGTCTATATGGAACAACAGAAATGTTCATAAAATGTGTAGAACACAAAAATAGTATTGTAATATATTTTTTTACTTGCAACATAAGTACAATTTGCCAGGAGCTCCCAGATGTCCCTCCAAAAGTGGGAAAATCTGGTCACCTTAAGTTAGAGCAGAGTTGCCTGAAACTCAGCCTCTCCAAGACAGAGGACCTGTGGCTGGGTAGGAAGGAGGCAGGACAGGAAGCATGTTTGCCCACTCTGGCCAGCTGACCATGATATTCCTGGCCAGGAATTTGAGGGTGACTTTGGATGACTCATTGTCCATGGAGGTGCAAGTCATGAAGGTAGTCCGCCAAGTGTTTTATCATCTTTGTCAGGTGAGGCTACTAGCACCCTACTTGTCTCCTGAGCACCTGACCACAAGTGATCCATGCAATGGTCATCTCCAGAATTCACTTCTGTAACTCACTTTAAGTGGGCATTCCCTTGTCCCTGAGGCCTGTAAGACAGAGCTAGTTCACCAGGTTTTGGGTTGAGGCTAGGGCCCAGAAGATCTTGAGCCCCTTCCCAGACCACTGAACATCTAGTCTCCCTCTTCATTAACATCTTGGGAGTGGGAGCAGGGGATGAAGGGGAGTTTTATTGCTGCCTGGAACTCTGTGTGTATCAACTTTTAATGGAGCTTTTACTGCGGTTTTATTCTGACATTGTGACCCAACACAAGCCGTCTGGGAGTGACGGGATATAAATTAAACTAACTTAATTAAATTAAATTTAAATTAATTAAATAATATAAAGGAATGGGAGGGGGAGGAAAGAAAGAACTGTGACAGGGTGGGACAGCCAGAGTTCTTCAGTAAAGAAGAAAATGCATTTCTAGGGTGGCTCAGTCAGTAAAGGGAAAGAAGAATGAAGGGGAAACCTTGCTTCACAGGTAGGGCAATGGATGGGGCTATCCCACAAGTATATATAAAACCAGTATGAGAAAATTCCCCACATTTTACATGAAGCATATTGTTGAAGCCAATCCAAAAGATCATGGTAGAACATAGCATAGCCCTCTCATGAGTCCTTCTAACGGAAGGCACAGTGGTATAAGTATGCCAGACCAGGATCTGGGTGACCCATCTTAAAATCTTTACTTGGCTATGTAGCTTCCTGATTGATCCAGGGCCAGTCACTTTGTGTCAGTCTAAGATTGTTGTGAGAATGAAAGGGAGGAGGGGGACACACCATCCACAGCTACTTGAAAGAAGAGTAGAATGAATAAACGATTCTCAGAATACACGCAAAGAGCAGGGGAAAGTAACTGGATCACATGAAAATCAAACACATCAGTACCTACAATGTTTTTACTATCCTACGTTAATAACAAGGCAATGGGTGGATTCTTGCTTTTCAAATGCATTATAAATTTTAACATTTCAAACAGCCAATGTCAGCCTTATTTGTCATGTGCTCGTTTCCTCTAAATTAGGGAAGAGAAACCCATCCAACGCAACTGAACTATTAGTGTACCCGACCTAAAATACACTTGCTTGGCTGGTAGCCCTGCATTTTTTTCAGTAGAGTCACAGAAGCCTCTACCTTCTTTCTATATTTAAGTGAAATGTGAACCTTTCAACTGTGGGGGATATTTGTGCCATTTGCTCCAACCTTCATCTTTTACAAAATGTCAACAGATCTTTTGTAATAGGAACAGCAGACAATATCCCTGCCTCTACAGGAGTCTCTCCAGCCAAATCACTTGCTAATGACGCCTGTCTGACTTATACATACAAGGTCACTGAAATACCTTGTTTGTAAAATTTATTCTGCCCAAAGGGCATTTCGCTCCCTGGAACAATCCTATGGAGTTGTCAGAACAGCAACCTCATGATAGAGACATAGACACGGGGGAGGGGGGAGAGTAGTGATTTAAGTAAAATTGATCCTAGGGTTGCCAGCCTTCAAGTGGGGATTGTTGTAGGCCTGTAATTATGACTGATCTCCGGGCTACAGAGATCTTTTCCCCTGAAGTAAACGGCAACTTCAGAGGGTGGGCTCTACGGCATCGACGATTTTCACATTATGTTCTAAACTGGATGTCATTCGTCATTGGCCCGATTTCGAGAAAGGTCATACAGGAATGGGGTTTCATACAATGAATTCCCTTCTGTTATCAAGCTGTGCTAGTAAAACTATGGTACTGCTTTTCCCCCCAATCTTTTTATTTTTTATTTTATTTTATTTTTTTGCTGTGCAATCTTCCTCAGAGTTTGATTGGGTATATTGGGTATATTTGAACACCTTAAGTTGAGCGCTGTAATGTTAAAACAATGGAGTTAAGGCATCTCAGTGGTGCTGCTATAGCACTGAAGTGATATGTTGGTTTCAGGCTATATAACTCAATTTAGAATGTTTTTTAAAGAACTTCCCAGGAAGATTGCATGAAGGGGAGGATGGTACACCACAGTGATTCAGATGGGCAGCAAAGGGGGAGAAAATAGAAGATAGCTGTTTCTCTTGAAAGTGGATGAACCATGCTTTGCTAACCTGACACAAGTGGGTTTGTATGAACAGGTAAATAAATTCCACTAGCAGCTGGCTACTAAAAGGGGTCTCTCTGAAATGACAGGAGAAAATCCATTAGCAACCAGTTACTTAAATGGAATACAAAGGCAGTTCAAAAATAGCCATCATATCCCACTAAAGTCCCTCCCAATACCTGCCAGGCTCCATCCTCCCAAATATCCAATAATTTTCCAGACCAAAGTTGTAATCCTAATCCTGCAATGTGTTTGTTTGTTTGTTTTGCAAATTTACCCATCTGAGAAATGACAGGGATGCCATGTTTACCATTTCCTGTTGTCTAACTAGTGCTCAGAAATAGGAACATTCTGATTAGGCTTTATAATCTATGGTAGCTGGGTCTCACACACACAAGTGAGCATTTTATGTTCCCCTCATCCAGTGGTGATGTAGGGTTGGAAGTAGGGTTGGGTACTTCGGTGTCCAAAGCAGCCGTTCCAGGCTGAAGCAGCCAGCGCTGCAGCACAGGGGGGAGGGGAGTCACTGGCACATAAATTGGCACACACATGCAGGCATCTGGTTGCACGCCGCCACCGGTGCCTCCCCCCGCCCCCATGCCGCAGCGCTGGCTGCTTCGGCCTGGAACAGCTGCTTCGGACGCCGAAGCACCCAACCCTAGCTGGAAGCCATCCAGATCTGGGTCTTGTCAGAGTCTGTGTGGGAGGGCTCTGAGAGCCCGATGTACATTGCCCAGAGGTCCAAGATGGAATAAATGCGGAATATAAATTTAATAGATAAAATACAAACACACCCAGAAGTTAGTGTAAAATAAATTACTCATAGCAGAAAACTGAGAGCTAGCATATGCAGACATCTTTTGGCATGTAGCAATCATTACATTGACAACATGTAAGTTATATAATGTTCAGTGTAAACCGCCCAGAGCTGCAAAGAAATGGGCGGTATAGAAATCTAAATAAATAAATAAATAAATAAATAAATAAATAAATAAATAAATAAATAAATAAATAAATAAATAAATAAATAAATAAATACACTTGAACATGCTCATGCACCAACCTATTCACCCCTCTCTGCACATTTACACAGACTGTTCATACTATACATTTACCCCCAAATCCACTCACATATCATGCACTATCCAAATGCCAATCCTGCGTAAAGAAATACATATCGTATTTTAAAACGAACAGAAAAGAACAAGAGAGGCTAATTCCAGAATGAAAAAATAGAGATCTCACATGCACATCATATCCCCCTCTATATACAAAGGTACCTCTCCTTAACATGAATTACCTAGTAGAAAATTGGCCAACGTTGCTTCATTAGCTAGGTCAATTGTATCAGGGCAGTTATAGTGATGTAAATCGGATTGCGCATCTATAATGGAACAGGCATCAGATATGTGAATTTCAAGCTGATGTCTGCTCCGTATAGGGAAGCCATAATAGATTTTTACTGCCAAGAACGTATTTGTAGATGGAACTTATAATTTACTACATCAAATGAGACCAATGGTCATCAAATGAAATCTATATCCATCAGCGTGTAATACCTAAATCAGCAATCAAAAGAAACAATATTGCTTACAGAAGTAGTGGACTGAATAAGATACCCAATCCTGCTTTCCCATGGTAGAACTGAAGGTCGAGAATGGACTTTCCCAAAGAAGATTTGCCATCTTTGAAAGTTTTGGGGAAAGTTGGCAAAACATAGCAAGAACTCCATAGTAAAGGGGTTCTTGACCACCAAACTATTATTATTAGAGAGTTTCAACCATTAGAGTTGAAATCCACAATTTTTTTATTTGGTGAAATGCCTGCATGCCAGTCTAGCTGTAGTGTCTACTCTCATTTCTTGCCACAAAACTACTGAGTTTGATCCTTAGGCTCTTGTTTTTTTATATCCTGTTTTTCACTACCAGAAGGAGTCTCAAACCAGCTTACAATCGTCTTCCCTTCCTCTCCCCACAAAAGACAACCTGTGAGGTAGATGGGGCTGAGAGAGCTCTGATAGAACTGCTCTGTGAAAACAGTTCTAACAGGCAGCGTAAGGTCACCAAGCTGACCACATGTGGAGGAGTGGGGAATCAAACCTGGCTTTCCAGATTAGAAGCTGCTGCTTCTAATCTAAACAACACCAAGCTGGCCGCACAGGTTTATGGCACCTGCCTGCTCACTAACATTTCTGGGAAGCCGGAAACATAAAGCTAGAAATAAAAAGATAGAATAATTCCGGGTGGATCAACTAGTGGATCCAGGTTGATCAAATATCTAAGCCTGGAACTAGGGGAACCAGGGGCACTACAACTGAAGAAGGATGTGGAGAAACGGGAGCGTGTCCAGAGGATGGCTATGAAGATGGTGAGGGGTTTGAAGACCAAGTTGTATGAGGAAAGATTGAGGGAGCTTGGTCTGTTTAGCTTGGAGAAAAGACGACTAAGAGGTGCTATGATAACCATCTTCAAAATTTGAAGAGCTGTCATATAGAAGATGGAGCAGAGTTGTTTTCTGTTGCCCCAGAGGGTCGTACCAGAACCTATGGGCTGAAATTAATTAAAAAGAATTTTCGATTAAAAATCCAGAAGTAGTTCCTGACAGAGCAGTTCCTTGGTAGAATAGGCTTGCTCGGGAAGGGGTGAGTTCTCCTTCTTTGGAAATTTTAAAGCAGAGGCTAGATAGTCATCTGATAGAAATGCTGATTTTATCAACTTAGGCAGATTGTGAGTGGGTGGGCAGGAAGGGATGTGCCAGTGCCTGTCTCTTGTGGCCCTCCTTTGCATACCCAGGGAATTGCTAATTGCCACTGTGGGATGATGGGTGAATTTCTTCCAGGCCAGGCTGGATTCTGGAGATTTTTGGTGTGTGGGGGGATCATTTGGGCATGTTATTGGGGTCACTGTGAGTGGGCAGGTAGTTGTGAGTGTCCTGCATTGTGCAGGGAGTTGGACTGGATGACCCTGGAGGTTACCTCCAACTCTGTTATTCTATGATTCAGGTAAATGACCCTGGAAGGGAGGGGAAAGTGGCAAACCAGATTCTCCTCCCAAATTACCCCTTGACACCTATGACTGGATTTGCTGTCGGACTACTGAATGTCCAAAGGGGCAATGAACATGCAGGTAGAAAGGAAGGAGGACTGTGGAATGAATGTCCTCCAAAGCCCACAGCCACACAATTTTTCAAAAGGAGGCTACTCAAGAAGACCCAACCTGATGGGAAGGGGGGAATCACAAAAAGGGGATCCTAAACTGATTGCGGCAAAAGCAGTGATATATGACTGGCTTCAAGGAGTGTCAATGGGGAATGAGCAAGGGAAAGATGGTGGAAAAGAGAAAAACAAAGAAAATGAAAACTTGACTGGTAAAGGTGACACTTTAAGGTAGTCCCATGTGTCATCTGGGGGAAAGAAGAGAGGGGGGAAATATCAAAGCCGAAATACTGAGTTGGCTATCCAGCCACAGTCACCCCAGAAACAAGGAGAAGATACTGGGGGTTTGGAGACACAGCCACCCACCCCACATGCACCCAAGTAAGGAGGGAATCTTGAAGCAAAATGGCACCTCAGATTCAGAATGTTGGGAAATATAAACCAGGATTTATTGGTGATCTTTCACCCTCTCCAAGTTAGAAAGTTACAAATGAATTTGAGATTATTCTACCTGCTGTAATGCTGGAAGCCTATATGCTGACCTGGCAGTGGAACAAAAGCCAGCCATGTTGTCACTGGATGTAAAACAAGGGAAAGTCCCAAGGCAGGGGAAAACCAAAAGGAAGACCCATCCTGGGGAAGGGATAGCCAGATTGGAACCAAAACTGAACACACCCTGAGGTGGCAGAAACAATAATGACTGATTGGCCTCCAAGTGTATCGATGGAATGTGAGCAGGGGAAAGAGGGTGAAGAGGAACAAAAAACGTCTTCTAAGAGAAAGCCACAGAAAATTAGAACTTGATTGGTAAAGATGATACTTTAAGGTAGACCCATATATGATTGGGGGTGGGGGAGAGAAGGAAGGAAAAGAAATCTGAAAGCCAGTAAACTGATTTGGCTATTCAGTGACAGCCACCCAAAATACCCAGACCAAATGAGAGGGCTGGAGCCACAGCCAGGGCCACCCACCCACCCACCACTCTCACACCAAGTAAAGGAAACTATTGAGACCAAACTGTGCCTCAGATTCAGAGGGGGTGCGGACCGGATTTATTGGTGGTCTTTAACCCCAATCCCAGAAAGGAAAGTTGAAGTAGAATAGGGTATCAAATTAACCTCCAGGAAAAACCCCACCTAAATATAAGATGTGTCCCAGAAATGGAACTCTGATGGTGTTTGAGATTATTCTATCTGTTTGAATGCTGAAAGCCAATAAGCTGATTTGGCTGTGCACCACCCAGACTAGATGCAATGCAATGGGTGAAACCACAGCCAAGCGCGCACACACACACACACACACACACACACACACCAAGTGAAGGGAAAACCCACAAATCCAGATTCATACTTTTCTTTTCTTTAATTAGGGTTTCCCCAAAGAAAAGAAAAGTAGGAATCTGGATTTGTGGGAGATCCTTCATCCCACTTTAAGAGAGAAAATTAGGAGAGTTAAGCCAGAAAAGGTTTAAAAGGAAAACCCTTAAAGAACATCAAGTTGGGAAAAAAATGTTTTCCCCTGACCCCAGACACAATACTTCAAAGACAGAAAATAAAAGACATCTGCTTGCAGCCGGTGGAAAAGTCTGGCCACTGCCACAGACACAGCAAGGCTCCGATTAAAACCCAATTGGGCTCCAAAGGAGAGGGGGCTTTGAATGCCAGCCAGAAATGAGCAACCAGAGACCCACAGGTAAGGCTGAAGGTGCTCCTTCTCTCTAGGACCACACTATCTATCCCACAAAATTCCCTCCCTCCAAATAGCAACACATCTCTCTCTGCCACCCAGTCCCAACAAGAGCAAAAGAACACAATGCTCTCTCGCCATGGCCTCCGGGACTATATATACAGAGGCATTCTCATTGAAACCAAGGGGAGCACTAATCTTGGCTAACAAGGATGCCAATCAAGCTAAATGGGTAATAATGGGAGAATCCATGGAAATCAAAAGGCGACCCTCCCAAGACTCATCTATGCCAGAACAGAGATTTTTGCACACTTCACATGCTCAACACGTGTGTGTCGAGGAAGGAAATTCCACCCCTGAAAAAGCCCACGAACACATACAGAAGGGTAAGACCCGTATGTGGTCATTGGGTGTGTGGCCATACGAACCCAGTTTTTGGGTGTTGTGGGTTCACGGAGACCTGTGGATTGGCCTGTGCCCATCTCTAGTTAAGACTAATGTTTATTTCAGTACCTGCTTTCCTGTGTCACAGCTCACACCTCTGCCATTTCAAATGACTAAACAACCTCTTCTTCTTACAATTCTTTCAGAACAATCTGATAGGAGACCACCCCCCACTCCAGCCGTATTAAGCTTAAGAAACATCCACAACCATTTCAGTAACATTAAGTCTCGTTAGTCAGATCCTGGACACCAATCAGATTACACTTTATTAGCAATCAATCCGTTCGCAACCTATGTATGCATTCACCGAAAATGTGCACAGGAATCTTTGAAAATGTGATCCAAAAAAGTGGAATTCTGAACGTACCAGCTTTTATTTCAAACAATAGAAAGGGAAATAGGGGGGGAAATTCTTACGCATTAAATGGTAAAAGAAGATAGTGCTGAAGGGGGGAGAGATCTGCTAAAGGTGGAGAAATTGCACAGGATCTCAATAGCGTTTCTCCCAAATGAGAGGAGGAAAAGGACAAGGGTTCTGTTTCCTGTGGCTTGCCCTGGCTTCTGTTCTCCCGCTGTAAATTGAACAAAACTCTTTGTTCTTACCAAGAGAGGACATGATCTGAAACAAAGGAATTGTGAACATCTATTGTCTTGCAATTTTATAAATACGTTCTCCCGCAAAAGGGGATCTGAGGCTGCATTAACAGATGCAGATATTTTCCAACATAATTCCTCATCCATGTTAGTAGCAGCTAACTTTGTTCCTTGAATTTGTCTGTAAAGTTCAAGCCCTGGTGAATTTTTTTAATGGAGGTCATTAGTCTTCCTCTCCTATCTTTAGGATTTCTTTCCAGCTGATCTGCAAGTGATCAATACGCTACCATACTGTGCTACAATCAGTGTTCCGTCTCCTCTTGGCTTCTTCAAAAAAACAAAACAAAAAAAAAGACCTCTCTCACACTCCTTAAATTTTTTATTACAAAGATCAATAATATCAGAGTTCTATTTCTGTCTGCCTTCCACTCTCCAGAGCCTCTGGGCTCTGCTAGTCTCTTAGCAATAGTAATATTAAGGGGGTGATTCTCATCCCCTGAGTTTCCCCAGTGTATTATAATGACCTCCTGTGAGATTATAAACCTAGCCCTTTCCGTCCATTCTGCACCCGTCTGAGTTTATCCAATGTATAAATAAAATCACCTGTCATAGATATGCCACAAATGCACTATTAGTTGTATAGATTCATTATCCCAAGAAGTATTGTTTTGAGAAAGATCTGAATCCAGTTAGATTATTATTTTTTTACTATCCTTAATTTAGCATTAGCCTTTGTTAGAATGAATTTCAGAAAAGGCCATGTCAGTTTAAATCCAGCCACACTGGTAAAATACACTTGATGTCCTCCAGGAAGTACCCTATATACTTGTGTATAAGCATAGTTTTTCAGCACCCTTTTTCACACTGAAAAAAACCCTCCTCGGCTCATACGCGGGTATATACGATAATGGAAATAAAAGCCTGCTCCAGCCAGCCAGTCGTTGCTCTGGCAGCTTGTAGAATATCAACGGTTTGACTGAGGAACTCTGATCTTTTTTTTCCTTTTGCCTTCCCTTTTTCCTCTTCTTAATAACTTCTTCCAAATGATTCTTTTGGTTTCTGTGGATGAAAAATGGGGTACAAAAACCAGCAGCTATTCATGCTTTTGACTTTTCTGTATTTGTGGGGGGGAGAGGCTGGATGGGACAGCCTGTGATGATGGAGCATTTCCCACCCTCGGCTTATACGCGAGTCAATAAATTTGCCCAGATTTTGTGCTAAAATTAAGTGCCTTGGCTTATATGTGGGTTGGCTTATATGCGAGTTTATATGGTATTTCTCATGATCTCTCACTGCCAGGGTCTGGAAAACACTCCTGAATGCCTGGAATCCTGGGTAACATAAAAATGTGTGTGACCATCCCTTTGTTCTTCTTTAAAACTTGTGACTATTTTTCTTTTCTTAAAAAAATCAATGGCTTGGGAAATTTTACAAACAACCACTTAAATATGAATTTATATTTATGGGCTGATTCATGCCACGAGTAACACGAAAGGACAACGATGGGCATAAAAAGCTATCAAACAGAGAACCTTCCTCTCATATCTAAAATATTGCTTTCGAAAAGTAGTTCACGCAACCAGTTGCAAATCACCAGGTAAGTACTGAGTGGCACCTATAAATCCATCCTGCAACACTTAAAAGAATAAATTAGAGGGTGTTTTCACATGTCCAAAAGATTAATCTGAGGATAACAGAATACCTAAAACCTACTGTTTTCAGCAGGAGCCTGTCTTAGTCTAGATAAGGGGTAGTCAAACTGCGGCCCTCCAGATGTCCGTGGACTACAATCCCAGGAGCCCCTGCCAGCGAATGCTAGCAGGAGCTCCTGGGAATTGTAGTCCACGGACATCTGGAGGGCCGCAGTTTGACTACCCCTGGTCTAGATGTTAAGAATTGTGGACCCAGAGGCAAGGGGAAGGGGAGGAGGAGGAGGACGGAAGTATGACACCAACCAGTTTGAGAAAAATTCAGCCACTGCTTTATTGAATACAACAAAAGAAATGGCACAGCATGGGGATGGATCAGGCAACCCGCCTGCCCCAACCCTCCCTGCACATACACTTGCCGCCAAGCATGCACAGCATCTCTGGGAAAAGGTGCTGGAAGCTGAGGCTCCCAGACCATGTAAGGGACCAAGGGGGGAGGCTGCCAATGAATGCAGCTGCCTCCAGGCCTTGAAGCACTGTTACTGATCCCTTGCTTAGCTATGCCGCTGCAGCTTCATTAAGGAAAAAGAAGAGTTGTTTTTTTACCCCACTTTTCACTGCCCACAGGACTTTCAAAGCGGCTTCCTTTCCTCTCCCCACGACAGACACCCTGTGGGGTGGGTGAGGCTGAGAGAGCCCTGATATTCCTGCTCGGTCAGAACAGCTTGATCAGTGCCGTGGCGAGCCCAAGGTCTCCCAGCTGGCTGCATGTGGATGTGAATCAAACTTGGCTGGCCAGATTAGAAATCACCACTCTTAACCACTACACCATAATGGCTCTTGATCATTAGTTGGTCATAAATTTCGTTTTGCTCCAGCTTCAAAATTTGAACCAAACTAAGCATGACACCAGGACTAGTGATACATTTTTTCTTCTCTGGGCTGTATCATTTGGTACAGTGTCACTGATACCATAAGATGGATCTTTCTGCCCACAATCCATGTCCATGATATTGACAAAGAATGGAAGCTCAGAAGACAGGTAAACCACCCTGGGACTAATCTCCATGAAACTTCTAGGTCAGCTTTAAGTGACCATGTAAAAGAATTTTTTGTGTATAAATGGACAGCAGCCATCCAGGAAATAGCACATAATGCTTAATTTATAATACTATTGTAAACATATTGGGATTCCTTGCACAGTGAATAATGGTTATTTTTTTAATTTCAAAGGAGAACTTACAAAATTATGTTGGTATCCCAAGTTGTGTGAAAAGTCAGGTCTTGAACAAAAAGAAAATTCCAATACATAATATCCAGTTGCTCCACAAAGATGATTCCAACCTCTCCTCTCAATAATAACAAATGAAAAGTATGTTGTCAGAAGTAACAATTTCCAGAATTCCACTCCTAGTTTATTTCCAGACCGTTTCTTCACGGAGGGGTAAAACATGCATGGCCTCCTGCTTACAAACGCGGGATGGTAAACCTCGTGTTTGCAGCTCTCCATACAGGAGACCCCTCCAGCATTTTTCCTCATGACTTTTTGCCTCCTGATGAGGCTGCAAGGGAAAGCAAAATGAACTTCTCCCCTTGCTCCTTGGCATGTCAATCACAGCAAGCCACCAATTACAACACAGCAGTTCTCTCATGGACTGAAACTTTCTTTCCCCCCAAACCCCCAAATTATTTTTTTTAAGGCACATACATGTTGCTATGCAGTAATGCCACAACATAGATGCATTTTAATACAAAAGTAACAGTTCTGCATTGCTATGGAGAAATGCCAGAATGACACAGAATTCTCCCCCCTTTTGGGGGAGGGATTTGTGGTGTTTGGGACTTTATTTATGTCTGGGTGGATTTGTGAGAGGTTGAACATGGTATCTGAAGCTCAAAAAGTGCTTCTGTGTTTAACTTTATTTCATTTAACTTTAAAATAAGCAACATGCACGCCTGGATGATCAGGAGAAAGCTGCTTCAACCTACCTACTCCTTTCCCTGTTCATTCCCCACCTCCAGAAAAGAGAAATGGGGCTGTGGTTTGCCTTCCTGAGTTGTGAGAAGGCTGGACATGGTAACTGGAACCCAAAAGTCATTTTTTGTAAACGGTTGGCTTAAAAACAAAGCACTCAGACTCCTGGATGATCAGGAGAAGGCTGCTTGATCACACATGCCCCCCCCCCCTTCCCAGATCATTCCCTACCTCCAGAAAACAGAAATGGAACTGCGTTTTGCCTGCCTGATCCCAAAAAGACTGTGGACACTTTGCTGAAGATTTTATTTTACCTTTGACAATGTAGTTTTGTGGTGGCAGTGCAACATGGACCACACCATTTAAAAAAAAGTATTGAGAGCAGGAAGTGGAGAGGAGAGGGTGCAAGGGCAGGTCAATGTTACAAAGACTATCGCACCTTTCCCCCTTCATACGGGCTTTCCCCTGGTTGCTCACTAGTTGCTCACCAATGGGATGCAAGATAACAAGTTGCAAATCCACTTTTTGCTATTTCTCTCATCCCAAGGCAAATCTGGGCAAAACGCAAGCCAGCCCCTGAACAGCCTCAGGATGCAGGTGACGTCATGTGGTGGGGGCTTTAAAACCTGCCAGCAACCAGAGGCTGTCCAGGGGCAGATTCTTCATGTGGAAACAGTCCAAGTATTTCACTAATATTTAGCACCATCATCAACTTATTAACACATTATTCAAAAGGCAATATTTAAAATGATCAGATTTAGTCAATCTAATATGGAGGTTGAAGTCAACCATTTTCACATAGGCATTGATTGCTTCTAAAGAAATGAAGATGCTAGCGTCCAAGAAGTACAGATTTGTCTGCCGCTATAAAGAAGAGGCATATCTAATTAATTATTGGAAAGGGGCCTGCTCCAAAATAAACAGAGAAAATTGTTTCATAAATCAATTTTAGAGCAACCCTTTAAACAAAAGAATCCACCATACATTGAGGCAATTATTTGCCTTCTGCAATGAAGGATGAGGAGACTTAGTATTCAAAGGAAAGTGAGAAGAGGGTTGTTCATTGTTTTCAACATTCAATGTGACAATCCATTATTGGAAAAGTTATAAACTTTGAGATTAAACTATTGTTCTTGGCAATTTCAGAGTTATACCAATGCATACCCATCAACTTTGAACTTACTTTGACTGGTGAAGGTCACAATCAGTCTACTTTGCAACTGCTGCTTCAGCTATAAGTTCCTCCTTCTGCAGATCTATACCCCAACCTAATAGGTATGAAACGGTGTCCTGCCTTTTCCTTCTGGAGACTTTTATAGAATGCACTACCTGAATGGGGGGCATACAGGGCGTTCTTTCTTGGCGTTCTGGGAGCATCAGCTGGGTCATCACGTGAAACTAGGTGGACCACTGACGTGATCCAGCATGGCTGTTCTTATATTCTGTTGAATGCGTGACTTCCAGGACCTCTCTGGTTCTTCCACGTCTATTCTATCCTTTCAATTACACAAATTTCAATGAGACATAGAAGTTAGCCAGCAATGTTTCTAACTTGGACTGGCTTAATAAAGTTTTTTACCAAGGATTATCCATTCATTTAACTTGCAATGTTAATCTTTTTGCTTTTGCTGATTACTGAAGGGTATACCAACAAAGAAATTCCTCTTTCGGGTATCATCCTGACTCTTTCATTCACTTCTGATCTACTAAAGTTACCATCAGGTACCCTTTTCACATGATGAATATTCCTCCTGAATACAGGTGCTCATGGTGGAGCATTTGAATTTTCCCATGACCTGAACAACTGTTACTTCTTTTCCATAAGGAAGTCCTCTGCTCCATCTGCCTGACAATTACTACTAGGTCTATGGTTTCATTTGGCATACCAGAATCCAAGATTAGGTGACAAGATTATATTCTACCATCACAGCATTTGCTAAAGTTCAAATAATGGCTTGTTGTTCCCACACAGTTCCTAAGAGTCTTCCTTTTAGGAGTATGAGCAGGTCTCTGCTTTTAAAGCTTATGGTCTGGGGGTGAGGGAAGGAGGATGTAGGCAAGAACCCATTATATGAACAAAATTCCATTCATAGTGCTGTGGTTCAGACACTTTGGAGACATTGTAGATCTCAAGGTATCATTAGGCAAACAATTTATTGAGAACGGGGAAATCTTTGAACTTTTTTTTAAGTTTGTAGTGAGAATCTAGATTTCTCTCGTTATAGGAGAAGCACAATCCACAATCACTGAGCCTTTACAAACAATAAAATGGCATAAGAAAAACATCTGTATCTTTAAAGCATATCTGACATTCATTTTAAATGGCATGAGACGTCTTTCGATTCAGGTGGCTTGGCTGGTTATTCAGTCATGAATCAGTAAGTCAGAAAGCCATCTGATCCGGCTCAGCCATTACTCTAAAAGACCGAAACGCTATCTGCATTGGTATCATTGTTTTCCTCCTGTAAATTTATCCTTCCACCGCTACAACGTACTTCGGAAAAACCGAATAAGCCTGGCACAGCGAAGAGCGCATGAAACCGCTGCGCATTGAGGCTGGAGACCACACATTGTAATGCACGTCCTCAGCTCTCTGCAGGACTCTGCGGACTGCAAATCTGTCAGGGCACATTTAGCAGTGAAACGGTGTACCTTTGAGCTCTCGGCTGCGCGGAACTATCTACAACATGATGCAATGCGATGTATCATTGTGTGTCAAATTATCCTGGCTACTCCAGCCCCCCTTCCCCCCCATTTATCTCCTGATATATAATCCTACAGCAAGGAGTGAGATCAGCAGTATGCCACACATTTATATTTTCAACGGCTGCAATTCTTGGCACACCTAAGTGCTTGAAGAGAAAACATTTCTCTCATATTACCCCAAAACAAGGGCACGCAATATATTTCCTATGAAGCACAAGCAATCAATTTCAGTCCTGTTACAGCCCATGCACTCCCCCTGCGATTCTAATGGGGAGGAGGTGGAGGCTGTCCAGAGAACAGAAAGACTGAGTGTCTGTCTAGACAGGTTTATCCCATCCTCAGAGTGGTGTTACCCACTGGCCTACAAAAATGTCCTGCTCTTGAACAGAGGTTTATGTGTGGAAATGGGCAGCTGAAGATTTTCAAGATTTTCATGTGACTCAAAAGCATCTTAGGTGATGATGTTATCCATTCAGTCGAATCAGACTCTGGGCGATCCTATGGCTCAGCTGTCACCACGATTTTCGATCTCGCACTGCTTCTTTTAATTGTATAATGTTCTGCCCGGTGTCCATTTTGATCGTACATAGATAACTAGCATCTCATTAGGGACCGGATTTCTGTTTTCCAAGCAGCTGGCAAACTTCCCTTACACCGAATGCCCTACTCTTTAGAGCAGGGGTAGTCAAACTGCGGCCCTCCAGATGTCCATGGACTACAATTCCCATGAGCCCCTGCCAGCGAATGCTGGCAGGGGTTCATGGGAATTGTAGTCCATGGACATCTGGAGGGCCGCAGTTTGACTACCCCTGCTTTAGAGCAACTTGCTGTGAGGTGAAGCCATTTATTTATTTAGTGTCACTGGAGATACTGCCCATGAAAACCCAAGATTGTCACGAGGATAAGAAGGCTTTGAGAAAGCCAAGCAGAAATTGAACCACCACTCTTAGCATTAACAGAAATCACAGTAAAGACACTTATCATAAGATGAATAGTAAGAACACACAAAAGGACCAGGCATCCTGTACTGGTCATCTTGTGCTGTCTGATTATTGCCTTCTATATTTTAATCTGCCTTGAGTCTCAGTGGGGAAGATGGGCTATAAATGAAGTAAATAAATAACTAAACTAAAAACAGAAGTCCAGCTCACAGGAGCATCATTACACCTGTATTTGTGTGTGTGTGTTAATATTAAGATCCATGCTGCTAATTCTAGTTATAATTATTTTCCCTCCATGAATCACAGCGTAGAGAGACAACATGCAGGACTTGTAGCGGCAAGCCCTGGATGCAAATCCCCACTTAATAATGGTGCTGGCTGGGCGGCCTTTGAGAAGCCACTCTCTCATTCTGACCTGCCTCGCAGATTTACAGCAAGGACAAAATGGGACAGCCCCCTACAAGCTGGCCCCAAGTTCTTTGGAGAAAGAGCGGGGCAAGAGAGAGATGTACGAACATACATAAACATCTGCTCTCTCAGCTTGCATTTCCTTGCATGGCTTAAAAATAATCCTTATCACAGCCATGCACTGTAATGAAACGGCTCTGCGTATTGATTAGTGGTCCTTGAACTGTGCATTTCATTTCACTGCACATTGGAGTTATGAATTCAGCTTCAGAACCAAAGTGAGTTCAAACTGGGTGTTTGGGCATTTCTGACGTAAAATCCAAACCTCATGTCGCTGAACTGAGCTGAACAACATAGAGAGGAAGTGAGGACTCAAAAACTGAAAAGTATCGTGTGATATACGGGCTTCCCAGAAGATATGAAATTAATACTTTCAGCCTTTGCATTGATTTAATTGATTCTTTGTCCCCCAGCACACTAAGCAACGGCAGCCTCCTGCAATGACAAAACAGAAGTTCTCACTATTTGAATAAACTCTGGCACTCCTCAGGCTCAGATGCCCTGCCTTTCCATTGTGCGTGGCTTGCAAATTCAACACTTCCATGGTAGGTCATAGTTTGTGGTGTCCTCTGAATTTACAAATGTGACTTGATCTCCACCCTCCACACTAGGATTTCAAACAATAGCTTGATCCTGGAAGTGGAGACAAGAGAATAAAAACACATGTAGCCACCAGCAATAGGAGGGTGGCAACAAATTCCCCAGGTTTCTCTTCCCCAGACTTCCCCAGCTATGGTTTATTCTTTCATAGGAGTGTAGACAGTGGAGTTCATAACTATACTATATTGACTGCCAAAAGATGTAGTAAAACCAAAGAAGGAACAGCAAAATCACACCAAAGGAAGCACGGTGGTTGTCTCAGGGATCATAGCCTTCCCTTATAAAGCGGAGCTCTTCCACCAGGTCTGTGGTTGGAAGTGTACATCGCTCCTTCTCCGTTCTCACCGTCGCTTCGGTAGTGGGGTGGGAATGGAATTATTTCCGTCATGTTGGGATTTTTTAAAAGTCTTTTAATGGGAATTTTAATGGAGTTAAGACTATTGTTACCCGCCACGAGCCTCTGAGGGAGTGGCGGGAAATAAATCGAATGATAAATAAATTCAAATGATAAATTGAATGATAATAATAATAATAACTGAATAAACTCTGGCACCACATCATCATCATCATCATCATCATCATCATCATCATCATCATCATCATCATCATTATTATTATTATTATTATTATTATTATTATTATTATTATGGCAATCTATGAGCATAAGTTAGTCCCAGCATACTTATCCTACTGATTTCAGTGGTGCTCAATAGTACATCAAGTGATTGTGAGAACACCAGGAGCCAGAATGGTGTAGTGGTTAGGGTGTTGGGCTAGGGACTCGGACACGTTAGAATCTGCAAGATGTGTAGTGTGCATGATTCAACAGCATATATGAAGAATATTGTATGGGGGGGTAATTGGAGTAATGTGTAGTTAGCATATTTAGGCCAAGAACTTCCTAGTATTTTCTAATAAACTCCTTCTGTGTCCTGATTGGCTAAATTGGAGACTCCTTTCCCAATTGCCGCATGAAGTCAGCGTTTCAAGTCTCAAGAAAGCTATTTATTCATAAGCAGCCGGTGCTTCAGTTCTTTGTATATTTACTTATTGATTGATTGATTAATATACCGCCACTCTTCGCAGGGACTTGCGGCGGTTCACAACAATAAGAACATTAAAACACAATAAAACCCATAAAACATCCTTTCCGACAATCTCTACCAACTGGACAGAGCCGGTTTTAAATCCCTCTATACCTACCTCACAGGGTTGCTGTGATGACAGAATAGAAAAGAGAATAATTTTAAACACCACTTTGGGTCCTTACTGGGGAGAGAAACTAAATAGAAACTGACCCTCAAGGCAATCAATCCAGACTCACCTATACTTTTTTAGGGTTGTGCCTTAGAGAAAAACAGCAACAATTTGTGTGGAGCATTCAAAGAATCTGGCTGTGCATGATGCTGACTGGCTATATCCATGGCATGCAAACAGGGAAATTCTTCCTTCCCATACCAGTCATGCACCTTAAAAAGCCACCAATGAACATGTACATATTCAAACATCCATATTGCACTTTTTTAAATTAAGAAAGGCAGACAATGCACCGGGCAAGACACACTGAGGAGAAACCTTGACAGTTCACCCAGTGTTCACTGTGTTTACACCTGTCCTTTCAGTTGTGAGGCCACCCAGAAGGAAGCTGAATCCATGCTATGGAAAGGTGAATTCTGGACTTACATTATGTCTGCCTTCATACCTAATGTTATGTCTGCGGGTTCTGCAGAGACAGACGCAGGTTTCTTCAAACAATCTACTCTTTATTAAACACCAACTCCAACTAGAAACACCAAATGACAACTATAGGAACACATGGAACTTATATGTATTTGAGCTGGCCCATCAAGGAGCCTGATTGGCCCTTAATGGAGCCATCAGATTTCTAATACAAGTCACTCATTGGTCCAATTTGGATCCTTCACTTGCATACTGTAGCTCTTGAGCAGACTGTCTGCTTACACAACTCCAGCATTTCCTGGGAGGGAGTGTAGCCTCAGGGTTGCAATCCACACCAGCTTGGGGCACCTGCAAACCCACTGTGGGAGACATTAACAAGGTGGGTCAAGATCTACTCTCCATGCCCCCCACATTACTGGAAGGACTCACATGGAAGTGGCGGTAGCTTGCCAATCACACTTTATTAAAGTGCTTTTCAGCCAGGGTTGTTAGGATTGATGCCCATTCCCTTTCCCTGGCCTCCTATTCATCCCTGCCTTCTAGGGGCCAGTTGTCCCACCTACATGCTCTGTTGTCCTCATGCCCAGTGCTGACCTACTCCACTCCACATCTACACAGCTTAGAGCCTACAGCTGCAAATTCAGCCTGGAGTCCTTCCCTTCCTCAAGCTTGCCAGCAACTTCAGCCTAGGGGCATACTCCCCCCCCCCCCCGACAGTGCAGCTCCTGCACTTAACTACCAGCCTCTCCTCAGCCAATGTCCTTCTGGGCAGACCCAGGCTGTTGGACTAGCTGGCCCTTGGTGCCCTCCACTGCCTCTTAAAAGGCCCCCGCCTCTTATTTGCCCCTGTGTGCAGGGTCCTTGTCCATCACTCACCCTCCATATCATCACTCCTTTATGCCCGCGTCACCTTATCCATGGACTTGAAAATGTCCTAGTTCATATTGTCAGTTTCCCCTTAAACAAAACTGGATTCTAGGATAAGTTATATTATATTCTTCCTTAGAGGGGGAAGTGTTTGTTACAAGAGTGAGTCAACGTTATTGGATTAACAAATAATTTGTGACTGAACATCGGATCAGACTGATGGGATGTGCTGGTTGAAAATTTATGTAAAACTATAAATCTCACTAAAATAGATGGTTGGAGAGGATTGGTAAGGCACCAACTTTACTTTGCCCTTGCTTGTTTACAGCCCCTTCTGTGAACTAATATCTTTGAAATGGTGACTCTGCTTGATCCATTTAAAAGTCTATCCCCATTTCAAAAGCTCCAGCAGGGAGCAATCAAAATCTGTACAGATCAGGTGAAATGAATTTGGAAAGACTGAAAATACTTTTTTATTCTGCTGTGTTACTTTTTTTCCCTGGAGGATCACTGCAGAGAGGTGAATCATCATCGTCCGCACTGTACTTACTGCCTCGAGGATATTTTCACACCCCTCCAAGTCACCCCTGCTACCTTTGTCTCCTGATATCAGAGTCTGTGTTCTTCCTTTGGCCATTCTGACATTAAAAGGTGTAGTAGAAGTGGAGGAAGGGTAGAAGTGAAAATCAGCTACGTGGGAGGTACAAGCTTTGCCCACCATAATTAAGAATATTGATTAGGTAATGAGAAATGAGAATGACATAGAAAGCTTAATTACGATACAGTGCAAAACCAAAGCGAAAAATCAAAAAAGGGACATCTGAATAACACGTTTCTGACAAAATGGCCAAGCCATTGAGAGAGGTTCCAGAAGGCTGAAATAAAATATTCCTTTTAAACTAATGAAACAGTGGGTGTCTTAAGGGCGGTGAAGCTGCAAAGTTCCATCATAATGCAACTGCAAAAAAAAAAAATCTTCCAATTTTCTCAAGCCTGAAAAATGGTTTCCTACCTTTTCAGCCAATCTAGCCAACTGGACCTATGCCATGGTAACTTCAAGATTAGACTGTCATAATGCTTCTACATGGGTCTGCCCTTGAAGGAGATTGCTGCAGCTCAATTATAATTGGGAGCTAGATGGAGCATGCAGATTACATCTGTTTTGCTGGCTGCCTTCCAGCTATCAGGTCCAATTCAAGGTAGTGAATATTGTGTAAGAAGTCCTGCATGGCCTTGGACTCTTGTATCTGCAGGAATGCTGCTCCTCTTGTGTTCCACCACAACAGTTCAGGGCCTTTTGCAGATACCATTTCATAAACAGATATGGTCATGCACTTTCTCTCTTGTGACTCCCGCCTTATGGAATAGCCTCCCTGAAGACGTAGGCAGTAGGGCTGGACATGAATTGGAAAATTCTGGTTTATTTTGAAGTCCAAGGTTCAGGGTGTTCCCAAACTGAACCTCTGAACATAAATGACCCAGAAGCTCCCCAATGAACTGGCCAGATTCAGGCCAGTTCATTTTACTCTCCCCCCCACACACACACTAAGAAGTGGGGTTAAGCACAACAGACCGCTGAAATGGCATGCAGCCATTTTGGCCTCACGGCAGGCAAACATGTGTGTTCTACTGTGAGGCCAAATCACTCCCAGCCATTTTAGGGATCCATTTTGCTCCCTGCTGCTTGTAAATGTGAGGGAGCGAAATCAATTCCTGAAATGGCTGGGAGCCATTTAAAACCTCCATTCTGCTTCCCCCTCCAAATGGAAAGATGCAAGGTTGAGATTTTAAATGGCTCCAATCCATTTAAAAACTGGACTCTAGGTTAAGTTATATTATATTCTTCCTTAGAGAGGGATTTGGAGGGAGTGAAATCATATAGAGAGAGTGAAATCAATCCTTAAAATGGCTGGCGGGCTTTTAAAACCTTTTTGCTCCCCCCCCCCATGGATAAAAGTGACACAAAGGTTTTTAATAGCTCCCAGCTATTGAAAACCTCTGTTTCATTTCCCTCCATTTGGAAAACCCTGAACCCAGCCATGTAAAAGATCTGGAAAACGTTTAGATGAGGTCCCCCCTTGACACCTGGGTTGGGGGACACAAACCAGACAAATTCTTCGCCATGTTAATGTTGTGAACCGGTTCTTGCCCATCCCTAGTCAGAAGAGTTCCCACACTCTTGTCATTATGCACATTATGTAAAATGGAGTTATTCAGGAGAGCTTTTATGTACAGGTAATAGTGCTATTCTAAAACAAAATAGTTCAGGAATGGATTGTGCCATGATGTACAGAACATGTTCTCAGTTAGCTACATGTATTACCCTGTTGTTGTTTCATTGTTTTCTACTGATTTAATGCCAAGTTTCGTTACATCCTCGTTATATCCCATACTCTTGGTATAAGGGTTAAGACTGTGGATTGAGTTTGATGCCCCACTCCTCCACAGGCAGCCAGCTGGGTGCCCTGGGGCTAGTCACCGTCCTCAGAACTCTCTGAGCCCCACCTATCTCACAGGGTGTCTGTTGGTGAGGATAAGAAGGGAAGGCAATTGTAAACCACTTTGAGATTCTTTAGGGCCGTAAAGCAGGGTGCAAAAACAAGCTATTCTCTTTCTGTATCATGCCTACTATACTATGCTCATTTAGATTTTGTTAATCCTCGTCCAAGTATATTGCTCATTCTATGTCTCTTCATTTTGATTCTGCTGAGATGCCTGTGCTTATTAGATGTCTCTTCTTACGGACTGTTATTGATGGACAGCGGGCCATCTGCTTTAAGTCCCACTGATCTAAGTGGTTCACTTCTGAGTCAACATGCATAGAGTTTATGTGTTTGCTGGAGATCTAGAGTAGCAAGGAGGATAGTGTTTGGATTTGGGAGGTCAGAGGGCTACAGGAAGGATACCAGTTATGATCACCTTTCATCTGTAGGACAGCCATAATATCCAAGCCTTTAAAGACATGGTTAGTGGGCTGTGCATAGCAATGGCTCCTGAAATACATAGTTGTTTCCCTGAAGCTGATTCCAGATTGTACGTAGGGGTACAGTATAGACCCAGTAGGCTTGCCAGCAGCTTCATCAGTCAAGATACGTGTGTTTGGGCCTGCCTACACCTTGTATTTTTAGGTTCTTTTTCAAACTCTCACATAACAGCAGGAAAACCACAGGATAGAAGCTGTAGCATATGGCAGACATGTGTCCTCTCCTGATCTCCAGCACCCCTTTGCAAATGAGATCTTGCATAACAGGGAATTTTGTTTTCCCCATGGCCTACTATTTAAATGAAGAACCACATTTAAACTACTCCTGAGGAAGAACCAATTTAAGAAGAGTCATTCAGGAATTCGCTGCAAATGAATTGTTGTCTCTCCAAAGACTTTTTTCCTTCATGCAGTGGCATCGAGCTTGGTTTTTGACATTAAAACTGAATAATGAGGGATTCACAAGCCTGTTCACAAGGAGCCAGTCTAAACTTGACCATCATGGAGGGGAAAGAAAGCAGGTGCACCTCTTATGCACTTTCAGTTGGTGAGCCGGAGTGAAATCACTAATACAAGTCCGAAGTTCCCTTCCCAAACTGTTGTTATTTGCATGCTTCTTTGGAAGAAGTCATAAAGACAGGTGGTTTGTTTACTGGAGTGAAATGAAATCTTACTTTAGAGACAGAACTTAAATAAGACTTATTCCATGCAACTGGGCAGGTGTCAAGGCCAAAAGGGATTGTGCATGCAAGGAAGGGTCACTGTCCTCCCCTTACTTTTCTCTTTATTTTGAATTGAACTGGACAAGATGTTTTTTTGGATCTCCTAGTTGGCTTTGAAAACTGCAGTGCCACTTGGAGAAAGGAAAGTTATGTTATCCCTTTCTCTTGGCACAGTGTTGCCTCAGAGAGCCAGCTTGGTGTAGTGGTTTAAGAGCAATCACCTCTCATCTGGTGAGCCAGGTTTGATTCCCCACCCTTCTTCCACATGCAGCCAGCTGGGTGATCTTGGGCCAGTTGCAGTTTTGTTAGAGCTCTCTCATCCCCACTTACCTCCCAGGGTGTTTTTGTGGGAAGAGGAAGGGAAGGTGATTGTAAATTGCTTTGAGACTCCTTTGGGTGGTGAAAAGTGGGGGTATAAAAACCAACTCTGTAAATTGCCTGCAATATTAGCCTATATATGAAAGGGCAGGTGCAAGAGACATCTGATGAAGTGAGCTCTGATTCATGAAAGCACATGTTGAAAGAAATGTGGCAATTCTTTAAGGAGCCAATAGACTTCTGCTTTATTTAGCTGCAACAGATTAACACAGCTACCCCTCTACAAGAGAGAACCCTGCCCACTGTGCAGTTTAGCTTTACAAACAGCAAAATCCTAGATCCATGGCCAGCTCTAAGAAAACCCTGAGGTTTCCAGCACCATCTTGATTCAAATAACCAGGAGTCAGAGAAACTGTGGGCAGATTAATTGTCACATCAGTGGTGCACAACCTGATTAAAGAGTAGTTCAAGGTTTATTTAGGAACATGCTTGATAAAAAAAACGGGAGAGGCAAAGAGAGGTCCCTAATGAAATCTCTAGCTGAGAGTGAAGGCAAGGCCGAGTGTGATGCTTCTGAGAAGAAGGGAGAAATTGCCCTAAGAGTAGCAATATGGAGACAGACAAGGAAGGACAGTTACCAGGAGAGAAGGCGCTGACCTCACGTCCTATCTAATTGTCTTCTTGCTGCCCCCTGCAGAGTTGTCTAATCTTCTTCTCTGACATTGCCTTTTCTAACAGAAACAACAGCTGGCTTTCTTATAATGTAGGGAAGGAGGCTTTTTATTTTTAAGGGAGTCATTTGACTGACCTTTCTTGTCTCCTTAATGTCACACAAGTCAGTGAACTGAAGAATAAAGTTCAGCTAAATCCAAATCTGCGCAGTGAGAGCCCTGTGCACACACTTCCTTCAATTTGGCTTTTCTTCCTGCTGAGCATGACGAACAGCTACAGAGCTTTCTGAAGTTTCTTGCTGCAAAACATTCTGCTCAGATGTGCCTCCAAATTCAAATGAGCCATGCTTAAAAAATAAAAAAAACCCCTCCAGATTGTGCTTTCTCCCTCCTTGCAACTATCAAATAATTGTGTTGTGTTTGACTTTGAGGCAACAGAACGGTATCCAGCCAGAGAAGGCTCATGTCCCTTCTTTCTGACTCCTACCCTAGACAAGAAAGGGAACCCCTTTGAAGATCTCCTTAAATTGTCGTTTAGTTTCTCCATATGGCATTCAGGGTAACTATGCCAATGTGCATGTGCTTCATCTCCATTAAACAACAAGCCTATCTCCAAAGAAATATTGGTCAGGTAATTCTCTCTTCTTTATTGCATTCAGTATTGGTTGTAAGCCGCTGTGAGCTAGCCGGTCTAGGAGTGGCAGCATAGAAATTTAACCAATAAATAAATAATATAGAGATAGTAAATGATAGAGATTTATGCACCTTCTCTGGAGAGGCAGCATACATATGGTCCTCACATACATTAAAAGCTCTGTATGTTCTTAAACAAGAGAGCTTACAAGATGCTTCCATCTTGTGTGCTTGTTGTTTGATGCCACTTGTGTTTTTAATTGTAAGCCACCTTGAGCAGGATTCTGGGAAGACTGCATGGAAATATAGTCTAAATAAACAAATAAATAAGAGAAGTTCAGATGCTCCATCCTGACCAGGAGTGGTATGAAGACAGGGAAACAAGGATGCTGGAAATAACTCTTTTATGGGGCTTCTGTAAAGGAGAGCGGGTGGAAGAGAAAAAAGGCAGCATTAAGTAAAGCAATACAAATATACCGTAAGATGTTAACCAATGCCCACTGAGTCTTGAAAATAATTGCGGCTAGTGATTAGGACCCCAGATTTGCCTTACTGTTACTGCAGATCAGGCAGGGCTCGTACCTTCATAAGACTGAAGAAATGGCTGCCCAGAAAAACAGTATCACATATGCAGTTTGTTAAGGGCAAGGACTGTGAAGTTAAAATGACAACCCTCCGTTACTTCTGTTCTCGTTGATTGTTGTGTCCTGAAATGTTTATTCCATTTCACAGCTCCACTCTCTCAAGGCTGCCGTCTGAGTATGTCTTCATCGTCAGCAGAAGAGCACAAAGAAACACTCTTCAGTGCTGGAAACAAGACTCGCCTTTCTCCTGGTCCAGGTCATGGGGGTGTCAGTTCAATTTTAACTGATCTATAACACTCTGCAGTTGGAGAAATCGCCAATTTGCATACTTCTGAAAAAAAAGAAATTCACTCTCCTCCTGTTCCCTTGACCCTTGCTGTAGCTCAAGTACTTCATTTTAATGGTACATGGATCAAAAGTAACAAATATTATTTAGTATAGCAATTGCTTCCTTTTTTTGCTGACAGCAGTTTCAAGCAGCCCTCTCCCTTGCTGTTCTTTAATATTCAAACAGTGACTAACTGGGGGAAGATTCACTTTCTTCCCAGTCTATGCTGTTAAGCTCTGGAGTAAACAAAACCAAATGAGGAAGATTAAGGCCCTCCAATTATGTCCTGTTTGAGAGCTTCCTGAGACATCTGGTTGAGCCATTTCTGCAGGACACAGTTCCAACCCCCACATTTTTCCCTCACTGCCCACTGGGAAGAGGGCAGGCTACAGGGGGGGGCAAGGCAGGGTTTTTCCTATCCTCGCGTGGCAAATGGCAACCCTAAATGGGAGGGGGACCACAAGCAAGGCTCCAAGTCCAATGATATAGACAGTTGTTTCTGAATGGGTGCTCTCTGTGAATAAAATAGTTGAAACCTACATCAACAAGGCAGAGGAAACCTAGGGCTGGCTCTTTATTTGGGGGAGAAATGCTTCGGGGACACAAAAGTAGCACCAGGAAATACACTGATGATTGCTGTGGTACCCATAGACACCACATTGATGATCACTGTCCTATAGCGAGAGTAGAACAAAATGTATGAGTATTAATCAGACCAGAAAAATGAAATACAAAATCTATTGGTTGCATTGGCCTCTCATCCAGTTGTTATCATAAGGCTGATTTATTTTTGTTCAATCTTCCATCTTATTCTGTTCCCCTAGGTTGTTTAAACTAGGTCCTAATCGCTTCATCCTTACAGTGCTCCTTCTTAGGCATACTGTCCAGAGGTATTTTGATACTTGTCCATGTGTACTTTCAGACCCCTTCTCTCCACCAAAAAAACCTTGATCGATCTTAGAAACAAGACTCTGTTTTTTCACATTGTGGGCATGTGAGTTCAGTTTCAACTATTATATAACAATAGTTGAAGTTGAAGAAATAACCAACTATTATTTTGTAATTTGTAATTTCCTCTACCCTTTTTAGCCGAAAACCGGAATCAACAAGCACTAGGGTGATTCTTCTCAAGCAGTTCATTGGGAGCCTGTCCCATTTCTGTAGTCATTGGCCTTCTCTTGTCCAAAGACCTCTTGAACAACAGGAACATCATGTTCTAGTCATATGTAGATGTGCATGTGTGTTAACTGCCATCAAGTTTCTGTTTAGGGCAGCCTTATGAACGAATGACCTCCAAAATGTGCTATCATTAAAAGCCTTGCACAAGACTTGCAACAGGAAAGCCATGGTTTCCTTTTTTGAGTCAATCCCTCTTGTGTTGGATCTTCCTCTTTTCTTGCTGCCTTCAACCTTTCAACCTTTTTCCTAGCATCATTATCTTTAGGGATGGGCATGAACCAAACCATGTGGTTTGTAAACTGTCGCTTGTGATGGGTCTAGTTTGTGGTGGTTCATGAACAGAACAGAATGCAGGTGTTTAAAGGGACTCTGAGTCTCTTTAAACAACTTTCTGTTCCCAAGAAAGCCACAAAACAGTTGAGCAGTGATGAGATGCTCCTAACCACTCAGCTATCTCAGGCTGTCTTTAGCAGTTCCTTGAAATTTTAAAAAGACTTCCCCATATAGCCCAAAAAACAGCTGAGTGATGGGGAGGCACTCCTAGCCCCTCAGCTGTGTTTTGGACTGTCTTCTGCAGTTTCTTTCAAGAGAATCAGCTTGGTGTAGTGGTTAAGAATGGCAGCCACTAATCTGGCGAGCCGGGTTTGATTCCTCACTCGTCCATACACAACAAGCTGGGTGACCTTAGGCTCGTCACAGCAGTGATAGAGCTGTTCTGACTGAGCAGTAATATCAGGTCTCTCTCAGTTTCACCTACCTCACAGGGTGTCTGTTGTGGTTAGAGGAAAGAGAAGGTGATTGTAAGCTGGTTTGAGATTCCTGGTAGAGAAAAGCAGCATATAAAAACCAACTTTTCATCTTCAAAGAGACTGTACAAGACAGCCTGAAACAGCTGAGAGGCTGGGGGTGCATCCCTACTGCTCAGGTATTTGGTGTTTTTCTGTAAATCCTATTTAAAGATACTGTGGTCCCTTTCAGTCAGATTTTCAGGGCCACGAACCACAAACTGGTTCAGTTCATGAATGGACCTCCCAGTTCAGTTCATGGTTCATGCAGAAATAGGAGAACGATAAACTACATTTTTCCAGTTTGTGTCCACCCAGTGAGTCTCGCTTTCTTATGATGTGACCAAAGTACAATTCCTTCAGTTTGGTCATTTTTGTTTCTAGGGCGAGTTTAAGCATGTTGTGATCTAGAACCCACTGATGTGTCTTTTGGGTGATTCTTAGTATCCATAAAACTCTTCTCTAACACTACATTAAAAAAATCAGCTTTCTTCATGGTCTAATATTTCTACCTATACATAGTAGTGGGCATTACTATGATACGGCATTCTTCCTTGGTGATATCCCTGGTTGCAGTTTATAGTTCTGGTTTCCAGTCACTTTAATTTAGTAATACAAATCTGTTCTTTACATGGTCTTCAAACCCTTCAGGAATGTTGTTTATCTTAACACCGCCCGTGGCGCCATGGGCGCCACGGACTAAATAAAACTGTAAGGCGTTCTGAGGCGGGTTGTGTCCGGGATGAGGAAGGGTCCGGATTGGACGCTTCCTCCGAACAGACAATCGGAGGAACCAATCGGCAGGCGCTAAGCGCCTGCCAATTGGTCCCTCCAATTCCCAGCCCCGCGCAACTGCGAGCCGCGCACAGCGCGGCTGGCAGTTGCTCCTTTGCGCCGCTGCCGAGGCCTACCTGCCGCCGCCGCCATCGGAGAAGAAGAGAGCCGAGGCGAGACGGAACCGCCACCCCATGGAGCCCCCAGAGCCGCGGCTCGCCTTCCCCAGGGCCTGGGGAGCTTTTTTCCGGATCGGGGGGGAAGGAAAAAAGCTCCCCAGGCTCCAGGGAAGGCGATCCGCAGCTCACAGAGCCGCGGATCGCCTTCCCCGGGGCCTGGGGAGCTTTTTTCCGGATCGGGGGGGGGGAAGCTCCCCAGGCCCCTAGCGCCCGCTGAATTTTAGTTTCAGTGGGATCTACCACTAGTATTTTTATACTTTCAGGGGTGGAAATAACCATAAAGAAAATAGAAAGAGATAAAGAACACTATACACATTATTATTATATAATATATGAATGGATATACATTTGAATTTTTCTCATTTTCCTCTTTATCAAATACTTAACATAATTCTCTTCATCTTATCGTCAAATCTTATTAATTTTACTGTTTTACTGTTTAATAAAAACTTCCTGGTGTGTTACCACTATAGTGATAGTTTCAGTATTGCTACTTATTCCATTATAGATCAAAGTATTTTCAAAAATCCAAAATGGATATTAAAACAGAGAAATTATTGTATCATTTAGAACAATGATTTAGCACATATCAGATATTGAGGAATTATGGAATAAAAACTATACATTGTAATATAAGTTTTCAACCTGAATTATATTTTAAGCTTGTTTTTCATTTCATATTTAGCTTCTACATTCATAATAAATTCCATATTTCCACAAACATTGAAGCTGATTTATTTTTCAAATATAATGCTAATTTCACCATTACAGCATATTCAGCTATTTTATCATTCCAATTTTCTAAGCTTAGGCCAACAACATTTCCCCATTTCTATTTGCAGTCACTATATATTTGAATATCTCTTCCAAGACTATTGATACAACAAAATATGAGTCCAATAGCAAGACCAACAAAGATTTATTTAAAGATTTATTTCATGTGCGGGCATACTTCCTCAGACAAAATGGAACAAAGATCGTGAGAGTACAGATATATAGAAAAGGTAAATCAGTGACAGATTAGTAAACTGTGTCATAGTATCCAAATTATGCCATATTATGCCATATGATAATTCTTTGCTAAAACAGCTAATCAGTCCTATTGAGTTCAGTTGTATTTCACAAAAACATTGGATAAATAAAACTGTCCATGTTAGTAATTAATAGTAGACACTTTCCCAGTTGTGAAAAGAAATAATTAAAAGAGACTAGTTGCTTGCCCCATCCGTCTCCACCCAAGCATGGAAGCATCCCCGCAAGTGACAAACTGTACTGGCTAGTTATCTTGTCCTGAGACAAGAGAGTTAGATTCGAAATTACATTACATACTACTAAAATCACATTACAGTCACATTGTCCCAAATAAAATGAAATAAAACAAAGAGGGAAATTGAATTTTAATATATTTTATACTTTTCCATATATTTCTGTAAAAAAAATACTTTTTTGCATTTGCACCAAAAGTTCCATTTGTTTCTTGAAATTTCCTGCATTTTCCATTACAATATTTATCCATTTTCTATATGTCCTTAGAAATGTTGTTTAGATTGCATTTTGCACTATGATATTTTTGTTTTTCTTCATCTAATTCTAATTAACACTGCATAGTCTGTTCCACAATCAGATCCTGGCTTGCATTAGCAGATAGAATTGCCTTTGATTATGTAATTGATATGATGTTAGTATTGGTTACCTGATGATATCTGCACATACAGTGATTAATTTAGTTGCCGGAAACCTGCATTCTCAATGAACAACTTGCTACATTAAACATAATAAAGCTAAAGTTGACAACACACTCGCCACTGAGAGAGAGAGAGAGAGAGAGAGAGAGAGAGAGCACTCAACCAACAAAGGCCAAATTGCACTTTGCCAATGAGGGCCAATTGGCTCAAATTACATGCAGATAACTCACTCCCTACCTGATTGCCCCCCGGAAATATTCCTCCAATAGTAGATGGCCCCCAGCCAGGAAAGCCCTGCCCTGATATCTTAGCCCCAATCAGGAGGGAGCCCTCAGCCAAGAAGGGCTAATAAGAAATCAGCTTTCCACCTCCAACTTCTTGCTAGTTTCAGAGGAGCCAACCCCAGAGTGTGACATGCTGCCAGTAAGTTGCCCTGACCTCTTTCAGTTCAGAGGAAATGAGTGTGGGAGCGATCTGCCTTCTAGCACAGCCTCTGCATGCCTTGTGGTCAGGGTGGGAGGCCCAGAAATGGCCCCCTGACAGTCCTCCAGAACCCAGGGCAGCCAGAAAAAGCTTCTGCCCTGGAAATGTTTACTCATGAGTAGAATCATAGAATCATAGAGTTGGAAGGGGCCATACAGGCCATCTAGTCCAACCCCCTGCTCAACACAGGATCAGCCCTAAGCATCCTAAAGCATCCAAGAAAAGTGTGTATCCAACCTTTGCTTGAAGATTTCCAGTGAGGGGGCGCTCACCACCTCCTTAGGCAGCCTATTCCACTGCTGAACTACTCTGACTGTGAAAAACTTTTTCCTGATATGTGAGATTTGCAATTTGCAATCTGAAAAGGGAGAAATACTTTGGGGGTAACCAGCATAGGGATTGCAGCAAGGAAAATAATGCTGATGGTGGTGGGATTGGGAAGATGTAGACTTTCCCTTTCCATATGGATACCAAGACCATCACAACAAAGCAAATTTGAGACCAATTCCATGGCAGATGGGGAAATTAGATAAGGCACAAAAGCACCATGGAGACAAAAGGAGGTGGGAGACTACTTTCCCAGTAGCACTTTCCCAAAAGAAGAACAGTTGGTTTTTATACCCTGCTTTTCACTGCCCAAAGGAGCCACAGAGTGGCTTATAACATCCTTCTTCCCTCTCCACACAACAGGCCTACTTGTGAGGTAGGTGAGGCTGAGAGAGTTCTGAAATAAACTGCTATGTGAGACAATTTATAAGAGGACTAGGACTAGTTAAAGGTCATCTAGATAGCCCATGGTCACACAGCATGTAGAGGAGCAGAGAATTAAATCCAGCACACCACGTTAGAAGCCACTGTTCTTAACCACTACATCAAGCTGTACAAATGGCCATTGCCTTAAAGAGATGTGCCGAAAGCACAGGCAGAAGAAGCTGTTGCAGGAGGGTGGTATAAGTCTTTTATGATTTGCTCATTGACTGTTATGGGATCCTTTTCCTTTAAATGTGGACCTTCTGGGCAGCGGCTTCTCAGAGAAATCCAAGGAGGGAGATACTCAGGTATTTCCTACATGGAGAGGTGATTGTGTTGTTAATAAGGTTTGCAATTTGAGAAGGGAGGGATGCTTTTGTCTTCTCTGTGTGTGTGCCATTGTGTGCCCACTTGTGTGTGTAGAGGGGAGTCCTCCCCATCCCTATCCCAAGCAGGAAGTGGTCTTTGTAGTCTGGAGAGGAGTTATAATTTCAGGGAATCCCCAAGCACAGTGTCATAGAGACCTCCTAACCCAAGAAGCCCATTCCTCCAGGGGAACTGATCTCTGCACTATGGAGAGGAGCTTTCATTCTGGGGATTTTCTAGGTCCCACCTGGAGGCTGGCACCCCTGACCAGTGGCAGGGATGGTAGCCTCCAGCTGTGACCTGGAGATCCCACTTCTTGGGTTTCTGGAAGCCTGAAGAATATTTCAGGGGTTTTTCAATGGTAAAAAAATTGAGAAAGGCTGGTATAGAGGCAGCAATTGAGAAACCCACTGTAAATTCTTTGACAACCAATGTTTTTATGTTTGATTGTAACATACAACTGTTTTTTTATTTACTTTTATATTGAGCTGAACTGAAAAACATATAGACTGAAGGGTTTTCAGTTCTTTGAGCAAATGTTGCTATCAAGTAAATATTTTCATTAAAGGAAGAAACTGACAAGTTTATAAATTATTTGATGTTTATTGTTATTAGCAATTACTGTCACACAGCATTTATCTTTGTTTCCCACTTGGAGCCTGGCATCCCTGCCCCTCCATGGGATCCAAAGCCAGAGAGTCCCCCCTCCCAAGTAGTCCTTTTCTGATCTCTGTTGCCTGGAGATGATCTGCAATTCTAGCAAATCACCAGGTCCCAACTGAGATTGGCACCTTGCAACCTCTCTGGGGCACAGTGCCACAGAGTTCCCTCATCCCGAGCAAGCCCTTTCATTGCAGATGTTAAAATGCTCCGTTCCTCATTTTTTAATTTTGAGCTAACCTTACTTCTCATGCTTCGTGTTTCTATTATACACGTCCAACAGCTTTCGGCTTTCCTTTTGCATCCATTCACATCAACTCAACTTCCTTTCAGCTTTCATCCAGTTGCATCATTAAGAATAGCACTACTCATCCTTATCCATTGCTATTCCCCAGTAGCTGATTGAGTGTTATCTGATCTGGGAGGTCCTGTTTTCCAGCACTATATCTTTTTTTCATTTTAGATGGTCTCATTGTAGGGTTTTTCAAGGGATGAGATGATCAGAAGCAGTTTACCATTGCCTTCTTCTGCACAGTACTAACCAGTGTTAGCTGAAGTGTCACTGCCATTGTCTATGATAGATTCATCCTAGATACCTGTCGGGAAATAGCTGTCAATTAGACCTTGGCAAACATCTGGATCAATTCCTTTTAAACTTGCCTTCTTGTATCAGTCTAATCCTAAGAAATGTGCTGCGGCCTTGCTGCAGACAGTCCTTTTCTTTATATTAAGCTCTGGTACTCTTCCGTATTTGTCTGTACAATCTACAAGACTACCATCAAGCCAGGATGAGGCAGAAAAGGAACTGATCAATCCACGCTTGCTTTTACAAAGAGGCAGTTCCAAACCACCAATTTGGCGCTCTTTTGATGGGACCTTGTTTTAATGTGGGCTTTCTATGTAACCTCCCTTGGCTTTCTGTTTGTTTGTTTCAGCTTTAAATGCAAATGCATCTGCCTAACAGATATATAATTCATGGATCAGATGAAGTGAACTTTGATTTAAGAAGCTTATTGCTGGAATAAAACAGTTGTCATTGGTGTGGGAACTATCCTGTGGGATTCCACAGTGTGTGGTTCTATCCCCCCATGCTTTTTAATCTCTAAGTAATGCCCTTAATCATTCATGGTTTGGGTGG
Source organism: Paroedura picta (assembly GCF_049243985.1). Lineage (NCBI taxonomy): Eukaryota > Metazoa > Chordata > Lepidosauria > Squamata > Gekkonidae > Paroedura > Paroedura picta. The sequence continues at coordinate 158,490,510 of NC_135369.1, forward strand.
TTGTTGTAATAAATATGCTGATGGTGCTCAGCTCTATATATCCTTATGCTTCTGGTGATATGGTAGAGGCCCAGAGGTAGAGATCAATAATCAACGCATTAAGATTTTTAGAAGCTTGGAACCACCCGAAAGATCTGGAGCAGAGCATACGATCCATGACCCCTCCCAGCCAGCCCAGACTTTTCCCGGAGCTGTCAGGAGACTGCCACACCCACTGGGAGGGAGCAATGAGGCAAGGCTTACCAGAAAGCTGCTGAAGCCTCTACCAATCCACGTGGTGCCCCGACAGCCCAGGGGAGCCACCTGCAGCCACCCACACATAACCCAAGGCAGAACAAGTGCTGCTGCTGGGGCTTGGCTGCAGCAAGCCAACTCCAACCCACCCAGTGCTGTTTCTGATGCAAGACAGCCTTCCCAAGAAGGATGGGAATGGGGGAGTTGGTTGCATGGTCCTACCACACTGTCCCGCAACACAAGGAAGTGAGCCAGCTGGAACACCCAGGGATGCCCTTTCAGCCCTCAAGTCCAGCCAGCCTAGCAGTTCATGCAGACAGAGTGCGCCTGGATCCATTAGCAAGCTGAGTAGCATGCAGTGGCTGAGCATCTGAGGAAAGGGGTGCGGTGGGAAGAAGGCTTGCTAAGACCTTGGAGGGTAAGAGGTGAAGGAGGGGATTTGAATGGTGAGGAAATAAAGGAAAGCAGGAAAGGAAGCTCAGGGTTGGGTGCAGGAATGAGGAGGAGATGGATGAGACAGAGCAGAAGAGAGCTGAGAACGGGAGAGAAACGAGAGAAGAGGGCTAGGAGAAAAGACAAAAGATGGATGGAGCGTGGAGGGGAGAGATGGAGGGAAGAGTGGAGCAGGGGCCCTTGAGATGCCCCAAGGAGATAGACTCTGAGGACAGCCCTTCCCTTCCTCTCATCTGGCATCAAACAGTAGGGGGAAGAACCCTCAGAGTGGGCAGAACAGAGGGGGCACATGGCACATACACATTGACATGACACGCTATGTGGTACATAAATTATATAATAGAATCCTTCTCATAGTAAGCGATACGCAGCAGCATAGACCACAGTCCCAGTTATTTATCAAAGTAAGTCTGTGAACCATTTTGTACAATACAACTCGGTTACCTGCACCAAAAAGCCCAGTTTTGCCTAGTTTGCAGAAGGCCACCCTGCTGGGCAGGCCATTCCACAGGTAGAAGCCACAATGGATGGCTGCCTGGGCACTGTGTTTAATGACCTGAAAGTGAGCAAATTGAAATTAAACCTGGAAACGACAGGGAAGGCGGAGGCCCTGAAGGACATTGTCCTCATTTTTGATGAGTTCAACTGACCTTTGCTAACTATGTCAGAATCCTTGGGAACCCCATGTATTTCTGGAGAAGGAAGTTAATGCAGCTGCAAAAAAGGCTTTCTACCAACTCAGCCTAGCCTGTAAGATGGTTCCTTTCCTTAACATGGCTGGTCTGGCTACCTGAATTCACACCACAGTAACACTAAGAACAGCCTGCTATAATACACTGTTTGTTGGTCTTCCCTCAAAATCAATGTGGGAACGCCAGCTGGTTCAGAGTGCTAAGGCTCAGCTATTAACAGGCAATAGACAGATAGATCTACGCCCCCCCCCCCCGGGATCTGGGATCTGAAGTGAACATCATCGGGACCTCCTTCTCCACCCGCTAGGAGTGGGGGGTTGGGTTTTGTAGATTTTCCGCCATGTTGGTAATGTTTTATGTCTTTTAATGGGGATTTTAAGACACTGTAACCTGCCACGAGCCATAAGGGAGTGGCAGGAAATAAATTTAATAATAATAATAATGATAATGATAATAATAATAATAATAACTCTCATTCAACTGATGCTTCATTGGTTGACCATCTATTGCCGGGTATTTGTTATTATATACAAAGTCCTTCAAGGCCTTGGCCCTTGTTATTTACAGGACTGCCTTATTCCATATGCTCCACCGTGACAATTTCACTCATGCTAGTAGTGGCTTCTGCAGTCAAATGGGCAAAATCAATAGCGGCCCGTACATGTGCTTTCTCCCTTGTGACTCCCACCTTGCAGAATGGCCTGCCCAAGACAGCTATGGAAACTGCCATTCCCTGGCCCTCTACAAACCATCCACAACTGAATTATTCAAGAGGGCTTTTCTGTGCAGGTAACAGAGTTGTACTGTACAAAATGGCTCACAAATGAGTAAATGATTGTGACTGTGGCCTGTACTGCTATGGACAGCTTATTGTAAGGAGGATTCCGTTATGTAATTTCTGTACCACTGAATGTGTCATGCGAATACTTCCACGATGCTTCAGTTCTTTCCGGTGGTTCCAGACTTCTAAAATACTTAATGCACTGGTTATGGAATGTCCCGTTTTGTGGATTGTACTGACTCACTATGAGTAATTTGCCTTGAGTCCCTGTGAGGAAGACGGACTATCAATAGCATAACTAAATAAATAACAGTGCCACTGTGCTCCTGTTTTAATATCAATACTTGCTTTTTCTGCCTGTGGAGCTAAAAGCTGCTTGGCCAGAAGAAATCTAGATCTGGGAAATGGTGTGGGAAGAAAAGGCTCCATATCAATTGCGTAAGTGACACTTTCCCCATAAACTGGCATCCTAAAATAGCTTTTGAAGGTTTTTTTTAATGCAGAGATTTCTGGTGATTGATGAGGCCATTGCAATTAATTCGTCTAGAAAAGGGTAGCTATGCCAGAGCCAAGCATGACTTCTTGTGTGCCAACCAGTCCATTTTGCTAGCTCTTTTGCATATTCATGGCTCCAGGTCCTTTTTCATGGAATTACGCAGTTGACTTGTGATGTCATGCATTTGGCTAGTCTTAAGATGCCACTGAGTTTTGTTTTTGGTTTTGTTTGTTTCTGTTTGCAACAACCCAGGGTCCTTTGGAATTTACAGATATTGCCAAAATGCCATAATTTGCATTTATTCTTAAAGTTTTGCCTTTGCTTTTACGAAACGACAATCCCCCCTGCCAGCAGTCACTTCCCACTCTAGATTTACCATCATCACAAATTCTGAGACGCTAACTATAGACAACTTCCCAGTGCTCAACGGATGAAAATGGGAACCTGCAAATCCTTACAATGAACGAAGTTGCATATATTAGAAATCAAGCATTCTTTCAAAATCAAAGTTCATTTGCCCTTGAGACAACTGCCAGTGAATCTGTATGTGATCAACAACAGCAGAAATTTAAAGTAAAGTTCTGCATCTGCATCACAGCTCAAGACATTGCAACAAAGATATATCAGCAATCAAAAAAATCAGGTGGAAGGAAAATGGCAACTATCTTGTGCACATATCAAAAAAAGAGATGTCCTCCCTCCCTCAACTGGGAAAAGAGTGCCAAAGCACGCAGAATGTGCACTTTTGATGTTCCTACTCATAATGTTTAAAAACAAGCTATCCTAAGGATTCAAGGAATGGACAAGTCAACAATCAAATGGCAAAAACTGACTATTCACATCATATCATAAACAGGGCACAGGTTCACCTTGGAGTAACCTTGCAATTAAGCTCTACTGGAAGCAGTTATGCACTTGAGAACTGGGAAGAAATACAATGGCAAATGCAAAGCCCAGGAGCCCTTGGTTGACTAACAGTGTGTTTTAACTGCTTCGAAGAGAAGCCTAGGAAAGCCTATGCATCTTGTTATAATGACTTCTTTAAAAATACAGGTTTGGAGGGAGAATGCACAGCATGGTGGGGAAGATCTCTCAGTATTATCGCTGCCCCCTAAAGGGATGAAACAGAAAATAAAAGGAGATTCTGAAATGCGTGTTTAATTATTTCAGGCCAAAATTCTACTGGGGGGAAATGCATCTCAAAATAATAACTGAATAACTGGAGAAGTAAATATAGGAATTAATATGCTGTCTGCCTCTCCTGTAAGGAAAGTATGATGGAACTAGAGACATCTTTCAGAGTTTTTAGTAAAGGACTTGAGGAAACAGGCAATATTCTGTCAAATATTAATGCTCCTGCTCCAGTCAGAAGAGTAATAAAGCTCAATTGTCAATATATATTTTGAAGGCCTTCAACTAGGAATGTACACCAAAGGGGGATATTTTTCAAAACTGAATTTTGGGCAGGGCCTAAATACTTCTACTCAGGGGTTTTGAGTTCCTTGAGAAATGGGTTTTGATATTTGGGTTCAGTTTTTAGGGGGATTCCAGAATTATTTGGGTTCTATTATTCCTTATGAAATGCCAGCAGAACCATCTTGAGTAAATCATGCTTTAGGAAGCCAAAACAACCAAAGTCCAAGTAGAGAATTTCAGCAAGCCAGTTTAAGGGAGGGACATTGTTGCAAGCCCAACAAACCCAAAGTCAAATCAGATAATCCCAACAGAACCAAGTGCCAATGTGGTAAGACTAATGGAACCAACAGCACTCCTACTCCCTCCAACCCCTGTAAAGAAGAAACACAACTGCAATGCAATCCAAATGAGCTTTATTTTAGGTGTTTTTCAGGGATCTGCTTGTGGTTATTTTAAATTGAGAAACTTGTCTACTTTCCCAACATCTCTTGTTAGGAAATTAGGGGGGGTGTTGTTTATGGGAGCATCAAGAACCCCATTTTTGACACTGGATTAATTTATTTTCAGCACAGACATATTCCCCCTAATATATGACCTCTTTGCCCATAACAGCTTCCTCCCTCCCTTGCCCAAAACACTTATAAAATTGAAGCAGATCAAGTCTGGAATCCTTAAAATGCCAGCCCAGGCATTTTTGTTAGTAACTAAGCAGAAAACTGGAGAAAAGCTGGAGCAGAACAGTCTTTAATCAACAATCAAAATGGATACTCACTAAACTACCTCCAGGAAAGAGGGCAGTGGAGTGCAAATGAGTCTTCTAAGAGAAGTTAGAGATTCTATGGAAGAAGATGAATCTTATGGACTCTGCAAACTAGATCCTTGAGAAGGAGTGTTGGAATATGCAAGATCTATTGTGCATAAAGAAAGAAAGAGGATTAGAACCTCTTGCAGGGGCAGTAAAGGGGACAGCTAGCTAGCGTAGTAAGGTTAGGTACCTCCCCCTAATTAAATTATTCCCTTCCTGTTTCTTGATTGGTTTGTTGAGGTTTTCCTGGTTCTCTTCCTCTCTCCCAGCTAAATTAGCTTTCCGATAAAGTTTGTTTTATTCTTTAATAAACCGATTTAATACATTGTGACCCGGAAAGGTGGGCTAAAAAAAAAAAAAAGACGATGTTGATGATGATGCTCGTGCTCAGCTTTGCTGTATGTTTAAACTCAGCCGACAGAATGATCACTTATAAAAACAGGATGTGATTCCCAAAAGAGGGGATATTTCATCCGGAAAACTTCTTCAGGACAAATTTAGGTTGCCCTTCTTGTGAAGAGAGTTCAAGGTTTGCTGCTCTTTTGGTTCTGTTTTGGAATCAGTGGGTGCTTCTTTCAATGTAGTTCATATATTTCCAGTGCAATTCATGTATTGTACCCGATACTTCAGGAAATCTTTAATGGAGTTCCAAAGGAATCTTCCATTTGAGGTTCTATCCAGAGTGACTATTTTATGATGATAAATATTGGAGTGCTCCATTCTGAACATCTACTTTAGGCCTTAAAAATAAATATTTCATGCATTCCTGTGCAGACGCTTTGCGGGGAGAAGGAGCAATGAGAATCAACTAATTATGTCCACTCTTTTCTCCCCAGTGTGAGCCCAAAGCGGTTAAAAACATTTTCCCCTCCGCCATTTCACCCTCACAATAATCATGTGACATGACTTAGCTTGCAACAGAGTGAATGGCTCAAGGGCAAATCAGGGCTTCCATAGTAGAGTGGGGGTTTGAGCTTCAGTCTCCCTGAGCCTACACTAAACAATATAAGAGGCAGTTTGTAACAGCGTTTTTGGGTTGCCAATAGGCCTAAAGAAGAACACCCAGTCCCTTTAACAGAGGCTTAATGTGTATCCTGCTTAATGTGTATGAACAGCTGAAAATTTTCATGGCATGTCATCACAAAAATAACATCCTATTAAGCATCTTTTAAGGAAACAGAACTTTTTTCCTCTCTAGGTAGCTTGAAATCCTACATTCAGCAGACTGTGGACCCATAGCCCAGTCCAAGAGAAATGTACGGTGAATTCTAAAAGATAACCTAAAGGCTGGTTTCTTCTTTCACCGACATCCATTTACTGGGGCTCCTATTTGGGTCAGCAAAGATTTCCAAGAAAGACAAGGTTTATATTCTGCTTTTGAAATACTGAGGTTTGGCCAATATGTTTGGAATACAAAGCAATAGTCTGGTACTCATGCTACCAGTGGTTGCGATACAAGTACTCATGGTAACCACTGGTCTTCTGTCCACAATCTGTTTAACAGTGGTATATCTCATTTTTCTATTTCTGCTAAACTCTGTTGTCTTATGGAGTTGTTGGGCGATGGTTTTATGATGTAACCGAAATCCTTTCATTCTTCATTTCAGTTCAATATCAAAGTAAACCAAAAATCAAAAACAGTTGCATGTTTACAATGAACATGGGTCGGCAAAGAAGTTAAAGAGGGTTTCTCAATTACTGCCTTTATGTCAGCTTTTCTAAACTTTTTTTACCATTTAGAATATCCTGAAATATTCTTCAGGCTTCAAGAAACCCCAGAAGTGGTATCTCCAGGTCCCAGCTGGAGGCTAGCATCCCTGGAGGAAATGGCTACTTAGGTGGGGAGGTCTCTGTTGTACTGTGCCCCAAGGAGGATCAGGGATGCCAGCCTCCATATGGGATTTGGGGATACCCTAGAATGACAGCTCCTCTTTAGACTGCAATGATCACTTTCCCTGGAGGAAAGAGCTGCCTTGGACAGGGATGGGGAGCTACGTAGTACTCCTCTCTACAGAGAGAGAGAGAGAGAGAAAGTGAAAAAAAGATAACACAGAAGACAAAAACATTCCTGCCTTCTCAAATTGCAAACCTTATTGATCATACAATCACCACTCCATGTAGGCCTGGAGAAACCATTGGCCAGGAGGTCCAAATTTAAAGGAAAATAATCCCATAGCAGTAAATGAGCAAGTAAAAAAAGACTTACACCATCCTCCTGCAACAGCTTCTTCTGCCTGTGCTCTAGCTACATCTCTTTAAGGCAATGGCAATTAGAAAAGCTTGGTGTAGTGGTTAAGAGCAGCTGCTTCTAATGTGGGGAGCTGGATTTGATTCCCTGTTCCTTCACGTGCTGGGTGAACTTGGGCCAGCTGGGTAGCCTTGGGCTAGCCCAGTCCTGTTAGAAACTGTTCTCGCAGAGCAGTTTATTTCAGAGCTCTCTCACCCTCGCCTAACTCACAAGTAGGTCTGTTGTGGGGAGAGGAAGGGAAGGCTATTATAAGCCACCCTGAAACTCCTTGGGACAGTGAAAAGCAGGGTATAAAAACCAAATCTTTTTCTACTGGAAAGGTGCTACTGGGTAACAGTGTCTCCTCTCTCCATATGTCCCCATGGCCTCATGGTGCTTCTTTGCCCCGTCTATGGTTTGTCTCCATCTTCCATGCCATTGGTCTCAAATTTGCTATGTTGTGATGGACTTGAAAATATTGCAACAAGACCAAGGTGGTATCCATATAGGAAGGGAAATTCTACATCTTCCCATTCCCTCCCACATCAGAATTATTTTCCCTGCTGCAATTGCCTGTGATGTTTACCTCCAAAGCATTCCTTCTTTTTCAGATTGCAAATTGCAAACCACACATGACTTATTCATGAATAAACTTTCCCAGGGCTGAGGCTTTTCCTGGCCAACCTGGGTCCCAGAGGGCCAGCAGGATGCCCCAGCCCCCCTCCCCTCTAGGCTGTGCCAATGGTGGCTTGTTCCTACTCACCCCCTCCCCTGCCATGTTCTCCAAGTATAAAGTGGCCAGGAAGCCAGCACTACTTACTGGCAGCAGGGCATGCTCTGAGGCTGGCTCTTCTTCCACCCAGCAAACTTCTGAAACTGGAAAGAGAGCAGATTCCTCATTAGCCTTTCCTGGCTGAAAACTACTAGGGCAGGCCATTCCTCGCTGAGAAGCATGACTTACTAATTAGTAAACATTTCTAGAGTTGAGGCTTTTCCTGGTTGCCCTGGGTCCCAGGGGGCTGGCAGGGGGGCATTTCTGGGCCTCATGCAACCCCCCTCCCTCTCAAGAAGGCACACAGAGGTTGCACCCCCATGTATTCTGAGTTGAAAAAGGCCAGGGGAAATTATTGGCAGTGGAGCATGCTCTGAGGCTGCTATCTCTTCCACCCAGCAAACTTCTGAAACTAGCAGGAAGTTGGACATGGATAGCTGATCCTTATTAGCCCTTCCTGGCCAAGAGCTCCTTCCTAATATGGGCTAAACTACAAGGGCAGGCCATTCCTGGCTGAAGTCCTTCTATTGAGGGAGTATTAACGGGGGGGGGGCAATCAGATGGGGAGTGAGTTGCCTGCATGCGGTGTGAGCTGATTGGCCTTCATTGGCAGTGTGCAAATTGAACTGATTACCTCTCTTTGGCAGAATGCTCTCTCTGTATTGGCTGCACACCCCCGGGGGAGGGGGCAAGCAGGTAGAGAGTGAGTTGTCAACTTGAGGTTTATTATGCTTATGAATTCATGCATTATATGAATGTATAAAAGTTTATGAGGAAGCATTTTTGCTCTTTGGGGTATCTCATGAGCTCCAGGAGGATTACTGAGCAGAGAAGAAAAAGAAAAATTAGTCAGAAACATCCACGTACATATATGTATGTCCCAAATAAATATATGTTTGTTTTTAAACTATGACTGTAAATTCAAAAGACTTTGAAACAAACAAGGAGGCTGAGTGTGTGTGCGGGGGGAGGGGGGACCCAAAGCCAGCCAGGCGTCAGTGGGATTCATTCAGATAGCAAGCACTAAATCTCGATTGATCCTGTGATCACTACAAATTATCGGTAAGTCCTGCTTTAAACCAGGCCTCTATAAACAGAAGTTGACAGCATTTGTAACTGAAAGAAAAGTGGAGAATCATTATTTTATTTTATTTTATTTATATGCTGCCCTCCCTTGTGGCTCAGGGAGGTTAACAGTGAAACTTTCATAATGTAGTACATAATGTTTCGATTTGAATACATAACATTTTCTTAACAGTAAGAACAAATAACACCATGTGTTATAGGATATTATAGAGTTAGAAGGGGCCATACAAGCCACCTATTCCAAAAGGTAAGGATAGGTCGTTCTGCAGCAGTACTAGGGACCACTCTGCCCTCCCAGCCAGGCAGTCCCCATGTCCATTGTTCTATTCATTCAGAAATAAGGTCATTTACTTGTGTTTCCTTGGAATCAGCACAGATAAAAATGAGGATTCGGGGATGGGAGACAAATTTTTCTACTTGATAGGCATGCTCTAAATGACATGCCCAGAAGAACCAGAGCCCATGACAAAAGGAATGGTAATGTATTTTTAACGTGATTTATCAGTGGCATATATCCCCTTAATTGCTTGCTTAGGTGCCTCCTCAGAACTAGAATAGATTACCCTCCTGCTGCCTCTTTTCTAGCTGACAGGAGGGTATATGTGTGGGGATGAAGCAGAAAGCAGGACCTCTGCCAGTATATTTGTAAATATAAATATTACAAAGATGCTATAAAAGTCTCCAGTACTTTATTCTCTGAAGGAAGATAAGAAGGAATCTGTGGGACTTTTCATCACTTGGAATAATGAGGTGCCTATAGAGGGTTGGTCTATAGCTGCATAGGTCCCATTCCTATGTCCACTTCACAGGCCAGTGACAAAATTAGAAAGTGAGAGGTTTCCACTTCATACTGTCATGTGATGTCACTTGTGGTACAAAACTGGAAGTGATGTCATTGTGTTGGTGCAGTGCTCTTGGATACATCCCCAATTCTATCATAGAGTTTGGGGAGAATCCTAGAGCTTCACCTCAATGTGATGACATCACTGCTGACTGTGTTGTGACATTATACACCACCCCCAAATTGTCCCAACTTCAAATTTCTCCTGTTGGCATGCCAGCTGTAGCTGTCGTACTAGTGGGCTGGTGATGTGTTCATCATCAGAAAGTAACTTTTGAAGTAAAATTCAAGCATCTTATTAAGTTTTACTCTGTGGCAGAGGTGTTACCTTGACAATGCCAAAGGCTCCAAGTATTTGGCACATTTATGCTGAGTTATTGGACATCATCTGAATAATGAGGCATAACTACTCCATAACCCACATGGTCAGAGACTGAGCCCTTGGGGAATAAGGTCTATAACTATATCACCTTGACCTGAATGTTTAATTCCTTAAGGCTGCCAGTGTAGAACTGAACATTTGCACACAATGCTTGGTAAAATGCAGTTTCCGGACTCAGAACACAGACTGATCAGAGGTGAATATATACTGGGCTTTTTATCTCCAGGGGCCCCGAATTAAAGAAAGTCATCTACACATGATTCGATTTCTATTTTGATATTTAGCACTTTAAATTTTCTTTCGGCAATATCTATGATTGATCTGCGGTGACCCTACTGTTCCCCTGCTATATCCAGGAGCAGATATAACTCACTAAATTTGAGAAAACCACTCCAAAAGTGTAGATCTCTGCGTTTTGCTGGATTAGCTTCCTCCCCGGCGCCTCCAATGCTGACTTAACAAAGCCATCTGTTGTTGATTGGTCAGGGCATCAGTTCAAAGACTGCCTGGTTCCCGATTGCCATCCCCTTGCAAGACTTATTTTTGCCCTCATTTTGGGATCTGTTGTAAAGTGACTGTGTTCCAAAAGCCCACAGTTCTATGAGCAGAGATTTGCCTCGTGTTTACTTTCCCCTCCTCATTCTGAGAGGCTGTTGCCTCCCCTTCCCTCACTTCGCCCCCTGCTCCTGAAAGAAAAGAAAGATTAACAGGCAGCCTTGTTCTCCACTTGCCCCTCCCCTGTCTTGGTCTGGCTATATCATCGGAAATCAAAAGGCAGGAAATAAAGCATTCTCCAACCTTGTGCTCCTTTAGTGTTGGCTGGAGCTTCAGCCCCCCCTCCCCCAATCAAGCAGGAAGGAGACCCAAAATTGGGACGATGCAAATGCAGAAAGGCGACTTGTTTAAAATCAGGAAAAAGGAAGGCTGTAGATATGGGTTCAAATGAACCAGAATTCAGCAAGGTTTACATTGGGGGGGGGGGGGAATGTGAGTGCAGAAAGGGCCCAGGACTTGGACAGCAGCCTTTTGAATATAGCCTTAATCAGTGGAAACAGAATGATTAAAAAAAATAAAAATAGAGAAATGTGTTTCAGTCCCATAATTTGCATCTAATAAAATTCTATTCTCTGGTGGCCTTGATGTGGAATTTTAATGTGCAGAGCAAACGTGGTCTGTTAAAGAAATTCCCAGAAGTTAGTGGGGAAATGTTCCTTCCTGTTCAAGAAATGGAACATCCCTAACTCCAGTAGTCCAAAATGAAGTCCAAGGAGGGTTGTTAAAAGGGGAAAGCACTGTGTTAAGCTGAAACATTATTCCTTACCAGTGCCCTTTTAACACTGTGCATCTTTCCCCCTTTTTCCACACAAACTATACATCTGAGAGAGAATATCTAGGAGTCATTAGTGATGTTGGCCACAGTAGTGATATATCTGAATGTGTTTCCCATTAGAGGTACACTTAAGGTATTAGATAATTTGGGCAAGAGAAACTAAGACATCCAAGGATTCAAAATATTTTGAACCGTGGCAGTAAAATTCTTGGAGATTATCAGAATCTTTGCCTAGATATGTCAAATACACTGGACTCTACATAATTGTAGGACACATCCTTCTCATGCCTTTTATTTTAACATTAACTGCAAAGAGCTGCATCAGATCCCAGCCTTAAATTTGTGTTTCTCCCCTCGCCCCCGGGGCAGTTCTGAATTCAACCCACATCATATTGGCCAGGACTCCTCCTGTACAACACAGCAAGCTGTTATTAAAACACTCACCTGGGAAATAACAGGGCCAATCCTAACCTGCCTTTATTAAATTTAAAGAGGTTTCCAATAAATATATTTTTTCTGTATGTCAGCAGATGGCACTCTTTATATTTACTATCTATACACGCGTATATGGAACAATCCTTTTTATTCAGAATGCCACCAAATATCACAGCATTAGGTCAGCCTTGAAGTCAGATTCTGAAACAATGTGAAGGCTATGTGGCTCCCAAGGCAGAAAGGAAGGCACGACAGGGGGCCTGTAAGGAAAAGTGGATTAGTCAGATGGAGGCTGGCAAAAAAGAATGCCATAGCCTCTCTCAATGTGACTGCAGGCCATGGACAGCCTGCTCACAAACCGAAGACCTTCAGTCTTACCCATCTCCACCGTGGTGAGCCTGAAAGGGGGAGGGGGGTTATAAAGTTTGTAAATACATCAAAATAGAGGCAGGGATGTATGGTTTTTAGAAGGTTGGATTTACACATGGGAAACCCAGACTGACATCTCTACCCAGGGAACTTCTTGTTGGGATATGCAAAACCCGCAGTAACTGAGCAGAATATAAAGTTTGCCCTGCAAGGAACATTGGAGGACATTCATATTTAGCCTAGATAGGATACAAACTTCTTCTGCTAAACCGATCAGGACACTAGAGGAGATAATTTGAAAGTCATCTCCTCCTGTGTCCCGACGGGCCCAACAGGAGGCTTTCTGCTTTTTGAGCACACTTCCTCTCTGCTTGCTTCCAGAACAGCAGTTAATCAGAATTCATGCCACTAGATTAGGTAGGTCTCTTTCTATGCATAGTTGTTTCTCGTCATAAATAAAACTGTTTTATCCTCTGAGCAGCCTGATCAGCTCTCCCTGCATATTCAGACTCTGCCAACCCTTCTGTGTTATGCAACTGCCTTGTATACACACAACTTCCAAACATAGCAGTTTCTGTCATCTGGTAAGGAGATAGAGCAATAGGCAACGGGCTGTAAACCAGGGCTTTCAAATGCTTTGCAGAGAAGAAGTGACTCTTGGGAAATGGGGGTGGGGAGGTGGCACATAAGACTAAGGTGACCAGATTGTCCCACTTTTGGAGGGATATCTGGGGGCACCTGGCAAATTGTACTTATGTTGAAATTAAAATATATATATATATAATATATATATTACAATACTATTTTTGCATTCTATACGTTCTATGAAACTTTTTGTTGCTCCATATAGACCAAATTTTTAATCAAGAACCCCCCCCCCCCCGGTCCATGGTGTCCTGCTTTACAAATGTTAAAATCTGGTCAACCTTAAAGGGTGTAATACTTCAATCCTAACTAGAGGATTAAGCCCATTGGCTTCAGTGGACATAGAAGGGCGAAACTCTGATTAGGACTGCACTGTCAGTGGCTTTAAGCAAGACGGCAATCATGTTGATGGAGAACTGAGAAGGTCATGGGAGATGAGCATGCATGATGTTGCTGGGGTTTCAAGCACATTTGTAGGCCTTAGGGTGATTCTGGATACAGTTTTGCAGCTTAGCACATGGGAGCCCTAACAGGGATATCGTTAATCAATAGGCCATTTGCTTCACTTCCTGAATACAGGCAGGAACCAAAGCCTCCTTTTGAATTCTTCATTCAACCACTTGCACAAACCCAGAAAATGCTTCCCCCCCCCCCCCCAGTCTTCCTAACATGAGCCTTGTTGGATTTGTGAGTATGGGAAATGAAACATTTAACATAGAAAAACCAGTGGTTTCAAAAACAGTGATAGCTCCTGCTTACTTGACTATTTAATTTAAATATTCTTGTTGGGCATGCATTTGTTGATACAAGGCAATACCATCATTAGAACTACCGTATTTCATACATACTTTATACATTTATTTTATTTATTCCACTTATATACTGCCTTCCCAGTATATATGAAACTACTTCATACTGAGTCAGTGACCACTTGGTATATTGAGATCAGAATTGCCTGCTCTGACTGGCAGTGGCCCTCCAAGGTCTTAGATGGAGATCTTTCACCTTCCATACCTTTTACCTAGAGATGCTTTGGGGAGGGGGGCAAAATTTAGACTATTTAGACAATTGCATGTGAAGCAATTGGTTGCTACTAAGACCCTTACTCATTCAGAAAAAGGTCTATGAAATGCAAAGAAGGATGTTTTACTACCTGATTCATTCCACCACCACCCCTGGAACATCTTTGGTATGTATCATTCATACGACAAACAACCTGATTTCTACTTAGATTGTTGCTCAAGACAAACTATAGAGATGTTACAATTTGCCAGAGATGCTAAGAACTCACATGGTGGACAGTGAAGGAGGAGAGGGATAGTTCTTACAGAGCCATGTTGATTCCCTGTTCTGCAGACAGGCTATGCCAGGGGTAGTCAAACTGCAGCCCTCCAGATGTCCATGGACTACAATTCCCAGAAGCCCCTGCCAGCATTCGCTACGCAATGGGAATTGTGGTCCAGGGACATCTGGAGGGCCGCAGTTTGACTACCCCTGGGCTATGCAACCTGGAACTTTTCCAATGTACTTATAGTGAAGAAATGGAGGCTGGCCTAAAATGAGTTCACAGACAAGGTTCACAAACACAGAGGAACCTCAGTGGAGCATAATGTTATGGAGTCCATCCTCCAAAGCAGCCATTTTCTCCAGAGGAAACCAGTCTCTGTCCCCAAACTGAGAGAACCCACCTGGGGACTGACATCCCTATTAGCTACTACATTACCTCACCATTTAGCAGCCATATTTGCAATGTTAACATGTTTTGGTATCTAAATGGGGGGAGGGGGAATTACAATCTGAGGCCAGTTAGATTGATAAAGGCCTTGCCAGCCCTATGTTTCTTTCCCTGTTATAGCTGCTAAGTACAGCACTTTGAATATCACTAGGCCTCATCAGACAAAGAACAAGAGCGCCTCTGCGTTGTTTTCCCCCCCTTTACTTTTAAGAGGTACTATTCTTCTAAATGTGTTTTGGTGATCCTAAAAGTGAACGTACTGACAATTGCTGAACTGCTTTGCTTAGCTGTCACCACAGCAGACTGTAAAGTATTACAGTAAAATGGACAATTCGGTGTCTGACATCTGCCACACCGCTATTAACAGCCGTGCCAACAAAACGGTATTGCGGGATTAATTAATTTGGCCAGGTGCACACAGCAGAATACACACTCCACTCACATTTAAACATCTGTGCTTAGGTCCTGCAAGGGCCCTGCTACCTTAAGCGAGGAGACCCAAAGAGACATGTAGCTTTGAGTGCTGTGTGAAGCGGTGCTTCCTAGAGGAAACACACACAACAGTTGCTCAGGCAAGCCTAAAACAGTTTCAACATAAATTGAAAATATCTGCTAAAGAAAGGAATACCATGCGTGCTTAAAAGAACATTCCCGAAAAAAGATTTAGCCTTCAGATTCCACAAGGCCATGCCTCTGTATCAGGGGTAGTCAAACTGCGGCCCTCCAGATGTCCATGGACTACAGTTCCCATGAGCCCTTGCCATGGACATCTGGAGGTCTGCAGTTTTACTCCCCCTCCTCTGTATGAAGGGTGGGTTAGAAAGATGGAATTTCTTTATGAAATTCAGACTTGGGTTGATGCTGAGGGTGGTGACCGTTAATAATCTTACAGGGGCTGATTATGAATTGTTCAGAGTGTCCCTTGCTGACAGACAGATGATCAGGAGGAGGGAGGAGGACAAGGAGGCTGCTGGAGATGGTGGTGTGAGGCGAGGCATGAGTGGGGGCCGGGCCATGCCATAGACGGTGGCCCGCTAGCAGAGGCAAGGAGGAGGATGAAGGAAGTGCTGCCGAGCTGCCTGCCAGGCCCAGCGCATAGGCTGTCAGCAGCAGTGCCCAGGGAGCAGGCCCAAGCACCGTTTTATAAGCCGCGGAGGGTTGGGAGCTCACACAACCGTTCTGATTGCTGCCTCCGCCTCTGCCAGTATCAGTAGCAACACCAGCGTGCCAGCTCCCAACCCTCTGCTGCTGCTAAGTAGGCACAGGGGATATTCTAGAGCAGCAGCCCGCAACCTTTTCCCGGTTGTGGACGGCTAGGAGGGGTGGGGGGAGACGGCGGCCCAGGCAAACGCGCATATGCGTAACTGCCACGCAGTGGGGCGTAAATGCACATGTGTGACAGTTTTGTGCATAAACGCATGCACGGAGCTGTCATGCATGCGCATGCATGGCAGTTCTACGCATGCGCGAAACTGCTGTACACACACGTTTGCACCCGCTGAGGGTGCAAACACGCATACACGGCAGCTCCATGCATGCCCGTTTGTGCCCACCAGCATGCCGGCAGACATGCCTCCCTCATCCCCCCACCCTCCCACAGTAAGAAGCTCGCTGGGCTGCGATCTAATCGGCCGCTTCGGTGGCCAATTTGCTCACGGCCTGGCAAGCTTCTCGCTGCACGGGGGGGGGGAGAGGGAGGCGCGGCCCCCACAGCCCACAGCCGAGGCTTTCGCGGCCCGTCAGCAGGCCGTAGCCCGGGGGTTGATGACCCCCATTCTAGGGGGGAATTAACCTACTTGTCCTAGATAGAGTGACATTAGCTTTTTCAGAGCATGTTAAAAGCTTGGGGCGCTCACTGTTTGAAAAGCAGGTTGTCACAGTGGCCTTTTATCAGCTGCATCTGACTGGCCAACTCTCACATTACCTAGACTCAGCCAATCTGATCCACACTTCTGAAACATCATGGCTGGATTACTGCAACATGCTGTGCATGGGGCTGCCCTTGAGGATAACCTGGAAACTACAACAGATCCAGAATATGGCAGCCTAGCCATTGTCATGGGCTAGCCATCAGGAAAATGTGCTTCCCATTTTCCAAGAGCTACATCAGTGACCCGTCTGTTTCCAGATACAATTCAAGGTGCTGTTGATGACTGTTAAAGTCTTTCATGTTCTAGTATCCATATATCTGAAGAACCATCTCTTTCCATGTGTCCCTGTGTGCCAACTGCGGTCATCAGACAGCTGTCTGTTTTCTATCCCACCACTAGGGCGGGAATGGGTTCACTGAAGAGGTGAGGGGGGGGCGCCTCCTTCGAGATTTTCAGGAGGCACTGTAAGACAAATCCCACGTAAAAAGCAAACTCCATTCCACACAAATCAAAGCTGTGTAGATCTTTCCATTTTGCATCTTTCAAACCTTTCCAATAAGCAGCTTTACCTTACATGCAAGAGTTCTCCAGTCCTTTTCCTGAAAACTGGTCTGCAAAAAAAAAAATTATAATAATCTGAATTTTTGTTTCTTATGTTGGTCTATCCCAGCTGTCCCCAACCCCCGGTCCAGGGACCAGTACCAGTCCATGGATCAGTCGGTACCGGGCCGCAGCTCCTCCTCGTCCTCCTCCCTGGCTGCTGTCTCGGGGGCTGCCCTGCCACTCTGCTGCCGGCTCACCTTTGGTGCTCCCCAGCGGCCCCCTTGGCGTGATACTGCGCAGCTGCTGCTGATAGCGCCCCCCAGCGGGCAGTGGGAAATCAGGGGTTCTGGTGGGAAAGCAAGTGGAGCAGGGGCTCAGGCGGCAACATCCCTCAGCAAAAGACTACACCCCCCCCCCCCGGCCTCAGTAAAATTATCAAGTGTTGACCGGTCCACTGGGGACCACTGGTCTCTCCTACCCTACTTCAAGACTACCCTAATAAAGGAATTAATGGCTCATTTCCGGGGGGGGGGCGCGCGAATATTCCAGATGATGGCATGTTGCTGTGGAACTCAACCATTTTAGCAAATCTCTGGAAAGAAAGCTTGGTACTATTAATACACCGCTAAAAGCCTCTTCATGTTGGTAACTTGGAAAGCCACAGATACAATGTTTTGCACAGGGCCTTCATCAGTGAAAATGCTTGCTCAGATTCACAATAGCCAGCCCAGGAGGCATGCTAGCCAACTATTCCCATCTAAATTTGAAAGTGCAAAGACTTGGTGACAAAACCCATCACTTGCCTAGGATGCTGGGGGCCCACAGCTGAGACATTCATCCTGACCCAGTTCAGCCCTTACTGTAGTTTCATATCTGAATATGAAAGTACTGTGAGCCAAACCAGCTAGTAGTGGGTTTATTTTTACTGCTATTTGCCCCTGGCTGTGCTACAAATAATTCATTATTATGGTGGTGCCTGCCAGCTTAGTAACACCTGAATAGTATAATTCCCAGGAACTCGCACTTAAAGCACAAAGGTAACTCCTGTTTTTTACATACAAAACTCCAAATCACTATATTGTATCGAAATGGTCATTCTGTTTAATCTGAACTTGTTAAAACGATTCTTCAGCTTCCCGCCGCCTTCTTTTTCATGTTTTCTGTCACACAGCAGATTCCTTGCAATCCAGAGATGTTTAAAATGCAGTGTGCTCCAAGATACGATGCTCTAAAATGTTGCCAGAAGAGCCTCGATTGCATACATTCCACTTCTATCCCGCTATCGTCCTTTAAGCATTCCATAAAAACTCTCCAGCGATGATTCTAGTCAGGTTTCAAGGTAGTTGATTTTAATTTAAACCTTAGCAAAGAATTCTTTTGCAAAGGAAACAAGACCGTTGGCACTGTGTGTGTGTTTGTTGATCATGCTTGTAGGTTGACCTGTTTTTCAAGGGGTTGACAGAAAGGATGTGTAATAGCACACTTGTACCAATTTATACACATTTTATTTTAGAAATGTTTATGTTGTCTCTCCAGGGACCTGGCACAAGGCAGCTTGCTCATTCATTCATTCATTCATTCATTCATTCATTCATTCATTCATTCATTCATTCATTCAGTTCTACCACAGGGAGTTACTTCAAGTCTGTGAGGTTTTCCCTTGGACATAAAGGACATCTATCATTTTACAGTCTCAGGCAGGAAATCATTTTGATGCGGTATAAATAACAAAGTCTGCCTCACACTTTATTATTATTCTGAATCTTTATTTAAAAACACCAGGAAATTTAATGAAGTTGTTTCTTATGGTTAAACTCTCAGGAGTCCAGTGATAAAATCTCTGAGGTAAAATGATATGCCAGAGGGAAAGGGGCACCTTAATTCCCTATGCTGATTCAATAATCTTTTTATGCTATAAAGGACTAGGATGGGACAATTTGAAAACAATTTAAAACATGTTACCAGGATGATCAGCAAATAAAACATGCTACCAGGATGATCAGCAAGAAGGAAAAAAGGAGATTAATGTTTAAAAGTATCTAAAGACTCATGATTCCATAAGGGGTGGCATTCAAAAAGCACCATGGATCTATGCATAGGCATTTAAATGGAGAAGTATGAATTAAAAAAAAAATTAGCAGGCATCGGGGACCTTTAAAGCATGGAGAAAGGGGATTGGCTGCCTGGCTTGATTGACAGGTGGAAGAGAGTCATGTATAAAGTGCCCTTTCCAGCAGCAGTTGTGGAGGATGAGAAGTACGAAAAGGCAGCAGACTAGAGCGAGACAGCAAAAAGGTGAGGAGGGGCCGGGAGGAGTGATAATATTTAGTGCTACACCATTCAGCTGGCGTAACATTATTTTTACTGATGTGCAGAAATGCCTTGGAAATCCAGAATGAACCTGTTCATATCACAGAGAGCAAAGAGAATCAGGCCTTTGGTTCCACCAAAAGCAAACTCCTCCAATGAAGAAGAGTTGTTTTTATACCTCACTTTTGACTGCCTGAAGGAGTCTCAAAGCAGCTTACACGCACCTTCCCTTCCTCTCCCTGCAACAGACACCCTATGTGATAAGTGAGGCTGAGAGAGCTCTGACAGGACTGCTCTGTGAGAACGGCACTATTAGGCCTGTGAATTGGCCAAGGTCCCCTAGCTGGTTGCATGTGGAGGAGGAACGGGGAATCAAATCCTGCTCACCAGATTGGAAGCCACCACTTTTAACCACTACACTAAGATGGCTCTTACACCAATAACATGGCTCTTACAGAAAGCAAGCTGTTAAGGCTGCTTGATCTTTGCTGGTTATATTGCAATACTCCTTACTTCTTCCTCCTCGGACTAAGCATATATGCAGCCATAGCACTATAACCATGACTTTTTGTATATCTGAATGCAGGATTTCTCTGACCTCAGGGTAACCATGTAACATCACAGTGCCTGAGAATATGACCTGGGTAATCCCCGGTTCAGATCTCACTCATGATCTCAAGTAACTCCAGCTTCCCTTGCCCACTAAAATATGGGCATTAATATTGACCTAAATTGCATCCACAGACATTTTTGAGTGTTCAGAAAAAAGGCAAGCGGTGCAGGGTCAAGCATAGGGGCATTTGCACATCACTAACAGTGGCACAGGGCCAGCCTTACCATTAGGCAGATTGAAATGGCTTCCTTCAAGCAGCATATTCTCAGATACCATGAAAGGGCAGCCAATTGTCAATTATTTGCTTCTAACCTGCGAGGGGAGTTTTATTTAGATTTGCTGCCTCAGGCACCAAAGGGTCCTGGGGTCATCTCCGAGGATATTCGAGTCGCAGGGAGGAGACCCAGGTGCGGAAATGGCAATAATGGGAGGTGAGCTTAGGCATAAAGGGGAAGAGAGAGGACACGCAAAGAGCCGGAGAAGAGGTGTAAGGGGAGACCAGGGAGAAGCTTGGCAGCAGAAAATAGAAAAAGCAATAAGGCAGCCGCAGGATCTGCCTAATAGATGAGACCCTAACGGGGGAAGTCTAATGTAGGGTCTGCTCCTGCCGTTTCTGTCTATTTCCTGCTGGTCCACCTTTCCTGCAAATTAGGAAGGGACAGCAGGAGGTAGGGAAAGCATAGCAACAGCCCTAGCCAATATAGCCGAGAAGTGGCATAGATCTCCGGGCATCTGTCAGGAGGGTCCCTGCCATCGCTGACTTTGCTCTCTTTATAGCGTTTTGCGATTCCACAGCATCAAGCCCTACCTCCAGAAGCTAAGCCCAGGGAAAGAAGATGCTGCATGATCTCCGCTGGGCCCCCCTTCTGCCCAGGAATGGGTCCTGTCTAGGCATTTATCAAAGTAATGAAATGTGAGTATACTGATACCGCTCAATACATAATACACATGCAGTAGATCATGATTTTATCAACACAGTCTGTATCTTTTGCCTGCATCCCATCCTATGGCAGGCTTTTGCCTGTGTTTAGGAACAGGCTGTTCTGGGGACTACCCCACCCTGACATATTGATGGCATTACCCTTCCAGACAAGCCAATGGAACGCTAAGGAGGCAAATTTGTTCTACGGCCGCAGTTCTCAGCCTGGGGGTTGGGACCCCTTTGGGGTTCAAATGACCCTTTCACAGGGGTCACAGCAGGGCAAGCAGCTTGGTCGGGGGGGGGCACCGCCAATGTTGCCGCTCCTCCTGCAGGCGTCTGTCTGGAGCAGCAGAAAAGAGTGAGATCGGCATGGTGGGACAAGAGGCAGAAGTGAACTGAGAAACCCCAGGAAAAAAACAATTTATATAGAACTAGAAAATAAGCCCACTGTAATCGAAATACAACAGGTGCTAGCGAGGCTGTGGAGTTCGGGGTTGTGGCGGGGCCAGAGCACGAACCCGAGGCCGGGTGGTGGGCGTCTGGCGAGGCGGCAGCGAGTCGTCCAGCCCCCCCTGGGCCGTGTCCTACCGGAGTGTGTGTGCGAGGCCGGAACTGGACGCGGGCGGGCTGGAGGGCAGGAGAGAGCTGGGTGGTGGAGTGTGGAGCGACTGAACGCGGCTCCTCCGGCGCGGCTGGGCCAGCTTCGGGTGGGCAGGGTGGGCGGCGGCGGCGCTGCAGGATGATGCTCAGGCGGCCATTCCTGGCTCCGTGGAACAGCGGCTGAGCAGAGCGTTCTGCGGGTGGGGCAGGCGGCACGGTCGCTCCAGCGCAGCTGGGGCAGCTTCGGGCGTCGGGTAGGCAGGGTAGCCGGCGCCACCGCTCCAGCATGGTGCTCGGGCGGCCGAGCGGAGCAGTGCAGGCTGCTCCCGGCTGCGCAAGCCGGCAACAACGCGTCCCGTTGTTGGTTGCGGCCGCAGGCAGCGGCGGTGCTGGCTGCAGCCGCGGCATCTGGGCCCTCCTGGTATCGCGTGCAAGCGGCGACCTGGCCTGTCGACGGCGAGCCAGGTAATGGCGGCGGCCGGCCAGATGCGAGGGAAGTCGGAGGGGGGCAGTCCGATTCGTCAGTCCAGCGGCAAGGGACCAATTGCGAGCCGAGCTTTATTATTATTATTATTAACAGGGATTATTGTAGCCTATTGTTTACTACTCAAAGGAGTCTCAAAGTGGTTTACAAACACCTTTTCCTTTTGTCTCCCCACCATAGTGTGAGAGGTCTGAGAGAACTGGGAATGGGCCGCAGTGACCCAGCAGGCCTCAGGTGTCTCAAAGCATTTTCCAATTGTCTTCCCTTTCTCTCCCCATAGCAGACACCTCATGAGGGAGGTGGGGTAGTGAGCCTCACAGGGAAGCTGGCAACCCTAAGAGGAAGACTCTCTGTGCACAACAGTCTTGACCTTAGTAAGGTTTTTTTATACTGGCTTTTTATTTGCCAGGCCAAGGTTGAAAAAAGTTATTGCAGTTTCCATCTGTCTCCAGCCATTTACTTGTGCACTATTTACATATTTATTTAGATCTTCCTGCACTTTCCAGACTCACAGGACTGATGCTGGTTTGCTTGTCTGCGCCACAGAATACAAACAGTTGCTGATAAGGGCTGGCCATAACCCATAGCTCAGGAGGGACACACCTGCACCACCCCCTCCCAACTGCAGGCAAAAATGGCTCCTTTGAAGGCTGGACTCTGAGGCATTGTACGATTTTGAAGTCCCACCTCCAAACTTCCAGGAATATTTCCAGCCCAGAGGTAGCCAACCACCAGGTGGGGCCTGAAGAGCTCCTGGAATTACAGCTCACCTGCAGAGTATAAAGATCAGCTCCCCAGGCAGAAAGGGCTACTTTGGACAGGGTTGTGGTAGAGAGGAAACATTTAAGGCCTCTCACACAGGTTGTTGTTGAATTGAAAGACTACTGCACAGGGTTGTTGTACAGATGAAACAGGAGACAAAAGAACCAGTTTCATCTGCAGAATAACACTGTGCAGTGTCCTCAAACCTGCAGAGAGTTGCAAAGAAGAAAGACACATGGCTTGGCTGTGTCTAACCCCCGGCCAGAGCAGTATTTTAAGTGAGAAGGGGCTTTTCTGTGGCCTCCCTGTCAGCCAACTGTTTGGCAGAAGGGGAAAGCTCCCACACTCAAAAGGAAGGCCCTCAGGCTCCCCTGTGTTGGTCTCTGAAGGAAAATGTCTCCCTCCCCTCAGTCAGGGGCTGTCAGAGGTTCCTTCCCAGCAGGCCTCAAGGGAGGGGGAGGGAGAGGGAGCGCACTCTGCAGCCTCCTGGCAGCTCTGTCAAGGTTCTGAGACAATTTGCAGTTGGACATGATAGTCAGGACAGTCTTGGGGTGAAAAGGGCTGGCACAGCCTCTGTTCTCTTCCCCCTTGGCAGCCCTACTGACCTCCTCTCCCTGCGGTGGCCAGGAGCAGACTGGCAGCAATGTCTCCTGATAGCCACTGGCTGGGCTGACTTAATGGAATTTTGGTCTGTCGTGGTGAGGGGCCAATCGGAAGGCGCTTCGCACCTTCCAATTGGCCCCTCCGCTTGTCAGTCTGGGGCCAAGGGGCCAATTGTTGGCCCCCCGCATCCCGGACTGAGCTCACCCCAACACCCCTTACTGTTTTATTAAGAGGGAACAGATGCACAGCATTATAGGACAATGCTCTACTTTTCTCACCTTCCCCAAGAGCAGTTATGAGAAGCAAAGGCAGGGGAAATGCTGGGTGCAACAATATGATGTTGTATGTTTGTCATATATTGCCCATCATCAGGAACTTATTCTTTCTTCAGAAAAAGTATACTGCTCCTTTCCAGAGACCTGCTGGGGTCATCTCCTGAAGTAAAACATGATAAAAAAAACATAAAGAAGCATAAAAATCAAACTGTTTTTTAGAAGATGGAAAAAAGTTGGTTTTTATACCCCGCTTTTCACTGCCTGAAGGAGTCTCAAAGCGGCTTCCCTTCCCTTCCCCTCCCCATAAGAGACATCCTGTGAGGGAGGTGAGGCCTGATATAACTGAGAGAGCCCTGATATAACTGAAGAAGAAGAGTTGGTTCTTATATGCTGCTTTTCTCTACCCGAAGGAGTCTCAAAATGGCTTACATTCACTTTTCCTCTCCCCACAACAGACACCCTGTGAGGGAGGGGAGGCTGAGAGGGCCCTGATATTACTGCTCGGTCGGAACAACTTCATCAGTGCTGTGGCGAGCCCAAGGCCACCCAGCTGGCTGCATGTGGCGGAGTGAAGTGAACCCGGCATGCCAGATTAGAAGTCCACACTCCTAACCACTACACCAAGCTATCTCCATTAAACCATCCATTAAAACCTACAACAGACAGGCATGCCAGCAGCTTCTTCAGTGCCCACTTATGAACTGCAAGGACAGGAATTAGTCTTATAGTATTTTCCTACATAATACTAAGGAGCCAGTTGTGCCCTTCTTGTGATTCTTGTCTCAATGCCAACGCTGCTACAGCAAGAGATAAACAAAAGAAAAAGAAAAATCTACCCTGTATCCCCCCCCAAGCAAGCTTTATGGTCGCATTAAGAGCTGATTTAAAGACCTGTAGAAAGCATCTCACTTTCATTTACGAAAGATACAAAAGGCTATTGGGACTATTGTATGGAAAAATTAGGTTTCTGTATGGGGTGGGGCAGAATCTTTAACCTGCAGCATTGTTTTCATTCAAAGCCTTCCATAGAAAGGTACTTTTGCACTCGTGATGCAATCAGCCCGTCACAGAGTCCCGAGATTCTTAAAATCAATCAACTTAATTCTTCTGTCACTTCTATCAAAGCTTAATTGCACTCTATTTCTTAATTAATGACACAGGATACACAGCAGTTAATTTTGTCCATCCTGTGGAGAATGTTTGCTAGCTACTTCAACTCACTAGAATTATAAACAAGCCCAGCTTGTACTTTTGATACTGAGTTAGGTGTGCTTGAACCTATTAATAGCTGCATAACTGTAAAATGCAGTGGGCTTCTCAAGGCTCCTGTGTAAACCAGGATTTTCACCCTGCAATTTCATAGAGCTCATTACCTTTAGCAGTGTTCCTCTAAACATGCTTTATAGACTTATTGCACTTCTGCCCTATTCTTTCTTCAGGACCAGTTTACATTTTGGTTCCTGCCCTACAATCTGTTTAGCTTCTGCAACCAAACCACATTGCGTACCTTCAGACCATTCCCCCATATTCTCCCCACATCTTCATGGCTGGACACCAAGGAAGAAAGCTGTGTTAAATGGCACAGAAAGGGGAAGCTGGAATATCCTTGGACAATCTGCACCTTTCCCCCTACTGGGTGAAACCACAGTTGTTAATGGAGGTCAACGGATGTTGTCTTCATCCGGAGGACTCCTGCAACGCAGTTGCCGTCACATATTACAGAGACACATTTGATGCTTCAGAGTGGGTTGTCCAGAGGGGAAGGATCAGTGAAAGCTTGATAATGGCTGGGGCATCGTATCTGAAGGGATCTGTCAGCTGCCAAATGAAAATGATCTATATTACATTCCATTAACATTGCATGAGGACATTTGTGAACATTCCATTAGCAATTAAAACATTCTGTTCTTAAAGAAACATCACCTTGTCATAGTTGCTGGCTCAGGACTGCCTTCCGTCTAAGACCCAGTTCTCACTAAGGCGCTAAATCATTGTCTGGATTTTTCCCAGTCAGACGGCAAGAGCAGGCTTACATGATACGAAAAAGAATGCCAATAAACCCCCCACGGAGAAAACTAGATGTTTTAGCCAAGCCTATTTCCAGGAATACTCATTTTCTAGAGTGGGGATTTAAAAAAATTATTTGTGTATAAGCAGTGGACAAAGCAAGCCCCTCAGGTACTTCTGTCCACTGGCAGTCTTCAAGCAGTGGCTGGACAGATACTTATCCTGGATGCTATCCTGGATGCTTTAGGCTGATCCTGCATTGAGCAGGGGGTTGGACTAGATGGCCTGTATGGCTCCTTCCAATTCTGCTATGGAGCAGAACAAGAAACCCTACTTCTAAAGTGCATTGAAAGTGCATTAACTAATGGGCCCTGGTTTGCCAACCGTAAATAGTCCTTGGAAGTGTAATTTGGCCAGCTGGAGAAATCCATGTGTTCTCTGTGGTACATGTGGATATTTACAATGAGACAAATGTTCACACACACACACTCACACTCACACAGAGCAGCTTCAGGTCATGAACATATTGTGTAGAGAGTCTAAAACCTCTTCTATACACATGTGCTGTAGTCCCAGCCTCAGCCAGGCATTGTGCATGCAAGACTGAGAAGTGTGCCAGCAGGCCTGTAGAAAAAAAGCCCTGCCTTTTTAGCAGGAGGTTAATGAGATGCCATTTACTGAATGATGCTCTCTACCTCCATGCCATGAAAGGCTTCCGCACCCCATTTCCCCCTATGAGCCTTCAGTGAAGGGACACAACACTTTGATCCATGCCTGCCAGCAACCCTAGCAGAAGCTAAAACCACACAATGCACCTCTGTTCCATAAACTGGGGCTGCCATACCTAACCTATGTACTCTGCAATGAGTGGGTTGCCTGCTTCTCCTGTGTTTTTGCAAAGTAGCAATGAGTTGCAGTGCAGTCCGAGATTTACTTTTCAGGCTGAAACATCATCAGTGCACCACTCCCAGAGGAGCTCGCAAGGAAGCACCGGGTGCTTAAGGACCCCTGCCTATGAGGCCAGATGGCGGACAGCAGCAGGCCCTTCGTTTTCACCTAGCCTTCCTTTAAGAACAGCTCCGACATCGTTGACACAGATTTTGAAGGGGGCAAGAAAGGGAACGGCGATTTTCTGTATGGTTTCCGATTCTGAGAGCTCTTTCCACAGCAGTGTGAAATGAGTGCAATTAGGTCAGCTGACTGTTCCTCTTGCTGAAAAGTGCCAGAAGCCCTGCTAGTCGACAGCATTTGTATTCAGTTTGTACCTCCTTAATTGTAACCAATTATTGCACTCTGTCTTGAAGCAGATTAACCTAGCCTGTGCCTGAAGCCTGTTAGAATTGCTGCCCTTGGCAGAGAAAAAAGAAATTGCACATCTATTCTAAGCCCATGGCTGCAGATACGTTCCTGGCTTTTATAGCGCATGCAGCTTGAGTGAGCACTGCTATTGTTTCCCTGGCTATGAAGGCTAGACATCCATTCCAGATTCTGACTATTCCTTTGCAGTGCTTTCTGGATTACCTTCTACCTAAGTTCAAGGGGCAAGAGTGTGGCTCAGAGACAGATGACATGAATTTCAGGCAGAAAGTTTAATTCCTGCCATCTCCAGTTAAAGTACTGCAGGTAGAAGAAGAAGAGCTGGTTTTTATACCCTGCTGTTCCCTGCCCAAAGGAGTCTCAAAGCAGCGTACAATCACCTTCCCGTCCTCTCCCCACAACAGACAAACTGTGAGGTAGATGGGGTTGAAAGATCTTATGTCAGGACTGCTTGGTCAGAACAGCACTATCAGGACTGTGGCAAGCCCAAGGTCACCCAACTGGCTGCATGTGAAGGTGTGGAGGATCAAACCTGGCTTGCCAGATTAGACTTTGCCCATAAATATGAACTGATTACTTCCATTCCACGACATTGTATCTGAGGAAGTGTACATGCACACAAAAGTTCATCAGTATCAGTAAACATTAATAATGTCGAAACTGACTACTCACCCATTACCTGATTGGCCCTCAGCCAGGAATGGCCTGCCCTGGTAGTTTAGCTCTAATCAGGAGAGAGCTCTTGGCCAGGAAGGGCTTAATAAGGAATTAACTTTCTCCTTCCAACTTCCTGCCTGTTTCAGAATTTTTTTGGGTAGAAGACGAGTCAGCCTCAGGGCATGCCCAGATGCCAATAACTTGTTTTGGCCTCCTGGCATCAACCTGTACAAATTGTCATTGCCTTAAAGAGATGTAGCTAAAACACAGGCAGAAGAAGCTGTTGCTTTTTTGACTTGCTCATTGACTGTTATGGGATTCTTTACCTTTAAATTTGGACCTTCTGGCCAATGGCTTCTCAGAGCAATCCAAGGAGGGAGACACTCAGGTATTTCCTATGTGGAGAGATGACTGTGTGCTGAATAAGGTTTGCAATTTCAGAAGAAAGGTATACTTTTGTCATGTGCTGCTGGGGAGTGCCACACAGTCCCGGGACCCATTCCAAGCAGCCCTTTCCTCCACGGGAACTTATCTCTGCAGTCTGGAGAGGAGATTTCATTCTGGGGGTTCTGCAGGTCCCACTGGAGGCCAACATCCCTGAACATTGGGACCTGAAGATTCCAATTCTGGGGTTTTTTGAAGGCTGAATAATGTTTCTGAGGTTTCTCAATGGTAAAATATTGAGAAAAGCTGACTTAGAAGCAGTAACTGAGAAACTCACTTTAAGTTCTTTGTCAACCAATGTATTCATTTTTGTATGAAACATACAACTGGTTTTGATTTATTTTGATATTGAATTGAACTGAAGAATGTACAGACTGAAGGGTTTTCAGTTCTTCAAGCAAATTTTGCTATCAATTAAATATTTACAGGAAAAAACTGTAATGATTTTATGAATTGTTTGATGTTAATTGTTATTAAC
Organism: Paroedura picta; assembly: GCF_049243985.1. Taxonomy (NCBI): domain Eukaryota; kingdom Metazoa; phylum Chordata; class Lepidosauria; order Squamata; family Gekkonidae; genus Paroedura; species Paroedura picta. The sequence goes on from NC_135369.1 coordinate 158,519,095, forward strand.
AATTACTGCCCCCCAGCATTTCTCTTTGTTTCCCACCTGGAGATTGGCATCCCTGCACCTCCAGAGAGAAAGAATCCCCCTCCCAAGTAGTCCTTTTCTCCAAGGGGACTGATCTCTGCAGCCTGGAAATTACCTGCAACTCCACCAAATCCCCAGTTCCCAACTGGAGATTCACATCCCACAACCTCTCTGGGGCACAGTGCCAGAGAATTCCCATCTCCCATGCAGCCATTTCGTCTCCAGAAGCCTGGAGATAAGTTGTCATTGCAGAGTCCCTCCTCCAAAACAGCCATTTTCCCCTTGGGAGCTGATCTCTATAGTCTGCAGATGACCTCCAATTCCAGGAGATTTCCAGGCCATACCTTGAGATTACCATACCTGGGTTAGGAATGCTCCTTGAGGTTTGGAGGCAGGACCTCAAGGGTCTGGGCAGGGCAGGAGAAGGAATAAAGGCTGCCCACCAGCCCCATGGGATCCAGCTTGATCCTTCCTTCCTTCCTTTTCCCACTGGAGAGATTGTAGAGCCACTACCAGTCAATATGTCTGGGGCTGCAAGGACCAATGTTCTTGCTTGGTGTAAAACACCTTTGCAAGTAAGTACTGAACAATCAAAGAGAACTGATGAGCCAGGAAATCTAATTTTCTTCCCTGTGCAGTATGGTAATAACTACCTTACTGGGCCATCATGAAGATTACTGAGATAATGTCAATGAAGGCTTTTGAGCAACTAATGCTTGTTAGATATGATTACTATTCAAACAAGATTCTGATAACTGAACTAACATCTTATTTTGAGATTCTTCCATCATACACTTAAACAGACACCAGTCAGTTGCTAAGCCATCTGTTTCTAACCTGGTAGCAAGTTAAATGCAAGACATTTGCACTTACATGAAGATATCTGAGAGACCGCCTGTTGCCCTATGTCCCCCCACAAGGCTTTACGCTCTGTGGATAGAGAATTGATGGTGATTCTTGGCCCCAGGAAGCTAATTTGGCCTCGACCAGGGCCTGTGCCTTTTTGGTTCTTGCCCCGACCTAGTGGAATAAGCTCCCGGAAGAGCTGAAGGCCCTGCGGGAGCTCTCAGCATTCCACAAGGCCTGTAAGACAGAGCTCTTCTGCTGGGTCTACAGTTCAGGCCAGATCAGGAAAATCTGACAGCCCCCTAGCAGATGAGGAAGTAGAAGAACTGGAGACTAGTAGAGTCTCCACCACCTGACCATCACTGTTTGTGGTGAGCCAGCACATGGGGACCCCTTGACACCGGATAGCAGCCAATGAGTATGGGATTCTAGAGTTGCTGCCGCCACGGGATTGTTAAAGTCGTTTTAATGGGGTAATTAATTGTTTCATGTTTGTATTGGGGTTTAAGGTGACCAGATTTTAACATTGGTAACGCGGGACACCATTGACCAGGGGGGTTCTTGATTAAAAATTTGGTCTATATGGAGCAACAAAAAGTTTCATAGAACGCGTAGAACACAAAAATAGTATTGTAATATATATATATATATTTAAATTTCAACATAAGTACAATTTGTCAGGTATGCTCTGGTTGGTGGTGGCTCTCCAAGGTCCCAGGCAGAGGTCTTTCATATTACTACCTTTTAACTGGAGATAACTGAGACTGAATCAGGGACCTTCTGCATTCAAAGCAGATGCTCTGACACTGAATCATGGCTCCCCCGTGATTGTATCCTGGCTAACATATATCAACCATTGACAATTGAGGAGAAGCCACAGCTCACTGCTGGAGCATCTGCAGATTCATTTCCTGGTGTATCCAACAGGATAGAGAGAAATTCACAGCAAGTAGGGTACTATTTTTGTTGCTGTTTGTGTATCTTTCTTGAGAAGTTAATATTAATGGTTCAGAGCCTTCAGTATGCATTCTTCTGTATAAGAATGCTGTTACATGAAGACTGATTCTGCTTTAAGGACAGAGCACCCAATCCAAACATTTCCGGCATAAGTTCTTTTAACTCATCAATGGATACATTTCCACAGGATGCCCCTAGCTTATACAGAATAATTATCTCCCTTAAAGACTCCTCAATTTATTCATTCATTCAATTTATATTTGTGAAAATGTAACAAAGTTTAAGGCTCTGACCTGGATAGCCCAAGTTAGCCTGACCTTGTGAGTTCTCAGAAACTATGCAAGGTCAGCCCCGGTTAGTATCTAAAAGGGAGACCACCGAAGAATACCAGGGTCATGACACTAGGGCAGGCAATGGCAAACCACCTCTTCATGTTTCTTGCCTTGCCTTCATCTGTGACTTGACAGCACTTTCCTCCCCAACAAAGTTTGGGCTGAGTAAGTCAAGTTACTATACCATGTATAAAACAAGGAGGCAGATAGTCAATCCACCTTCATCAGTTTTCAGATTTTTTAAAATTTCCATTTGAGATGTCTTAAAATAATTTGGTGGGATAGATAGCATTGCCACTGGTTGCCAAAGAATTCACAGTAAGAATTCATCTTACTGAATATGCATGGCTTCCAGAAGTATTACCAAGTTTTAATGTCCAGAAGTGCTGCCTGAGAAAGCAAATGTGTTTACTGTACATTATGGTCTATGGCCCTGAAGGACTCTCCAACAGGGAACTGTCCATGGTGCTTATACTCACAACATGGCTTCTTCTTTCCATTTTGTAGGTTTCAGAACATGGGACCAACCTGAACCGTGCCCACTGTCCTACTGACATTTTCTTTCACTTTGTCATTCAATAAATTCCAATACCCTTTTATTGTTCTGGAAAAGATAATATTTGTCAAAACTTTCTAAATAAGGGGTTTTCATTTGCTAAGCTTACTTTTTCATAGAAAGTTCCATGTAGCAAGAGCGGTTTATGAAATATTACTGCCTTGTAAGTTCATATACTTGCATGCTGCAGATAGGTAATTCATGTGAGATACCAATGATTTGTGTGAAAGGCTGGCACTGTAAAATAAACATGATGTGGAAAGCTGATTTTAGTAATCCCGCGGCTTCCAGTCTTTCTATACTACTAGGGAGGAATAGAAGTCCTCCATAAAACATTTGGTTTGTGCTTTTTATTTAGGATTGCTTTGTCTCAGTATTGCTACTTCAACAAGACAAACAGCTATTATAACCCGATGTGTCTCATTCTACTCAATTTGTACAGAACTACTTGAATTCATGTCGGAACCGAATTGCGACATTCGCATGTAAATAAATTGATTTCATCTGTGCAAAATTATCTTTCAAATACATTTCAATCCATGAACTGGACAAACAGTAATTCCGCAGTAATTTTTGACAGATTAGATCACATGAGGCATAACTGTCTCTGATCTAGAATTTATATTCAGTGTGATAGCCATCCAATTAAAAACAAAAGCTATAGGGTAGAATTCCAAAGCAATTAACTCACATTTTCTTAAGAATCAAACTTTGTCAACTTTGTTGAGGCTATTTGAACAATTAAGCTAATGGGGAAGTTGTTTGCCTTCAACAGACCTGAAAGCGATATAAATTTGAAGTCCCCAGATCCAGTTCCATCTTTGATCCCCATTAAATTCTTTTAAAAGTACAATGGGCTTAATTTACTGGTGGTGGCAGTTTAAATAGAATGTCAGTTGTCATCTTGATATTGTATTCCCAAGATGCCTCCTTTCTTAATTTGTTGTTTTTCCCCTGCTGCAAAGAAAATTGAGTTTAACACATTCAGATGCAACAGCATTTCACCAGTGCCAGAGTGCCAGCATCTGCAATACACTCACATGCGCTTTTCGTGAACGGGTGTTAGCGATACCTAATATAAGCACCCACAGGGTACAGTCTTAAAAAAAGAGCCAGTGTGGTGTAGTGATTAAGAGCAGCGGCTTCTAATCTGGAAAGCCGGGTTCAATTCCCCGCTCCTCCCTCACATGCAGCCAGCTGGGTGACCTTGGGGTCGCCACAGCACTGAGAAAGCTGTTCTGACCAGGCAGTGATATCAGGACTCTCTCAGCCTCAACTATCTCTGTTGTGGGGAGAGGAAGGGAAGGCGACTGTAAGCCCCTTTGAGACTCCTGATGGAGAAAAGCGGCGTATAAGAACCAGCTCTTCTTCTTCTTAAATTCTGACATATTTTTAGGCTGGCCTAGTAAAAGAAAAGAGCATTTACAAGAGGTGTTGACTCTTATTCTAACCTATCTCACAGGGTTGCTGAGAGCATAAAATGGAGGAGAGCATAACATGGCAAGGTGCTTAGTGTCTCTATTGGGTAGAAAAATGAAGTAAGTCAATAAATAATATTAGAAACATCTATTGTTGTTTATGGAATCAGCATTACACTCTTGTGTGGCATTTTCCTAGTGAATTATGTAGGAACTCACAGGCTGAATCTACACATTCCTAAATGCAACAGTGTGTATATGTGAAACAGCCAACAGCGATCAAACACTAGATCATTTTTGTATTTCCCATCACCGCATCAAACACAATGCTTTTCAAAGTTAGCGGTTCATATTTCTGATCTCAGACGTCAAGTGACGAGATTTTGAGTAATGCAGGCAGAGAGACCTCAGCTATTAGGTTGCAACTGAACATTTTTAGGTTGCAACTGAAAGCTTTTTACTCTCGCTGCTTCAGAAAGAAAGAAACCGGAGGTGATTTCTGCAAAGACAACATATTAGGGCACAAGTTATCCCTCTAGTTTGTCTCCATGTTACTATTGTCTCATCTATTATGTGGGAAAGCTGCTGGCATTGGCTCAGCTATCTAATGAGACTGAGAAGATGAAAAACTTCCTCTAGGTCAGGGGTAGTCAAACTGCGGCCCTCCAGATGTCCATGGATTACAATTCCCAGGAGCCCCTGCCAGCAAATGCTGGCAGGGGCTCGTGGGAATTGTAGTCCATGGGCATCTGGAGGGCCACAGTTTGACTACCCCTGCTCTAGGTGGCCAAGCTTATGTCTACAACCACTGGATGGGCATATGGAGCACAGGGACAGAGACTGACTGAAGGAAACTCAACCGGACAGTCTGTACAATGCAATGCATAACTTTGTGTTAAATTTTTATTGCATGTCCATTGAAATATAAAACAAAGAAATCAACACCTGCAGCATGGCACTCAGTCATCCATGTTCCTAAAACAGACTGGGACATTTTGAAAGGAAATGTTTTTCCTGAAACTGCAAAGGAATGCAAAAGTGACTTCAAGTCATAAGACGCGAAGCCGGCACAGAAGCAAAGGCCCAAAAGTCCCACCATTTAGACAGCTTGTTGTTTTAAAGAGAATGGGCACATATTGTCAGTCTGCCAAGTGTCTTTAATTTTCTGCGATGGCAGTCTCCTTCGGCCTCAATAGCTAATAATGACACAATTGTGCTTGGCCTTAGTCTCCATCAAGCATTTAGTAGATTCAACAGCAACAGGGGCATACCTAGCCTATTCAGCGCCTGGGGCAGGTGATGCAGGAAACGGGGGCAGTGGGGCTTGGTAATGCAGGGTGGGGGTGAGGCATGCCCAGGCAGACTTTACAGTGAACTCGGCATGAACTTCCACCCCGCTGACTCCCAAGCATGCAGTGGGGCAGGAAAACTGCTCTGGTTAGAAAGCGCCCTGCAGAACTCCTCACTACTGGTAGAGGGCCTTCCTCCTGGGCCTATTCTGCACACGATAGATAATGCACTTTCAATGCAATTTAGAAGTAGATTTTTCTTGTTCCACACAGGAAAACCCAGCTGCCAAAGCACATTGAAAGTGCGTTATCCTATGTGTGCGGAATGGGCCCTGGAAGCAGCCTAAGAAGGGGAAACTGAAAGGGAAGGGACAGCCAGCCTGCAGAGCCCTGCTAAACTGGAAAGTGGCCCAACCAGGATCTTTCTGCCAAACAATGCCTTCCAAGCAGGCTAGGCTGGCTGGGATAAGCAAAGAGGCCCCACTGCTGGCACTCTAGTCCAACCCACATAAGGGCAGTACAGATGCTACACCTTGTGTCCGCCCCACCTGGGGAAAGAGTCGCACTGCCACACGGCCAGTAGGTGTGGGGGGCCAGGGGACCCGCAGCTCAATTGTGACCCAAGGCATTGGTACCCATGGCACATGCCATGGCTGCCATTCCCTAGATACATGCATGGGCAGCATAGTACGCTTAAAGTTATAGCCATAATTCATAACTTATTATAAAATTGCATGAAAACCCAGGATGCAATTGTGTGAAGAGCAAGGTGTTTGGGTCCTGTTTTAACCATGGAAACTCATTAACTGGAAAATAAGATTTCCCCTGCAATAGCAAGGACAGGGGCATTGGGTTCAATCCTGTGAGAAATTTCCCTGGATGGGGAATGGATGGGCTGATTTTTGTCCGTTGCCCCCTCCAGCTGCAAATGTCTGATAACCCCTTCCTAGGGTTGAAGAGATTGAAAATGAAAGTATTATTGTACCCTTTCTACCATTGGGGGGGGGTGTCCCCTGTCCCCTTTCGCCTGCAATGAAAGGGACGACCAGGAAGTCCCATCTCATTGAGATTTTGAAGAAGATCCAAGCTATTTTCTGGTCATAAGAGAAAGCTGTCAATGGAAAATGGTGACCACAGTACCATTTTTTTGTGATTGATGCATGCTTCATGAGAACCAAAAGCACTCCTTGGGAAGTAGAAATTACCAGGAAAATGTCCCATGTCAGGAATTGACAGCTAGCTGCTAGGAAAAAAAACTAGCAGCCATTCTCCTCTTATTGCCAGAAATAAATACTTTAGGCAGGAGAGGGCAAGTAGAAGAAAAGGAAAAGACAGAAATATGACGGGAAATAATGTGGAAAGGACATATATGGACTTCCCCTCCCCCTAAGTCTGTTCACTGATCAAGGTCCAAATTTTCCAGATTTTGATTTATGCATAAGCTAGAAGAGAACTTCTATTACCTTCTGGTGAAAAAAGTCCTTCACCTTGACTAGATTAATAATTATATCACTCAGTTAAATAATATGGCATTAAAATGAACAATAAAATACCCACTTGAGTGAGAAGCTAAGACACGGCAACTATGGAAGATTAGGATATCTAATTTATGCTTCAGGTCTCATTTGAATTCCTTAGGCATTTCTATCCAAGTTGTAACAGGCAGCTGTTTATAATATACTCTTTTCTCCATCAGCAAATTCAGACCTCTTTTAGGCTTGTCGGAGTCTTAAGAAAACAAATGCCTTGGCATAAAGGCGACTAACAGTTAATTTATACAAAGCCAAGAGTTCGTGGACGTTACAAAGCACAAGAGTCCTGCACTTGGCAAGAATCAACATAATGCCTCCACCAAGCATTTGGCCGAGACCAGATGTAATCTACAGCGACCAAGGGCCCCTGCTCCCCCCCCCCCTCAGAATTCCATCAACAAGCCCTGGACCTGTTTGTATTACGATTGTTTATTGTTATACTGTGTTGTGTTGATGGAATTGGTTGCAATTGTTGGTTATTGATGTACATGTTCTACAGACTGTTTTATGTATGGTTCTCTGTTATAATGTAAACCGCCCTGAGCCTCCGGGGAGGGCGGTATAGAAGCACGATAAATTAAAAATAAATAAATAAATAAATAACTGAAAAACGAGCGGGAAGCCCCAGAACGTATTGTAGACACATGCCTGACAACAAGAAAATGGGAAAGTTCCAGAAAGATTTCAGATCTTTTAATCCAGCTTCCCCGCATGTTTCGGAAAGGCCTTTCCAACAAATCATCTGCACTACATAACAAGACGCTGCTTGGGGAAATGATGGCTGCGGCTATGCTTAAAATTAGATACTGGGGGGGGGGGGCGTTGGCCTGTGAGTTCCACAAGGTAGAGAAGGCCACGTTCAGGGAATCTCAACTGCAGCTTACTGCGAATCCCACCACTCTGGTGGGTGTATTGTTCGCTGCCCTTTCAAGACAGGCAATCACAGTGCAGCGTTCATTAGTATTCCGATCGTCAAGCGGTGCTCAGTGGTAGTCTTGCGCTCTCTGATTAAAAATTAAATAAAATTAATGTTACGCCACCCCCCCCCTTCTTGCCAGGTGCACAGGGTTGTTTGGGTTTCTTCCCCTACGTTGTGGGGGAATAAAAGGCAACAATTGGGGGTGGGGGGGGACATGCTGCCACTGGAGTCTGATAAACACTCCAAGGCAGTATGAAATTCATCTCACCTTTTCACTTGTTGTCCGTAGGGCGCTTCAGTCCCCCCAGTGACAGCTTGGAAGTTGGTGGTGTGTTGTTGTTGTTGTTTTTAAGGCACTGCGGATCTTCCCGATCTTGAGTGGGGATGGAAGGGACAGACAGATGTGATTACGATCCTAATGGAGCCGCAGGAAAAGGCTCTGAGGACTACATAACAAGCCGCTCTGTGTACCGGGGTGGGGGTGGGTGGGATGTGAGCGTTTCTCTTCCCCTCCACTCTGTCCTACCATAACCTCCAATTATGAGGAGGATTGTTCCAATAGGTTTCCTCGCTCGAAAACATGACACAACAACAGGGCTGGCTTGAACGCTCAGGCATTTTCTTAGCCGAAGATATCTAATCCTTTTCACTGCTGCTCTTTTCAGGTTGCGGGGCAGATGTGACACTAGAACTCTGGCGTTTTAATAAGCAACAGTGAAGCTATAGTCTCCAGGAAAGGCAATTTACAAATAGAAAACAAATTTTCACTGGCAGATCTCTCCTACTGGAACAGACAGGAAGCTGCTGAGAGGAGGGGGGGTGGGGTGGAATCACTGCATGCTCTGCCAAATAGATTATTCATGTTGAATGCTCTGACTTTGGCAAAGGGTAAAAGAAAGAAGCAGCTGCCAGACAGAGGACCCTTTTCCTCCTCACTTGACTACACATGGAGCAGTCAGAACATTTCGGGACGGCACCACGGTTTGAGGCTGGAATTATCATGCAAATCTACAGGTAGTCTTTCCCTTCAAATATCCCTGGATCTGCACAAAGAAATACCCATCCTTTCCACACACAAACACGTTTTTACTCAGCATCTTGCAGATGAAATCTCTCATAGCCATTCTGACTGGGACTCTATGTCCCACGTGACAGGGCCAGGTAGTGCCAGGGTGTCTAATTGTGTGGGCTACTTTTCAGTCTACTCAGTCGGAGAATGTGGATAGGATCCATGGAAGTTGGCTTCTATGTCCCTTGGCCTTCCTGGTTATGTAAATCTTCAAGGGGCAGGACTGGGTTCAAGGAGTAGATAATGCTTCTTTAAGAGAGGGATGGTCAGCCTAGCCATGAAGCAGGCTGCAGTGAGTCCTCGTTTCCACCCTTGACTCAGGAGATCTCAATAGAGGCAGTATGACTGTGTTGATTCTTCTGGACAGCCTATCTAGGCTGGGATGGGGAGGCACCATTCAGTGATAGTTCTGGTCCTACCTGAAGGACAGGTTTCAGAAGGTGGTACTGGGGGATTGCTACTAAGCCCCCTGGCCTTTGGCCTATGATATTCTGCAAGGTTACACCATGTCACCTATGCTCTTAAACATGCATATGAATCCAGTGGGTAAGTTCATTCAGAGATTTGGGCTGGGCTACCAATAAGGATGACACTCTGCTCTATCTTGATCTTCCATCTGATCCTGGAGAGGCTGTAGAAACCTGAACTAGTTCCTGGAAGCAGTTCTGGAGCTGATGCAGGCTTAGAAACTGAAACTTAATCCTGATAAGACAGGAGCACTATTTGTGGATGGAAGTTCTGACCCAGGATTTAAGGCATGACCCATTCTGGTAGGGTTGCATTCCCTTTGATGAACAGGGCTGTAGTCAGGGGAGGGGGGACATTTGGACCTAGGTCCAAGTTGTGGCCAATATTGCCTTTTAGCAGCTTTGACTGTGTGACAGGACTGGGCATCTCCCCAGTGACCTGTAGTACTGTAGCCCATAGCTGACTGGCTAAGGGTCTAGAATCCATTAGCCCCATTCCCCTAAGCATACACAGGGCTCTCCAATCAGATTTCAATAAAATGTTATTTGCTAGCCATAAGAAAAATTTTAAAACAAGAAGTTTAAAATAAAAATAAAAATTAGTAAAACTTCCTGGAATAGTAAAAGCTATACAATAGGTATTATATTAAGTTGTCTACGCTTCATTAAAATCACACATTGTTTTGTAACTTGGATGGTGATAGGGATGTTATCTCCAATAAGGAGCTTTTTGATTCACTCCTCCTTGCCCTGAACATTCATTTTTCTGATCAGAGACTCAATGGTCATGGCACGAAGTGTCCTATAAAAAGGGCATCCAAAAAAAGGGGTTAACGATTTCCAGATCCTTAGTCTTAGGAAGCTTAGCCTCCCTTTTTATTCTTCCAAGGGGGGCTCTCCAGTCAGTTCAGCCAGAAGTTTATTCAGTCCTTCAGGCATACACTGCGGGGAAATAGTAAATGGCACTCTTTGTGCCTTATGGCTCAGAAGTTCCCCTCGCTATTTAATCTGCCATCTCTCTGCTGCTTTTAAGCCTGGCCTTAAGAAGCATTCTGCATAGTGGGTCTCTTCCCCACCTTTTGCCAATGGCTCCCAGCTTACCCGTCTCCAGGATTCTTAGCCCTTATCAGTTCCTCCTGGGGTTTGTCTTGCCTTTTTTGAGAAGCCATGTCCTCATGGCTTTCCTCATGAATATCACCCCCTAGCTTCTGATGAAGTAGGTTCTCTCTCTAGCATGTCCCTGTCACAGGCTGGTTAGCCAGAACTGTCCACTGTAGCGCATGCTGTCTACATGCAGATTGGATTATTGCTGCACTTGAGAAGGGTTCAAAAACTTCAGTTGGTATAGAACAGTGGTCCCCAGCCTTGTAAGTGAAAGTGGGTGGCATACAAATTTTGTAAATAAATAAATATAACGAAGTAATATGCTCCATTCCCAATTTCCATTCGCCCTGATACTGGATAATTCCAAGAATAAATTACGTACGTTCACACTCCTTTAGCAGGGAGCATGATCTATAACACCTTTCTGAGCATTTTCTCGTTTCTTCTGAGCCAGCGTAGTGGCGTGGTTAAGAGTGATGGCCTCTAATCTGGTGAGCCAGGTTTGATTCCTCACTCCTCCACATACAGCCAGCTGGGTGACCTTGGGCAAGATCAGTTCTGTGAGAGCTCCCTCAGCTCCATCCACCTCACAGGCTGTCTGTTGTGGGGAGAGGAAAGGAAGGCCTTAGTAAGCTGTTTTGAGACTCCTTTGGATACTGAAAAGTGGGGTAAGGTAAAGGTATCCCCCGTGCAAGCACTGAGTCATGTCTGACCCTTGGGGTGACGCCCTCCAGCGTTTTCTTGGCAGACTCAATACAGGGTGGTTTGCCAGTGCCTTCCCCAGTCATTACCGTTTACCCCCCAGCAAGCTGGGTACTCATTTTACGGACCTTGGAAGGATGGAAGGCTGAGTCAACCTTGAGCCGGCTGCTGGGATTGAACTCCCAGCCTCATGGGCAGACAGCTTCAGACAGCATGTCGGCTGCCTTACCACTCTGTGCCACAAGAGGCTCTTATAAAAAGTGGGGTATAAGGAACCAGTTCTTCCTCTTCCCTTCCTGGTTCCAGGTGTAGCCAGAAGCATGAGCTGATGAGCTGCAGGGTTCTTATCACATGGTCCCAGCTGGTACCTTTGATGAGCTACTGACTCTCAGAACAGCCCCAGAGACAGTTGTTGCTGTTGTGAGAGTAGGCTTAAAAAATGTAAATATTAAATGAATAAATCAAACAAGAATACCCTCTTGGATTAACACCTGCCTTTTAGGGCAGAAACATAAGGATGCTGCCAAAAATCACCATCATGCATCACTTTCTTCCTTCCTCTGGTGCACTTGAGTTTGCATCCTGATGTCATTTACACTTTTCATCATCCAAGATTGCAGGAAAGGGGCCAGGCACCGTACCACGCAACTTCAAAACACAGGACAAGGTATACTCGATCGTACCAAGTCAAAGGACAATACCTGAGTGGGCGGGGTGCTGTTATTTCATTTGTGAAATCTATTATTTATTTCACAGTGGTCCTGTTTCTTGGAGCATTCAGCCCTATGCTTGAAAAGAAGACATCTATGACCACGAAATTCACACACACACCCATCCCCATACGCCATGCCAGAAATGGATTTGAAGGCTCCAGTTCACGAAAAATACCTGAAGGATCCTGTGATTCAGGGGCTGGAGAAGATTAATGAGGTTTTTCCCAGCGCACTTTCACACATCCTCAGTCTTACCCTGAAGCCGCATGTGTTAAAGCTTGCATTCAGACTGTGTGCATGTGGCGTCTTTATCTGTTTCATTCGCGGCCCACCTTTCCTGGCCAGTCTCAAAGCGGAGGACACAATTCCAAAATGCAATAAGGACAGAGAGAGCGGTGAGACCATTCCAGCAAAGGAAACGACACAAGCCATTGCGAGAACTAAAGCCAAGGGCTGAATCGCAGCCTGGGAACAAGGGGATTGTTGACTGGATCCCCCAATTTGCAACCGAGCTGTAAAGAGCCGGTGCCCTCCGAGGGGGAGGCAGTCACCTCAGGGCTCAAAAGGCTGAGAAGGTTCACAGTCAACCAGCCACACTGTTACACTTCGTTTCCCTTCTCGCCCAGCATTAAGAACTCCACACCCCAAGCATGCCGCAATGATTTCTGACCAAGGGGATACCGATGAGGGAATGCGAATGCAACCGCTTTAGCGCGTGGGGCAGCCAACAATCCTCCCTGCCTGAATCAGAGCCCTGCCAGTGTCAAAAGCCTGCCATCTTTTATCCGCAGAGGTTAGTCCAATAAAAAGCTATCATCTCTCCCGGGCTGCGCGTCTCAAAGCCGAAAGTGTCACAGCGCCAGGCTTCTGACAAATGAATTGCAGGAGCTCTGAATTGTAGCAAAGGGCACCTCTCAGGCACTGCCATTCTTCACCAATTACAGCGACGGCTTCTCCATATTGCATTATAAAGGAAACTGCCGGGGCTATGCAGGAAGAGCTAAGATATATTAGCCGGGCCTGATCTTAAATCATTACAGCCGTGACAAGCATTCCTCTGCATGAAGCATGGGGAGCAGCGAATAAGGTCAAAGCATCATTCTCCTTTAGCCATTAAAAAACACTGCCAGCCCCGATGTGGGTGTCTTATATGCCCACCCTAACAATGTTCTTCTCACACGATTGCAATAAGATTTACCTCTCTAATAACAGGGATTGAGATGGCGAGGTGTTCCGCCCAGCCCTGGGTCTGCTTCCTTGGAAGGTAAATGTGCCCAAGGTCGCACTCTTCATTTGTCTTTTAAATTCAGGGTCAGACCAATGTACAACAATAGTTGTTGTTGTTGTTGTTAGGTGAGAAGTTGTGTCCAACCCATCGCGACCCCATGGACAATGATCCTCTAGACCAGTGGTCCCCAACTTTTTTATCACTGGGGACCACTCAACGCTTGACAATTTTACTGAGGCCCGGTGTGTGTGTGGGGGGGGGAGTTTACTCCTCTACTCTCAACCACTGCCCTAACGCTCTCTGATCGCTATGGCAATGTTTAAACATCCCTTCAAAATAAGATACAGACACGCCACAACAATGAACACAAGGAACATTTTATTTTCATGGAAATTTTAACTCATGACAATGACAAATCAATGGGAACCCTGAGCTTGTTTCTCTGCAAGGAGATAGTCCCATCTGGGAGTGATGGGAGACAATGACACTGGAAGTGTGTTGTAAAGGGCCGGAGGGGGGGGGGAGAAGGCATCCTTCGTGGACCACCTCCAATTAGTCGACGGACCACATGTGGTCCGCGGACCACAGGTTGGGGATCGTTACTCTAGACCAGGGGTAGTCAACCTGTGGTCCTCCAGATGTCCATGGACTACAATTCCCATGAGCCCCCCTGCCAGCAAACGCTGGCAGGGGGCTCATGGGAATTGTAGTCCATGGACATCTGGAGGACCACAGGTTGACTACCCCTGCTCTAGACCTTCCTGTCCTAACAACAATATACGACTACTGAATTAATATAAGGTAGGAGGGCAGTCTGGAGCACCGTATGCTGAGTAGAGATCTGGATAGCAGAGACTAGGCTGATGTCATCTCAACAGCTAAGCAAGGTCAGCCGTGGTCAGTGTTTGGATGGGAGACCCTCACGGAACCCCAGGGTCACTATGAAGAGGCAGGTAATGGCCAACCACTTCTGAATGTCTCTTGCCCTCAACACCCTACAGAGACACCGTAAGTTGGCTACAACTTGATGGCCAAATAATGGAATAAAATTAAGGAGTGGAGACCTGAATAGCCCAGGCTAGGCCTGTGTCATCTCAGGAGTTAAGTAAGATCGATCCTGGTCAGTATTTGCTTGGGAGACCACCGAAGACTCGCTATGCAGAGGCAGCCATTAGCTGACTACTTCTGCATGCCTCTTACCTTGAAACCCCTACAGAGGGGAGGGAGAGGGAGGGGGAGAGAGAGAGAGAGAGAGAGAGAGAGAGAGAGAGAGAGAGAGAAATGGTGGATAGGATAAGGAAGCCACTCAGTGTGTTTTTCCTCAAGTGGTTTGAATATTGTTCACTGAACAGTTCGCCATCAAAAAAATGGATATTTTGAAACAAATATTGAAAGCACTTGATTTAGCCTTACTTATGTCATGATCTGTGGTGTCTTCCAGACTTCTTGCTTTGGCTTTTCTGCTGGTGGGTCTCAGGCACTAGACGTGGACCCTTCTAACAGAAAAACAGCCCTCTCCACCTCAGGAAGCCTGTGGGGATGGCGAAGGAGGAAGTTGGTTATATCCCGCTTTTCATTACTGGAGGAGTCTCAAAGCGGCTTCTAATCACCTGCCCTTCCTCTCCTCATAACAGACAGCGTGTGAGGTAGATAAGGCTGAGGGAGCTCTGACAGAACTGTGACTGGCCCAAGCTCACCCAGCAGGCTGCATGTGGAGGAGCGGGGAATCAAACCCAGTTCTCCAGATTAGAGGCCACCACTTTTAACCACTACATCATGCCGTTTCTCGAGGAAAGAAAAGGTGTGAGATATGGCCAATTCCAGGTGGGCCCTTTTAAGAGGGGAAACAGCCGGTAGGTGGCAGCCTGAAGACCACAGCTGGCCCATAAGGGCACATGGGAGGCCGCAAGCCTTGTGATATCAGCAAAATCAATTTCACAAATATTAGAAGAACGGATAGGCAGTTTAAACAATGCAACTGCTCCTCAGGAAGCTGCTGCTGTACTCCTATAAATTAAAGAGAAATTTGTCACTGCACACACATTGCTCAAGCAGTTTGGTTTTATTGGCTTATTTTTTTTAACTCTCTGTAATAATTGCTCAGCATGGTTGACAGCAAGATTAAGAAAATTAACATGTTTAAGGGTGCGTATAAAGTGCTTTAAGACAGGGGCCTTGCAGGAATTCTCTCTCTCATACAGTGAGCCTGGATCCTCCCCCCCCTTCCCCCGCCTGCCATGCTTTTGATAGATGTAATTATCTATAAATCCTCCAATTCCTTGGGGGGGGGGAGGATTGGGAAGCTAAGAAGGGGGGGGGGGGTTGGAGGGGATGCAAGCCACATGAAACAATGTTTATCTATCTTGACCCCTTCCCAAAATCTTCACGCGACCCCATGAAAAACCTGCTCTCAGGAATTGAAGGATTCTCATGGAAGGTGGGGACTGTGACTGAAGGGAAGAATACAATTTTCCTGCTCCGTTTTCACCAATGCTCATACAACAAGGAGGGGCGGGATTGACGTCTACCACGATCAACCTATGGAGGGATTCCACTAGAAGATAGAGGTGGAAGATATCTATTTAGAGAACTTACCATGGTTCCTCCCCATAGTCTGAACAAACATTTGTTTATTAGTTCAATTTATTCACCGCCACTCCCAGGCCAGCTGGCTCATGGTGGTTTAAGGTGTGACATGGAGCCGCATAAAGGTAAAGGTAAAGGTATCCCCTGTGCAAGCACCGAGTCATGTCTGACCCTTGGGGTGACGCCCTCCAGCGTTTTCATGGCAGACTCAATACGGGGTGGTTTGCCAGTGCCTTCCCCAGTCATTACCGTTTACCCCCCAGCAAGCTGGGTACTCATTTTACCGACCTCGGAAGGATGGAAGGCTGAGTCAACCTTGAGCCGGCTGCTGGGATTGAACTCCCAGCCTCATGGGCAAAGCTTTCAGACGGCTGCCTTACCACTCTGCGCCACAAGAGGCTCATGGAGCCGCATACCTGTTGACCAAAGCAGGCTTTAACATCTCCTTTCAAATGTTTATGCCAATAAAGGTACTCTGAATCTGAAATCCTTTCAAATGCCAAACTCAAACATACCTGGAAGTTCTTTTCTTGGATTCCTGGTGCGATGGGTCCTTTCTAAGTTATTCAGTGGTAAAGAAAATTCACATTACACCAGCCCAAGGGCCCTTTTATCCAGTATCGCCTTAGATTTACCAGGGTGATGCCTGGGTGCATGTTGAGCCCTGCTGAAGAACCCAAATAATTCCTTTTTGAATTAAGCTCTCAGACTCGGTGACATGTGTGTGGCTACCCGAGAATCGACAATTCCTCAAGGATGCGCTAGCCCACCATGATATGTGCAGACATGGGAGACGGTCTGCAGATGTTCAAAAAACCTCGAGGATCCCAAAAGCTCTCTGAAGCTGGTCCTTTCAAAGCTGTCTCTTCCCTCAGCTGGTCTGTTTTGAAAACTCTGTGCGAGACGAGCACCCACGATATAAAGAGCTCGGGGTTCAGGCCCATCATCAAAACAAGATAAACACGCTACTTGCCATGCACAGAAATCAATGTGAAGCTACGGCACGGAGACCCCACTCATGCGTACACATGGCGGTTAACATGAAAGGGGTCGGCCTCCGGAGGAAATCGGGATTTTAGGGGGCGTAGGGCACACTTTCGTTCGGCTGCCTGATGCATCCTAAAAGGGCCCTTTCACAAAAGCCATTTGCACTACATACAGTTCCGAGGCAGCGCTCGAAGAATTAGATGCAAGGGCTGAGTCCCTGCTTAAGATTAGCTGGGGAGGAGGGAAAGCATCCGGCTCCTGCTTGCACAAAGGCAGAGGCCGGGTTCAAGGAGACTCATCTGCAGCTGACAAGGATCCCATCGCTCTGTGCGAATCTCTCTCCTTCGCAGCTCCATCCAGGCGGGGGCTTACAGCATTGCGGGCCCGTTGGAAACGACACCCCCTCGGAAACCGCCATTGTCCCCCTAATGGACCACAATGAGATCACCGTGATGCCATGAATTTACAAAAGGGGATGTGTGCTAGTTATCACAGCATTCAATTCACATCCTGTGCTCTATTGCCAGGGGTAGTCAAACTGCGGCCCTCCAGATGTCCATGGACTACAATTTCCAGGAGCCCCCTGCCAGCGAATGCTGGCAGGGGGCTCCTGGGAATTGTAGTCCATGGACATCTGGAGGGCCGCAGTTTGACTACCCCTGCTCTATGCCAAGGCCATAATGCAGCTTTCTGTTCCAGGTTCTCCGGCTTTCTCCATCGCAGTCTTTTCTTTCAGTGCCCTAAGACAAGGGTAGTCAACCTGCGGTCCTCCAGATGTTCATGGACTCCAATTCCCATGAGCCCCTGCCAGCGTTTGCACAGGTTGACTTCCCTTGCCCTAAGACACTTAGAGGACAAACTACTTGCCACTCTTTCTCATGTTCTTCAGTGTCTCTTTTATCAGACCTTTCGTTCTAAAATTTTAACCCTATATTTATTTATTTGCTTGTGTCAGATCCCTGCCAGGTGTAACCTCATCAGATCCTGAGGGAGAAGCAATGTGAAGAGTTCTGCCAGGATCGGTACCAGAGCCACAGGAACCACCAGCAAACTCAGAACTGGAGCCCAGTCCAGAAGCTGAACCAGGTGCAGGCACTCAGCCTCTGGGCACCCAGCTGGACACAGAAGCACCTGCTGATTCTCCACCCTCATCTCCTGAACCAGAGAACAACAGAGTGGCAAGCAATGCTTCATGTTACTGGATGAACAAGATAGGAATCCCAACACAGGGGTGGCCTCCGTGAAGGCTTGCAGAGCTCTGACTCTGATAAATTAGGCAGGAGTCTGGGATTAGCCGAGCATCAAGCTTAAAATGACAGTAAAAGCAAGAGCCTCTTGTGGCACAGAGTGGTAAGGCAGCCATCTGAAAGCTCTGCCCATGAGGCTGGGAGTTCAATCCCAACAGCCGGCCCAAGGTTGACTCAGCCTTCCATCCTTCCGAGGTCGGTAAAATGAGTACCCAGCTTGCTGCTGGGGGGTAAACGGTAATGACTGGGGAAGGCACTGGGAAACCACCCCGTATTGAGTCTGCTATGAAAACGCTAGAGGGCGTCACCCCAAGGGTCAGACATGACTCGGTGCTTGCACAGGGGATACCTTTACCTTTACCTTTAAAAGCAATTGCTCCCTGAGGCTGCATGCCCTGTTACTTCTTCCTTGCTCTGATTGGATTCTCTGTGCTTCAGACTTTCGAGTAGTGATCTGCACTACAGACTCTCTGCTGCCCTTGTCTGCTTCGGGTTCGGCGCTGACTTTTGTCTTCTGTTTATGGACTTTGTGTATTCATAGAATCATAGAGTTGGAAGGGACCTCCAGGGTCATCTAGTCCAAAGCTCTGCACCGTGCAGGAACTGACAACTACCTGCCCACCCACAGTGACCCCAATTTCATGCTCAAGTGATCCCTCCACCAAAAATTTCCAGAATCCAGCCTGGCCTTTAGGAAATTCACCTACCATCCCACAGAAGCAATTAGCAATTCTCTGGGTATGCAAGAAAGGGCCACAAGAGACAAACACTGGCACATCATTTCCTGCCCAGACAATCCTGCCTCACAATCTGCCCAAGTTAATAAAATCAGCATTTCTGTCAGATGACTATCTAGCCTCTGCTTAAACACTTCCAAAAAAGGAGAACTCACCACCTCTCAAGGAAGCCTGTTCCACTGAGGAACCACTCTGCCAGGAACTTCTTCCGGGTGTTTAGCCGAAAATTCTTTTGAATTAATTTCAGCCCATAGGTTCTGGTTTGACCTTCTGGGGCAACAGGAAACAGCTCTGCTCCATATGACAGCCGTTCAAGTATCTGAAGATGGTTATCACATCACCTTTTAGTTGTCTTTTCTCTAGACTAAACAGACCAAGCTCCCTCAACATTTCCTCATATGACTTGGTCTTCAAACCCCTCACCATCTTTGTAGCCCTCCTCTGTACACGCTCCAGTTTCTCTACATCTTTCTTCAGTTGTGGTGCCCAAAACTCAACACAGTACTCCAAGTGAGGTCTAACCAGAGCAGAATAAAGCGGTAACATCAGCTTCCATGATCTGGACACTATTTTTTTTAATACAGCCTAAAATTCCACTTGCCTTTTTAGGTACCGAATCACACTGCTGACTCATGTTCAGTGTATGGTCTACTAAGACCCCAAGATCCACAGTAAATGGCAGCAAGCTGAAAACCCGACCTCCCACCCCACCCTCCCACTCAGTACCTCAGGTGTCTGGATGTCTGCTGTGTAAGATAAAGGTAAAGGTATCACCTGTGCAAGCACTGGGTCATGTCTGACCCTTGGGGTGACGCCCTCTAGCGTTTTTATGGCAGACTCAATACGGGGTGGTTTGCCAGTGCCTTCCCCAGTCATTACCGTTTACCCCCCCAACAAGCTGGGTACTCATTTTACCGACCTCGGAAGGATGGAAGGCTGAGAATCTTGAGCCAGCTGCTGGGATTGAACTCCCAGCCTCATGGGCAGATAGCTTCAGGCAGCATTTATGCTGCCTTACCACCCTGTGCCACAAGAGGCTCTTGTCTGCTGTGTAGATGTAGCTAAATATGGAGGGGCCCCTAAATCTTCCTTGCACTGGCCTCAACGAAAAACCTAGAGGAAGAGCTCTGTCTTTCAGGTTCTACGGAATCTAGAAAGTTCCTGTAAGGCCCTCAGCTCTTCCGGGAGCTCATTCCATCAGGTCGGGGGCAGGACCGATCTCTAGTTGAGACAAGGCGAACCTCTCTTGGACTGGGAACCACCACCAAGTTAGTACCCACAGAGCACAAGGCCCTGGCGGGGGGGGGGGCATAAGGTGATAGGCTGTCCCTCAGATATGTGGGTCCTAGACCATGAAGGATCTTAAAGGTTAAAACCAAAACCTTGAACTTGATCTAAGCCACAACTGCTAGCCAATGCAACTGCCTTCACACTGGTTGGATACGGGCCTTCCAAGGTGTTCCAGTGAGGACCCTAGCAGCTGCATTTTGTGCCAGCTACAATTTCCAGGTCAAGGACAAGGGAAAGCCCATGAAGAGCGAGTTACTGAAATCAGTCATGGAGGTGACCATCATGTGGATCACCATGGCTGGGTGTTCCAAGGATGGGTAGAGTACGCTGAGGATCATGCCCAAATTCCTAGCAAAGGGCAAGATGTTTAGCTGCACCCTGGCCGGGGTGGGCTGGTGTGCCTCCTGATCTGCTCCCTTCCTCCCTAGCCACAGGACCTCTTTCTTGCAGGGGCTGAGTCTCAGGCAACGTTGCTCGAGCCATCCAGCTACAGCTTCCAAACATCTGGCAAATGTTTTCTGAGAGGGTCCAGGCAGCTGTCCATTAGGAGCTAGAGCTGGGTGTCTCCAAGTAACACAGATCAGATCCCCTGGAGAAAATGGATGCTGTGGAGTATAGACTCCATAGCATTATACTCCACTAAGTTCCTTCCTCATTCCATACCTTGCCCACTTCCAGCTCCACCCCAAAATCTCCAGGTTTTTCCCAACCCAACACTGGCAACCTTAACAATAGCAGGCCACCACATCTTTCTGTAAGGGATTTTTTTTTCTGACAGTGGGCTGTTTATTTTAAGATCTTGCTCTGTTCTTAGTTGTTTCAGCTGATGCATGAGGTATGTATACAGTTTTACACTTAACTGCTGCTTAATTAATCAAGATGAAGTAATAAATTTGATTTTTTTAAAAGTATTCTGTGGATCACCACAGGCATGTGTTTTGGGGAGACAGTATGCAGGTATCTTAAATAAACAGTAGTAACGGAATAAATAAATAACATTACTTTAGATTCAGAGCCCTGATATTAGTCCAATTGGAAAATTCGCTGAATTACCAAGCATTATTTCATTTTTCTCTTTATATCCTTGTTTTCACCTCCTAGTAACTCACTTTATTAATAGAAGAAAAATTATATGAAGACAGGTTGTTCATGACACTAGATCATTCAGTTAAAGGACTTCACGGCTGCAATAGTCCTCAAAGTAATCTCTTAGACCAGTGGTCCCCAGCCCCCAGTACGGGGACTGGGACTGGTCCGTGGATCAGGCGGTAACGGGCCGCAGCTCCTCCTCATCCTCTTCCCTGGTTGCTGCCTCGGGGGCTGCCCTGCCACTCTGCCACCAGCTCACCTTTGGAGCTTTCCAGTGGCCGCCATGGCTGGGGCTCTCCCTTGGTGTGGCACTGCACAGCTGCTGATGGCAGAGCCCCACAGCAGGCGGCGAGAAGTCAGGGACACCGGTGGGAAAGCAAGCGGAGCATTAGTAAAATTGTCAAGCGTTGACCGGTCCCCAGCGATAAAAAGGTTTGGGACTACTGTCTTAGACCATTTATGCACTGGGTACTTCATGGCCCCAGCTTCCATGCAGGAGCACAAATGGAGGGCAGATGAGGTGCACTGGGCCAAATGCTTCCTCATGTGGGTGCAGGAAGAGGTGGGGCAACCTGCCACAACTAAAACTCCAGCCTGCAGCCCGCCACGAAACCTCCAGTGTGTAAACGGTCTTAAGCATGTAACAAGCCAATGTGGTTTCTTTCTCCACTATCCTGTTTAAGGCTGAAACCCAAACACCACTTTGCTAGGAGTGAGACCCACTGAATAAAATGGGACCTCTATTTTGCACTGCTCCCAAAGTCATCCTACAAAAAGTGTAGTATCAGAAATATTTTTCTTGGATCGAGACTTCAAAGCAGGCCAGAATCTAGCTCATTTTAGAATAAGCAGATACAATTATGAACATTTGTAAAAGACCCTAAAAGGCTCAAGAAACATCTATCACTGATCTCTTCAAATCTGATATAGACATTTTAAGCACATAGCTCTTAAGTCAACAATTTTAGAGTAGTCACCTGTTTAAGTTCTTTTGTTACTCTCTCCTGGCTGCCAATGCCGAACCAAGCTAGTCCTTTTTCAGGGTGATCATTTGACCCATCCTCGCACACTTCCCTTTTTTACACGGTTTCCTCCGTTGCCTACAATCCTTCTTGCCTATTAAACTCCATTTTCTGCTATTTTTTCCTTTCCCATTTCCACTTTCCAAGATGATCTTTCCCTGATCTTTTTGTTTCCGTTTCACTTCTCATTCTGTATTTGTCAAGTCTCCCTTTTACCTTTCCCTTCTCCTTTGTCCTTTGTCTCCTTCTCCCATACTCCTGTGTGTCATTTTCTTCTCGCTTCACTAGTTCTGTCCCTGACAAAAGCGTCAGGTGGAATGAGCAGGAACAGAGTACAACGTGATATGGAAAGTATCCACGTCTTAAGAGTTAAGGAATCCTCCAAGTCCACTTTTTGTAAAAATTTCAGAGCAGTTTATAAAAAAAAACATAGATCTGAACACTGTGGCAACCAGCAGACCCTACGGCCAACATCTGAATTAGTCTATCACCTCCCAGAGTAAGGTGTAAGCAAAACATTTTGCTTCACACAAAAGGAATCGATGCCATCTCTGCAACTGAGCAGGATTGGCCATTTCTGTCACCCTCGCAACATCCAGCAAATTTTAGTCATGTGGTTAGAAAAAAAGATAGCTGTTCACAAGATGTGTTGATAAGGAACAGAAACAATGAAATACTGTGGGTATCTCCTCTGTATGCTGGAGAGGCAGCAGACAACTGCCACTCATTCCCTTAAGGCAGGGATAGTCAACCTGTGGTCCTCCAGATGTGCATGGACTACAATTCCCATGAGCCCCTGCCGGCAGGGGCTCATGGGACTTGTAGTCCATGCACATCTGGAGGACCACAGGTTGACTACCCCCGCCTTAAGGGAATACTTCAAGAAACTGATTCATTCCCCAGCCCTTGTCTTACTCCTGTTAAGGCCTCGTGCTACCTGTGTGCATGTGTCATACCAATGAAACTTTTATTGCAAGGTGATAACTTCATTATGGAACTGACCACCAATAAGGTGTTTCAAGGGTTTCAAGAACAGAGTACTCCTGAGAATGCCAACAGCTGACTACCCTAAAATCAAAGACAGGGCTAACAGGAAGAGAATGGGGCTGAGGTGTCTGGCAAAAACTGGATTATCTGGTAATTGAAATGCCTACAGGGATAGATGTACATTTGTATATTTCAGAGATTATCCCAGTTGCAGGGGCTGAGACGGAGTTTACTTCTCACAATATAGCCTTACTGGTTGTCATTAAGGTGCTGAGATTTTCAAAAAAGGGAATGTGCCTCTTTTAGGTCTTGTTCAAAACATGAGTGTTTTCCAGTATCCAAAGTAGAGCTAGAACCGATGGTATGAAAAGCCTGGCAGATGATCTTGGTCTTGATTCCATTACATCTGGACATAAGAAAGACCTCTGACAGTGGGAAACCTGTGGCCGCGTCATAGCCTGAAAGCAACTTGGCCTGAGCCAATTTGAAATTCGCTGCTGAAATAGTGAGAAGATTACCCATTTCTCCAACTTGGTGCCATCTTTGTGTGCATCTATTATTGGAGCTTTATGTGAAGTAACCATATTTTGTATTTACAAATACACCCCCCCCCCAAACACACACACTTTTTATCCTTTAAAAATGTAGTGGATATACTTAGGAGTAGAAATATTATTTAGGTTCCTTAAAAAAAACAAAAATATCAATATTTTACTGACTGAAAATCTGTAAGTGTTCCACTATTCCAGAACATCAAGTGGTGATCATGAGGGAATGCATTCAGCAAAATTCAATGCTGTGATCCAAGCTTGATAGAAAGGATTTAACGGGAAATTTGGTGGCGGTAGAAAGTGCTGTCATGTTTTAGCCAGCTCATGCTGACCCCATAAGATTTTCAAGGCAACAGGTGAACATAGGTGGTTTACCATTGACTGCTGCTGCATAGCAACCCTGGATCTCCTTAGAGATCTCCCACCAGGGCTCTTAGGATGTCTCTTTAGTCGTAACCAGAGATTCCAAGATCTGATGACTGCAGGCTAGCCTGGGCCAGCCAGGTAAGGACAAGGGGGATCCTCAAAACATCATCAACTGACTTATCCGAAATCAATTCAACCCTACATTGTCCACACACAACAAACATTGGTCTCACTGAAATTACAAACCTCTGTTTGCATTGAATCACTAATACCATACACACAGCTGAAAATGTGCAGATTAGAAGCATATAAAATCCTGGCTCCCCGAAATGCACCCAATCATTATACAGTTTACAGAAAATAAAAGCTGGGGGTGGGATTTAAGATTCCAGATACATGCACCCACAAACAGTGTATAATAAGAATAGGATTCAAGCATCAGAGAAATAAGGAAGTTAGATGTGATAGTAGGTGCCCCATTGAGGTGCTCTTGTCTCTTCTTGCGGAAGAGAGTTAAAGTCGCCAAGTTAACAGTGCTCTGCACTCATTGGGCAATTTTTTTCCCCACCAGCAGTTCTCACAACAGACACTGCTAACACTGAGCTGGACTAAAAACCTAATGAATAAACAAAAGAAATAAACATGTTACCTGGTTCAGATTATGAATTCAAGCAACTTGCAAAGCTCAGGATCCAAAACATTGCAACCTTTAAAAAACAGCCATGGCTACCACCAGCTTCTCTGTACGAACATTCAGCATTGACTTTAATTTAAAAACGCTAGGATCTAAACATGCCAAGGTACCTAGGGTAAAAGCAATGAGAAAATCAAGGATACATACACAGAAACAAGACATGGAAACTACAATATCCTCCCCTCTAATTTATCTTTAATAGTATACATTGTGTGTGGTTGGTTTTTAATTGCTTTGATTTTCTTGGTGGTCTAGAAAGCAGGGTATAAATACATATATACATAATAAAGATGGAATAGCAATCTACTATATTAAATTTTAAAACTTTCAGTGAAAACAAAAATTGAGAGCGAGAGAGATATAAATAGCAACGTAAGTGCCCAAAATATGCTCTAAAAGCATATAATGCAACAGTATTCATGAAAGTAAATAGATCTGTGTCTGGTAACTCCTGGGATGAAATCCACCAAGGAGCCTTATCTACATCATCATGAGTTCCATGGAGAAAATGTGGAATATAAGTGTAATAAAATGATAACTTGCCAATCAGGAAAACCAAGAACTATGATTAACTCTAGACCCACAGTCTTCCAAAAGTCAAAGTCAATGGGAGAAATATGTTCTCAGTCTTTGGGCCCTATTGACAACTCCATGAGGAGGCAGGACAAAGTGGAAAATGAAATCAAGGGAAATGGGGACTTCTGGGAATAAGTGGGAAATGTTGCTTCCAAAGAGTGACAGCTTGGTGAGCACATGCAAGTCTTTCTACCTCAAGCGTTCTTGGAGTGAGCCTGACCTCAGCAGTCTCTTGGAATGAATAACTCTTACAGGAAAGCCCTGACCTGGATACTGCAATCTCACCAGTTCTCAGAAGTTAAGCAGGGTCGGCCATGGTTCATACTTGGATGGGAGACCACCTAGGAAATCTGGGGGTTGCTACAATGAGGTAGGCAATGGCAAACCACCCCTGTTCATCTCATGATTAAAATCCTACAGGGTTACCATACATCTGCTGTAACTGAATGACATTTTCCACCACCAGGAAGGCTAAAAACTCCTCCATAAACTACTTCTCTTCAGAGAATCATGTTTTCACTGGGCAGCATTTCAAATCTTTCAAGAGAAATTGCATTCTTCTATGACATTATGTATTTTCCTATTTTAGACCCCCTATCCTTACCCTCTTTCTCTGCCCACACATATATTGTGTGCGAGTTTAGTGTGCATAGAAAACAAATACTTGTCTGTATATATAAGTACACAACTTCTGAGCACAAAACAAGGTATTAAAGCCTCAAAGTAGAATTCTGGAAACAGAGCAATCCTAAGAACACTTTCCTGGGAGCAAGCCTCATTGAATAGAGCAGAGTAGGATTCTGAGTAGACCTGTTTAGGACTGCTCTCAGTTCAGCCATCCTTCCTCCGTAGCTTGGGGTTCCTTCCTTGCTTTGACCCAGGTTTTACTACAAAGACTGAATTTTTAAGTGACCTGAAAGTGACTTCAGGCAGTTATATATATACTAGCTTCAAAGCCCGTTCCTAAGAACGGGCCTTGAAAAGGTTCCCTCCCCTGGCTCCCAACCAGGCTGCTTAAGGTGGCTTTGGGCCGCAGCACACAGCCAGATCAAGTGGGGCCGGAACAGTGCTCCCTAGCAGGCAGTCAGCAGGACGGGAGGCCCTTGTTAGCAGGCCGTGCTTAGCAGGCCAAGAAATCCTCGTTAGCAGACCCTCCACCCTGACCCTTTGCCCAGGGCCCTCTCCCCTTACCTGCTGCTGGCTCCAGGAACTGAGGTACATCTGAGAGCAAAGAGGCTAGAGTCCAGGGACAGAGGGCTGTAGAGGCAGGGCCAAGCCCTTTGCGGGCTGCACCCTGATTGGCCCTATTCCAACCTGGACAGCCGGACACGTTCCACCCCCTAGGCTGTTTCACAAATATAAAGAGGAACCATGGATAAGGATATTTAGAAAACATGCAATTTAGGGAAATCAAATCAGACAGTTCTGGAACTACATCAGGGAAGAAAGTCATGGTTGTCCCCTAACACTGAAAATATCTCAATAAACCTTTAGATAGTACTTCTTCCCCATTAAAACCATTTAAACATCTTGTTAAAGAAAAAGTAAACAATAGTGTATCCTTGAAAAACATGTAAGGAAAAGAAAGTTAAGATGAAAGAGAGTAAAAATTCTACAATGAAAACACCAGCAAACAAAGATCCAATCGGCTTTTGATAAGGATTCAATGGCAGGATTCCCCAACAGTGAGTTCTCTGTACAGACAGGAAGTTGTTTCTGTGCAGGCAATCACTGGGATAGAGCATGACTGCTATTAACTATTTCTTCCTTCACACCCATTTTAAAGGCCACAGCCATCTCAGATTCTTTTCAAAAAGTGCCACATGTACATATGCATGCACACTTGCACATACAACATTTACACGGATTTCTGCAGGCTTTGCGCTGAGTACCGAACATGCACTTGGAAATTCACAGTTCCTATTATTATATGTTATTATAAAATCTCATAATTATACATAATAGGTTCCTTAATGGCACAGGGGTGGGTGGTAAGTGCTAAAGAAGAAAGCTGAATGCCCTCAATGGTGCCAACCTAATGCTCGTCTTTTAATCTCTTCATTAAGCATTAAGATCTCAGAAGCGAAAGGCAAATAATGTTGTTTTATTAATAAAGAAGGTTAGGAGGGAATGGCACATGCAAATTATGGGTTGGATTCAAAGAGTGTCATCGTATTCACAGGATGACTCTGGATCCAACCCTATGGTGAAAATCATATCCTTTGACTCATCCCTGGGTAGCCATAACATACATAGTATTCTTACGTTAGTTCATTTCCACAGCTTGTTTCTTTAAAATAATCGTAAATTAGAAACGTGGGTTAACATGGCAGCAATGATCCTAACACAGGAATAGTCAGATAAAAGTCTGGCATGTCAGAACTTGAGGATCTGATTCAGGTCAATGCAAAGCCCTGCTTCCCCAAAAGTGAACTTAGTTTCAAGGAATTAAAGAATTATACACATTCAACACGTAAGACTAATTTTGATCAAGATGAAAATTCCGCCCACTTTCTTGTCCTTGAACTACAATCACCTATTGCGGTCTACATATTGGAAGGGTGTGTGTGTGCTAATTTCCTGTTATGTATTTTGTCCTCATGTTTTATTCATCCTTTACAGAAAAACACACAAGAAAACAACCCCAAATTATGAGAGCCTGGGCCAGGGTATAGTGGTTCAAGGAGGATACCCTTCATAATACTGCTATGGAGAGCCAGTTTGGTGTACTGGTTAGGATTGCGGACTTCTAATTTGGCGAGTGGGGTTTGATTAAATTCCCCCATATGCAGCTACCTTGGGCTCGCCACGGCACTGATAAAGCTGTTCTGACCGAGCAGTGATATCAGGGCTCTCTCAGCCTCACCCACCCCACAGGGTGTCCGCCCACTTTCAGCCTCCTTCAGGTAGAGAAAAGCAGCATATAAGAAACAACTCTCCTTCTTCTTTTTCTTCTATTGGGTAAGCGAGATAAAATTATTTTTCTGTGTTCTTTTGACTCCTGACATTTTTCCATTGAGGTTATTGTTGGCTATGTCTTAGTTATTCCACAACTTCCATACAATTTTTTGGGGAGGGTGGGGTCTGTGCTTCCTTTTGATAAATGCGCTGTTGCAGCAGAGACATCACAGACTATGACATAACCAAGACCAAATGAAATATTCTCGTGTTTTTGCCACAAAATATCTGGGGTTTCTTAATGCAGACCTGTCCACCAAACTGTACTGAAGTCACATGAAGAAACAAACCACCCGTTTTCTGTACCAGTTTCTTTTCGGTCGCTGTTCTTAGGTGACTTTGACAAATAAGATTACATGGCTTATGCATTCAGTTGGACACAGAGATATCCAGGGTGCTTGTGGTTCAGATTCACTCAGGCTTGAATCACCTTCACATTCCCATAACCAGAGTCACCTCTGTTGGTTGTTTGTTCATATGTCAGCATTCTAGTGGTCTTCAGAAGCAAGGCAAAATAACAAGAAATTGATAGCATTTGAAAGTGCATGCATGCACGTAACAGTCACTTCAGGTTCCTCTCAGGGATAAAAACAAGAGCAGCAACAACAACAACCCAATCAACAGAACCCAACAATGTCATGATGCCCAAGAAGCATTTCAGTGCTTCTTTCACGCAAGATCTCCAATAGGGTGCTGATGCCTTGGATGACTATGAAACTGGGCACATAGATACAAATTACCTAATATTGTGGTGGATGTTCTAAACCAGGGATAGTCAACCTGTGGTCCTCCAGGTGTCCATGGACTACAATTCCCATGAGCCCCTGCCAGCAAATGCTAGCAGCAGCTCATGGGAGTTGTAGTCCATGGACACCTGGAGGACCACAGGTTGACTACCCCCGTTCTAAACAACCACCAGAATGGCTGCTAAAAATGGCGGCCAGTCAAAACACCACAATGTTTGCATGGAGTCTTGAAACTATTCCACAAGGGGAGAAACTTCTTGAACAAAAGCAATTAAAAAAACAAATGTGAATGGGCTTGACCGAGCTCTAGACACAACGAAGAGGGAAAGGAAACAAACAAGAGGATTTGGGTGGGAAAGAAGAGGTCACAGAGGGGAGGGTCTTGTGATGCCATACTCCCAAGGTTGAGGAATGCTATAGATATATGAGCAAAGAGGGAAGCTGGGCCAGCCTCTCCCTGGTTAAAAACTGGTTAACGTTTTCATACTACAATCTTCCTTCCAAGTGCTGAAGCCCACTGTTAGCATTATTACTAATTATTCACATAGCCTTTTACATAAAGGCTTTGTGAAGTACGGTGCTCTAGATTGTTTCTACAGGCAAATCAGACCGGCTCTGCAAAGCTCAGTTTCTTCGGCAAAAATAAGAAATTGAACTTACCTAAACTTTTAAAGAAACAAAACCCACTATTTATTCATTAGCAAGGGTTTACTGCTGAAGCCAAGAAGGGCTCAAGCTGTTAGTTCCTGCAGAGTGTCAAGTTGATCTGGTCTGAAATGGATGAGATATTAAACCTTGGAGGAAAAGTCCTAAGGGCGATGCTAATTACTAAGGAAATGTGGGAAATGCTGAAATACAGGGGGAAAGAAAGAGCTAATAGGCGTTATAAATTTAGATCTGTAGTTCGCCTGCACAGGCTTATTAGTCAAAGAAAATCCAGCGTTTAAAACGCACACACACACATAAACACAAACACAAAAGGGTTTTCTTGGCCCTGCAAACTGTCACATTTCTACAGCCCATATTGGCAGAAACATGCACACATGAAAAATCACGTTTAGATACGTTTCGATCCAGCTGCTGGGTAAAGACAAGGAAAGGTTAGGAATAGGCTGACCCTTTGAACACAAGCACCAGCAGTCACTATAGCAACAGCAGGAATTATAGCAGGAGGGTGGTATCGATCTCCCCCCTCCTTGGCCTACTAGCATTTTTCTCCGGGTTTTTTTGGCCCTTACGCTGCCTTCTGCGCAACTTCCAAAGTACGTTCACTCAAAGTTACAAAAGTTGTAACAGGAACAACAGGGAGGAGAAGGAAATCCCAGGACACAAAAAATATCTGGTAGTAGACTATGATGGCACTTAGGTGCTCTTACACAGGAGTTAGCCCAGTTGAATACAATAGGACATGCACGGGATTAAAAATATACAGACTCCCCCCCCCGGACTACTTTTTCTGTTAGCATTATGCTGGCACTCAGATTAAGTTCTATGTAGTGAGGGGTGGTCATCTCAGCTGTCATAAAGCCCACAATGGAGAGCAGCAGTTTTCAGGGGAAATGATCTGTGTGATCTGGATATTTTGGGAGATCTCCAGGCACCACTAGCAGGTGGAGACTGGATCGAATTACAGGAGGGTCTCCAATAACGATGTGAGTGATTTGCCAAATCGATAGTATAAATGTAGAATTTACTTGGAATGCTACAAGAAATACATTCTATATTATATATTTAAAGGTATACCACTGATGAAGGTGTTGTTACATTGAAAGTGAATGCATAATCCAGAGCCTCGCTTTGGTTTTTTCGCTATAACAAAAGACTGAGACTGGTTTTTAGAACTGAACTTAATATATTTTGCCATATTTTCGGATCTTTCTTCTTGCTTACTTTGTGGATCTGACTGGAATTCTTCTTTGGAACACCGGGAGGTTGGCAATCCTAGCAAGACTTGAGAACAAAAATGTGAAATAAATAACATTATCACACAACCATTCATTCCCATAAACCCATCCTCTTCCCTAGTCCTAACCAGAGGGGAATGAAAAGGGGGAGGAAAACATTTGTTGAACCCAGTATTTCTTGTAATGGCTACAAAAAGTTTTCTAGTGTTTAACATGAACCAACACAAAGTAGATGGTATGATTTGCTTTCACTGAAAATTCTTAATTCTTCTTTTAGGTATAAAAGGTAAAGGTAAAGGTATCCCCTGTGCAAGCACCGAGTCATGTCTGACCCTTGGGGCGACGCCCTCTAGCATTTTCATGGCAGACTCAATACGGGGTGGTTTGCCATTCCCTTCTCTAGTCATTACCGCTTTACCCCCCAGCAAGCTGGGTACTCATTTTACCAACCTTGGAAGGATGGAAGGCTGAGTCAACCTCAAGCCGGCTGCTGGGACTGAACTCCCAGCTTCATGGGCAGAGCTTTCAGACAGCATGTTGGCTGCTTTACCACCCTGCGCCACAAGATGCTCCTTTTTCTTAATTTTCTTAATTAAGTTCTTAATTAAGTTTCTTAATTAAGTTCTTAATATCAAATAACCATGCACAACAGCATACAGAATTGTACCTAGATTATACCACCTGGTAAATAATAGTTTGGAAACAATCATGCTCTATGGACAAGAGGGAGAGTGAACATGAGCACAACAAACAATCCATGCTCACAACAAAAACAGGTTTTGGCATATTACCTGAGTGCAGCCTATGGCTGCTGGTCTTGTAAACAGAAAAAGTTTTAGGAACCTATTAGGTTCAACCAATACATCCCATGCATTGATTTGTCACCATATGCTCACATTGTTTGGAAATGCAGCTTTTATTACTAGTGAGAGCAACATACATGGGGCATTATAGGATAGTATGAGGTCACCACCTCAAGGAACTCACAACACTGGGGAAAATGGGGACAGTTCCAGGAGAGGGAGTATAGGGAACCAGGGATAAGACAGTATTTGGGGCTAGGATGTCATCACTATGTCGATGACACCCAGCTCTACCTCCTCATCACTATGTCGATGACACCCAGCTCTACCTCACCCCTGGAGGCATTTGTCGGATGCCTAGAAGCAGTAGGGGATGGATCAAGCAGAGTCGCCTGAAACTCAACCTTCAAAGACAGAGGTCCTGTGTCTGGGTAGGAAGTGTCCTTACCCTGCCTGGATGGCATACAGGTTACAGCTGCCCACACAGCCAGGAACTTGGTCATGATCTTCAACATCTCCCTCACTATGGAGGCATAGATCACGAATATAGAATGGCTGGCATTTTTCCACCTCCACCAAATCCAACTACTAGCTCCCAGAGCACCTAGCCACAGAGATCGACGTGATGGTCACCTATATACTGGACTTCTATAACTTGCTCTACACTGGTCCTCCCTTATCCCTGACCCAGAAACTGCAACTGGTCCATAATGCAGCAGCTTGGTTCATCACATGCATCAGCAGCTGCACAGGATTACACTTGAATTCCAGATCAGGTTTAAAGATTGGTTACTTACCTTTAAGGCCATTCACAGTCTGAGCCCAGCGTACCTGAGGGACAGTCTCTTTACCTATGTCCCCTGAAGAGCACTTTGTTCTGCAAACACCAACCAGTTGGTGGCCTCAACCAGGTCTAGGAGTTCTTAGTCCTGCCCTTACTTGGTGGAATGAGTTTCCGAGGAGATTCAGGTCCTGGCGAAAGTTTCCCAGTTCCACAGGGCCTGTAAGATGAAGCTCTTCCAACAAGCTTTTGATTGAAGCCAGTAACCTTGTAACATCTAATCCCCCCAATAAATGCCCCCCACAGAAACATCCCATCTCAAAAAGATCTACTGACAGAGACCAATGCTTGGATGTTCCTACTGGCTATTGATGCTATTTTAAATGTTATTATGTCGATACTGTTTTAAACCATTTTTAATTAATCTGTTTGATGTGCAAAGCCCTGAGCCAGCTCCTGGGAGGGCAGTATAGAAATTGAATAAAAATAAGATTCTTGTTGCAGACTAGGCCCATACATTTTGGGGTAGGTAGGCCCAACAGTTATGACAAAGGACAGCTGGGTAAAATTTCCACCTGATTACCTTTATCTGTTGAAAGCCCTTTTTCCACTCAAAGGTGATAAGCTCATTATTGCTGTATTCTCTGATTGAAAAGTATACAGATATCCCATCTCTGCAATTACATTACTGAAATGCTAACGTATCTGGGTCAAAGACCAAAATTTACAATGGAAAATTCTGGTTGAGGCCTATCCATCACATTCTTCTTTGTCCAGGCTTGGGGAAAATGTCTGCATTCAGACATCCTGACAAACCTGTTTGTTTGTGACATGTCACACACACAAAAGGCAAACTGTGACTTGTTGTGGTTTTAAAACTGATCTGCACCACTTTAACTACATAGGTTAGCCTGGAAGCCCAAGGTTTCCCTGTGATCTTCATAGCTGATGGGGAATCTGAACATCATCTACCCTGTCCTAGCTGAGTTCTGTCCTTACTGAACTCTATTTCTGTCTCTGAAACGAAAATTCATTAATTTGGCGTCGTTGTAAGAAGCCCGCTATCTCTGCATCCTGCCCTTTTTCTTTTTCCACATTAAATACATGGATCAAAAACAGACACCGTGGTCTGGTTCAACTAATTCTGCTCATAGGGGCATATCATATACACATGAAAGGCAAACTGTGACTTCTTGTGGCATTAAAACTGATCTGTGCCACTTTGGCTACACATATGTGCCCGCTGCTCAACAGAAAACAATACAAACTTCATTTTCATTGTTTTATTAATTCGCAAATATTTACATCAGGGAGAGAAGGGTGGATACTCCATTTGTGACACTTAATTGAGAAAAGGAACATTTCCAATGATCAGCCAATACCAAAATAATGAACCCGAAGGAATGTGAGTAGATTTATAACAGTATGTGGTATTTAAGAGCTCTGGGAACCCTGTTAATAACAAGCCTTCCATCATAACTTAACGAGGCAAATAGCCATGGGTCGGCTGAAGACCATTCCACAGCGTAGACGCTGTCTTCATGTTCTTCGTAGGTAGCTATTATGCTGTCCTGAAGTGGCTCTTTAATCCTAGAATTTAAAGAGAGGGGGGGAAAAAGAAAGTGATTGAAGCAGCTCGGATTTATAAGGCTCTGAAAATGTCAAGCTCCTCCTCAATAAGCACTGTGTGCTGGTTCCGTGTGAGGGAATTCAAAAAGGACAGGAATAACTCTATATTCATAACACTTGGGGGGATTTGCAAGGGTATCCTACATCCTCTCCATTCTGTATCCACAGGATCATGGAGGGGTTACCGCACAGATCAACATCCTAAGCAATTTTTTCAAAAGGCATTCTGAAAGACATGCTATGGCTTAAGTGGCTTTGGGATCACTGCAAATGGGTAAAAAGGAGTTCCCAGACTGCACCGAGAAGATGGGTAAGATAACCTCATTCAGAAATCAGACAAACTGGTTTTTATTGGAGCCAGACACAAAGCTGCTTGTTACTTTACTCGAAACTCACTGGATTGCTGTAGTCTGGAGATGAGCTGTAATTTTGCGGGTTCCTCAGATCCTACCTGGCGGCCAGGATCTTCAGGCACATCACAAACTCATCTTTTGCCAGGGTCTCAGACAGAGGACTTTCACAACACCTACTCCTCAGTCCAAAGGAAAGCCCATATTCAACCTGTGATCTCTAAGCTGCACTGGCTCCAGACTGGAGACCAGATCAGGTTCATGATAACCTTTAAAGCCTTGGACTGTCTGGAACCCTTTGCCTTCGGGACTGTCTCTTCCAAGATCTAGCAACCAGAATTTGCTCAGGATCCCTGGCCCTAAAGAGGTGAAAATGGCCTCAGCTAGGGCCGGGGCTGGGGCCTTTTTGGCTCTTCCTAATGAGATCAGGGCCCTGGGGAACCTGAACCTGTTCCATCAGGTTCAGGTTAAATCCCATCAGGCCTATGGTCGAGGTCAGAAATAACACCAAGAAGATATTGGCCTCCCTGTTCAAAAGTTCACCAGTAGGCACCATTCCAAATGTGCTACATATCCCCCAGTAAATGTTATTTGCTTAAGCCACAGATCTTTTTAATGAAACTGATTACATTTTAAGGTTGGAATTAGATTTTAAAACTGATATATATTTAAGTATTGTATTTTAAATTTGTTGTAAGCCACCTTAAGCTCTCTGGGGAATGGCGAGGTAAAAATCTAAAAGTAAATAATAAATAAAACTGATAGTAGTGAATTAATATTAGAGAAGTCACATATGAACCAGACTGTATGTCTTTGAAGATGAGGAAAGGCAGGAGAAAGTGAGGAAAGAAGAATAAAGGCACGGTTTAAGCCAGTAGTTTTTCACCGACCTCCTTAGCTCCCAGGCCACATCACTAGTGCCCCCACCCCAAACACGCACCGATTTCCTAGTGTCAGACCTACTGATAGCGGCCCTATTTTAGTCTGGATAAAATATACATGTTCTTTGTAAGTCATGTGTAAAAGCCACGTCGGCTTCTCACTGGAGAGAAAGACAGATGGGGAAAGAAAGAAAGAGAAGCAAGCAATGGAAAATCCCATGGCCAGGAGCAAGCAGAAGGCTTTTCTAGATGGAAACCTTTGGGGAAGGGTTGCCAGGTCTGGGTTAAGAAATTCCTGGAGATCTGGGGTGAATTCTGGGAAGGAAAGTCTGAGGAAAGGAAGGAGCTCAGTAGGAATATGATCCCATCCAGTTCACCTTCTGAAGCTGCCATCTTCAGGAAGCTAAATAGGATTGACCTTGGTCAGCACTGGGAAACCCCCAAGGAAGTCCAGGGTTACTATTACCCAGAGGGAGGCAATGGCAAGCCACCTTGGAGCATCTCTCACTAGGAAAATCCAGCTGCAGCAGGAAGAGTCAGATTGATGCCTCCCTACAGCTGCAAAATACCTCATTGTCCCCCTACTGCCCTAAAATTCCTCATTGCCCCCCTGGATCCTTCCACACACACCCCAAGAAGGGTATACCACCCACTTTGGGAACCCCTAGTTTAAGCAGACTTTTTATTTTAGAAAGGCTGGCATAGTTTAGGAGGGAGGGAAATAACTCTCATGTACATTCTTATCTAAATGCTACTGTGTATCTACACTTCCATGACACACCTGAACACATGTTGTTGTTAGGTGCGAAGTCATGTCCAACCCATCGCGACCCCATGGACAATGATCCTCCAGGCCTTCCTGTCCTCTACCATTCCCCGGAGTCCATTTAAGCTCACACCGACTGCTTCAGTGACTCCATCCAGCCACCTCATTCTCTGTCGTCCCCTTCTTCTTTTGCCCTCAATCGCTCCCAGCATTAGGCTCTTCTCCAGGGAGTCCTCCCTTCTCGTGAGGTGGCCAAAGTATTTGAGTTTCATCTTCAGGACCTGAACACATAGAGCTGCCTTATACTGAATCAGACCCTTGGTCCATCGAAGTCAGACTGGCAGCAACTCTCAGAGGTCTTTCATATCGCCTACTACTCAATCCTTTTGGCTGGAGATGACAGGGATTGAACCTAGGACCTTCTGTATGCCAGGCAGACCACTGAGCCAAGGTCTGTTCACAAGGCAGTGTTATCATTGCTTTCCATCTATCAAGGATTGTATTGTGGTTTCCCCCACCCCCATACTTTTTATCATTCTTCCAGACCTGCTTTACTACTACCCAGGAACAAAAAGAATTATCACAGCAGTCACAAATAGGCAGTGCGCAAGATGCAGCCTAGATTCTTCAAGAACCAAATAAGTGCCAGGGAATAGTTTAGCAAGCCCACAGGGAAATGCAGTGGAAAGGCTGCAATTCTTACCTTCCGGCATAACCAAAAGGAGAACTTAACACAAGATTATAAAGGGGAGCTTCTGGTCCGGTCACTGCTGCAACCTTCCGCCAGAAACCCCATTTAAAAAACAAAACCCGATGTCACGGAGCATTACGAAGACTCCGAGTGTGCTATTTGAGTGCGCTGCTGCAGGGGATTATGAGGTATGGTGGCACTCTGGTTCTGCTATGATTCCACAATGCTGATGGGAAGTTATAATTAAAACTGTTCCTACGGAATACATCATAACATGGATCCTTCACTGCAGTCTCCCACGTTCCACACAAGGAATGATCTACTCGTCAGTTTTAGCATCCTAGCTTAGCAACAAACCCAGATGCAGTGCGAGTGTAAAGCGCTGTGATCATCGGTATTGTTTTCTGGAGACTGAATATATTTAGCCTTCTATACACGATGTTTTCAGACTTCCTCTTAAACTGACACACCTGCCTTACATGAAAGTTGGCCACGTCCCCAGATAGCAATGTGCCTCCTGCAACATTCACCTACTTATCTGAGGCTCCATTATCCTGAAGGGTTTCAGAAGTCTCCGAATAAACAAGGGAGCAATGCGCGGCACATACCGCTGTCAGGGGACGTGGCCGACTTTCTGTAAACCAGGAGGCTGGGGTTAACAAGGGGTTCAATAAACAGGCATGAACTAACAGCTGGCCTGCATCATTTTCTTCATGCCTGATATTATGTACTTCAGTATACTAATGTTTTGTGTAACAATTAATCTTAAGGCATAGGGGGAAAAGACTGCTAAAGAAAGGCACATGACATTTGCGAAGCAACTACTGTTGTGTAATTCTGCTCTACTTGGCTATATTTAGTCTCTGTAAATTGTTCTGTCTTTGGCTGGATCTCCCCTTGGGGATTAAAGGAAACGGGTAGAATGCAAAAAAGAAAAAGAAAGGAAAGAAAAGGCCTTTATTTCCCCTTCCTTCTTTAAGTGACAGCCACGCAAGCCTGCACTTTAGGAAGATCCACAGGGTTTCTTCCCCACTCTACCCTGATCAAATGTAGCTCAAGCTTTGGATCATTACTATTCATGAACAGAATAATAGCGTAAGAACCTACTCTATATGGATAAAGGTGACAGCATGCAACACACACTGGCAGCAGAGATGAAATGCCAAGAAGCTTTGACCCACTGTTTCAAGATGTCTAGGAAGGCCAGCTGAATTTTATTCGTGCATTAATACAAGGAAAGAATTTTCTTCCAGGCTTCATAGTGTTTCCTTAATGGACACCTTGGTGTACCGAACCCCAGGTGCTACACCTCAGCATATTCACATTCTGAGATTGACCCGAGGGAGCCCTTTTCAGCTTCATTCATGAAGGAGAGAAAAATCACAATGAAGATAATTCAACCAGTATAATGTGGAAGGGACAAGCAATAATCCCAGATTTTATACTTACAAACAGCATGTTCTTGGTCTTGTTTTTATTCAACTCAACCTGCTTTATAAAGTTGGGGAACGTACTTTTAAGTGTTGGTCTAAGTTGTCTACTATCTAGCCTGACTGCTGTACTCACATGTAATAACAAAGTAGAATCATCATCCCTAAACATTATAAAGTTGAAGTTGCATGCAGCCAACTCACTCCCTACCTGATTGGTCCTGAGGATTACTGCCAAGAGAGAGAGACCACTCTGCCAGTGAGGAGCAATCAGTTCAAACTGCACTCTGCCGATTAGGACAAAGCAGTGTAAATTGCACCCTGCCAATGAGGGCCAGTTCAAATTGTATGCAGACAACTCAATCCCTACCTGATTGGCCCTCCCTCACAGTGTGCTGCCAATAGGGAAATACCACTCTGACAATGAGGGCCAATCAGTTCAAATTGCACTCTGCCAATTAGGGCCAAGCAGTGATAACGGCACTCTGTCAATGAGAGCCAATCAGTTCAAATTGCATGCAGACAACTCAATTCCTACCTGACTGGAACTCCCTAGGAGTGTGCAGCTAATAGGGAGAGAACACTCTGCCAATGAGGGGCAATCACTTCAAATTACACTCTGTCAATGAGGGCCAATAAGTTCAAATCTGTCGATGAGGGCCAATTTGTTTAAATGACATGCAGACAATGCACTCCTTACATAATTGGCCCTTCCTGGGGGTGTGCCAGCAATATGGAGACAGCATTGTTCCAATGAGAGCCAATCATGGGGCTTATCTGTCTTCTTCCTGCTGTTGGCCTCTGAAAGGCCCTACTGCTAAGTTGCTCCATTCTCAGCCTCTTCCCACCCTTCATCTCCCCCAGGCAAGGGAGGGAAGCCCACTGCTTCCCTTGCCTCCTGTGTTGGTCTCAGGTTTCAGTTCTCTGCTGGAAGAAAGCACAGATGAGCTGCAAGGCAGGCAGAGATATTCAGTTATTCAAAAGCAGAATGCCAAGGGACAGACAGAATACAATGAATGTCTTAACTCAGTCCAGTGAATCAAAGGTTTCTTCAGGCAGTCCAATGGCAACAGCAATAGGAGGAGGTCATAGGTTGTGTCCACAACCCAGGCCTCCCAGCCTCAAGTTAATATGTCAGGGACTTGAATGGGAGACCACCAAGGAAGATTCTGCAGAGGAACCACCCTAAACTTCTCACTTGCCTAGAAGACCCCTTGTTGGGGTCACCATAAGTTGATTGCAAGCTTGATGGTACTTACATACATAAATGGGTTGTTATAAGACTAAAATGGGAAGAGGAGCCATGTATGCTCCCTCTCCTTAGGATAAGGGTGAGAAAAGGTCTTAATAAAAATAAACAAAGAGAAGATCTTATTTGGAAACCCAGTACATAATATTTACTGTATTCCCCATATCTACTTGTCTGTGGATGTTCAAAAATATATTAAAAAGTAGAAGATGTAAGCTTTTTATTTGTAGAGAACTGGTACTATATTAGCTACCTTCCAATCTCCAGTTTAGCTGCAAGTTGCACTATTTTGTCATTCCTTCCTGTGACAAACCATGGTTGATCAACCATATTATTTTAACAGCAGCAGACAGATTGATGATTCCTAAGATTACTGAGAACCAGGCTGGTGCAGAGATTAGAGACCTGGACTAGGATCTGGTAGGCCTAGGGAGGCCTTTAAGCTTTTGCCAGACATTTGGATTACAAGTTAGGGCAATCAGGAAGGTGCCTGGAAACAATAATTGCCCTATGCTTATTTGATGCATTTAAAGCAGCAGGACAGGTGTCTGGATTAAATCAGCATGGAGCACCTTAAATCAACTTGTTGCTGCTTATTTGAATTTATAGCCCCCCCGAGACCTTTGACTGAGATTTGGAAGTATCAGAAGAACAGGATTGTTAGTGTGATAGAAACCACAGAGAACTTTCCTATGTGTCAGAACATCAGGAAGTGCAAGATCAGGACAATTTGACATTTATGTGTGGCATTTTGGATAATAAAACTTGGCAGTTTGGCACTTCTAAGCTATCAAGCAGGTGCCTGGATTGGGAGCCAGAAATTGCCCAGCACCTATCTGATATCCTTGAAATCAATGGACAGGTGACTGGAGGAGCAGTGATAAGAGTAGTCGGGACTTACCCCGGCTGCCTTTGCCGCTGCGGGGAAGCCCGCAGCACGAGGACGTTGGGCGGCCGGGACTGAATGTCCCCGAGGCCCCGGAGCGTGCCTCATGAGCGGTGCGAGTGCCGCACGTTCAAGGGAGGCGGTTAGCCTCCTCCCCGTCCCTGCCTTATTTGGGAGGCGGGGGTGGCGGTTGCGCTGCTTTCCTCTCGGCAAACTGAGGGCAAACTGCTATTTTGAGTTGACTGACTGTTTAGATATTTTACCTATGAAACTTTAGCAAGGCTTCTGTGGGATAAATGAATGAATTTGATGCCCCTCCCTGTTAAATATTTCTAGGCTTGACGTTATATAAGGTTTTTAACATATTTAGCAACATTAAAAAAAAAGAAAATAGTTTGACTGAGAAGGTTTTGAATATATATTGTCTATAATATCTATAAAGGTATTAATGTACAATATCAAAGCATTGTGTTTAAGAAAATCTCCAAAAAATCACAGGAGTATAACAGAGTTGCTTGAACGCCTAAGAAATCACAAACAGGAAATACCACCCAAATTGAGAAATGAACCTGAGGGAGAAGGAGGAGATGATATTGCTGCAGTCCTACGTGGGATCAGTAAGTTAAACAAGGAACTCCACAGCACAAAAGATTATTTGACTAAGGAAATAAGAAAAGGAGGTGGCAGACTG
This sequence comes from Paroedura picta, assembly GCF_049243985.1. Taxonomy (NCBI): domain Eukaryota; kingdom Metazoa; phylum Chordata; class Lepidosauria; order Squamata; family Gekkonidae; genus Paroedura; species Paroedura picta. Next base: position 158,560,142 of record NC_135369.1, read on the forward strand.
CAAAACAGAATTGTCGGCTGATATTGCGGATTTGAAGAAAAGTGCAGTGGAGAATGCAAAACAGATTGATGAGATACAAGCTCAACTTAAAGAATCAATACAAAAAGTCAAAGAAGTACAGGAAAGGCAAGAGTTTACTGACAAAAGGCTTGACATCACTAAGACAGACTGGAACTGTTAGATGTTAAAAGAAGGGACCACAACCCTCGATTCCATGGGGTGCCTGAATATTTTGGGAAGAAGGATTTGGAGCAAGAGTTTAAGAAATCAATCAAGACATATCTACAAGGGGATGAGGAGATTGGAATTGAGAAAATCTTCAAAGTCAACTCTAAGGTGGCAGCCAGGATGAAACAACCAAGAGATAGCTTAATAAGATTTGACAATAAGAAAGTTAGACATTCCATCTTACGTAAAAATAAAGAGGCGCCCCTTCAGCTCCAAGGACAAGAAGCAAAGTTTTCCAAGACCTGCCTGTTATGCAAAAGAGGAGATTTCCATTTTTATGCCAAATACTGATTCAAAAAGAAATCAAATACTACTGGAAAATTCTATTTGCATTGGAGGTAGTGCTTCCTTTGGGTCAAAGTACAATCCAAGACAATAGAAGGTGTAAAGATATTAGCCAATCAATTATCAAAAGGTAAACCTTTGGATGAAAAGGAAAAAAGACAAGGCAAGGAACCTGGAACTTCCAAAAAACTATAAATAAAATCAAGAAGTTGAAACTGAGCTCTGTAAATATTAGTGGCTAACTCCCCCACTAAAGGATCAAGTGTATTTATTCAACTAAGAAAATCAGGAGCAGATATTATCTGTCTACAAGAAACACATATTAAAAAAGCCATGAATATCTTTTACAAGAGAAAAGTTGGGGAAATTTATTCGGAATCAGCAATTTCAAAGCAGAGAGTGGCTACTTACATCAATCCAAACCTGGCAGCTCAAATTTTGTACAGTGATCCACAAGGGAGATAGTTACTTTTGCAAATAAACATGGCAAACAGTAAAGAATGGACTTTGATAAAATCTACGCTCCAAATAAGATTTTTTTCAGATTTACTCAGAGCAAGTGGATGGGGATGCAGTGATTATAGGAGATTTTAATGCCGTTCTGGATCTTCTGTTGGATAAGTGTAAAAAGAAAGTGGGAACAAGACTGCCAAAAATCTCATTGGAATATTTGACTCAACTGTCTTTCATTGATTTGTAGAGAGAAACAAGACCAAACGTCAATATACTTATTTTTCAGCCCAACATCAGTCATATTCACAGACAGATCAATACTGGACTACAAAAGGCACTCCTCCTTGGACTAACTCAATAGTGATCTTACCAAATACATTTGCAGATCATTCACCTTTGGAATTAATTCTCTTCCAACAAATACTGGGCTGCAGAAGATGGAGGGTGGCAGGAAGTCAGGGGCACCGTCGGGAAGCAAACGGAGCAGGGGGCTCAGATGGTGGTGACGGCCCTCAGCAAAAGACTACCCCCCCCCCCCCGGGCCTCAGTAAAATTGTCAAGCGTTGACCGGTCCCCAGAGATTAAAAGCTTGGGGACCACTGGTATAAGATGTTTTATAAATGGTATTTGACATCTAAAGTTATAAGTAAGATGTCAAAACAAACTGATGGTAAATGTTGGAAATGTCAAGAAATGCTATTGGATCTTTCTTTCACATGTGGTGGAATTGTAAACAGATTAAGAAATTTTGGATAACTTGCAAACAGTGTTCAAATGTAAATGTGTGTTGAGTCCAAAAAATTATGTTGTTAGACATTATACCCGCAGGTACACCAAAACAGGGTGCTGAATTCTTCTTTCATGCAACAACAGCAACAAGATTCATCACTGCCTCCAGCTGGAAGCATCAGCAGGCTCCTCATATGGACTTGTGAAGTACAAAACTCAGAGAACTGGGGTAATGGCTAAATTAACAGACCTTGTCAATCACAAACCACTGTAAGAATTTCAAAAGCACTGGGACGAATATTTGAAATACTTGTAAGCTTTATTTCTGTAACTTTCCTGATTACTGCTAAAAAAAATTTAAAAAGAAAAAAAAAAGAACAAGAAACAAAGATCTCATTAAGAAGTTTCATGAAGGTTCTGGGATGCATTGTAAGCCCTCCTCCTCCCTATTTAAAAGTCCAGTGCACAGGCCTGTCTGAAATATTTCATAGGCCTCTTTACAGGCCTCCTGTGAAAATTGTGACTGACACTTTTAGAAGTGAGGGAAAGGTAAAAGCAGATTACAAAAAACTCTGAAGGAACTGAATATGTTTGTGGCCTACTTCAACAGTTGTTGTAGATATCACCTTGTTTGTCTATACCTAGTAATTCCATTTCCTGCATTCCTGATAGTGCACCTTGCTTTAGGAAGGCTTGTTTGCTCACATGATTTTTTAATTCTGTCCTTTTACATTATTCACTAGTTGTCTTATGCTATCTCTTTGTATTCTTTTGTATGTTGTAATCCACTTCATATCTCAGTGAGAAAGACAGACCTTTAAGTAAGTATAGAAAGAGTCCCTTGATTTTTTAAAATAAAGTAAAAGAGCAAGAAGAGGAGACACATAGAGGAAGTCACACTGCAGCTAAAAGAATGACACAGGATGAACAAAAAGTAGTTGGCAATTCAGCACTTTTCACATGATGGCTCCTTCCTGTAGTCCGCCCTTTTCGTTCATCAGCCCCATAGACTGAACAAGCAGTTTTTCAATCCTCCCACAGACCAAGATAAATGTCTTGGGGAACAGCAGAAGACGTGTCAGTGGTCAACCAGTGCTCTTTAAATGGATTTTCTGGTGCGCAAAATGGTTCTCAGTTTTTACTTGGTTCTTGCCTTGCTGGCTGAATTTTGATTTGTTATAGACACAAAGAACACCTGAGTGCCACTGCTTCCCCCCTCCCTCCACCACCACCACACACACACACACACACACACACACACACACACACACACACTATTTCACATGCAGGCAATATGTAAGGCTTTCATATGCATGTTCAGCAGTAGTCACTATTAGGGTACAGGATGTGTCTTCATTCATAAACATGTGGACTACATCACATGCTATATTCTATGAGCTAAGCAGGGTCAAACTCAATATTTGTCTTGCATTGAAAAAATAGTCAAACTGGAAGCAGTATAGCAAATGCCCTGGAGGACAAGCTAATAAATTCAAAATCACATTGGTCAGTTGGATGATTACTCAAAAGGGCAACAATGAGACATGGAACACAAAAAGATATAAAGTGTCACCGTATTTCAGACAATATCCAAAAGTTTAAGAGGAGAAAATGGCTCTTGGGAAAAACTGACGGCTTATCGAAGGTAATCTAGTGAACATATTGAGAATATAATGCTGAAGCACAAAAAGACAATGCCCTTTTTATGTGAATTTCTGTGTCAGTGCCCTTTTTATTTGAATTTCTGTGACAGAAACATTGTTTCCAAGACTGCGAGAACCAATAATGCTGCTCTATTCAGGATTGTGTTCAGTTCAGAGCAAGATGTGAGTTCAAGAAGATTGCTGACCATTTTGAAAATATTCTGAGGAAAGCTGTGAGAATAAACTATCTACCGAAACACAAATCACAAGTGGGACGACTAAAGGAACAGGACAGGTCAAATATAGCTAAAACAGAAGAGAACAAGGAACCTTTCTAAGGCAATATGTTTGTAATAATATATACAATGAGTAAACACAATTTCTTTTACATCTTTTATATACCAGAAGGAACAACCATAACGGCTTCTAGATCAAGTCCGTTTTCATTGGCTTCATCAGTGGTTGAAACCTCCAATCCTCCAAAAATAGTTTGTAGTATCAAAGGTGGCAAAATCCTATCGCCTTTCCTTATATTACTATTGTTAATATTTTAGTATCAATCGGCCATAGGCTCTCTAAGGCAGGGGTAGTCAACTGTGGTCCTCCAGATGTCCATGGACTACAATTCACATGAGCCCCTGCCAGGGTTGCATGCACTGCCTTAGAAAGGTTCCCTGTTCTCTTCTGTTGATTGTTCATTGTGAACCTTTCTTTTTTGTACAAATATAGCTAAAAGGCAAAGCAAGCAGGTAGGTTAGTAGATTTCACCTTCAAGAAAGAAGGTGAGGACAACTGTTCACCACATTTATCAGCGGGCAAGAGACCAAATAGTGCTTGTAAGTGATAGGTTTCAGGACCAACAGAGGTGGAGGAGGATGTGTGTCTCTTTCCAACTCTATAAAAGCTGTTAGAGATACAAATATGAAGTATCCCTGAAGGAGCAACATAAATAATACAAACACAATTAGCATGTAATATTCCTTTCAAGTATTGAAATATTTCATTTTAGTGCATTACCATTTGAAAAAATGGTGTCCCAAAGACCATGCAGAGAGCTTCCTCTCATGCAACACTGGGGCTATTGGGAGCCTTTTTCTATTCTCCCCTCCCCCCCCATCTGAAAACCAGCTCCTGCTGAAAGTCAGAGGCCCACCAGAGCAGCACCCATTGCCGTGCAAGGAGAGCAATTAAACTAGTGCAGAAGTACTGGGTGCATGATAGGCATTTCAGTGCCAAAATCTGAAGAGGCCATTGGGATTTTAATGACACAGAAGTCTGTTATTTTGTGAAGCCAACACCACTTGCCTAGGATACAGAATGAAGGAAAGCCAAAAACACCACCCTTTCAGTGCCCTAAGGAGCCCCATCAAAAGAAGTAAGCTCTTGTTGGCTTGGCTTTGGATCCCAAAGTCAGTGCTACCATGCAGCTTCTGTGGGTGAAATAATGAACAGTCGTGGAAGTTCTGAGAAGTGCTAGTTCCACAGAAAAGTAACACATCCCAGTAAGTTAAGTTACTTACCTATAAGGAATATACACAAAAATCCTAAAAAAGTCAGTAGAAGTCAACTCATTAATTGCCATAAAAATTCAACATAAGGACAAGTTGATTACAAACAAACCAGCTTCTTACTTGTCTTCCTGCTGGTGATCTTCCTGGTCACTAAGTTCTTCATCATCTACCAGATGACCAAAAGGTTCAGAAGAAATAGACACCATGTTGGAAAGAATGACTCTGCTGTCACTGCTGGCTGTAAGTACTAACTGGTCATGGGAATGGTTGTAGCGGATGTTCCAAACCCTAAACAAAGTTTTTTGAAGAAATCAGTCACTAGAACCCCTGAGTCACTGCTGATAACGTACAAATAAGCATCTTACAAAGGCTTCAAAATGTTAGGCCAGTCTGCCAGTGTAAACTGCCTGGGCACACATGCCTAAGGGCTGGAGACGATGCACTATAAAAGCATGTACAAATTGCACAGGATGAAAAGGACAGGAGGGTTGTGAGCAAACAAAATATGAGGAAGTCCTACTCCACTGACTCTCCATTGGTGGAAGGGATTTCTGTCAGTGGAGTAGGACTTCCTCATCACCCTCTTCTCACTGCAGCCCAACAACGATCAACCTAGCTAAGGAAGGATAGACTGACACCCAAAACCCAAAAACCACCACTAGTCAAAATCAAACCTGAGTCATGGATAAAAACTTGCCCTCCTCTTTTGCTTATTGTGCCAGACAGGGCCTTAAGCTTTCGAAAATATTTTGTATAGTTAATTCTTTAGAACCGAAATCAAAGAGCTGCAGGGAAAAGAAGGCCAAAAGTAAAGGAAATCCTACAATGGAAACATTCCCAAGCCTTATTTTGGGGGCAGGGGCATGTCATACCAACAGTTTGAACATAAAATATTTCTACAAAAAGAAAAAAAAAGCATACATTTAAGCTCGTTTAACTGAATCGAAAATTTCTTAGCATCCTTACAGTGAACCATAGCATGAAGGGAGGATTAAAACTATTAGCTACATCTGCAAATTTATCTGTCAAGTTAATATCAAACGTATCCAGATTTTCTGTTGTCCCAATAGGCTTTAACAATCTGCTTCCTACATAAAGAGTTTTCTATGAAGCCTCTACTTTAAGACCTTTGCTAAAGTAGCTTCAAGGTTCAGAATTATTTAGCCAGAAGAGATGCTGCCATGCTAAAGCATATAAAAATCTGAACAACACTTTGTTCCTTCCCTATACAGGCATCGTTCTGCATCACTCTTTACAAAACAGATTCGTTAATCTGTGATGTAAAACACACTCAAGCTACTTTACCATATGGATAATACCCATGGCTCTTCCCATTTTGGAGGGGAGAAAAACATCTACGGTTCTAACCTGCCCTTGTCTGAATGGTTTTCATAGCTGGACTGCTAGCAGACTCAATTAGACAAACCAGAGGTCTTCAAACCAATCAGATGAACCAGAAGTCTTTCTCAAGAGAGTCACACAGCCCCACCTTCTAAGTCAGATGCCCACCATAGTTTCACGGTTATAATTTGCAAGGAGTTGCTGCTGGTGCACATCCATTGAAAGTGAGGGTGCCTCTTTGCAGCACAAAGGGGAGGTCACTCAGTGTAACATGTTCTTTGCAAAGGAAGGGCTCTTCTGTCTTGCTACTTCCTGTCACATGCTTGCAAATAAGTGGGTGCCATATTGCTGCCACCAGAGAGGGTTAGAAACATGAAGTTCCAGACCTGGGAAGGAATAAGCCCCTTTCACCAAAATATGTTCACTTTACCAGTGGGAATGCTCTTCAAGTGTCTTCACTGGCTCACTGACATTTCTGGTGTCCCAAAATTTCACTTTGCAGTCATCTCCACAACTGGCCAGATAGTACTGTTTGTTGGGATTAAAATCGAGGTCCCGTACCAACTGTCCATGAGCACTTTCTATGCAATATATTTGGCTGTAGGCAGAATAGGGGGGGAGGGGCGAGGTATAAAAGTAAACACACAACAAAAACTAACAATACTGCTAACAGAAAAACAGAGTCCTGTTTGCATTGCAAATATGTTTGCTTCAGTTCAGGGCCAAGTTGAGTCACTGCCTTAGCTTTGCTTCTAGCAGATGCTTTTCTAGCTGGATCCTTAAAATTACTTCAGTGCTACAATGGGAACCCTGTCTTTAAGCAGTTAGGTTATTGTTGGTTAAATAGATTGGATTTGGGGCAGTAAAAAGTATGAGCACTTCTGATATAATTATGTATTTATGTATTGATTCATTGACTGATTGCATTTATATACCGCCCTCCCCCAAGGCTCAGGGCAGTTTACATGTAACTGAAGAAATTATACAGGAAACCGAGCCTTATACTGAGCCTTCGGGGTGGGCGGTATATAAATCTAAGTCTAAATAAATAAATAACAATTACATATAATTAATTATAACATTGATATTATTAACTAATAATAACAAGTAACTGTATAACATTAAACAATTAAACAATAATACTACAGGTCCAGGAGTCTTGGTGGATTTCGGGGGGGGAGGGGGGCAGGGGCCCTGCTGGTGTTGTTGATTGATTGTGCTTTTAGTGATGACCCCGCCAATCCAACCTCTGATAGATACTGTGCAAGCCACCACCATCAAGCCACCACCATCACCGTGTTCATTTCCATTACGGAAAAACACCTGCTCCACCACACGTGCAGGTGAGAAACATCTGCCTCTTATTGCCACCAAACGGCTAGGCCAGGGATAGTCAAACTGTGCCCCTCCAGATGTCCATGGACTACAATTCCCAGAAGCCCCTGCCAGCATTCGCTGGCAGGGGCTTCTGGGAATTGTAGTCCATGGACATCTGGAGGGGCACAGTTTGACTACCCCTGGGCTAGGCCAATGCCATGTAAGAGAACATGCAGGCAAGGAGCTCAGGAACTGGTATTCCTCATGACACAGTCTAGTTCATTTCGGGCACAGTTTTGCTACCATGGAGACCAGGCAGGTCAGGTTTTGGCTACCGAAGTCTCAAACGGGCATGGATTCAAGGTGAACATATTCTTTAATACGAACTGTCACATCCCTACTAAGTGAAAGCTCCAGGCTACAACATGCGCATAACTACAGAGCTTGTAGTCAATCTCAGCTGCTTCCGATCCTGGACTGGTACATAACTTTCTCTCCAGAGAGATGCGGAGATTACAAGGCAAGCACAGGTGGATGTAGCAGGAAGCCACTTCCAGCCCTGCCATCTCCAGCATCTGCAGGTAAAATGATCAGGTGATATGAAAGAAAAGCTGCTGCCAATCTAAGCAGACAGGACTGATTTTAGATAGAGCAAGGATCTGCTTAAATGTCAAGCATCATCACGTGTTCCTGGTGCACGATACCTTGAGTCACAAGCACATAAAATGGCTAAGTGCACCTGATGCTGCTTTATGAATGGGCGTGAAAATGGACATGAAAAGAACATAATCTAGAAAAGTGCAATCAGATTGGAATAGTAATTCCAGGACCCACATGTGAATAAGCCGCAGCAGCAGCAGCAAGCTTCTGATGTTCAACAAATTATGCTAAAGACATGATGATCTTCATGCATGAGAATGAGAGACCCCCAAAATATTTTTGCCTTGATTTCCCATAGGAAGAATGCCAGATTGGATTATAGGGCAACTATATGATGACAACTTCCTCTGTCATTGACAAGTACTGCATTTCTAGATATTTACTGCTGTAAATATTAAATCTAGTAGTATTACTAGTATTAAACCTAATTAAAGGTAAAGGTATCCCCTGTGCAAGCACCGAGTCATGTCTGACCCTTGGCGTTTTCATGGCAGACTCAATACGGGGTGGTTTGCCAGTGCCTTCCCCAGTCATTACCGTTTACCCCCCAGCAAGCTGGGTACTCATTTTACCGACCTCGGAAGGATGGAAGGCTGAGTCAACCTTGAGCTGGCTGCTGGGATTGAACTTCCAGCCTCATGGACAGACAGCTTCAGACAGCATTTCTGCTGCCTTACCACTCTGCGCCACGAGAGGCTCTGTAAACCGAATTATCTTAATGTAAATAGTGGCCATAGGTACAACTATAGTACTTACACGGCTACCCTTGAACAGAGAGAATAATTCTGAACCAAGACACAGATTACACAATTAGAAAAACCAAAAATCTGTGATCATATTTAGGAAGGTTACGTATATTTGTTTAATTAGCATCAGTTCCTATTATTTTTTACAGCAAGAAATGAAATGAAAGTGATCTCTTTTCTCCAATAAATGGGATCAAATACAACTGCAGGTAAATGAAAGGAGACAGAATAATGCCTGTGCAGTGTATCTGTCTTCTCTTCCTGGTCAGAGATATGAGTGGGGGATGGGGCATAAAGGCAGTCCACAGGCACTTGTGTTGAAGCCAAGTCCAAGCTTGCATGCTGGCAACAGAACTGTAGTAGCTGAGATATTCACCACCTTGTTTCCCACCAACCTCCTGCTTCTGGTGACCCTCTCTCTGAAAAAGCATCTTAAGTCCTTACACTACAAGATCGTCTCCCCTCCCTTTCCCCCTCATCTGTGCTAGGGAAAGGGGACAGTAATTCCACAGCAATTGTGCCCCCTGTAGTTTTCCCTGCTCTGTGATGGATGGGACTGAGGGATTAGCTCAGGCTTTCTTAAGAGAGCCAGCTTGGTATATTGGTTAGGAGTGTGGACTTCTAATCTTGCAAGCCTGGTTTCATTCCCCATACCCCAACATGCAGCCAGCTGGGTGCACTTGGGTTCGCCACAGCAGTGATAGAGCTGTTCTGACCGAGCAGTAATATCAGGGCTCTCTCAGCCTCACCTACGTCACCTGCAGTACGTCACAGGGTGTCTGCTGTGGAGTGAGGAAAAGGGAAGTGATTGTAAGCCACTTTGAGACCCTTTGGGGGGAGAGAAAAGTGGCATATAAGAATCAACACTTCTTTCTCAACCAGGGTTTCATGAAACCCTGAGGTTTCTTGATGGTCCTAGAAGGCTTTCTGAATGGTTGGAAGTTAAACAATTTTTAAATATCTTTTTAAAAATGTGTTAAGCATTTATTGGGTGACATGACCATTGGGTGGTCATGACGATCTGCCCCCCCATTCCTTCCAAAATAGCCAATGATGGGCTTGGAGGGAGTGGAAAGGGAAGAGGCCCCAGGTGGCTGTACACACAGCTATGCTTCCCAACCATATTCTGCACAACTGTGCTACTTCTGGGGTTCTTGAAGCCTGAGGAATTTTCAAGGGTTTCTGAAAGTTGAGAAAGACTTGTTTTGCATCTGATGAAAGTGACAGACATGTAGCCCAATGTGATCTTCTTTGCTAATAAAAATTCCTAGTTATTTAACCATCAGTAAACAGCCACAAAATGTTAAAATTGTGTGGATGTACTGCACTAATGCCAGCCCAAGGCGTCTTATGCCAGGGGAAGGTAGCAGGGCAGATCCATGGGCCATCTGAGGTCTCGTTATACAGAACAGGGTAACAACGTTTTTGGCATCAAGATCTTCTGTTCTGCAGCCCTGCATTTTGTTCGGCAGTTATGATATTAAAGTGTCTGATTCTGAGAACGGTGATACTAGTGTAAGCTCCATCCACGGGTCTTAACATTTCAAATATTAAGATTTTTAAAGACATGTAACTGAATAATATTGACACAGCTACAACTACAGGTCTTGTGCCCCTTCTAATAAGCATGGCAGCCGCCCTTCTATTCTTCCAGTCTTAGAGGCCTAGAAGAGAGAAGAGGAGCCAGCCCTGCAGACAAGCTGCAAAGGCATTGGAAGTGCTCCGAAACCACCTGAGCCATATGCAGAAGTTTAGGATGAAACAAATGGATTGTGGGGGGGTTAGTTTTTTCCATTTTTGTTTTCCAGGCAGCTTCAAAAAGCAAGGGGACTCTGAGTTTTGCAAACATCCTCAGGCAAGCTAAAAACAATTATTTCCCTTTTCCATCCATTCTTGGGACTCTGACAGAGTGCCAATTGGGGCAGCCCCAGGAGGCCAGCTCTGGCAGCTGCAAGGGAAGGTGGGGAGTGAGCTTCCTACCAATATCTTATCAAGTTTTAGGCTGCCATAAATCCCTGCACACCTCTCCAGGTATAGCTAGGGCTCTAACAGTATGCTGGCCGGAATGCTCTCCCAGTCCCAGGACTGCTCTACTCGTTTTTAGTCATCCTTGTGGCTTTGACACCTTGAACCCTGGGGCTATTCCAGCACGCACACACTCCTCCTGAATTAAGGGGATAAAGGTGGCTGGAATCAGCAGCTCTGACAAGATAATCGACATATACCTCTGCTGTCTGAGTGTGGCAACTTCCCATCACTATCATTGGTGCCAGGCGTTCAAAATGGTGTTCTATGACTGAATTTCTAGCTTACAGGTTATTTGAAGCCTCTGATTTTCCTTTTTTTATATTTTATCTGCAAAACCAGAGGTTACCTTAAGTTTGTAAACAGGTGGTCCTTCTCTCTACAGAGCCCCCATCCACAGATTTAATTATTTGCAGATGGGGCCACATTGAGAATTAGATATATGGACAAGTGGAGGGTTCTGTAAGACTCGTAGGGGGGAACCCATTCTCCCCCAAACCTAGCATGGCTCCAAAGTCTCGCCACCCACATTTGAGCCCAGCTGGAGTGTCTCCCAGAGTCTGCTGGCACCAGGCCTGGAGCAGCTCCCAGAGTCTGCAGCTGTCAGCTCTGCAGAGGTAAGGTAAGTGGATTGTCTGCACATGCACTTTTATTGGGGAGAGTATTAAATATATATAAACATAAGAAGGAAGAGACTCATCTTCCTTAATTTGGGATGCTCCATAGTCACCCCACAGCTTTCAGTCCCCAGTTTTCGGCTTCACATCCATTACAACTCCCAATTAGAAGTAGGTCTGGTCATTGCTGTTCTTCTGTTTACCCAGGATCAGCTGGGGGGGGGGGGAGGCATAACTCCCTAGCCGATCATCTCCTCTGTGCAGAATGACTGAGTGTGGGGAAGGGAATAACTGAAATCTACTTCAATGTCAACTTTGTTTTCTGTGTGAGCTCCCGACACCTAAAGCTGCAGAGAGAGTTACCTGTTTTAAAATTTATTAAAATGGTCGAGGGAGCAAGGAGCAACAATGGACAAATTGCTTCTGTTTACGGGAAAGAAGAAATCAATTTTAACAGAATAAAATACTAGTGTGGTGAGGGGCGGGGGGGGGAGGAAGCAGATTACTTTATTGTGTTTATACATAAGCCACAATTCCCTTGGTAGACACGCAGTGTGATCTACTGTCTACTGAAACCACTCCTCCCAGATTTTAAAAAGCTACTCTGCCTAATGCTTGAGATGGCGGGAAGAATCCTTCTTCCCCAAACTCATGCAAAGGCATGGGTCTTTACTTGTGATTTATTACTGCAGATTTAGCAAACAGGACTAAAGTTAGGCTTTGACATAATTTTGGCAGAGTGAGTGTCACGGAACTGAAAGACTCTACTTTTAATATATATATATATATCTTTAACATTTCATAATTGAACAAATCAGATTTGGGGGTATGAAATGAACTTAAATGGAAACAACAGAAACAATTTGCGACACACATGAGCATGCCGCAGCCATAAAACTAAATTTAAAGTCCTCTCCCCCTTTAAGGCAGCAGCGGTTATTACAAGACATCCGTCTTCTGAGGCTAGTGATAAATTACTATGTGCTAAGGGGATAAGCTGTATCTTAAAAAAGCTTGCACAGACCTCTGTCGTCATGGCAACAGATGTGCACAACATCACTTCTCTGCTTATCAAAATCACAACTGGAGCAGGAAAGAAGTCCTGTGTTTCTTACACTGGAGCATCAGGTTGGTTGGCATTCAGACTGTTGATATGTTGGCGCCCCAATACTAAATAAGTGCCAAGGAACCAGCTGTTAATAATGTGGACACTTCTGGTACGTCATCTTAAAAGATACAGTCAAAACCAAACACAGACGGAAAACCCATGCCCCAAAATGCAAAACTGATATTTTGGGAAAGCGACATCAGATTTTAAGCCAGTACAGAATCATTCCACACTGGACTGCACTGCACAGATGAACAATGCAGTCTAGAAAGATTTACACAGATTCTCCAACCCTTCTGAAATTAATGGGAGTGCTGCAGAACTACAGGATTGCAAATATGTTAGGAGGGGAAAACTAGGAAAAAGTCACTGTCAGGCCTTTTTATAGTCTACCAAATCAATGACAGGCACATACCCCAGAGTAGCTCGCAAAATAATGGCTAGAAGGATTGACACTATACTTGTTACCTCATGGTTCGAATGTCCCACCCTCGGATAGCGGTGTCATTGGCTGTTGCCACCTGAGTGCAATTATGGTGGGGACTCCATCGCCCTGAGGTAAATTTTAACTGTCCTTTTCCTTCCAGTGCAGCTGAATTTGACAGCTGTACATTAAAAAGAGAGAGAGAGCGGGAAAGAGGTAATGAATGGGGGGAAAGGGCATGCAATGTTCTCACAGCTATACAGAATACATTACTTAACAGAAAACCCCAAGCAGAACAGTGGGGAACTGAACATGATTCCTTTGTCAGGCCTCTGTTTTATAAAACGTATATATATGTTCTTGTCCACAGGTTTTACATTGTTCGGTTGAGCACAGAAAGTTTCCTTAAGTATGTAAGTGGTGGTGGAAAGCTATGACAAGCTGTACCTAACTTCAGCTGTCTCTGAAGGGGTTTCAAGGCAAGAGATTAACAGGGGTTGTTTGCCATTGCTTGCCTCTGCACAGCAATCATGGCTTTCCTTGGTAGTCTCCTATTCAAGTCCCTACCAAGGGTGACCCTGCTTAACGTCTGAGATCTTTCAAGTTCAGGCTGCCCTATGCCATCCAGGTCAGGGCAGAATGTTTAATAATAAATATATTATTTCTATACTAGTAATCAAGCCCGCTGTATGACCAATACAGCGGGTGCTAGATACTTACAGTATTGCAGGTGCTCCGTGGCGGCGGCCTGACGGCAGGGGCTCCCTCGGGTGGCAGGGCCTCCCTCGGGCGGCGGTCTGATGGCAGCGGCTCTCTCGGTTGGCGTCCTGACACGGCGAGAGGCGCTTCGTGCCTGCCGATTGGTCCCTCCGATTGTCTGTCCGGAGGAAGGGTCCAATCCGGACCCTCCCTCATCCCGCCCCAGAACCCCTTACCGCTTTATTTAGTCCGCGGCACCGCGGCGGTGTTGACATTGTTCCATCCTAAAACATTTTCAAACAATGCAATGTAGTAATAAAATCATGTAACAATAAAATAACCATACGACCGACTCCTGTTATTCATTTCCATGAGGGGAACCTGACAGAATGTTTTTAACTTCTAAGTTTAATTATTTTTTTAGATTGATGAATTTTAAGCTTTTGAAATTTTCATTGCACAGGTTTTTAATTCTTAAATTGTCGCAAGACTGTTTGGAGAGGGGCAGACTATGAACCTAAATGCTAATTGATTCATCAGGATTTGGAGGGGTTCTTACTGGTAGATATTTTACAGCTAGTGTTTCCAGTTTGTAATAAAGAATAAAACCAGAAATAATATTTTTGGTTTAAAATTATAGCAAAGTGTTGAGTCCTTGAGGGCATGCTCTTGAGTTGTGCTTGAAATAAATAAATCTGCTCTACTTCTGACCCTGGGCCTACCAGGATGTTACACAAATCCCTAGCACAAGACTGGTAAAGGGTCACTGCAAGAAGTCAGTAAGTGTATCTGCAACTGTTCTAATAAATCTTGTTGGCCAAAGGTGATTGGAAGGCTTGTCAATGTTCTATACAGCTTCCATCCACACATGGAAGAGAATGCAATGCTTTATGGTGTTTGTCCTGGACAGATATTCTGCATCTTAAAGTAAAGGTAAAGGTATCCCCTGTGCAAGCACCTAGTCATGTCTGACCCTTGGGGTGACGCCCTGTAGCGTTTTCTTGGCAGAATCAATACGGGGTGGTTTGCCAGTGCCTTCCCCAGTCATGACCATTTACCCCCCAGCAAGCTGGGTACTCATTTTACCGACCTTGGAAGGATGGAAGGCTGAGTCAACCTTGAGCCGGCTGCTGGGATCGAATTCCCAGCCTCATGGTCAGAGCTTCAGACAGCATGTTGACTAACTTACCACCCCACGCCACAAGAGGCTCAATGTTCTGCATCTTATTTTGTCTATTTTCCATTAATGGCTTATTTAATTTTTCCTACCACTACCTGCAGATTCTTGTTTTAATACTGTTTTAATTATTTGTTTTAATCATTTCAATTACTTTAAATTGTTTTTAATATTTATATTAGATTTAAAAAAATTAAGTTGTTGAAGGTGCTTCAAACTTGGCACTCTGATAAGCAGTGGACAAAAAGAACCCCAAATTAAACTTGGTCTCCTAAGAATGTGGGGTACTATGTTTCAAACAAAACTGCGCTGGCTTACTACTGGAGCTACATATCCTTGCCTACATCTTGGCACTCTGCTCCTCAGACAATGCCAGGTACAACATTCAGCTCTTTTAGCATTCACTTTATCTACTAGCATGGGGATGTACCATCCACTGGAGAATGCTAGTGGAAGAGACCTGTGAGCACTAAAAACAATTATGCTGGAGGCTAGGCCAGAAATGAAGCAATGATGGACAGTAGCATCTTGCATTAGGAGAACTTGCTTGAATATCAAAGCAATATGTACATTTTCAAAGCATTTCTAGACATGCATTACTGATCTCTTTTAGAATAGTTTATTGTCCACTACTTAATTTCCCCATTTTTGACTCTTTAGAAGTACTTCTGCGAGATAACTTAATTTTAAGTTAACCAAAGGTATGTTGTGCCATGTTGTGCCATGTTTTGAATGCTGCACTGCATGAAGAAGATTTAGTTCTTATATGCTGCTTTTCTGTACCCAAAGGAGTGTCAAAGCAGCTCACAGTCGCCTTCCCTTTCCTCTCCCCACAACAGACACCCTGTGAGGTGGGTGAAGCTGAGAGAGCCCTGATATCACTGCTCAGTCAGAATAGCCTTATCAGTGCTGTGGCGAGCCCAAGGTCACCCAGCTGGCTGCATGTGGGGGAGTGCAGATTCAAACCTGGCTCGGCAGATTAGAAGTCCACACTCCTAACCACCTCACCAAGACATAATTAGGAATTACCAAGATTCCAAAGAACTCTTTTGCAGGTGATTAATCTTTTGTAACTGGAAGTGGGAAGGGGGCCAGTTAGAATGGATGGCATGCACTGCTGGGAATCTTTATCTGGGGACTATATTCCTCTGTGAGCAGAGGGACAGGAGCAACCATAAATTCATGGGAGTCTGAATCATGTCTAATGTTACATCAGTGCCCGCCATCACACATAATGTTATATCACACACAAAGCTTACGGACAATTTGCAACCATGTAAGACCAAGTGACATTAGAAGCCTGTGGAATAGGAAGGTGGTATGTAACAGAATTTTCTTTAGTGGCCTCATAGCTCTTCACCTGTCTCCACGATGAACAGGATTATATAGAACAAGCAAAATATATACAAATCAGTTTAATTTGCATAATGGAAGCATGGCAGAAAATTAACCTTTTCACAGTGTAGAACCTGGATGCAATTTTTTTTTAAAAGAAGACATTTCACAAACCTTTACTTGTAGGAAAAGTAACAGCTATATTCCAGCAAAGTGAAGGGTTAATTGGGAATAACAGTAATTTGGAGGAAGAGTGCAGCAAATTAATGGCATAAGGCAATGATAACTTCCTGAAAACAGAATCTAGCAAAAAGCAGGCAAGAAAGCCCCAGAACTTAATGTTCAGTAGAAAATTCTTTTCTCTCTTTTTTTTTAATTAAACAGCATGACTTGTGACAGACTAGAGAACAACCCAAAGGAAATGCTTATATTTGATACAGATTGGAATTAAGGAGAAATATGGCAACTTTGAGATTGTGAGCAAAAAGAGTGCCTAGGACAGTGAAAGCCTAATTAACATTCAAAGAACCTTAAAGGCAGGCAAGGCAGAGCAGCCCAGGGGAGGCAAGAGGGATGGGAGGAAATGCTAAGTATGCCTGTGAAAACCTGACACTTCAATCAGACAAGAATGTTGATCACAGCATGCAAGCAGACGTTACTCTAGAAAAGGAGTCGGCCAACACTTGGCAAGGGAGAGGGGGAGAAGGAGACAATTTGAGGTAACCCTGGCAATAGAGAAAGCAAAAAAAAAAGTAGCTGGCTGGTTATCCAAAGTGGATTATCCAAAGCCACGAAAAGATAGAGAAAAGTTTTGCACCCAAATTACGAATGTTCTGCTGTTCATATGAGCAAGTATAGTTTCTGAAACAATGTTATGAGTGTCAAAAAAGATGTCCCTTATTTAATAAATATCTGTTAGCTCCCTTTGAGGATGGAGAAACGCAGGGCTCTTCACAACATCATTAAACGTGTTAGCAGCTGATCAGTAAAACAAACTGGAAATTGCTATATAGCCACCTTACCACAGCTTTGCTTGAACTTTCTTGTAAATCCCATAGAAGTAGGTGATTATCCGCCAGAGAAATTAGCTTTTTGCCATCTCCCATTGGTTCCCATAAAACACTGCAAACATACAAATGCAAAAATGAACTTTTGACAATTAAAAAAAAATGTAATATGCAAGTCATCTTCATTGGGAGCCTTTCAGATAACTATCTTTGTGGAATTATTTGTGAAAATTATACCTGCTTCTCTCCAAGTGGCTTACAGATGGATATCATAATAGAGCCAAGCTAAAAAAGTAAAAGTGTGTCACTGAGAAGAGACTGAAATGAACTAATTTGTTATTCTTATCCCATGAATAGATGGGTATATAGTGTAAGTTGGCGAGTTTTAAGGATCATTCCCTCTCCATTATCCCGTACAGAAATGGTAAAATGAGGCCTCATTTATTCCACCCTATCAGCATAACCCTTAACTCCTACCCCACTCCCATTCATCTTTATTCCGTTCTCTTGAGATAAGTCCTTACTATCAAGATTAGTTGTCTTAATGATGAATCATAATCAATTGTTGAAAAGAGCTGGATAAATAAAGGCTCATTGGCTTAGTTTCAACCTAAGTTAATAAACTGTTGCATCACTGGCAACACGCAGCAACTGGGTATTGCTGGAATTCTTTCCCGGTCCATGTAAAAAATGAACTGTATTTCCAATATTATCACCTGTTGAGGGGGGAGAAGGAACCTTGTTTAATAAGTTAAACAGCAGCATCCTGTCAACAAAAAGGCATTAAAGGAAATGACGGGTTTAGGTAGGCAACCCTGAAAGTAATCAGTCTTCATTTCAAAAAGCAAGTTAAACCATCTAGACACTTCAAAACACACAGCAAAGATGTTGCATTTTATAAATGTCTGATATCCTTATCTATCCATGGTTCCCTCATAAATTTCTGAAATGGGCCTGAGGGTGGAGTGTGTCTGGCCCCAAGAAAACTGCCTGAGTTTGATTCCGGCCCAATTGGGCCGCACCCTGATGGGGCTGGCCTCTAAAGCTCGTGCCCTCCCTGGCCGTCCGCTCACCTGACCGACAGCCAGCCTGCAGATGACCCTGGTTGCCGAGGGCGACACTTCTCCACCGGCCCAACGCTCCCTTTGCCCCCTGGCACCACAGAACAGGAGGGGCTGCGGGTGGCCACGCCACCGAGCCCATGCCAGATACCACCATGCCCATTCAGAGATGGTGGCTCTGTTATCCACCTGCTCCAAATGCTGAGACCGCTGGTGAAAACATGCTGTGTGCACCACCCTCTGTCCCAGCCCGCTCTGCCACACCCCACGCAAATTGGGTATATTGCTCAGGATTCACCAAAGACAGATGAACTCTGCAATAATCGGTGGGAATCTGGGAATAGACATATAAAATTAGAAAAATCAGGGACTAGCTACAAACGGGACATCCTTGCCTTTTCCTTCCCACCCGCTGCCCCATGAAAAGTTCTTAATGAGAGTCAAGAACCCTACAGAATGGTACTCAACATACAGTGCTGAAGCTGGTGAGAGATGTGCTGAAAATCAGTGACTGACCACAAACACATAAGGAAGTGCCTTCCACACTCCCTAGGGCAAGAAGATGGTCTATGTATGCATTAGTAGGATAAAGTAGAACACTTTAAATGTTGTTAACTTATTTAATTTAACGATTATTATGACAGATGATATTCAAAGTTGTTCCCTTGCATGCTCATTCCAGTGATTTTGGTTTGGGTACCTTTCACTTGAGATGTATGAACAAGAGGGTAAAGTTTTTAAAAGGAAAACATTATTGTACTTTAAAAAAAACCCTCTGACCTAGAAGAAAAAGGTGCCACAAAACTGACAGAAGGGAGGACTAATTAGAGAGAAGTATAAAAGTTCCAGGAACGTTCAATGTGCCCTTGCAAGGTGGACATTTTACTTTCCTGTTAATATGTTTTATTGGATCTCATAGTTCATTCTTTTATAGATGAAATTGTAGTAATTTTTCAGGATTTATAGTGAAAATGAAGATTACTGTTCTTTTTTAATATATATAAAATAATTCACTTATAGTACAATTGTTCAGACTTGCAAATTACAATAGACTAATGGTAGAGACCAATGCCTGTAATATAGACATCAACTAACTGCTTAGGCATATCAGAATTTCGTTTTCAAGATAAGAAACACACTCCTCCCTATGTGAGTTCAATCTTTTAATCTATTTACTATGGAAGTTCTATATATTCACATGGCACATTTATAGGACTCTCGTTTAAAAAAATTAAAGTTTTGCATTGAATTGATAAAACAACCAATCCTTTGATGAATATCTAACAAAACGTTAAATTCACATTTTTACTAAAATTATTAAAGTATCGTATACTTGGTGTCATTTTTTACCATCTCCTTTCCACAAGCATGCATGCCCCATGTTCTAGGAAAGCAGGCAGCAGGGCCTTCTCCCCATGACTTGTAGTTTTCAAGTGGTCCCTGTCATACCTGCTAGATACAAGATGCTTTGATGTTCAACCTAGTGTCCCCAGATTCCTGGGAACATTATTTTGCAGAGGGAGGGCCATAAATGCTCAAACTGTCAGCAAAGTGGGCATGAGATTCCTGTAAGGAGATAACTATTTGTGCAACTGGCAGGATGAATGGCTGTTGCAATAACATAAGTAATGCAATGAAGCCAGAAGGACGTGGGCTGAGCCAGGGTCCCACATGGGTCTCAGTTCCCAAAATCAAAATGGGTTAAGGGACTTTCACCAGGCTGGGACAGAAAGGGTTGAAAGATCTAAATATTTGGTCAGTGGTGTTCAAGCTCTGTGGCCCAGGGTGGTCATGCTAAGGAGAAAGTGAGGGAAATAATACAGGATCATCATAATACAGGATCATCAGCCTCATTTCCCTAAGTGCCGGTGGTTCATACCCACTCTCCTGGAAGAATGCTGAGGTAGTGTCATGCAGCCCCCTTCCTTGGGCTACCTGCCTGCTTCTTCTGGATACCTTGCTTGGGTTTTCTGGTGGCTGTTAGCCATTATTTCCTCCCTCCCCCCAGCCTTTGGTTCCCAGGATATTCTGCTTCTTTCTAGTAGTATCTGCATTTGCTTGGCTGTTTTGCCTAAAGGCCAAATGGCTGTACCAGCTCATTGGCACCAGGGTGTCAACTCTCTGCTCTGGATTTACTTTGAAAATAAGGAACTGTGTTCTGTGGGAAAGTGTTTTGCTGCACAAAATGTGTGAGGGGGGTATTGTGTATATGAACCCTATGCCTCTTGTAGCAAATCTTCCTTAGCAATGCTTTTCTATTGCAAAGACACCTAGAATGTTCACTGTGGACTTCACAGTTCTTTCTCTTTTAAGTAAGCTGACCCTGTTCAAAGTGCCTCACCTATGTGCCAGGACTGCTTGTTCACGGGCAAATGGAGAAAGGAGAGTGGGAGATGAGGGCCTCTGCACATGCACAGAGTCTGCTACTGGTGCCCCAAGCCATTTGTAAACAAGCCCGGATAAAATTCCATCTTGGTGATGGCAATCCAAAGACTGGTAGGTAAGGGAAACTGCCCTCTCAAGCACTCAAGTTCCTACCTTGTCATGACAGTCCTCTCCCTGAAATGCTGCAGTGACTGAAGATGGATAAGCTGAAAGCCACTTTGAGCTGAGGGCCTCCTTCCAGGGATAGAAGTAAAGGTGCATGCTCTCTGGCCCCCCACTTCTCTGCAATCTCATTCCAGAACTCTGGTTGCAGCAAAGAGAAAGTCAAAATACCCCCACGGTGGCCACCCAGGAAAAGAAGAAGCTGGTCAGTACGGTGGTGCTCAGTTTACTCTTTCTCCACAGCCAGCTTGTCTTTCTTTTTTTCGGGGGGGGGGGGGGGGGGGCTTGGCATACACTCTCTTTCCTGAGATATTGCGCTTCATGCAAGAAGGCAAAGAGGGACGGCTCTTCGACTCACTCCAGATATACAAGGTCTGGCTAAGGAGACATACAACCCTTCAGCTACATCTTATATTTTATTTGTACGGGTTTACTGGGGTGCTGCCATGGGTATATAGTAGTCACATGGCTTCTCTGGATGACGGCAAATGCAAATGTGGGCTCTGGGTGAAAATCAGTGTGCAGATAGATAAAAGACGAGTTCTGGAAACAGAAGAGCCAAAAACTTTTAAGGCCAAAACTTTCATTACAGTTTTACTGTTAAGGTATACGGTCCAGTTATTACATGTGCCTTTCCTTGGAGAGGACTGGAATAGTATTTTAGATTCACCCCAACTATACAAAATAGGCTAACACATGGAATTTTACCACTAAGTCATAATTTAACTGGGATTTCCACATACACCCCAAAAACTTTTTCTACCTTCCCTTTGTGTGTGTGTGTGTGTGTGTATATATTTTAAAAGATGGTCACAGTAACTGTGGAGTGTTTTAAACATTTAACAACATTACAGCTGCTTTCTTGACCTTCTTCCATCTCCAGCTTTTCTCTTGGCAACCCTACAAGCTGGTTCTCTCCTCTGCACTCCACTTAAACTGACCTTCATGAACTCACTGATCTTATGGCTTCCAAATCCAAGGGGCTTCTATCACTGTCCTCATCCCCCCTGAGGGTACCTTTGAGATGCCTGATCACTCTTTTCTATTTGCCGCCCTTTCGTGCCCTGGATTTCTGTGATTGTTTTTATTTGGTCCTCTTCTTACATGCTTAATCTCATTCAATGTTTCAAGGGGTGTTTGAGAGCACATATTCTGGTTTATCTCTTTCTGTTTCTGTTGCCAAACTATCTGTAGTTGGCCTGTAATCTTCCTATAATATTTCACAAAGGAACATATTTTTCAACACCAATTGTATACAGACTATGCCCTACTCTACTTTTTGGCTGCAGATTTTGCCTCCTGCATCCAATCCCATATTTCCAATTGTCTGTCTCACTTTTCTGATTGTGTCCCCCGTATCAAATTCAGTATGTTTCAGCTATGGACATTTGCATACTCTCCATAGTCACTGAAATCAGCAACACATTTTTGGAAAAGGCACACAACATTGTTTACACTTCTCTCCTGTCACCAATTCTTCCTTTACAACAAGGAGAAAATATGGTCTTTCCTCCAATCCCATTGGTGGAAACAATGGGTTGAGGTAACAAGAGGTTGGACAGCAATCCTTTTGTATAGCGGATGCTAGGGTCCTCACTGGTGCAGCCTGGAGGGCTCACATCCAGCCGGTGTTACGACATCTGCACTGGTTACCAGTGTGTTTCTGGATCAAGTTTAAGGTATTGGTTTTAACCTTTAAGGCTATAGGCGGCTTGGGCCCAGCCTATCTGCAGGACCGCTGGTCTGCCTATGCCCCCCAACGGGCACTCCGCTCTGCGGGTATGAATCTGCTGGTGGTCCCGGGCCGCTGGGATATTCACCTGGCCTTGACCAGGGCCAGGGCTTTTTTGGCCCTGGCCCCGACCTGGTGGAATGAGCTCCAGGAAGAGCTAAGTACCCTGGCGAAGTTACCAGCCTTCTGCAAGGCCTGTAAGATGGAGCTCTTCTGCCAGGTGTATGGTTGAAGCCGGGCTGTAAACCACAGAGAGTCTTTGAGTGTGGTGGTATATAAGTCAAAATATAAATAAATACATCTTTAACCACTCCTAGAGGAATGGAATAAATAAAGCAGTAAGGGCACTGAGGGCGGGCCCTGTCCGGGATGAGGAAGGGTGTCGATAGGCCCCTTCCCCTGGACTGACAAGTGGAGGGCCCCAAACTGCCAATCAGCAGCCGCGCACACCAACTAATTGGGAGGTGCAAAACGCCTCCCAACCCCCCCCCCACGAGGCCTAACCTTCGCTCCACAGTGGCCATTCCTCTGCTGGCTGCCGAGAGTGAAGGTAGGCCCGCTGGCCCCTGCCATCTACCCATTAACGCCTCCCCAGACCCAGGGAGTCTTTTCGCTGGCTGGCCGGGAAGGAAAAATGCTCCCAGGCCCCGGGGAGGGCGCTCCGCGGCTTGCCGAACTACGGACCACCCTCCCCAGGGCCTGGGGAGCGTTTCTGATGGCTGGGGGGGGGGAAACACTCCCCAGGCCCTGGGGATGGCAATCCGCAGCTCGCCGAGCCGCAGATCGCCATCCCTGGGGCCTGGGGAGCATTTTTGCATGGGGGAGAGGAAACCCACTCCCCAGGCCCCGTGGCGGTCGCCAATCGTCATCCCCAGCCTTCGGGAGCGCTTTCCTTCCCCCCCAACCCCATGCCCCAGGTTCCCCTTTTCCCTTTGGGAGCAGGTTCTGACTCCCCTGCCCCTGAGAGCCATGTCACCGGCTCTCAGAGCCGGCCCTGTCCCTCCCTGGGCCCTTGGAAGCATTCTACCCAGGGTAGAGGAAGTTCGGGGGGGCCCAGCCCTTCCCAACCGCCCACGCAGCGCTGCCACGGCAGTTTGGGACGGCTAGCGCCCGCTGTATTTATTTTACAGTGGGCTTTATTACTAGTGAATACATAAATACATTGCTCCCTTATATATTTGGGAAACAGCCTCCTGGGAGGAGACTGCTTGGGGCGCTGTTCGTTTAGGTCCACCCTGATTGGCCCTCCTCCTCCAGCTCCCACCCTCCCTCCTTGCCTGCTAGAAGCCTTGTGGCTGTGGCCTCTATTGTCGTCCACGAAGAGAGAGGCAGTGACAGGGCTTTGCGGCCCGTAGCTACTCTCCTGATGGGAGGGAGCTGGGGGAGGGGGGTTTGCAGCCACCCTGCGGGCCGCAAAGCACTATTGACACAGGGGGGCCCTTCCACTCCTTTTAGCCGACTTTGCATGCCAAAGGGAGCCACGACCAACCTCTCACGCCCTCCTGCCAGCCTCCCCTTTCAAAGCCCATTTTAAAAATGGGCTTTGATACTAGTAAATACATAAATACTATGCATATTCCAGATTTTGACATCTCCCAAGCAGTCACTTCCAACTCAGCTCACAAAACTAAGACTAAGATATTATAGGGTGCACAAATTTGCAGGAATCTCTATAGTATTCGTTATACTTGGAATTTTGTGTGTAGAACACTAACTTATACTTTTTAATGTTATGAAAATGCTAAATAATATATTATATGCTAAAATACAATAGGTTTTATGTTGTTAATCAACCCTAAATCAATTTTACTACTTTTAAGTATTTGCATCTATTTTAATTTTATCCAGATTTACATTTTGTTCTCTCTCCCATTGCTTTAAAATTTCTAGAAAACTTTGTACTTCTAACAGAGCAGCCAACCAGGCTAGGAGAGTTTTACTATGCTTAGGACTGCACTGTAATATCCTTTCCTCAAACAACCTGCTCTCCCTTGTTAATGTCTCTTCCAGGTAGATGATGCCATTATTCCTCCCTCAAATACACCTTGTTTGTGATGTTTTTGGAAGAACCCCTTATTCTTCATCACTTACAAAAACCAAGTCTTACTGATCTAACTGAATTGAATGCCTATTTCTCCCTTTTACTAAAACAAGGCAATCATGAGAGTATCTTGAAGGACTGTCTAGAAAATTGGTTGTGGGGAAGAGAGTAATATTAAGAAAAGAAATTGCTGCTCAAAGCAATGTGCAACGATAGTGCAGAGGAAAAAGGAAAGGTTAGAAATTAATTAATCTTGCTCTATGGTTCTGCTTCTCACATACATGTGAATGAATGCTCATCTTAGCCAACCTGTGGTCAGAAAAGACCACATGGAAGAGTAAGCTGTGGGGAAATTCTGGAACTGAATTTTGACCTGCACATTGAAACCAATAGAAGCATCCAGCTAATGCGAGATTCAAGGCAATTCAGGTGGAAAAATCCAGAGGAACATCCAGTCTCAAGAAATTCAACTTTTTATACTCTCATGCTTGATCACTGAAGGAGAACAGGCAAGTATGAGTCCTCCTTGCTCTACATACGTCTGGCGGAAGAGCTCCATCTTACAGGCCCTGCGGAAAGCTGGTAACTCTGGCAGGGCCCTAACCATCTACAAGAAGGCCAAAAATGCTCTTACCCCTGCAGTGACTGGCCAACTACCTTGTAGCTTTCGTTGGTATCCTTCACTCACCATGATGGGAGGGGGAAAACTGGGGAGGCAATATAATATGTTTTGTAGGCTTTTACTTGATTACTTGCTGTTGCATGTGTAGGGTGCTATTGTGCTTAATAAATCACTTTGATTTGTACATTTAACTAGATATGAACACATCTGGTCTTGCTCTCACTTAGAACCTGAAAAGAACCTGGAGAACAAGGAGTTACTCAGCACAGTACAGCACAGAGAAACACTTTGTGTGTAGAAAATTAGCATAGGAGAGACAAAGCTGGAATCCTACTTCCTGAGAACTCAAGAGTCTTCATTCATGGAAGCTTTGATCTTCAGTCTTTAACACTATAGACCTCAAGAGAGTTCAATCATACACTTTTTCTGAACATGTAGACTGGCCCCAAATTCTGGAGAAAAATCTATATTCACAGGCAGAAATACATAACACATTGTGGACTCCTCCTGTTCCTCTTGACAATATACTGAATCAAGGTACAAGCACAGGGCACTGGGGTATGGATTTTGCTGGAAGCTCTCGCTGCCCTCTCTCCACCAAGATCAAATGGATACCTATTTGATTATGGTATTAAGTGTCGGAAGCAACCCAGTTAGCTAAGAAGAGGCTTTGATTATTCTGCAAATCTTTGCAGAAATGTAAGAAGCAACTGCTCTGTTTTGGATCTTGAGAGGTTTTAGATCACCAAGGTAAGAAATCAGAGACATTTTACAGTAAAACAGGGTCAAGGGGGGATAAAAAACTCAGAAGAAAAGCAGGAAGGAAGGGTCTGTGTGATGTACTGCCATGAAAGAAAGCAAAAAGCTCAGTACAGAACAAGATGAAGCGAGAGAGGAAGGAGTAAAAGGGGGATGCAGTGTTAAATTAGTCCGAAGCAGTCATCTTATGCGAAATTCTGAAGGCAAGACAGACCTTTAAACTTGGCACAAAGAGAAAGTGGCAAAAGAATTCAGAGAAGAAATGCTGTTTAGAAGCAGCAATAGAACATAAAGACAAAACAATCAGACAACACCCATCACAGTGTAAAGCTACAAGGAACAATAGTGCAGGATGTGTACAGACGAAGTGAGAAAGAGAATTTCTTAGTGATGAAAATAAGTGAAATATCTGAAAACCTGAATGCTTATTAGAAGCTACTACCACAATACCATCTAAGCCATGAGAAAGCTTGTAAGTTTAAAAAGCCTTGAGAGAGCGTGTAAGTTTAAAAAGCAATAAGGAGTCCATCTGTATCTGTGCTTCTCGGGGTTCTAGCTATTGTGTGCTCTCTGACCAGTGTGGCAATATGTATTTAAAGTACAGTGGCTAACTAGCATGCCTAACGGGAAGCTGAAAGAATCAACACCTCCCCCCCCTTTTTAGATACAGCATTGAACTGTGGTTTGTTTTCTCTCTACAGTGGCCTTTCTTGACCTTCCTACACTGTTGAGAAACCCCTGAAATATTCTTCAGGCTTCGAGAAGTCATGTCAGCAGGCCATACCTCCCTTCCACGCTCATGGAAGTCAAATGTCACCAGACTTGCCATCACCCAGACACTCCCACTGGATGTGACATCATGCTCTGTCACCCCTCCCCCCCTTCAACATCAAAAACAGTCCAGAAACTTTGGACTGGGAACTGGACTGAGGCAGGCATCCACCAGTCCACTGTCCCCTGCCACCACCCAATGCAGTTGTCAAAATAAGAGTACTTCTCTGGACTCCAATCACCACCATATGTGACAAGCCTTGACTAGTAAGGGCTTTTATGACTGAGGTCCCTCCCCTTTCCACCCCCCTCCAGGTCCATCATTGGCCATTTTGAGAGGGTGGGCATGTTGACATAACCATATATGATCATATATATTTAAACATTAAATAACTCCTACCCAATCAGCAAAACACTTCTGGGGCTATTGAGAAACCCCAGGGTTTCACGAACAGCCATTGAGAAAGCCTGCTCTACAGGATTGATTATAATATATGAAAAAGTATTCCTTTAAAAAAAATTGCTATAAAACTAGATTGGAGAAGAAGAAGAGTTGGTTCTTATATGCCACTTCTCTCTACCAGAAGGAATCTCAAAGTGGCTTACATTCGCCTTCCCTTTCCTCTCTCCACAACAGACACCCTGTGAGGGAGGTGAGGCTGAGAGAGCCCTGATATCACTGCTCGGTCAGAACAGCTTTACCACTGCTGTGGTAAGCCCAAGGTCACCCAGCTGGCTGCATGTGGGGGATGTGGAATAAAACCCCACTCGCCAGATTAGGAGTCCGTGCTCCTAACCAATGGATTCTTAAATTTAATAAATGTTAGTCATTTTTTTTGGATTATGTCCCAATCCAACTAATGGTGGATAAGACTCTAATAAAGTTAGCAAAACACAGTTGCATGGGTGTCCAGGGACTCTTTGCAAAAGGATTGGAAAGTGATAATTTGGCAGCTGGAGCAGAATTCTACTTTTCAAGCAATATTTTTGTTCTAGATTTATACACTGACCCATGAATATTGTATTAATCCATACATAGAATCATAGAAGTTATAATTTAATTTAAATTTAAATTAACTTAATTAAATAAATAAAATTTGAACTGAATCTCAAGACATTCACGCAGAAAATTTGCCATTGCAGATCTTGTACAAGGCTATATTCAGCTAGCACCACTAAGTTGGGAGAACACACTGCATCCCAAAAATGAAGCAGAGGGATAATTTCTGTTAATGGTAACAGTCATTTTGCATATTTACATTCAAAATTTCAAGGTAAACAGAAATCTACTGGATACAGCAAAGTAAACTATGATTATGTTCTCCTTTGAACTCAAAGAATTCAAATGGAATACAAAATGGAAGGTTTTTTTGAAAAAGAAGACCTCTGTGGAGAGTGTCCACTAGACCCTAAGAAACCAAGTCACATTGAGCCTTGGAGTACTATAGTGCTCTTTGCCCATCATTATATACTAGGGGCAAAGCCTGTTGTCTCCAAGAATACAACGGGAACTAGAGCTTGGCAGTGGGAAGAGGAAGGGGAGGAGTTGTCCAGTCTGTAAGGGCATGGGGTTGAATGTGTGTGTTGTAAGGGAGGTTGTGGTGGCATGGTGGCAAATGAGGATATGGGTGTGGAGATATGGGTGTCAAGAATCTGTGGTGTGGAATGTTTGTTGAGTGTGGGAGAGGACTGAACTTTGGAAATTTTGGCATAGTGGTTACAGATGAGCTTTCCAGAGCCATATCCTCAGATATGTGAAGGGAAAATCAGACTGGAGACTCTTCTTAGGGTTCTGAGGCAATTTACAGTTGGACATGACAGTTAGGACAGACTTGGGGCGAAAAGGGCTGGTGAAGCCTGTCCAAGCCTCTGTTCTCATCCCCCCCCCCCGGCAACCCTACTGACCTCCTCTCCCTGCGGTGGTCAGGAGCAGACTGGCAGCCAGACTGGGCTGGGTGAATGGAATTTTGTACTGCCCTGGTGAGGGGCCAATAGGAAGGCGCTTTGCGCGCCTCCCCATTGGCTGCTTGGCCCTAAATGGACACTCGGAGGGCCCAATCAGGAGCTGCTTTGCGGCTCCTGATTGGGCCCTCTGAGTTTTTATCCTGGACAGGGCCCGCCCTAACTCCTCCCCAGGTGGCCGTACCCTTTTATTTAATACCGCAGGAGCGGTTAAAGATGGCAGAAACACTGAAATGTGAACATTTTCAGAGTTTATATTATTTGTAGAATTTATCTTTTCTCGGTATAGAACTGGTCTCATGGAGAGAAGCTACTTAAGCCACTATCTCTTTTATTTTAAGTACTGATACTCATATTGACTACCCATAACCCTCATCATGTGCACCATTATGGATCATCTACCTAAAGGTGAACTCTTGAGCTACAAACTAGCTTATATCCAATTGAACACTTCATTTCTGCATGAAAAGCTACTCAGAAGAACATCAAGCAGTTTGTGAAGAGGCTTGGAATACTGTATTTTTTATATTAAACTAAGGTGAGGAACAATAAAAGTCTCACAATTTATGCCAAAATTCTTGAGACTATCTTCAGTGACCTCTAGCCTGACCCAATCATTCCTATTCTGGAATCAAGCAGACTTCACATCTGATAAGCTTGTTTGGACTTCACCATGTTGTCAGTTTTATCAAATGTTTAGAAAAATACTTCAAAATGTTGAAATACATATTTCTTATGCAGTTGATAAGGAGACATATTATACTTGTCTGGTTTGGTAGTTTAGGATGCAGTATTCAGGGGTAGAAAGAGCAGCAGTCTTCCAGGGAGGGGAGCTGTAACACAATGGAAGAATGTCTACTTTGCATGCAAAAGGTCCCAGCTCCCATCTCCATCATCTCCAGCTAAAAGGACAAGTAATTAGTATGTGGAAGACCTCAACCTGAGAACCTGAAGAGGTGCTGCAGTCTGAGAGAATACTGGCCTTGATAAACAGTGGTCTGATTCAGTATATAAGGCAATTTTACATGGGTTCAAGTCAATGGCTTTGGTTTATACTAAATGGAAAGTATTAGAACGGAGGTCGTCAACCCCCAATCTGCGGCCCGGTACCGGACCACGAAGGCCTTGGTACTGGGCCGTGCCTGCCTCTCCCCCCACTCTGCAACGAGAAGCTCACCAGGCCGTGAGCGAAGCGGCTGTTGAAGCGGCTGCCAAGGCAGGCACGCCAGCGGACACAAACGCGCATGCGTGGAGCTGCTGTGCATGCACGTTTGCGTCCTCTGCTGGCAAGAACGTGCATGTGCGGCAGCTGCGCATGCGCGTTTGGACGCAGCTACCGTGCGTGCACGGCGCCTGGGCCGCCGGCTCTCCCCCACCCCCGGAGGCGGTCCTCAACCACAAAAAGGTTGGGGACCGCTGTATTAGCATGAACATCTAGCAGATTCCTTCTTATAATCCAGTACAATTTTATCCAACTGGGCTAGATAAAATACTTAAGGTCAATGCAAGAGAGAAGATCACTGCATGGTCAGAATTAAGGGGATTCCAGATAATTTCTTTCTACCAGCCTAAAAAAAAAATCCACATGAAAACCAGAAGTTACCTCAATAATTAATCATAATTATTGTTTTATGTATTGTTGTTTGTTCTTATGTAAACTGCCCTGAGCCCCCGGGGAGGGTGGTATATAAATATAATAAATAAATAATAAATACACAGCAAAATCTATCTGTAAGATTTCATATTAAATCTTACTTTCTGCTTTTTAAAGCCAAAATCTGTTATCTGAAAGCATGATTTTCAGTTTCAGATCAGTCATTTATTTTAATGTACCGAGCAGCCAACATTCCCTAAATATATGGAATACTGCCTGATCTCCACATCTACTGCAGTGATACATTTATCATCATCAAATTATCTTCTCTCATCATTGTTTGGTGCTGTAAAAAAATCAGACCTGGTTCCTTTATATTTTGTGTCTGTTCCCTATCATAGAGAGAGCCAGTTTGGTGTAGAGAGAGCCAGTTTGGTGTAGCGGTTAGGAGTGCAGACTTCTAATCTGGCATGCCGGGTTCGATTCTGCACTCCCCCCACATGCAACCAGCTGGGTGACCTTGGGCTCACCACGGCTCTGATAAAACTGTTCTGACCGAGCAGTGATATCAGGGCTCTCTCAGCCTCACTCACCCCACAGGGTGTCTGTTGTGGGGAGAGGAATGGGAAGGCGCTTTGAGCCTCCTTTGGGTAGGGAAAAGCGGCATATAAGAACCAACTCTTTTGATATCAAACGCAGTAAGGCATACAAATGCCCCAAAACTGCCAATCCACAACTCGAAAAGGAGAAGATGACTGATTTCAGTCTCGGACAATGCCATCTGTTAGATAACTATTTAAAGGGTGACAGAAGAGAGACAATACTCCACTGATGGAACAGCTATGGTTGCTGGTTGGTAATGGTTTGTGGGACTTCCAAGAGAAGTAAATCTGAAGATGCCTTCCTATACAGGTTAATGACAGTTTAACATTACACTTTAACCTAAGGAGTATGCACCTTCTTAAACGTAACATATGTATCACAAGAACTTGAGCATTCTTGCAAAGAATACATAGAGTTGAAGTTAGTCTACCCTGAAGATAGATTCAGGTGGGCAGCTATGTCAGTGTGCAGCAGCAAAACAAAGACCAGACATGGATGGTCCATGCAAGTCCAATCCCAATAGATCTTGGAAGCTAGTTGGGTTGGCTCTGGCTAGCACTTGAAAGGGTGACCTCCAAAGAATACCAGGGCTGTGACATGGGGACAGGCAATGGCACACCATCTTCAAAGGTCTAGGTCGGCTGCCAGACAATATTAGGATCTCCTGGCTACATAAAACACCTGCCATACAATTAGTAAATAAAATAAATAGCAGAGCAAAGTTGGGATTCCAGAAGCACCATTAAGACCAACACTGTATCTGAAGAAGTACAGTTGCATATAAAAAAAACGTATACCTTGAATAAAAACCTTGTTGTTCTTAAAGGTGCTACTCGACTCAAACTTTGCCAATCAACCCTGGTTTACAAGGACTGTTCATCACATCCTTGCTTCCACTGGTGCACACACACTAAGGAAAAAACAGTTCTACCAGAACCCATCTTTGTTAAGACCTCCTGAATGAACACCGTGAGCAAATACTAGTCTTCGTTGTAAAGGAAAATGTGAAAGACTTGACAAGTCTCAGCAATGGATCATTATTAATTCTGGATAGGAAAGCATCTACTTCCTTATACCAAAACAAGACTTCAGAGAACATTCCTTAGGAAAACAAACGTCAAAACAAGATTTCCAAGTTATATTCCATTCAGTGAATGAGCTATGCAAGATAGTGGTAGTTGACATGGCACAGAAAATATAATACATACATAACTACGTATGTGCAGTGAGGAAAGGCATGGCAGAAATATACAAGGACTTCTGCACTAATAGGTAATAGCAGGACTAATCTAAATGCCACATAACAAGGATTAAGAAGGCGGGGGAGGAAATAAGTAAAAAAATTAAAGGATTTATTTAAAAGTACAACGTTAAAATTTGAATATGAAATCTGCACTGAGCAGCATGAGTCTATCCTTCGAATATTTTTGCAGGAGTATAAAATATGCAGAATCCTACCCGGCCATATTGCCATAGGCTGTGTTGTCAAGGTGACAGAGTAGCTCCAGGGTTTGAGCGTTGCTTGATGAATCATCAGGGGATTCATGACTGCCTGATTCCAATTCCTTCGGCATCCTCCAAACAGCCGCACATGTCATGACTTTACTGTCTGAAGCTATAAGGAACAGAGGATAATGTCAACACATCATGGGAAGGGGGAGAAAAGGGAAGAAATTCTAGTATACAGTGAATCAGTATTTTTTTTCTTACTATAAGGCAAAGCACATCTGCCATATAAAAATATTTAAATAATTCTACTGAGCTTTATTCCAAAAACATAGTACACGTGCAAAACAACAAGCTACAAACTAGCAAGACCATTTTAAAGCAGAGTCCACAATTACCATAGATTTAACCCACATGTCTACATCCCAAATATATTCAGTGCATAATGCTATGCTGCTGAAAGTGCTGTTTCTTATATGTCCATTTCAATTAATATGGAAAATTATAATGGTTTCTCAACAAAGGTGCCATTTTTTATCTTAATGGTAGTAATTCAGACACAGTTTTAGTCTCTCTCTCTCTGGCATTGCAGGATCTTCTGTAGTTTGCATGCAGGACAATAAATCAAATCTTCTCCAAAGACCCTTAAAAAATCTACACCTTTAATGCTTACCTTGCTATTCCTTGGGCATAAAATACAAATGAATCAACCTTTTAAAACCCTCTAGTTTATCAGTTTGCAACCTTTTCAGATCCAAATCCATATCTAAATCCAGAGTATCCAGAGAACACTGTTGAAAGATTATGTTTATAGACAGAAAGCTAGATAACTAAGTCCAGAGTAGGGAAGAGAAACCTAGGTAATAATCCAGTTCCTAGAAAGTGACTGGAGACAAAAAAATAATGTGTGCCCTGCTGGACCATAGGCCCATCAAGTTCAGCATATTACCTCTGGTACTAGAGAGAGTAGATATCCATCATGATTGAAAGGCATTGAGAGCCCAGTCCTCCATGAATTTGTCTACTTCCCTTTTAAAGCATTCCGAGTTGGCCACCATCACTACATCCCGTGGCTGCAAATTCTACAGCTTAACTATCTGCTGTGTGAAGTACTGCCTTATGTTTGTCAAGATGACCCTGGGTTCTAGGATAATGAGAGAGGGAGGAAAGTTTCTCCTTGTTCACCCTCTCTATGCCAGGCATGATTTTATAAACTTTTATCATGTCTCCCCCTTACTCATCTTTTATCTAGCAATTCTCACAGAGCAACTGCTTTAGCCCTCTGATCATTTTGGTTGATCTTTTCTGTACCTTGGTGTAGTGGTTAGGAGCACGGACTTCTAATCCAGTGAGCCGGGTTTGATTCCCCACTCCTCCCCCACATGCAGCCAGCTGGGTGACCTTGGGCTCGCCACAGCACTGATAAAACTGTTCTGACCGAGCAGCGATATCAGGGCTCTCTCAGTCTCACCTCCCTCACAGGGTGTCTGTTGTGGGGAGAGGAAAAGGAAGGCGATTGTAAGCCGCTTTGGGACTCCATCGGGTAGAGAAAAGCAGCATATAAGAACCAACTTCTTCTTTTCAAGCTTTACAATATCCTTTTTTCAGATGCAGTGGCCAGAACTGTACATAATATCCCCAGTGTGGCCTCGTATAAGGGCAGTATGATAGCAGAAGTTTATTCTCTATTCCAGCTCTAATTATGGCCAGCATGGGATTTGCCTTTTTTACAGCAGCTGGACTCTGGGTCGACATTTTCACCAAGCCAGCCAATAAAACCCCAAAGGCCTCTTTCTTGGTCTGCTGCTGCCAGCTCAGATCCCATCAGTGTATATGTGAAGCTGGGATTATTTGCCCCAATCTGTATCACTTTACACTGGCTCACGTAAAATCTCATTTGCCATTTCAGTGCCAATTCCTCCCGTTTGCAGGGAGCCTTTTGGAGCTCCTTCCAATCTGCTTTTGTCTTAACCACCCTAAATAATTTGGCGTCGTCTGCCAACTTGGCCACTTCATTACTCCCTCCTAACTCTAGGTCACGGAGCAGACGATGAAACGTCAAGACTATCAGATGAGGGTGGGGCACAAAAAATAAACCCAAATGAATAGCATAACATGATTTTAAGTTCCTTCACCCTGTCATTTGAAAGAAACTATGCTGAATTGCATAAAGCACACACAGCTGCATGAGAACACGAAAAGTCTCCAGTGCAGGTATCATTTGCACTAAATTCTTGCAGATTAAGTAGCAAAAGGATTACCACCCTCATTTAAGCAACGTTTTCACACTTGCTGTGCAACATGGCACAAAGGCTGTACAAGGTGCAAGATCAAAACCTTGGTGAGACCTGCAAGGAACAAGCAGAAGTTCACCTCTGAGGAAAGTGATAAAAACGCCATCGCCATAAGGAAGGAAGAAAATACATGTCGCAAAGATAGTGCTCCAAGTAAAAATTTAATGGACCGGTAATTCTAGCCATTAGTACCATTAGCAAAGGTGGAGTGAGAAAAACTAAAATATATTTTTGACCTGGGGATAGACTTCGCATGATCCAGAATTTGCTTTCAGAACATCCTTTAGGAGAATCTCTGAAGTAGAAGCGGAGGGGGAGGAGGCATTTCAATGTACCAGCGCCCAGCAGCAGAACCCAGTGCCCAATGCCAGCTCAATGGGGCTGCTGCACAAAATCACAATCCCAGCAAGGCAAAGGAGGCATGCAGGGGCAGCAGCACAAGTGCAATTCTGCAGAAATGCCCCCCTCCCCACCAGTTTCTACTGCAGAGATTCTCAGATATGAACTTAGTCCTGTTGGGTTTGGAACTGCCGGTTTTGCTGGGCTGCACTTGTCTCTGTGACTTGGAATAACTCTATTGGTACCCCATCTTTACCTGGTGACTTGTTTCTCCCAATGGCTCTCAGTGCAGCTCTCACACCACTTTCTAAAATCCATAGGTTCTTCTTCAAAAGATGCTTCTTCGGAGGAGTCTGTCATTCTCTCTTCTCTTTAATACCGTTTCAGTGTATTGTTCCCACTTTGTCTTCATTTTGTCCTATTCAGTTAATGTATTTCCATGTAGATCTTCAGCAGACCTGATTGTGCTTTACATTTCCCTTTGATTTCTTGGATCTTGTGGAGCAGATCTATTGTTGTTGTTGTTGTTCTTTTCATTTTCTTTATACTGGTCACTATAATAGTTCCCTTTGTCTCCGTGTGGAATTCTACATTCAGGATTTTGATTCCGTTTCTGTCACCTTTTACGTTTGTTCCTTGTCCAACGCTAATCATTTTAAGAGTTTTGTCAGTCACCCATCAAGGCTTTTCTTTTCTCTAGGCTACAGGAATATTCTTTGTGTATTTGTCCTTGATAATATCTCTCATTTCAACCCATAGTTCTTTTGTTTCACGTTTGTTTGAATTTAGTAATACAAACCTTTTGTTCTGCTATTTTTAAACTATTCAAGAGTGTTGCTTGGATTGCATTCTGGCATTATGACTGTTTTGATGTTTTTCTTCAGCTTGGTGTAGTGGTTAAGAGTGGCGGCTTCTAATCTGGAGGGCCTGGTTTGGTTCCCCTCTCCTCCAAGTGGAGCCAGTTGGGTGACCTGGGACTAGTCACAGACCTGACAGGACTGTTCTCACAGACAGTCGTATCAGACTCTCTCATTCACACCTACCTCACAGGGTGTCTGTTGTGGGGAGAGGAAGGGAAGGCGATTGTCATTTTGAGACTCCTGGTACTGAAAAGCAGGGTATTTAAACCAACTCTTCTTCTTTATTCTAATTTTCAACATTAACAATTCACAATAGGCTCCTGGTCTTGTTTTAGCAGTGAGAATACAGCTTATCCATCTTCTGTTTTCGACAATGTAATCTATTTCATTTCTATACTGGCCATCTGATAATGTCCATGTCATCTGTTTGACTGCCTGAAGTACAGTCGTCCAATTACATCCATGTACGCGGTTGTCTGGTTGCCTGAAGATTGTGTTTGCAATGAACAAACTGTTGTCTTCACAGAATTCTACAAGTTGCCCTCCTGCTTCATTTAGTGTTTCTAGCCCAGATCGTCCAACAATATTTGATTCTTCTTTATTTCCTATTTCTCCAGTCTCCTATGATTACCAGCACATTTAGTTTAGGTGTGTGATCAATTTCTTTCTGGACACTTAAATAATAGCTTTCGACGTCTTCCTCCTCAGCATTTGTAGTTTGCACATAGACTTGAATGATGGTTTAACAGACAGGCTTTCCGTAAAGTTTAATGGCTGTTATTTGGTTAGACTTTGTATTATAGCCCCTGACTACCTGGGCTAAATCTCGCCTTACTCCGAGAGCTGCTCCAGTCCTTCCGTGTTTGTCATTCCCTGAGTAAACTTCCTGACTAAAAATGTCCCAATCCACTCCATTTCCTCACTCCCAAATTGCAATGTTTAAACATTCCATTTCTCATTTTACAATTGCAAGCTCACCTTGAATCATACTTCTAACATTCCATGTTTTTATTACATGCATTGCACAGCTTTGGACTTTCCTTCTGAGTGTCAACAACTGAATGCATTTTTGGCTTTGGCTCAGCCGTGTCATTAAGAATAGTGCTAGTCATATTGTCCTCAGATCTTCCCCATAAGTGCTTTCCGATCTGGAGGTACCATCTTCCAATACTATATCTTTTTTCATTTGGGACTGTCTCATCACAGGAATTTTTCATGTTCGATTGTCTCATCATAATTTATCAACCAAATAGTTAATACAAGGACTATCTAGTCATTATTTTATTCTCGGCCTATAAGGGGCCTTGGGGATCCTTAAATAGGCAGATGCAGGAGATGATGGTGAGGGGAGAAGATATGATAAAAGAAGGCATGGTAATTATGGTAATGTTCACACTCCTTCTAATCTTCATCCTATCCCAAGACAAAAAGGTGGTGGGGCTAGGAGAAATTGTTTTTCTCTGACAATGGTATTATGCCATGGCAGTTTCATAGAATCAGAATAATAGGGTTCGAAGGGACCTCATGGGTCATCTAATACAACCCCCTGAACTATGCAGGACACTCACATCCCAATCGTTCATCCACTGTAACCTGCCCCCCCCCTTGAGCCTTCACAGAATCAGCCTCTCTGTCAGATGGCTATCCAGCCTCTGTCTAAAAATTTCCAAAGATGCAGAACCTTCCACCTCCCGAGGAAGTCTGTTCCACTGAGAAACCGCTCTAGCTGTCAGGAACTTCTTCCTGATGTTTAGACGGAATTTCTTTTGAATTAATTTCATCCCATTGGTTCTGGTCCGTCCCTCTGGGGCAAGAGAGAACAACTCTGCTCCATCGTCTACATGCCACCCTTTTAAATACTTGAAGATGGTTATCAGATCCCCTCTCAGTTGTCTCCTCTCCAGGCTAAACAGACCAAGCTCCCCCAGCCTTTCTTCATACGTCTCAGTCTCCAAACCCCTCACCATCTTTGTTGCCCTCCTCTGGACATGCTCCATAAATAACAAGACCACAGCTCTGCAGAATTTTCTGGTAGAGCAAAATGTGGACCTGGCCTGCGTGACCAACACCTAGGTATGAGATGGTATGAGACTGTAGCCCTGAAAGAGCTGGTTTCATCTGAGTTCTCGGTCCTCCACTAATCACAGACAAAAGGCTGGGTGGAGGGAGCTGAGATACTGATCCAAAAACCATTCTCCTTCAGGGCACTCCATACCCCAATGATTCCAGACATTGAATTTGAGGGCTTAGCATGGGGTACTGATTAGGAGCGGTGGCTTCTAATCTGGTGAGCCAGGTTTGATTCCCCACCACCCAAAATGCAGCCAGCTGGGTGACCTTGGACTTGTCACAGCACTAATTGAGCAGTTCTGACCGAGCAGTAATATCAGGGCTCTGTCAATCTCACCTACTTCATAAGGTGTCTGTTGTGGGGAGATGAAGGGAAGGCAACTGTAAGCTGCTTTTGATACTCCCGGTCAAAAAAGTGGTATATAAAACCCAACTCTTCTTATTCTTAATCTTGGTGTGGGATACAGTGGAGAGTTAGGCCCTCTGGCTGGTGTATCATCTGCCTAATGTGCCAGCAGAAGCCCTGCCAAGTTTGCTGGACCTGGTAGCTGGGTAGGCCTTGCAGTTCCACAGACTGATAGTTCTGGGGGACTTCAACATACATGCAGAACTCAGAACTGGCGTCAGATGCAGCAATAATAGGACTCTCCTAATTTGTGGCTGATCCCACGCATCAAGGAAGTTACACCCTGGATTTAATATTTGGGGCAGGGATAGTGATTGGCCCAGTAAAATCTACGACAGTACAATGGTCAGACCATTTTGCCATGAAGACTAAACTCAGTACCCTAATTTTACCCAGAATAGGCAGAGAGTAGATTTATGCTTGCTCAAAGAGGCTAATGGATCCAATAGGCTTCCTGAAGGCTCTGTGGGATCCAATGCACCCAGTGACTCAATAGATGAGCTGGCGGAGCCATCTATGAGATCACTCACCAATGCCCTCTGTATTCCCATCCCAAGCCAGTCCCATGGTATACATGGGAGCTGCCAAGAGGCATAGGAAATGATATGGCTCAAGAATATCTTATAAGACATAAGTGCTTATGAGATAGCAGTAAAGGCACGGAGAAAATGTTGTCACTCCACAATGATTTGTCTATTTTGATGCTGTTAGGGAACTGGAGGCCCCTTGGCTGTCCCAAGGTCCAGTTCTGGACTGCTTCAGTGCGCTCTCCTTGGCTGATGTGGCCTGGACTCTGGCAGCTGTTTGATCCACCACATGCCCCCTTCACCTGTGTCCCTCATGGCTGATAAAAACCAGTAGAGAGATCTGGGCCCTTCTCTGGGACATTATCAATGTCACTAGATGCAGGGACTTTCCTGGAGTCAGTCAGAGTACCTTTATTGGCATAAAAATGGCAAAGCATAAAAGTAAAATTTTAAACAATTTCAGTTACCGATTCCATCATGGAAAGATTTTCATTTAAAATTGCCAGCAAAGACTTAGCTACTTTTACAATAATTGCTGAATCCCTCACTCTTAGTATGATTTTAATCCAATGTTTCTTGTCAACACAGAAAGCTCTCAGTTTCTTCAAATAATTAGCTAAAGGGTGATGATATAGAGCAAACTTAGGGCATTCCAAGAGTATGTGGTATAACATGTCAAGGACACTACACCCATGCAAACAGTATCCCTCCTGAAGAGGGATCTTCAAAAATCTACGTCAGGTGAAGTTTGATGGAAAGATGTTTAGGTGAGCTAATAGAAATGCTCTTTTTAATGGGCATACCTCCAAAAATTGGAGATACAAGGGCATGATTTTGTATATTAAAGAAATATCCCAAAAATTGGGAAAACATAGGCTATTAGAGGAACCTAAAAACTGAGCATCCTGATCTTCTAATCTCTGTGAGATTGATTTTAGTATAACTCCTTCTTCTTGCACGCTAAAGGTCGAGATTTCCAGACCCATAATTTGAAGTTTCTGTGACATTTTACTTCCCTAGAGATATTAAAGGAGACCATGGTTAGGCCACTTTTGAAAAAAAGAAATCTGGATTCATCCAACCCAGCAAACTACCACCCATTCTTGCACTTGCTGTTTCTGAGTAAGGTGATTGAGCGGGCAGTTGCACAACACCTACACAGTTTCCTAGATGAACTCTTGATCCATTCCAGTCCAGCTTCTGACCTGGCTATGGGGTAGAGATGGCTCAGATCACCCTCAGAGATAATCTCTGGAGACCACTAGATCTAGGTGGGTCAGTACTGCTGTTTTTATTAGATCTAACAACAGTATTCAATACAATCTTGTTAACATCGGGATACAAAGTACAGCCCTTAAATGATTGCAATCTTTCCTTCAGAGTTGGGACAGAGGGTGGCATTAAGGGAGAGAACCATCCAGCAGCATGCCCTGGTATACAGGGTTCTGTAGGAAAGTATTCACTCCCTAATGTAGTTTAACATCTAGATGCACCGTCTAACCTAATTGGTCGAGAGTTTCAGGTTGGGTTGCCATCAATATGCAGATGACATTTAGCTGTATGTGCTGATGTGTAGCCACCTATCTATATCC
This sequence comes from Paroedura picta, assembly GCF_049243985.1. Taxonomy (NCBI): domain Eukaryota; kingdom Metazoa; phylum Chordata; class Lepidosauria; order Squamata; family Gekkonidae; genus Paroedura; species Paroedura picta. The sequence goes on from NC_135369.1 coordinate 158,600,673, forward strand.
CCAAATTCGCTGGCCAGATGTCTGGAGGCTCAAGAGGATTTGACTGAAGTTAAATCCAGTTAAACCAGAGGTCCTTTGGCTGTGTTGGGATGCCCCAGTTGAGACAATGCAACTCCCAGCTTTTGACAACATTGGCTACCGTCAAGAACCTTGGTGAGATCTTGGACCCTCTCTGTGGAGGCCCAGGTTAAAAATGTTGCCTACAAGGTGAAGCTACTAGCACCTTACGTGTCAACACCCAACCTAGCCATGGTGATCTATGCAATGGTCACCTCTGAATTGGACTACTGCAACTGACTATGCAGGGCTATGACGCTCCAGGAGCTTCAGCTGGTTCAGACTACAGCAGCGTGGGTCCTTACAGGGACCCAGTGGAGAGAACATAGTTGAACTGTGCTCTCCCAGTTGCACTGGCTCCAAGTTGAATCATGTTCAAGGTTTTAGTTATCACCTTTAAAGCCCTATTCAGTGGAAAGACATTATTTGGGTTTTTTTCCTTGCTCAGAGGATCTGCAGTGCAACCCAATATCAAAAGGCAACAGCATATGTCTATTTGCTTACTGGCATTGATCACAGATATGCTGATTTGAAAAGACCTTCAAAACGATGGGAAACACACAAGCCTTTTGTTTATTTTTGGAACATCCAATCTGAAGAGGAGTTCTGGAAAACTTGAAAGCTTGTACAGTTCTGTGTCATTGTAGCTGGCCCTGATAAAAGGTCTCACAAACATCGACTACAGTTTGTTTTGGACACTGATTTGAGTCACTGACTGAAAACATTCATATGTAGACTTCTGAAAGCAGAGAAACAGCATAAGCCCTTGGCCTGTTACTCATTTCCACTAGTCATATGCTTTGCCTGATTACAAGCAGAACCTACTAATTGTCTGTCACTTCTGATATCCTTTACTTGTAACCAGACAAATCAACCCAAGGTTTGGAAATGCTCTAGAGAAATGACTGGGACTATGAACAACTAGGTAAATCTCTTACTTTCTAAGATCATGCTTATTTGCAGGACTAAGACAATCTACTGAGCAGGAAGGTACAGATCTTGTGGATCTGTCTGTCATTCCTTTCAGACTAACAAGCAGTACCTCCAGCTCCATTGAAAAATTGCACATGATTCGTCTCCAATCCAGTCTGTTTGCCCAAAACGAAACAGGAACTTTTTTAGAGACAGACAGAAGCTTGGTTCAGGCATAACTCCAAACAATAGCTGATGATACTTTAAAGGAGTCTTGGAGGTACTTCTGGCCCATTTGCAAAATTCCTCCCTCTCTCCCTCTTAATGTGGCAAGAGTTAGTGGCCAAGAATTGTGCAATAAAAATACAGCGCCCACTTGCTTGTAACAATGGAAATAGCTTTTGGGGTGCAAGGGGAAGAAGTGGGAGGAGTAAATACTGCCCAAACAAGCTTGAAGCTCTTTCAAGGGTCATCCATGCAGTACCAAATGATGGCTGAATATAATGCCTCAAAGCCAGCCAATATGTGCATTTTAAGCATTTTTAGTATTTCTCTGGAATGGTATATTTCCAAGTTTCCTACATTTCTATCTTAAAGATCCAAATTTTTCATGAGAAAAAAAAACACTAAAGACATTTGGGAACAGAGATCTTTCCCCCCGCTTTTATGTTCATCTGCCCCTTGGGAAGCAGGGAATGCAGCAGGAGAAACATGACTCCCCACTCTACACAGTCTGTAGCTTGGATCCAGGCTAGACATTCCCACAGTATAAGGACTTCCACCCACAGAGGTGGCTGTGATACCTGTCCTGAAGAAGGAATCCCTGGACCCAAATGCCTACTGCCCAGTGGCTAACATCCTATTATTGGGCCAAGGCACTTGACTACGCAGCATCAGTCTTGGAAAACACAGATTATCGGGACCCATTTCAATCCATATTCAAGCATGGAAAAAAACTTGGTTGGCCAGACTGATGTTGTTTGCTGGGAGAGGGAGTGCATCTTCATTAATTCTTCTAGAATTGTCAGTGTTTTTTTATATAATCCACCATGGCATCCTTCTGAATATCTTGGTCAAGGTGGGAGCTGGGGGCACCATGCTTTGGTAGTTCCACTCAATGACTTGTTCTAGAAGGTGGAGCTGGAAAACTACTGCATGGCCTCTCAGGGTTCTACTTTGTTCCCTATGCTACTTCTACATACAACTGCTGGGAAGGGTTGTCAAAGGTTTAGAAACTAGGTATTCTTCAATATATGGATGACACCCAGCTCCATCTCAACAGCCAAGTCAGATGGGTCTCTGGAACTCCTGATTAGGTGCCTGGAGAAGATAATGGGACAGATGAGGAGTGGGCTTTGATGGTGCTGTTGGATCCTGGTCTACAGTTGGGGGCTCAAGTCTTATCCATGGTAAACAATGCTTTTTATCAGCTCCAGCTGGTTTGTCAGCTATGACCATTCCTCAAAAAGTGTGATCTGCCCACAGTGAACCATGTCCTGATTGTGTCCAAATGAGATCTACACAGATATGGTCCAGAAACTTCAACTCATTCATTGATTGGTAACAGAGACTGTAATAACCCCTGTGATCAAATATCTACACTGGTTACAATTAGAAGTGCTAGTTCCTACCTTTAAGGTCCTAAATGACTTAATGTAAGAGTATATGAAGGGACCCCTCCTACTGTAGAGCATCTTATAGTCTGGTCTCTGTGCCCCCACCATCAGAGATGAGACACATGGTGACTAGAGGCAGGGCATTTTCCATGGAAGTACCGTGCCTTTGGAACGCCCTCCCCCTTCAGATTCACCCAACATCTAATTTACTCTCTTTCATGCACCAGGCTATAACACATCTTTTTACCAGGCTTTTAATTAATGGTTTTATTTTACCAGTTTGTTCAACAGCTTGCTTCTGATCTGAGATCTAGTCTATGGGTTCTGTGCCCAATTACTTGTTATACATTATTTTAATTATAAGCTACTTTGAGCAAAACTCTGAAGAGGCAGCATAAAAATATCCTAAATAAGCAGTCCAGTCAAAGTAAGCAGTACTAAGTCAATGGACCAATACTCTGCCATGGTCAAATGGAGCCAAGTATGTTGATATCACTAGACTAGATTTCTGTAACTCACTCTACATGAGCCTAACCTTATCCTTGCTCCAGAAACTGCAACTGGTTCAAAATGCAGCAGCCAGGGTCCTCACATTCACCTCCTGAAGGGCTCATATTTGACCTGTGCTCTGGCAGCTGCACTGGCTGCCAGATATAATCTGGATTCAGAACTCTAGTGCAGTTCCGCAGGGCCTGCAAAACGGAGCTCTTCTGCCAGGCATTTGGTTGGAGCTAGTGAGATGAATAACATCTACTGGGCTTTCCCTATAAAAGACCCCCTCCAACCGCAATCTAGTTTCAGATTAATTGCAAGCATATAAAACCAGGACTGTTGATATGGATACCATTGGAAACTGCTGACAAATTGGTTTTAAACTTAGTTTTAATTGTTGTATGTATGAAAACCCTGAGCCAGGTTGCTAGGGGGTGGGGGACAGTATAAAAATCAAATAAATAAAATACAGAAAGCAGCATATTTTGACACTGGTTGCTGTGGTTAACTCTACTCTAATGTTTAAAAGCCAATAAGTACAAAACTAGTCATGCACCTTCCCGGAGTTCCATACTGACCAATCCTTACATTCACCTTTCTCATCTGGCCAAAACCTGCGCCTTTCCCTTTATTAGACCTGCTCTCGAAACACCAGGTCTCTCTCTGTTGAAGTAATTTTATAGCAATACTTTAAAGCTTTTTAAAAGCTCCCATTACTGCTGTGCACTGTACATGTGTTAAGCATTTATTTGTGTTGGAAAAGGTGTGTGGTCATTCTTTATTATGTTTGACATAACCTTCTGCTTTTTATACACGGTAGCCACCTTGAGATATTCTTGGAAAGGTAGTACAATTTAATTTTTTTTAATCCATATTTAATAAATTGATTTTTTTTCTTTCACATTCACACATAATGGTAAAGCTAAACAGTAAACCACAAGTTCGTCACCATCTGGTACATCCTTCAAAGCAAATGATTAAACACACCAACATCTTGTTGGCAATATATATTATCAAATGTGCTCTCATGCACATGGTATTCCCCCACTTGAGGAGCCAGCTCCACGATTCTTAAAAGCTCCTAAAGTCCTCTGCTTATATTTGATAAAAGACACTACATAACTGAACTCCCATCTCTGTTACTTTAAAAATTAATTTCCTTAAAGTGTTAGCCAACCAACCAGATAAGGGTCTCCCCTTCCTTCAACTGGAATCAGCTTTTTGCATGGAAGCAGGCACAGTGATAACACTTTATGCACAATGTCCAGTGATCAGTAGGAACCAATCTGGCCACATCAATGCAAACTTTAACTAGAGCACTGGCCATTGTTCTGTGTCTTCAAGTCATTTCTGACTTATGGAAACCCTAGGAAATTAATGACCTCCAAAATATCTTACCATTGACAGCCTTGCTCAGGTCTTGCAAAGTAAGGGCCACTGCTTCTCCAATAAAGGCTATTTCTACTCCAAATTGTTCAAAATTTGCTACCATCATCTGTTGAAACAGACGCTAGTGCAAAATATTCTGTCTCTAAAGCCACTAGGGAAAGTCCCTCTCTAATCAACTTTCTTAGAAACTTAAGACACAATACAAAGGATACTGTTTTAGAACAAGACTTTACTTATTGCTGAACTTTTCAGAATCCTTGACAAATGAAAGGGACCTAATTGCTCCAGAATATGAAGCTACACATGCGTAGACAAACTGATTAGTCTTGGCCATTAACTTTTACTTTATTATTCCTGATGATACACAGAAGAAAGTCAGATAGCTGATCTGTTGACACACCTCCTACCAAAGTGAAATAGTCTGCTGTGAATGGAAACCAGCTCTAGGTTTCCGAGTTCCCTGGCCAAAATGCCCTCCAGTAACTTCCCATGTCTGCTGCACAAGCAGAAGAGACCTGAAGAAGCACAGAAGAGTCATGCCCTACTCCTTCCTCAACTACTATTTCACATGAAATGGGAGACAGGTGAATTAGAGTGACTATTTCCAAGCGAGGGAGGAAACACTAGGACGTGTCTTTTTTGCATTCCTTCAAGCCCAAACAGCGGCCAGCCAGCCTGCATCAATAATACCCCTTGTATTATATACAGGTAACAAAACACACTCATCGTTCTTAAGTATACAGCAAGATTCAGTACAGATGCTCTACTTAAACGAGATGAGGTCTGCAAATAGAAGTCTATTGGGAAAACCCAGTGTGAGCTTTTCTAAGCGATCTGAGAAAACTGAAGAGGTATAGTTCTCTGTATCCCTGAAGACATGTTATCTATACCACACTTATGTGATATTTTCTCACATTTATTTATTTTGAAGATTTATACCCCACTTTCTATCATTTAGGTCTTCCAGATGGCTTATGCAGATGTTACCATTTTTCTTTCCAAACTCACTAACGGTAGGCTTCTAGATACAGAATTTCTACTCTAGAATAGCCGCCTCTTGACTTGCCTCCCGTCTGTGCTGGAGGGTCACTTTCCTCTGGCCCTGCCCTCCAGAAAAGCCCATTAGTGAAAAATTAGTTTCCCTCACACCCTGTGGGCTTCCTGACAGTTACAATTCTAATGCAATAGGAAATTGCCCCATCTTGGCTTTAGTGGCAAGGGTGAAGAAAGAGCAAGCCAAATTGAGACTCACCCAGCCCAACCTAATGATTAAACAGATGGCAATATGCAAATGTGGGTTGTTTTGTCCAAATTCCCATAGTTAGCCCATCCTATACACTAACTGCAGCCTCACATTTTGCCAGGATCATGTAGCTCGCTTTGCTTTATACAGGCTGGATTGTAGACCTCTTCATACTTTGTTTTACTATATACTAGGCAAAGTCATGGTACATTTCAAAATAACAACAAAGTGCACAGATACTTTCCTTCCCTACCACTCTTATTATAACACGGTCTCATACACACCCTTCGGGATCCATTTCATTCTCTCCATCTTCCCATGAATGAGGGGAAACTAGGATGACGTGCACAACTGCCATTTTTTGCCCCAGTCACCTTTATTCCTTCTCTCTATTCCTGTAATCCCACTCTTTCCCTTCAATTCCCTTCCTTCTGTCTCCCTACTTAAGAGGGGCGGCTTCTAATCTGGCGAGCCAGGTTTGATTCCCTACTCCTCTATATGCAGCCGGCTAGGTAACCTTGGGCTAGTCGCAGCCCAGGGAGTGCTGTTCTGACTGAGCAGTCCTGTAAGCAGCATTCTCAGCCCTACCCCTCTCACAGGATGTCTGTTGTGGGGAGAGAAAGGGATGGCAATTGTAAGCCGCTTTGAGACTCCAGGCAGTTGAAAGCGGGATGTATAAACCAACTCTTCTTGTAGAGTGCAGCCATTCTGAAAACGTAACCCCACACAGTTACTACAAGCATCTAAAGCCACCTTCAATAGTCTTTTACCACAGTGAGGCAAAGGGTTGTTTATTTGGGGCTAGAGAAATAGCAACAGGGAATCAGGGACAATGTGAAAAAAGAAAGGACCACTAACACCTCCCCCACCCCCAGCTTGTAGGCTTGTGCGCTTTTGGCCACCATTCAAGCCCAAGGTGGCCAGTGCCGCGGCACAGAAGAAGAAGAGTTGGTTCTTATATGCCACTTTTCTCTACCCGAAGGAGGCTCAAGGCGGCTTACAATCGCCTTCCCTTTCCTCTCCCCACAACAGACACCCTGTGAAGGAGGTGAGGCTGAGAGAGCCCTGATATCACTGCTCGGTCAGAACAGTTTAATCAGTACTGTAGCCAGACCAAGGTCACCCAGCTGGCTGCATGTGGGGGACTGCAGAATCGAACCCGGCATGCCAGATTAGATGTCCACACTCCTAACCACTACACCAAACTAGCAGGGGGAAGGGGGGGCAGGGGCACACCAGCCAGCATACGCACACAAGCACAGAGCTCTGCACCTACATATGGGCGCCAGGTCACATAGCACCACCAACGCCACCCCTCCCCCCCATGCCGCAGCGCTGACCGTCTCAGGCTTGAATGGGTGCCGAAGCGGCCGAAGCACACCAGCCTAGCTCCCAGTGCTATGTGAAGAAACACAAAACTCAATACCCTCCAAGCATGTCGGCCCTGAGCACGACCGAACGCTGACAATTGGTATATGCGGAGAGTTTATCCCAATTCTGATTAGGACTAAGCATGCAATGATTAAAACTAAGCAATGATTAGTATGCAGTGATTAAAACTATTTACTCCTTAGGCTAGAGAATATGGGCACGCCAGGCTTTCAAGCATTATTTCCTCTCGTGCGTTCTGCAGCTGTCTCTTTTCGCCCTTTGTTTCAAACACGGCTTCGAAAGAGAACACAGTCCGGAAGGGCAAGGCATCGAGCGTACCCCACACCGCCCGTGTGTTAAAGAAGGACCGCTACTCTCCCTTGCAGGGAGACCTATCCACCTACGCAGGAGAGAAACGGAAGCTCACGGGCCAGCTTTCCTTGGCGTTCCCGAGGGCTTTAACCCCAGCCGGAGCTGCTGCTGCTGCTGCCTACAGAAATCCGTGCTGGAGCTGGGTGAGCCGAGGTTTCAGTGGCTGACAGGACTTGCTCTTTGATGCGCTCAGGTGGTACAAAGCCAGCTGGCTGCCATTACTCTGTTGCCCTGGGAACCACAATTGAAGTGCACTTCTAAATCTGCGCAGGAGGTACTTCTGCACCATTGCCACAGCAGCTCTCGCTGTGCAAAGTTAAAGTCGCGTAGCAGCTATAGCTACAGCCCAGCTGGTGCCCATTAATGTTCCCTGTATGACAGGAGCAGGCAAGCTAGCCTTCCAAGCCTCCTCCTTCTCGCCACTGACAGAACACAAGGATTTATCACTCCTATTAATGGACCCTTTGCCCGCTTTAATAGGAGGCCCCTCAAAAAGAACAAGGATTTCAAGAAGGGCTTTACTAGGTTTTGGGGTGGTTTGCTAGCATAAAGGGGCAAGATGCATCCCTTTTGCAACTAGCGTGACTTAGAAATCGGGTAGCCCTAGCAGACTAATGTGAAAGGCACCTTTGCTTGGCGAGTTTATGGTAGGTAACGGCGTTTAGTAGTTGTACAGCCTGCTTCCTCCTCGACATACAGCGCTTCTCGGTCTTTCTTACTTTATTCCTGCATAACAGCAAACACGTTATCTCATATTTAGGGGTCTGAGAGATCATGATGGGGTTTGCCTATCCAGACAAAGCCTTGCTAAATGCATGTGATAAGGAGAGGGGCTGTAGTTAGCGGAGATGGAAATGGACTCTGTACATGCTCAGAGACAAGGGGGAAAAACCCTATCCTTTTATGTTTCCAGGTTTGAGTCAGTGCCGTCAAACACAAAACCCACAAGTCAACCCTGACACAAATTCAGTCTTTCTTTCCTCAGTTGTATCCCAGTAACAGACAGGTGGCAGAAGTTGCAAAACCCCTTTATTACTATTATTTGAATTAAAATATGTTAATGGGAGGGGGGCAAATGACACACACACAAAAGTCTTGAGTCTCTTCCTCGGACGAGCTACACACGGCTGTAAAATAAATCTTCGAAGTGAATGTGGAACCCATCCTGCCCCACCGCCCACCCATACTTTAAATATTTGCCTACGCAGGGGAAATGCTCAATACTCTTAGATTAAAATCTAATAGAGGTTTCGTACAGATATTTAAACTTCACAAGCCTTTTCTTTGGCATGAATTGGGCTTCATTTGCCTAAGAGCAGAGTTCAGCTATTCCAGTCCGAAACTCTCTTCCTGCCGCTGTTATAAGAATGCCCCACATGAGCATTCAGAGTTTGTTTAGTGGCACCACAAGCAAACGCCGCAATGGCAGCAAAAGCATTTTAGCCAGTGTGAAGCACGTTGCTTTTCCGCGGTGGCCAAGAAGCCTGCGCTGCCGCAGCTGTCGTGAAACGATACAGACAACCCTGCTCTTTCCGTCTCCAATGGCTTCGTCAACAATGACTCGTAACCCGCCTGTTCTGGGGCCAGGACTGCATTTTCCAGAGTGAAAGCGAGAGGCACTGGTGGAGAAGGTTACGAAAGCCTCCAGCACACTGAAAAGATGCTCTCTGTACATGTGCACGCTATGCCCTTCATATGAGAGAATTTTGAAAGCACAGCAGTAAAACCAGGCCAGATTTCCAAGCCCCGAAGAGACAGGAAGCGTTGACGACTTCTGACTTATTTTTGATGCCGGGGGAAGGGGAGGTGAGTCGGAAGGAAGCGGCGTACCCTGAATCCTGAAAAACAGACCGTTTATCATCGAATCTTCTAAATCCTCTTAGCGGCAAGGCACAGGTATCTCCTTTGCCACTGCAGACAAAGGGACCGCCACCGACTATTATGGGACTTCGCCCTCTGCTGGCTGTTTCGGCCATCACATCAAAATCCAGGCTTGCAAAAACGAGGCACAGAACCCTGCTTGCTCCAAAAGCGCATTACCACAAACGCACTTGCTAGTCAAGTATTCATTTTTTGCAAGGGAAGAGCGGTGAACGGAGCTATTATCGCAGGCACAGAGCTTGAAATATTTATGACAGGCACTCTGGAATCGTCTCTCCCATCGCCCCAGTTTTCAGAGAACCTACGCTGACTCGTATGACAAAGTGTGCGTTGCAGCTCTGCTGCAGATAAGCCATTCTTTAATCAAGCTGAGCCCTCACTCCCCCCCCACCCTCCCTTTGTAGGGGATGACATTCCCCTCTTTCCGCAGCATTTCCATAATATCAAAGATGAAGCTCTAACAACCTACACACACCTATAGAAATTGCAGGATACATATATGCGGAAATCTTAATGAAATACTGGGCTGCGCATCTGTGGGGTGTTGTTGTTTTTTTTAATTTTAAAGCCCCGAAGTCAGGTAATGGACATGCAAGATCCCTACAGCATTCTTCTACCTTGTCTGCTGAGCCACTGACGATAGAACACAGAGGTATAAGTTACATATCTATTGTGCCAACTGATCTCTCTCAGGGACAAAGGCTCTCACCCTGAAGGAGAGGGCAGGTGGCAATGCCAGTCGCTCTGCCCTCCAAGGATTTTCCGCAGAAGTAAAAGGTGAAGGGAGGGAGGGAGGGAGCAGATTTAATTTCCTACAGCTGTCAAGCTGATGTGATAAATCGGCATCTCTGCAGCTACCAATGTCAGACCTTATGAAACTGTCCTAGTTTTAAAGTGACAGAAGCTTGGTATAGGAGCAATTTTTTTAAAAGAGACTTTTATTATGTTATTTATGCCCTGCCTGGATCTTGTGATCTTCCCCCAACTCCAACCTCAAAAAGTATGCACTACTGAACAGTTTTGTCGCACACCAGCAAGCTGGGCATGTAACAGGCAGTCATGAGGAATTTGTGTGGGGGCGGAGAGGTATCTTTGTCTCACCATGATATTCAGAGCAGCCCACTGAGGTTTACCCATTAAGGACAGCATTCAGACATCACTTTTAATCGGTCTTGAATAGTCACATCTTGTTGGGAGTTCATGCATCTGACCCCCCCCCCTCCAGTTCTGTTTCTGCATAGAGCATAACAAAGAAACCTGAGCAGGAAACTAACTCCAGCTGCCTGCCAAGAACATATGAAGGCAAGCAGGTTGACCCAAGTCAGTTTTCCTCCCAGAAACAAGCTTCTGAACCAGCTGTGTGAGTATTATGTGCATATAAGTAGATCAGCCCTGATTAAGCCACACCCCGTACTCTGTACATCCTGGGTATCCAATGCTAAACAGAATAAGCAGTCAAGCTGTGGCCCTCCAGATGTCCATGGACTGCAATTCCCATGAGCCTCTGCCAGCGTTTGCTAGCAGGGGCTCATGGGAATTGTAGTCCATGGACATCTGGAGGGCCACAGCTTGACTACCCCTGTTAAACAGGATGGGCTGCAAGAAGGTAGGGAAGATGAGAGAAGCAGGAGGCAGGCATGAGAACCTGACATCATACTGGGACCGTGCACATGCTGGCCAAATACTAGTAAAACTTACATCTGAATGCAGTCACAACTGTTTGAGATTGACAGAAACCTTTAAGCAGGGATTGACTGGACCCAATGAGTTAACGTTTCTCCTTTCTCTCATAATCTTTCAGTCCTTGCTATCGTTGCCTGCATCTCATCCCAAATCACTTCGCTGATGAAGCTGTTCCAGGGACTTGAACGTGACTATTAATCACTACCATTTTTAATATCAAACTGTGGCAGTGGCCAGGTTAAAGAGGACCTGACGTATCGCATTGTGTAAGACCGCCAGAACAAAAATGGTTCGGTTTATCTACCCCTTGCTTTAGTCACGGCTATCACAGTATGCTCACTTTAGGCCTGCAATCACCTTTTATTATCTTCTTTGAAGGGAAGGTTATTATAGTTGAGATTTTAAGCCAGGAAAGTGCTCTGTCAAAGGGGGGTGGGGGTGGGGATGTATATGCATGTGGTCTCACACTCAGTAATAGGCAAAACTCTACCACTGTCAGTTGCACAATTTATCCTCATTGGGAGAAACAAAAGTCAGAGGACCATTCCAACACACAGCTTAGAGCAGCCTTCTTCAACCTTTTGACCGTGGAGGACCCCCTGAAATAATTTCAGAGTTTGAGGAGCCCTTCGAGGAGTCAGATGGCCATGCCCCCATGCCACACCCCTTGCAGCGGCCTCACGACCCACACCCATAGCCCTTCTTTTGCTCCCTTCCACTGCCTTTACTACTACTATGGTGGCTCTGCAGGCCAGAAAGAAGGGTAGGAGCTGACCATACAGCCTGGACCCCTCCCATACTATGCCACTTCAGAGCTCCCACGGAAACCCTGGTTGGGAATCCCTAGCTTAGAGGATGATGGGGACTTGGTCTCCTTGCTGTGAGGAGAGAAGAACACTGTAAGCTGCTCTCTGAAGAGAAAGGCAGGGTACAAATGAAGTCAATAAAACGGATTAGCTAATCATGTTCTGGGTCCATGCATCATTGTCCTTTTTTATTAAAAGAACATGGGGGGAAAGGTCAATTTTTACCTCAAGACTTACACTCACCCTGTGCAGGCCGAATTCTACACCCGTTTTTCTCAAAACTGGTGGCCTGGGACCCCCTGGGGCTCCTTTATGTTGCTAGAGCTGGCTTGCAAGGACACAGATCAAGTCCCTCTCCCATCGACATAGCAAAGGCAAAGAAGGAGAGAGAAGATCACCCCAATGGTTGAAGTCAGTGGGCAGGCGGACTCTCAGAATGCCAGAGACATCAAGCTGACCAGCTGGAGTGGTGGGAGTGGGGCACACAAGTCCCAGAAGATTATCATTATTATTATTAGATTTATAGACCACCCCTCTCCACAAATAGGACCAGGGCAAAGGTATGGTGGCTGAGGTGGAGGAATCACTTCTGAGCAGTGCTGCTTAACGGAGCATCTGGATCATCCAGCACTTGGAAAGGAATCATCTACTTTTGCTTGCAGGAGGTCCCAGGTTTAACCCTTGGTCGTATCTTTATTTAAGAGGATCAGATAGTAGGTAATAGGAAAAACTTTCACCTGAGACTCTGAAGAAGCAATGCCAGTCTGAATAGACCAGACTTTCTCAACCAAGGTTTCCTGAAACGCTGGAGTTTCTTGATGACCCTGAAAGAGTTTCCTGAATGGGTGGGAGTTAATTTTTTATACATTTTTTAAAAAATGTTGAACATTTATTGGGTGTTCTGACCATAGATGGTCATGCTGGCCCCCACCCCTACCCCCACCCATCCCCAAGTGGACACTGATGGGCCTGGAGGGAGGGGCCCTGGGTGGGCATGTACCCAGCTATGCTTCCCAACCATATTCTGCACGATTGCACCACTTCTGGGGTTTCTCAAAGCCTGAAGAATGTTTCAGGGTGTTCTCAATGGTAAAAAAGTGAAAAAGGCTGGAGTAGACAATACTCTAGGTAAGGTAGCTTCATGTGCCTTCATACTATATTACGAAGTTTGTATGCTGTCTTGCCAGATACCTGCTAGAGGCAGGGGAAAATACAGCAGAATCATTTTTTAAAACCACCATAAAATTGTTTCGACTAAATTAAGCCAGGAGCTTGTCAGGGCTTTTGTAAAGGGTGGGAAGCTGAGAGGTCCTCAACCACCACCCGCAGTCACTTAACTCTCATCTCAGAACATGAAAACAGTACTGGCATTAGAGGGCTGACACATCCCGAGATCCTAGCTGCTCTTAACCTCCTGCAAGAAAAAGCTTGATTTGTCTGATGTGCCACCTTTGATATGCTCAAGGACAACATAAGATTTCTAAGACCTTTTGGATCCAAAGAAGCTCCATGAATCGTTTGACACTGTTCAAAACTACATTCCTGTCAACTAGTCTTGGATACTTATTTTGAATTTCTTCTTGCATATGATCCCCAAGACCAAATCTTTTCTCAGTTCCTCTTCACCTATCGCAAACCTGTCATGCCAATTTCACCACCACCCTCTCACTCACAAGCCTGACATTACAGGATTCAGAGTATACTAACAGAGGCACTAAATCTCTCTTTTGTCCCCATCATCTAGTCTCTCTCTCTCTCTCTCCCACAATTAAATGGACAGCAAAGTCTGATGTTAATAAAAGAGAGCCTGGGTTAATCTCTGGCTTAGTTCAGACATAATGCCAACCACAGTTTACACAGCTAGATTGTGAAACCAGGATCTGGCTTAACAGACGATAAACAAAATCTTGGTTCCAACAATGTGGAGTTTTTATGCTGTTTTTTATTCCCTTTACTCTGTCCCCATATCCAGTGCAGAAATCCAGCTGGTAAGCCAGCCTTTGCTGCAGTACTCAGAACAAACCAGGATATCTGCTTTAAGGTATCATGTGAAACCACAGTTAGGATGTATGAAGGTTCATAAATTATCTTCAAACCATGGTTTCAGATTCTGGCTTGACCTATTCTAATTATCCATTGTTAGTGGAGTGTCCCACATTCAATCACACACTGTTTAATTAAACTATGATTTTCTGTCTTGTCTGAACTGAGACACTTTGAAAATGGATAATAGGTAACACAATATGTTTGCACTAGGAGTAAGGGTGAAATTCCTACTTAAATCCTTAATACTGCTGGTCTGGCACAGGAAGAGCCTTATCACATTACATTACGTGTCGCATCTTTCTTGCCCCCTCCCTTAAAAAAAGGTGAACATGTTGATCTTGTAAGGAGGGTAAAAACTGAAGGGCACATTTGACCCTCGTTGCATGCCCTAAATTTCATTCCAGGACCTCCGTGTTCAGTGGAGTTAATTAATCAAACAAACAGAATCAAGGTCAAGTTAAACCAAAGGTCTCTCTTCTCTCAGGTAATAAACTGCTTAGATTAGATAAATGCTCCTAGCTAGCTTACTTGTTTTCAAATTTACCAAAATTTAACACCATTTGTTCTGAAAGAAATCCATATTTTCAAATATATATTTCTGAGGCCTTTTTTCTGCCCTCTAAAGAATTTTTCTCCTCTGTAACCTGCAACTAGGTTCAGAAGTACAGTTCTGGATATACTCCCAAGTGGGGTAGATGTGGCACAATAAGTTGCCAAAGATCCTGCTCTTCTAAGAGAATTCAGCTCTATGATCCTATCAAAATACCAAAGAGGCTCTCGACTGCAAGTTTCAAATTTTGCCAGCCCCCTTCCCCTTGGATTCTCATAGCACTGAAGTCATACTGGCAATGCCTGGAGGAATAAGTGGAACCAATTGAAAAAATACCACCTAAACCAAGGATTCTCAACCTGTGGTCCTCCAGATGTTCGTGGACTACAATTCCCATGAGCCCCTGCCAGCTCATGGGAATTGTAGTCCATTAACATCTGGAGGACCACAGGTTGAGGATCCCTGACCTAAACAATAACAGAAGGCAATAAGGATTCATCATGAGCATTTTAATGGATCTTGCTTTCCCAGACACTAACCTATGCAGTCTGCTAGCCCTGATATTGTAGACCCACATGAATACTAGTTCCTGGTCCAACCCTCCCAGCGCCTACAAGTATTCACTGAACCTTGAAAATAAGGTGCAATCCTATTGCACTTGAATAATGACCAAAATATTATCAATGGAATTTCATAACAGCCCGAAAAGGCATCATTCCAGGTTTCAAATGTCTTCATACAGAACAGCATGTGCTAAAGGTTATAGATCTGTAGTTTGTCCCAAAGCCAGTGGCATTCACTGATTTCCTGATTTAAAAAAATATATTTGTGAGAATTAAGTCATTCTGGGTATCTGTGGGTTGTTTCATTCCAGTCCCAAGCTTTGTCAGCTCTTCACTGTTCTAATTTTGCCAGCTACTATTGGTTCAAAGTGATCTACTGTCCTTTTGCCGTTTCATCTGCTCAAAGTAGAAAGATTTATTGCAATCCAAGACATAATGATCTAGCAGCTTCCGAGGGACAGAAAGGTCCCCAGCAATTATAGCTATTGCAACTTGCCATTTGGGCTATGCATACGTCTTTATTATATCTCCACTAGAGGCTTGCCTGGCTGCTCTACTTAGTTGAAGGTTAGCTTTACTTCCTGACATTGTGATTCTTCACTGGTGTTTCATTTATGCAGTTGCAGAAGACACGGGGCAGGATCAAGAGGACTAGGAGCAGCATTCTGCCCATACACTGGTCATTTCCCACCTTTCCCCCTTCCTGCTGCAGCTCCCTTTGGCCCCTGAAAAGCTGCACCTAATAATCATGGGTTATCTACAACAGGATACTGAATAAGCCAGAGGGGTGCAAACTGTGACTCTCCAGAGGTCCATAAACTAGAATTACCATGAGCTGGCAGGGGCCCATGATAATTGTAGTCCATAGAGATCTGGAGAACCACAGTTTGGCCCCTTCTAGAAAAGGCTTTGTGGTGGGAAGCTGAAATTCCTCTTGCACAGGAGAATACTTCACTCGCAGAACGGAAAGGCTGGGTTGAGCATAATACGTTCCTTAGTTGTGGTTTACATTTAATTGGCATGGTCCTTTGTTTGAAAAGAACCGTTGTTTCATGTTATCTTCTGGCTCACCTTTTACAATGACAAGTACCTCATCTTCCTCTTGCTTGTCTTCTCTACAGTCTTTCCCCAAACAGACCAAGATACTAAAATTAATTGTCCTTAAAAGCAATGGACCAAAGCTGGACCTTCCCCATGTTCTTCAAATCAGAAATGGATTCAAGATATTAGGGGTCTTTGTTTTTATTTATTTATTTTATTTCTTCTATTTCTATACCACCCTCCCTTGAGGCTCAGGGAGGTTTACACAAAATGTAGGGATAGTACATCACAATTCATAACATCAACAAACAACAACAGTGGATTCCATTACTGAAGACAACAAGTATTACAGCATTTCCCATGATAACATTAACTTTCTAACCATGATCCCATAGGTTGGTCTCTTCAGGAAGCTCATTCTACCAGGTGGGACCAAGACAGAGAAAGTTCTGGCCCTAGTTGAGGTCCAAGATGCTTCTTTGGGGCCAGGGATCCCAGCCTGTTGGAAGAGGCAGAGCATAGAGCTCTTTGGGGGGTTCAGGCAGTGAGGCAATCTGTCAGGAACCCTGGGACCAGAGCATGCATATGGCCGTGAAGGTGACTTCCAAGACCTTAAGTATGATCCAGAAGTCAACTGGGAGCCACTATAGTTGTTGAAGAGCAGGCCGGATGTGAGACCTCCACAATGTACCTGTGAGGATCCTGCCTGTGACATTCTGGACCAGTTTTTGGATCAAGGTTAAAGGTAGGCCTGTGTACAGCAAACTGCATAGGGAACTGACTGTAGATATGGAGACTCTGGAAACAGAGTTGTTGTTTGCACTTACAGGAGCCACATGCATGCAAGAACACGGTCAAGTAAATAAATTCAGAGGTACACCAAAAACAGGAAGTAAGATCCCCAAAATTTTTCAGCTTAGTAGCCAAAAGAGAACAAGACATTTTAACAGTTCCGAGCTCAACAGTGCATGATTTTTATTTGTCTGCTGCATTCTGCCTTTTCATGGTAACAGAAGCGATTTTGAAAGTTTTGCCTCATAGTGGCCGACAGGGCAGTCCCACAGGGCTCAATCGGATGTATAAATGACTGAGCTGGGAGTGCTACACTGCCATTGGCGAGAGGGCAGGACCTGCCCCAACAAGTAGGGTCCTTAAAAATTGATAGGGAGATAGATGAAGGGGGAAAGCTACCCCAAGGAAGCAGAATCAGTGCCTGAGGAAGGAAAGAAATTGGCAACAGGGATACTGGAGGTAGGGGCTGGAGACAAACAGACATCTTGATGGTAACAGGTAACAGGATGGTAACAGGAAGTCAGTACTTTGGTGTGAAAGGAAACTGAATAGTGTTCCATGACCAAGTATGTATGAATGCATGCATGCATGTATTCAATTTTTAGCCCGCCACTTCAAAAGGCTCGTGGCAGGTTACAAAGTATAGAAGCAAAGGAAGATGCTTCATTGACATGGTGACAACTATTGGTCTGAGGTCACCATTAAGTTTCATTTTTCTTCTTGTGGGTATTTTAATTCATCTTCTGTCCTCACATCAGAATCTTTACCTGTATTTGCAATGGTTACTGTTTATACCAGGGGTAGTCAAACTGCGGCCCTCCAGATGTCCATGGACTACAATTCCCAGAAGCCCCTGCCAGCATTCGCTGGCAGGGGCTTCTGGGAATTGTGGTCCATGGACATCTGGAGGGCCGCAGTTTGACTACCCCTGGTTTATACATTTGAAAAATCTATAGCTGATCAAGCCACAGATCTCCTTGCATAGTATCTTTGAGATGTGTGGTGTAGTGGTTAAGAGCAGTGGACTCTAATCTGGAGAACCCGGTTTGATTCCCCACTCCTCCGCATACTGCTAGCTGGGTGACCTTGGAGCAGTTACAGTTCTCTTAGAGCTCCCTGAGCCTCACCTACCTCCCATAGTGCCTGTTGTGAGGAGAAGAAGAGGTGTTTGTAAACCGCTTTGGGACTACCTCAGGTAGAGAAAAGCAGGGTATAAAAAACCAGCTCTTCTTCTTTGGCCCATCAGTTGCCTTTCACACACTTCCAAATGTACATGTTAAGAACATAGTTTCATATTGGAAACACAAACACTGGACTGTACAACTAGAAAATTGAAAAATAAGTTCATGCTGTGCTTCTATCTATGCATTTTCAGCCTGCCCATGCTCTAAAGCAGGGGTAGTCAACCTGTGGTCCTCCAGATGTTCGTGGACTACAATTCCCATGAGCCCCTGCCAGCAAACACTGGCAGGGGCTCATGGGAATTGTAGTCCATGAACATCTGGAGGACCACAGGTTGACTACCCCTGCTCTAAAGGGTAGTGAAGAAAGCTTTCCACAATCTCCATTTTATTCTCAAAACAACCCTGTGAGGCAGATCAGGTTGAGCATAATTACCGTATATACTTGCTGTGTAAGCCAAGTTTTTCAGCACATTTTTCCACACTGAAAAATCCCTCCTCAGCTTATACACAGGTATATATGGTAATTGAAATAACAGCCTGCTCTGGCTGTAGAATGCCACCCAGCCAATCATTGCAAGGCATTTTGCAAATGTATCGAAAGCTGATCTTGCTCTGGCAGCCTGGGACATCAATGGTTTTTGACTGAGTAACTCTGATCTTTTTTCCTTTTGCCTTCAATTTTCTTCTTCCTCTTCCTAATCACTTCTTCCAAACTATTCTTTTGGCTTCTGTGGGTGGGGTGGGGTGGGTTTTGGGGGTGCTTTGGGATGTTCTGTTTCTTTTTCCTAGTGTTTCTTACTTCTTTTATCTGAGGGGCAGCATTGCTTGGCTTTTCTTTTTGGGGTTGTGTTCCTTTTAAAAGTTGATTTTTATAGTTCTTTCTTTCAGTGTTTTACAGTTCTTTTACTGTTTTGTTCTGGGGGGGCACGGTTGTTGTAGTTAGAGTAGTCCATTCTCCCAGTTTGGTCGCTATTGTACTTGTTATAGTAGGTTGCCAACTTCGGGTACTGTTGTTCTGCTCTGGTTTCCTGGCCTGGGGGGGCACTGTTTGGTTCTCCTACCAGAGCAGTTCTATCAGAGCTCTCTCAGGGTGTCTAGCATCAAGAGAGGAAGGGAAGGCGATTGTAAGCCGCTTTGAGACTCCTTTGGTTAGTGAAAAGCGAAGTACAAAATCCAGCAGCTATTCATCCTCTTGATTGTTCTGTATTTGTTGGGGGGAAGGCTGGATGGGAGAGCCTGTGATGATGGAGCATAGATTAAGCATTTAGGCCACCCCTCCACTGGGGGTCAGTAGGGTAGGTTCATGTGATAATCCTGCTGAGGAGGAGGAAGGTGTCCATGTGGCACTCCCCCCCCTTGCTTTCTGATGCTATGGATGGCAGTGAAGACAGCACTTTGTATGAGAATGACAGCAGTGATGGTGATGACTGCAAACTCAAGTCTATGCTGATAACCTCACACCAGCTACAGCTGAAGCTCTGTTTGGACATACAGATGAGGAGGAGGAATCCAGTTTTGAAGGATTTTAACTCTTGTGTTTTAGCTTGGTCGCTGATTGAGCTATGGTTTTTGCACTTTTAAAGCTATTGTTGATACCAGATTGTTCTTGCTGACCCTCTTTTGGACTTACAGCTAGTTTACTGTTTTTCTTTGAAATAAGTATTCAAAAACATTTAAAATAACGATGCTTCAATTAATGCAAATTTACCAGTAGCTGCTGCATTTCCCACCCTCAGCTTATACTTGAGTCAATAAGTTTTCCCAGGTTTTTTGTGGTAAAATTAGGTGCCTGGGCTTATACTCGGATCGCCTTATACTCGAGTATATACGGTAACTGGTCAAAAGTCACCCAGTGGGTTCATGGCAGAATTAGGACTTGAACCAAGCTCTCCAGAATCCTCCTTTGGACACACTAACCATTTGTCCAAACTGGTGCTACCTCTAAAGCAGGGGTAGTCAAACTGCAGCCCTCCAGATGTCTGTAGACTACAATTCCCAGGAGCCCCTGCCAGCATTCGCTGGCAGGGGCTCCTGGGAATTGTAGTCTACGGACATCTGGAGGGCCGCAGTTTGACTACCCCTGCTCTAAAGGATAAAAATTTACATTGTTTAAACCAACAAGGTCTAAGGCAATTACATGTACTGAATAAATCCCTCAACTGATGCAACAAATACAAATGCAGCAACTTTTTATAAAGTTATGGTGCAACAGTTTAATTTAAAGTATTAGAAGTGTTCATACATATTAGTCCACTATCATACGGAACACACATTATCACTTGGTATGCAAATATTCAAAACAGAACACTTTAAAGTACACTTACTTTTACTGTAGCAGGTTGCAAGTACACCTTTATCAGCTGGACTGGCACTTATGTGCCAAATTTCACCAACTTGATGGAGAAGAACATTTTTGTTTATAATGTTATTTTCATCATCAAAATCTATGATGTGAATCTACAAATACAATAAAAAGCCCGTTACAACAGTCTATGTTCCGAACAATCTTAATCATAAATGACAACTGGGCAAAACAAAGTGTGGGTTATATTTCCCCCCCCAATACTGATAGAATTTTAATTGCTGAATTACCAGCATGATTGAGACATAATGACAAAACATGCAGCAGGCTGACAAAACTCTCCCATCTTCCTATGACAATTTGTGATATCACAAATTGGAGATTCTGTAACTGACAAGTCTGGCTGTGGCTCATTTTTGTAGCACTGGATGCTGTAATATCAGGGCTCTCTCAGCCTCACCTCCCTCACAGGGTGTCTGTTGTAGGGAGAGGAAAGGGAAGGGGATTTGTAAACCACTTTGAGCCTCCTTCAGGTAGAGAAAAGCAGCATATAAAAACCGACTCTTCTTCTGCTGCTGCTTGAGTTTCACTTACTCCATTGCCACCATTTTATTATGGGGCGTTTTAACAGCACAATTCACTCTCATTGAGTTGGGCCTTGTGCCCTAATAAGAAGAGCTATCAGCGTTCTGCAGGCCATGTTGAACGGAGCTCTTCTACCAGGTCTTTGGCTAAGGCCAGGGCGAGGAACAAGGAGGCCCTTCCACAGGCTACGGGGTGACATAGACTATACCCCACCTAGGGGGCGAGAGGGAGGTATGCTGCCAATCTTGGTTCAGATTGCTTTTTAAAAGTCTTTTTCAGCAAATGGTAGCCTTCCATTATACCCAGATGACAAACTACAGTTGGCTTTCTTTCTTACAAACCAGGATTTAACCAAAGCCTGGTTTGTGCTCTTTCCTATAACTGTCCAATGTCTCCCCAAAGTACCTGATTTAGGATGTCACGTATATTTGCATGCCCAAATTAATCAGAAAAAATTAATCAAAAATGACAGTATCTATGAAAAACATGGATTTCTGTCAGAATTGCAACCAGCAAGTAATTTGGTAAAGTCCCACTCACTTCCTGCTTCTAGGAAAAGCAGACCAGCGTGCACATTGCAGAACCAAGGAGCAGCCATTTAGGAACTTGGCTCTTTTCATTTGTTCATGTGCAGGCATGTAGATTGCTTACAGTGCAGCCATAGGGGCTTGCAATGAGCTACTTTTGCAAGCTACTCTTAAGCAAGGAGACTGAAGCAGATAAATATATCTACAAACAAAAAAAAGCCCGTTGTAGGAACCACCAAGGCCTGGTGAGGTAGGGCCTTTCCAGCTTCCCCCGACACGGGCAGCCACCGGTGAGGCACTGGCATCCCTGGGGCTGGTCTGCAACCCAGCCTTTCCCACCGGCCTGCCCGCCCACCTAAACACCCCAGTAGGCCGGCTCACCAGACTGCTGGCTTTTCATGCTGGTGGAAGGCAGAGGGGGAGGCAACTGGAGATGGGGCATGCCCTATCTGATTGTTCCTCCAGGGAGCAAGTAACCCCCCCAAGGGCCAATTAGGGAAGTGGGGGCAGTCGGGGGCTGGGCATCCCCTTCCTGATTGGTCCCCCAAGGAACAACTGACATCCCAGGGGGCCAATCAGGTAGCGGGTGCATCAGTAGCATACGATTGGGTATTATTCTAGTGGAAAGATTTATAAATAATCTTTGCTAATAAAGATTATCTCTTTGAAAACTCAAAGTGTTGTGAATCTGGATCTGTGCCTCAACCACAAAGGTAACTAAGAACTGCATACTTTCAAACACTCTGTTAACCTACAGCTCTATTTCAATGGAGGGACTCAGAACCAAGCCTAGTTGAAAAGTCCCAACAATTTCTCACTGAGACCTTCCAATACTCCATACTCATAGCTGTGGGTAGGGAGGAACCAGGCCAGAATGGCCTGAATCTTCCCCTTCTTGACAGTCCAGGCCTGACATATGCCCTGTCGGTGCCCAGAGCAAAAAAGGGAACACGGAATTATCTTGGAGCAAATGAGGGCCTGAGTTTGGCCAGGCCTGGGATGGCCCTGGCCCAGCAACCTCATCATCTGGAACCAGGAACTTGCCCTGCCACAGAACGAGCAGTGAGTTGCGGCAAATTCCCAGTGCGGAAAAGGTCTGATTGCTTCTATTCAAAATCCATAGAATCTCCATCCTGATAGAACATTCAGGTTATCCACAAAAGTAGCCCGGACTAAGCTCACATAGATTCCATGAAGAAGGCTACATAAAATTACAATAATTTCTCCATGATACCGCTGTATGTTACTTGGCACTAAGACCCTTTGAAATCATTTTTTTTTCTCAGCCCACAATCAATTGTGCTGTTAAACACCACATCACAAGGGGGTAGTGGAAAAGCTCAAACAGCACCCTATGCTACACTAGCAGGCCTCAGCCACACGCCTGCTGCAGAATATCCATTTAGCCTCTAATACTAAAAACAATGGAAAGATGACTCAGCTTTGTTAGCCTCCTGGGTATCATCCGATGGGATGGAAAGTTAACAGTCCTGATGCATCAGAGCAGAAGGTAGAGTGCTCCTGGAACCTCCCCCCATGCTGTTTAAATAAGCCCATGCTGTTTAAATAACGTATAGCACTAACTACACTTTTCATATGACTTTGTATCCCTTTAATTTCATCAAAGCATTAAGAGTCCTACCCACTAGCTTCACTGCCTCTACAACTCCCCCCCCCATACACACACACAAACACACTCATACACACACTGGTTCTATTTGATTTTACTTGAAATCAAAAGCTAAGTAGTGGCTAAAAACAAAAAATAAACAAGAGTGGGAGAAAGAGCCCCCCCCCCTTTTCAGGTCAACACCCTCGTCAAATACTGGGCTAAACAACGGCTCACTTTTCTAACTCGAATCACACGGGACTCCTGTACACAGCCAGCTGTCCAGAGACCACTCATTTCCATCTCCAGCTTGCTCACACAATGGAGCAGCTCAAAGAGGGACGCAAGCCGGATGCCAGAAGAGCAACCAGAGACAGATGTTCTCTCCAGCTTGTTGTACAATGTCTGCCTAAGCAGGAGGTCGGGGGGGGGAGTGTGTGGCAGAGTTTGGCCTGAACAAAGCAGCGTTTTTGTTTTGTTTTTTAAAAACCAAAATCGTCGCTGCAACATTGCAGAGCAGATTGCACAGGCCGGCCGCTTAATCTCTGTGCTTCCAGCCTTCTCTAAAGATGGGAAGCCTCGTGTTGAAATTATGAAGTAGTCTCCTTGGCAGTGAAATTGATTCCCTAAAGGTGAGCTACAAATCAAAATTCAATTTGCTCCACCAACGTGTATTATATGCCCCTACCGACCATATAAAGAGGGTCATTCAGCATATAAAGCAAAAGAGCCTTCTGCCCTATCTCAGGTCCCTCAAAGTCAGACTTTTCTTCTCCCCGGTGTGATGATTCAGAACCACATCAGGCTCTATGGACAAGTGTTATTAGATACGGTATGTCATATTTTCCAGGGGATTTTCTTATTCTTCTTCTTTTCTGTAACCTTGTGGGTGTGGGGACAGGGGTCGTGTTAAAGGTGAAATGAGAATGAGGTGTTACAGCGGAGCTTTCTCGGGATGGTCAGCAACATCCTCCGGGAGGGAAAGAAGTCAAATCGTTCATTTCTTAAGATAAAATTCTTTTTGTGGCGTGCCCAGAGGCATTTTTGGCACTTGCTTCTGAATTCACACAGATTTTGTTTGGAAATTCGCCCTTTCATTTCACCACCTCAAATCTGTTGGCCTCTCAAAACACATTAAGGTGAATACTATGGTAGGCACTTAGCTCCTACCAGTTAAGCTAACTAGAGGTCACATAGACCTCAAGCGAACTCCTAAAATACAAGCAAGGGGTGGGGTGGGTGGAAATCAAAAAGAACAAGGTGGGAAAATGACTACTTCCCCAATCTACATTGGATTCCCGGGGTCTGTGGGATCATCTCGCCCACAGGGCAAAAAGAGCATTCAAAACAGCTGTTCACTTATTGTGGCTTGTCTTTGTGTGTGCGTTTCAGGGTGTGGCCAGATGGGTCTCATTGTATTCCTTCTTTGGAGGCTTAACTAAAATAGGAAGATGGGTTAGGAGATCCCCAAAGGCAAGGTTTATAAGTAGCAGTTTATCTTTACACACATACAAGCAAAAAAGAAGTTGTATAAGATGCCAGTACAGGGAATGATACAATTACTTATCATTCGGATGAAAGAAAGGAAAGTGTAGAGACGTTCACAATAACCAAAGAACCTGCAACAAACCCAGATGGCTATGCCTCCATATCTACTTAGCCATATGGTGGGAAGTAGAAATATCAGCCACTTGGGATCACCCACTTCAAGGAACAATGACCATGAAAAAGAATAAGGAACACAAATCTAACATAGGAAAAAAGCAATATTCAGAAACCAGCAAGAAGATATAGTGCTGTTCTGACTGAGCAGTCCTGTCAGAGCTCTCTAGGCCTCACCTACCTCACAGAGTATCTGTCTGTTGTGGGGAAGAGGGGGGGGAATGGGAGGAGCCAATGTGGGGAATGCAGCAAATTCAGCTCTTCCCTCTCATTCCTTTTCCATTGTGTGTAAATTCAACAAGGCCACCACAGTCCAGAAAGAAGAGCAGAAAACCTCTTTGTCCTCCTGACTCCTCCATGAGTTAGTTAATTGTTTTAATATAGCCTTTAAAAAAATTAAACCCGGCCCCCAAACTGGAATAACTCCTCCAGGGCTCTGGAGTAACCCTGGTTGGGAATGACTGCTCCAAGTTATGGAGGGTGGCTTACCTTGTTGGTTTACAGAGTGGAGAAGTTGATAATATGATAATTAATCTGCAAGGAGATATTTTGATTTGCAAGCAGTTCAGCAGATACTGTATGCCCGCTCCATAGAAATCACAACCCTTTAAGAATAATGCCCTTCTCTTCTAAGCAGGATTACAAATATTGTAATCGTTGTTCTTCATTCACCACAGATAAAGGTCATTCACTGAAACACTCTAACAGCCAACATGCTAGCAACCAACATTTAAACACAAGGGGCTGCAGATTTCCCTCCCCCATATTTCCCACCTTGCTGCTTAATGAGCAGGATATGGAGTGGGGTGTTGGGGAGGCTTGATGGTTTATTACTTAAAGCTCCTGGAAGGGATCCCACCCAGGCCTGCCTGCCTGCGAGTTAAAACTTAAGTCAGGCACTGCAACCCTGATGTCAAGCCACCATCTGCCAGAAAGTATTCAAAATCTCACCATTACCTGCCCTATATAGAGATTTGGGCTGCTAAATTAAGTAATAACAATAGAGGCTCATGACACTTCTCGGGTTTAATCACTGACTGAGGAGCTGATGGCTTCAAGCACAGCCAAAGGCCATTAACCCCATCAACTCATTAACACCCCTAGCAAGTGCCCTGCGCCTCAATTATTAATGCCGATACACAAAAGGAGCGGGGAGAAGGGGAAGAAGCTACTGCTGCGGGTGTTTTGAGCAGGCTTGGGAGAAAGTCGGATTTATGCTCAATCAGGTCTTCTTTGCACAAGCTTTAATGGTACAGAATATTTTAAAGGCACATAACAATCTACTGCCAACTCAACCACCCTCCCACACAGCTATCTTCATGTATGTTGACTGGCCAGAGTGCATCCACACATTGCCTGGGAGATACGGATGCTGCCAAGAATCAACATCACATGTTCCTTCCCGCCAGAGAGAGCACAGCCCTGCTACTCATAACAACAGCAATGTTGACAATGCCCCATGTCTCCAAGATCCTCAGTTTCTCTAGTACATTCTCTCATCTTTCCTCTGCAGTAGAATACATAGT
The DNA here is from genome assembly GCF_049243985.1 of Paroedura picta. Taxonomy (NCBI): domain Eukaryota; kingdom Metazoa; phylum Chordata; class Lepidosauria; order Squamata; family Gekkonidae; genus Paroedura; species Paroedura picta. The sequence goes on from NC_135369.1 coordinate 158,626,882, forward strand.
TCTCCCTTCTGTTTTGGTTTTTTTTTTTTTAATTTCACAACAAGGCTATGGATTACGTTAAGCTGAGTATGTGTGACTGGTTCAAGGCTCGCAACCTAGCTTTATGGAAATTTGGGGGTTGGAACTCAGGTCTCCCGGAGCTAGGCCAGTACTACACCACAATACTCTAACTACTACACCCCTACATCATGTGGTGTTAATGGTGGCAAAATTATATAATATGCATAGCAGTTAGACAAATGTTGCTTGGTTTTTAATCTAAACTTACAATTCTTCCAATTAAAAAAGTCTTTTTTTATTGTGATTTTCCTCCTCAAGTCTAATTTTAGTAATTCTACTATATTTAAGAAACTCAGGACTACTGCAGTGTTGCACAGGGATAAAATAGGTAAAAGGAAAATGCTGCAAACTACTTTGGCCACTGCTAGGGTGAACAGTGGGGTAGAAACCAAGAAAATAATAAATTATTATTATGAATGCATTGACTACCAAACTGACAGTCAATTATATGGGAAGAAGGCAAAGAAACTAGGCAATAGAAACAAAATAAACAATTTGGAGAAGACTGCAAACCATGAAAGATCAAGAAGGTGAACAAAGGTAGGATTTATTTATTTATTTATTATATTTATATAGCGCCCTCCCCGGAGGCCGGAGGATTAAAAGAGGACAAAAGAAAGGAGGAGTGGGATTCAGGGAACAGAGCACAATCCTGAATGCTTTTTGGCTAGAATAAACTACAAAAATTATGGCAACATGCTTGCTCAGTTTCATGCATAGGTATCCCCTGCAGAAAGACCACCTTCACCTCCAAAAGCACAAAGACGACACAGGCAGTAAATCTGACTCAAACTATCTTAAATACAGATTTCACCAGCATAAATAAAACAGGCAGCCTGCCAGTTCCATAGTGGGATGTCTTGTGGCTTGCAACTTAGGGGGCCCCACCCCAATACTTGAGGGCTAAAGGCAGGTCTGGAACTGGAAAGGTGGAAGATCACTAAACTATCAAGTGTTAATACACATTCCTGCCTCAGCAGCTCATCAGATAAAGGATACATTGCTCTACCAGCACAGGTAAGACCATTCTACCCAATATTTTAAAATGGCACTACACTTAGATTCAGTTCAGCAGAGAAATACCATTATCCTGCTAAAGGCTTTAAGAAAAAAATCCCGATTCTATTTTCATACAGCTTTTATACAAGTTTACCTGATTATCATATTTAAGAGACTGTGTTCCAACCAAAAACCGTATTGCATCTGTTTCTGCGGTCTGGGGTGTTAAAGCTCGTGCCTAAAGGGGAAGAATGATAAAAATACAATCATATCCAACATGTTTTAGTACCTTGAAATATACAGGACAGCAGTTACAAAAAAAAAACAGTGTTTTGACATTTAATCCATCTGTATTTTGACTTTTTTTGTATGCAAGTTCTTTGTTACATGGATTATTCCGTTTTCCCCCATATCTCTACCCCTCCTAAAATGCTTTGATGGGCCCACAAATATGTCATGCTTCAAGTGTTAGATTTCCATGGTTTTTCCTATAATTGCAACCATCTTTCACCTTTGAGAAATATGTACAAGTGCACGCTATATAAAGAACAAGTAAAATGAGCTCTAGAAGCATCTAGTCAAAATACTAGCCATGTACATTGTTCACACATAGAAAAAATGCCTTGCAAACTGAAAGTACTGTCCTAATTCTGAACAGTGGACCTCAGAATACCTTGGGGGGGAGGGAATATGATCTTGGACCTTCCGTTTGTAAAATGAAGGGTTAGCCTCCTGAACACATGCAAATGACAAGGCAGCTCCAATTTAACAGACCATATATCACAATCCATCTGCTCGCCTACAAATGCATCACAGCTTCATTGTTTTTATTACAGTAAGTTCACATGGCTAGCTATCCCTCTATGATTTCTTGCAATATAAGAAAGATGAAATTCAGTAGCTTTACTGACAACATCACTTGCTGTAGCCCTGATGTGACATGGTACACAGCACTCCCAATCTAATCATTGTTGAAATGCAAGACCTAAAAACATATAAAACTAGATGGATTTCTTACACAGCAGGGATGATCCCTTACCTTTTTCCACTATCTAAAGCTTTCCTGGCAACAATGGTAGCTAAATATTAGATTTGAAGCACAGCCAGCAGAGCTCCTTTGGCTGAAGAGAACTTTCTTGCCTCTCCTTTCCCAGGGCAAACAACAACCCCTGCATGCTGATTCCATACCATCTCTGGTTCAAATAGCCAGTGGAGGGTTTTTAGGTGGTGGTAGAGGGGAACCCTTTCTGGATGTTCTGTGATTTTTCTATATTGGTTCTTTTAAAATTGGTTTAATTTTAACCTACAGAGATACATTTTATCTCTGTAGGCCGCCTTGGGCCTGCTTGTGGGAAGGAGTGGTTGGCTCCCAGTTGAATTCCGGATTAAGCTTAAGGTTTTGGTAATCACCTTTAAGGCCATACACGGTCTGGGCCCAGTTTATCTGAGAGACCGCCTCCCTGCCTATACCCCCAGAAGAGCTCTACGCTCCGCACCTCCAACTGGCTACGGATCCCTGGCCCTAAAGAGGCACGTCGGGCCTCAACAAGGGCCAGAGCTGTCTTGGTTCCCGGCCACCACCTGGTGGAATGAGCTCCCCGAAGAGATTAGGGCCCTGCCAGAACTTCCACAATTCCGCAGGGCCTGCAAAAAGGAGCTCTTCCACCAGGCATTTGGTGGGGCCAACTGAGCCATAACACCTACAGGTGCCCCCCAGACTGAGGGACCGAACCTACTGAGGGATTGTCAAGTTATTGCTGAAGTGCCGTTCTAATTGTTCCAGTTGATATGTTGTTGTTATTGTTATACTGTTATATTGATTTTATAATAATAATATTGATTTTGATATTGATATTGATAGTGTTCTATGTGAATGTTCAAAAATGTTTTATGTAAACTGCCCAGAGCTGTAGGGAAGGGTGGTATAAAAATATAAATAAATAAATAAATAAATAAATAAATAAATACCCAATAAGTAAATAAGTTTAAAGCTTTATCATCAGACCTTTCAAAACCAGCTCTACTTAGAAGGATGCATCTGATTAAGGAGCGCACCTAAGGCACAATCCAAGGCTCTTCCTTGCTATGTGTGCAACCGTCCCTTTTAAATGGTTTGCTTTTCGCAGATGCTACAAAATTGTACTGATGTTGTAATCATAATTTCAGTGGGTGACGCTCTTTCTAGCAATTAGGCTGGGCTTTGGGTGTTTAGTACTTATTTGGGGGTGGAGGGTTCTAGAAAGTGCTATCAACCCTTTACACCTTCCTTTGCACCATATACATATCTTAATTAATAGATGATAGAATTACACAAAGTTACTCATGACAAATTAAGAACAGCAGTTTGGAGGGGGAAACTAATGGATATATAGGGGGAGAATATAAACTTTGAGTGAGAACATAGTCAATGAATTGTAAAGTGGGATTTTCACACGATACAGCCTAAAATAATTGAGAGATCCATAAATTATGTACACACGAAAAAATTAGTATGTTCAGAAAAATAAACACTTCTTTCCAATAAACTTCAGATGCTTTGCTTCCAAAAGCTATGTACCATTCCCCATGAAGTGTGGAAATATACTTGCTAAACATGAGGGTAACAAAACAATTAGCAAAAAATTGTTAAGGTATTTGTCTGAAGAGGAGTTCTGGTTAACATATGACTATTTTCCCCCCAGGTGACGGATTTAGAGGATACTTGAAGCAGCCCATGTACATAGCAAGTTACATTAAGACTGCTGAACACTTTTAGTGGCCAATTTAAATCTTGGAAATGGTTCCAGTTCAGAAAGAGTGATTTACAGCTGTTCAGCCTTATACAGATGCATAAAACTAAGACGATTTCTAAGGTGCTCCTTTTGTTTTCTGATTGTATGATAAATCAACCTTCTCCTACAAAGTGAAGGCATTGATATGTAGGCACTCTTGGCAAACAGATAAACAGGTTGCCCCTAATCTTATTTAGTCAGATCCTGCAGGTATATTTTAAGATTTAGTGGAACTTACTTGGACGCAAGGCTATTCAGATAATACCCAGCAACATACATGCCAGGTCCTGAAGATCAGAAAAGATCATGATACTGCCAGCAGAGGCATTCCTTACGATGTTGTGGATACACTTAGTAAGGCCTGGCTAACTTGGAAGGCACGGAAAAGGAAAACTCACACTACACCCCTGCCCCGGCTGCCCCTTCTTCTTTTTGATGTCCTGTTACACTAACCAATAGCATGTTCACATGGGATGGGAGCCTTTATGGCAGGGGTAGTCAAACTGCGGCCCTCCAGATGTCCATGGACTACAATTCCCAGGAGCCCCTGCCAGCATTCGCTGGCAGGGGCTCCTGGGAATTGTAGTCCATGGACATCTGGAGGGCCGCAGTTTGACTACCCCTGCTTTATGGGATTCTCCATGCAAGGACACTCTGTCCTTAAGGCCATGGTCCTCCAACTGTATGAAGTGGGATACACTAATAAGTTTATTGTACTTTCTGGAAGCCAAACACACCATACTTCCCCCCTTACCAATATAAAGGGCAAGAATTTCAACTTGCTCTTGTGACGTCGGCCGAGCTTGCCAGTGCTCAGCTCCTCTGCACTCGGGTCATGTTAACAGTTCAGGCAAATCCCCCTTCAATACTGAGTTTTCAATCCACTCAAACACAGCTGGGAAGAGTGCAAAGAGGTCTATTACATCTCTCTGGAGGCCAGGGCAGGTAACCTTAAGCCACTTGGAAAGAAAAAGTGAGGCGCCACAAACCAACTCTTGTTTGGTATCTTGTGCACTGTACAATCTTAGGTATTAGACTTTCTTAGACCTGACATGTTTCGATCCCTACTAGGTCTTCCTCAGAGGTCACATTATGATACAAACCATAATCGCAAGTGGCTCTTATATTTTTTAAAGAGCCATGTGGGCGGCCCTGTCCGGGCCTTGACAGCCACCCTGTCCGGGTGCTGCCCGGATGCTGTCCAGCCCAGTGGGCCAATCCGGATGCTGAGGCCCTTCCCCGCTGGCCAGCCGCACACCGCGCTGCTCCTGGGTCTGCAGAGGCCTGTTGCCGCAGCGACAGGCCTCCACGGACCCTGGGGTGGCTCTCCACCGGTGCGCCCGGCAGGGAGGGGCCTCTCTGTGGACCCTGGTGCGCCTCTCTGCCGGTGTGCCTGGTGGCAAGGGGCCTCTCCACTGCCCCTGGGAGGTCTTGTAGCACAAGAAGCACAGACCCGCCTTGGTCCAGCTGGCAACAGAGGTCATCCATAAGGGCAACTAACTGTTTCTACCCCATGGCCAGGCTGGAAACCTGATTGGGATGGGTGTAGGACTGAAGCTTCTTCCAGGAATGCCGATATTTGGTCTGTGACAGTTCTTTGAAGCATTTTCCTCAGAAACACTATGAGACAAGTCAGTAGTTGTCAGGTTCGCATGCATCCAGGGATGGTTTTTTCAGCAGTGGGTATATCACTTCCTCTTTTAGGCCTTCCGGGAATTCTCCCATAGGGTTGGCCGCTTCGACATCCGAAGCAGCCGTTTGTGCCTGAAGCAGCCAACACCACCAAGGAGGGGAGGGGGGGGGGGGGTCAGGCACAGAGCTCTGGGCCAAAATGCCTCTGGGACACCGAGTAATGGTCATTACACAAAGAAGAGTATTGCAAAAATCAGAGGGATGCATTACAGTCACTCAAGGACAATATTTTAGAAATGAAAAAGTGAAAATCCCACACTTTTATTAACCCTTTCCAGGGAAAAATGTCTCTGGATCACCCTGGAACAGGCATTAAACAAATAACAGTAATGCAAAAAACAGTGGGACATGTTAAAGGCACTCCAGAACAATATTTTGGAACTCTAAACACAGACATAGCGTATGTTTACTTGTAGCACCCCTTCTCAGGATGTGTTCTTGGGTGCCTAAGCAACTTTTGTGAAGCTCTGTTTTCCTAGGAGAGGCACTGCAAATTTGAAGCCTCTATCTGGCCCAGGATTTGTTCTGTCCACTTGAAGCCATGAGCAACAACTACTCAGCACCTCCTACACACCGCTCCGGCCTTTGGTGATCTACAATGTGGCTGACCCAAAGTACACATCCCTACTCTCCACTCTCCAGTCTGGAATGCAGCCACTTAATAGTGGAATACTTCCTCCCCTTCCCCCCATTCTGGAGGAATTTTGGCATGAAAAACATTCTGTGCACAATATTTCTGTGCTTTGATTTCCAAAATATTGTTCTGGAGTGCTTTGAATGCATCCCAGTTTTTTGAAGAACTATGGTTTGTTTAATGCTAATTACAGCCTGTCCTGGGTGCTTTGGAGGGACTTTAGCCCGGAACAGGTTAACATACACAGTATTTCTATGTTTGGAGTTCCAAAATATTAATCCAGCATGCCTTGAATAAGAGCCTCTTGTGGCGCAGAGTGGTAAGGCAGCAGACATGCAGTCTGAAGCTCTGCCCATGAGGCTGGGAGTTCAATCCCAGCAGCCAGCTCAAGGTTGACTCAGCCTTCCATCCTTCCGAGGTCGGTAAAATGAGTACCCAAGCTTGCTGGGGGGGGGGGGGTAAACGGTAATGACTGGGGAAGGCACTGGCAAACCAACCCGTATTGAGTCTGCCATGAAAACGCTGGAGGGCGTCACCCCAAGGGTCAGACATGACCCGGTGCTTGCACAGGGGATACCTTTACATTCACCTTTATGCCTTTAATCTGTCCCGCTGCTTTTTGAGTACTATTATTAGTTTAATGCCTATTCCAACCTGTTCCAGAGGCATTTTGGCCAGGGAAAGGATTAACAAAGGTGTGGAAGCTCCACTTTTTCATTTCTAAAATATTGTCCCTGAGTGTCTGTAATGCATTCCCCTGTTTTTTGGGGTACTCTTATTTGTTTAATGCCCATTCCTGGGGTGTTCCAGAGGCATTTTGGCCCAGAATGGGGGTAATAAAGGGGTGAGAGTTCTTTCTAATTTCTAAAATATTGTTTTCAACTGTCCATATTAATCCATCCCACAGTTTTGTGCGGTATCATTGTTTGTTTAATAATGCCTATTCCGGCTTTTACCCGGCCCCCTCAGGTTCTCATCTTAAGCAACACTGAACATTAATTTAAGATTTCATAATAAACAAGGAAACCACAAGGCTAGCAAAAGAAATAAAGGAGTATTGCAGCATAAACTTCACAATCGATACAAACAATACAATACAATACAATACAAACAAATCCAAATTGCCATTTTTTCCTATTTAGGTCTGGGATCTGTTGCCCATCTTCATTATGCTGTGTGTAAATTTACCCTAAAGCTTACCTATAAGTATGAACTGGTTACTTCAGTTCCATTATATCTGAGGAAGTGTGGGTGCACATGAAAGCTCATGCCCTGAATAAAACTTGGTTGATCTTAAAGTAAGGTGACCGGATTGTTCCACTTTTGGAGGGACATCTGGGGGTACCCGGCAAATCGTACTTATGTTGAAATTTAAATATATATATATTACAATACTATTTTTGCATTCTATGCATTCTATGAAACTTTTTGTTGCTCCATATGGACCAAATGTTTAATCAAGAACCCCCTACCCTACCCCGGTCAATGGTGTCCCGCTTTACCAATGTTAAAATCTGGTCACCTTATCTTAAAGGTTTCACTGGATTCTAAATTCGTCCTCACGCAGAGTACAAGCACCCAGATTTAGCCTCATAAAGCTCCATTAAGCTTACAGGAGAAAATGAGCCCCTGTCCAAATTCCTCTTACCTGGAATTCCAGCCCATAAATGACAGGCGCATCATCCTCCATGGCTGCACGTCCAGCTCAGCGCAGCCACCCCTTAAAAAGCTTCCCCTGCCACCAGCAAAATTACCGATGCTCCATTCAAGAGAGAAGGCGAAGCGACTAACATGCCTCACAGGTCCCACTTAGGCTTCCGTCTTTCTTCCGCTTCCGGGTAAAAGCGGAGGGGGACGTAAAACAGACGTTCTCTACGTACGTGGGAGGGGGGGACGAGGTGGGTCGCTTCTCTGAAGAGACGATGGGGACGTGAACTCTAGGCCGCGCATGCGCACCCGCGGGAGAGGCTCCTCTTGCCGGCTCTGCCTTTCCCTTCCCACCTTCCTTTGCAGGCGCCGCGGCTGCCGCTGAGAATAGACGCAGGTGAGGCGCGGGTCCCGATTAGGGGCGGAGTTAAGATCTCCCTTTAGTTTCGCCTTCCGAGGATCTAGGCTGGTCTTTCTGAGCACCCGCCAATTACACCGTCCCCAGCATTAATACTCGTCTTGGGATGGTTCCTATGAGACGCTTCAAGCGACAGCTTCGATGCAGAGGGAAGAGGCAAATGTGTCTGGACTGGGACATTTAAGGACAGGGAAGCGGGGTGTCAAAAGGTGGTGGCCACACACGCACGCCCCCCAAAAAGAGGAAAGTTCCTCGTATTCAGAGGGCTCGCATGCCAGGGAGGAGGCTGGAAAACTTCCTCCTTCTTAGCTTGTTGGCTGAGTTCAGAACATTTTAGTGGGCTTTAGAAACCAGATCAGACTTGGTCGTGTCATTCCCTCCTTCCCCCTGCAGTGACAACTGGGACACTCCAGAGATTTTCCAGTTGCAATCTCAAATGAAGCAATATATATATATATTTTAAATGTGCTTGCCGAAGTAGGTCTTAGGAGACTTGTAGGGCCTGAGTGTTCCGTATCACTACATGTTGATCTGAAGTTGGAGATGGATACATGTTGTGCTGCTTAATTGTAGCTTAATGATGTCAGATTACATCCCGCTATGCTAGTTGTTGACCTGTGTACAGTTCTTTCATGGCATAAGATTATTTTTCCCTAGTTGGAGGAAAGTAATAACGCCATCCATTTTACAGATGGGAAACTAAGGCTGAAAGAATCTACTCTTGGATACTGAGACATTGCCAAAGCTGAATATAAAGGTAGGTCTACACTAGCTCAGTTTCTTGTCATCCCCCCCAAAAAAAATTAGCTCAAAGGTGAGTTATAAACCTCTTGCTTCTTGTCTATGACTGCCCTTGATGTTGCTCTACCTCCGAGTGCTTCAGGTACACACGGGTACATCATTGAGCAGGCCTTCAGAATTATGCATTCTGTCACAGACAGTGTCTGCATCTGTGTCTCATTTTCTCTTCAAGCTGATTTGGTGGCACATCCAGCTGTTCACCGCAGAAGCCATGCTGTTTGCTGGTGGGGAAAGAAAGCCATGAGATAAGAAAGTTGATTCTCACTTTGTGCATTTTCATTCACTGTTAACAGCTATATGGAGTTTGTCTTGCTTCCCTTTCTTCCACATGCCCACACATCTTTGTACGTCAATGCAGAGGTGAAGCTGAATTGGTCAGTGTTGCATAGCAATAGCAGTTATATAGAGAACTATGGGGAAGATATAGAGAACTATGGGGAAGATTGGTGGAGTGCCACACATTTCCTACAGTACATGTTCCATGTTAGATCCACTAGCCAGTTTGTATTCAGGTTGCCCTTTATTCTCCATGTGATCATTGTTCAATCTGGGCTAGGTGCTTGTTCTTTACAATATCTTATGTTCTTCTAATACAAAATGAAGGCTATGGATCCCCAGCTAGTTTTGTTTCTTACACAAGCTTGCTAGAGATACAGTGCTATCTTATGCGGAGTCACTACAGTCTGTGCCACTGATTTCAAGATTTTACTGTGAGCGCTCTAGAGTAAACCCATGTCTAAAAGGTATCTATGTGCTAAGGTCCAGCCATGCTCATATATAATTGTTGGTTTCAGAAGGGTGTGTTGTCTCCCCCAGCAAACATTCAAGTGGGAAAACAATGATAGTTGTACAAGATGCATTCTTCTTTTAAAACTAAAAACTAAACTGCATTTTCATTTGGCTTAGTAATGGTCCAGCATGGCCTAGTGGTTGGAGAGCCACAGTGACATAGTAGTTAGAATGTAACTAGGACCTAGAACAATTGGGTTCAGATCCTCACTCTACTAATAGAAACTCACCAGGTGACCTTGGACCCATCAGCCTCTAACCTACCTCGCAGAGTGGGTATTGTGGAGATAGTTGTCCTCTGTTCCACTCTATGTGATAAAGTAGTGATCCCCTACCCGTGGGCCGTGGACCACATGTGGTCCGACTAATTGGAGGTGGGCCCCGAAGGACGCCTTCTCCCTCCCCCGGCCCTTTACTTCATCCCCCCTCCCCAGCCCTTTACAACACACTTCATTGTTGTGGCGTGTCTGTATCTTATTTTGAAGGGATGTTTAAACATTATCATAGCGATCAGAGAGCGCTAGGGCAGTGGTTGAGAGAAGAGGAGTAAACTACCCCCCCACTGGGCCTCAGTAAAAGGCGTTGAGTGGTCCCCAGTGTGTGGTCCCCGGTGATAAAAAGGTTGGGGACCACTGTGATAAAGCACATTGCATCCTTATTGGGGAGAAAGCAGAGCATAGGTTTTAGTAGTTTGTGTATTAAGGGCAGGGCACTGCTGGATACTTTGGATTCTACCTTTTATTTCTGATATCTGGCTTAGAAGGAGAAGCCGAACAGCTACACAAGATTCCTATGGACAAGCAGAGGAGGGAGAAGGAACATGGAAATGTAAAGAAAGAATCGAGGATTTTTCCCAAGCAATTATTTGCCATATTAAAGTGGTTGTGAAGAGTTTCATTACTTTTTATCATTTTTAAGATAAACTTATACTTATACTATTAGCGTTTTCTTGTACTTTTGAGTCTCTCAAGTTGAGTTTTGACATAACCAACATAACCCTCCATATTATACAAGTTTTAAAACACATCTTGTATACACAGCTCTGAAATAATGATCATGAACGCCCTGAGCCTCCGGGGAGGGCGGTATATAAATATAATAAATAAATAAATAAAACTTAACTGAACGGCATTTCAAACACCATTAAAAAGCAGGCAGGAAAAGGGAGAACAAATATTGATAGAGTGTCTGCCATTTCGGGTCTAAACCCTTGTTTCACTTTTTCTGTGGAAAAATAGGATTTCTCTTCCTTAATGATAAGTGAAAACACTTCAGAAGCTCAACTTTTTTCTGTGAAATGGACATCTGGCCACAGAGGTCTGTCTGTATTAATGTCTAATCAGAGCAATAGGACAGTGGAGTCTTGTTCTGGACAATTCCCTGTTTCTGTTGCAAGAAAAGCATGTTAAAACATTCTTAAATGAAAAGGCAGTTTGAGCCTTCATGTGAAAAATTAGGGGTGTTAGAGTGCTGAATCAAAATTGGAAGGGGCTCATGTTTTGCACCCCGCAAAAAAAAAAAACATGCTCCTGATCAGGGGGTGTCCTTTGTGAAAGTGTGGTCAATTGTTTGCAAAGGGAGAGGTTTGGGCTGCCGTGTATGTAGTCATGCTGCTGAAATAGCTGAACTGATGACCCCTTGCTTGAACCTGGATGACTAGTTAATATGGATGCATGTTTACATTCTGCTCCTTCTAGTTGTTGTCGTTGGAGGTGAAAAATGCCATCAACTCATCACTGATTTATGGTCACCCCATGGGGGTTTCAAGGCAAGAGATTCCAGGGGTAATTTGCCATTGCCTGCCTCTGCATCACAACTCTGGTATTCCTTGGTATTCTCCCATACAAGCACTAGCCAGGACCAACCTTGCTTAGCTTCCAAGATCTGGCTCCAGGACTATCCGTGGCATCTAGTTGCTTGACTGTGCTAAAAGTGTTGCTGTTGCGTGGTGCTGTTTGGCCATGCAGCTCAGAAAGGCAGGAGATTTGTCAGGTTGCCTAAACAAAAAAGGACAAGTTCTTTCTGCCCTTCTGTTGAAGGGCAGAATGAGTGCAATAGAAGGCCTCCTTTTCCCTTAGTGACCTGCTAGGTGCTTTTGAAGTTGTTTGGATACTAGCTACAGAACAGATGTAACCATGGGCAGATTGGAAGCTAGCCCTCTAAACCAGGGGTAGTCAACCTGTGGTCCTCCAGATGTTCATGGACTACAATTCCCATGAGCCCCTGTCAGCATTTGCTGGCAGGGGCTCATGGGAATTGTAGTCCATGAACATCCGGAGGACCACAGGTTGACTACCCCTGCTCTAAACATTAGACCTCCTTTCTCTAGTTTCCTAAATTCCATACTCTCTTCCAAGCGTTATTTGTTGTGGATTATTATATTAATTTATTTCCTTCATTTGTGCCCTGCCTTTCTCTCCATCGAGGATCCATTCTGGCTTTCATTGTTTGCCTTTCCTCCATTTTATCCTCACAACAACCCAAGTTCACTCAGCAAACCTCCCCGGCAGCGTGGGGATTGGATCTGGGTCTCTCCCTCTATAACCACACTGACTCTGCACTGATGCTAATTCTGGTTAGCCTTAACCTAGTTCCAGCCCCTGATTAAGATGATAGTTTGTGCTTGAGAGAGGGGAGGGGGATGGAACATGAAATCCTGAGTGGGCTGTCAGTTTGCAAATGGCGGTGTGCAAGAAAGCATTACGTCTATACCATTATTATGGTATTCATCATCTACGTATTACAAACTGTTTTGTTAATGTCTTTCTGAAATTGGTCTTGTAAACTTCTTTGTTGAATTATTTTAAGGCAGGGTATTCTTTATTTTGCATTTGAAGTATGGGACTTTATTGAAATAAGCAGATAGAAATAAAGGTATTGTTCTGTATCTAAGTAACTAAGTAACTCTAATTGTTCTGTATCTAAGTGGTTGCTAGGGAGCACATGCTTTCTTTTCTTTTTTTTTTAATTCAGAGGAACTATGGAAAGCAAAGAATGCGATGTAGAGGATGCCATGACAAGAGATGATATGTGTGCTCCTCAGCAGCAAGCCCAAGAAGAATTTATCTTTCATGAAGAAACCATTGATCTTGGAGGAGATGAGTGTGAGTCTGAGGAAAATGAGACCATCTCAGAAGATTCCAACATCTTCATGGATAAACTGAATGAGAACATGATGGAGAGTGTCCTCATATCAGATTCTCCAAATAATAGTGAAGACGATATCGGTGATCTTGGTTGCCTGCAAGAAATGGTGAAGCAAATGGAAGTCAAAGACCTTCATGCAACAGGAGGGGAGAACGGGAAGGATGCAACTAACGCAGAAAGTGAAACAGAACATGAAGTTACCCCTCAAAATATTCCTGACGCTGGAGTTGATGATCAGCCCACTTTAAAGGAAGGGTTGATTGAGGCAGAAGCTACAGATGAACTGAAAGTGGCAACAGATGCAGAGTTAAATAGCATGTCCAACAGTATTGATGACAGCAAAACCGCAGAAAAGGCATCCTCACCCCTTACCCCCAAATCGCCTGTGGACTCCGAGCCTATTCCCGTGTGCACCATTTTCAGCCAAGCGAATCGTGTGAATAGTCAGCAACAATTCTTGCATGACGGCTTTGAGCCCCAAATGGTCAAGTCCCCCAGTTTGGGTGGCATAAGTGAGACTCCTGTGAAGACAAATCCGCAAGTGGTTCAGCCAAGCCCTAGCTTAAGCAAGTTTTTTGGCGATGCCATTAATACCAATACACTAGCTTCTGATTTTTTCGATTCATTTACAACCTCATCTTTTATTTCTGTCAGTAACCCTAACGCAAGCGCCTCGGTGCCAGAACAGATGTCTTCTCTTGCGGCAGCTGGAGAGTCCCGTGACTTTGCTGACCCTAAGTACTCTGCAAAAAGTGGGAGATCTACATCTTCTCCTGAAATGTCACAGTCTCCAAAGCCGTTCTCCCAGATCCAAGCTGTTTTTCAAGGCAGCGATGACCCTTTTGCAACTGTGCTCAACATGAGTGAGATAGACAGAAGGAACGATGCCTGGCTTCCTAGTGAGGGAACTAGGAACGTGCTGATTTCCGTGGCCACACAGCCGTATAGTACTGTTTTCATAGACAAAGAGAATCTCACAATGCCTGGCTTAAAATTTGACAACATTCAGGTAAGAGTTTTACAGCTTGTTTCTTACTTTTAAGAAAGGTAACGGCTTCTTAATTACTCAGAAAGAAACGAACAGCGGCTTGCGCAGAAAAGTTGGAATTCAGGTGTCATAGACCAGGGGTAGTCAACCTGTAATCTTCCAGATGTTCATGGACTACAATTCCCATGAGCCCCTGCCAGCAAATGCTGACAGGGGCTCATGGGAATTGTAGTCCATGAACATCTGGAGGACCACAGGTTGCCTACCCCTGTCATAGACCATTGGAGTTCGGTTGACTACTTGAATCTCCGTTCTTGCCGTGCTGCATGATGGAAGGAAGGAGAACAGGAGCTTGCCCCTTAACCAGTTTTGTTGCTGTAACAAACAAACCAGGGTTTGCTTCTGTCGACTGAATTGAGCTATAATTTTAATTATTTGAGATCTCCTTTCAGACATTCGGTATGTGTCCAAAGACAATTCTGACTTGCCTTTTAACAGAGTTTGGCTTTTGGCCACCAATACACGCAACCCCTCCTCTCCTAGCACTTATTCCAATGACTGTTAATTCCCCAGCATTAACTGACAAGCTGTTGTTGTATACAGCACTCTTAAATCAAAGGTTGCTTAGTAGCTCACAGACCTCAAACGAAGCAATCTCTATCACTAGCATTCTAGAATGGCGTGTGTCTGCAGCAATGGTGTCAGAAATGTCTTCTAGAAATGGTTGATCAATGTGAAAAGGCTCCCATTCATCCTTAGAAGGGATCCAGGCAAAGCACAATGATTGTCCTAAATTGTGGTCCTAAAGAGGCAAGCAGTTTTTAGTAGGGCTACTGCCTGTACACCAAACTGAGCGCAGGACTTCAGAAAACAAAGAAGTCCTCCAGGGTTTCAGCAAGCTGTGGTGAAATGTCATGTTAATGTTAGTTATATGTAAGGTTTTTAAAAAGGAAATTATTATTCTGGTGCACTTTAGAAATCATTGTAACTGGCCTAGAATCTTTTTTCAAAAAATGCCTTAAATAAAAGTCTGGGCTCCGCTAATTATGCCAATGCTTCAAGTGGATAGCCGTGTTGATCTGAATTAATACAACAAATTTTGAGTCCAGTGGCATCTTTAAGAACAACAAAGTTTTATTCAAGGCATGAGCATTTCAAGAACATTCGTGCCTTGAATGAATCTTTGTTGGTCTTAAAGGTGCCATTGAACTCAAATTCTGTTGTAAGCCTATGCTTGTTCTTCCTATTCCCAGGATTTGATGGGCATCAGAAGGAAGTGTTTGATTTTGAAGACCCAAGATCTTGATCATGAAGTTTACTCATTTAACTTCAGTTCACACATTTTGAGGGGGGGGGTTGATGTCTTCTCTCTCAGGGTCCTCCTCTTAGGAGTAGTTTTTCTTCATTCTTCCTTTTTATTCGTCCTCTATTCATATTGAGTGTTCTCTGTTGGGATTTGAAAGGGTATCTGCTAGCCGTTGTCCCCCCACAGACGGTAGTACTTTGTTTCATTGGCAGAATCTTTGCCATTGTCTTGTGGTATTTGTAGAGGTCATGAACTGGCCCTCAGTGACATGTTCTCCTGGGGGTTTGAGGGTTGCTGCCTCTACCAGGGGACATCCAGAGCAGAACTCTGATTACATTTCAGTACAGTGTATCTCTAACTGCACCCTGGAGTACCACAATAAATTTGAAACAGTCCACCTTTTACACACACACACACACACAAAATGGACAGTAAAGAGACACTTAAGAGCGTTGATAGCTTTGCAGTGCTGTCCTAAACAGAGTTCATACCTGTCTGAGCCTGTTGACTAGAAGGGTTTCTGCTGAAGGAAGAGGCATCCATGAATGTGATGAATAGTAGAATGTCACAGTTGGGATTGTTTTCTATTATTATTTCTGTTTCTCTTCATATGATTTGATGAGCATCAGAAGGAAGTATTTGATTTTTTAAAACCTGAGTTTGAATCCTCATGGGTGCCTCAACTTTTCTTGTTTAATTTTGGTTCAGATATGCTGTCTGTGTGGGGGGGGAGGGGGCTTCCTCTTTCTTCCCCTGTGGGGACCCAACACAGCTTACATCACTCCTCAGTTTTTTCTTCTCAACAACCCTGTGAATTAGACTAGGCTGAGAGTGTGAAATTGGTCCAAGATTGATCAGTAAGCTTCCATGGAAAAGTGGGGATTTGAACCTGGATCTTCCAGATTCTAGTTCAGCGCTCTAACTCAGGGGTGTCAAACACACAGCCTGTGAGCTCTTATCTGTCTGCAAGTACCTGATTACCTTTATAGCCAGGTGTCAGAGCCTGTGCATTATCCATGTATACTGCCCCAGGGAGGATGGGCATCAGGGAAATACTGTAAGCAAATACTTGAAGAGTATTAATGTTTTTAGCATGTTTATATTTTGAGTAAAGAAAATGATATTGTTTGTTGGGGTTGCCTGTGCGCTTTATAGAGTTTAAATTAGATCTTTGGTACCTGGCATTGCATTTATGGCCCATGTGGCTCAATCTCACAAAGAGACATTTACGTCAGTTCTAGACCTCATAACAAATGAATTTGATCTCTCTGCTGTAGCCCACTATATTTGGGGTGCGTGTGTGTGTGTGAAAGGTTCCATGAATGGGAGGAGCTGCCAATTAAGTCGTGTGTCCAGCTTACTTGCAGAAGCATTGGGACCTTTTAAAATTCACGCAGTGTTTGGAAGGGAATCTGTGACTAGATTACCAAGTGTCAAACGTGGTGGGTTATGAGCTATTGGCTGTGCTGTTTCCTTGCACAAACCTCACTAGCAGATTCAATAGGACATTGCTGGTCAGGATGTTTAGACAACACGTTTGGCCTGCTTACAGCATGTAGCACCCTTGCAGGACACTTAAAAATTATTTTCCGAACTAGTAAGAAAGCCCATTGCAACCAGGAATGCAATGGGCGCTAGGACCCAGGGACGCCGGCAGGTGGAGATTTCTGTCTCTCGCAGCAGGAGCCATAGGAGGTAATCAGGGCTCGTTTGTAGCAAGTAATCAAGGCTCATTTGCTGTTTGGGGCTTGTTTACAGTTTGTCTCTGTCTGTCTATCTCCAGCACAGCAGGAGCCATAGGAGGTAATCAGGGCTTGTTTGTGGTTTGGCAGGGCTCTCTGTGTGTCTCTCTCAGGTGTCAAAGAGCAAAGTGGCTAACATCCAGGGAAGGAGGGCAGGTGCTGTAGGGGCAGGACACCCCAGACATGTTCCACCCCCCAGGCTGTTTCACATATATTAAGAGGAACAATGGATAAGGAAAGTATGACTGGCATGACATTGTTTCTGCAGGCACAGAAAGTGAGCAAGATGCCCACTATCCTTCTTTGCAACAACAGGCAAATATAGTTGTTTGCAGTTGCCTTATAGGAAGAAAAAAATCATTGTCCCTGTTGAATACAGGAATCACTTATTGGTTCAAGGCCACAGTTAACTCAGGGAGCCTTAAACCCACCCTCTCCTTGGAAAAAACCTTGGGAGAAAAACATCGACCGTTCTCTGGTGCACTATTTTTTCTTAATAACAATGCAATGGTGTTTGCAGAAAAGCACTTTACTACAAATTTTTATTGATAATAAGCATTTTCCCCCCTCTCTCTCTTAGGGAGATGCCGTCAAAGACTTAATGCTCCGCTTCCTCGGTGAACAGTCTGCAGCAAAGAGACAAGTTCTAAATGCCAACTCGGTAGAACAGTCTTTTGTAGGGCTCAAGGAGCTGATAGTAAGTATCACCAGGTTAAATTTCTTGGCAGCATTATTCATGTTATCAGCTTGGAACTAGAGATTTGTAAGTCTCCCAGTTCGAGCACTTCCACGGAAACAGCTTCTTTTGTATTCACCTGAGCTATTGTATTGGACCAGAAGACACAAAGCGCTGGCTCTTAACACGCATTCGCTTACTGCTGTCTTATCTCACCCTAGAAGTGGTGGTTGCTTGTCTCTTGCTTCTGTCTCAGGGACATTGTTCCTGCTCTCCCTTCCCCATGATTTACATACCCCAGGTCGGCTGATGCCTTCTGACCCTGGGCTACCTGAAATTCAGTCTGTAAGCAATGCTAGGTAGGAAGAAAGGCTACAGCCCTAGAAAGACCGAAAGTATGCCTCAGCAGAGGTGTGTTTATGGCGCTGAGCTTAATGAGACAACCCCAGATGGCTTAAGCTAGAGAGTTATTTCATGCATTAAGGAGAGAGCTTTCTAAAAAGTGCCATGACAACATACCCATCTGGTGGTTCACTTTTGCTGGCTGCTTGGAAATTCAATTTCCTGTCTTCAGCTCACAGGCTACTAAACTTTTGTAGTAATAAAACCTGTTTTGCGTCTGGGATGCTGGTAATTTGGAAATAACATTGCCTGGTCTCAAGAGAGCATGTGTCTCACTTCACAATCTTTATGATGCATATTTTGAATACTGATATTTGTGTGTTTGAATACTGATATTTGTGTTCTGCTGCCAGCCAGCCAGTAGTGCTATCTTTGGTTAGCAAGTTGTTTTAAAAAACCTATTTTAGGCCACAAAATCTATAACTATTAGCTGCTATTGTTCTGGAGGCTGGTATTTAAACTTCCTTGAATTAACAATATTTTCGTGATAAGGTATTAGGCAAACGGTATTTTTAAAGTTCAGAAAATATACCGGAAAAGGACAAAAACTTTTAAAATGGTTATAATATTTTGTGGCATATTAATGTATTTTTCCGTTTTTTGTCAAAGGTCTGCCTAAGAAGGGGTTACTGAATGCTTTTTTTTTTTTAAGTAACGTCAAAGTGTTCTCCTGGAGCAATTTACATTGGAGAAGAATGTCATAGCAAATGGAGGAGGACATTTTAATCATTTTAATGGTGTCGCATGTAGAGTTAATGACTCCCATTTGAGAGTCTGTGGGGGGGGATCATATACATTCTTTCAATTGTGCTTTTGATTAATGCTAAATTCCCATATGTTGTCAAATACCAGAAGCTGCAGGTTTTGCACATTTCCTTTTCCTAGCATGAGGCCTTAAATCTCTCAAACAAGTGCATGTTCAGGATCTCTAAACAAGACGTGACTCATTTGTGATAAGTGACCTTCTTGCTGAAGAACATAAGAAGTGCCTTGTTGAATCACGCCAAGATCCCCTTTTCTTGGGGGTGTTGAAGTCATTTGTTCTGAGGGCCGAATCTGACGCAGATATTACTTTGGCAGGCTGGGCCACATATGCCATAAAATGTAATGCCAGGTATGAGAGAGAAAAACTTTAGAAAAAACACAGGCAAACCCGATTAACCATATCATTTTTACTCAAAATACAAACAAAATCAATTGATGCCTAGCAATGAAAGCAAGTGATTCACTGGGGAACAGACAAAAGCCCCAAGAAATATATCTACTCATATACAAAATGATTTTTCCCCCAAGGGATACCAATAAAAGTATGCGTGAGCGGGTTATCTTACACTTGAGTGTAATTAATTCAAAAGAATTTTCAGCTATACATTGGAAGAACTTTCTGACAGAGGGGTTCCTCAGTGGAACAGGCTTCCTCGGGAGGTGGTGGGTTCTCCTTCTTTGGAAGTTTTTAAGCAGAGGCTAGATAGTCATCTAACAGAAATGCTGATTTTATGAACGTAGGCAGATTGTGAGTGGGTGGGCAGGAAGGGATGTGCCGGTATTTGTCTCTTGTGGCCCTTCCTTGCATATTCAGGGAATTGCTGATCGCCACTGCGGGATGGTAGGTGAATTTCCTCCAGGTCAGGCTGGATTCTGGAGATTTTCAGTGGAGGGATCACTTGGGCATGAAATTGGGGTCACTGTGCGTGGGTAGGTAGTTGTAAATTCCTGCATTGTGCAGGGGGTTGGACTAGATGACTCTGAAGGTCCCTTCCGACCCTATGATTCTATGAATGTCTCCATCCAAGCAAGCAAATAAAGTCATTTTTCAGCACCTTCCCATACACCCAGCCTCAGCAGCCAAGCATGGCTACAATCCATCTCTCACTCTTCTCCATCCTGCCTACGAGGATCTCTAGGAGGCACACCAAACTCCCCCCCCCCAATCAACAACAACCACCCTGTGAGGTGGGTCAGGCTGAGTGACCAGTCCTGGGTGACCCAGATGACAGGGTTCTTCTCAGGAGAAGGGGAACTGAGCCAGGCTATTCCCTTTCCCCTAGTTCTCATCCCGCCTGCATTTCCCACAGAAGCGGTGGGGCTGATGGAGAGGCTGTTTCCAAAACCTCCAAGGGGGGCCCTTTTTGTTCTTGCACGATCCCTTTTCCAACACGGTCTGAGAACCAGTGGGGGGAGAAGGAAGGCAGCCACCCCACACTACCCTAACACTCATTCTGCCTCCCAGCTTTGCAGCTGTTCAGACATGCAGTGGCAGCATCAGTGCACCTACCTGCCTCCATTCGCTTCCAAGGCTGAGTGGTTTTCTCCCCTCAGAGCAGCTTGCTCAAGACAGCCCAGTAACCTCCCACTCCACACACTGGCCTTCCTCCTGTCTTCCTATGCTGTCAGGTTACAGAAGCCCAGCCTAGAGGTTACCGTCGCATGGATCACTGCGGCTGGATGTTCTGGGGCCAAGTAGGGCGCTAGTAGCTTGGCCTGGCGCAGATGGTAGAAGGCCTGCCATGCTACTCTCGTGACCTGTGCCTCTACAAAATACTCTATATGTACCTGCCTCAGGAAACTTAAGGTGAAGCAATATGTGGCGGCGTATGTGCTATTGAGATAATCAGCAGGGCCATGTTAATCCTTTTTGAAAATCCTTCCACTGTCTACCAGTTAGTTTCCAGGTCCAGTTCACATGCTGGAAGGTCAGTCTCTCCCTGCAAGTTCGTTTCTGGTAGCTTTGTTCTTCCCAGCAAGGTCCCCTGTGCCCCCACCCCTTGTCTAAGGGACATTCAGTACTGGTACAGCCATGTCCCGTGAGTCTGGAACAGCCTTCAGGAAGAAATGGGGGGGGGGGAGCGCTCCTCCTCTCCTGGATTTGTACCAGACTGTGAAACACAACCATCTGTTCTGGAGAAGCTTGGGGACAGCTGGAGTCTGGGCAAAGAGGGACTATTTATTTAATTTATTATTTAAATTTATATACCGTCGTTCCCAATTGGGCTCATGGCGGTTCACATAATAAAAGAATAAAAACACAATAAAACCCATAAAAACCTGTAATTACAATTTCCAAAGGTGACAAGAGGGCAAGCGAAAAAACTAATTTAACTCACCCTCTCGACCAGCCAGGGCCAGCCTTCTGACTGTCTTACTGGTGAGAGTGGGGAGATAGATCTATTTATTAACAGAAGGACATGAGGGATCTCAGATTGAATAGCAGGCCCCACCCTGGCCTCAACCGTATGCCTGGTGGAAGAGCTCCATCTTGCAGGCCCTGTGGAAAGTTGACAACTCCGACAGGCCCCTTAGCTCTTCCGGGAGCTCATTCCACCAGGTTGGGGCCAGGACCGAAAAGGCCCTGGCCCGGGTCGAGGCCAGGCGAGCATCCCGAGGGCCCAGGACTACCAGTAAGTTCATAACTGCAGAGCGAAGAGCCCTGCGGGGGACATAAGCAACCAAGCGGTCCCGCAGGTAAACAGAACCCAGACTGCGTATAGCCTTAAAGGTCAAAACCAAAACCTTGAACTTGATCCAGAAACAAACTGGTAACCAGTGCAGATGTCGAAGCACCAGCTGAATATGGGCCCTCCATTTTGTACCAGCTGTAACTTCCAGATGAAAGACAAGGGCAGGCCCGTGTAGAGTGAGTTACAGTAGTCTAATCTGGAAGTGACCATTGCATGGATCACTGTGGCCAAGCGGTCCGAGGACAGGTAGGGCGCTAGTAGCCTAGCTTGGTGAAGATGGAAAAATGCCATCCGGGCTACTTTTGTAACCTGAGCCTCCATGGAAAGAGAGACATCAAAGGTCACTCCCAAATTCCTGGCAACCAGTGCAGGTGTTAATTGCACCCCATCGAGGCATGGGAGATGCGCTTTCTGGTCCGGCCCCCTTCTCCCCAGGACCTCTGTCTTGGAGGCGTTGAGTTTCAGGTGACTCTGCCTGAGCCATCCAGCCACTGCTTCCAAATAACTGACAAATGTATCTGGGGTGGAGTCCAGCCGGCCATCCATTAGGAAGTAGAGCTGGGTGTCATCCGCATATTGGTGGCATCCCAGCCCATAGCCCCAGACCAGCTGGGCTAGGGGTCGCATATAGATGTTAAAAAGTGTAGGGGAGAGTATTGCCTCCTGCGGAACCCCACATGGGAGCCCACAAGGATAAGATAGCTGGTCCCCTACTGCAACCCTCTGTGTCCAGTTCCAGAGAAAGGAGACCAGCCATTACAGCGCAGTCCCCCTAATCCCGGTTCTGGCAAGGCGGTGAGCCAATATCTTGTAGCCAACCACATCAAATGCAGCCGACAGATCTAACAAGAGTATGGCAGAGCCGCCCCGATCCAGCTGGCACTGGATACCATCCATCAGGGCAACCAGCGCAGTCTCCACCCCGTGGCCAGGACGGAAGCCAGACTGGTATGGGTCAAGGAATCTTGCAACTTGGGCATAAAGTGTCTTTTAATTAAACCTTATCTGTTTATTATTTATTATATTATATTAATCTGATTTGTAGACCACCATCTGGCAACAGTCTCAAGTCAGTAAACAGCATGTAAAAATTAATTCATACATGGTGTGAAGAACAATAGACTGCTAAAATCTAATTTTTTATTTGAAAGTTATTAAACAATCTGACCATCCCTCTAAGTAAAAATGTCTGGGTTGAGTGTAAGGTCCAAGAGCCCAGGTTCCCATGATGGGGGGATGGTCCTAGATGACCTAGATTTAGCTGAGTAGTTGTTTTTATTCCAATTAGGATGCAGGAGGGAAGGGAAGGGAACTCACAAACCTGTTAACCAGGTTTATCGGAGCTAAGCCTTTGAGTCTGAACTTTTGTTTGCTGACTGGTGCTGATATTTTAACATCTGATAGTTTTCTTGATTTTGGATTCTCTTTGGGGATAGATAAGTAATCTTCAGTCTGCCACTTTAGACGAGTAAACAGATGGCCATCAAAATTTAATAACAGTTATAAAAATGCTGAATGTATATATGAAATTGGACATCCATTCATTTATTTATGGCTGGTCCATTACTCTGCTGCATCACCTGAGCCGTATAACCTTCACTGTATACGTACATCTGTCATACATCAAAGAACAGATGGTGTCCATTCCTGCCATCCTCTGTCCTCTGGCTGCGATCCCATCAGAATGCAAGATACTCTGTGTCTGAACCGGAGCAAAGTGTATAAAGGCAAAGTGATGGAACAGCCATGGCAGTTTCTATGAGCCCGTGATCCAGGAAGTTCCTTAGTTCAGATTTCACCTGAGCGGTCCCGAGGCAGGCTGTTATACTCCCTGTGTCCTGTCCACAAAATGGGAGTAACAGCAACGACCTCGTCTTCCTGAGTTTTCCGAATGATTGTGAACATGTATGTCTGTATTGCATGCTTCAAAGATGCAAGGGCAATGCATGTGCTCAATAATAATAGCTACCATTGGAAGAGTGGTGCAATGGATTTCCTAAGGGCTAGCCACCACCCCACGTGATGTTCCCCTCTGCCAGGCAACTTTCCGCATACCAGGGTTCCTAGTGGGAAATAAAAACCAAATTGATTGAGATATAATCTGGGTTCGGGTATGCACTCACCCAAGCCTGGATTGGATGACTGGCGGACAAGGAGATAACCTTGTTCCTGTCAGCTTTTCTTTTCAAAACGAACAATTCCGAAAGAAACATGCTACTTTGGTAAATATGAACATTCAGTCAGGGCCTGTGGGGTGTGAGGTTTCAAGCAGGATATGCCGAAGGAAAACCTCCTGTCAGGCAGCGTTATAAATACAGCATTCTTATGCAACATGCTACATGCTACACCCAGCTGTCTCCTGGCCTGCTGTTTCGCTTTTGTGTCCTCATTTCCCTAGGCAGGGGTACTTAGCCAAAGATTTGCTCTCTCTCCAGATTATAAATTCCTACACCGGTTAAATTCACCTCACAACTGGACTCCACATTTGCTCTGCTGCTTCAGACCAACGCGGCTACCCACCTGAATCCAGCTTTCAACTTGTAATCCTTAACTCCCCCTGCCTACACATACCCACCAGAGTTCGCATTTCCCAGTACCCCACTCCTACAGGCTGTTTCAGAGCATTGTTCTGATCCGTATCTGTATTTGGGGAGGGGGGGGTAGGGTGTACCATTCTGTGTTCTGCCTGCCACAGGCCATGTTAGATCTCAGAACAGATTTTTGATTCATTGTCCCCTTTGAATTCCTTGTCCCCACTCCATATTGTGTACTGTTTCTCAGGTGTAAAATAATGCGACACACAAAAATTGTGTGTCGCATTAGCCAGTGTTGTATAGTGGTTACAGCACTACACTAGAGTCCTGGAGACCCAGATTTGAATGCCTACTCTGCAGTGGAAATTTGCTGGGTGACCTTGAGCCAGTGACAATCCTTAACCTAACCTACCTATTGTGAGGATAAAATGGAGGAGAGGTCACGTTCCCAACCTCCAAGTGGGGCCTGGAGTTCTAGAATTACAACTGATCTCCAAATTATGAAGATTTATTATTATTCCCCTGGAGAAAGCTCTGTGGGCTCTACCTTTCTGCAGGCTCCGCCCTGAGATCTCCAAGAATTTCCAACTTTGGAGTTGGCAACCCTCAAAGAGGATAATGAGGCGAGCCCCTTGGGGTCTCCATTGGGGGAAAGGTGGATATAAATCAAGGAAATAAGCATATTAGCTGCTATTTTGGAAAACCCACTCTTGACTGCTACAGTTGCTTGGTTCTTTGAATCCACTGCGGCTGTTATCAGTCAACCAAAATCACAGTGTGCTTGTGCCTTTTGACATGAGCTCTTGAAACTAGAGCTTTTGTTTGTTTTACTTGTAATACTGCAGTCATCAAGCATCCTTGACCTGTTGTTGCAGCCGGATAAGTAGCAGACTTATTCCTTCCCAAATCCCTCCTAAGGTTACAAGGAAACACTTGGGTTGTCTTTTTTTTTTCTGGTTCCTCTTCCAGAAGTGTCTTTCACCTTCTCGGGAACCTTCATTAGACAGCCGGTGCACTAGTTCCCTCGTAACCTTTAATAAATGCCATGACACTATATCCTTACCAAATGAAGAACGTAATCTTCTTCTTCCCCGGTAGTAAGACGTATTCAGCCAGCAAGCTCAGCGGAACTAGGACTTCACCCATCATGATTTAAGACTTCCCTGCTGCCTCTGCTCAAAGAGCAGTCCAGGAGGAGTTACGTGATGGATAGATCAGGC
Source organism: Paroedura picta (assembly GCF_049243985.1). Lineage (NCBI taxonomy): Eukaryota > Metazoa > Chordata > Lepidosauria > Squamata > Gekkonidae > Paroedura > Paroedura picta. Next base: position 158,652,166 of record NC_135369.1, read on the forward strand.
TGTGCTCTCCCTGCCAGGTGTACATGTTCAGAAAGAGTTTGACATTCTTGAAATAAAGGGAAATGTGCATGGAACTTAGCAAGTAGGCCATATTTCAGAGCACCCCATTTTAACTGTGTCCCTAGTTTCTGAAATGTTGAATTATCACTGTCTGGGATTTTGTTGCCGTACTTTTTGGTGAGAAGTGATCAGTCCAGCGTACTGTTAATTCTGCTGTCTCTGTAAGTGCTTTAGGAGCTCCTCTTGTGTTATAGTACCCTGGGGAAAGTGTTTGGTGCCACAAAAACAGATCTTCGGTGTTCGTTCATGGGAGTCTTTAGTTCTGTTTTGGAATTAAAAGGCTGTTCTTTGGGACCTTGAAAGTACTTTCGGACTCCATTGATCAGTTCTTAGGATTTATATAAATACATCCTCCCTGTCTCTTAAAAGCGGTTTCAGTGGCAAAGGATACAGAAAACCAAGCCACTATTTGAAGTTGTGTGTGTGGCAGAGTAAAGGGATGGTGTACATTTGGAAAGCAGGAGGGATGAACACAGAGGGTGGGGTGTCATTCCATTGGAGGTTATGGTCTGGTGAAAACTGGGAACCATTCTCAGGAATGCATGCTTCCTCTGTTTCCCAGATCACATACCATATTTTGCTGGAAACAGAAGCAAGGCTATAATACATCTACAAGATACATTGAGGGTTTTTCATTATTCTGCCTTATAAATTGTGTTCATATTCATACCTGTCTCAGAAACTTCTTTTTGTTTGTGACATCTGAATGCAAAAGCCAGCTGGATGTTTCTCCGCTTTGCCTTTATTTGCTTCTATTATATTTTTCCTGTTTCTCCCTTCTGTTCCTCCTGTGGACCAGCCCGAAACTGTTTTTGTGGGGAAATGTACCTGGCTTTAGGTCTGTCTGGAAAATGAATCCGTGTATCTCTGGTGAATGGCCAGATGTTTCAAATGCCTTATTAGCGCAAACAAATCATTCTGACCCAGTTATATTTTCCAATTAAGTCCTACTAAATGAGTCAACACTAATAGACCCGTGAGTGAATCTCAGGCAAAACATTGTAGCTGCGTTCTTGAGAGGAAAATGAGGAAGGGTTCCTTGTAGCAGCAGAAATGTTGCACGCTTCAGACGGGTGAAAACCTGATCCCACTTTCTGAATGAAACATTCTCTGGCCTGTCATAATAGATGGTGTAGGCTTTTACACGAGCAATCTTCTAATTGTAAATTGTGAGTCATGCCTGGCTTCACTTTTTGCCTAATTATACAAGCAGCTTTGACAAATGACATCCCACGTCCTACTGGCCGGCTTTACTGACCTTGTCATTATTACTAATGGTTAGCTGTAGCTGCTTCAAGCCAAATAAGCAGCTTCAAGTCGCAAGCAGCTGAATTGATTTGTTTCTTAGCCTGTTCTTTGCTTTCCCCCCGTTCTCCCCCCCTCCCACAGAGCAGCAAAAACTGGAGAGCAGCAGTTGACTTATGTGGACGACTTTTGACTGCCCACGGCCAAGGCTACGGCAAAAGCGGCCTCCCCACAAGTCACACGACAGACTCGCTACAGGTATAGTTGCGTGTCCATTGGACAAACAGTTGACTGCAGCTTTACAGACAAGTTATATATTGTCCTGCTCCTTCATTTGCCTTCAGTTCCTCAACTTGCACCTAAGAACAGGATTGGGTTATTTTCATGAATCCTGTTGGGGATGTAGCTTGATGCTTATGGCTAGTTTTTGTATCCTGTTTATATGGAACAATTTGGCCCTTTTGGGTGAGACCAGCCCTCTGTGAGACTCTTTGGCCCCTTTTGTAGCCATCAATGCATCCATTGGCAGTGAATTCCACAGTCAAATTACTCAGTGAGTAAGCAAGTATTTTGGGGGGTCTGTTCTGAACTTGTCTGTCATTTTCATTTCTCCCTCGATTTTAGTAATATGGGAAAGAATTATCCACCCTGTGCATAATTTTATAAATTTTCTCCATATTCCCCCCAGTCACCTTTTTTTCCTAAATGGAAAAATTCCAGATTCTTTAGCCTTTCTTCATAGGAAAGGTGCCCTCTAACTTCTATGAAAAGGGTGAAGATCAGTTAGCTGTTGAGCAACTCATTTCATCCATCCAGTGTAACATTCTCATTAGGTCAGACTGGTGATTGCCCATGTGTCGTTACCTAGACTTTTGTCTCTAGTTTGTTCAGATTACTGTCCTCCCATTTGCAAGTTTATTTATTTTCATTTCTTTATTATTGTAGTTCTATACAGTTGCTCCCAGCAACTGGCTCACGGGGGTTCACAAACAGTATCAATAAAAATTCTCCCCCAAAACAGTAAAACAATAAAATAAAATATAAATACAAATACAAGATGGCGGAATTTTAAAAATTGCTCCCCATATCCCGGGCATCGATCTTTATTTGTAACGGTTTCAACCATGAGAGCTGGAACAGAATCCTTTGAGCTGGATCTTAGAATCATAGAGCTGAAAGGGGCCATACAGGCCATGTTTGAGATGTTGTTAACCGCCCTGGGCCACACAGAGAAGGGCAGGTTATAAGAATAAAGGTTAATTGAATTATTTGAAAAAATTCCAGGAAGTTCCTAATCTAACTATGTTACATACATCCCTCTTCCAATGCCCCCTGTAGGATTTTCTTCATACACTGCTGAATCATGCACACTACAGATCTAGCATATTCCAACAAGTGGGGGATTTCCTGACTTCCTTGGGCAGGCTGTTCCACAAGGCAGGAGGTACAACTGAGAAAGAAGACATATGGGCAAAGTTGATTTTGCCCTTTGGCAGGTTGGCACCTGCAGAAGCCCCTGCTGACTTGAGCAATTGTCATGGCGGAATATAGGGAGATAGGAGGTCCTGCAGAAAAGAGAGGCCAGGACCATGAAGGGCCTTGTATGTAACAGCCAATATCTGACAACAGATGAGCAGCCAGTGAAATGTCTGCAGCATGGGAGTAATGAACATGGGTCTAGCTCCCATTAATAGTCAAACTACAGCATTCTGGACCATTTGGGGCTTCTGCATTGATCCTGAGGGGTGATCAATATACCATGCATAACAGTAGTCTAATCTTGACGTTACTGCGGCATGGATTCAGGTTGCCGGGTCAGCCCACATCAAGAAAAGGAGCCATCTTAGAAGCTAAGCAGAGTTTTTAGAAAGCCTTTTTTGCAGTTGCATTAATTTGCTTCTCCAGTAATAAAGTTGGATCCAGTGTGCCCCCCCCAAGGCTTTTAACTGAGTCAAGAAGGGTCAGTTGAACTCAGAAGTGGGGAGGTCATTGTCCTTCAAGAGCTCCTCCTCCCCAATCAGCATTACCTCTGTCTTTGCAGGGTTTAGTTTAGGTTCAGCTTGTTCACTTTTTGGAGCCAGCTTGGTATAGTGGTTAAGAGCAGCAGCCTCTAACCTGGCAAGCCAGGTTTGATTCCCTGCTCCTTCATGTGCAGCCAGCTGGGTGACTGTGAGCTAGTCACAGTCCCGTTAGAGCTTTTCTCAGAGAGCAGTTCTGTCAGAGTTCTCTCAGCCCCACCTACCTCATAGGATGTCTGTTGGGGAGAGAGGAAGTGAAGGCAATTGTAAGCCACGTTGAGTCTCTTTCAGGTAGTGAAAAAGCAGGGTATAAAAACCAAACTTTTCTTTTAGCCAGCTAACCACCATGACCAGGCAGAGATCATTTTTACTTTTTCGGTGAAGCAGAATATTTTGTCAGAAACTAGGGTTTGGTAAAACTATTACATAATGGGAAAGTCTACCCAGAAGGGTTTGGATCTAGATTTAAAACATTAGTGATTTCATTCACAAATGCACTAAATGTACAGAGCTGGGATGTTGATATTCAGACAGAAATCCCCAGGCTTTATTGTGACACTGTCAGAGAAAATATATTTGTCTCCCCTTGTTCTAGTATTGGCAAATCACATTACAGCAATTGCAGGTGCAAGCATATACGCCTAGATTTCACATTAAAGTAAATTCCACTGTGATGCTGTTCAGGAGCCTTTTACTTCTCATTTATGTTGATGCGCCTTTGAAGTAATCCTAATTAAGTATTATTGATACAAAAGGTGTAAAGATGTTTTGTAATGAACCCTGTTTTGCAAATGGAACTTTGAGAATCCTAAAAATGTTGCGTTCTGAATCTCGTCTTGAGTGCCCTTAAGTGTAAATAGCTAAAGATATGCAGAATTGTATGCGATATAGTACTTAATACTACCCAAGGGAATTTATTTTAAAATAAGATAATGAACTCTGATGGAACGATAACCATGATAACTGTGTTCAGTTATGCAGGGGAGGGTAAAACGGAGCTGCCTCTAGAAATGGAGCCTTTTTAATTTTTGCTCAGTTTACAAAACTGTCCTTCAAGTGCATTGTGTCGTACAGGGTGCTGAATATGTCTCGCTCATTGTTTTACCCATTAGAGTGACAATAAAGCAGAGAGCAAACTTGATTTTTGTTTGCACTTGACAAATAAAAGCAGACAAAGGATCTAAACTTTTTGTCTTCCTCTTTGAAGCTCTGGTTTGTAAGATTAGCACTCTTGGTGAAGCTGGGACTCTTCCAAAATGCTGAAATGGAATTTGAACCGTTTGGAAACCTTGACCAGCCTGACCTCTATTATGAATATTACCCCCATGTTTACCCAGGACGCAAAGGTACGTTGTTAATATTCTTTCATGGTTGTTACTGTCAATATTGGTAACAGGGGGCATATTTGCTTTAGGATGCTTAGGGCTGATCCTGCGTTGAGCAGGGGGTTGGACTAGATGGCCTGTATGGCCCCTTCCAACTCTATGATTCTATGATTCTATGATTCTATGATAACCACATTTTGATCCCCGTTATTCCAGTGGGGAATTTATTTATTTATTGTCGTTGAAATGTTGTTTTAGTTGGTATGTTATTGTTATATTGATATTGATATTGTTCTATGTAAACGTTCTAAAATGTTTTATGTAAGCCGCCCAGAGCCGTAGGGAAGGGCGGTATAAAAATCTAAATAAATAAATCATACTAAGATTTTCTCCTTGACACATAAGAGAGGAACAGTGCACTAGATATAAGGGAGGGAAAATGCAATCCTATGGAGAGTTACTCCAGTCTAAGCACATTAATTTCACTGGGTTTAGAGTGTCTCTGTGTATCACTGGCGGTCTTCAAGCAAAGGTTGGATACACATTTTTCTTGGATGCTTTAGGATGCTTAGGGCTAATCCTGCGTTGAGCAGGGGGTTGGACTAGATGGCCTGTATGGCCCCTTCCAACTCTATGATTCTATGATTCTATGATTCTAGATGATCTGGGGCCAAGGGACCAAGCCCTATGAAGATAGGTTGAGGGACTTGGGAATGTTCAGCCTGGAGGTTGAGAGGGGACATGATAACCCTCTTTAAGTATTTGAAAGGTTGTCACTTGGAGGAGGGCAGGATGCTGTTTCTGTTGGCTGCAGAGGAGAGTAATGGGTTTAAACTTCAAGTACAACGATATAGGCTAGATATCAGGAAAAAGTTTTTCACAGTCAGAGTAGTTCAGCAGTGGAATAGGCTACCTAAGGAGGTGGGGAGCTCCCCCTCACTGGCAGTCTTCAAGCAAAGGCTGGATACACACTTTTCTTGGATGCTTTAGGATGCTTAGGGCTAATCCTGCGTTGAGCAGAGGGTTGGACTAGATGGCCTGTATGGCCCCTTCCAACTCTGTGATTCTATGATTCTATGATTCTATGACTTTTGGATTGCGTCTCTTAGCCTTAATTGGGTATGTCCCATAGAACAGGAATCCCAGGTCCGCAACCTTCAAGTCAGACCTTGCAATGTTCCTCGGCTACCCGTTCAGTCCAGTCCGTTGAGTCCACAGTGGCATGTTAAGAAGATGTGCAACTGTTTTTTTTTTTTATAATTTTGTTTATTATTATATAAAGCATTTACAGAAAAATTGAGAAGAAAAAGCAACCAGCTGATATGGTTTGCCATCTCTTTTAACATACATATTCAGTTCCCATCACATATTATTCCTAATCTAGAAGTTTTTACCATTTTTCTTAGCCAAGTGATTGTTAATACATATGAGAGTATGATCTGTTATAAGAATACATTCTGTTATTATCTTAAATGATATTAATGCCTATGAAGTATGGTTTGTCATCCACTTTTAGCATACATATTGACATACATATTCAATTCCCATCGCATATTAATCCTGATCTAGGAGTTATTACCATCTTTCTTAGCAAAGTAGTTGTTGATACATATGAGAGTATAATCTATTATAAGGATATATTCTATTATTGTCTTAGATGATATAAAGTCAGTTCCCTTCATATATTGGTCCTGTCCTAAAAGTTCTGCTGTCTTTCCCCCAGGAAGTCAGGAGAATACTCCATTGTTCAACTCATCCTTCAGGTGGTCGCAGAAAATGAAATTGTGTTTTTTTCCATAGTAGAGTGTTTCTGATTGTCCTTCTGTCAGGGCCAGAGAAATCTCTTACTTGATTCTTGCTGCCAGTCGCCTTTGAGTTGGCTCTGACTTTATCAATCTGGATCTCTTCCTCTGGTCGCACAGGAATATCTCCTGATAGCTTCCTGGTTGCTGTCGCTTTTGAATAGACTCTTTTTATTTTGCTGATCCAAGTCATTTCCTGCTCTAAATAGACTTCCAGGTTTTCGGTGCTTTCCTTCCTTGAATCTGTTTTCCCAGGTTCTTCAAAGGTACTCTGGGTTTTTACATCTCTGGCTCTCTCTCTCTCCAAGATGTGCAACTGTTGTTCTTGAAAGAGAAGCGTAATTTAACGCAGTTCTGTATTTCAATCAAGAATGTGTTTCATTGAGGAAAACCCATGATGCTCAGAAGCATATAATAAAATCAGCTGTAAATAATCCTAGCACTGTATATGCATACTGGGATCTCAGATAATATTAGGGCGAAAGGTTGAAGGGAAAATTATATTTTACCATGGGGTCTCCATAGTCCCATGTTCTCATTCTTAGGAAAGATGGCCAGCAATTGTCCAGCCACGTTTTTACATTAAGAACATATCCTATCCTATACAGATATAACTTTTAACCATGTCCTGGTTTTCTTAAGCACTGCATCAGAATATACAAGCCATGATTACGGATTGGCTGCAAAACAGTATGTGAAAGTATGGCCTGAAGTGGGTATCCAAACCATTGCTTATTTAGGCCATGTTTAAGCAATGTTGTAAACTATGGTTAAGACAACAAAATCTGAGTCCAAAGGCACCTTTAAGATCAACAAAGATTTATTCAAGGCGTGAGCTTTCATGTGCAGGCACACTTCCTCAGACAAAATGGAACAGGGATCATCCGAATACAGATATATGGAGAGTAGATTAGTAGTAAAAAAGTAAACAGCGTCACAATGAATATTCAGCATGATGATGAAGATCAGCTAGTTCCTTGCTAGAATAACAAAATCTGTCCTTTGGGTTCAGTTGTCGTTCACAAAAACATGGGGGATATCAAAATGTTAAGATTAGTGATTAATGGCAGATGCTTTCCCAGTTGTGGAAAGAAATGATTAAAAGAGACTTGTTGCTAGTCCCATCCATCTCCACTCAGGCGTTTTTGTGGATGATAACTGAACCTAAAGGACAGATTTTGTTATTCTAGCAAGGAACTTGCCAATCTTCGTCATCATGCTGCATATTTGTTGTGACACTGTTTACTAATTTACTCTCCATTTCTGTACTCTCATGATTTTTGTTCCATTGTCTGAGGAACTATACATTGCACACAAAAGCTCACACCTTGAATAAAACTTCGTTAGTCTTAAAGGTGCCCTTGGGCTCAAATCTTGTTGCGTTACGTCACGCCAACACGGCTACCCACCTGGATCTATGGTTAAAGCAGGTTGAGATGGGTAGCCATGTTGGTCTGAAGCAGCAGAACAAAGGTTGAGTCCAGTGGTAACTTTAAGACCAACCAAGTTTTATTCTGAACCTACTTGCACCATAGCTTCTTCAGATACAATGAAACAGAATTTCTTCTACCACTAGATATCGGTGGGGGGAGGGGTGCTAGTTGCCAGAAAGGGGAGTCAAGATGCATAAGTCACTATGCAGTTATAGCTGAGATTGGATTGTGAATAGCAGTAAATTAGCATACCAATACAAGAGTTAACAAACAGATGTGAGAACAAAGTTTGAATTCAGTAGCACTTCCAAGGCCAACAAAGTTCAATTCTGTGTATGTGGTAGTTCAGGGGTAGTCAAACTGCGGCCCTCCAGATGTCCATGGACTATCAGCTTAGGGCTGATCCTGCGTTGAGCAGGGTGTTGGACTAGATGGCCTGTATGGCCCCTTCCAACTCTATGATTCTACAATTCCCATGAGCCCCTGCCAGCATTCGCTGGCAGGGGCTCATGGGAATTGTAGTCCATGGACTCTGGAGGGCCGCAGTTTGACTACCCCTGCAGTTTGTTCTCATATCTGTTTCTTAAGCCAGTTTCCCATTCCCTTTCCTTGGATGGTAACAAGCGATCATCTTTTTTCAGATACCATCTTGACTTGGCAAGATGAATCTGTATATCTCATAACTTAATCCGGATTAAGGCAACTGGGTTAAGCATTCAGAATATATTCTAAACCACGGAGCTTTTGCTCTGAAGTATAAGGATTTTAAGATTTACAGGATAATCCAAAGTATAATGAAGCTCCTTGGTTGAAGTCCACCTGTTTTTCCACTGGTGTATGAGGTCCCGGAAAAGTTGCATGGCCAGGGATCACGGGATGAACCCTGTATGAATGAAAAACTGTGTGGGACTGTGGCATCAATGAGGCAGATTGGGTAAGATTGTCTCTCCTTCTCCCTGTCCTCAGTTTCTTTGGTAGGGTTGCCAGGTCCCCCTGGACAAACCCAGGTTGGGAAACTCCTGGAGATTTGGGAGTGGAGCCTGGGGAAGACAGGGACCTTAGTGGGGTACCAAGCCGTAGAGTCCACCTCTAAATAATCTATTTTCTCCAGGGGAACTGATCTCTGGAGATGAGCTGTAGTTCCAGGGTATCCCCAGGTCCCACCTGGAGGCTGGCATCCTTGTTCTTTGGTTATGATCCAAGCCAATGAAGCATAAAGGTTTTTTTGACCTTCTCCCCCTCTGGTCTGGCCACTTAACAGTGAGGCAATGATGCTATAATGAGATCACAAAATCAGGTAATGCATAGAAGTAGCAGACCTTTCTGCTACTGTGTATTGAGGATGTACTTGATCCCAACTTGGGAAAGACTATCATATTTCCTTGACTCATATTTGAGAGCACATTATTGTCAAACCAGCATAGGAGATAAAAAGGGCAAGCCTGAGTGATATAAATGCTACTGGGAAAGAAATCTAAATCTGTGTGTCATTAAGCAGCTAATTTTAGTGATAAAATAGACATAAATCATACACATATTTTTAGCTCCTGTGTAATAACCAGTATCCACAATAATATGCTGATGGTTGCTAATTTTTCTTTTCGTTTTCTGTTTAACAAGCATAAATGTAAAATTCTTGATTTATTTATCTCATTTTGATTCACAATAGATAAACGAATTAGGCAATTAAAATGCATTCTGCAATGAAATGTGTTGCGATACAAATAAATAATGGTTATGAAAATGGTGTAAAAATATTTTGTTTAATTCATGTGTATAATTTGGGCCGGTTCAGAATATTCATTGAATTAAGCGCAATACATTTCAGTTTAGCACAGCATGTCTATTTCAGTCTAGCAATATTATGAATTTCTATGGACATCACTCATATTTCTGATATCATTATATCCTTTGCCTTCTACTTGCTGAATGTTCACCTCCTGCTCCAAAACTAATTTTCTTCCTGAAGATTAATTCTATATAGGGTTCCCAGCTCTCCCCTGGCCACTGGTAGGCGATGGGGGAGGGGCTGGGGGGGCGGGGAGGGTTGCAAGATCCAGGTTGGGAAACTCTTGGGGATTAGAGAATGGAGCCTGGGGAGGACAGTGACCTCCGTGGGGTACAATGTCATAGAATCCACCCTCCATTTTCTCCAGAGGAATTGATCTCTATGGCCTGGAAATGAGCTATAATTCTGGGGGATCCCAGGTCTGCAGTCTTTTCCCTCCTGCCTTAATGGACTCAGCCACAAGTTAGGGAACCGGATGCTTCCCTGCTCCCAAGCATGGTTTCTGTGACTGGGACGGGATGAAGCCTGCATGCCTACTCCCACATTAAACAGCCTCCTGTCTCTCCCCACCTCAGTTCTCCTTGAGCCTGCCTGTTAAAACGTTCCTGCCTAAAAATTTCCTGCAGGTGGGAAGGGAAGGGGGGTCTGGGCTTAGGTGGGGTGGTCAGCTGAGGGGGGGAGGGGGAGAGAAGTTGGGTACCCTCAGAACGAGACTTGTCTGTAATAGCCATGCTAACAGGGCCCTGTCCCCTTTTCTTCCCCCTCCCCTCAGTGTCACATGTGGCCCTCCCTTGCGACTAACGAAGTCACGGCCTCTGTTATCCTAGTCAAGGCAGCTCTGATGGGAGGCTTTCCCTCCTGCTCTACCTTCCTTGGCCTTCTCTTGCACCCACCTCTGCCCAGAGGATTTTGGGTTGGTAGTCCAGGGGTGTAAAAATCAAAGAAGGAAATCACTCATAGTGTGGTATGGGGGAAGGTCCAGACTATCTCCTCAGCTCCTGTCCTTCTTTCCAACTTATATGAGGTGGTGCTACTCTAGTAGTAGTAGTAGTAGTAGTAGTAAAATCGGGGGGAGCAAAAGGAGGGCACGGGGTGCACTTGGTGATGTCACTTCTGATGACATGTCACTTCCAGGTATGTGGCAGGGAGGTGTAGCCAGCTGACATCACTTCCGGGGCTCCTTGAAGCCTGAAAAATTATTTCAGAGGCTCTGTCACAGTCAAAGGGTTGAAAAAGGCTCCCCAGCTCCCTTGAACCTCAAGCTCTTTGTGACAAACAATTCTTAGCTTCAGTTTTCCAAAGCTGTCCTTAGGCTAGAGCAGTAATTCCCAGCATGGTGCCTCTCAAAATGCCTTCCCTTCCTCTCTTCTCCCAAACCAAGAGTCAGTCCTGGCTCTCTGCTACCTCATAAGAGAAGGAGATGCTTCAGAAGAACCTAGAAGAGATTTCCCTTGTCTGCAAGGAACACCTATTCAGAAACTGCTACATCCTGCATAGGAGTAATCTTGATTTGGAACCTGACATTTGGTTATTGACCTCCTGCCCTGGAAGCCATTTTGTGGTTGGCTGTGCCTCAGTCCTATAGCAGCCAATGTAGTGGCTCCCATTACCTGTTCTAATAATTTCAGTAATACCCACAAAATCAACCAAGCTAGGGATCTGGAGGGAGGATGGGGAGAGATTTCAAATGTCTGTGGTGCATCGATGTATAATACCATCTGTTGACAACACCATATAGCCAATAACTGGCATTTCACTATAATATAAAAAGCCACTTTTTGTCCATTGTGGGACTTCCAAAAGTTGCGAAAGCATACTGTCAGGATTAGAAAACCCTGTCATTAATTAGCCTGAGTTCTTCCATGTCAGTTTTATTGCTTGGTGCCTGGGAGCTCCAGGCCCTATATCATGCTAACTAATAGAAAGTGAAATGTATGTTATTGTAACCATTATCTCTTTTGTGGGGCCTCTCGGCTGGGTCTGGTTCTACTGCAAATACCATCTTATCTGAGACAGCCAAGGCAGCCAAGGCCATGTGAAAGTAACACTGTTTTTAATTGCATGTGTAGCCTCTCTCACTCTCCCCTCCCTTGGGAACTTTCAAGTTTTGGGCGGGAGAATAGTATTGATAAGAAGAAGCAAATCTGTCCTCAGGCCAGATTTGACTTCGCCAGTCTAGATGTATGAAGTACTTCTCAATTAAACTTTCTCTTTCCAAGAAGTTGGTTGTGAGTTCTTGCAACGTCTGACACATACATTACTAGGCATAGGTTCTATAGCACCCTTATAGACTTTGGTTGTTATTTCTCTCCCTCTCTAGATATGCTACTCCTTCAGTATTCAAGACTTACCTACTCTGCTATGTCTTTCTAGAGCCCAATAACCTGGACAGAACATTTAGAATTTTTGCAGCAAAACTAAAAGCAAATTATATGTACCAGTATATTGAGTCCTATCACATACATTGCTTATAAGAGTTTGGAGTAAGTACAGAAATCAAGATCCTCTTCCTAACTTCTCTCCACATGTACTTGCACTGCATCAACGGATCCAGGGGCAACTTTTTAAAAGCATATTTAGGGTTGTTAATATACAGCACAGACACTACCTGTGATTGGCAGTGTTTGAAAGTAGCAGTGATGAACACAGTTGTCCTGTTGCAGCTGTGCATGAACATGCATTTTAGCCTTAATTCATTGAAGAGATCTCCTTTTTCTGCAAGGGTCACCCTGTGCAAAGTCGGCTGCAACTTCACCATGTTTTGCTCTGGGGGGAAAGTGGGCATTTTTGACAGTGCCCTAGCACAATTGCATAGTAATCTTGCCCTTGCTTGCAAATCTGTGTGGTTTTCTCTTTGTAATTCTCTAATTTTATCCTGCACACTGGTCACAATCTTGGCAGTTTTATAAAAGTCTGTTATGTGCAAATTGCATACTGGCCTCCAAATGGATTGATACCAAGTGATTCTTAGCATCACCAGTTTGCAGAAGGTCCATGTGGTTCAGCCACTATTTTAATGTTAGGCTTCCAGATACAGCCAAAATACCAGAGACTCCCAAGCTTTGTTCAATAAAGCATGAAAGTGAAGAATTTTTCACAACTTTAGGCTTCCCATCCCAGTGCCTGTCTCTCTCTTTACATCTCATATCAATTTCATTCCATGCAGCAATCTTTTTTTTTTTTTTTGCACTAGGGATGCTGCTTTTGCCTCCTCTGTGACCCCCCCCCCCCGCTTTCAAGTCACAGGGAATTAAACTTCCCACAGCTCCTTTTAAACTTTCCCCCTGTCATTTTAATATTTTTTAATTCAGTGATCCAAAACTAGCGATAGTTTCATGTTGTTAGATTCATGAAGGAGGAGCATGGCGAAAGGTGCAGAGTGGGTGGAATGTGGGTTGGTAAGTGACCTTTGAAGAGCAGCAAAATGGTGGGGGGGATCTGAGAGAATCTATGATTTTGAATTACCTTTCCTCATGGAAGTGAAACATGGGGGAAATCAGTATGAATGCACTCTCAAAAAACCCAAGGAAACTGCGACCAGAAAGCAAACTGGGCACTGAAGGGAGGAAAATCAATGCAGAATGACAAAGAGAACCCAACAGACATGTATGGTGAAAGCAAGGGAAAACTTAGTAAAGGTAAAGGTATCCCCTGTGCAAGCACCGAGTCATGTCTGACCCTTGGGGTGACGTCCTCTAGCGTTTTCATGGCGGACTCAATACGGGGTGGTTTGCCAGTGCCTTCCCCAGTCATGACCGTTTACCCCCCAGCAAGCTGGGTACTCATTTTACCGACCTCGGAAGGATGGAAGGCTGAGTCAACCTTGAGCCGGCTGCTGGGATTGAACTCCCAGCCCCATGGGCAAAGCTTTCAGGCAGCTGCCTTACCACTCTGTGCCACAAGAGGCTCTTTAGGGAAAACTTATATAAGCTTATATGCCCCCTGCAGGGCTCTTTGCTCTGTGGGTATCAATGAACTGGTTGTCCCGGGCCCCCGGGATATCTGCCTGGCCTGGCCCCAACCTGATGGAATGAGCTCCCGGAAGAGCTAAGGGCCCTGTCGGAATTTTCAGCTTTCCGCAGGGCCTGCAAGACGGAGCTCTTCCACCAGGCATACGGTTGAGGCCAGTACGGGGTCGCAAAGTTACCATCGGTGGATCCCCAATGTGTGTGTTAGGTCAGAGCCCTCGCTCTCAGGGAAAGAGATTTTGACCCATGTGCTGAACGGGGCGGGGGGGAGGTTTTTTTTTTTTTAATTCCTATTGACTGCCGTCTTGTTAATTGTTAGTTGAATTAAGGGGTGTTTTTAGGGGTTTAACTGTGTTTTATCATTTTATTGTAAACCGCCGCGAGTCAACCGAGAACGGCAGTATAGAAATAAATAAACACTCATGACTAATAGGCCAGTGTCAGCCAGTTTCTGGTCACCAACTTGGTATAGTAGTTAAGAGCGGAGACTTCTAATCTGGTGAGCCAGGTTTGATTCCTCGCTCCCCCACATGCAGCCAGCTGGGTGACCTTGGGCTCGCCACAGCACTGATAAAACTGTTCTGACTGAGCAGTGATGTCAGGGCTCTCTCAGCCTCACCTACCTCACAGGGTGTCTGTGGTGGGGAGAGGAAAGGGAAGGGGAATGTAAGCCGCTTTGAGACTCCTTTGGGGAGAGAAAAAGCAGCCTATAAGAACCAACTTTTCTTTTTCTGAGGTGCTCTGTTGTGCTAGTATAAGAATTTTTATGAATACACACAAAGGAATTTTGGGTCCTGTTTTAGAATTCTGGCGACTGGCGTCAGATTGCATTTTGGATAGACCAGCTGTCACGTTATATGGCCGCTGTTTCAGGGATGTGAATTGGAACACTGGCCTTTAAAAATACAGTATGCACTCTTGTGCTTTCCCCATCTGCTTCAAAGCCTCAGAAGCATCGATTATTTTTAACCACCCTCTATTTAACTCCACCCTTCAAAAAATTACGTTAAAAAATGTTTTGAAATAACTGTAGGTGTTACGGTGTTTTGGTAAAATAATTCATTATGACACGAGGGGGTGAGCGGAGATCAGGGGGAAGAGATAATGCAAAATATTTTTTCTTTCCATGTGCAGAGTTGCCAGGACACACTTGAAAAATGTGTTGTGTTCCCCCTCTAGTGGCTGTCTCTCAAACCCTAAGAGCCTTTATTAATACTTGCTGTTGAATCCATGCTGCTGTTTCACTTCCAAATGCAAAAACCTGCACTGGAAACCCTCATAGCTCCTCACCATGACGCAGCCATGCTCTTTGCAGTCCCTTTTTCTTTTGTAAACATAGACTGCGTCCATTTTTGGTACGTCCTCTGTCGCTAACGCCGGTGGCGTCTATTGCCGTGGCACAGCAAAACCCTGCATTCAAAGCATTCCAGCTTATATTGAGTTTAGACCATTAGGCTGGCAAGGTCAGCTTTGTCTACTCTGACTGGTAGCAGCTCTCCAGAATCTCACCAGAGGTCTTTCACCTCGCCTACGATCTGATCCTTTTAGCCGGAGGCACCAGGGTTTGAAACTGTGACCTGCATACAAAGCAGACGCTCAGCCTCCGAGCCAAAGCTCTGTCGCGCTCATTCTGTTGATTTCTTTGGCCAGTGGGATCTGTGCTGCCTGTAGGTAGGAGCCCTTGTGTTCTTTCCACTCTCTCTTGTTCCGAGCCTCTTCTGTCCCGTGGTTCTCTGCCGTCCCCCTGCTGCTCATTTTCTATCCCCTGCCTACCACTCTCACCTTGGGAGACTGAAGGATTCAGCAAAGGAAAATGAAGTTTATGCCGTGGCATCCGGTGCACACGGATGTTCAAGCCTCTTTTACTTGAGGTTTATGTGTCTGGCATCTAATAAAAATAGAATCAGGATTACTGTCTTGGTTGGTTGGTTTTCTTGCACGCTTGCATGTTGAGGGGAAGGGGGAGGTTAAGCCACGCGCAGCTTGCTATATATAGCCATTGTCTCCTCACATCTACCTCAGGTTGTTTTAAACCAGGGGTAGTCAAACTGCGGCCCTCCAGATGTCCATGGACTACAATTCCCAGGAGCCCCTGCCAGCGAATGCTGGCAGGGGCTTCTGGGAATTGTAGTCCATGGACATCTGGAGGGCCGCAGTTTGACTACCCCTGTTTTAAATGAATGCTTGCTTCCTCAACCAACCTTTTGCTCCTTTGCTTAAGCCGGTGGTACTCACTTCGTTTCTCATGGAGAGCCACGTTTGCACTTACCATCAACCAGGAGAGGCAAGTTGACTTCCCGCCCCAGTATGCGGATCAGCTGTAGGGAGATTTGGTGCCCCCCACCTTTCATGAGAATTTCTTAATTCCCGTAGGATGAGGAATTTTGTTTCTAATAGAGTAGTAGAGATGAAAGACATTTCCCCTCCCTCACTTCTTCCTTTAAAAGGAAACATGGGTGTCATGGTGTGTTGTTCAGTGTTCTCTTGTTTCTCTCTGGGGAGAGTCCACAGTTCAGTGCTTGGCATACAGAAGGTCCTTGGTTCAGTCCCCGTATTCTCCACTGAAAAGGATCAGGCAGGAAAAGATTTGAATCACGTTTTAGCTGCAGAGCCATTGTCAGAGCAGATAGTACTGATCTGGATAGAGCAGGGTTGCTCTGCTTGGGTTTCAGGAAGTTTCTTGATGGCCCTGGAAAGGTTTCCTGAATGGATGGGAGTTAATTAATATATTCTCTACATTTCATAAACATTTATCAGGTGATATGTCCATATATGGTCATGTTGACCCCCCCCACTCCTCCCAACATGGCCAATGATAGGCCTGGAGAGGGCGGGAAGGGAAGGGGTCCCCGAGTGGGCATGTACACAGCTATGCTTCCCATACCAGTCTGGCTTCCGTCCTGGCCATGGGGTGGGGACAGTGTTGGTTGCCTTGATGGATGATCTCTGGTACCAGCTGGATTGGGGTAGTTTGGTCATACCTGTACTGCTTGATCTGTCGACTGCATTTGACATAATCGACCATGAGTTGTTGACCCACTGCCTCACCAGGGTTGGAATTCGGGGAACAGCCCTTTAACAGCTGTGCTCCTTTCTCCAGAACCAGGACAAAGAGAGTAGCTGTTGGGGAGGAGTTATTGCACCCCTACTAAATTCCTTGTGAGGTCCCACAGGGGGTGGGCCTCTCCCCCACATCATTTAACATCTTTATGTGCCTTCTGGGCCAGCTGGTTCAGAGTTATAGGCTGAGTTGTCACCAATATGTGGATGACACCCAGCTCTATCGCCTCATAGACGGCCACCCGGGCTCCCCCCCCCCCAATACATTTGTCAGATGTTTGGAAGCTGTTGCTGGATGGTTAAAGCAGAGTCACCTGAAACTCAACCCCTCCAAGACAGAGGTCCTGTGGCTGGGCAGAAGGGAGGTGGGACAGGAAGCACATTTAACCACTCTGGCTGGAGTACATCTTAACATCATGCCCTCAGCCAGAAATCTTTCAATGGAGGCCCAACTGTAGCCCACACGGTATTTTTCCATCTTTGCCAGGCAAGGCTCCTAGCACCCTACCTGCCCTCAGACTGTCTTGCTACAGTGATCCATACAATGGTCACCTCCAGATTAGATTTCTGTAACTTGCTCTACGTGGGCCTTCCTTTGTCTTCGACCCAGAAATTACAGCTGGTGCAAAATGCAGCTGGTACATCGTGGAGGGCCCATATTCATCCTGTCCTGAGGCAGCTGCATCGGTTGTCAATTGTGGCCTGGATCAAGTTCAAGGTTTTGGTATTAATCTTTAAAGCCATCCACGGCTTGGGCCTGCCTGCCTTGAGGGACCACTTGTCTGCTTATGCCTCCTGCAGGGTTCTTCGCTCTGTGGGTTTGAATCTACTTGTGGTCCCTGGCCCCAGAGAAGCATACCTGGCCTCGACCCAGGCCAGGGCTTTTTTGGTCCTGGCCTCAACCTAGTGGAATGAGCTCCCGGAAGAGCTGAGGGCCCTGACTGAACTGTCTCAGTTCCGCAGGGCCTATAAAATAGAGCTCTTCCACCAGGCCTTTGGTTGAGGTCGGGTTCCAGGAACAACTCCAGCCAATGCTATACCGTTCTGCAAAACCTATGCTCTGTGATGATTGACTGTAGATCAGGGAGGATTGGGGATTATGCCAACTTTTGCGAAGTTTTTATGGTATTAGGGGATTTGTGATTGGTTTTATTGGGGTTTTAATCTGTTTTTGTGTAACCCACCACGAGTCCATGGAGAGTGGAGGGATATAAATCAAAGGTATAAATAATAAATATAAATAAACTGCATGATTGCACCACTTCTGAGGTTCTCAACGCTCAAATAATGTTTCAGGGGTTTCTCAATGGTAAAAAGGTTGAGAAAGGCTAGGATAAAGCACTGGTCTGACACCCACAAGGCAGCTTCCTTCCTGTGCAACCAGGAAAGGCACAGGATAGGCTTCGCAGACAACGCTGGCTTAATAATGCGGAATAGCTGAAGTCCCTGAGGTCAAGATGCAGATTTAGCCTCTGGTCCTGCAGCGTTGTTAATCTCCAGCCTTGTTAATCCACAGGCTCCCTTTTGTTTCCTCACCCTGTAACTGCAGCAGTTCACTGTTGTCAGGGAGGAGTAAAGCACTCTACTTTGGAGGTGCTTTGGCTAGGCAGGCCATGTCAAAGAATCACACACAGGAGGAGGGGTCTGTTTTGTGACTGGAGCCCACGGAGGCTGCGTTGTATCCCCGCAGGCCTTTCCAACCTGCCGCCCATCTTCCTCTGCTTGACAGGTTGCCTTTTGCTCATCAAGCACTGCTGTGTTTCCAGCCGCTGTGTCCAAAAAGGAACTCCAGAGCAGCAGGGGCAGGCAGTTCGGTCTGTATACCCAGGGGTAGTCAACCTGGGGTCCTCCAGATGTCCATGGACTACAATTCCCTTGGGCCCCTGCCAGCAAACGACCATGGACATCTGGAGGACCCCAGGTTGACTACCCCTGCCTCAGAAGACTGAGCACAGCTGGTGTTCAAGGCTCCCTTTGGATATTACAGGAGAAGCACAAGCTGCAGAAGCCCAAGCAAGGTTTTGGAGCGTTCCTTTGTCAGTGTTGAATGTCCGAAGGGACTCGTAGCGAGCGCTCTTTAACCGTGCAAGAGATATTCAAGATGTTGCGCCAAAAGGCAGAAACCCAGCCAACCCTTGCAAAAAGCATTTAAAATTTGGGTGTTTGTTTTTTTTTTTTTTTACAGCTTATCACTGCTATGAGAAATACCTGTGACCATACATAAGTTGTATCTCGTATACGGATGCATCTCATGTGTTATAGACATCCCGAGTGTAGCTTTTATCCTCTGCCATGATACTTCCAGAGCTCGTAACGCTGGAGCTCACAGAGCAAGCCGCGTTGACGGAGATTCACAGATGCATCCGGCACTGTCAGGTTTTTGCCTAGCCTTTAAATCTCTTCTTCTCATCAACATTTTTGCTCTCTGCATTGTAAAAATATTTGTCTGTCGGTCAGACTTTCATATAATAGCCTTCACACACACACACACACACACACACACGCACACGTGTGTTTGTTTCAGGCTCATTTTGAGCAGTTCCGAGAGGAGCATGGTTCGGTTACGCAGTTTCGTCATAGCATGAATGTGTCTGTATCCAGACATGCACATATACCAGGTTTCTGAGGTTCCCATGGAAATTGAACTGAAAGTCTGTGTGCATGTGTGTGTGTGCTTAATTAATGGAATGGCAAACATCTCTGTTTTTTCAGGACTAATGTGTGGAAACACGAAGAGAGCCTGGGAAGTGGGGTTTTGATCTGGTATTTGGCTTTTTTTGTTATTAGGGGCACAGTGGGGAGAAGTATAGGCCCCGACGAATTCCCTTTTACTATGTTTATGGCCGCTTTCCATTGGCATTTTTTAAAAAAATTATATGGATTTTTCTTTTTTGTTTGTATCTTTAGGTCTACTCTCTTGAAAAGATTTTTCGTTGGGAGGCTCCGTGCCTCTGCCTCCTGGGATTCAGAGAGAGCCACATTGAGGGGAGAGGGGAGAGGGGAGAAGATATCTCTGTACCCCTTTTCTACAGGAATGGGTTGTCCCATATGAGTTCTCTTGGGCCCAGCTTTCTGATTCTCACTGGGGAGAAGCTGAAAGAAGGGACTTTGATGAGGAACAATGTGGTAGAGTCAGGGAGCAGCAAAGCAAAGTCTTTATTGTTTAGACCAAGATTCTGAATGAGCATTCTCTCTCTCTCTCTCTCGCTCTCTCTCTCTCTCTCTCTCTCTCTCTCTCTCTCTCTCTCTCTCCTTGGTTAAGACTTCAAAGTCAGCACTTCCTGTGTCTGTCATTTGATTTGGGTTTGAGGAAGGGTTGCTTTTTATCTGCTGAGCTGATGACGCTTTATTGAAGATTCCCAAGTGTCACATTGCCGCTTGGTCTTTTCTGCCTTTTTCATCCTTGTAGCTCCTTGTGAAACTTGACTGTGTTGCTTCTGGAGCCCCTTAAGACCTTAATCCTGCCCAGCCACCAGGATACTCCCAGGCAGGTCACCTTGCAGCCTTTTGACTACAAAGGTTCACCACCACCTGCCTCCTCAAAAGACTTGCACTAGCATGTCATTACCTCTCTTGTGTTTACGAGGTCTGCCTTGATATATTTCTATCCCAACAGTTCAAAGATGATAATTATTTGTAAGTGAGAAGGATCTGGTTTTTTTTGGTTAGTAGAAAATTCTTTTTTTTTAATACACAGAAAATAATGTCCATTGGTTTAAAAAATATATTCCAGAATCACAATAATAGTTGCAATAGACAAATCTTAGCTCTCTCTCTCATGTAAATCTGATTTTTGTTAGGATTCTCTCAATGTAAAAGGAATATGTACAATACAAACTGAAAATTTAGGCGATCCTTTACAGTTTAAGACTTTTTATAAGCACAGATTGGCAGAGATTTGTATTGCGGTTGAATTTTAATGCTTTATATGTTATACTAGATTTCAAGCCCATTTTAAACTGTTATAAAATGGGCGCTAGACAGCTCCCCCCGAGAACGGAGAACGACGTTCTCTCGCCCTGCGGAGCGCCCTCGCTGCAGCGAGGGGGCTCCGGAGGCCGAGAGAAGGCCGGCTCCCACCACCACCACCCTCCCCAAACGGCGAACGGCGTTCTCTCGGCTTCCGGAGCCGCCTCGCTGCAGCGGGGGCCGGGAGAAGGCGGCGCGGGCGACCGCTCACCAGTCGCTGTGCGGGTGAAGCAGGGAATGGGGAGCCGCGCTTCGCGCGGCTCCCCATTGCCTGCTTCGGGCGGGACGGACACTTGGAGGGGCCAATCAGGAGCCGCTTCGCGGCTCCTGATTGGCCCCTCCGAGTTTTTATCCCGGACCGGTCCCGCCCTAACTCCTCCCCACTACCCCTTAGTCTTTTATACAGTCGGTGGCGCCCGTGGCGCCACAGGCTGTGTACAGATATTTGTGTAATATTATTTTTAATGTTGAATTTCGTTGGGTACGGGTTTGGCAGCAGCCGGCTGTTCGTTTTGTAGACGTATTTCTGATTAAAGATAGGGCTGTGTATTTTTTGTTTGTTTTGTTTTGTTTTTAAATGCAAGATAGCATCAAGTGTCCTTTTGTGCAAGGATTCCTGTGAATATATTATCTGTATTTAATTTTTCAAATTGGAATGAAGCAACTGAGGGCCATGCCTACCAGGGGTGGAATCAGCAAGGCAGCTGGGACATCAATTCATGTCCAAACAAGGTGGTTCTTGGCTTTCAGGCTAGACAGTTTTGCATTCCATCAATCTAAAGCGTAGACGAAGATCACATGTGCATTGTCAGGCAAAGGTTGAAACACAATTGTAAATCAGACACCGTGCATGACCATGCATCGGTTTAGAAGTCTGATGCCAGCATATTTAAAACTGCTTTTCTTGTTTTCACCAACAGCAGGAGCGGGACTGAAGAACATGCTTCACTCACTCTTACTCCTAGCCCTTTTTGCCCTTTCCTCCTCCTCTAACGCAGGCTGCAAAACACCGCTGTTTGGGAGCCATGTCGACAGGCAACTCAAACTGGGGCCTTATTAATTTCTTTTGTCTACTTTTCCCAGATTCAAAGTAGGTTATGAAAGTCTGGAAAAGTCCAATAACTTGCCTGGTGCAGTCTCAGGCTGCCGTCCCCGTGGCTTCCAAGGCTACATCCCTAGCCCCCCCCCCCCATACAAGCACACACCACTTTCCTAGTGTTAGATCAACTGCAAATTCAAAATGCACTATGTTGCCTACACTTCTTCTTTGGTTGTTGTGCAGTGGCCATGTTTTAGTCTAGGAAAATATGCAAGTTCTTTGTAGAAATCATTTGTAAAAGGCACTTTGGGTCCTCAGTGGGGAGAAAGCCAGGTGGGGGGGGGAGGAGAGGGAAGGAGGGAGGGGCAAGCAAGGGAAAATCCCGTGGCCAGGAGCAAACAGGGAGGAGGCTTTTCCAGCCTCCCAAAGATGGAGACTTTTGGGGAAGGGTTGCTAACCCTGGATTAAAAAATTCCTGGAAATCTGGGGTGGAGCTGGGAAGGATAGCGTCTCACGAGGGAAGGTGCTCAGCAGGAATATGATCTCATCCAGGAAATTAATCCAGGTTTGCCTGGTCAACCCCGGGATGGGTGACCATCAAAGAAGTTTGGGGTTGCTACTGGGTAGCAGCAATGGCAAGCCACCTTGGAATGTCTCTTGCTAGGAAAATGCAGCTGCAGCAGGAAGAGTCAGTCTGCTGCCCCTCAAACCCCCCCTCCCAAATTCCTCACCACCACCCTGGATCCTTCCACTGCCCCCAGAGGGGGTGTACTGCCCACTTTGGAAACCCCTATGCCTATATTAAGGGCATCTGTCTGGTTCCCACAGTGCGAAGGAAAATTTGCTGAGCTTTCTTGACCTCAACGAAGACATCTAGCTTCTAAATACACTGCAATAAAATTGCGATTTGTCTAGTTACTGAACAGTACTAGGATGTGTGAATGTGTGTATGCACACACTCAGTTATACCACTTTCCCTACAATACAGCTTACAAAATTAAGTACTTCATGAAAATTATACTCCATCAGTGTTTTATACAACTACTGTGGAGTGGGAAAAGCCCTGGCATTCACACATTTCGGGGCGGAGGTCTTCTTCATCATTAGAGTTACCAAGTCCCCCCTGGTCTCCAGGGGAGGATGGAGGGTAGAGTTGCCAGATCAAGGAGGGAAAACTCCTATAGATTTGGGGATCGAGCAAGGGCAGGGGAGGGGAGGGACCTCAGTGGAGTATAATGCCAGAGTCTACCCTCCAAAGCATTTGTTTTCTCTCGGGGAACAGATCTCTGTAGTCTGGAGATGAGCTGTTATTTGGGGGGGGGGGGAATCCCCCAGTCCTACATAGAGGCTGACTCTTCCTAGTAAGTCATCACTGATATGTCCAGGGGACACTTAACCAATAACCTCTTCTATCCTTTTAAAAACTTTGTAAATCTTCTGGGCTGCAAACTTTGCAAGAGCTCAGATTTTAGCCGCTCCTGGGTGTCCAGCACTACCATTACTGCACCGTCCTCAGTTTCTGTTAAAATTACAATCAAGGAGCCTCCGTCAAAACCTGAAGTGAGCCAAGTAATAAACTCTTCAAGAAATTGACTTCAGCTCCGGTCGGCTGCCAACTTTATTCACTGCATTGCAAATAAAGCTGTAGGCTTAGTTCTGCTTCTACATCTTAGTGATGGGCTTATGGATTTCCATTGCACACTAACCTCTATACTAATGGGTAGCCTTCTGTGCAGGAGCCTATAGGATCATTAAGTTTGCTTAATAACTAGTTTCAGGGCTAGCTGAGCCATATTTTCTCTGTGGCTTGGGGACTATCCATCTGTCTATGGAATGAAAGTTGTAACAGGCCTTAGAGAAGACAAACAGGGTAGCAGGAATGTAATTTTAAAAAATCCCCTCCACTCACAAGAGGGAGTAAACGGATCCTTGCTGGTTTCCATCCATATAGGTTTCTGTGCACCATCCGGGTTCACCCTACTTTGCCAGTCCATCAGCAGTTGAGGCTCTTGCATTTTCACTCTGACTGGATTGTTAGTCTTTTGACTGAATCGTTTCTTTTAATCTCCGTTGTATTGGTCTGCCGTAGAAGAGCTGGGTTTGAGTCCAGTAATCCAACTCCTGATGAAGGGAGCTATGGATCTCAAAAGCTTTAACCCTGAAAATCCTGTTGGTCTCTGAAGTGCTAATGGGCTTGACTCTAGTTCCTGTACTTGGAAAAACAGGCCTTATGACCTCTCTTTATACCCACCTCTGTTGCCCTTCTTCTGTTCCTAACCTTGAGTATTGTGCAACTTTAGGCTGATCTGCCTTGAGCATGGGGTTGGACTAGATGGCCTGTATGGCCCTTCCAAATATAGAATTCTATATTTCTGTTTAAAATGCTGCCCACTAAGTTGAACACTTCGTTCAACCTGAGTTCATTGGCTTATGAATGTTTATACCATAATAATTGAATTTTTGTTGGTTTGACTGCCACAAACTCAGGTTACCCTGCTGGAATTACACAAGAGGATTAGCATATTCAGGATATGGCCACCACATAGTCTAAGGTAACTGGAGTGGATAAGATTCCGGTCTAGCCAGATTGTACAGCGCTACCCTAAGATATCAATGCAAAACTAATTCCTAGGGGACTTGCTCCATGATAAGTATAACTCTGATTAAGCCATCCATCCCATTGAATGCAGTGGGACAAGTCAGTCTTAACACTGTTTTACAGTTCTTGACGTGAAGTCGTATTACTTTGTAATAGCGAAATCATCAAATGGGAGTATAGCTGTAACTTCACAGCTCACTTAATCATCCATTCTTGTTTTGTTCTCTTGCACTGGTTTCAGTGGGATTTAATCAGGGTCAACTTCCATTGGGTCAGGTCTAGGCAGTATTTGTTTGTTCTGGGGAACCTGACTTCTTCTTCTTGCTTTGCAGTTCTGAGTGCTAAAGCTTCTTAGGAGAGAGTTGCAGGAAGCTTATGATAAAAATGTTAAATTTGGGGGGATTTAAAAAACAGTGACGATAGCTGCTGGTAACGTTTCAGATGGAGGCTGCCTTTTTTCCTAAAAAAGAGTAGAATTGTTGATCTCTAATAACTGCGGCAGACCTCCAGTTCTTCATGATTCTCTGGGTTAAAAGCAGCATCTCAAGGGCCGACAACCCGATTTTCATGTGTTCAGGGGTTGGAAATAGTTCCTGGTTTCATTCAGGCTCAGGAAATCCCAGGGGATAATATTACATCTAAATAGGCTGTGCATTGCATTTGAAATTCTCCACATAAAATGGAGACTGCAGCTACATAATACCTGATTTCATTTGCTCATTACCTGCTTGGATAAATTACGCCTGGCTTTTAGAGGCTGATTGTAGGAAATGAATTGGTCGGTTGCAGTAATAAAGAGGGAGGGACTATGGGGGTGTGAGAGAGACAGATGGATCATTGTCCAGGCATCCGATTTGCTGTCCTGATTTGCTATCTGGCTTGGGAAATTCCTGGGGCTTTGGAGGGTAGTGCCTGGGGAAAGCAAAATTTGGGGAGGGGCAGGAGCTCAGCAGGCATGCTATGCCATAGAATGTGCCCTCTGAAGCTGTTGGGTTTTTCTCTTCCAGCAGAACTGATTTCTGTCGTCTGGAAATCAGGCAGAGATCTTACTTGAAAAATCATAATAATGCGTAGCTTCTGTTACTTTTCTAGGCTCTATGGTTCCTTTCTCCATGAGGATTTTGCATGCTGAACTTCAACAGTATCTAGGAAATCCTCAAGAGTCGCTTGACAGGCTGCACAATATGGAAACAATTTGCACAAAGGTAAAAGCTTTATCTAGATGGCCTACTCAAGCAGTAAAGAGGTTGGTCATTTATTAAAGATCCTTTTGCTGTTGCACCATTTGTTTCTTCCTTGTTCATCTGTTAAGCAACTGTGTTGTGTTGTTTGTATGCTGAGCATCCCCCAGATGAACTGAACTGGGCTTCACTTTTGTGCTGAATCCATGCAGGTACATTGTAATAATGCTTCAACAAGGTGAGGTAGGCTTCAGAGGAACTACTCTTACTCAGACTATATGGTTTAGCACTTCTCTCCATATCTGGAAGTCTTTCACACTGAAACCTATGAAATAAATAAACAAATGAAAGCTGGGAACTTACTTTGGTATGAGAGTGAATCACTATAAACACTATTAAATTCAATTTTTAAAATGCTACCAGGGAAACATGTTTTGTAGAAGCTCTTTTGCTGCTGTGGTGTATCAGCAGTCACAGCAGCAACAAGGCTGACAATACAAGTGTGTCCCTGTGTGGAAACCTTGAGGGATTCTTTTTGCCACTGAATTTCATCATCACTTCAAAGAGCTATCAGCCAAATCTAGTAGAATGATTTGGCCTAAAATCATTTATTTAGCAAAAGCTTATTTGCTTCTGAACTTTACTGATGACCTCTTTTTAATGGACATTGAAGAAGAAGAAAGGGTTGACTTTTATACCCTATTTTTCGCTACCCCAAAGAGTCTCAAAGCAGCTCACAATCACCTTCCCTTCCACTCCTCACAACAGATACCTTGTGAGATAGGTAGGACCAAGAGAGGTCAGACAGAACTGTTCTGTGAGAACAGCCCTAAAGGGCTGGGACTAGTCCAAGGACACCCAGCTGGCTGCATGTGGAGGAATGGGGAATCAAATTTGGCTCTCCAGATTAGAAGCCGCTAGGGTCTCTTGGGTTTTTCACTGGACACATTAATATGTGGCTGGGTCCTACAAGGTGTGGAAGGAAGGCTCTTGGAAATGTGGAACTTCCTCTCTTTTTCCTTCCCCCACAGGCCCTTTTGACCTTCAAAAACCTGATGCCAGGGGTGTGTGGGAAAAGTCATATCGCTCTGCCTTTTAGAGCGGCAGAAGGACTGCTGGTGGCAGAATCAGGAGAGCTGATGTCACCTGCTTCCCTCTCCTCACTGAAGCCTGCCTGCCTTCCTCTCTCTCTCCCCACCCCCCACCCCCCACCTAGGTCCCATACTGTCAGCATTTCTTAGTCCCAAAGGGACTGTGGATTGGGGTGCTTGCCACCTTGAGCTTATGTCTTGAATAATCCCACCCATGATCTGTTAAGGCCATGCCCGTGTTGTGCAGTCTGTGCTGCTTGTTGAAAGAAACATTTTCCATGTCTGCATTTTATTTCATGAACTGTGTAGCTGTGTTACCATGTCTGGGAGGAATTTTAGTTTGTGTTATCTTTTCCACTGAGTAAATACGTAGCCTATAGGCACTACCAGAAAAGCCTCGCAGGAGAATCAGGATTGTACATTCCTCACTTCAGGAGCCTCAGTGGAGCTCCTTACTTTTTCCTGAAAGACTTTTCAGTTCCAGTTTTTTGGGGTTTGTTTTTTTTTTTTTTCATTTGGACCCCTGGCATTCCTTACATAAATCAATATATTCTCGTCCTGGTGAGCCAGCCTAGTAGGGAATTGTCTTCCGGCAAACAAAAGCATTGGCATGGATATTAATTTATTTTTCCCATTCATCTCTGTGAAACTCTCTTCTGAAAAGCTAGCTGGGACCACTTAAAGGCTGGTGCTGGTAAGGGGAGCAGTCTGGCAGGTCCTAACCTAAAGACAAATGAAAAGAGCGTGCGTTAGGAAAATTGAAGGCTGAATGGATTTCAGGACCCTGCTCTCATGGCTGTGGACCCGAGGGTTTGCTAGTTTCAGAACAGTTCTCTTAAGCCTTCCTGTTGGCTAGAGTTTCAATAGGTGAGGGCGGTGGGACTCGGTTTTCATTTTTTTCTTGACTGTAATCCTTCAGTGCAGCAGCTTCTCCGCTTTATTGTCTTGAAGCACCTCCTTGTCCTTGCTGGGCCAGTCCACTTCTGAGGCCTGCCAAGGTGTGGTGTCCTGCCAAGAAGCCACGTTCTGGTCACTCCCCCCACCCCAATCTAGCTCTGGTTCTCAGGAGGGAAGTCACTACTTCTTCCATGCTTCTACCCATTCCTTCGATCTCTGCTTCTTTTCTGGGTAGAGTGGCTGACTGGTACCATTTTGTAACAGTCTTGACCCTCGCGATAATTTTACCAAATGGAGTTCACATGCCACAACGTGATAACATTGATATTTCCTCAAATCCCTGTTCTGGCTTCCAGTCCTCTTCTGCATGCAGCGCAAATTCACTTGTCACTTACTGTTCTGAGTTGTCCACAAGCTGGGTCCTCTCTATCTTTTTGTACTGAGTCCCAGAGATGTCCTTGGTCCTCCCTCTTGCCCAAGGCTGCTGTTCTCTCAAACAACTCAGCCTTCCCCCTGGGGCTCTCACCCATTTCCCTGGGATTCTATTCAACATGGCGCCACCTCTCCCACTCCCTCCCTCCCTCTCTCCATCTCTCTCTCTCTCTCATTACCCCTCAAATCCTAATCAGACATTGCATTTATAAGCTTTCACCCCTGTTGCCCTTGTTTCACCTCCTCCCTTCCTACGCTATCATTTTCATTGCTGCTGAAGTTCAGAGCATAAGCTCTTCTGGGCAGAGACCCGATTTTTCATACGTTGCTCTGTAAAGCGCCATGTTTGTTGATGATGCCGTTTCTACAAGATACATGCGGAGTCTGGGATGGTGTTGCCTAGAAATGCAGGGTCTCCTCCGAGTCCAAAACAGTCTCTGCTGTGGAAGAGGCACTCAGATCAGTGTGGAAACAGTGCATTTGGTCCCTTACATGTTGCTGATCAGCAGAAACGGCTAGTTAATCAAAGCACAAGTGGTTTTAATAGGTTCCGGAGTGAATCTCACTCAGCCTGTGTTTGGCCAAAGGACAGTGCAGTAAAAAAGGGATGTTGGAAAGCATCTCACTGGAGAGGACCTTAGGAATTCTTCATTGCAGGTAGAAGGCTAAAGGTACATTTAAAGGTACAAAAGCCTGATAGTTAGTGCTCCAAATAATTTCATGCATCATACCCACCCTTGTGTTGCTTTATGTAGCATGCCTCCTAATTAAATAGCACAATTTTACATAATGTATCTTTTAAAATTAAAAAAAAACACACCAAGCAGACATGTTTTTTTAAAGAGGACCATGATCCAGGAAGAAGTACTGAAAAGAACACTTCTGAAGTTCTGCTGGACATTTGTATACCTTGAGAAAATACAGACAGTATTACAAAACAGTGTTCTTTAGGAATCATTTCAATATATTTAAATTACTTCTATTTAATTAGATTTGTGTACTCCAAGCACTTCAGGAGGGTGTACATATGGTTGACCCTCTTTGGTAGACACCTCGTGGAGTATGTTTGATCGAACCGGTTCCAAGGCTACCTGCAGGGTTTCATTGCTGAGCAGAGCTCCGCCATCCAGATCCAGAGCACTAGCTCAAGCCAGGTCCGTTCGGGCAGTGGAACACAGCCCACCAGTGACGTTTCCTAACTTGTCGGATATTTTACAGTCTCCCTGTTTTGTCATCCTGGCAATGCAGAAGAGCCCCTGCTTGGCATCTTAAGATACCTCAGTGGCCTGGGCTCATCATGATGGGATGTGCTAAGCTGGTTTGCTCTAGCTAGATTGCTATACTGTCTTGCACAAGCTAATAGGTAACTAATTGATGTCTCACTTAAAATGTGTGAGCCTATGCTACATCTATGATGTCTATGCTACATCATTAGTCTATGCTACTTCTTAATTAGGGATGGGTGTGAAACTAAAAAGCCCAGTTTGGATTAGCCCCTGAGCCAAACTAAGCTAAACGTTCCCAAATTGCAAGTTTGGTTCCTTCTTACTTGGAGAAAGGGAGGGGGGGAGGATTTGCCTGATAAGGGTTAAATAGCAAGCAGTCATTTAACCCATGCATTTCGCTTCCCCTACTTCTAAATTGGGGGGAGGGGACGCAAAGGGTTTAATGGCTTGAAGACATTTCAGCCTAACAACTGACAAGTAGATTCACCATGCTATTAGGTTTAAATGACTGGCAGCCATTTCACCACTTTGCTGTGAAATGGCTGGGGTCAGCCCATCAGCTTTCAGGTGAAATGGCTCACAGCCATTTAAACTCGACATCTGGCAGACAGACCCCACACCACTCAGCTGTTAGGTTTAAAGTCTCGTAAATATTCAGGGAAGGCACCTTGCCCAAGCTGTGGTTCAGGGGCTCCAAACTGGCCCACATTCATGCTGAATTTTGGCTGGTGAGCCAGGTCATGCCCATACAAATAATCATAATACCCTAGTTGTGTTTTAATATTCTTCATGTGACAGTCACAGTTCAGAGATGTTCTTTTTCCCCCTCTACTTAATCCTAATAATGTTGATGGAATTGATGGTTTCAGATGTTCCCATACATCTGTGTTTGAC
Organism: Paroedura picta; assembly: GCF_049243985.1. NCBI lineage: Eukaryota > Metazoa > Chordata > Lepidosauria > Squamata > Gekkonidae > Paroedura > Paroedura picta. Next base: position 158,682,194 of record NC_135369.1, read on the forward strand.
TGTGTTTTTATGCAGAATGTAAACTGTGGCTATCTTTAATATATGAAGGGTTTTTTTCCCCTAAACTGAACAAGAGTCTTTTGGAACATTAAAGACCAATAACATTTTAAAAGTTTAAAAACTTAAAATATAAAATACCTTTTTTGGGGGGAAAAGATGTTTTCTAGCTTTTGTTCTATTTACAATCATTTTAAAAATATTCCCCTCAGATATTGGACAACTTGGAACGTGGCTTAGCAGAAGACGGAAGCATGACTAACCTCACCCAGGAGAACAGACAGGGTAAGTATCCCTTAAGCCTTTTTCACAGGCAATGTATTTTTATCTCTTGCGTAGGAACTGTCAGAAGTTCTCACAAGATTGCTCCGTAGCTGTTAAAACAGTGGTGCTGGCGTTCCTATCGCCAGTTCTGCCTTTTGAATGACGAGCCTTGTCCTTTGTTTGCTGGAATTCATTTCATAGATTTGCCTTTTATTTTGATCGTAGTGAGGCACTAAATCAGATCTTTCCAATGTTTTTTTTTAAAACAAAATGGCCACCATTCTAGAGTGACAGATTTATGATTATAGCCGTGTGAAGCTAAAGCTTTGTAGAAAAAAAACCAAAAGACCACTCAGCCTTAACTCAATGTGTCCATAAGTCTCTCTGACACTAGAAGCTCTTTTTGAGATCCGGACTTGCCCTCGAGAGTAGCACTGCCTAGGAGATTATTTTTAAGGATCCTGTGTCATGTACGGCCATGCTTTGAGGGCATAATTTAGTGGGGAGCAAGCAGAACATGGAGATCACTGAGGCAGCTGTTGTATGTAAATACCAAAGCAGATTTATTTATTACATTTCTATATCGCCCTCCTTTGCGCCTCAGGGAGATTCACAGCATAATCCCGTGCAGTAAACAGAATATAATGTTCTCTAAAACTTAATCTCTATAAAACTGCATCAACACTGGTAAACATTTAAAACCATTTAAAACATAACCATAACTTAATAGATTGGCTGGACCGTAAAGTGACTTAAGTGTACCCAATGGGCATTTTTGATTTTTTTTTTTGGGGGGGGGTTCTGGTGGGCCCAGGAGATGTTATTTATTTACAGATTGATTTATTTACAGGTTGGTTTTAGAGAACAGATGATCAGCACAGGTCTTCAGACAAGAGTCCTGGCTGAGGCACATCACTTTTAAGCTAGTCATGGTTTCAGAGCCTGGTTTGGGTTATCTTGAATACCTGACAGGCACAAATGGGTGCTCACTGACTAGCTTCTAGGTCAATAACATCAGAGTCCAGTAGCACCTTTAAGACCAACAAAGATTTACTCAAGGCGTGAGCTTTCGAGTGCAAGCACTCTTCCTCAGACTAAGAATGCTTGCCCTCGAAAGCTCACACCCTGAATAAATCTCTGTTGGTCTTAAAGGTGCTACAGGACTCTGATTTTATTGTGCTACTTCAGACCAACACGGCTGCTCATTTGAATCTAGCTTCTAGGTGATACCCTTTCTCACTCACAGTATACTATGCACGGCAGCCTTCTCTTTCCCAAGAGTCAGCCTGAATGGTACGAGGTCTGCTCATCACCAGAGGCAGGCCAAGCAACCAGGTGACTCTGTCCTCTCCCAGAGGTGGCGTTAAACCACTCTGCCACGCTCCCTTTCAGGCTGTCTGCTCTTTGGCTGAGGCAGACCCAAAGCTACATCTGCATTGTCTCTCTAATTCCCACGGTGCTTCCCTTCGGCATTCCAGCTCTCTTCTGAAAGGTGATCGGATGCCAGAACAACACTCCCATAGACTGAGTGGCTGTTTGTTCTTTTAGGGGCAGGACAGCCTCCTGCCCATCACAGGTGTTTACCAGGGGTTTTTTTTTCCAGCAAGAGCAAAAGAGCATAAGGATATGGCAGTATAGGTACTTAAGAGCCTTCAGAACAGGAACTTTAGCTATCCAAACACACATCTTTGTCATTTTGCCTAAACCAGGGGTAGTCAAACTGCAGCCCTCCAGATGTCCATGGACTACAATTCCCATGAGCCCCTGCCAGCATTTGGACATCTGGAGGGCCACAGCCATGGACATCTGGAGGGCTGCAGTTTGACTACCCCTGGCCTAAATAGACAGAAAGAAACTTCTTGCTTTTCTGGATTTTCAATCCCTTTAGACGTTTGGGCACTCTCCATTTAGATGGAAAAACGAGTCATGTTTTCTTTTAACCTTTCACAATGAAGGCTGCCATTCTCAACAAGCTCCTGCTTGGTGTGTGCTTAACGGGCTTTTCCCCATCGCCTTCAGCGTGCCTTCCTGCTGTCAAGGAGCCACCTGGGTTACCGTCAGCCAAGATCACAACCCCTGCCGTGCCCCCCCCCCCCGTGCTCCAGGTAACTGAGCAGGAAAGGGTCCAGCCAGAGGCACAGCAGCTGCGATAAGATAGACGAGGTAGCATTTTGAGCCCGGTTGGGAGAATGTGACGTTCTCCTGTGCACAAGCCTAAGCATAAAAATTAACAGAACAATGAAGGAAAAGAGATATAATTCGAGTTCAAGGACTGGAACGTGTCCGTTTTCAGTGGCCGGCCTACAGACTCTGCCTTTGCCTCTTGGACAGCTTGAGACCAGCTTTGGGATTAGGCGGCTGGGATGGGAAGGCTTGAGTCTTCAGTGAAATGAAGCAGCCAGTCATGCGCCACACTGTCATTGGCCAAGCAATGAAGACACCCCCTCCACACACACACACACATACACAAGAAATCCACTAAATCCCATGCATTCAGGTCATAGCTGTAAGCCTTGTGTGGTTTAAAAAGAATGTAAATAGGAGTTCTTATTATCTATTTTACACCCCCTACCACCACCCTTTTCTGCATCTGTGGCCAAATTATGACTCCTGGGTCTTCCCGACTGTTTCCCTCTGGCTACGGTCGAAGATTTTTCTCACAGTTGTGCTCTGTGGCTCTTCTTTCCTTCTTATAGCTCAGCAGAGTGATTGCTTTTGACTGCCTTTTCCCTCTCTCTCTGCAGCTGCTTTTCAGCGCTCAGCTCTGCTGGGCAGAGACTCTGAGCCAGGCAGCCAGCAGAAGGGGGGGAGGGGCGCTGGAGCATCTGCGAGAGAGGTTGTTATGCGCTTGGAGTGCAGCAGCGTTACAGCTGCCTGTCTGCCTAATGCTGCCCAGAGGACACTTGTAGGGACCGTTGGCATCTCTGCCTGACTAGGTCAATCAGATCAGCTCCCTGCAAGGGGCTCTGGTGCATTTTTTGAGCTGCAGGAAACTTTCTATATATGTTTTCATGGGAGCTCCAGCTGAGGCAACTCTCTTCTCCACCCCCCCTTTCTTTTCTCCCCCCCCCCCCCGTTTTGCCTTGTGAGCCGTGACTGGAAACAGCCTGCCTTCTTTATGGGATTAGATGTGCAGCCTCATTTCCCTACTGCTGGTCTGAGTAGGTGTTGTGCAGACCCGCTCGGCTGCCGTGCCTCCCTCCAGAACAGGAGGGCAGGGCGTCTCACTCTTCATGCGTTCCGTGGGAAGAAAGAGATTTAGCATTGCACCATTTTCCTGGCAGCACTTTCCTTTCTTCTTTTTCTTTCTTTTTTTTTCTTTCCTTTTTGGTAAGGCTTCGAGTCCTGCAGCTGCTCCAGAATGCACAAATTCCCTGAGAAGAAAAACAAAAACAGCAGCTTAGTCCAAACACGACAAAATCGGGGGGGGGGGGGGGGGGCTGTGTTTATCGCTGCAAATCACCCGCACTGTGTCATGTGGCTGCGGTTCATATCATTAGAAATATTGGGGATATTTTGGCTGTTTTTTGGGTTTTTTTCAAATGCTGCTGGTGGTTGTTTTTCGTCTTCGAAAAGCATTTTGAATTGCACTTATGCATCCTGTAGGTTTGCAAAGTGAAACTTGCTCTTGTACTCCCGCTCACGGAATTCCTACGAATATCAAGGGGCTCCTTTAGGTTATTGTCTGGCTTCCGTGGAGAAGGAGACCTGGCTGTGTGTCAATATTGCCCTCTGTCTCTGCTGTAGCTTCTTAACATTTCATTGGGCTTATATAAATTTTTAGTCCTCTTTCCCAGTGTGTTTACATTGGCTATTTAGAGTACCGTGTGCCGACATGCCCTATAGGGATAAGAATGTGCAGACATTTGAACTGACTTATCAATAGACAGAGCTACCTAAAGCTTTTACAAAGCAGGTAATTTGCATCCCTGAAAAGAACTCCATATCGCATCACACAAGCAGAGCAATACGTCGTGCCTGGTGCTATTCTAAGGCAGATGCCCTGAACTCCCGTTCTTCTGTTGCGTCCGTCTTGCTGTGGTCCTTCCACTCCAGGCATTCTGGCAGAACCCGAAAGCCACAACATTTGCAGGCTCGTCTTGTGCATCAGAAGTGAGAGACCACTCCTGACCTGCTCTGCTCAGAAGTGAGCCTCATTTTACCCAATGGGGCTTACTCCCATAAAAATGTTTTTAGGGTTGACATTTATAAGGACTCATTCCCCCCCCCCCTAATCCTGAATAGGATTTCAGCCTCACACCCTAACACAGGCAACCCGTTCTTTTGTTTCATGTCACAAACGGGGTTCACGTCTTCTGTGCCTGGCCACTCCTAAGCAGTGAGATCTCTGCAGGAGTCATTCTGCTTCAAACCCTGGACACCTGTCCGCAGAGAGTGAGAAATCAAGGACTGTTTTCCTCAGCAGCCTTCAGAACCCCCTGAGCTCCCCGAATGGTGGGGGGGGGGAGTTGGCAGATGAGCTCAGCAGGCTTCCCTGCCCCCTTGCTAAGCCAGAGTCAAGAGGGCAGAGGCCCCAGACCAAGACCGGCTCATCAATCTGCATGCTCTGGTTCCGAAATGAGATTTTAACTCCGCTGGTCAGTTTGAGGCGGCTGAGTAGTGTAAATTTAATCTTCTCAACCACATGATTGCATGCGGATGGTCCTAATTACTTTGCACTCATTCTCTCTCCCTCTTCCTCTCCCTCTCCCTCTCCCTCTCCCTCTCTCTCTCAACCCCTGCCTTTTGTTCTGTTATTGGAAAATGGATGCTTCTTCTGAGTTGCCTGAGCTAAAAGCTTGAGAGGCTGTCTCCAGCTTTAGCTTATTGCTTCATTTATTCTGGCAGTCTGTTCCTTGCACCAATCAAAGGGCTTGCTACGGAGAAGGTGGTAGGGGGGGGGTTATGTGTGTGTGTCTTTTTTTTTTTTCCCCCTTTCTTTTTTCCTCCGGAGCAACACGGCAGAATATTAGAAACGTTATGTTTGCGACCGTTGCGACGTTAACGAGGGGGGAAGTGGTTTTGAATTGGAATGCACATGACCAATAATTGACGGCGAGGGAAAGAGGTTCTGATTTATTTGTGCCCATTCACAAGCTGCTCTCGTTTTACAGCCTCCGTTCAGCTGTGGAGGTCACGTCGGGGCCGGGTGATGTACTCCATGGCAAACTGTCTCCTAATGATGAAGGTAGGTGGGTGCAGTCTCTGCAGAGCTACCATATATCCTCGAAGAGCGGGCCAGAGAGGCAGCGCGGGAGCAAGGCTGCCCTTTGTCAGGCTGGGGGCTGCAGCTGGACCCTCCTCCGGAAATCACGGGGCAGCAAGGCATTTTGAAGAGCTGCCATTTTGAAGGCTGAGCGTTCAGATCACCGCAATTAGAGCCAAAGTTCATGGTTTCCCCCTCTCTCCCCCCTCCCCTTTTGTCTGCTCAAACAGTGCCCTAGAATTTTTTCTGTCGTCACACATCTTGGCGATGCCCCTCTTTTTATAGCTGCATGGGTGAGGTTCTGCCGACTGTGAATCATAGGACTAATCTAATGGCTCTCTGATTGTTCACACTGACTCAGGTCATAATTCAGAGCCTTTCCTTGCAAATGGCTGCCCGCAAAGAACGAAGAGGCCAAAGTGGAACGGGCCTTTTCCCTCCCTGTCCTGAGTCTGGAAAGTCATCTCCTTTGTTTTCTGGACTCCTTTCAGCTTTTTGCTATTGACTCTTTGCCATAGAAAAGAGCAGGAGTCCAGCAGCCCCTTAAAGACTGAGGAAATTAGTGGCAGGGTAGGAGCTTCCATGAGTCACGGCTCAGTACCTGAGGGAAGTGAGCAATGACTCACGAAATCTCATACCCTGCCACAAATTTTCTCAAGTCTTTAAGGAGACACTGGACTCTTGTTCTTTGCTCCTGATGCAGACAGACTAACACAGCTACCCGTCTTGACCAGGGGATGGAGGGGATCTGTGTGCCGACCATTCAGCAAGAGCAGCAGACATTTAAGAGCCGCCCTGAGCATGAAGCTGGGTCAGCAGTTGGTTGGTACCCAAAGCTCTGCCGCATTTTGGCAGCCTAACCCCTGGGGGCTGTCCCTTTCCCCTGAAAATCCGCAACTGAATGTCCAATGTGCCAAGCTAGTGTTGTGCTGGAACACAGGAAGATGCTTTAGACCAGGGGTAGTCAAACTGCGGCCCTCCAGATGTCCATGGACTACAATTCCCAGAAGCCCCTGCCAGCGAATGCTGGCAGGGGTTTCTGGGAATTGTAGTCTATGGACATCTGGAGGGCCGCAGTTTGACTACCCCTGCTTTAGACTGAATCAGATCATTGGTCCATCAAGATTGGTATAGTCTACTCTGGATATCAGCAGCTCTCTAGGATCTCAGTTGAGGTCTTTCACATCACCCACTACCGGATGGTCCCCTTTAGATGGAGGTGCCAGAGACTGAGCCTGGGATCTTCTGCATGCTTCACAGATGTCCTGTCAATAAGACATTGGCCCTCTGCTGGCTTTTTCTAAATGGAATTCTTATTTGCTATATTTACCCCACCTTTCTCACACGCCTCTCAAGCCCCAAGGCCAATGATCAGGCATGCAAAGGACCAGTTTGGGGCTGGACCACAGTGATGCTGGGAAGGAGGGATAAAGCCATTCCCACCACAGCATTTTTACCATTCTAATATGATCCCAGAAGCTGCTGTTTATGTTGTTGGGGAAGCCTTAGGGAGAGGCAGTGGCTCAGTGGTAAAGCATCTGCTTGGCACGCAGAGGGTCCCAGGTTCAATCCCTGGCATCTCCAGTTAAAACGATCAAGTAGGAAGTGATGTGAAGGACCTCAGCCAGAGACCTTTAAGAACTGCTGCCAGTCTGAATAGACAATATTGACTGTGATGGACGAAGGGTCTAATTCGGTGTAGGGCAGCTTCACATGGGTGCAAAGTGGGGCCAATGTCAGTTCTCCAGATCCATCCGGGAATTGGAGTGGTGGAGGTTCAAACCACACCAGCACCACCCCACCCCACCCTCTGGTGCTGATGCAAACTGAGATCTGACCTCCCTTTAAAATAAAACAAATCTGGGAGTACTTTGAACTCCAAGTATCTTGGCTGGGTTGCCCCTCAGGTTAATAGGAACCTAAATTCTAGTCAGAAGCTGTTAAACTCTCTCTGGAATGCCCCTGCAGGTACAGCTGTAGGGAAACGTAACCTCTGAGTTGTTGATGCCTTTCTACTGACCAGTACGCCTTCCGCTGCTTGCTGTAACTCAGACTCTCAGTAGCAGTTCAAAAAGGCCCGGACTGTGAGGAAAAATGGCGTAGCAGGAAATGAGGCATGGAAGTGGGGCTGTTTCTGGACATTAATTCATTTTTTTCTGTTGTGGCCATTACCTTGCATGTGTTTTGAAGCACAATTCAAAATAATGATTACCTGAAGGACCATCTCCTTTCATACTGTCTAGGCTGCCAATTAAGATCTGCCTCTCAAGCCCTGCCCCCTATGACCCCCCCTCCCACCTTTATAGTAGCAACTAAATACAGGGCATTTTCTGTGGTGGCACCTCACTTAGGGAATATTCTCTCCCTTGTGGCTCACCTGGTGCCTACTTCACTGTCTTTTAGGCATGCCAGAATGTGTCTTTTTACCCAGGCTTTTATTCAGGGGCTTTCACCGTCCAGCTTTTAAAATGGATGTTCTTGCCTGTTTTCTGCTGTTTATGTCCATGGGCTTGTTTTAATGGCATGTTGTTTTATCTCTTTAACTTATTATTATAACTGTAATCCACCTTGAGCAGGACTTTGATGTTCCATAGAAATCTCTTAAATAAACTGAAATTAAGGCTGGCCTAAGATGTTGGTTTGGCTTATCACATATCTGAATAAATGTGGGCTATTTTATTTAGTAATTAAATGTCTATACCACCTTTCCCTCATAGTATGTTATTGAACATCAAACTTCAGGAACCCCTGTGCATCCTGATAAGATCAGTTTCTCGTTTGTAAAATAGTAATAATTTATTCAGCTGAGGACAAATGAACTTAATATTGTTTGGCTTAGGTTCGGGTTCTGTGTGCTAATATAATTATCCCAAATGTAAAAGAGCTGTAACACGCAAAGACAGTCTGAAGACCATAGCTAAAATGCCATCAGAATTCCTTTTTTTGAAAAGTACCCATGTAACAAATAATAAAACAGCTTTTTAAAGATATTGAAATGGACTATTTTGCTCTCATTTCTATCGAATTTCTTTCTCCACATCCAAACCGTTTTCTCCTCTTCCTTCATACTAAGTGTAGCATCTCCCTTTAGTAGTGACTGGCCATCTGTTTGTTTTACTACTTGGAGGGTTTTTTTATATATCTATATAATGATTCTTTTGAAGCACTGCAACTCAATCTCAGATCCCAGTGCAATAATGGTTTGCATAAACATCCATCTCTAAATACCGACTTCCAAGGCCATTTCGAGAATTCTGGTCTCTGTTTTGGCAGCATTGCATTCAAGCCTTAAGCCGTCATTAAAATCTGCTTGCAACTTTCCCTTGGATGCTGCTGTCTCCACTTAACAACTTGGGCATCATTTGCATTAAATATCCTACTTCGGAGAGGGATGTTCACATACTGAACTCCAGAAGGAAAATGGGAATTCAAAGCGGTGGCCACCATCCAGAGAGCTATGCAGCACTGTTGTCTGCACCCGCTTTTGATTTGAGTTCTTTCTGCCCGTTTCAAACCACCCCTCCCCCGCCCACCCACCCACCTACATACACAGCTCACAGCAAGTCATTAAAAAGCACTTTGAAAAGTTCCGCAAATTATACATGTTGGACCATGATGCAACTCCACTCAAAAAGAGTACTGTCTACTGGGCATGTGCAGCTCCTGCAAAAGGATCATGCAGGTGCTATCTGCATGCCGATTCTGGGGGAAAGGCCGCAGCCCAGTGGCAGAGCATCTCCTCGGCATGTAAAAGGTCCCAGGTTCAACCCATGGCACCTCTGGTTAAAGGTCCAGTAGTAGGTTATTTGAAAGTTCATTTGACCCTGGAGACCCTGAGTAGATGGCTGTGAGGGAGTATGGCGATTTCTTTTCTGGCCTTTTGGTCTAGATTGGGAGCTACTGGGAAACAGGGGATTTTTCCCTGCTTCCACCCAGCATTGTGGTACACCTGTGTACCTTTGGGATTTCCTGCAGATTTCCCAAACCTACATCACTGCAGTCTTTTGGGAAAGTTTGCAGCAAAAGCTGAATTGGCTGACATGTGGATGGGGAAGTCCAGTTGGGTGCATATCTGTGTGATTTTCCTTGCCCCAGTCCCCTGTGGTGGCATGCATACCCCCACCTTTAAAAATTAGAAATTAATTGGAAATGACAAGCAGGTCTTCTGAATTCTCAGCTTTCACTTTTTAAAAAAATGGTGTGGATTCTATCCATCTACTTCACAAAGTTCAACCTAAGGAACCTTTCTTGACGTTAAATGGCTTATTGGAGAACTGTTGGCTTCAGCAAAGTGTGTGTAGCTTGTACAAGGGGAAAGACCTGTCTCTTCAATAAAAAGGGTTAGAAGCTTTTTTAAAAACCTGTGGATTCAGAGGAGTTGGAAGATCCTTGTCCTAGTCCAGAGCTAAAGGTGATTGTAGTCCATGGATATCTAAACACCCACAGTTTGCCCCCCCCCGTGTACTAGTTTTAATGTTATTGCTTTGCAGCAGTTGTCAAATTTTTTGGAAGTCCACCCCTACCCCAACAATGTCCTCCAGTAGTGGGGGGGAAGCAGTAGCCAGAGATTGCTGAAGCAAGGACCCATCACATTGGGACAGAGTAAATATTGGACGTGAGCAGTAAGGGGACTTACCAATTTATACACAATCATGAACAATGGATCTTCACGCCATTGGTCAGTTTTGGTTTAATTTCTGTGAAAGAACACTTGCATCATTTTATGGTTGGGGGTCACCACAACATGAGGAACTGTATTAAAGGGTCAGGAAGGTTGAGAACCACTGCTCTACAACCTGCTCTCTTCCCCACAAAATGGGGATGTCAAACGAAGAGGAGGAGCCATAGGGTTTTGGTCGAGGTGGCATGGCAAACGGTGCTTTGCTGCAGAAGAACATGTCTTGTGTCAGCTGGCTGTGAGGAAAGGTTGCCCTCGGGCTCTTTCATGCAATAGCAGAGGCCACAATTATGTCTGAACCATGCCCAGACGTGATGCAGCATGCCTAAGTGGCTTCCATGCCGCCCTGCAGATTTGCACTTGTGTAAATGCCCCTCCTTCCTTTATGCTGTGTGAGCCATGTGCCCCTTAAAACGGATGATGTGCTTTGTACCAGTTTACCATTTTTAATCTGGGGAGAAAACATATTTAAGCGTATTTTGGGAGCGTATAACCCCTTGCATTGTTTCCCCTCGTGCTGATGCTTAAAATCACAAAGAGAAACGGATAATGAAAAGTGTGTTTTCAGGAACTAGACACAGCTTTTATTTATTTATTATTCAGTCAAATCGATCATTCACTTGTCAGCTTCCATTTCATGGGTAATAAACATTCATTTCCACCACCACCCCTCCCGGAATCGGTGCAGAGTGCCGTCTGCTGTCATCTAGTGACAAAAAGTATATTGCATTTCATCTGGTTTGTCACCCCGGCCTGGATAGCCCAGGCTAGCCCGAATTGGTCAGATTTCAGAAGCCAAGTGTGGTTAGCCCTGGCTAGTGTTTGGCTGAGAGCCCTCCAAGGAATACCACGGTCATGACAGGCACCAACAACCACTTCTGAATGGCTCCTGTCTTGAAAGCCCTATAGGGTGGCCATAAGTCAATCAGTTTCTTGCTAATGAAGCCAGTAAAAAGAAATCTGGATGGGAATTCATGAGAAATAGGAACTGAATTAAAATAACATATGTTATTAATTTGGCTATTTAAAAAAACAAAGCCAAGTATTTGTCCTTGAATCAGAAAAATGACAAGAAACAGTTTGCTAGAATCCTTTTTTTTTAAGTCTCAATAATTAAATTCATTAATAATCCCTTTCGTTTCAGTGCTTTCCCGAAAGGGCTCACCTCAGTTTACTTTTCAAAAAGCTGGGGGTTTTTTTAACCATGTGTTTATAATGTTTCCAGCAGAATTTTCAGCAGTGCAAATATGCCACAGAAAACTAATTTCTGTCTTCTGGCGAAGCGCGGCACACGCCTGCGGTTTCACTTTCCTGCTCAGAAGCCCTTCTTGAGCTCTTTCTTTCTTGTGCTGGAATGAGGGGCATACCCTCAGATGCTCTTGAGGACTGGCATTTGAAGATGGATGTCCCAGATCCTCTCGTGAGGCTTCACATAAAGCGAGTTAAAATAGGCAGACATATCATTAACTTCACAACCAGGGTGTGCCTACAGCGTTCACCTAAGGATATCACAATCCTAATCGCAACGAAGGTTATCCAGAGAAGAATAGCAGTTTTTGGAGGGGCAGAACGTTGCAAAAAGAGACTGCTGGGGGTTCGAGACCTTCATGGCACAAGTGTGTGTGTGGCTCCCTCACCCTTCACTTCCTTTGGGATGGTCTTGAACCCCCAGCAGTCTCTTTTCGCAAAGAGTCATGTGCATTGATGTCTCAGTGTAATTGATGAGGGGGTGGTCTGCGCGGTGTGTGCCTGTTACATTTGCTGTAAAAACCTAAGACAATTATTGTAGGAATAGGGGTGGGGGGGAAGAGATCTGAAGAGGGGGAGTTAATTTGGGAGTGATTATCCATATGCTTGCCAGAACAAGCAAGGCCTTATCTTTCCAGAATACAGTGACATTTCCTCTCTGTTCCTTAAAGAGTCAAGGAAGCTCCGTCCATTCTGAGATTCAGGACTACAGTATAGCCCTCTCATGGATTTCTGAATGCAAGTGGGAGAGTGGCTGCCTGTATCACCCTATGTATAAATAGCTAATGTGCTGGGAATAAGATCAGGAACTCCCCTTGGAAGCAGATGTTGACATGGATGGGCTTTCAAGTAATCATTCTAAGGAAGTGTACAGTCCCATGAGAAAAAGTGTGCCAATTCAGGAAAAATAACCCACACTTAGCCTCTTGTGGTAAGGCAGCAGACATGCAGTCTGAAGCTCTGTCCATGAGGCTGGGAGTTCGATCCCAGCAGCCGGCTCAAGGTTGACTCAGCCTTCCATCCTTCCGAGGTCGGTAAAATGAGTACCCAGCTTGCTTGCTGGGGGGTAAACGGTAATGACTTGGAAAGGCACTGGCAAACCACCCCGTATTGAGTCTGCCGTGAAAACGCTGGAGGGCGTCACCCCAAGGGTCAGACATGACTCGGTGCTTACACAGGGGATACCTTTACCCTTACCTTTAACCCACACTTCTTCATTGTTATATTTGGAACTCACCTTTCTTATTCCACAGAACTCAAGATGGCACTCATAAGGATCTCAGGTGGCCTTTTACTGGGCACTGACCAAACGCACACCGACTTTTATCTTCAGCAAATTGGTCTTGCCGTATGCCTTCTGATGACTGCTTGGGCCCAGTGGTTGAATCCGCACATACAATTTAAAGTATATATTTAAACACACACATCGTTGTGTGTGAGATAATTACTTCCATGTAGAATTGAAAATGACTCCTTTTTCCTATAAACACAATCCTCTTATTTGGTTGCTTTCAGTGCTTCTGAAAATCTAAGGAACGGCCCATTATCTGTCCGCTAGGGGGGTTTTAAAATCATGATTTCAAATGTTGAGGGTTTTTAAAAAATGTAAACTGAAGAGTTTTGTCCAAAGGTGTTCTTCATATTTTTGCTTGTTAGTGCAGCCTAAAGACAGAAGTGGATTGGGCCGGGGGGGGGGGAGATGCTGGACCTTGCCCAGGGAATAAGTTAAGCTTTTGGTCCAGATGCCACTCAGAGGGCAAAAGAAGTACCCAGAGGTACTTTTCCCCTGCTGTGGGAAGGCTAAGCAACTGCTGTTGCACCCCATGTTTAGAAACCTCCCTACCAACCCCTCTCCCTTTTATGGAGGTTTAGTACCCAGCTTGCTGGGGGGTAAAGCGGTAATAACTGGGGAAGGTACTGGCAAACCACCCCGTATTGAGTCTGCCATGAAAACGCTAGAGGGCGTCACCCCAAAGGTCAGACATGACCCGGTGCTTGCACAGGGGGATACCTTTACCTTTTTAGGACATAATACTGGAGGAGCCTGCTCAAAAACAGAGCATGCCCCTTTGGGGCGCTTTGCAGAGGAAAGGGAGGTGGCTGAAGCTGGGAGGAAAGGGGACATGCTCTATTGGTGGGTTTTGAAGGGTCGGATGGGGAAATTGTACATGTAAGCCCCCCCCAAAAAAATTATGCAGCAGATTTGGAATTTTTGGAAATTTCACAAGAATTCTGCTAAGTGCAAAAAGCATTTGTAAAATTTCTTTATTGGATTTGGGCAGTTAGTGTAAAGCCTTTTGTGTTTTGTTTATTTCCTGTTTCTTCTTGTTACTGCTTGGAGTGGCTCAGATTAGGAATCCAAGTGAACAGTTCTTTAAAATATAACACCACAAGCAAATCACCTCTCTCTCTCTCGGTAGTGCAATTACATGAAATTGCCCCTGTTGTGTTCTTCTTATACTGATGTAGTTTTTAATTTTTACTACTACTTTTTATTTTTCATTTAAAAACTACAGTTAAATCAGGGGCAAGACACATTAGTCAAGAAGCTGTATTCAAGAGACAAATCAGCATCCCTTGATCCATTTTTTTTTAAGTTGTATCTTTAAACCATCAATCAACAATCCAAACAAGGGGAGGAAAAATGACAGTTAAATCTGTCCAGGAGCATCGAGCTCATTTAAAATTCCCTTCGTCTAGTTATAGTGACTTCTGCCTTATCAAAACGCACAAGAGCAGGGGCTGTTTTTCAAGCACGAGCAGTTTTTAGGGTAGAGCAACGATCCCGTCCTGTGCTGAAATCCATCTTTCTAAGTCCATGGAGTCAGTGGACTTTGAAGGGTGCAGCTCTGCTCAGAATTGCCCTGCAAACCCAGCTGACTGCGCTTGAAACTCGAGGAGGCTTCCGTTACTGGAGGCAAAGGTTTAGATGTCATTGCAGGAGACTCAAAAATAATGAACTGGGAGGGGCGGGTCCCAGTGAAGAAACAAATATAGAAAATTACAGATGCATTGGGAATCCTATATGGCAATGAAATATCCAAATTGGACTTATAAAGAGTCATCTCTCTTCAGTAATTCTTATTATATTTCACACAAGTCCCAACGCGTTTCGCCTTACAGCTTTTTCAAGGGACAATGGTTTTTATATTTAAGGACCAACTTCAACTTATTAAGGAATCTCTTGACAGAGTATAAGGTCAAGATAGCTAAACTTAGCTTGTGAATTACTGAAGAGAGAAGACTCTTTATAAGTCCAGTTTGGATGTTTAATTGCGATATTGGTTTCCCATTGCAGGGGACTCGGCATACGTGCTCCTCTTTCTGCATGAATCCAGCCTGCTCTTAAACTGCAGCTTATGGGGCAGAGTCATTTGGGTCCCCCGCATTTAGTTCAGCTTTGAGCCATGCCCTTGGAGCATCATCTCGTCTGTGTAATGGGAACAGAGCTACGTAGCTTCTTGTATATAAACTCACCTAACCCCCTTCCCCCCCCTTTTCTTTCTTTTTTATTGCTAAAACCAACAGAGTAGCATTTAGCGTTTTTCAAAGATGATATTATTTCTCCATTTGGGGGGGATTTCCACTTACACCTGTTTATCATACCTGTTTGTCCCTTCCCTATTTTTTGAATCTGCATGCATCAAGCAAAGAGAAAATGCTGACCTTGTGTATCCGCATGTATGCTCTTGTACCCCCTTAGGACTACGTGCTTGCAGTGGAGACCTATCACACAGTCATCAAATATTACCCCGAGCAAGAGCCTCAGCTGTTGAGTGGAATTGGAAGGATTTTCCTGCAGGTATGTACTAGACCCTGAATAAAGCCAGATGCCAATCCTTCTTGACAACAATAGAACAAATATTTTGTGTGCTTAAAAACTGCCTTGGCTGAGCACAGCATTGATGCTGCTAGCTATTCAGAGGTACGGGATGAAGCCAGCGGCTTAACAGGTTGTCTAACAGAGCGGCGCTCACCGTGCTGAAAGGAGTTTATACTTGAAGCACTGACTGAATAAGCAACGTCCGTTCCTTCCATCTAGAAGTCCCGCCGAATTCAACTGCAGTCGCTCCCCACTAAATAAGTGTAGGATTTATTGCAGTGGTTCTCAACCTGGGGGTTGGGACCCCTTCAGGGGTCGAACAACCCTTTCACAGGGGTCACAGCAGGACAAGCAGCTTGGCCGGGGGCAGGGGGGTGCCATCCACACAACAGCCTTGCAGGTAGATTGAGATGGAGCGTTCATCTGTGAAAGAACACTTGCATCATTTTATGGTTGGGGGTCAGCACAACATGAGGAACTGTATTAAAGAGTCGTGGCATTAGGAAGGTTGAGGACCACTGATTTACTGTATCAGGCAATCATAAAAATATTAATTTAACATGATTTTAAAATAATTTTGGCGCTCCCTGCTGCATGTCGCAGTCATGATGGTTGGTTTGGATGGGTTTAAATGGAGAATAGATTCAGGTGGGCAGCCGTGTCAATCCGAAACACCAACACAGTTTTATTTTGGACATAAGCTTTTGTGTGCGCGCACATTTCTTCAGATGCATTTAAATGGAACTTGCCAGTCCATACTGGCAAGATAGAAGGTGAGCAGGGAAGAAGCACACAGCTTAATAACATTGTTTTCATGATGCAGAGACCTAACTGGAATCACAAGCTTAGTTTGTATGGTTGCTCTGGGTTTAATTGCAGGGGAAAACACGGTGAAGGAAATAAATGCATCAAAATCAGAGACTGATGGGCAGAACTGTTGTTAAAAATATGGAGATTGATGGGCAGATGCCTTCCAGCTGTCATTTTAAATATGGAAGGAAAGAAACATTCCATTCATGTGTGCATCAGACTCTTTCCTTGGGTGGTTTACTTGAGCATTCATATTAGCTGTACGGATGAAGCAGCCGCTGGAGGCAGCAGCACATACTAAAAGTTGCCTTCCCATAGAGATTTAGCTCTGGTCTGGCATTCAGACCAGACCCAGGCTGCTCATAAGTATCCATATGACTTCATCTCCAAGTTGTCCATTATCTAGGTTTTCCCCGGGTTTGATCCAACCTTTTGGGAAAGAAGGCCATCAAAGCATGTTTGCACAAGGGGCTAGGACAGTGTTTGCCTCTACAGATTCCACCTAGCCAGGTGTTCCCGATCAGCCGTTGCTATAATGCATTGTGTCTCTGCACGCACAGCAGCAATGAGAGCTGCAGACAGACAGACAAAGACTGACTGACTGAAGAGCCTGTAATCCCTTAGTCAGTGCAAAGTCAGTGCCTCCTTAAGGGTCACTTCACTTTTTGCCCTAGGGAATTTCCTCCTGAGCAGCTTCTCACTTGACATTTTCCACCTTGCCACAGGTAGCCCCAAATGCAAATTAAATGTACCCACACCTGGTTGTCCGGGCACAAAGAGTAGAAATAACCACAATTCCTCCTAAAATATATGGGAATGCCTGCCTTTCCCATCCCCCAGCTTCCAGCTCTTTACAAAGGTCCTCAAGTCATGATAAATGCCAGCATGTGTTTCTTTTTCCTTCCTTCATGGCTGTGTAAGAAATATCCCACTTTTCACAGCAGGCGGAATTTATATGAGGTCCAAGGCATAAACCACCTGGATTTGCTGCTGCCATTTCCCCGGTAGAGCCTTTTCTAAAAGATTAATGTGACATCGATCCTCTGCAGAAGTCAAGAGCTGCTGGCTTGTGGGTGATGTACTTCCCCTGCTGCCCAGCTTCAGGCATCCTGTCTACTGAGAGTCCTGTGCTACCACAGGGTTGGGGGACAGCAGCTCCCTTTGACTTCCTGGGAGAACTTCTGGCGGGCTACTGCTGCCCTGGAGGCCACTGGCTGCCAGGAGAAAGCCGAGCCCAGCAGGCCCTGCAGTGTTAGACAGAGCCTCAGGATCCACTTTGCTCACACCCAGACTGTGGCAAGGCTATAGCCATCGCTGCCATGACCCAGGTCGTAGCTGAGCAGACCCCTATGACTCTGCTAGCACCACGGTGGTCCCTTGGCCCTGTTTCCCCTGGGGCTGTTTCCCCTCCCGAGCCACTGTGTCCCCCTGTTCCACTTGCCAAGGTTAGCTTGCTGCTCAGAAGGTCAGCCAGGTCCTTTGCCTTTAAGAAGCAGTTCTGAGTCAAGGTGCTTTCACAAATGCGAAATAATACGCCTTCAGTCCACTTCTGGGATGGTTTGCCAATGCATTTTGCCCCTTCACCAAGTACGGTGAAAATGGCTTGAAAGTGCATCATTTAGTGTCTGTAAAAGCACTCTCGGAGACCTTCGCTGCAGAAGGTTTTCAGGTCATAAATGACAGAGGACCTCCCCTTCTCCTGGCAACTGGAAAAGCCTTCAGAGTAGCCATCTGTCATTTTCAGAACCTTTTAAAGTATTTCTCCCATTTCTGATGGCTTCACATTTTCTTTTATTGTTAAATTTAAATTTCCTTTTAAAAATTGTAAATTAGAATATTGGCGCTATTATAGCTTGTACGTACGTCAGGAGGCAAGCAATCCTATCGCCAGGATAACTGAGATTATGAAGGCACTATTTTTTTCCGCCGTGTATCTTTTTGTGGGTTGATTAATTGCGTGCGATTTTATTCTGGGGTTTTAATTGGGGTTTCATGGGGGTTTTACCCAGCTGTTGTAACCCGCCACGAGCCGTAAGGGAGTAGCGGGCAATAAATCAAATCAATCAATAAATAAAGTATCCCTGCATTCCTATGCAGATTTTCCTATGATGCATCAGATTAGGTTGAAAGTCTAATTTTCATTTTTAACGGCAGTCTAATGACTCAGCTCAAAGCATCATTGCCAACGTAAGAAGACTGCAGTTAGGGACCTATGAAATATTTACACATAGCAATATACTGATATTTTAATTGTAAGAAAGAAAACCTTTTAGGGAAAGCCAGTTTTTAAAAAGCCAGCCGGTTTGTATTCAAGGGAAAGCCATCAGCAAGTGTCCTCAGAGTCTCTTTAAGTGGCTGCAGGGGGCACACAGGGAGCAGAGTTCTCTTCCCAGCTGTGCTCCTCGGCTCTGAGGTCAGTGGGAGGCCTGGCTTGGCTTCAGAAGCAGCACTCCCAACCTTGGGGGAAATGCCAGGAGAGTGGCTTCTGTCTCAGAGGAGCCATCTGTCTGTCCGATTGGAAGAGCCGTGCTAACCGGCTCTGAAGGGAGTCCTGTCTTCTTCAGTGTGAGCTGTTACCGTGGGCCTTGAGGGAAAGAGGGATTATTGGATATTCTTGAATTAGTGGCTTCCCTGCCAGAGCGGGGCTTTCTCCTCTGAGTGCGGCAGAGGGGAAGACAAAGCACATAACGCCTGTTGGCCCTGGTTACAAAACCTTGAACAAAGAGCAATGGGAAACGCTGTCCCTACCCGAAACGGTTTGGGGCTGCTGCAACCAAAACAGCATCTGTCCTCTGTTGCCCGTCACCATCCTCCTCCCTTTTACTTGCCTGAAATCGGGAAGAAGAGATGGCAAGTCACATCTGATCAGGCGGAAGGCAGGGGAAATGAGAATGTGAGAGAACGGCCTCCCTGTTCTCTCCCTCTCCCCCCCCCCTTCTGCTTTTGGAACTTCTAAGTGCAGCAGTGAAGCCCTGCTGGGTCCCGTCTAAATTCTGTGCATGGAAGCACGACTACCCTGTCCCTCTCCCCCCAAACTGCAGCCTGAAATGCCCCGAAAATGGTTTTCAAAGAGGATGGGAGGGAACAGTATGAGGAAGGAGTTTAAGAGCCACTGCTGCAGGGGGCAAAATCTGCAAAAAAAATTACGACCCCCTTCCTTTGCACACATGTGGTTCTTTCCACAGGATCCAATTCAGTGTGCCCAAAAAGGATATTGATTAATCAACAAGGAACTGCTTTGACTGTTGCTCAAATAACCACCGTTCATCTTTGTGGCTTCAAGGGGCCGTGCTTGCACAGGCCTCCGACTCCCCTCACAGGCTGGCTCCTTCCCACCCAGCTGGCACATGACAGCAGAGTGAGCACCTCAGTCCTTTCTTAGCCACCATGGAGAACAGACAATTTTGCTCTCTTCCGCTGCTGACCTCAGGTTTTTTTCTTTGGATTCCTCCTCTTTGTACTGTTTTTTAACTTTTCAATCACTTCACTCTTGTCCTAAAAAAAAATGTGTGTGGGGGGGGGGGGCTTTGTTTTCTTATATTATATCTCTATTCAAGAAATCTGTGGAATGCAGCCTAAAAATGGCACAGTCAGATGACAATTACCATTGTCTCCAGTGCCTGGGTGAAGCTCGATTTCCAAGCAGTTTACCCTGAAATCTCATCTGAATTGGGTTTCAAGACTGAAGGCTGCTATTTGGCAGTTCCAGGCAAAGATCAGATCCTATCTAAGATGTTGGAACTGGAGCATATGACCTGTTGTGCCCCCCTTCGGGGTCAGTACCATCAGGATCTGTATCAGAACAAGGCACACTGTCAGCTCCAAAGAAATCTTTGGCATCGCACAAGCTGAGGACACAAGCTTGATGGTCTTGGCCTTAAGATCTACTCATTGCTGACCTTGACCCTGCACATGGCAAACTTCAGTGCTATTATAGGATGCTACCAGATGTTCCTATGGGAATGAATGGACATTACACTGACTCCCTCCCAGAAGAATACAAAACCGTGGCCAAAGCTTTGCAAGGGAGTAACTAGAACTTGGGAAGCAGCAAGTGAATGCAGCACAACATAATGCAGACTCATGCAGTAGATCCGTCATCACTGCTATACGCCTGCAATGCCACTCCTGGCATCGAGGCACTGCAGTTCTCTTCCATTCTTGCTCAATAAAGCAAGAATTGAAGATCTTCCCTTTGAGGGAAGGGACTTGTTCTGTTCCCAGACAGATAATGTCTTAGTATGCAAAAGAACAAGATCACCACAAGATCCCTTGGCATCACTGGTCCACCTGCCCATGACCTTCAAACTTTCTCCAGCATGTGACCCACTCTGTCTTCTCAATTCTATTGATACTATCCCTCCTACTCTGATTCTTCCCTATGTTGCTCATTCCAACATCCTAAGGGCATGAAGCAGCAGACTCACCCATACTCCAGGAAGGGCCCTGGGAGACTTCTGACAGGGGAAAGGCCCAATCCTAATTATGCCTTCAGTCCCCACTTGCCTTATTCTGTTTGTCTCACCATCTCCCCCCTTGGGAGTCAGTTACTTCTGATGCTTGGGTTATTAGCATTCTTACACAAGGATATTTCTCACAGTTCTGTGTTCTGCCTGTTGGTTGTCCTCTCCCTCCACCATGCTTCTGAGTTACAGCAGGAGGTGTTCCAACTTCTCAATAAAGGGGCCACTGAGCCTGTTCTATTGGTTGAAACCATTTCCTAGCTGACAAGAGGGATAGTAGTAAGCACCCTATCTTAGATTTAAGAGCTCTCAGTAAGTTCCTAGTGGTTCCTAAGTTTCACATGACCACACTGTCAGGGGTTCTCAGCCTACTCTGCCCTCATGACTGGTTTGCTATTATCAACCTTAAAGATGTGTATTTCTACATTGCCATATATCCCAAGTCTAGAAAGCTCTTCTCCATTTTTACTTGCCTTTCCTGACAGAGCGGCCCTATTAATGTGTTGTCTTCTTTGCGGAAGAACCCTGGCGGCCCAGAAGGCTGGTATATTTAATACTTTGAGAGCCACTGTTTGCAATTGGCACACACCCATGTTAAAATCTCTTTTTTTTCAGTATGGTCTTGAGAAAACCACTGTTTTGACCCCAGGCATAGGGGATATCTGTGACCCATCACTACACCCCCACTGTCTGCTTAGGAAAACCTTCTATGTTTTGCTGGCTGCCCAGAACAGTTGTGGCAGAGGCCTTCAACGCATGGCCGGGCAGCTCTCTTCCACTTTGCAAATCACAAGAGATTGGGGCATGAGTCTCTCACCTCTCCAGGAGCAACCTCAACTCTCTTAGCCTTGAGTCAGTAGAAAGATAAAATGAGAGCCGGTAAAGTACCTCCTGCTTGAAAAGCTCTCTGGCAATTCTGATGAGCGACCTCATTCCCTTTCTTCACGGGCACATACAGGAAGTAGTACTCGAAATTGGTCTCATTTTTCTTTTCCCTTTCTGGCCATTTGTAGGGGTGACTAGCTTTCAGTCACACACACAAAAAACCTCTCAGAAACCATTCTTGCTCCCTCAGGGAAGCCAGTCATTGCAAGGGAGGGCTTTTAAAAACTACAGAAACTACTGGGGGAAGGGGGTGAATTAGGGTACAGAGACCTTTTCATACTAATTGGGTAGAAACACAAATATCTCTCAGTTCCAGGTGCTTCCACATTTGTTTGTTTGTTTGTTTGTTTAGGGCAGAGAGAGGCTATTCTGCGTGGGCAGCTTGGATGAAAGAGAACAAACCCTTTGCCAGGGCTGTGATCCAAGTCCAGGTCCACCTTCCTACCACATAGCTGCAAGACACAGAAACTGTAAAAGATATAAGACTGACTAACAGACTTTCTATTTCACCTTTCATTGCAACCATAAAATGTTCACTTTCTATAGCCCAAGTAATCCCTGTGTGCAGTCAGGGAAAGACTGAGGAACCCAAGCATCCTTTGGTACAGTAGGAGCCGAGCAGGAAGCAAAATTCTATTCAAGCTTCCCTTTGGCTCAAAATCATTTTAGCTGGTGGCTGTCTCTCTCTTCTGCAAACAGCCATGGGAACTAGAGGAATGTCATAATGGGGGGTCGTCAACCCCTGGTCCACAGCCCACTAGTAGGCCGCGAAGGCCTCGATGATGGGCCGCCACGCCTGCCTCTCCCCCCCCCCCGCAGAGAGAAGCTCACCAGGCCGCGAGAGAAGACGGCTGTTTCACTCGTGGCCCGGCTAGTTTTCTGCTGTGAGAGCTGGGGGGGAAGATGCAGGCGCGACCGCCAACACGCCGGCGGGCAAAACGCGCATGCGCGTTAGCACCCGCCTTGTGGTGAAAACGTGCATGCGTGGAGCTGCTGCACATGCACGTTTTCACCACCGGGGGGCGTTAACGCACAAGCGCAGCGCCCGGCCCACCAGCTCTTCACCACCCCCCGGAGGCGGTCCTCAACCTTGGGGACCGCTATCATAATGAATCTGTTGATCTTGCTCCAGTATTAACTGTATATTTTTTGTTGGGGTCCCTGCATATCTCCCTTGCCCCCCTGTTTTCCAAGTATTGGAGGATGCTTTGGTATGAAAACCTTCCTTTTGATGAGTCTCTTGCGTGCTTCACTAATTGCAGTAATTTCTCTCTTTCTTTCTTTTTTTTTATCATTTTGTGCTATCCAGATTGGAGACATAAAAACTGCTGAAAAATATTTTCAAGATGTCAAGAAAGTGACTTCGAAATTGGATGGACTGAAGAGCCAAATTATGGTTTTAATGAACAGGTGGGAAATCTACAAACTAAATTAATCTTAAATGTGATTTTGCAAGATTTTGCACTGTGAACATTAAAGGGCCTTGGAGAATATCGCCTTCTCTTTGTTCTGTTTTTATGTTAATACAACTGTAAAAAAAAAAACAAGAGAGAGAGACAGACTGGCATCTATCAACCAATGATGTAGCCATGTTATCCTGCATTGAAGTTGTCTTTCCTTTGTTATAATACCCGGTGTGTTAAAAGTTGCTTGTCTACCGAAGACTCGGGTTTTTAATTGCTTCCCAATGCAGATCTCTCAAGATACATTGCAAGTGCACAGAAACCTTATTTGCAACTAGCTTCAAAGCCTGTTCCTAATAACAGGCCTTGAAAGGGTCCCCTCCCCTGGTTCCCTGCCAGGCAGCTTAAGGTGGCTTAGGGCCACAGCTGGCAGCCAGATCAAGTGGGGCAAGCGGGGGCTGGCCAGCTCGTTAGCAGGCCCGGGACAGAGCTCCTTAGCAGGCAGTTAGCAGGCCGGAAGGCCTTTGTTAGCAGGCCCAGCCTAACAAGCTGGGAGGTCCTCGTTAGCAGGGCTGGCCTAGTAGGCCAGGAGGCCTTCGTTAGCAGGCCCTGTGTAGCAGACCGGGAGGCCTTCATTAGCAGGCCCTCCACCACAACCCTTTGCCCAGGGCCCTCTCCCCTTACCTGCTGCTGGCTCCAGGCACTGAGGTGCGTCTGAGAGGACAGAGGGACAGGGGGTGGGAGTTGCAGGGGGAGGGCCAATCAGCTTTGCTGGCTGCACCCTGATTGACCCTATTCCAACTTGGACAGCCGGGCACATTCCATCCCCCAGGCTCTTTCACAAATATATAGGGGAACCATGGATAAGGATAACAACAGTTAGCCAACTTAGTTTTGGTAATTACAGAAATTTTCAAGAATACCCAGCCTTCTCATGTTCTAAGTGATAGGATTGTGGGATTTTATCTGCTACTGTGGCTGCATATGATTAGCACAGTGCAATAAAGCTCTCCAGCCAAATGCTGCTCCAGCCGCTTGAATATCTGCTTTCCTTCAGCCAAACAGAACTTTTTTGCCGCTCCCTTCCCACTGAAGCCCACTGATTGCCACAAAATGTTGCTCCTTGGAAGGGAGCATCCTGAGAAACAACATGAAAGGGCTACAGCAGCAAAAGGGAAATTGATGGAAATTGCCAATTTAGGCCCTTTATGCACTGGTGTTTTTTCCGCTTTTACTGTTCAATCTCATTGGATATATTTTTTCATTCTGCATGTTCCCTCACTTTAACTGCATATGTGTGTTGGGATGTCTGTTTCCTTCTGCATGGTTTTTGCTCTACTCAACATTCAGTTCATTTTCTGTTTGCTGTTTTTTGAGAATGTTATTGCTATGTTTTTCTCCTTCACTCCTGGCTGGAAAGCTCAAGCAGTCCATCCAGCCAAGCTGCACAAATGAACTTCTTCTCAGGCCACTTCC
The DNA here is from genome assembly GCF_049243985.1 of Paroedura picta. Taxonomy (NCBI): domain Eukaryota; kingdom Metazoa; phylum Chordata; class Lepidosauria; order Squamata; family Gekkonidae; genus Paroedura; species Paroedura picta. Next base: position 158,706,447 of record NC_135369.1, read on the forward strand.
ACCTCTGCCAGGAAGTTACTCCCTTCCCAGCTTGTTCCCCTGCCCATGCCATCCTGCTTCCCGGGCCACCTCCTCCTCTGCTGCTCCCCAACAGCAAGTGGGGGGGGGTTGTCCCCCTACCTCCCCATTGTCAAATGTACTGATTGGTTTGCTTTATATACCACCCTTCCAGCAGTATATAACTGGTCGAGCTTGCCTTCCTTGTTAATTTCTTTTTCTCAGCGATTCAAGATTAGCGTTTAACTCATTACACTATACTTGTTCTGATTTTGTGGGGTGGGGGGAAGGAAATTAATTTCTAAGCCAATGAACAGCGGAAAGCTACAAGGATTCAAGGGTCTGCTAAAATGGCTATCTGAAAGTAACTACAGATAGAATAATCTCCACCTACAATTTCAAATAACACCGCCTGCTTAAAACTGACAAATGAGAGACCAGCCATGTGACAAACACACACACAAAATGAACACAAAAAGTAGTGCTTTGACAACTATCTGCTTTTTCTTATTGGGGTTCAAAACACCCTCTGCAATTCTCAAGAGAAAATTGAATTTTTAAACGGTGAAGAGTACAGAAACAGGATTCGAGTTAAAGGAAATTATTCAGTAATTGAAAGTAAGCTGTGAGTGCAGAAAGGGCCTAAGTCTGGATCTAGCCCAATGGGACTTAACTTGTGAATGAACATTTTAACAACATGTGTACTAGGTAGCAAATCTCAATTTTTTGTGTATTAATGTATTATTTCTGCTAGGGTGAAGCTTGGTGTAGTGGTCAGGAGTGCAGACTTCTAACCTGGAAAGCCAGATTTGATTCTGCACTCTCCCACATGCAGCTAGCTGGGTGACCTTGGGCTCGCCACAGCACTGATAAAGCTGTTCTGATCCAGCAGTGATATCAGGGCCTATTCTGCACACAATAGATAATGCACTTTCCATGCACTTTAGAAGTAGATTTTCCTATTCTGCACAGGAAAATCCAGCTTCCAAAGCACATTGAAAGTGCATTATCCTCTGTGTGCGGAATGGGCCCAGGACTTTCTTAGCCTCACCTACCGCACAGGGGGTCCGTCGTGGGGAGAGGAAAAGGCAGGCGAATTTAAGCCGCTTTGAGACTCCTTTGGGTAGAGAAAAGTGGCATATAAGAACCAATTCTTCTTCATTTTGTATAGCTTATTCTGGACGTTTAATCCCCCTTTGCTAAATCATAGGCTTGGATCCACCAGTACGATTCTAAAGATAGAAACCATCCACAGAGTATGAATTTCTCCCCTACCCTTCCTATTACAGCCTCAAATGATCCCTGAAATGTAGTTCCTGTAGAGTCCCCTGGCCCCCCAGAGCAGCAGTGAGGGGTTATTTGGGGATGCAGTAGGAAGGGCAGGCAGGAAAGATTAACTTTCATTCACAGAAACCCTCCAGTGAAACCAAGCCGTAGCTTACAGCTTGCAAGAGAGTGTTTCATGAAGAACAGAGATCAAGAATATTTTCCACATTGAGGAAAGAAGGCTGCTGGTTCACTTTCGTAATATACTGTTCATGAGTTATCTTGAGTAACAGCTATCTTCTGAAATATCATTCTGTCCCTCTCTCTCCTCTCCCCCGTTCCAGAGCATTTCTCCATCTTGGTCAAAATAACTTTTCAGAAGCTCACAAATTCTTCACAGAGATTTTGAAGATTGACCCATCAAATGCTGTGGTAAGAAATCATTCTAGTGGAATTCATGGCTCATTTGGCTTCTGAAGTGTTACCCTTTTAGATCCTGGGCCTCAAAATGTAAGTGGTGCAGTACAGTCAGTCAAGACGTTGCTTTGAGAGAGAAGTATCCAAAAGTCCATGGAGAAGAACGAGGATTTTAAAATGTACTGTCAGAAGGACGTCGATGCTTATTTATTCATTTAGATATTTATACCCACTTTTGATGGCAATGAGAACCAAAAGCAGCTTTTATCATTCTCACTTTCTCCATTTTATCTTCACAACAACCACCTTGGGAGGTAGGCTAGCCTGAGACAGACAGAGGAACTGACCCAACATCACCTAACAAACTTCCATCGCAGAGTGGAGGTTTGGCCAGGGTTGCCCTGATCCTAGCCTGAACATACACATGATGGCACAGAAAAATTCAAGGACATTTTTTTTTTCTTCCTTGATTTTTTCTCCCATGTTTCCAAAAGAAAAACCGAGAAACGTTGAGGAGCACTGGAAATAACCAGCATAAAACGTGTGGTTTTTTTCTTTGAAAGGAATTTAATACTTTATAAGACAAAGCTTTACACACTCAAAATCTATAGTATGAAAGTCTGGGGATTTGTTCAAATTTTGAGGAGCAAAAAAACATCCGACCTCCCCCCTCCCACAACCTGCCATGAATCCCCCCGTGGAATTAGTGCAATGCTTTTAAGTCAGGGTCTTTCCATTGGTAAGGCCTCTATGCAGAAGTCCTGCTGTTGCTGAAGATACTGATACAGCCTAGCAGCAATGGGGCTTCAGGGAGCAAGCTTTTTTGCACTTCCCCAGGGCAGTCATGCACACACACGGCATTATGGGAAGGGGACAGTTTTTTTGTGGCCTTTAAAAAGAAACGACACTGAACATATAGATACATCATTATATTGATACGGCAATTGCCTATTTAAAAAAAATACTCAAACACCCCCTTGGGGCAGGTGGGGGCAGGATGACTGTTGAGAAGACTGGGGCAAGGAATGTGGCTATTGGGTTAGCAGGGCCAGGAAAATCCAGACCTTTCTGCAGTCATAGCAGCAGTCCAGCTTTGTTGTAATCTTTCCTAAAACAGAGCAAAGTTAGTCTGGGGGAAAAACAGAGAAGTCAAGCAAAAGAGGCATAGTGCACGCACACACACATACCCACAGCTCTGAGTCTGGGACAGATTAGCCTGGGCAGCTCTGAGCCTGGGCAGCGTGGAGTATGGGGAAGTTTTGGGAAGCACTGAAGCTCCTTGGGGGAGAAGAAACAGTGTGTGAAATGCTTTTCAGGACAGCATTTCCTTCACTCAAGATATACTTTCTGATTGGGGGAAAAAAGAGGAAAATTTTGGGGTGCACTGAAGAATATGCCCATATACCCCTTTTTTTTCTTTTGAAATTAGTGCAGTGGTTTTTATGGCAATATTTTGATCAACATGTATAGCATAAAGAAGTTTGAGGACTTGTTCAAAAATTCCTTTGGGTAAATAGGGAAATGTGAAGGAAACACTGGAAACAAATCCTATGAAATTTCCTTTCTTATGAACTGAATGAAATATGCTAAAACAGCATAGAGTGAGGCAGTTTGTTGCTTTTCCTTGGGTGTATCTGCAATTTTGCTGGCAGAAATTAAGATGACCGTGCTTTTGAATTCCATGACTATGTCTGTTAATATAGTTCTATATGATACCTAAGCTATAAAGTATGAAGTTTATATTATTAAAGCAGAAAAATTCCTTTAAATTTAAGAGGAAAGTTTATATTGCATATAGTTGGAGCCCACCCCCCACCCTTTCTGTTTTCACACACACACATGGATGCACAAAATTACATGGCTTCAGAATTCCTGAAAATTTAGCATCTCTGAGTCTGGTAATTTAACCACCACGTCACAATAGGTAACAGCTCTCACTGCTTTAAGTTGGGTTCAGATGTATGTACGGGTAATTCCCACTTCATTGTATCTGTGCAGGCACCCGAAAGCTTATACCTCATGTAAAACTCTGTTGATCTTAAAAGGTGCCACTGGACTCAAACTGTGTTCTGCTTTAAGTTGGTCCCGGTTTTCAAGCAGTGAATGGCAGATGCACAGTCTTTCTGTGCTTGGGTCATGGTGCCCTTCCCCTGCCCCCTGCAGTTTTCAACTGCTTCTGCCTGATGTCGTCGGCTTGCCAGCCAGTCTGCCTGTAGCGGCTGATTCCGCAGCACCTTTTGAGAAAGGAGACCACCTGAGCCCCTCTCTTCCGCTAAGGCTTTGACAGAGTTGCGTGTTAGAATGTGCAGGGATTTGTCTTGAACTGTGCTGTCGGCTTCATAAATATTCTAATGTACAATTTTCTCTAGGCTAACAACAATGCAGCTGTTTGTTTGCTCTATCTGGGGAAACTGAAGGATTCCCTCCGGCAGCTGGAAGGAATGGTTCAGCAGGACCCTAAACACTACCTCCACGAGAGCGTTCTTTTCAATTTGACAACCATGTACGAACTGGAGTCCTCCCGCAGCATGCAGAAGAAACAGGCTCTGCTTGAGGCTGTGGCTGTCAAAGAGGGCGACAGCTTCAACACTCAGTGTCTCAAGTTAGGATGAGCCTCGCTCTTTCTCTCTGTTTTGGAAAAGCTCACGTTTCAGAAGTTGTATATACTGCTGCTCATCTGGAAGTGTTCCTCTAGCTAAGTGCAATAAAGAGCTTTTTAATTCTAAACATATGGTGGAATGGCTACATTGTAAGAGTTTATGCTCTGGTCTGTTTCAACAAATCTCGGCTATCACCTCTAGGGATTTCGTGTTGATCTACAGCCAACTTCATCCCTGCCATTATTGCCAATTCATAGTATATGCTGACAGTCACAATTACTCAGATAAGGCTACCCCCCCCCCACACACACACACCTCTTCATACAGCTGCATACTTGTGCTAACTTGTCTTGCTGGCTTTTGTTCTTCACACATTCGGAGCCTATTGCCAAAATGGCACCAGCTAAACTCACTGCATGCTTAGCAAATACACCAGCATGAAGTTTCGATCTTCATTGTCTTCATCAGAGCAGTTGTGGGGACAGGAATATGCATAAATAATATTTATGGACTACTAATGAGGCCCCCAGACTGGCTTCTTCCATCCTTCTGCTTCTGTGAAACAAAGGCTGCAGAATAGATCCCGGAATACATGGATCAGCATAGAAGGAGCAAGGTATGGGTTGGGATCTCTGGGTCTCTTCTGCTAGCCATAGAACTTCATCTAGTACAAGGGCTTTTGCCTGATGGAGGAGGCTCTAAAGTAGCGATCCCCAACCTGTGGGCTGCGGACCACATGTGGTCCTTCGACTAATTGGAGGTGGGCCCCGAAGGACGCCTTCTTTCCCCCCCCCCCCCGGCCCTTTACAACACATTTCATTGTTGTGGCGTGTCTGTATCTTATTTTGAAGGGATGTTTAAACATTACCATGGCGATCAGAGAGCGCTAGGGCAGTGGTTGAGAGTAGAGGAGTAAACTACCCCCCCCCCCACCGGGCCTCAGTAAAAGGCGGTGAGTGGTCCCCGGCGTTGAGTGGTCCCCGGTGATAAAAAGGTTAGGGACCACTGCTCTAAAGTACTACTACTAGCAGGTCCAATCCATTATTCTCAGAAATGCAAAATTCACCTACCCCCCAAGGAAAGAAAGCCCTGACCTGGCCCAAGCCAGACCTCACTAGACATGGAAAGCTAAGCAGCATTGGCCTTGGTTGCTAGTCAGATGGGAGACCACCAAGGAAAACCGGGGTCGCTATATACAGAAGCAAGCAATAGCAAATCATCTCTGGAGATCTCTTGCCTTGAAAACCCTACGGGGTCCCCATAAGTCAGCTGCAACTTGATGGCCGAAAAAGGATAGAAAAGAGTTCAGTCTCCTTTTGCTATGGACTCTGTAGTATGCTGTATTTCATTGAGTGATGAACATTCTTATTCACAGCACAGACATATGTGGAATATATCTTTTGAAGGAATATTTTGTCATTCACGCATTAAGGTTTTCCCCCCAAACAGCATAGGTCATTGCCATCCAAACCTAGTTGTTATTCTCACACAGATGCCACCCAAGCCTAGTTATCATCCCCCCTGCCACAAGAAGGACCCACCTGAAAGTTTATTCCATGAAAGTTAATAGGGAAAGTATAAGAACTCCCTGCCTATGGTTAATATGTTTTGTCATATAAAATCAGAGCCCAGTACCACCTCTTCCTCAATGCTTGCACTCGAAAGCTCACGCCTTGAATAACTCTTTGTTGGTCTTAAAGGTGCTACTGGGCTCTGATTTTATTGTGCTACTTCAGACCAACACGGCTACTCGTTTGAATCTATGTTTTGTCATAATATGCTTATGGGAAGCATTTTTCTGTTTAATTTTTTTATTGCTGCAGTGGTGTAACTGTCTAAGGAACCTGTATTTTAAGGTGTTTCCCTTTCCCGTTTTTCATGTGCCAGGAGCTGTGCTGTGGGGGGTGGTCAAGCATGCTGCTGTCGCAGCACAGTGCTAGGTCAAGAGGGAAGCCGGGAACAGAAACAGCTGCTGGGCACACTCTTAAGTGAAGCCAGGACTTCTTGCAGGCGTGGAGGCTGCACTGAGAGGAATGTCCAAGGTCACAGTCATAACAAATCAGGAGTCAGATGCCAGGAAAATTATCAGAGCAGAGAGGGAGTCCAAAAACAAGCTCCAGAGTCCAAGCTGAGAAATCCAGATGCCAACAGGGGAGGGTCCAGAGTCAGAGGTATTACTACCGGTCCAGGATCATCAAGGATTTCAGGAACAAGAGCATGGAGTCAAGATGTGTCAGGAACTGAGCATGTTGCATCCACACAGCCCTCTTTACAGCCGTTCTTTAAATCAGGGTCAACAGCCCATCCTGCAATCAATCACTGTCAGGCTCCTTTGCACACCAGCGGCTTAGTAAGTGTGCAGAGCATCTTCTTTCGTGTAATGCCACCCTAAGCCTATCCCGATAGCGCCTAGCTGTTTGGGGCGAGTCGGAAAAACTGCTCTCTTCAGTAGCTTTAACAGGCATGCCGCTCGAAGCCCCTGACTGGGACTGTGCCCCATCAGCTACAGCTGGCTGAGACGGCATTTCTCCGTCCGCTGAGCTTTCAACTCTCTCAGAAACCACTTCCCTTGCTTCATCTGAGGAGCTGTCATTGCTCGCAAGGGGGGGGGGGGCATGACAGTAGCTCACACCTTTATGATGCCAGCATCTAAATTCCTAAGCAACAGTTTAAAAAATCTTTAAGGCATCTCCATGCCCCTTCTAGATGTTTCGTCTCCGAGGCAGATGGCCTTTTGTTTGCAAGCCACATTGTGATATTCCATTCCACCCCATTCTTTCTCTATTATAAGACTCAGGGCTTTTGTCAGCCAAGAGGTTTTAAAATCACTCCAGCTGGGTATTCCAGAAGGCGACTCTGGTAGAAAGACTAGTGCAAAAAATGTTTTCTTGACTTGATGGTACCGCATGCCTCCGTTTGTCATCTGTCTTAGCTGAACTACAGGATGGTTTCTTCCCTTTAAGGTGCTTCCCAGTGCCATGCTAAAATGGCTACTTATTACCAGCTATCATTGCTAAGTGAGTGGGGGGGGGGGTTTCTACCACTTTTCTGAACCGATAAATTAATCTCACCACAGCAGTGTAAACTAGAGATGGGCATGAACAGATTTTTCCTGCAAATGAGCCTCACCCGAACATTTCACGGACCTCTGTCCGGTTCAGGGGTTTGGTTGGTAGCCAGTTTAGGCAGACAGCAGATTGGTGTGTGCCCCCCCCCCCTGCAAGTGATTTCAATGGACCAGATTGCTTGTTTCTTTGGAACACCCCAAACTGGAATTTCCCTGGTGTAAACTATCAAAACTAATATTTACTATGTTTATTCAGTAGAGATTTCACAGGTTGTGTCACAGACGATGGACAATCATGCAAAATAAGTAGCGAAATCACTCACACGGGTAGCCACTTCCAGCCTCTAACCCGGGGTTTCCCAACCAAGGGTCTGCAGACCAGTGGGGGTCTGCAGAAGCTCTGGAGGGGGTCCGTGGCCTTTCCCCTGCTGCCTGAAAGGACTTGGACATTAGCTAGGGAACTGGCCACCTCTGGCCATGGTAAGGTAGCCCAAGCTGTCTTATCTGCTCCTGCCCTTCTTTCCAACCTAAGTGAGGCAAATCTGCTGTAGTAGTAGTAAAGGCAGGGGGAGGGCGAAAGGTGCAGGTGGTGATGTCCCTTCTGGTGACATGTCACTTAGAATCATAGAATCATAGAGTTGGAAGGCCATCTAGTCCAACCTCCTGTTCAACGCAGGATCAGTCCAAAGCATCCTAAAGCATCCAAGGGGCATGGCAGGGAAGGATGGCCAGCTGACATTGAGACCTGAAAATCTCCCTCCCTCTCCATCCCAATGCAGGAGACAATTCCCCCTTTGTGCAATCATACATAGTTACGATACTGCGCTGAATGCCAGTTCACTGAAGGATCTCAATGCTAAAATACTGTCGGCCGCTCCAGTGGCACAGATCTTTCCAACTTGGTCCTAACTTGCCCTCATGCTCCAGTCAGGCCAGTCTTGCCATAATGCAGTGGGCGAGACTTACAGGACTGGCCCTCCCCTTGCAGTTCTCAGAAGCTACACTAGAAGCGTAGTTCAGACGTTACACTAGGATTGCACCCTGAGGAGGAAGTAGCTCCTCTGCCCAGTGAGGATGTGTGTTTGCAGGAGCCTCAACATTCACGTGTGCACTTTTAACCCACTCTTCTCCATACTTCTCCGTACAAAACACACAAAAGGTACTTTTCACAGGCAAACAGAATAAGCCAGTTTCATTGTTTCTACTACTATTAACAAGCTAGTTTATGAGGCAGAGGCTCTGGCCTTGATGAGATACTCTCTCCCCCAAGCAGGAAGGTATTCACTTTCTTCACCCATTGTAAAAGGCAGTTTCCTTTTCTAAACCCAGGAGCTGGAGGAGCAGAGTGAAGCAGGCAGAAAAGGTCATAATGACTCCAAGTATATTGTCGGAGGGCTTAGGTCCTTTCCTCCTGCCTAACAAGCAAAACTTAGCAAGTGGGATTATTTCTCCCATACCCTTTAGTGAGTGTCTATAAAAGCTTCAGGATCCTTACCAGAACAAAAATTGCCAGCAGTCAAATCAGCTGAAATTTTGTAACTCACAATTCAAGAACTCCTGGGTATTCAATGAAATTAAGGAGCAGTAGACTCACAAAAGATAAAAGAAAGTCCTTCTTCACCCAGAGAGTAATTGTCAAGTGGAATTCACTGGTGCAGGAAGTGGTGTTGGCCTCAAACATAGAGAGCTTGAAAAAACATGGAGGAGTGATGCTCTGTACTTTTAATATTTGCGGGGAAGTGGAAGGGCTTCTTGAGTTCTGGTTTTGCTGGTGGACCTCCTGATGGCACCTGGGTTTGGGTCACTGTGTGATGGTGTTGGACTGGATGGGCCATTCGTCTGATCCAACATGGATTCTCTTAATTCCTATGTTCTTAACTTCTCTCATGAACCCAGTTTACCACAATAGGATTGAAACCGCATGTCCAAGTGAGTAGGAGTGATAATTTGCACAGAGCAACATGGAGCAAGGACCTAAACTAGGAATTCTCCAGGTTACCCATCTTTAATGTTGTTGTTTTTAACTCGCTAGAGCATTCTAAGCCAGTGGTCCCCAACCTTTTTTATCACCGGGGACCAGTCAACGCTTGACAATTTTACTGAGGCCCGGGGGGGGGGGTAGTCTTTTGCCGAGGGACGCCGCCCCTGCTCCATTTGCCTTCCCGTTGGCGCCCCTGACTTCCCACTACCCACTGGGGAGTGCTGCCAGCAGCAGCTGCACATTGCCACATCGAGAGGGAGCCCCAGCCATGGCGGCCGCTGGAGAGCACGAAAGGCAGCAGAGTGGCAGGGCAGCCCCTGAGACAGCAGCCAGGGAGGGGGATGAGGAGGAGCTGCGGACCGGTACCGACTGATCCACGCACCGGTACCGGTCTCCAGACCGGGGGTTAGGGACCACCATTCTAAGCAACTCACAAAAGTTGCACTTGAAATATATCAGTGGTATAATCCACTATGTCATTGTATTTAAGAGCAGGAAATATTCAGAGTTCCCATAATCCAGTAGCTGACTTACTTGTGGGGTGGGGAGTGGCCTGCTCACACATGCAGCTGTTCGTGTGGGCAGCACGACAGAACAATGAACACAAGCAAGGCTGCTGTTCTTCATCCGTGAACTGGAAAATCACATTTTCCAGTTCACGGAAGAGGTGTTGCCATCTCGCATGAGTTCATTGCGCTGCCCATATGGGCAGACCATCCAAGTGAGCAGTGTTTTCCACAGAAAGCACCTTATGAACCAGATCACAGTGGAAACATTAATCTGTCTGTGGCATTCAGGACATCACAAGAGTGAGTACTGGTCATAGGTGGTATTCAACAGGATGATATATGGGGGTTCACATATAAAATTGTTCTATTTTACTTGTTTATTTACAGCACATACCTCCTTTCATTTTGGCACCTCGGGTGCCTTGTAACACTATAGAAAGAGTTTGAAACAAAAAAAGGGAGGGCCTGGGGTTCAGTTGACAGAGCATCTGAAGACCGCAAGGTCAGTTCCTGGCATTGAGAACTAAAAGTCTCAGGTAGGACCAGATGGGGAAAACCTCTGCCTGAGTCCCTGGAGCAGGCAGCCAGCCAGAACAGATAGTGCTGACCTTGATAAGTCGACCAGTCTGACTGAGTAGAAGGCAGCTTCGTGTGTTCAGTTACAAGAAGCCCACACTGTTCTTTGTCAGATGTGACCCAAGGTGAACCAAGCGAACCTCATGATTTTGCTGCTGTTTTGGTGAATGTTGCTTTATTTTCCTGAGGAGCTTGGCCAGCTTGGTGTAGTGGTTAAGAGCTGCAGCCTGCAATCTGGAAAACTGGTTCTGAATTCCAGTCATCCACATGCAGCCAGTTGGGCTAGTCACCATTCTCTCAGAGCTCTCTCAGCTCCACCTACCTCACAGGGTGTCTGTTGCGGGGAAAAGAAGGGTAGGAGATTGTAAGCCGCTTTGAGACACCTTTGGGTAGTAAAAAGCGGGGTACAAAAGAACATCTCTTCTACTACTACAAGTTTTGAGGGAGGGGGGTGAGTCAGATGCAGGAAGAGAAGCCAGAGAGTGATGGGATATAAAGAGTGTGCTCAAAATGCAGGCATGCCCAGTAAGCTTTCTGCAGAAGTGGGTGGTTGGTGACTTAAGGGACAAATTTAGAGACCAGTCGGACTTTTAAGACCAACAAAATTTTATTCAGGGTATGAGTTTTCGTGTGCATGCCCTTCCTCAGATACAATATGATGGAGTGGACGTAATCAATTCATCCTTATAGGCAAGTCCAATGGCACTTTTAAGACCAACAAAGATTTATCCAATGCGTGAGCTTTCATGTGCAGGCACACTTCCTCAGACAAAATGGAACAAGGATCATGAGAGTACAGCTATATAGAAAAAGTAAATCAGTGGCAATATAGTAACCTGTCATAATATAAAATTAAGGCATATTATGCCATACGATAATTCTCTGCTAAAACAGCTAATCAGTCCTTTTGCGTTCAGTGGTAGTTCACAAAAACGTGGGAGACATAAAACTGTCCATGTTAGTAATTAATGGCAGACGCTGCCATTTTTGTGGTGCTACTTCAGACCAACGGGGCTACCCAATTGAATCTTATCTTTATAAGCAAGCGTGAGGGTAGATTACCTTAAGGGGCTAAGGCAAAGTCTTCTAGGGAGAGAAGGGTCTTCCTCGGTCAGGAGCTGGGCGGGAAAGCGTGGGCGGGCCATTCTGGTGGAGTTCCGCGCAGGGGCAGGGCAAGGGGAGCTTTGGGAGGAGAGGGCGGAGTAGGAACCAGGCAGGCTTGTATCTAGCAGAGCTGAGCGAGCTGTGGAGGAGACGCCTGCGGACGGAGGGCAGGACCACCTAGAACAGGGGTAGTCAAACTGCGGCCCTCCAGATGTCCATGGACTACAATTCCCAGGAGCCCCTGCCAGCATTCGCTGGCAGGGACTCCTGGGAATTGTAGTCCATGGACATCTGGAGGGCCGCAGTTGACCTAAAAGCTTGTGCTGGAGGAGCTCCCGGTCAGGGAGCCAGAGCAGGGCTTTCAAGAAAGGCTCAACATCAAGCCGTCGGGGAACGACGAGGCGGACGACACCATTCCTGCCGCAGAAATCCCCTCCTCCTCACTCAGCGCAGGGAGGAGAGGGAAAGAGGCTGCCCTGCTTTGTACCTGGCCCCCACCCCCTCCCGAGAAAGACGCGCAGCGCAAGCAAAACGCGGTCAATCCATCCTCGCCGACCCCTCTCCCTCTTTCCCCCTGGCCTGAAACGCCCCAAGGGGCGCTTCGTTGGCGCCATTCGCCAAGCTCTAGACACGCGCGGGAGCTAATTTCCCGTCACGCACTCAGACGCGCCCGCGCTCCTCCTCGTCGAGGGGCTGGCAGGCAGCGAGGGCTCCATCGCGCCGCCGTGCCTGGATGCCCGTATCTATAATGCATGGCGCGGCGGCGGCGGAGCGTGTCGGCAGGTGTGCGCGCCTGATTGCCATGCCGCTCACGCGCCCTCCCGAAGAGCACCCGGGATAATTCCAAAGGTTACCGCGCCGGGTGAACGGGTGGCTCGGGACTGACCTGCCGCAGAGGTGGAAATGAAGACGTCGCCTCCCCGCGCACGCTGAGGCGCCTGCTGCTTCGGAAAGCAGAATTAAAACCAGGGCGCGATTAAAACAAAGGAGCTCCCACGCGAGGGGAGGGGGGGGAGAGAGGGAAGCAATGCCTCCCTTTCCTTTCCTTTCCTTTGCTGGCGCGTCGTTCGCGACGGCGGTGTACGCAATGCAAATAGCAGCTCCCAGGCTAGGTCGCTTTCAGGTCCTTCTGGCCCAGAGCTTCTCCCTCAGCCAGCCCTTCAGGTCGGCTGGAGGATTACAAGCCGGGGAGAGCCTGCTCTCCAAAAGGAAGGGTGAAACAGCCCCTGCTGCCGCGCTTGTTGGCGGGTGGGGAGGAGGGGAGTTGGGTTTAAGAGCAAAGAGGAAGAAGGGGCGATGGTAGCATTAGCCCAGGGGTAGTCAAACTGCGGCCCTCCAGATGTCTATGGACTACAATTCCCATGAGCCCCTGCCAGCATGGGCTCATGGGAATTGTAGTCCATGGACATCTGGAGGACCCCGGTTTGACTACCCCTGCAACCAGTCTGGCTCAGCTCCTGATCTGGGCAGGCCTCGCTGAGACTCTAGGCAAATCCTTCCCCTTGCACAAATGACACCCGCTGTCAGTAGGCCTCAAATCGTCAGCTGAGGCGAGCAGGGTTTTGAAGGCCTGCTGGGACAGGGGTGAGGGAACGGAGGAGGGGGCAGCGTAGACATTATTTCCAGGCAGGCTGAGCAGCAGCTTCCCCCGGTTTCAGAGATGTCATTGTCAGAATTGTCAGCTCTAAATTGAAATCGTTAAAAGGGTGCGGAGTTTAAATTTTAAGCACTTTTTAAAAATTAATTGTTCAGGGAGCCAGCCTGCAAAGATCGACTGCCAAAGCTCAGGCACACTCTAGTGGTGGATGTCAGAACTCCTCAGAAAGGCTCTTCTTAAAAGCGGAGGGAATATGAAGTGGTGTCCGCCTGCCCAAGCTGGGGTTTGGATCCAGCAACCCCTGGGGCGTGACAGTCAGGGGTAGTCAAACTGCGGCCCTCCAGATGTCCATGGACTACAATTCCCAGGAGCCCCCTGCCAGCGAATTCGCTGGCAGGGGGCTCCTGGGAATTGTAGTCCATGGACATCTGGAGGGCCGCAGTTTGACTACCCCTGGTCTGTGTAATGGACTGACCGGAGTGTCAGGTGAGCATTTGGGAAGCCTCCGTTCAGATCTGTGCTCTGTATTGCAGCTTGCTAAGGGACCATGGGCTCTCTCGCCCCAGTTTACCTTCCAGAGTTCTTGTGAGGATACAGTGGAAAAGAGGGTGTCGAACAAGGTCCTTCAAGGAACAGTCGAGTAAAAATGTACTTGACAAGAGTATTGTTTTGATTCCTGGTAACCATTTTCGGGAGAACACAAGGTACCTTGTCAACTTCTCATATGTCGCCTGACTGCACAGCTTCGTGAAAAGATGAGAGGTGAATACTATTACTCTGATGTTCCTTCACCTGTTACAGAAATGTGGCAGGTGCAGTTTTGCCTATCATTTTTCTCCGGGCCAGGAAAAGCTTCACCAGCTATGTTTCTGTGTCTCAGGCTCCCCATAGCAGACTCATTGCTACAGCTTCGATGTATTGATATGGTTGGCCCCCGTACTTAGCTCCAGGTGTTGTTATTGAAAGAACCAGGAGAGGAGCTCTGCTTGCACAATTAATCTTTTTTTCCTGTGGTCTCTTTATGCCAACTGGCATGGGGTGGGGAATCCTCCCCCTTTATTTATAATCACATTTATACCCCACCGCTCCCACTGACATGGCTCGTGGCGGGTAATGATAGACAACCCACAGTAAAATTGTATGAAAACAATGATAAAATCTGTCTACCCACCCCCTGGTGATGAAAATTCCCCACAGACATGATATACAGTGCCTCGGGATCATTCCAGGGGGGGGCGATGACTGGCTAGCCAGCAAAGGCCCAGATCTAACCACCCTGGCCTCAGCCAAAGACCTGGTAGAAGAGCTGCATCTTGTAGGCCCTGTGGAACTCATTCCACCAGGGAGCTCATTCCACCAGGTTGGGGTCAGGATCAAAAAAGACCCTGGCCCTGATCAAGGCTAGGCGACCTCCAACAAGCTGGGGACCTCCAACAAGTTCATACCCACAGAGCATAATACCCTGTGAGGGGCATAAGGAGATAAGCACTCCAGCAGAGACTCAATGTGTGGCAATTGCCTGACAAATCACATCCCATTAAGCCCCTCTTAAAGGAACAGAACAACTGTAGCCAGGCCACTTGGCAACCGTGCACTCAACAAACCTTCCTAAGAGATGGGGGGAGACCTTGGGAACAGTGGACAGCAATCTGGAGGAAATCCCAGGCACAGCTAGAGTGGGAAACCTGTAAAAATTAGCAGAAGTGCCTTCTGTTGAAGCCTTTTGGGATCCAATCCATAGTCACTGCATTAAATCAGTGGGGTGATATTGCCTTGGGGTACTGCTTGAAATCGGACTTCAGCATGGTTAGATTAGAGCTACCTCTGATCAGGCATAAAATCCTAGCTTAAAATGGGGCGGCCAGCTCTTTCACTGGCCACTGTTGCTGTGACGTCGATATCCATTAGCTTACAGGGAACATCCATGAGGTTCCCAGTTCTGGCTTGGAGACAGTAAGATGCTTCTGTAAACAGAGTTTTTTTGTTTCTTTTCATTGTTATCTCTTCTGGTAATTTATCTTCCTATTTTTTTTATTATAACTAGATGTGGAAAGGAGGGAAAGATGAAGATTTTCCTGGGTTTTTTATCCACAGTGTTTTTTGCTATTTTACCTATTTACTATTTACTTTAACCTATAAGTTTCCCATTAAGTTCCTGGAGTAGAAGAGTTATAGGAAACAGTTTGTGTTTTATACTATTGGTGTTTACACTCCTTGGGACTTTATCTTGTTGTGTAGATAAGGCTAACACTGATCTTGTGGTTAATTGCTACATCTGCTAAGCGTTCTGTCTGAGTGGGAAGGAATAGTTAGTAACTGAATGATTGACTTTGGTAGAAGGATGAAGAGCTTTATTTTATTGGTTGACGTTACTTTACCACCTGGTTTCTATTTTTTTATATATTTTATATAAATTAGTAAGAATGCTAAATAAGGTTGGTGCAGAACTGTGTGACTTGGGAAACTGAGAGCAGATAATTGTGATGAGGAAGTTATTTATTCCTCAGGTGCTATATGACATTTTCTGATCCTTATGAGGGACAGGTTTAATTACTTGCAACATTTTGTATATTTTTTTCGATTGCTGTTTTAGCCCACGTGTCAATAGAATGAACTGATAGAGACCTTTTTCAACCATATATATTTTACTACAAATTGATACCATATTTTGTTTCTGCTACTTGATGCCGTATTTTGAATCTTGATTAAACATGGCAAAAAAGACTCTCAAATGATGTGTAAACAGACCAAATTAGATGACTATTTTGCCCATATTTCCCTATTAATAATAGGGTTGCAGAACCGAAAAGGGGCATCTTAGAACCTAATATAGGCAAGTTTATAATGATGATTTGTCCTCAGATATTTTACTTGAGATTGGTGATTTACACCAATACTGATATTGTAAATTATTAGTTAGAAGAAGAAGAAGAGTTGGTTCTTATATGCCGCTTTTCCCTACCCGAAGGAGGCTCAAAGTGGCTTACAGAAAAGCCTAAAAGATTGATAAGGAGATTTAAATCTATTGGCCAATCAGACTCTACTAATTGCTGATTTATCAAGTAAGATGTACCGTAAATTGGATGAAATTTTAATGCATGATAGAGAGGATGTGATTCACACGGGTCACTGAAAGATAAAGGTATTAATGGAGGGTGATAAACTTGTAGACATTCATAAAGAACCTCAGTTTTCCTTGGATCCATACAGAGTTGTATTCACAGACCTTTTGATTCTTGGAGGATTTGCTGGTTCCCAGCAGACAAAAAAAAATCGATTTGAAATGTATTGATAAATTTCTAAATTCTCGTGGTAATATCACTATTTTCTTCAGTTTGACTCACTAAGAATTCCTCATTTTATTATGTCACATAAATGCTATTTGAATAGTTATGGAATATTTCTGCTAGATCCTACAAACAAACCAAGATGTTATTGTATCCAAAGAATGTCCAGCTTGCAAGCACTTCAAAGACCAGATCTGCATAAAGGAATTATATCAAGGAAAGAGTGGATTCTCCCCCCTTGCCAAAATGTCAAGTAGAATACAAGAACAGAAACAGATTAATTACTCTCTATATGGGAAGATAAAATAAACTCACTTTTTAGCAATTAACAGGTGAAAAATTCTTAGGGTTGTCGTCTGGAGATCTCCCACTACTACAGTTGAGCACCAGACAACAGAAATTGGTTCCCTTGGAGAAAGTGGCATTAAAACCTGCCCTCGCTCACACCGTGCCCTCCCCAGGTTCCACCCCCAGAATCCCCAGGTATTTCCTCACCTATTTGTTTATTTGTTGGATTTCTATGTCCACCCCTTTGCATAGCAAGCTCAGGGCAGTTTACAACATTTCGATTGAACAATTAAAATATAGATAACATATTAACAAACCAATAAAACCAATATAAATTATAAAAGCAATTGACCAGTGTCTAAGTCTGGACTGGTGTTCCTGATTTGTAAGTATTTGTTACCTATCAAGGAATACAGAGCAACAGGTAATGGCTTCTATGTGAGGATCAATCGTTTTATTAACTGTTCAAGTAAAAACTTAGTATACTGTATTATATGTCCATGTGCGCAATTGTACATTGGTATTACCAGCCGTCCAATTAGGGTCCGGATTCAGGAACACCAGTCCAGACTTAGACACCGGATAACAGATGCTCCGATGGTGACTCACTTCATGGAAAAAGGACACAAACCAGAAGATTTACTATTCTTTGGACTTGAACAAATCTCAACTGTTGGACACCACAAGATGGACATCAATAAGATCTTGAGACAACGTGAAAGTTTTTACATTTACTCACTGGAAACTATGAGCCCTAAAGGCTTAAACACGAATTTGGAACTTTCTTGCTTCCTGTGAGGTAGCACCTGCAAACACAAGGACTGCAAAATGATGCTGTAATTTCTTAAACTCAAGCTAGGTATAAGATCAATAGCCTCTATAGGGGTACCTTGGAAGAAAGTTTATTATAATTTAAATCCTAACTGATAGGCTTCATGGCCAATTGGGAGAATTTAGAGCCCTTAAAATATTTTTTACATATGTTTGGAACTCTTCGCTTTTAGATGAGACTGCAGCTTTAATTGGTATAGGTGTGGCATGGAGTAAGTTTCTCAGCTAGAGTATAATTACCAGAGGCAGTCTACAACCCAGTGGGATGAGTCTTTTGAACAGACCTCCCCAAACCTGAGAGCCAAAGGCCACATATATATAATATAATTTAAAGGTAAGACTTGGCCCTTTAGTATAATTTTTATAATTTTTATAAGTTTTACGATAATAGCCAAAAAGCTGGCTTTTGATTTATATATATATTAAAGAAACAATGACTGTATGTTTATAAAAATTATAGGAGGTATGTACTATTGTAGACTAGAATAATGACTATGTTCAGTTAAATATGTTCTCTTCTGTTTTGTAAAAATGGTTGATAAGCCTGTATTAATTGTATGCTTTTGTATTTTAGAAGGACAACCACTGAGGAAAACAAAATTGAAAACGGTTTAATCTAGAGGCCGTTCTGGTTGTGCTTATACACATAAATATATAAGAAGAGATAAGAAACGTTTATTTGTATTTAGTGTGAAATTGTTTAATATAGCCCGGGATAGGTTCTGTTTTCTGTTACAATAATTTTGAACCGTCCCTTTCTTTTCGTGGTGATCTCTTCTTGCATTCAGGGGTGTGCTTACACAAAGGGGAGGGGGTCAGTAGCTGTAGCTTCATTGGCCCCAACCAAACACCTGGGGAAGAGCTCTGTTTTACAGGACCTGCAGAACTGGGCTAGCTCCAACAAGGCCCTCAGCTCTTCTGGGAGCTCACTCCAGCAAGTAGGGGCCAGGACAGAAAAAGTCCTGGACCTGGTTGCGGTCAGACATACCTCTCTAGGACCAGGGATCACCAACCTATTGGAATTGGCAGAGCGGAATGCTCCGCAAATAGCTTTAAAGGTAGTACCAAGACATTGAGCCTAATCCAGGATTCAACTGGGAGCCAGTGCAGCTGCTTGAGAACAGGTTGATATGGCTTCTCCAGAGTGTCCTGGTGAGGACCCAGGCCACAGTATTCTGGACCAGTTGCAGTTTCCGGATCAGGGTCAAGGGTAGGCCCGCATAGAGTAAGTTTTAGTCATCTAATTTAGAGCTGACTGTTGCATGGATCACTGTGGCTAGATGTTCCAGGTTCAGGTTGGGTGCTAGTAGCTTAACTTAGCAAAGATGGAAAAATACAAGCTGCTGTACCTTAGTCACCTGAGTCTCCATTGACAGGCATCAAAGATCATGCCCAAATTCCTAGCACACTGTGCAGTCTTACTATGTGCAGGCATGGTAAGCATGCTTCCTTGCTCAACCCTTTCCTCCCCAGCCATAGAGCCTCTGCCTTGGAGGGGTTGAGTTTCAGGTGACTCTGTTTAAGCCAGCCCATTACTACTTCCAAACATCTTGCAAATGTTTCAAGGGTTGGGTTGGGATGGTTGTCCATCACAATGGAAGCCAGACTGAAATGGGCGAGGACTGAAGTCTCATCTAGGTATGTCAAGAGTTGGTCTTGGCTCCTCTTTTAGCCACCTTCCCAGGGAACATTAGATGTGAAAAAGAGCAATAATTATCCAGGTCTCAGGGATCCAACAATGATGTCTTCAGTAGGAGCTGCACCACCACCTCCTTTAGTCCTCTTGGGAATACCCCTGTAGACAGGGAGAGGTTTATTATTTCCCAAAGGGGGCTTCTTATCCTCTCATCGCCCAATTTGAGCAACCAAGTAGAGGGATCTAATGGACACCTGAAGCCATCAAGCAGACCACATGAGATGGTGAAGGGACCTCCAGTTCCCTTACTGTAGCAAACACTAAAGGAAGGTCACAGCAGAACGTTGAGACTTTGTCCGCAAAATAGCTTGCAAAGGCCTCACAACTAATACCCAATTGACCACAATTTGAACAGCCTTCCTTGAGAGCAGTAAGATCGAATCACCTTAAACAGTTGTGCTGGGCGTGAGTTTGTGAATGCAATAGAAGTTGCATAGAATTCTCATTTAGCAACCTTTACTGCCATCTCTTAAGCTCTCATAAGTATCCTGTAGGATAGCGATCCCCAACCTGTGGGCCTCGGACCACATGCGGTCCTTCAACTAATTGGAGGTGGGCCCCGAAGGACGACTTCCCCCCCCCCTCGGGCCTTTACTTCATCCCCCCCCCCAGCCCTTTACAACACACTTCATTGTTGTGGCATGTCTGTATCTTATTTTGAAGGGATGTTTAAACATTACCATAGCAATCAGAGAGCGCTAGGACAGTGGTTGAGAGTAGAGGAGTAAACTACCCCCCCCACCGGGCCTCAATAAAAGGTGTTGAGTGGTCTCCGGTGAGTGGTCCCCGGTGATAAAAAGGTTGGGGACCACTGCTTTACAACACACTTTGGGTGTCCTTGTCTCCCATCACTCCCAGATGGGACTATCTTGTTGCAGAGAAACAAGCTCAGGGTTCCCATTGATTTGTCATTGTCATGAGTTAAAATTTCAATGAAAATAAAATGTTCCTTGTGTTCATTGTTGTGGCGTGTCTGTATCTTATTTTGAAGGGATGTTTAAACATTAGAGGAGTAAACTACCCCCCCCCCCCGGGCCTCAGTAAAAGGTGTTGAGTGGTCCCCGGTGAGTGGTCCCCGGCATTGAGTGGTCCCCGGTGATAAAAAGGTTGGGGACCACTGCTGTAGGATGTTCTTGAAGCCTTGTTGCTAATCTTCCTCCACACTCGCTTTAGCCATTTCAGCTCCTGTTTCCTTTTGAACAGCTCCTCAGTATACCAGAGAGCTCCCTTGGGATCAGGCAGAGAGAGCATTGGGAGCAATCTCATTGATAGCAGCCAGCATCGAACTATTCCAGTCGTTAACCTGCTCATTTAATGAGCGGGCAACCCTAAAAAATTCTGCCTCCCTGCTGTGAAAGCTTCTCCTTCTGACTCCTGGGTACCAAATTGCTGTTAAAAAGCACAAGAGCTGTCCAAGGTGGCCATTTTCTGGCCCGTTGGCAACCTTAGCTAATGGAAAGAGCCTTAACGTTCAGTTGGAAACCCTGTTTCTGCAGTAAGTGGATTCAGAATGCCATGATGATATATGAAATGAACTAGCATTCCTGGGAAATTGTCATTGTGGCCATCATCAGCTATCTTCCTGCAGCCTAGAACAAGTTTATTCTTCCCCCCGCCAAGTTAACACATGAAAGAGGGACAAATCAGCAGCAACAAGAGGAGGCTAGAGTGAATTGCTGCTAAGAAAGTTACCGTGACCCTGGCAAGTAGACCAGGCTCCAATTAGTTGCCCATCTCCTAGCATTAAACCCATCTCTGCTGTTCAAGTAATTTCAGTCTCCTCAGGCTGGAGCCCTGTATGCAAGTCTGACTGAACATAGCAGGGGTTCCATTTTATGAGACACATGTTGGGTGTGTTTACTGGCTTCATTTGTATCTTGCCTTTCTCTCCAGTGGAGATCCAAAACAGCTTACATAGTTCTCCTTGTCTCCCATTTATCCTCACAACAACCCAGTCAGGTGGGTTAGATTGATAGTGTGTGATCAACTCAAAGTCACCCAGGGCATTTCCATGGCAGAGGGGGAATTTTAACCTTGGTCCGAGTGAGCCTGGTATCAATTACATTAGGCTTTCTCAGCCAGGGTTTTGTGAAACCCTGGAAGGGTGAGAAGAAGAAGAAGAAGAGTTGGTTCTTATATGCCGCTTTTCTCTACCCGAAGGAGTCTCAAAGCGACTTACAATCGCCTTCCCTTCCCTCTCCCCACAACAGACACCCTGTGAGGTGGGTGAGGCTGAGAGAGCCCTGATATTCCAGCTTGGTCAGAACAGTTTTATCAGTGCTTTGGTGAGTCCAAGGCCACCCAGCTGACTGCATGTGGGGGAGTGCAGAATCGAATCCAGCTCACCAGATTAGGAGTCTGAGCTCATAACCACTACACCAAAGGAGGGGGAGCTATGCTTCCCAACCATATTCCACATGATCGTGCCACTTCTGGAGTTTCTCAAAGCCTGAAGAATGTTTCGGAGGATTTTCAATTGTAAAAAGGTTGAGAAAGGCATCCACAGGATTGGGCATAAAAACAGTTTTTATAGAATGGTGTAGGTTTTAAGCTAATGGTAAATATCACTTTGGAGGGAGCTGTTAAAATGTAATTCTTATCTTGGGTGGTAGCAGAAGGTATGCAGAACCTGCTTTAGAAGGTAATTGTGTGTGTGTGGTGGGGTGTTTTCCTGGCCATTCATCTGTGCTTCATGGCAGGTTGATATACAGAGATGAAGAGCTCTTTCACACGGACACAGTGGCAAGGAGAAAAGCTTTGCCGTGTGTGTGTGTGTGTGGTGTGCAGCTGTTAAAATCAAGCCAAAGGACCAAGCATGTTGGCAACCCGAAACAGGGCACTGGTTGAAGGTTCCCATTAGCACCGTGAACCCAGCAGTGTGACACTGAGCATCCAGGAAGGGAGAAAGACCTTCACGCAAACAGCCAAAGCCTCTGCATAATATCCAGGAGGGGATTTCTGCTGGTCTGCACTAGGTATGCCAAGGACTGGAACAGCAGGAACTCAGCAGATGGGATCAGAAGGCAACTGGCACCAGGCCCTCCGCACAGCGCCCTAGCAGGCAACATCCCCTTTCATGAATGCTAAATTTTTAATTCTGAAATTTAAAAGAACAAGAGAAAGAGTCCTCGGGGTTTCAAGCTGCTCCTTGATTAAGTGCAGGCAGACACAGTGGCTGTCAAAGAAAAGTAAACAGCGCTCTCCCCTCTCCTAATTAAGAGTACAAATCATTACCTCTTCAAGCCAGTCAGCAGTCTAGATTTCCCAAGGTCCTCAAGTGCTCTTATTTTTGCTAAAGGGCTATTCATCATGTTCATGCATCCCCCACACCCCCCCAGAAGCAAATCAAGTAGGAAGGGAGCAAAAAGATGAAGCATGGTGTAGAGGCACTCGAGCAGGGTGGCTGTGGAGGAGGCAGGCGGACGATCCCCATTTCCCCCCTTGTATTTTTTTTGCATTGGTGGGACAAGCAGCGATCCTACAGGTGCAAGGGGCTTAGCCATGGGGAAAGCTGAACTTATGTTTCAGACTGTCATTAACAGTGCATAACCTCTGCCGGGGGGGGGGGGGGGGGACGACACTGTATTTTAGAATTGATACAGCAGCTTTACCCACCTATCCACTAAAGCAGTAAGATTTGGCTTTGAGAGTGCTACTTTGAGTTTATGTGAGCTGCCAGTTGCACTTGGTCCTGTCACTATGACTCTTTAATGGGGAAAGCGACACCCTCTGTTGATCAGGGATGCCCATGTGGATGCCGTGAAGTATTTCCTGGTCTCTAGCACATGTTATGAAAAGGTGCCCTTGCCCAACAGGGCTTATGATTGGGCACTGGAGATTTGATTGGCTGTGGAGGTTTTTCTTTTTAATGTTGCTTTGGCACCAGTTTCTACCACAGCACGAGAATATTTAGTGTGTGACCGAAGGTAAGCTGTGGCAACCATTTTATTGCTGGTTTGCTTGTTGCAACAGCTATGTTGATTTATTTCTAGGAATTTATATCTCACCTTCACCCAAAGGTGCCCGGGCAGTCACAACAATACAAAATAATCTAAAATACATTTAAAACATTGGCCGCAGTTAAAACGAGATATGTTTTGGTCCCTGCTACTTATCTGTCTCGGCTACTAATAAAGAAAGAGGAGCATTTACCTTTGCAAGGTGCTCCGTCTTGCCCTCAGCTCTAGTAGAGGGTCGCTATAAGAATATCCCCCTCACACTGAGACACTACGGTTACTATGGGAATGGTCAAATTGAAACAAGAGAACATGGACTGTTCCACTGCCCTGCTTATGTAGACGTTTGTGGCAATTTGATTGAACCACTACTCAGAAGGTTTCCAGAACATCAAGACAGATCGAGCAAAGGTGACTAAGCGATGAGACAATTCAGCTAGCTAAGTTTTGCACCGCCACCATTAAAATCCAATGCTCTAGTCTAAAGTATTATAAAGTTTTATTTTAGGATTTGTTTTAATTGCATTAACATTTAATGACCATACTGTTTTGGACTCTTATGATGGTTTATATATAACTTGGTGCAAACAACTGTAATAAAGTTTGACTGACTGACATTAAAACATTTAAAACGTAACCCTCCCTCTCTCCCTAGCAGGACAACACACAGAGGAAACTAGATATCCAATGCCTGGGTGAAGAGGTGTGTTTTTTGTGGCAGCCATCTTGTGCCTGCACTCCTGTGTCAGAACTCCAAAGTGCTCACAAATTCAAAAAGGCCGAGGACCTCTCGTAAACTTTCAAGGCTTTATCTCAGACAAACAGGATGGAACTGACTGTGATCAGACATATTATTTACTCCTCTCCAAGCAAAAATGTTTAAACAAGTCAGAAACTACAACTTCTGCACAGTGCTGATTGGAAGGCAGCTGTAATGTCACAGTACTACTCTCACACACTGTGGCCATGTTGTATTTTTTTCAAATGGTGGAATGAGCTGCTAGAAGAGATCCAGGCCCTATCGGAGCTACCAAAGGGCCTGAAAACTGGCACTCTTCTTCCAGGGTTATGGTTGAGACCCACATGACCATATAGAAACACCAAGCTGGGCCTGCCTCCTCTCCTTTCCTTCCCCCCTCCCACCCCGGGCCTGAAGCAGGAAGCTTGAAATAGTAATGACTGAGTGTTACAACTGGGACATTTTATACTTTATATTAAATTAGTTTTTATATATACTTTATATATATTCTTTATATTAAATTTTTAAACTGTATTGAATGGACTATTTTTCAACCCCATGTATATATGGGGTTTATTGTCGTGAAGTGCCCCAAGACTGTGTCAGAGACTGTGTCTACAAGGCCAAGCCCAAAATCAAGTTTTTGAAAGGCTTAATGAATTTTTAATCACATTGATTGATTATGCATAGCGGCAGCTACCCTGGGATGCCAGCGGTTCCTAGCTTCCCTGTCGCTTCCCAAGTATGCATGGGGGACAACCTCCCCCCGGGCACACATGGACTGCCCTGGAGATGTATGTGTGCATGTACAACTCCAAGGCGAAAAAGTCCACTATGTCTCACAGCAACAACGGGGGGGGGGGGGGAGGAATGGGGATTCCACCACAGGATGGTGGGATAGTGGCATGCTGCTATCCCACCATCGTGGGGTTGTAGACAGGCCACGTTCAGCTCCACAGCACCGCGAAGCCGAACTTTGTGTCCCTGCAGGGGCACCATAGGTGTGGGGATGAGCCAGGCCTGCCCAAGCTGGGCCTCTGTTGGTCATTGCAGCAAGAATGTGGAAGAATCTGTGTTCCCTTGCTGCAGGCCACCCGAGGTCCTGATTTGAGCTGGGGCCAGGATGGCGGCCATGTTGTGTGTACGTGGGGATTAGCCCCACCACCCTGTCATAGCCAGCCTGGCTTTTCTGCCCAGTGCATAACCAGTCATTGTGAGGCAGAGCACCCCTGATTCTTCCCTTCAAGAGTTAATGCATGTAGTAACTGACTGGTTTCATCTTGCAGGTGTTACTAATTGAGCTCTGCAGCCTGCAGGCCTCTTATCTTCAAGGCCAAAGTGAGGAATGGGCTAATTGGCTCTAGGTAAGAATTTGTAAATCACAGAGTAGGACAGGAAGAATCAAGAGTGGTGAGGTAATTTTCTAGAGAATTTTAGGCAGAATGTATTTTCATTGGTTCCTTATCAGCTGCCTGACTCAGGTAGGGCAAAAATATAACTGACCCAAGGATTTGGAGTCAATGCTAGCTTGGATTCTGATGGGCTCAGGCTCCCACTATGATCTGCTTGCTTGCAAATGGACAGTTTCGTACAGGATGCTTGAGCTAAGGCAGGGGCTTTGTGACTGTTTCTTGCACACCCCAGCCATGGGAGCCCACAGGGTTCAGGCTTGGACTCCTTGACACACACAAATACACAAACGGTGCTTTAAATGATTAAACAACAACAAAAAGCAGACAGCCCACTTGAAGCTCAGTAGGAGAGACAAACCCAGTGACTAAATCAGAGTTTGATGTGGAGGCAAGTACCTCTGTTGATTGCAGTGCTGAGTCTGGCTCACCCCACCAGAGAAAACAACATGCTGACAACATGCTTCCTACAAAATGGCGTTCATCAAAATGCTTTTTTACGTCCCAGTCCCTTATCCCACATTTTGTTCTCTCAGAACCAAATGGCTGTTGAGTCAATCCATCCTGTCTAGCTGAGTTGTTCTCCTGCTCCTGAGCCCTTTACCTTTAGCCTGTGGACATCAATTTATTTCCACAAAAGGTTTTTTGTTGTTGTTGAAGAAGAAGAGTTGATTCTTATATGCTGCGTTTCTCTACCCGAAGGAGGCTCAAAGCGGCTTACAGTCGCCTTCCCTTTCCTCTCCCCACAACAGACACCCTGTGAGGGAAGTGAGGCTGAGAGAGCCCTGATATCACTGCTCAGTCAGAACAGCTTTATCAATGCCGTGGCGAGCCCAAGGTCACCCAGCTGGTTGCATGTGGGGGAGTGCAGAATCAAACCTGCATATCAGATTAGAAGTCCGCACTCCTAACCACTACACCAAACTGGTTCTTGTTTTTGCACACTAGGCATGTATTTTGGTTGATCATGGATTATGTTCCTAGTTTTTACTTTTGGGCCAATGCAGCACACACAGCCAAGGATCAGTAGAGTATACTGATTAGGCTTAGATTGGGATCTGGAAGACCCAGGTTCGAATTCACACTCTGCCATAGAAGCTCACTGGGTGATCCCAGTGCAGTTGTTTAGATGAGAAGGGAAAGATATTATAAGCCACTTAGGTCGCCCAAAACAGGGCTTAAATTTAGTAAACAAAACATGGTTTACTCTTCAATTGTCAGATTCAAGTGGGTCAAGTGTTGGTCTGAAGTGGCACAACAAAATTTGATTCCAATTATACCTTTAAGAACAAAAATGATTTATTCAAAGCGTGAGTTTTCGAGTGCATGCGCTCTTCCTCAGACAAAATAGAAAAAGGATCAAAAGAGTAGATATAAAGAAAAGGTAAATTAATGGCAAATTAGTAAACTATGTCATAATATCCAAATTATACAGTGTGATGATAATTCTTTGCTTTTTAAGTCAGTTATAGTTTATAAAAACATTGAAGAAATAAAAATGTCAAGGTTAGTAATTAATGGCAGATATTTTACCAGTTGTGAAAAAGCCCACAAGACTTATCTAAGGGGGCCATTGCTGCTGCGGGGGAGGAACACCGACAGGGACCTGGCTGGTTGGAGAGATTGCCCAGCCCTGGCATTCTCTGAGCAGTATGTGTGTTGGCATGGCAACAGGGGGTGTGGCTGAACTGGGCGTCAGTTAAACGGATGGCCTGATGTTCTTTGGCCTCTTTCCCCCCTTCAGGGCGCCCAAAGACGCAAAACCCACCCTCCCTCCCTGTTTATGAATTGTTTGACTTTTTGTTAGAAGTTGGGTTATATTATTGATTAATTGTCACAGCCTGCGGAAGTGGAGCATGGGAAGGATCCATTTTGGGGAGGCCAAGCTTGCGCGCTGTCCTCCCCTAGATTTGGGGGGCCCTTTAAAGGGCTGTGTGGATGCAGAGCCTGATTGAAGGCTAGCATTTCCGGGGGGCAGGAGAACCCAACAGAGGCTGGTGCCCAGAGGGGTCACTCCATGGTGCCTCCCCCCCTGTTTCAGCCTGCCATTATGTCCGGGTTTTGGGGCTGGATAGCCAAGGCAACCCGTTGAGGGGCAGGCTGTGGTGGGCTTCCTTGTGGTAGGGTAACCACAAGATGGCATGATTCTCTTCCCATGCTTGCCACGCTCAATGTTGAATAAAGGCTGTGGCCAAATATTTTATGCCAAAATTATGGTTGTCAGTGTCCTCATTAGGTGGTCAATATCCCCCTGCAAGGCAAAAGAAATAATTAAAAGAGACTAGTTACTGGCCCCATCAGTATCCACCCAAGCATGTAAGCTTCCCCACAAGTGACAAAGGTGCCCAGTTTGTTATTTTGTCCTAAGATCAGAGAGTTAGATTCTGAATTACATTCCATACCACTTACATCATATTACAGTCACATTGTCCTAAATAGAATAAAAAGAAGGGGGGATTGTAATGAATGTGGATATAAGAGTTGAATGAGATTAGCATACCTAGTGAGATAAGAAACCTAGGATCTTGTTGAGTACAGGGTACTACATCGTTTTGAGTGTTGTAATAGCTTGCATTTCTACAATCTCCTAGTCCATTCTTGAAGCTCCTTTGCAATAAAACAGCGACTTTGAGGTCCCTTATTGAACATCTTAGAAGGCTGAAGTGTTCCCCTACAGGTTTTTGAGTCCTGTGATTTTTTTGTTATCGTATTTTATTAAAATGTATGATATAATACAGAAAAGATAGAAAATAGATATAGTTGGGAGTACAAAATATTTTTGATGTTTCTTTTTTAATGTCAGACTTGTGTCCATTATTTCTCTGGCAGAGGGTTTGACCTGTTTGACCTGTCTTCAATAACCAGTTAAAGGAGAGGATGCTCTTTATTAATAAAACCTGTTTATCAAGACTCATGAGCTACCAACCACCACCTGACAGACAGAACTTCAATAGACTCAGCTTTTTCCAATACACAGGAACACAGCAGCAGGTCTGAATGGTTGCACTTTTAAATGCCCACAAGGCTGTTGTGTAGATGGCGCCCCCCCCCCCCCCGGCCAAGTTGCTTGCCCTGCTGTGACCCCCATGAAAGGGTCGTTCAACCCCCAAAGGGGTCCCGACACCCAAGTTGAGAGCCACTGGTTTAAAGGCACAGGCCAAAACAGGAAAAAGACAACGACCAACCTAGCTGTAGCCAGATCTGGGACTGATAAATGAAACAAATACCTTAGAACAGAGGTGTGGGAAGGGCCAGAACTGCTTTTACTTAGTATGTTTTTTAAATGGTGTAAACAGAACCACTTAGCTGACACCACAGTAACTCTACCCATAGACAGCTTTTCCCCAAACGTGACTAGGATGAGCAAGTCTGACAGGAGCAAAGGGCAAAAACAGACCAACCCCTCCCATCCAATGTAGCCTTTCTATCACATGATATGGCATTCCCAGGTTACTAACTTCCCCAGAGGCCTCTTTAAGAATGTGCACCTGAAGGGCCCTTGCTCTGGTTAGCCAGGATTCCTAGCACTCTTCTGCCTCAGCCTCAGCTTGCCCACGCTTTAGCATTCCACTCCAGTCCAGGCTTCAGCAAGTGTCTGTCTCTGGCTGCCTATTTTCCTTCCAGCGTAACAGGCCTCGGGTCTCTTCAGGGAGCGTTCTGTGCTTGACACACAAACAGATGACCTAACCTTCATTCAACTAGCTGGCTAATTAGTTCCTAGGTCCCACCTTCCTCTGGTGCGTGGACTACAGGACAGGCTTGAGGGCCTTGCTCCTCGTTGCCCTCGACACTCACCTGTCACAAATGACTAGCTGAAAAGATCTGCAGTGAAACTAATGAGATGGAAAATCTCAGTAGAAATCACCATTGTGAGGCACTTATCCAGACGACAGCAAGCACAGAAAATGCAACCCAGGCACTGTTTTATTCAGACCGCCAAAGTTCCACTCCACACTGCGGCTTTTAGACCATTTCCGCACAGAGCGGTAAAACGCAAGTGGCTTCCTGCTTGTAAATGTGGGATGGTAAATCTCGCATTTGCAGCCCTCCTCCCACGTTTTCCTTCTACCTCTGCGTGCATTTTACCTCCTGACAAGACTGCAAAGGAAAACAAGCTGAACTTCTCCCTCCGCTCCTTGGCTTGTCAATCGCAGCAAGCCACCAATCACAGCACAGCAGTTCTCTCATGAACTGAAACTTTCTGCTCCCCCCAGCCCCAAAAAGGCACTTCTGCATTGATATGCAGTAATGCCACAACACAGGAGCATTTTTAATTTAAAAAAATCAACACTGCTGCACTGCTGTGGAGAAACACCAGAATGATACGGCATCCCCCCCCTTTGGGGGATTAATGTTTTTTTTAATTTCATTTCAGTCTGGATGGATTTTTGAGACACTGAACATGGTCCCTGAAGACCAAAAAGACATTTTGTGTAAATGGTGGGCTTTAAAACAAGGTGCTCAGACCCCTGTATAATCAGGAGAAGACTGCCAGATCATACCCCCCCTTTTCCCCAACTCATTTCCTACCTCCAGAAAACAGAAACGGGGCTGTTTTTGCTTGCCCAAGTTGTTAGAAGGTTGGACAGGTAACTGAAGCCAAAAAAGACATTTTGTGTAAATGGTTGGCTTTAAAACAGGAGAACGCTGTCAGATTTTTAAATTTTGATTTGATTTCTATACCGCCCTTCCATATGGCTTTTAATTCAGAACCCAGTTTTAGAAGATCAACATTACATCTCCATTGCTGCAAATATTGGCCATCCACCAACCCATTGGGATCTTGACCATGCAAGGAGTTCAGTGGCTTCAGCCACCATGCAGCTTCCAATCTTTTCAGTCTGCTTGAAGTAAACACTATCAGTTGACAATGGATTGCACCCAAAGGAAAAAGATAACCTGAATCATCAAGCACATTACTGACAAAGAAATCATCAAGCAGAGCTGGCATGATTTTAAAAAGGCTCAAAATGCAGCTGGGAGGTTGCAGAGACTTACTTCTGAATAAGCACACCAAGCATTGGACTGCACACAGCACAACTGGTGAGTTCAGAAACATTTGTTCACAGATCTGGTGAGTGTACTAATTCATATCACTAATGGGATCAACTGCAAAGCACCTGACTCAGATCTAAGAGAAATGTGATGCCTACATTTTTTCCAAGATACACTGTTTGTCTATACCCACAACACCAATCCACTAAGCATGAATCCCTGAGTATAAGGAGCAGGAAGCCTCTTGATTCTGTGAAGGTTCAAGGAGGTGGCAGGTTACAGTGGATGAGCGATAGGGTTGTGAGTGTCCTGCACAGTGCAGGGGGTTGGACTACATGACCCAGGAGGTCCCTTCCAACTCTATGATTATAAGGAAGCATGCTTGAGAAACAGTTGGTGAACGTTTAAAAGGCAGCAGTGTTTATTAACACTCCACAAAAATCAGATTACACGGATTATAAAGTATAACAGTGTTTTTGGATAAGGCAGAGATAGACCAACAAATGTGAATTGCATATCAGTCTTATGAAAAGAGAAAGAGTTGATATTCCGAGCCAACTTGTTCCAGTTTTGGGTTTGTTTCTTTTAAAAAAAAATTTCCCTGTAGTAAAGGTCTGTCTTATGCAAGACAGATACCAATTCTTTCTGCTTAGAACATTTTATCTCTTGTATTTTATTTTTCATTAAAATTAATGTGCTTCTGACAGAAGAATCTTTGCTACAGTGGAAGACAACAGAATTCACATAATAACAGAGAATGATCAACATTCTACTATATCAAAAGGAAAATTAAACATATAACTAAATATAATTTCACAAGTAAGTCTGCAAAAACCTAGAAATAAATCAAGGTCCAAGACAAAATTACAATCTGCTCTTCAAAATAAAATAATAATAGTCTGACAATCAAGATCTGATTAATAGTTCAACACTCCCTGTGCATTCCCTACATTACAGTGGCAGGAAACCAAATGCTCATTCATAGCAGGTAGTGTTAACAAAGCCATTTGGTTATTTCTGCTTTACAGAAGCTATGGGACACACTCGAGTATTAAGCCTACCTAAAGGTTTATTGAACGGCTTGTGCCAAAAACTGCTGGTACCGTTCCCGAGCAGGAAAGTGATCGGCTGGCCTGTTGTAAGCCGTCCACACAGGTTCTCCAACGAACAGCCTCATGGCCTTCACATAATTCTGGAGAAGAAAAACAGGAAGTTTCATGCTTAATACAGTTTAACTCCTGTGGAAGAGGAGGATCAAAGTACCAAGATATGAAAGGAATCGGATCAAAGCACAAAGCTTAGCAACACAATTTTACTCAAGGTTTTTTTAAAAAACAGATAGGCTCCTAGAAACCTGAGGTTTTTACAAATATGTCTCCATTTCCAAACAGACCTTGGAATGCAAATTGCAAAACCAGATATAAGAGAGGGGAATTATTTCTGAATTAGAGGCAAAGCTCGTTGTACCCAAGAATACAACGGGAGCTAGGAGGCACACCTGCACTGCGGCCTTCCTGGGGGCTGGCTACATGGCAGAAGCTCCTGCCCACCCTTATACTCTTGAGGCCCCTCCTGCAAACCTCAAGGAACACTCCTGGAGATGAAAGGGCTTGCTAGGGAAGGGGGAACTCTGTGGCAGGGAGGCTGCAGGATGGGAGAGGTTGGGACATGGGGATTTGCTGGAATTGCAGGTCACTTCTAGGCTACAGAGATCATCCCCCCTGGAGAAAAGCCCTGGCTTTGGATCCCATAGAGTTGCAGGGATGCTAGGCTCCAGGTGGGAAACAAAGAGAAATGCTAGATGGCAGTAATTGCTAATAATAAACATGAAATAATTCATAAACTTGTCAGTTTCTTCCTTCAATGAAAATATTTAATTGATAGCAAAATTTGCTTAAAGAACTGAAAGCCTGTCAGAGTAAATCAAAAACAGTTGTATGTTACAATCAAACATGAAAACATTGCTTGGCAAAGAAATTACAGAGGGTGTCTCAATTACTGCCTCTATGTCAGCTGTTCTCAACTTTTTTACCACTGAAAAAACTCCAGAAAC
Organism: Paroedura picta; assembly: GCF_049243985.1. Classification (NCBI taxonomy): domain Eukaryota; kingdom Metazoa; phylum Chordata; class Lepidosauria; order Squamata; family Gekkonidae; genus Paroedura; species Paroedura picta. The sequence goes on from NC_135369.1 coordinate 158,738,815, forward strand.
ATTCTTCAGGCTTCAAGAAACCTCTGAAGTGGGATCTCCAGGTCCCAGTTGCAGGCTAGCATCCCCACCACTGGTCAGGGGTGCCATCCTCCAGGTTGGACCTGGAGAACCCCCAAAAAGATCGTTCCTCTCCAGACTGCAGAGCTTAATTCCCCTGGAGGAAAGAGCTGCTTGGGATAGGTAAGGGGGGGGGGAGGCTGTGTAGCACTCCCCTCCAAACACACACACATACATACAGAGGAAACAAAGAGGACAAAAGCATTCCTTCCTTCTCAAATAGCACACCACACAAGCCACACAATCACCACTTCATGTAGGAAATACTTGAGTGTCTCCCTCCTTCAATTGCTCTGAGAAGCCAGAAGGTCCAAACTTAGAAGCTATTTCAATATTTTGCAAAAGTAAATACATGTGGGGATGATATTTTCAACTCTTCAGCCTGATTTTAGTTTATAATTTGTAATAATCCTTTTAGATCTGTTCCTTTCCTCCAAGTTCATACCAGACGTAGCTTGCTTGACAAAACCCTACAAATCTTATTTCTTCCCTTATTTCCCCTACTGATCTTGGGAGAACCCTCTTAGTAGCCATCTTAACAAAATGGAAACATTTTCTCAATTGATCAGTTTGTATTTAGTGTTGTACGGGAAACTCCTTGAAAACAAAAGTCAAGATCCTGAAACCCTTCCCCTTTACAAGGAAATGCAGATTTTATCTCATGCGCAGGAAAAGCAAGAGACTTCCAAGTTAATTTGACAAGATGGCCACCAGTGAGAAATATCAAAGTGGCAGCCCCATAACAAGAAAAGGTGTCCTCAACTTTCTGTATTCACAACAAGCCAACAAGAAGAGCCGAATAGATCTCCCAAAGGCGCCATTGGATAGTTGCCATAGTAACACCAATCCCTTACTAAGGATGGATTTTGTGACAAGGTTAGAGACAGTCCATTTATCCGTAACAGCAGCAGTACGAAAGGGCAGAGAAAGAACATGTACTCTAATACTATCCCTGTCCTGAACCTTTAGGAATTGATTTCTAATCCCAGAGAGTTTGGAATGGCAGTCTGGGAGACGGAGAAAGGTTATGCCTGAAAATGGGCTGCTATTACGCTTGGATTTCGAGTGAGATGAACCACCGCTACTAAGAACTGATAAACTTCCAATATATTCTGTCATAAACTCAGAAGTACTGAGTTTAAGAAGCCCAGCCCTAGAGTATCTTCCCGGTATGTTTCCAATTCAGTGGCTTGTGCTAGGGTTTTTAAGAATTTTGCTATTAATATGCAGTTTTACCCAAATGGTTTAAAGAAAGTAATTTCGTACAGATTCATCCAGTGTAAACCGGTGATAGATGCCAGCAGGGAGCGTGATCATGTCTCCTTTTTCCATGGCAATCCGAATCCATTTGTCGTCTTTATCACGAACATCAAAATACCCACTTCCTTCCAGGATGTAGCGAATCTCATCATCCAGGTGCAAGTGCTCTTCATAAAATATTTTTATCTAGAAAAGGGAGGGGAGAAGGCAGCTTTTCATTTTGTGAGTCTATTATTAGCGGTGAGCATGCATTGCACTGTAACAGTTGCAAGGTGTTACATCTAAAAAACAAAAAGTCTCCTTTAAATGTACAGAAACGTGGCTTTTATGCAGTACATCTTGAGTGCTCCAGACATCTCTTACACATCATCATCACGGTAATAGCTACAACAGTCCAGCTAAGTACATCCCATACAGCAGATGAGGGGTGAGGCTAATGGCTTACCTAAAGTCCATTTGTAGAATTAGTTACACTTTTATCCCACCTTGCTCCAAGATCAGGCTGAGAGAGAGAGAGAGAGAGAGAGAGAGAGAAAGAATGTGCCAATGGCAAGGGTCATCCAAGAGCTTTGCTCTAGTTGAGGCTTTCTCAACCAGGGTTTCTTGATGGCCCTGGAAGGGTTTCCTGCATGACTATGAGTTAATTAATTTTTAATATATTTTTTAAATTTGTTAAAACACTTATTGGGTGATAAGACAATATATGGTCATGTCAACTCACCCCCCCCCCCAAAAAAAAAGGCCAATGATTGGCCTGGAGCTGGTGGGCAGGAGAGGGGCTGCAGGTAAGCTTGTACGCATCTAAACTTTCCAGCCATGTTCAGCCCCACTTCTGGGGTTTCTCTAAGCCTGAAGAATGTTTCAGGTGTTTCTCAATGGTAAAAAAGTTGAGAAAGGCTGCTCTCGTCCAACAGCCAAACCTACTACTTTAGTTCTTGTGGTTGAAGAACTTACTTTCTCATACTTTTTGCTCTTCTGCTACATCAGTTTGAGAATACTGAAACAGTGTCATTCTCACTGGACATCCAGTGACTAAAACAAGTTCTCCAAGCCGAATGAAGTATATTTCTCTTTAAGTTGGGTAGTAACACATGGATCCCTGCTCAGATACTGCAGCTTATGGGTCAGTGGTTTTAACCCATGGTTTGTAACTCTCAAGTGGGATGTGGAGTAGCACTCCTGGGTTACAAGCCCTTAAAAGGAAAAGGATTTTAATACTTTTTTAAAATGAGCTGCTGCAAAATACACATCCATAGACAGTAAGGGTACACAGAGAGGAGCAATAAGACAAAGTAATTCAACACTGGAGAGCTTTCTTCCATGACACTGATTTGTAGGTTTTTTCCTCACTATGGTATACCTGATGGTGCTCAGGTTGTATTTCCTGTGTCCACTTCTTTGCTACCCACAGTCTTGCCCTTGACAATGGAGGTGACAGAACTCTGGTTCTCCCCTCTTCTGGTCATCTGATTTTGACATCATGTTACTTCCTATAGTCTACCTAAAGATTAGTGAGTACCAAGCTGCCATGTGGTAGTTAAAGGTAGGCATGTAGATTTCAGAAGGCTCAAAAACTCTATTTAAGGTTCTTCATCACATTATTTTACTGGCACAAAAACCCAACCCTTACATTGTCTCAAGTCCAAAATCCAATCCCCCTTATACTCAATCTTTCATCAGCATTTTCATAGTCTGAGTTTTTTTGTCTGTCGTAAGTCATTCACTGTAGAGCCAGACAATCTCCAGGCAGAATTGTGAGCTTGTGGCTCAGACTATTAAGACCACTTCATTGATCTTAACAGCACTTCTGTTGAAATCGATGCTGACCTTTGGGACAAACCCTTCTATCTAGTGGCATCAGTCTGGCTCCAGGCAGAATGCAGCCAACCTCCTAAGCAAGCTAAGGAGGTACAAATACATTTGATAAGCAGATTATAAACATGTGCCCTGGTCTGGGCTAGCTAGACTTCCACCTTCCTATGGCTCCATCCTCACCTTGTCTGCCCAACTTCTAATCATTCAATTTATCAATCTCTAGTAATCTTTTTCAGCCAAGGGTGCAGGAAGGTCAAAACCCAACTCCATGATTCAGACAGTTTGGGATTGTTCCTTGGGACCACCTGGCTATCTGGCCTGTTCACTCGGTCACAATATCAACTAGGCTTGTGCATAAAGGGCACGATTTGGCCGCCTCGGCTTTGGGCCCATGAAGGTCAATGGTGCCATAGACTATAATAGGAATTTTGGTGTTCCTGTCTTTCCCAGGGCCTGGGGAGGCGAGGGTTTGAGGTACAGCCTTCAATCTTTCAGGGTAGCTCCGGGATTCTTCCCTGGGAAGCTCTTTTTCCTGACTCCCCTCCAAATTTCAAATAGATTGGTCCAACGGGTCCACTTCTAGGTCCTCCCTAGAGGGTGCCCCCATCCCTCCATCATATCCAATGGAGAGTCCGCCCCATAGGATATAATGGAGCAGATGGGGGCACCCTCTTTGGGAACCCCTAGACGTGGACCCCTTGGACAAATCATTTTGAAATTTGGAGGGGAGTCAAGGAAGAGCCTCTAAAGCTACCTGGAAAGTTTGAAGGCTGTACCTCAACCCCCCCCCCCAAGCCCCAGGAAACTCATGAATGCCTTGGTCTTATAGTCTATAGCACCATTGACTTTCATGGGCACCAAAGCCGAGGCGGCCGAATCAACTGGCTGTAAGCAATGAAGCAGGTGTATTTTCTAGAAATATATGGCAAATGCACAGATTCTCTTGTCGTGATAATTGTTAAAAATCTCAACACTAGCAAGGTTGTCAATATAATCTGAGCAAAGACACCTCCGTGTACTTTTAAAACCCTTTCCCCCCTACAGATTAAACCTGAACAAGCTCTTTACACCTTAAAGAGAATCTGCCCCCCACTTGCTGAAATGACACCCCTGCTGCCTTCTTCTGTTCATCTAATACAGCTGTAATCTCTCTCTGCTTCACTTCTGTGGACATCCTGGCATGTGACTGGTGACAAAGAGCTGTGGTGTAGACAGGCAAAGGAGCAAGCTGAGGCAGAGAAAAGCCTAGTGCCATGAGAAGGAAGGACTGGAAGCCTACCAGTCACCTGGAACGAACAAGAAGGGTGAAACCGAGGGGTGGTTCCCACATGCATGTATCACCTTCGTCTGCTGTAGCATCCAATGGCGAATGCACATGTGAAGGAGTTCCACGGAGGAAGATTTCACATAATCCACTCCCAATTCCAACACAACACTTTTTTCAGTGAGACAGTTTGTGCACTCAGCCAAATTGCTGATTAACGGCTGTCAATGTTTCCTGGCAGAACTGCCATGCCAACAACAGCTACATAGCATGCAGAAAATAAACAGCAAGAAATTCTGCACGTGGAGATTGTCCCATCATAGAACCTACATGCGAGGAAAAGCTGGATTTCTGACTTCCACACAACCACTGAAAAGTCTTTTCAGAGGCAATAAGGAAAACTGAAAGGCAAACATACACCTTCCAGTTACAGAAGATCGAATCCTTCATGTGAAGAGGCAAGACCCTCAGAAATCAGCCCTTACAGAAAGCAAATGTCCACGCAGCAGAACTGGAACTTTTAAAAACTGGAACACAGTCTGGTGCAGTGGTTCTCAACCTGGGGGTTAGGACCTATTTGGGGGTTGAACGATCCTTTCTCAGGGGTCGCGGCAGGGCAAGCAGCTTTGCCAGGAGGGGGCCATCTATACAACAGCCTTGCGGGGTAGATCGAGATAGAGCGTTCGTCTGTCTGGAGCAGTGGAAAAGAGTGAGATGGGCATGGTGGGACAAGAGGCAGAACTGAACTGAGAAACCCCGGAAAAAAAACAATTTATATACAATCATGAACAATGGATCTTCACGCCATTGGTCAGTTTTGGTTTAATTTCTGTGAAAGAACACTTGCATCATTTTATGGTTGGGGGTCACCAGAACATGAGGAACTGTATTAAAGGGTCGCGGTGTTAGGAAGGTTGAGGACCACTGCTGTAGCCCTGCGGCAGAATTTATTACCTTCTCTTCATAATTTGGCAATTTATCTTTGTGTATAGTGATTATATCCATCCAAGAGTAGTTCTTCTCCTTCCGAATTTTTGCCAGGACTGGATCGGTCTCATAGTTATCAGCATCCAGCTGAGGAAGGAAGAAGAGGCTCTCCTCAATAAACCATTCAAACACAAGATAATCATTAGTCATTTCCAAAACCTTCTCCCGAGTGCAAAGCACTTCACCAGACAAAGCAGATCCTCCTTATTCCCACTGCACAGGTGAGCAAATAAAATGATGAGAGGCCCAGTCAAAGAACTCATGACTCAGCTATGATTCATACTCAAACTTCCCCAATCCAGATGCAAGGGCCGGTGCTCACCATAACAGGTTGCATACTGACGTAAACAGGATGCACAGTGATGGTACTATTTATTTATTTATAATACAACACGTGTATAATGTAGCCAGGGGATCGTATGATTGTCTGGCAGCCAGACAAGAGATATTCAGAGGTGGTTTGCCACTGACTGCCCCGTGTCACGACCTTGGTATTCCTTGGAAGTCACCCTTCAAGTGCTAGCCAGGTTTGAACCCTGTTTAGCTTCCGGGATCTGGTGAAATCCGGCTTGCCTGGGCTGTCCAGGTGAGGTATATGAGGCTATTACGGATCCACACTCACCAATTTTGAACAGAGAAGCCCTCAAATTTTATCAGGCCCAGATACACGTGACTTTTTCCATTTCCAGCTAAATTAGCTGTGCAAAGCACTGATTGGCTGGCCCTTGTGAAGCCTTCTTCCACCTCAGCTTGCTGAGCAAAGTAATGATTGGGTAGTACTGCCAATCAGAAAGTCACTCCCACACCTGACTTGTAGCAATATATTTCTAATAAAAAAATAAAAGCAGAGCCGAAAAGACAATCTATCTTCTATCCGACTATCTTTAATCTTTATTAAAAGAGTAAGGGCTGTTGGGGAGGAGTTAGGGCGGGACCTGTCCAGGATAAAAACTCTGAGGAGCGAATCAGGAGTGGCAATCGAGGACAGCCCACCGCTAACTCTCCAGTCCTCCCGAGCCACCATCCTAGCCATATGGCTGCCAGGGAGGACGCTCGCCCCACGCCGTTGGACTCAGGAAACATTTCTTTCCCTTCACCCAGTGACTGCCCTTCCCCGCCAACGGACCACTTTCCCCCTTGCAGCCATCTCACCAACCATCGCCGCCGCCCCCAGCCACCACGCTCCCCGGCCTCTCCGCTACCTTCGCCGCCCATGCCGCCCCCAGCCACCATGCTCTCCGCTTCCCTTCCCAGACTGTACCCGGCCTTCGCCGCCGCACCCAAATGCCGCCCTCTCCGCCACCTTCGCAGCCACCGACGCCCCCAGACACAGCGCTCGCTTACACACATCCTGCCCTCTACACGGCCTTCACTGCTGTCGCCGCACCCTGCCAACACGCCAGAAGATGGTCGCAGACACGACGAGGACGCCGCCGCCGTGCTCCGCAACAAGCCGCACCCAAAACCTCGCTAGGCGCCCTCAAAATGGCGGCGCATGCATAGGCACCACCCTGCCGCCGCTCCGTCGCGCCGAGCCCTCGCGCTGGACTACATTGCTGCGCCAGTCGCACCTCACCTCCTTCGCCCCACTGGTCATCTGACCAACACATCCAGCGTAAGTGACACCCCACTAGACTGCCCCAGCCCCGCGCCGCCACTTGCAAGATCCATGCCGTCCACGCCCACCAAGAAGCCTTTGGGAGCCACAACCCATCTAGCGCCCATTTTATTCTCCTATAAAATGGGCTTTTAATCTAGTATTGATAATGTAACATATTCCCCACAGCTTTGGCTGTGGGGAAAACAGGGGCCAACATTATTACCATTAAGGCAGGCTCATAATACTCTTGCATTTCTGCAATCATATATGCTGTTTCAGTTCTTTGGTCTTAAATTTTATATTTTTATTCAGTTCCTTTTATTCTGTTTTACTGTTTACAAATCTGTATTTTATATTGTGTAAAGGCCTATGGCTATATACAAATAAAATTTATCTATCTAAAAGCAGAGCCAAGTTTTCTGAAAAGCCACCAAATATCTGAATATTCAGGTGCATGATGTCTAAAAGCTACCAAAATCCTGCTCAATACATGGATTGCATGTAGGGTTGCCAGCAATATGGGAGGGAAACAAATATCTTGCCCCTTTATAATAGAGGTTTGGTGGGATGTTGTTTGCCTTCTTGCCATGAAACACTCAAGCTGCCCTTTTCTGCACATTAAGCTTTGTTTCAAAGGACAGGACATTTTTCTCTAGGCCTGTTGATCCACCTAGTTGCAAGTGACTTCTGCCATCATCAAAGTGATCTCAAATAGGGATGGCACCAATAGCTTTGGTTCAAAACATAATGCTGCCATGATGCCACCACAAGCACAGGGATAGATCTTAGTCATATCTATGACCCTCTAGCTTGGCCTGTCTCAACTTTTTCACCATTGAGAAACCCCTGAAACATTCTTCAGGCTTTAAGAAATCCCAGAAGTGGTGTGATCGTGTAAAATATGATTGGGAAGCATAGCTGTATACATGCCCACCTCGGGCCCCTCCAGGGCGTTCTTTGGCCATTTTGGGAGAGAGGGCAGGCTGACAGGATGATATATGGTCTTATCACCTGATAAATGTTTAAGAAATGTAAAAAAATATAAAATATAAAAATATAAAAAAACCCATGCAGGAAACCATTCCAGGGTTATCAAGAGACCCCAGGGTTGTCAAGAAACCCTGGTTGAGAAAGTCTGCTCTAGCTTTGATGCAACCCATGTTTACAAAGGGTGGGAACTATCTGCTCGGTGAATTCCAAAGAGAATTATTGGTAATATAATTTTTTGATCCCCTGGAACTTCAAGAAGGGATTAAAATATAGCTGATCACTGGTAGTAATTATGTTTTCTCCAGAGTACAATGCTACCACGAGAAGCTCTTGTTCACCAGCAGCTCTAAACCGTTTATACAAAGTTCCTGTCTTGGATTTCCCCCAGGCAACCTGCCATCCTTGGCGAGGCAGCTTTCCGAAGCAACAAATTAGCCTTGATAGAGAAAGCGGCAGGAACGTGGCAAACAAATTAGATTAAATTTAAATGCTGACAAGAATCAGGGGGCCCTTCATTGATTATTTCACAAGTTTAATATACTGCCCGAGCCCCAGATTAACTGTAGTTGTTCAATAACTGTAATCCTTCCACCTTCCGGGGAGCGGTGAAAAGGTGAGAGAACAGCACTAAATTTGGCAGTTCTTCCTCTTATCCACGTAGTCATCATCAGCAATTTGTAAGGATATTCTTGGATAACGGTGCTGAAATGCCAGACAGAGAGAGCTCTCAGCGCTCTTTTGCAGCTCTGTACTTAAAAGAACGCATCCACCCTAACCAATATAGCTCAAAAGCCTTCTCAACCTAGAGGTTAGTTATCCAATCCCCCTTCAAATAAATGATGGGATGCAGGCAGCATGCATTGTTTCAGACGGCTTCACACGCTAGTTTGCAAAAGCTGCTAGCCTACCTTGGTTTCTGCCTAATTCGTTTGAAGCAACAAACATTTTGGCTGATATTATTATTTATTTATTTGGAAAAGTGATACGCTGCCTCTCCATAGACATAGAATTCATCTAAACTCTTTTTGAGTCAAGTATTAAAGCAACAAAGAGAAGCCCAATGACAGCATCAAGATTAACAATATATATTTGGGCAGCATGAAACTTAGGGTTGCCAGTTCACACACAGCTGCCAGCAGGGTGCAGATTTCTGGAGCAGGAGGAGCACTGGAGCTTAATGCAACATGCTGATGTCACCTGGAAGTGACAGTGTTGTGAATGCAGCCCTGCCAAAATTGCTTGAGGTCTGAGGCAGGATTGAGATTCATAGCCTCTGATTGGCTCATGGCTAGCTGGCTTCTCCATGGGAGCCTGTGGATGCGAACGGGTTAGTCACAACCTAGTTAGCTTGTGGCAGGATTCTCCAGGGATCCAATTTGTTCAAGCCTAGCATGTCCAATCACCCACATGAGTAGATCCATTGTTCCACTACTGTATATATTGTGGTATTATGGGGTTCCTTCCCCCCCCCCCAGTGTGATCTTGGTACTCTCTTGCATTATGTTCTGTCCCCATGCAAAGAACTGCAACAAATTCAGTATCTGTATATTCCTAAACCTATGGATTTAGCAGACAGCACATCTCTCTGGTTTTTGGGCAAACTATGGTAGAATTAGATTCTTACCATAGAGTTTTGCTCAAAAACCAGAGCGTTGCTTCCTGTCACTAATGTGCCTGCATTGCTTCCAGGTGACTTTAGCATGTTGTATTTACAATCTGCTTCTTCTCTACCCATGCCTGTTAAGCCCCCCTGATTTCTGAGTCTGAAAATGGAGTGGGGGGAGAGGCTCCAACCTGGGGGATCCCCAGGCCCCAACTGGGGGCCGGTAACTTGCATGAGACTTCACTTCCTTGGATGCAATGGAAAGGGGTGTGTGTGTGTATCCATCATATTTATGTGAGGGAAAAATTACAGGAGGAGGATGAGCTGTTGAGGCCTAGTATCCCCTTCCAATTCACCACAGCCAATACCAGAATAAATTCTGTTAAGTCTTTAAAGTGTCACCAATGTTTCTGTTTTGTTCAGATGCAATAGATCAGCACAGCTACCCATCTGGAATTATCTTCAGAAAAGGCCACTATCCCAAAAGCAACTGTGCACATGAGCGTCTCGATTTGCCTGTCGTGAATAAGGCACCAATACATTTCTTGGGTCGACCCTGGATCCCAGCATTACCAGAGAGGCAGAAGGGGGAAGCAGGGCTGGTTTATCCATGTAGCACGTGCTACGGGCCCTAAGCTTTGAGAGGCATTCATGGTGCCTTCGCACCATGGCTCAGGGCTACATCCTCTCTCATCTCCCCCTCCTTTCCCCCTCTTTAAGTACACTCGGAGTGACACTTCTTTCCACTGAGGGGAAAGCCTGGCTGCTCCCCTGGCAATCGTACTCTGCTAGGCTCCGCAAATCCCGAAACCACTCCGGGGGGGGGGGGAAGGATGCCACTTTCTCCAGAGAATACGTGGGTAGCCGGGTTGGTCTAAAGCAGGGGTAGTCAAACTGCGGCCCTCCAGATGTCCATGGACTACAATTCCCATGAGCCCCTGCCAGCATTGTAGTCCATGGACATCTGGAGGGCCGCAGTTTGACTACCCCTGGTCTAAAGCGCCACAGAAGGGAGTCTGAGTCCGCTGGCCAGGTGCGCAGACGAAAGCTCAGACCTCCCTCAAAACTCTGCTAGTCGTAAAGGCGCCCCCGGCCTCAGCCCTTGTCCCACGTAGATTCTGGCACGTCCTCCCTCCGCCTTCTTTACTACGAACGCCCCGACCTTTCCTTGGAAGGCGCTTGACACCCCCGCTCCCCCCCCTTGCTTTGCGGGCAGCACCGAAGCCGGCGGGGCGCGCTCTGGCGCCTCTCCCGTCGGCCTCCCCGGCGCCGCTCCGGTTTCCATCGCGGCTCGGAGCGGGAGCAAAGCAGCCCAAGGATCTGAAGTCACGGGAGGCTGCAAAGCCCCGCCATGCGCACTCAAACAGCGCACCCCCCCCCCCCCGTTCCCTCCCTTTCAAGGACGGGGCAGGAGAGCTCAGCCAGCTGCCCCGGCCCCCCTTCCGCCTACTTTCCAATGAAAAACGCCCAGCTGGCTGAGCCGCTCCAGGCTGGCGGGCTGATTGGGCTCCCGGCGGTGCGGCTTGCGCTGGTCCTCGCGGGACTCGTCCATGTACCAGGCTTCCACCATGCTGCCTCCGCCCCCAGCCACTCAAGCGCCGCGAGGGCCCGCCCCGGGAAGGGCGGCCCCCGACTCACCAGAGCCCCGCTGCCTCCCGAGGAGACTCTTCCCGGGTCAACAGGGGAGGGCTGGAGCGGTGGGGGAAATGCGCGCACCCACAAGACCGGGCTGGCCGCAGGGCTCCCAAAGCCACTCGAGGCCCACGGGAGACACATTGCAATCCCGCAGTTAGTGGATGGGCAGCCGGCCTCCTAGCGCGCCTTCGTGCCTGTGGGGTTTGACACAAAATGGCGACGAGCGCCACGGCCGCGCGATTGGGGAGTTCGGGGTTCAGGCAGGCTGCCAGCCTAGGCACGCTTCCCTGGAAGAAAGCCCCATCCAATAATACGCGCCTTACTTCCTGATAGGCTGCTTTGGATTGCTCCAAAAGAGGCATAAAGTTTGGTCTTGCATAGCGCAAGGCTTACTAAGAAGTCGCACCAAACGCAGCAGCTGTTCCTCCCCCTTGGATAAGCGTAGGATTTGCTATGGCAGTCAAGGAATCATAAACATTAATATAGCATTATTTTAAAATAATGATGGTACTCCGTGCGGCATGTTGTAGCAATAGTTGTTGGTTTGGATGGCTTTAAATGGGAGGATTGATTTCTCAGTGAAGAGGCATTCAGGTGGGTAGTCTTGAAGGTCTGAAGCAGCAGAACAAAGAGGACCCACAACGTTTTATTTTGGGGGTAAGCTTTAGTGTGCAAGCACGCTTCTTCAAATATAGCGTGCTTGCACACCAAAGTTTATATAACTTGAATAAAACTTTTGTTGATCTTAAAGGTGTCACTGGACTCACAGATTCCTCAAAGGTTCTTATCCACAATGACTAAATGGATGCTCCATGTTCAGGATCCAGTGTACCTTTGTTTCTGGGGTGCTGGGGGAAGGGTTGGACTCCACATCTTGTGAGATCTGATTATCCAATGTGGAAAACGGGATGCTGTACTTCGTTGGACCAGTGCCCTACTCTGATGGACATGGATTGTTCCAGTGTTAATTCAGAAAAAAAACTTTGTTGGCACAGGAGCCTAAAGGCTTGAGAAACACCACAGATACCTCTACTGCAAAGATAGTCTTGCTTGGTATGGTTGTAATCAGCATGGTGTAATGTCAGGTTAGGCTGTGGGAGACTCCGGTTTGAATCCTTAGACATGGAAACTCACTTGAGTGACCTTGGGACAGTCACACGTATACACCAAGAATCCGTCAGGGTGCTTGGTAACCAAAATATTAGCTTGGCAAGGAAGAAGAGTGTCCTAATAGAACCCCAGTGTTCTGGAAGGTTCTGCCATGTGGATGACTTCAGCTAACAAGGGCCTAGATAGAAGACTATCTTTTCAGCCATTGAATCCAAGATGTGAGCCCAGATTGCCACAGAATGCCAACTGACACATCAGTCCTCATGCTCCAGTTTTGGAACATGGGGTATAGTTCTGTATCCCGGCAGAACTGAGCTTTGAGCAGTTAAACAGAAAGATTTCTGAGGTGGCCTCACAAACATTTCCAGTAGAAGATTAGGTGCCGTTGTATCTGTGTCCTGAGTCAGTAACACAAGTCTTGACTAAACAATGTCATACCATTGACACAAAGTCTGGAGAATTCTACTCTGCTCAATCAGAAGAGGAGTATACAGAAAACCCTGGACCTGGCACCTTTAACTGAAACTTTTGATAAGGCCGGCCTTGATCCCAGCTACCTGTGGGAAGCCAGACACTATGTGTTGCCTTCAGCAAAAGGGCCACTCATTCATTTTTACACATCTGGCTTTTCTTAATAGCAAAGCCTTCTTTTTAGGCCTGTCAGAACTTTGATGCTTCTCCTTTAGAGAAGGGAAGTAGTTTGATATCTTTGGCCATTAGATTTACTCCTTCACTTCCAAAGTTTCCCAGAGTACCTGTTTCCACACCTTAACAGGAAGGTATCACTGCTGGGAAAGCAAATGGCAGCTTTTCTCCACACATTGCCTGAGGACCAAAAGCGGTTTCTAAAGTTATGTAGGCAGAGCCTACTGAATAACCCAAGCAGCAGACGAACACTGCTGACTTTGGGAGAAAAGCAGCTGTTGCAATTCTGGGATGATCTACCTTCCAAACCAGATTAGAGCAAAGATGATGGTTTGAAAGGAGGGGTGGTGTTTATCCAGAAATCAGATGCTTTATAAGTAAGTTCCTCCTGGCCATGCACTGGGTGATCCCAACCCACCAATTTTCCTATGTAATGTTCCAGAGTGAGGTCCTCACTATCTCTCAAAGCCTACAGACTTGAGGACCATACTTGCCTGTGCAGAGATCGGCAGCATTACAGTCGATGGGAAACACTTTGACCAGCAGAATAAAGATCCTCCTACTTTGACCACACAGCCCTTTTGCCTTACCCCACAGTGATGGTCTGTGTGTTCAGAGACTGGCTAGCAAGTTCATAGACAATTGGATAAACATTGGTTTAAAACAAAGGGTGCCCAGGATTATGCAAATCTGATATAAAACTGAATTAACCCCCTTCCCCAGGATGGCTTACATGGATACTGCTCTACCGTCTTTGCTCCTGTGGGGGACTATTGCTTTGTTGACCAAGGGGACTATGTACACCACGGGATGTACACCACGGGATTGTCTTATTTTGGATCTTGGAATAAATTTGTACAAAAATAATTCAGTCTCCTTGGTAAATGCCCTTCTGTTTCTAAAAGATGTTCAGTTTTCTGTCAGTAAGAGACAATAATATCACCTACATGCTTGCACACATATACATAATGTGGGGATAATTCTGTGGCTATCAGATCTTCTTTGCCACTGGACCATGCAATTATCTGGTGCTTGGGTGAAAATGTCCACCACCATCCTGTGCCTAGGTCCTTACAGAGGGTCTTTGGCTTCTGTCCCATTACTTTTCTCAAACACCTTCACATCTGTTCTCTTCCATTACAAGTGCCTCCAACTCCTAATTTGGGTCAAAGTGAACAAATTCAGGGTTTATTCCCTGCAGCAGCTTACATCCACTGAAACATTTACACACCTGGCAGGAGTTCTATCCTTTGAGCAATCTTTTTGTCATGCCCCTCCTCCTGCAACCCAAAATGCAGCTCCCTAGCTATTACTTGGAGTCTCATGTTCCCAAGGAATGTAATTTTTGATTGCCACAGGAGACAAGACAATCATACCCAATTAAGGTGTCAGAATCGCCAGGTTTTCTGCCATGATTCTGTTCTTTTCAAATATTTGATTCTGTTGCTTAAGGTGTTGCTTTGACCTGCCTTGCTCTGATGTCACACAGATGCTTTGGTTGGACACCCCAAGGTTGCTTTCTGCTATGTTTTATGATTCCCTATACTGCCTCCACATTCCTCCCCCTCCCTTTTGTTAGTAACCCATAGTTCCCAGACCTGTTGTTATGGATGGCCAAATGGCTATCTCAATATTTTGATTTCTTTGAACTGTGCCTGGTTCGAATCCCCAGGGGAGGGAGAAGCGAACCCCTATATTGCTCACTCTATATCTTTACCTCATTCTTGATTACGCCTCCATTGTAGATACTTTTTTTCTTAAATAAATAAACTTTCATTCTGTGAGGTTACTTAGAGATCGAAGTTTCTCACAGAAGGGAAATCCTCTTGTCTGTGAAAATACTTTGGTGGATACAGATGGAAAAATTATGCCTCCTATTCTGTTTCTGCATTAGGGTCAGTCACTGTAAGATGCTCTGTGCTGGGGTTCGGAATGCCACTGGGCAGAGAGATAGTGAATGGCAAAAGGCCCAAGGCCAAAGCTGCTTGTCCCACCTGTCTCCCGGAGTCAATAATATCAAGCCTAAAGGCTTTTTGCCTGGCCTGGAAAGGTTTAGTAGTACAAGTGACCACCATCTTCTGATAAGACCAGGTTTTATTATATAAGTAATAACTTATATATGACTCAGAGTCCTCCTCCTTTGGCACTGTTAAAACAAGCATGAGATGTTCTTGGTGGTCCTCCATATTTCCGGTTGTTCGGCAGACTGTGCAACCTCCCAGGTGAGACTGGAGCCACCATTACAAACAAGTATAACGATTTTAACCACGTCTTCCAAGATCACAACCTTCCATGCTTTAGTCATTCTACTCCATTTTTAGGTGCACAGCCCAGTCCTGCACATATTTACTGTCATATCCGTCCCGCTTTGGGCAGTGGGGCTGACTCACGCCCAAGTAAGCAGGTACACAGGATTGCAATTTTAATTTGTTCTCACACCGGGGACAAAAACCTTGCAACCTGCGATGCCAGAAGCTTCTAGGATGGCACTCCAAGGCAAGTGGGAGGCTGAAAGGCCGGGGAAGATGGGCTGTGCATTGCTGATGCCAGAGGACAAAGATCAGGTATTACAGCCTCACTGCAGGGGTGTGTGTGGTTAGCTTATTCCTTTGATTCTGCTGCCACATAGGCAATCAAGTGGAAAGCTGTCATCATCTTGGACCTGCTTGCAGAGGGGGGGGAAAGTCGGGTGGTGTTATTGCCTTTCATCTAGCAGGAGAGAACAAGGAGGGTTGCCAGTCTATGCAGGACCCCAAGAATTTATTGTGCTTAAGGCTCAATCTATATACATACACATAACCTCGAACATTAAATTCCAGACAGACACTGCTCACAGCAGGAGCCTAAGGAAACACCAAATGTTGCATCGTGGTGTGTGTGTTTTTTTTCCCTCAATTATTTTTAATGCCGCTCCCCTCTTGTTCGTGGATTTCCAAGCATATGCCAAGCACAGCTTGCTATGTATCAAATGATTTTTATTTTGCTGGTGTATCCAAAACCGACACAGGGCAGGATCAGAAACGATCAGCAGGATTTTTCTAAACTGCCTGCTCCTGCGGATACCTCGAGGCCTGCATTTTCTCCAGCTCCCTGGACTGCTGGAAACACACCTCACGAAACGCTTGAGCAAATCAATTCTGAGTCAGATGTTCCTCTGCAATACCCCCTTAGTCCCTCAAGGCAAAACTGAAGGAATTTCTTCTAAGCTAAGCAGGCCAGAAGGCTGTCTGAAAAAGACAGATAGGCAGGGAGAAAATGAGCTCTAAAGGTGCAAGTAATGGAAGACTTTCTTAAATCTTTCAGCTCAGGCTGCAAAGCTGGCCAGGGGTAGCTGAGAAACAACTGTCAGCATTAGGCCTTCTGAATGTTCAGGGTTTACGGTTCAGGTGCAGAAAGTTAAATAGTGCAGTGCTCATCTTTTTCAGGCAAAGATCTGTTATCAGAGTTCCTGTTTTTACATTACTTCGGTGCCAACCTCGTTCAAAAGCTTCATATTTTAGGACCTTATTTGTCACCAGAGTTACTTGACATACTTCACTTACTACACAGCATTAATTCTGTATTGATACCCTTGGGAGGAATTAAGTGTATTGTAGGACATCCAGATTACATTCAGCATTATACGTGTTTGGGCTGTGGACTGCCTTTCATAAGCTAATGGGCTCCCATAAATGTATTGTCATCCATATTTTACTCACATTTATTGCTGTATCTATCATATCCCATTATTTATGAATCCTGTCCTCCATATGAAGTGGTTTCAAGTCCTTCTACAGTTGGCCAATGAACATGAACTAATGTTAATTTACACCAGATCTTTTTTCGGGGGAGGAGGGAGTAGTAGTTGTCATTCCCAAAGGAGGCCCAACTACATTGTAAATGGCCGTAAGTACTTCTTTTGCTCCCTGACGGATCTGTCTAGAAATTTTACATAATGGAACCTGTCGCCACATTATGAAAATATAAAGCTGTTTCAACACTTTCAGTTGTTTTTAAGACATATCCATATGACATTCTGTAAGAATTATTTTGCTTTTATATCAATACTTATTAGAATGTTGGATGCCCTTCCCCCCTTTAATGCCGAAGGACTTCTCCTGCCACTTAGGAACGCAGAAACTATCACACCCATTCAGCTGGATTATGTGACCCATAAGCAGACGGTACCGACAGTAGTGGAACTTTCCCGCATTTCCTTTCCCCCAGTAGTCTTTTCCTGTTAGCACAATTGCTGGACCTATATGGACTAATAACCCCATGGGTTGGGAAGCTGCAGTGGAAAGATGAAAAAGCGCCATTCTCCAAGGTCCTAACCCTACAAATCCGTATATGCTGAGTGCCAAGCACTCAAAACCTTGCTCTGCTGTATCGATCCTTTCCATCTCCACTGATGTGTAGCCAAACATATTTGAAACACAGTCCCAGACTGTTCAGGACAGTGTCCATACAGTGACTGCCACCGTTCACTTAATTCCGATCATGTAAGTTTGTTCTGTGTAGTATCGTGTATCAACCTTTAAATAAATAAATTAACCTTTTCCTGTAGCTAATTTAAAATGACCTTACACCTCATCTAAGCAATTACAAAAAGCCCTAAAGTAGGCGTGGAACAATGGGCCATTGTTCATAGCAGGTATAAGTAAATTAAAACGAGCATTTCTACAAGCTGCAGAATTACCTTGCCAGGTATTAGCGCGGGTACAGTCTAGCTTTTAAAGTCAAAGTTACTCATGAAAATACTGCCCGTCAGAACACAGCTAATGGGTTCTTGCAAGCCCCTCCTAGTTCACAGTTTAACAGGATGATTAAGAAATGTGTCGGGCTCCAAAACAGTTCCCACTGAGCCCCGATAATCTTTCTGGCTTTTTTAGCAGCTCCTCCTTCCCAGAGCAAACTTGATGCTTGAAATAAGAAGGAACAGAAAAGTGGTGGCTAAATCAGAATTTAGTTAGGAGCCTGGGTTCTTTAGCAGTCTTCTCCATCGGTCCAGGAATACAAAACAAAAAAAGGCAGGTGGGAAAGGCTACTGGTAATCTATGTGTTACCAATACCCTTTCCCACCTACCTTTTTTTGTTTTGTATTTGTATTTTGTTCTGTATACACATGCTGAAGTCATTCTTCAGGAGGACTGCTACGGAGAAGGGCTGCCTCCTATAGACACAAGAGTATTCTATGCGTCTATTGGAGGCAGCCCTTCTCCACAGCAATCCTCCTGAAGAATGACTTCAGCATGTGTATAGGCAGCCATGAAGGGAAGTAGAGACCCTCCCCTCCTGTCTTGCAGAGAGCCCTTAATCTTTCGACTTTCTTCCGCTCAACCCATTTAAAAGCAAAATCCCTCTGCTCTTCAAATTAAATATTGTTATTCTCAGACATCCTTACGAGGGAACTTTTGCAATAAAAAGCACCTTACGTGAAATCAGCTGAAACCCAAGAGCTTCCGAGTCTCATATAGCCTCTCTCCCCCATTCTACTCTTGAGGAGAGAAATGCAACCATGCTAGGAATAGGGGGTTTGGAATAGAGTTTGGAATAGGATTAGAGTTTGGGGGGGAGGGAAGGAATTCCTTGCGAAGGCATTTGCTGGATCCCTGCAGTTTAAAGATCAGAAATGCTCCCGCATGGCACATGGTCCTCCTTTCCTCCAGGCAGACGCCAAGGCAACATCTCCTCCTTCTGGTGAAATAAGCAATAACCTCAGCAGAAGGGAAGCAGCACTAGGAGGGAGACGAGGCAAGGAAGAAAACATCTGCTGTGTATTCTGAGCCATCGCCTCCCAGGGAGATCAGTAAATGACTTTTGCCTCCCAAGTTCAAGGAGAGAACAATCAACAGCACCGCACTCTGATGGATGAAAGGGAATAGGAAGAGAAGTCTGGGCAGGAGAGGTCATTAATAATCT
Organism: Paroedura picta; assembly: GCF_049243985.1. Classification (NCBI taxonomy): domain Eukaryota; kingdom Metazoa; phylum Chordata; class Lepidosauria; order Squamata; family Gekkonidae; genus Paroedura; species Paroedura picta. The sequence continues at coordinate 158,757,682 of NC_135369.1, forward strand.
CGGAGAATGTGAACAGCGTCAAAGTCAAACTGCAGCGCAGCCATGCAAGAAAACGCAGGAGCATGAGGCTCGTATGAAATTCTCAGCACAACTGCAGCTGCTTTGCATATAAGCTCTGTGCATAAGTTATCTTCCACTATGCCTCCCCCTGCAACCACTCATGCAATGTGTGGGATATAGTGTTACTTTCACTTGCTTTGCCTTGCTCAGCTACTGCCAGAGGCGGGGATGTGCATCAGTAGAATCCGAAAAACACGTTGTGCTACACAGGTAAGCTGAGGTGATCATTGGCACAATGAGAATGCACCTGGTGGGGAGGGTAATCATTTACCCCTCACTGCTGAGGACGTAATGGAAAACTTTCACTATAATAATGGAATAGAAACATTTGGTTTTGGTTTTAAGTTAAGCCTAAACTGTTTTGCAATGAATGTGAACTTTCCATCCCTTTAGCAAAGCTATAACAAAAGCTACATTGGGAATTGTTCTAGGGGTAAGCCAGCGAACTTTGACTTAAATAGGCTTGCACAACATCCACATTTTCCTGAGTAAAAGGATTACAGGCCTAGATCCAGTTTCTGCCCTGGAGTTCAAACATATACACAGCTAGCATTTTATAAAGTCCACTTCATTTCAAGGCTAGCTGCTGATTTGCCAAGTGAGAACCGTTTTGAGGACTCTGGAACTGCAATGGATGCATACCTCAACATAGTGACAGGGTTTGTGTGTATCAGGAAACCTAGGAGCAATACCATAAGGAGTTTAGACTGTCAGAGAGACTAAACTCCTAGCAAGGTCATTCAGCTGAGGAAGCAGACCAAGATGCATCTGCCCCTTTCGGGGATCAACATAAGCAGAACAGACAGGTCCAGCGGGGTTGGGGAATCCTTGAAGGGTAGCTACTGGGCAGCAGCAATAGTGGAAGGTTAAGACTGGTGAAGGATCTTTCATAAACAGCAGTGCCACTTTTGCCCATCCTGATTTGTACTGTGCAGAAGAAAAAAGGTAAACCATTTCAGATTGTCTTTTAATTCAAAAATGCTGAGACAGGACTCCCCCACCCAGTCAGATGGCAGTTACTGAGGAAGACTCTTAAGTATGGGTTACTGGTGACAAAAATCAAGGTAATTCATATCATAGAGAAGTTGGACAATGAAACTAGTTTACTTTGAAATGTGATGTTGGGATTTTTACAGGTATCATGGACCACCAAAAAGATAAATAAGTGGTTGCTGAATCAAATCAAGCCTGAACTTTCCCTAGAAGTCAAATAACTGAAGCTATCATACTTTTGTCACACTAAGAGATTGCAGCAGTCCCTGGAAGAGACAATACTAGAAGCTGAAGACAGCAGGAAGAGGGACATGCTCAGCCAAGGCAACCACAGACCTCAGTTTACAAGACCTGTTAATAACAGGATATGAAGGCAATTCATAGTGCTACCATAAATTCAACACACACAAATGCAATGGTATTTTTCAGCCAAAGTGCTGTAGGAAGTCTCCTTGTCAGATGTGACCCCTCACACACACACAAAGGGGCCATTATGATGCCATCTCATTTAGCACAATTCCTACCGAACTGTCATGTGCAAAACTTGCATGCTGTCCCCAAACGTGCTGGAACTTCCTAGGATCCTCTATAGTGGTGTGGTATCATTTTGTTTCTGAAGGGGCACCTACCAGCTAATCTTTTATTTAATTCATGTCATAAACTGGCTTATGAATCCAAAAATAAATATACGGCTGCCTACCTGGCTATGAAGACCAGTCTCTGAACAGGAAGGCTCACCTACTCCCTTCCAGTTGTACTGTTGGCAGAGACTGAGATCTCCCACCAATTAATACATGAACATCTGAACACTGCAAGAACACCCAACTCTTTATCTTCAAGCCTTTTCAACAGCCAGTTAGACCGATAATTCAATACCATCCAGTAGTTATTCTGAGATTATAACCCCCCCCCTTACGTATTATGGAGCCAGCTCCAGCCTACTGTTGCTAGCTACATGCATGTGCTCTGCAGGCTAACTCCAAAATCAGCATTAGCCTGTATTTTTCTCCTATACTGTTAAGTAATTTCAATATATTTTGCCTACCCCCAATAACTATTCAGTGAAAGAAATCAATTAGAACACCAGAATATAAACAGCCCATCGCAATCTCCATCTGTGTAACTGTGACTTCTCTTCAGCTTGCCAAAAGAATTAAGTCTCACAGTAGTCTCGAAAAACAGACTCCTGGAAGTTTCAGTGGTTGCCAGGACAACCATTGATTAAGGAAATCCACAGCCACAGGAGGAGGGGTGAGTTTTAGAGCTTAGTGTCAAGTTGTTGAACCATCTCTATTTTGTAAAGGGGGCATCTTTCACCCTACCATTGCAGCAGTCACCTTCCTGGTTTGTAATGTGAACTGCTACTTCCGTAGGAGAGATTTCCTGGAGATAATTTAAGGGGGGATGTTCCGACTCTATTTATGGCACCGAAAAACCACGATCATCCTCCTTAGGGTGATGGCTGAAACTCCTAGCTTTATTGTCTGTTGAGTTGTGTCTGCCACAGACACACGAATCCCTTTATAGTTATATTTTCCCAACATTTGGTGCATTTTATTTACAATCTTTAAAATTTTTACACTGTTCAGTGGTTTTAATTATCTAATTTATAGTTACATGGTTTTTTAATTTGCTGTTAACCGCCCCAAGAAGCGAGTCCAACAGGGGCAGCATATAAGCCGTAAATCAATCAACAATGCATTGACTCTGCAACACTGGTTATTAAGTGAACTGAAACCGTTTGTGCAAACCCTGCCTCAATAGAACACAAGCTTAAGAGGAGTGTGTTTTCACGGATCCCTGACATTTTGCACGTTGTGCATAGTAGTGGTTAACTTTGGGAGTATTACTTTTTGGGGGGGTTGCATGGCATCTTCTATTAAGACTGGATTGCAGAAAGGCCATAATTAGAGAAAGCAACAAAAATCTTTATTTCAGAGCTCAAGAGGAAAACATTCTGTTGTCCAGCAAATAAACTGTGTTTCGTTACTGATACATTTAAACACTTCTGAAGTAAGTAGCTTGACAAAACTTCAAACTCACAGCTGTGAAATACACTATGTAAATGCGGTGCCTAAAAACATGAGGCATCTTAATTCCAACAGAAATGGAATTAATTTCATTTATTTTCAATTAGAACCTTGAAAATGCCTCTTCAGAACAGGGAAAAGTTGAGTCTTCTGAAAGCCAACGAAGTCGGGCGGAAATGCATCAAAAACCGCATGTTAACTAGGAATGCTGTCACGGGTTGACAAATCCATATTGTTATCGCGGTCAAAATAAACTTCATAATTTCAAAATGATGAGTGTTTGCCAGCACCTTCTCTTGCTAGACGATCAGCTGCTTCATTTCCCCTAAACCCCGAATGACCTGGAACATGCATCTGTTGATGAGAAGCGTCCAAAGTAACTAAAAGTATGTGACAAACTGCAATCAATATCTACTACTAACCTATATAATCTACTACTATTACTAATTACCTAGCCTTTAATATAATGTTATTATTTGGGGAACAAAACACAATTATTTCTCTTTTAAGATAATTCCTGTTCTACTTCTCGCCAACACCTCTGCCTACAGCTATTAATTCACATCACTCTTCCTTCCCAAGAAACCAAGGCTGGGAGGTAAATACAAGGGCCAGAATGATGGGTAGTTTTCTTCTAACGAACTGAAACATCATTCCAGTGTCTTCTATTGGTACAAATAATCTACTTATATTGCTATTTGTGAGCATCATGAATACCCAACCAAATCATTCATATTCTGTTGCAAGATCTGCATTTTAAAGACATGTACTACTCATTCTTTACTCAGCAGTTTCGTTACATACCCACTGGATGTCCATGCCTTCTGAAAGTTTAGAAAGCCTTTCAAAGTCCTCTCTGTTTACTACATCTTGCCCATTACTGGTTTTCCAACCATTACGCTGCCAGTTTGGAACCCAGTCTGTCATGCCTACATAAGAAAAAAAAAAAAAAGATGCCTTTAAGGTTGTAACTTTATCATATCTAGTTATTTTTAAAGATGCCACAGAAATTATTTCAGCTTCCACAGCACCTGCAAACTGTACTCCAATCAAAGTGTTTCAAAAGGTAAGAAAGCTACATATACATTGAAAGGATCTGTAATGAATTTGCTCCCAATTCTGCAAGTATGCATTCAGTCTATAATTTTAAAGACCGGAAATAAAGAACAGTGCCATCCTGAGTAACACACTCATAAATTCACCAAGTTGAATGTATTTAGAAGGCTGTACCTCTGTTTAGGGATGTACTATATGTTTTATTCTGTTTAAATAAATGGTCGTCCCTTTACAACTGGTTTTACATGCTACAAGAGAGGCTAAACTTCTTGAGTAACCTACTGTCCAACCTCTGAAAGCTGGCTGGAAGAGGAAGGGTCATTTGAAGTTGACTCCATATCCAAAATAGCAATTCTATCGGTGCTAAAATCTTCCCCTGCTTACTTATCTGCTTACAATGTTTATATTTGAAAGGATGATAACACCCCCAGCTTCACACACATGTATTCTGTCAGCTTTCTGGATTGATCTCATTTTCTACCTAGTCAACTGTGGTCCTTACCCACCTCCATCCCCTTTGTTTGAGACTGAATATGGGCAAGCTGAAAAAGGATAAATCCAGACTTTCATTGTGACTGAAATGGCTGAAGAATGAACAAAAACATCTGTAGGTCTTTAGGTACTTCTGGTCTCAACTCTTTTCAATGAAGGATTTTTTGTAAATTTTATTTTTTTTTTAAATTTACACACAAAACCAAACTGTATATTATCATTTCTTATATTGGAGCCTCTTGTGGCGCAGAGTGGTAAGGCAGCCACCTGAAAGCTTTGCCCATGAGGCTGGGAGTTCAATCCCAGCAGCCGGCTCAAGGTTGACTCAGCCTTCCATCCTTCCGAGGTCGGTAAAATGAGTACCCAGCTTGCTGGGGAGTAAACGGTAATGACTGGGGAAGGCACTGGCAAACCACCCTGTATTGAGTCTGCCATGAAAACGCTAGAGGGCGTCACCCCAAGGGTCAGACATGACTCGGTGCTTGCACAGGGGATACCTTTACCTTTATATTGGATAGGAGGTTACCATCATGTTATGGCAACGTTCCAACCAGGAAAAAACCCCAAGAAAATATATAAGCCAGTAAAAGAAAAAGCACTAATAAAAACAAATCAAAAAGGATCCCAGGGGGAGTGTGTTTCCATCCAAGTTGACTCAGACTTCACCTATTTTCCACAGATTCCACTTCTGAAAAAATGTATCTGCTGATATAACTGTTCTATATCTTATTCAAATTTTCAGGTAAGTGCCTCCATTCATTGCAGAAAATTCCTTAATGAGCTATGGTTTGGAAATTCCATTAATTATAAAACTGCTCCAAATTATCTGATCATCTTTGCCCCCCACCCCCTGAATTAATCTACTCTTATTTGTTAATTTTTTCAGGTGCTGCTATAATCCTTAATTTAGCATCCCACCTAACCAAGTGAATCCCTTTAGCATTCTTCCAACATTGAGTAATAAGCATCCTAGCAGCGACTAAAAACAAATTAATGTTTTTTGTTTACCCTGGGTGTTTTCATTCACAAGCTAATTCAATAGCAGGCTTGCTTTGTTTCTAGGTTGTTTTTAGCAATCACTGCAAATACTGATTTCCAAAACTATGCTATGACTGGACAAGACCACTCCACAGGAATAAACATCCCTAGTTCACTACAACCCCTCCAACAATATTTGACTGCCTAATTTCACTGTGGACTAGCCCAACTGAAGTGAAATACCACCTCTGATGCATGCACTTGTAAACCTCTTGTGATTGATTGAAAGGAACGCACTGGAATATTTTCTCCCAGTCTTTATTAAGGTTAATATTCAATTCTGCATTGGAGCAGAACTCAGCAATTAATTTCCCTTCTTCTATATCTAAATTTCAAATTAACTCTTCAAATTAGGTCTTTATCTGATGTTTAATTTTTTTTTTCTTTTGGAGAAAACTTAAAATTTGACATTTCAACAGCCACTTCGTCCCTTTAGGAATCCTTCCTTCAATCCAGAGCGGACTACTATTATTTAAGTATGCAGAATGTGTCCATTACTGTCATGTATTTATTTTTTGATAGATTTTTAAACTGCCCCTCTCCAAAACTGGTCAGTGTGGTGTACAACTGTGCAAAATTAAAAATCTCTGCACGTGGAACCATAATTATTTTGCTGGAACAAATCCTGGATGTTACAGGATGGGAGTTGACTGAGAAATCCCTGGGTAGAATACCCTTTCCCATTTCCTCGACACCCAAATAGGGCTGTGTGGGGCTGAAAGCCAGTTTAACTTTAATTATTACAAAAGGCATTATCTGCCTCCACATTGTTTTATAGTCCTACCAACACACTTTATGTTTTAAGGATGGATATTCAAAGGTGTCTAAAACTTATAATTGTATTAGTATGAGAGGCTCTCAAATGGACTATAGGAGGAATGTTAAAACTCAAACGATTTTCTGGTGAATGGCTATAACACAGTTACATTAACCCGTAAATTCATTAGTAGGACGTAAATCATGTGATCAAGTTACCAGTAAAAACACCATTATTGACAAATCTATCCCACCAACCTATTGAGCTAACTGTGGCAGAAATGAAAAGTCAGAAGAAGAGGCAAAGCTGGGGAAACAGGGAGTACCAGGTAGACAGGGAGGTGGGGAATGAAGATAGGTGAGACAACAAGGATTTTCCCTGCCCTTCACAAGGCCTCACTTATCCCTGTGTGTTATAATCACAGGGCAATGTATCAATTTCTTTATTCCCCAACCCCCAACTGCTTACCATTAATGGTGAACTTGCTGTCAGTATAGATCATCAGCTTCTTGATGTTCTGGCTCTTTGCTTGCTCTACAGCTTTGCAGGCTGCCTAAATAAAACAAGTAGGCAAAAAGAAAACAGTTCAGGAATTAAACAGAACCATTTAGAACATGTTAAAAATATGCAAAGGATAGAGGATACATGCTCATGCATGCACTCTTTTACAGAAAGCTTACATTATGGACCTCTTTTGGGCTTCTTGGGGAAATCTATCAATTCATGTATTTATGAGCTATACGATGCACTACAGAGCTCCTTTAAAACATTTTATTTTCCCAAGGGGTGATTAAACAGTCATCATATAGTGACTTTAGATAGACAAAGTTTTAGGGCTGGATAGAATGTCATTTGAAGGTCAGCTCACATGCTCCCCCTCCCCACTGCAGTTCCCTCCATGTTTCCCAGGAAGCTACTGACTGCTATTACCCCTAAACTGGCAAACTATATAAATGCTTTGTCTTCAAGCCAGAATTAGAAGCCACAATCAAGTTGTTGCTTTCAATTCTGGTTCGGAGAGCAAGCACCAACAATAACTTGCCAGTTAACTTGCATTGACAAACTGGATTGCCAGAAACGGCACTGCACAAGGGGAGAGGGGCATATAAGCTGGAGAGCTTGTTAAAACCCCAAATTATCATTTGGCATCATCTGTTAACAAACCATAAAGTGTTATTGTACAACACCCTACAGGCTAGCAAAATAACAAATTCCCATGCAAACTGGGATAACCCACGTTTATAGTATTGCAACTTACATTTATTTCAGCTCTTTGATTCGTTTGCCGTCCAGGAAGTCTTTCACTACTATTTCTGTGGGGGGGGGGGGGAATTAAAAATTAAATACTAAACCATCTCTTGTGGTAGGAAGCTACATAAATAGCTATTTGGATTAGGCTTCATAGGGATAGAATGCAGCAATTTTATTTATTTATTTAGATTTCTATACCGCCCATTTCTTTGCAGCTCTGGGCAGTTGACACTGAACATTATATAACTTACATGGAACATTATACTGACTATAACATCAAAACAACTTTCAATAAAGCATCAAAAGATTACAAAACCACATTTATAATGTAAGTAACAATTAACAGTAGCATTAGGAGAGTCATGGGTGGACATCTGGGGGGACCAGCGGGTGTTCTGAGTCGTTCGGCCTCAACCAAATGCCTGGTGGAAGAGCTCCCTCTTGCAGGCCCCCCCTCAGGGAGCTCGTTCCACCAGGTGGGGGCCAGGACCGAGAAGGCTCTGGCCCTTGTTGAGGTCCGATGCGCTTCTCTGGGGCCAGGGATCAGCAGCCAGTTGGAGGTGGCGGAGCATAGGACTCTTTCGGGGGTATAGGCAGGTAGGCGGTCTCTCAGATACACTGGGCCCAGACCGCATATGGCCTTACTCATCTGAACATGGCCTTCTGCAAGACCCATCCTACAAATGAGCAAAATCAACAACTGACCATACACACCTTCTCTGTTGTGGCCCCCGCCTTGTGTAATGGTCTGTCTGAAGAGGTCAGGAAGGCCCCCACTCTTCTGGCTTTCAGCAAACTATGCAAAACTGAGGGCTTTTTATAGCCAGGCAATAGGACAGCACTGTACAATGTTTCACAAAGTCACATGGACAAATTATTAGGGACCGTGGTTTATGCTACTGTGCACAGTTTGCAGTAAGCTAGATCCTGCTATGTAAGCTTGCATCATTTTGTATATCATATTAACACTTGTTTTGAGTTAATACTGCCATTTTGAATTTTGCATCATTTTGTATGTCATCACCTACGTTTTGCATTAATACTGCCATTTTGAATTTCTGGTTGGTTTTACAACTCAAATCCTATGTCATTGCTCACTGAACGCCACGGCATGTTGATCGTATTGACTCACTTTGTGCACTCTGCCTCAAGTCCCAATGAGAAAGGGAGGCTTACAAATATAATGTAAATAAAACCTCTCACCACAAAACCTTTTTTTTATTATTATTCTAAGCCCATAAGGACAAGCAGGAAGCACATACATTAATGATAACGTTGGCTGTTTTGTTGAGCTCTTGCTAGATCAAAAGCACACACAAGTCTTCAGACAGGTTGAACATGGCAAGCAACAAATGACTCTTACTCATGTAGCTCTACACTACCCTGCTTGTTTACCCTACCTCAGAGCACTCAGAAAGCTGTAACTCTCTCCTTCATACTGCACCTCCAGTCCTTGGGTTGGAAGAACTGCCCCAGCAGTTTCAGGCACACTTTCTATTAATTTGGAGGGTGGACAACTTATTTCAAAAGCAACAGTAGTGTATTGGGGGGGGGGGAGAGAAGCTAACAGCGCAGGCCCTTAATAAAAGCTTATTAAAATAGAAATATTAGCTGTTTGAAGAATGAGTCCTGAACTGACAATGCTAATTTAGCTACTTTCAGCATATAATATAATAAAATTTTCATATTTGAATAATTGTATGATACAATTATTTCTAAAACTGAGGTCCTGATTGAAAACCACATTATTTGCCTTATGTAGCACTTTTGGTTACACATTCCTGCATTTATTTACTTTTTTTAAAGCAATAACTAATGGCTGCAAGTAAATTGACTGCTATTGGCTCAAGCACATTTTGTAGTTGTTAAGAGTGTCAGTGAGGTAAATCAGGAATTCTGGCATGAGCATTCAAAGTGGCAATGTGCAAGTTTTGCAACTGTTACAAAGAATTAATTTTTAAAACAAGTTATGTAATTATCCTGAGATCTTACTTACAGAGGATGATTAGGTCCCCAATAGACGCCTGTTCCCGCACGTGCTTTCTCACGCCCATTACTTGAGCAACATCCATCAGTATAAACAACTATACGGTCCCCTATGAAGATAAATTTGTATTTTGCTTTGTGGCATATCAATTTGTTTATTTCAGAAATGCAGTTATAAACAAAATCTTCCAGAAACAGGTTAGAAAGTCATTCTTTCTACTTGGCAGACAACATCATTGCTGCTTCAACATTTATAATTTTTCACATGTCCTAAAATGAACTTCTGTTCAAAAGTACAAGTCATTCTATTTTATACTAACGTTTACTCCAATAGAATTAAATTGTACTGAATTTATTTTTATTTATTGCATTTATATATTCAACTAGAAATTTGCTACTCGTATGGGTCTTCCTCTCTCCTGTTATCTCCCCACTGTCTAATAAAAATATAATTTCCTCTAGGACAAGAGACTTATTTAACTTCTGAAGCTCTAGTGTCACACACACTCATGACACTGTAACAAACATTATGTACCCAAATTTCACTCCCAATTATAACCAGGGAAGAAGAGCATAAAACTCATTATCATATTAAAAAGGTTCCTATGTACATAACTACAATTCATGGAAATCTCCTCATAGTGAATCTCTTTTGTGTTCAACAGGGTTTTGTCCCATATAAACAGACATAAGATTGTGGCCTGCAACTTACCCATATATGAGAAATTATTCCCCGAAGTTGTGGGAGGCACTTCAGTGTATTTTGTATATTTTCTTTCTTGCCAGCTTTCTGAGGGCTCTTCATTCTGTGTCCTGTATGAGCTATAATCCGACCAGTATGAAGTAGAATTGTGAGTACCATATCCGGGGCTTTGATCAGCCGTACTGCTGTTACCTTAAGAAAAAGACAGTAAACTGAAATATCCATTTTGGAGTATCAATATATAAGCTACCAAGACAATGAATGCACTAAGTATTTATCCCAGAATTGTTTAATGCTGATTGTAATGCAGTGGTCCCCAACCTGCGGTCCAACCTGCGGCTTCTTCCCTCCCCCACCCGAAGCGAGAAGCTCGCCAGGCCGCGAGCAAATCGGCCGTCGAAGTGGCCAATTAGCTTGCGGCCTGGCAAGCTTCTTGTTTCGGGCGGGGGAGGGAAGAGAAGCTTGCAGAGCCGCAAGCTAATCAGCCGCTTTAGCGGCCGCTTTGCTGGAGGCCCGGAGGGGCCGGGAGGTGAAGCTGCGGCCGCCAACATGGCGGCAGCACAAACACGCATGTGCGCCCCTGCCGGGCGCAAACGCGCGTTGCGCAGTAGTCCGCACACGCGCGTTTGTGCTTGGGCTGCCGCGCGTGCGCGGGCCCCCAGGCCGCCCTCTCCCCACTCACCGGAGCAGCGGTCCATGGCAGCCGAAAGTTTGCGGACCGCTGTTGTAATGTATAAATGAGTTGTGCTCCCAACACCAATACACTTAAGCATCCTTGGAGAGATGAGAAGCAAAAGGGTAGAAAAGGAATCAGTATCAAAATGCAACCCTCAGGACCAACTCTCACTGTTACTGCTACGACACACCATAAAAAAACAGTTTTGTTATTAATAATTAATAATTTATAATAATTCTTTTCATTCATCCACACCATACCAAGTTTTTAAACTTTTTGCCCACCAAGAGAAGGTTCAAGGGTCAGACAAGTATTTGGATGTGACAGTGATTTTAGAGCACATCTTTCTGACATATGACTGACTAAAGCAGCTTGACTAGCATGTTAGTGAATCTGTCATGTTCTGTAGCAGTTGTCCACAGTCCTGGATGAAGCTCAGTTTTTTTTACGGAGACTACAAGCAACTAAATTGCTTTAGTAACACTGTCCTAACAAAAGTCCGGCTCAGATATAGAGCCAGACACTCCCCTGTCATTTGCTCCCACAGCCTGTGATCATACAGAATACATCAAACGGTATACATGGTTTACAACTTGACACCTAAAGGCAGGAAAGGGCAGCCTGATGGCCCAAAGGGAGGAAAGGGGGCTTGAGGGAGGAAGCCTGCCAGCTGGAGAGGATCCTGATACACTGGACAAGCCAAGCCACCACGGCATGAGCCAGAGATGAACATGACAGAAGTATCACACTCTAAAGCAGGAGGGCTATAGCAAGCACATACCAAGGCTTCTGCTACAATCCTAGCAATCAAGACAATTATGAGGAACACCTTCAGTAACAACCACTGGGTCACCAGGTAGTGATGCATCTCTACTCCCTCTACCTCCTGCCAATGTGTCTAGTATAAAGGGAAGATACTGTATTACACAACAGAGATTTTCAGTAAGAACAGAACCTTCTGTGCAAACTGAGCTACTTACCAGAAGTGAAAGATCCAAATAGCACTTAGAACTGTAACCTGTTTTTTTTTTCTCTGAACAAGTTCAGTAGGATTAATTTTCATTGATGTGTACATATAAATGCAGCACTGGTTTTCTAGCTTCTCAAACTAAAAGTGGTCCATTCCACTGTAACTTTCCTATAGTAAGTTTAGTAGTATGTATTTATCTCAAGTTGTGCTCCAGCTACTATCTACTGAATGCTCTGCCGCTTAAGAAAGCCAGCCTGGCATCAATCACAGCCTGTTCCTTTTCTCTTCTACCTCCTACTCTGCAAAACAGGCTCCCAGAAACAGGAAGATTATGTCTGTATGGGAGAGGAGAAAATGTCACATCACATCATAACATCAAGATATAATATGGTGGTTCTTTTGCTAGTTTTTTCAAATCATTTTAACCACTGAGAAGTATCACACACATATATATATATATATATATATATATATATATATATATATATATATATATATATATATATATATATATATATATATATATATATATATATATATATATATATATATACATATATATATATACATATATATACATATACATATATATACATATACATATATATACATATACATATATACATACATATATACATACATATATACATATATATATACATATATATATACATATATATATACATATATATATATATATATATATATATATATATATATATATATATATATATATATATATATATATATATATATATATATATATATATTACTTGCAATGTAAGAACAATTTGCCAGGTGCCCCCAGATGTCCCTCCAAAAGTGGGACAATCTGATTAGCTTAGTTTAGATGCATTTTTTCTATTAAATCAATGTACACATGCCACTTTTAAAAAGCCAGTTTTGACTCCATCAGTAAATTAACTGCACCTTCAGAGTAGCCACTGACTTAAACTATGACTGGGCTGAGAATTCCACTGATACCATCTGAAGAAAAATACAAGCAGCATTCGATACAAGATATATGATCAGCCCATTACACTACTAGCTGATATGGTCTGATGCCAATACATTACCTACAGTGGAATACATCATGCTCACTTCCATGCATCTGCCAAGCAACAGTTCTTTCTGCGAAACTTACTTGCAGAGTTTGATGACTCGCCATTTACAAAGTTCCAAGCATCTCCCTCCGAGGCAAATTTTTTGAAACTAGCATATCGGTATTTGTCAACTTGCTCTTTACATTCTTCCCTACAAAGAGATTAAGGGATAAATAGCAAAACAGGTTTATGATAAAAGCTGTATCAGAAAGAAGGCAGGGAGCAGTCAAGTACCTGCCCTCAATCATGCAGGAATTCCATTCCCATATTTAAAGTTATTTGTATTTTTCACCCTGATTAATTTCATTGTGATTGAAAACCAGGGGTGGTGTTGGGGGGGATGGTAAGAAATATTTATGTACTCTTGAGCACTGTTTATACTTTGCTTTGTACTACAGGGAATCTGAGGAGACCAACCTATACTGGTTGAAGAACATGTAAATAACAAATAATATAGGCTAAAGTAGCGATCCCCAACCTGTGGGCTGCGGACCACATGTGGTCCTTCGACTAATTGGAGGTGGGCCCCCCCAGGCCCTTTACAACACACTTCGGGTGTCATTGTCTCCCACCACTCCCAGATGGGACTATCTCGTTGCAGAGAAACAAACTCAGGGTTCCCATTGATTTGTCATTGTCATGAGTTAAAATTTCCATGAAAATAAAATGTTCCTTATGTTCATGGTTGTGGCGTGTCTGTATCTTATTTTGAAGGGATGTTTAAACATTACCATAGCGATCAGAGAGCGTTAGGGCAGTGGTTGAGAGTAGAGGAGTAAACTACCCCCCCCCACCAGGCCTCAGTAAAAGGCGTTGAGTGGTCCCCGGTGATAAAAAGATTGGGGACCACTGGGCTAAAGCACAAATATATATAAACTAAATAAAACAGCAAGGCACCCTGATCCTGGCTAATGGGAGGAAAGGTAGTGCGGCTAGGTTCAGAAACTAGGTACACAGCTTCTAGCCATCAAACCACACTAAGGTGACCAGATTTTAACACTGGTAAAGCGGGACACCATTGACCCGGGTTCTTGATTAAAAATTTGGTCTATATGGAGCAGCAAAAAGTTTCATAGAATGCAAAAATAGTATTGTAATATATATATTTTAATTTTAACATAAGTACAATTTGCCAGGTACTCCCAGATGTCCCTCCAAAAGTGGGACAATCTGGTCACCTTAAACCACACCCAAGCACTTACACAGCCACCAGTAATTTCAATTAAATCCATCCCTCTAATTTGTAATATCAAACTATTATTTAACTTCTTAAAAATCAGCATGAACTATAAAAGATTTCCAAAGCACTTTTTTTCCTCTTGAAAGTTAGGGCCAAACTAGATGTCACAGTATCCATGGGTTCTACTTGTGGCCCCTACTCCCATTTTCAGGAAGTACTATTTTAAAAATTCCATGATGGCTGGCTGCACTTTTTGGGATATCTCTCTCTTATTATTACAAGTTTTTAGGTTACATAAAAAGGTAAGATACTTTAAGATACCTTATTACAGCTTAAAAATCAAAAATTATTCAACACTTCTATGTAAGCTGATCTATACGAAATTCAAAGGGCTGCATTTTTTAAATGGCCAAATTCATTAGCCCCTACTGAAATCAAGTGAGCCTAACTTCCATCCAATGTAAATAACAAAAAAGACTGCAGTGGTTAAGAGTGAGATTTGAGGGCCACAGGTTCAAATCCCCACTCTGCCATGGAATCTTTGTTTTATCTTCAACTAGTCACATTTTCTCAACCTAACCTACCTCACAGGGCTGCCCCGAAAATAAAATGGCAAGAAGTAGAAAACAAAGAAACAAATGCCTCAAGAAATAAGCACAAGTTAGAGCTCAGTGCTGGAGGGGGAAGGAAGACACCTAAGTCCTTTGAAACATCATTTCTAACCTGTTTTATTCTTGTGGGTAGCCATGTTGGTCTGAAGCAGCACAACAAAAGAAAGTCCAGTGGCACCTTTAAGACCAACACTCGAGAGCTCATGCCGTGAACAAATTTTTGTTGTTCTTAAAGGTGCCACTGGACTCTGATTTTGTTTTGCTGTTTTATTCTTGTTTACCATCTTTCAACTAAGTACTATGAATACTCTGTAATGATAATTAGCATGAAATGTTATGGCAACATCCCAGCTGACCTACTGCAGTTCCTTATCTAGCTGTGTCATCCCAACACCAAAGCACCCATGTTCTTCAGCCAGAAACCCAAACTGTTCAGGATTTCCAATGCCTCCAAACTGAAAGGAAAACATAAACCTAACCTAAGAAAAGGAATTTCCATGGAAATTCACTCCACTGAGCTCACCGAACCAATGGAAAACATGTTTAAGATTTTCAACAAGGTGCTGCAACTGGTGGGGCAGATTTAGGGATGAGAGCATCTGATGCTCCATCTCGGATTGCCATCTCTGGGTTAGGAAATACCTGGAGACTTTGGGAATAGAGATGGGCTGGAGTTGGGCCAGGAGGGACCTCTATGGAGTAGACGACCATGGAGCCTAACTTCCAAAGTAGCAGCCACTTTCTCCAGTGGGAACTGGAAATGAGCTGTACCTGCAGGGGATCCCCCCCGGACACACCTGGAGTTGGCACCCCCCGACTCCCCCTCGGCTTGCTTACCAGGTTTGATACACCCCGGTGTTCCTGCCGTTGCGCACCGCGTAGAACATGTTCCCGCTCCCACCGCTGGCCCTGCCGGGGAGGAAAGGAAGGTCAATGAGGAAGGCCAAGGCCCGGCGCAGCACCATCCCCCCCCTGGACCGTCCCCGTAGCCTCACCCACCCCGCACGCGCCGTCTCGGGCTCCAACTACGCAGGCGCACTCCCGACTCCATTCCCCCTTTAGGACACGGGCACTCTACGCTCTACCACACACTTCCGGCTCCCAACGTGGAATGAGGAGGGGTCTGCCTCGGCACGTCCCACCACTATAAACTCGCTGGGACTTGTTTCTGAGAAGGTGTTCGCCGAGTCTTGAAAGACTCCCCACTGAAGAGATTTCTGAACCGGCGCTATTGCGAACTGCGCTATACCGCCCCGCACATGGCGGCATTTGGAAACAGGAGGCGGAGCTCTACACGCAGCCTCCGTTGGCAGGATTGAGAAAGAGCGGCGCGAGGAGCAAATCAATGTGCAAGAGTATTACTGCCTCCCCCGCCCGCGCGCAGGAAAAACTGCAACCCCTTGCGCACGCGTAGTTCTCGCCTCTACCGCGGCGGCAAAACCAAATCTGGTGCTCGCGGTTCTTCACCACGCATGCACCTTGCGAGCAACACTGCAAGGGAATCGCACCTGTTTCCTCCCGCGTTCTCCCAGGCTGCCAATGCATGCGCTGGAGAACAAGCCGCTCTGAACTTGCTTCTGAATGGAAATGCGGCCCATCGGGGGCCCCGCGCCACTGCAATCGTAGGCACGCGCGCTGACTCCGCGGCAAGGCTCGCCGAACGGAGAGGGAAAGGTCTGCGGTCTTCCAGGCACTTCTCCGTTCCACTCGAAACGCGGGCCCCGCAGATCGGTGAAGAACAAGAGCCCCTCTTGCCTCTCAGCCGGCCGCACGCGCCTCTCCGCCTCCAAAAGCACCCGCGAGGGATTCACAATGTGGAAAACGGAGGAGGCGGCGGCCTCGAGGCTGCTTGGCTAATTAATAAAGGAAGAACGCAACGAGCCTTTGCTACGCTCTATTAGGCTCAACCAAATCGGCACTGAGCTCACGTTTCTTGGTAAGTGACAACCTTGGACGTCATCCTTAAATCCTAATTTTGCCCCCCCCCCCTTCCTTCCCACCGAAAATAAAAGGCTGGAGAAAAGAAATGCGGCGGGAAGCCTGTAGGCGGGCTCAGCAAGGAGCTCTCCAGGTCTGGCAGGTTCGCCCGGGGAACAGCGGCGTGACTGCCTTGCATTGCGAAGGCGAAGCGGTTCTAGCCCGAGTGCGCTTGTCTGCCTTCCAGCCCTCAAGCCCTGCCCTGCCCTGCCGCTCGTCCCCCGCCTTCGCACCCACCTCCTTCGCGGGTTCGCTGCGAGCTACAAACACGACCTTCCCCCAAGCAGCACTGAAGACGCGCCTGGGCTCTGCCTGCGAGGACGCCGCCTAAAGACCGCTGGGACGAACCACAGGAGGGCAAAAGGAAAGGGGGGAGGGCGTCACGGAGAGAGCTCGCGTGCCTTCGGGGCCTTTTCTACCATCTCCCCCCTTCCCGAGTAGTTGGTTCTTGCTCACTTTTGATTGACAAATAGGGTCCCGGGGGGGGGGGAGAGGTTCGGGAAGAAAGCGAAGCACCCCAATAGGCAACGACATTTGAGTCCAATGGCACCTTTTAAGACCAACCAGGATTTATTCAAGGTGTGAGCTTTTGAGAGCATGAAGAGTGCCTGCACTCAAAAGGTCACCCCTTGAGTGAATCTTGGTTGGTCTTAAAAGGTGCCATTAGACTCAAATTTTGTAATACTTGTAATACTTGTAATACTTCAGACCACCAGGGCTACCCGCTTGAACCCCAATATATGTATCTCGACTTTAGTTCTTTAATTTCCACAAGAAGCCTGGCCTGGAAGGAGATACAGTTTGTTGTTCGGTTCCCTCATGTCGTTTCCCACTCACAGTGACGACGTTATGAACAAAGGCCCACCATGCATCCTTGCCTGCAGCCATTTCTTTTAAGATTTCGTACGGTCAATCCACTTATTCTTTGCCAACCTCTTCTCCTGCTTCCTTCAATCTCACCAAGCACAATCATTTTTTCTGGTCCATCATTTGCACCCATTATGTAACCAAAAGCATGACAGATCTTGTTTACAGATCATTGCCTCAGAGCAGTTGGGTTTGATTTGGTCCGGAACAGATCGATTTGTTCTTGCAGTCTATGGTATTTTCAGTAACTATCTTCAAGTCCATAATGCAAAGACATCTATCTTCCTTCACTCACACTTCCTTAAGGTCCAGCTTTCACATCTGAAAGGCCTGATAAGATATGCTTGAGAAAAGCTAGCCTTGCAGAAGTTCTGAGATTATTTCCTATTAGACCCATATCTAGTAAGAATACTAATGTAACTTTTGTATACTTGCTAAAATGAATTAGAACCAATATGGATTCTGGCCCATAATGAGTTAAAAAGTTCACCTGGACGGTCAGGGTGGGCCAAGTGGAGACAGTACATACCCAGCCTCCGGGAATCTGGTGGCTCTAATACAAAGAAGTCCATTAATTTATAGGGAGACGAATCACTGCTCCTTCATATTGTAATTGTTACCAACTGGAGGTAAAAGGTGTGCCCATTCAAAAGCAATTTCCATGGGAATGGGTTTGAAATAACGTTCCTTCTGATGCCCACCTCTGACACCACAGTGAGAGTTCTATTAACCTATCAGAGCAGAATCCAGCCAATACATCTGGTACCTGTCCAACCCAATACCATCCTAGATATTTAGCATCTGTGCATGTACTAATCAATAATGGATACTAATCAATAATGGAAAGTATTAAAAATTTCTTCTCCAGCTCTGGGAAGGCAGAGATCACTTTTCAGTTATCTTTGCTGTGCTGTTTTGATCTCCCTATTTTGTGCAAAATAAATTCTTTTTGCTTCATTCAGAAACTTCTTACCTAACTTACTTTGGATTATTGGAACTTTTTGCTACTTTGAGTTTCGTGCATTTGCACAAAGATTTTAGGCTTGACACATCCATACATTACCACAGGAAAAAAGTTGCTTTGACAATTCTGATCTTTGTTGTCAGTGAAAATATCTTTGTCCTTCAAAATCTTTCCCAAGTTTGTAGAAGCCTTTCTCCCTAGTGTTCACTTCCCCAACACACTGTCCATCTTTGTCTATTCTGGATCCCACAAATATAAAATTGTCCACACATTACACACTAAAACAACAAGAGACCGTGGAACATGTCCTGCTACACTGTGAGTGACATACCCTTCTCAGAGATAACATTACAAAACCTCTAATGAGAGTAGCAATGTCCATAATCCTAGGACACTGCTTCAACATATATCGAGTGACCAAAATCCTCAGATAACTGAAGCCAGTGCCAGATTTTTCTACTTAACCTTGTTGAAAATTTATGGCAAATCTGAATTTTAGTTTGAATGATTCTAGCATAATTTTAACACACATACACACACACACACACTATGGTTAATAATGCAAATAAAGTTTTTTGACTTTATTTGAAATTGTCAGCTATTTCCAGTCCTTCTCCATCACCTGCAAAGTCTTTCAGAGATGAATTTGACATTATTTCTGTCTTAATTCTGAATGCGAGACCAAACTTTGCACTTTCCAGTATCAATTTCCTGATGAGTTCCACCAATTCTTTGTCATTCTCTGCTGACAGAATTGTATCATCTGCATATCTTAATTTATTGATTGTCTGTCCTTCAATGTAAATGCCAGCTGTAATTTCCTCTAATCCAGCCAGTTTTATAATATACTTGTCATACAAATGAAAATGACATGGAGATAAAATGCATCCTTGTTTTACTCCCTTTTGTAATTTGAGCCATTCTGCTTCTTCAAATACAGTTCTCACTGTAGCTTCTTGTTCATTGTAACTACTCCACGTTCTTATTTCAGGAGATTGTTCTAAATCACCAAAGAGGCACTGGAGTCTTGTGACACCTTCATCAATAATAAAAACATTTTATTTTTTATTGTTTTATTTTCTTGCACTACAATATATTTGGCCAGCTTCTATGAGGATCTATTGCTGGCATGTAAAGGAGTGGGCTGCCCTTCGGGTGCCACAAAACTCTGGTGGAATTATACCCAAACAAAGTTTGAGTCTAGTGGTATTAAGGTCAGCAAAATTTAATTGTGGGTATGTTTGAAAGCTTACATCCAGAATTAAACCTTGTGGTTCTTAAGGATGCCACTGGACTCAAATTTTGTTCTACTGGTTCAGAACAACGCAGCTACCCATCTGAATCTATAGCCAAACATTGTTTCTTAACCTGTCAGTAATTTAGGTGCCTGAGCCACATTTTGACTTTTTCTTTAAATAAATGAACCAATACATAGCAGGCTTTGTCCCTTTATGTGGATCACACTTTCTAGTAATTTGGATTGTATATTAGACAAGATTTGAAGCTGGCCATGCATGTTTCACAGTTTATTCTCCTGACAACTATGCTACCCTGGCACTGTTATTTTAAAAGAGGACAAGATGTGCTAGGTACTGAGAAGCCCGAGAAGATACTTGAGAAAAGCTAGCCTTGTAGAAATTGTTTTGTATTGGTAGTTGTGAAGTCATGTTCAACCTATTGCAACCCCATGGACAATGATCCTCCAGGCCTTCCTGTCCTCTACCATTCCTCGGAGTCCATTTAAGGTCGCACCGACTGCTTCAGTGACTCCATCCAGCCACCTCATTCTCTGTCGTCCCCTTCTTCTTTTGCCCTCAATCGCTCCCAGCATTAGGCTTTTTTCCTTCCTTCTCATGAGGTGGCTTGTATTCTGGCCCAGGCTGACCAAACTTCACCTGGAAGGTCAGGAGGTGCCCTTGTGAACAAGTGGGGACAGCATGCCATGTTCACTGCATGCCTCATGGAATCTGGTAGCACTAATACTAAGAAGTCCATTAGCTTATAGTGGGAAGAATCACAGTTTCTTTACATTATAATTGTTACCAACTGGAGATAAAGAATGTGCACATCCAGGGGCAATTCCCATGTGAATGTTTTTGGAAGTGATGTTCTGATGCCCACCCGGATACTAGAGTGAGAGTTCTATTGACCTATCAGAACAGAATACAAACAACGGATCTGGTATCTGACCAACCCAATACCATCCTAAATATTTAGCATCTGTGCACATACTAATCAATGATGGATACTGCAAAAGTATGGAAATGCAAAGTATTTAAACATTTTCTCTAGCCCTGGGAGGGTGGCAATCACTGTTTTCTGCCATCTTTGCTGTGCTATTTTGATCTCTCTATTTTGTACAAAATAAACTTCTCTTTGCTTCATCTCAATTTTTTTTTGCCTGAATTACTTTGGATTATTGGAACTTTTGCCATTTTGGGTTTTGTGTATTTGCCCAATGATTTCAGGCCTAACGGTATGATGGGAATGCATTGGAATAGCAAGCATCATCAACGTCAGTCACAAGAGTCAAACTACTGTTCCTATTGTATTGTTCTTCTAGCTAGTTAGGATAGAGCCTACAGGGTGTCCAGTAAGTTTCCCTCCAAAAGGGAGGCAATACTATGCTGCTGCAGTAGTCTTTAGAAACACTGATTGGTTAGTCAAGTTATTGGTTAGTGTATGTGACTGACTGGAGACACAGAGGTAGTTTTCCCTATGTTTATTGTTAAGGGCTAGAAAGACAGGCCATTGTTATTGCTTGTTATGTTTATAATAGTAAAGATGTTATAGAAGCTATGCACACATGTCTGCGTGATTTATTTCAAAATGTATTTCAAAACTCCCAAGAAAATACAAAGTTTATTTAAGAATGGATTGTGGTTTTCCATAAGGACTGTAGCTCTGAAAGCAGATTCTGTAACTACTTCATGTAAATATATAGCTTGTACAGCTAGGCCTCAGAACACAAGGGGTCCAATATGGCTTAGAAGCATGTTCACTCTGAACCAAACATGAATTTAAGGCCACTAGTATACCGAACAAATTGACATCATTAGCTCTTGGTCTGTCAGATGCCTGGGAACAGATTTGGATTGCTAGCCTTAGACGGCAGTGTGGTGGGAATATTTGGGGGCAAGGCTGTGTGCCTAACAATTCTATCTTTGAGTACAGTTTCTACTAAATTGTCTGGGACAGCCATTAGACTGATTTATCAGTAATTTCCTGGTTCCCGCCTGGATCCCTTTTTAAACAATTGGTCTGTGGATAAGAGCCCCCTATTTAAAAAACAGTAGGAAGGGGAAAAATTAATACAATTTTATTAAATATTATTATTATTGTGGTTAGCGGTGTTCTATTGTTATCAGTTAACTGGAGAATGCAGAATTCCAGAGAGGTTAGAGGAGTTTCATTTAAAAAGGTCCTTGAAACAGTTTCGCTTGCTAGTACATAGATACCAGTGTCTCTGGGAAAAAATTTAACTTGTCACTTTATTGATGGATGAGAAGGCCATAAGATATGGTTTTTATAATTGGGTTTGTCAAGGGCAAGAGAATGCAGAGCACATGATTAACCTGTTGATCGTGGGGTGTGTTTTAACAGAAGATTGGGAAGGTTTAAGGGAAATAACACTTATGAATTAAAATACATATTTATATATACCGGTTGCATTTGGATTTCTAGAAGCTTCTGTATGGTGATTTGGGCAGAGGTCTCTTATTTCACAGAATAAAGATATTTTCTTCTCACATAATCTTATTGCTTATTAATCAATCAATTAATCTGATTACTGGACCCATTTAAGCACCAAGGTACAAATCTAGAAATAAATTTAAATTGAAGCCAACAGGTCAGTCACCTGAGGAAGGGGTCCTTTTGAAGGGATCACATCCCTCCTCCTCAAATGGACACCCTCTGATCTCAAGACTCTCTCCACAACAGCAGAAGAATGGGACTGCTCTGAGGGTCTCCTCCCCAAACCTTTCTCTCTGCCGCAGCTTCTCCAGGTTGGCATCCCTAGCCCCAAGAAAGCAGCTGCATACAGCAAGCACCCCCCCCCCCCACAATTTCCACTCAGCAAGTAAATAATTGTACATATGGCACTCTCTGGAAAAAAAAACACAACAACAACAGATAGCCTTTCTATCTTCACAACTCATTGGCTGGCTTTCTGCTCTAAAAACTAGTTAATGGCTTAAAGGTATCTAGAGACATAGAATCATAGAAATGGAAGGGGCCATACAGGCCATCTAGTCCAACCCGCTGATCAATACAGGATCAGACTAAAGCATCCATGAGAAGTATTTGTCCAGCCACTGCTTAAAGACTGCCAAGGGAAGGGGAACTCACTAACTCCTTAGGCAGTTGATTCCACTGCTGAACTATTCTGACTGTGAAATTCCTCCCCCTTCCTGATATCTGGCTGGTACCGTTCTACACATAGTTACATTTATTCAGGTCCTATCGTCTTCTGCCAACAGGAACCTTTCCCCATGCTCCTCCAAGCGGCAAGCTTTTAAATACTTAAAGAGAACAATCATGTCCCCACTCAACTTCCTCTTCTTCAGGCTGACCATTCCCAAGTCCCCCAAGCCTCTCCCCAGAGGGCCTGTTCCCCAGCCCCTAGATTATCCTGTTGCTTTCCTCTGTATCCTCTCAATTTTGTCCATATGCTTTATGACATGAGGACTGCAGAACTGTATACGGTGCTCCAGGTACAGTCTGACCAATGTGGTATACAGTGGGACTGACATCTTGTAATTTTGATGCAATGCCTCTGTTGATACTGCCTGACTGCCTTTGCCTTCTTTACTGTCACATCACACTGTCTGTTAATTTTTAGCTTACAGTCCACAAGTACCCCAAGATCTGGTTCATACAAACTGCTAAACAGAATTGTCTCTCCCAGTACACATGCTTCTCCTTTTTGTGAACCAAATGTAGACCCCTGCTCTTCTCCTTATTGAATTGCATCTTGTTCTCATTTTCCAACTTTTCAGCATTTTCTGCGGTATTTGCTACTCTTCCCAATTTGGTATCATTTGCAGATTTAATGATGCAGAGTCCTCAGGACTGATCCCCATGCTAAGAGTTTCTGGTCAAGAGCCCTTTGACTTATGCCACTGCCTAGGAGGCCCAGGGCCCCTGCCTCTCAGCAGCAAAAGCAGAGGGTGTAGGCTGCAATCAGACCCAAGCAAACAGGCCTTGCTCAATGAGCAATAGACCAAAGACCCAAGTAGACCAAGACCAAACTCCATTCTGCAGCAGGCTACAAGCACAGACTTGGACTGCCAAATTTACCAACAAGATTGTTTTGGAGAGGAGCAGGTTAACTGTATAATTGGAATGGAAGATGTTGAACCTGAAGCTCACTTACTTT
This sequence comes from Paroedura picta, assembly GCF_049243985.1. NCBI lineage: Eukaryota > Metazoa > Chordata > Lepidosauria > Squamata > Gekkonidae > Paroedura > Paroedura picta. The sequence continues at coordinate 158,781,776 of NC_135369.1, forward strand.
GGACACATCATGCAATCAAACTCGTTAGAAAAATCATTAATGCTCGGCATGGTCAGTGGCAAAAGGAAATGTGGTTGCTGTAATGTATTGACTTAATTGGGCAACGTGAGTCTCTCTCACTATTTAATAGATGCCAAAGGATCCGCTGGCTCAACACGATCAAAGCTGACACAAGGATGACCATGAGCCAACTAAAAGAAGCAATCAGACAGGGACGCTTGGTGAAGACTTTCCTATAGAATCACTGAGGGTCAGACAAGACTGAACGGAGAATATCATCATCATCAGAGCAGAATCCAAACAATGGATCTGGTACCTAACCTACCCAATACCATCCTAAATATTTAGTCTCTGTGTCAGTTCCAATCCATGATGGATACTGTAAAAGTATGGGAACGTGAAGTATTAAAACTTTTTCTCTTTGCCTGGGAGGGCAAAGATCACAGTTTCAGCCATCTTTGCTGTTCTGCTTGTTCTCCCTATTTTGTGTGAGATAAACCTTTCTCTTTGCTTCATCCAAAGTTCTCTTGGCTGACTTATTTTGGATTATTGGAACTTTTCTTATTGTAGCTTTTGTGCATTTGTTCAAAGATATTAGGCTTAACCAAATCAAACCCAGAATTATTCTGACCAGGAGCACTGAATAGGACAGATAGTTTTAAATTTTTCAAATAGTTATTTCTAAATGGTTTTATTGACAAAGTTTTACTGCTGTTAGCTGCCCTAAGCCTGATGCCAGGGAGGAGCAGCCAATAATTTATTTATTATTATTATTAATAATAATGTAATTTTTATAGATGTAGAAGTTACATTACTGCTTAGGGAAGAAACGGACGATATGGCATAGGATGGGGAGAGATTGCTAAATGGAAATTATAGGGAGGAAAGAACTCCAGCTGTACCCTCTACCCCTGCCATAAATCTTTCCCCTGGATTGCAACTACAATTGTTGCTCAGGTTGTTGCCTACCGAAAGTGAAAGTGTGTCTGGTTCTCCATGGACTTCTCAGTAATGAGTCCTGGCATGTTCAGCAAAAAAGATTTATTAAAAAGAAACAAACTAAGTCCATGAAGATTTTTGTCAAGACTAATTGGAAATACACACAGAGATCAGTATATCTCTGGTAGAACCAACCTGTGTGCTAGGTCAAGCACCCCCACTTTGGAGAATAACCTCCCCACTTTCCCAGGGCCATTTGTCAAGCAGGTGCGAATTCCAAACCCCAGACAGCCTGTCTCTGATGCCAGGGCTATACAGATAAGCCTGCAGTGTCCACTCCTCCCATCACCCATCTGTCAACTCAGTGCATAGCCTCAACAGAGATTAAAGTGAAACCATAAAAAAAATCCACAAATCAAAGCAATCCCTATTTTCCCCTCCACACACACCTCCCACATAGAACCAAGAAAGAAATGAAACAGACCTTCTGACAGACTGCAGTGCAGTTAAAGACTTTTTTTCAGGAGTTATCCCTGAACCCATCAGAGAAACAGATTTATTTTATTTTTTAGAGTATATGCAAGAGCTAGTGGAAGGTGACAATATTCCTGCAAATATAAAAAGGAGGAAACTGTGCTTCTGGTTAGATTGCATGACAATGAAATTTAGATGAGGACAAGAAGAACTTTCTCAACCTTTTTATCACTGGGAAACCCCTGAAACATTCTTCAGGCTTCGAGAAGTGTCACGATTGTGCAGAATATGGCTGGGAAGCAACAAAGGAAGAGCTTAATTTGTGTGTCCAACAACCTTTCTTCAGAGGGTGCTGGTGGGCAGCACTGTTTATTGCTCATGAAATACAAGGAATGGTTGCTGGTAGTTTAGCCAAGTCTAGTGTCTAGTATGTCGAAACCCTTTATACTGCAAAATGTCTGTAAGAAGAAATTCTTGATAAACCGTTTCCCTAAACGGCTTTAATGATGGAAAAGAAACATTAGCACAACTGTTAGTCCCAAGCAAAGGGTGTTGACACACAAGCTACCTATTTCCAGGATTACACAAAGTTCACCATTATCCAAGACCCAATTTAGACTTCTACTCACTTCTGTTACTACTATAATTAAACTACATCAGACATGGGGTAGTCAACATGTGGTCCTCCAGATGTCCATGGACTACAATTCCCATGAGCCTCTGCCAGCATTTGACTACCCCCTGGAATATACCAGCTAATAAGGAGGCTTACTCAAGCCCTACAGATTGACCTTCAAACACTCATAGCCTTCATATCAGGCCCCATACCCCTACACCTCCCTCTGAGGTCACAGAAACACAAGAGCTATCACCAGGCTGGATGCCCAGTCAAAACAGGTAGGTGAAATAATTTGCCCTGTTCCTGGGAACAGAGTACACAACTACAAGCAACTTTCCAGCCTAAGCAAGGTATGCTGGGAGACAGGCCAAGCATGACCCGGACTGCAGCAAAGCCTTATGGGCTAAACCACAGCCATTGCAGGGAATCAAGGCCTACAGAGGCCTCAGCGAACACAAACCCCAAACATAATCATGGTACAAGCACATCTGCTCATGACAGCACCTGGTGGATCAAAAAGGCTGGACCGGTAACTTTACTGAATTGAAAGACAACAAAAGTTGGGTCCAGTGGCACCTTTAAGACCAACAAAAATTAATTCAACGCATGAGCTTTCAAGTGCAAGCTCTCTTTGTCAGACTAAGAACTGACCATCATAACAGTAGGAATATAAAAGCAAAAGTTAACAAAGCTCACACCTTGAATAAATCTTTGTTGGTCTTAAAGTTGCTACTGGACGCAATTTTTGTTGTGCTACTTCAGACCAACACGGCTACCGACTTGAATGAATTCAAAGATTTTCCTTTGAAAGTTTCTGTTCTCTGTTATTATGCTTATAAAAAAAATCCTGAAATTGTCTTGCAGGACATTCTGTTTCTGTTCAAACGTTATCAAAACAGTATCTCCATCGTTTGCACCGCCGCTCGCTCTCAACTACCGCCTCGCAACTCAACTGCGGAAGAACACTGAGTTCTGTCCCCGCCCCTTTCCTCCTGCGCCGAACGCGGATTGGCCCCAGAGGCCAAGTGAGGTCGGAAGCGGTTGAAGTGGCCGATTTCCGGGTGTGGCTCCAAGGCGATAGGCGGACGGGCAGCCTGCTTCCCGGCCACGGGATCTTTTGGCGTTCTCGCGATAGCTCTTCCTCTTCCTTCGGCCGGCGCTGCAAGAGGTAGGTGCCATCCATTGGGGCCTGGCGTGTCGGGCGGCGGGGTTTTTCCGCCGCGCCCCCGGCAATATCGCGTTGCGCTGAGGGAAGCCGGCCTACCTGGGCTGCCTGCCTCGGGATGCGCCCGATTCGCCGCCCTTCAGGACCCGATGGCTGACCTGCGCCGCGGAACGAGCCGGATCCTGGGCTGGCAAGCTACGGGGGAGGGGCGGCTTTGGGAAGGCCTCGCGGGTGGCGCGCGGGAGGGGAGAGGAGGGGGGCAGTGCACGGGCGTTGTCCTCGGCCTGCCTGAGCTATGGAGGTTGCAGTGGGCCAATTTTTTTTCTTGGCGAAGCTCTATGTGCTGGAGGCTGCGGCTCTTTAGCAGCCAACTCGCTAGGCAGGAGCAGCTATGTTAGTTGGGTGGCTGATCAGGAGTCCGTGGACTACAGTTCCCATGAGCCCCTGCCAGCAACATGGGAATTGCAGTTCATGGACATTTGGAGACCCATGGTTTCTCCACCCCTGGCTGAGCTGCTGAAGAAGAGGTGAGGGCCAGCCTGTCGCTTCCCAGCAGCCTTTTCCTCTCTGGTGGCCACATTAGCACATGGCCAGCAGAGCTGCTAGCTCTGGCAGCTTAGTCTGCAGGATAGGGTGTGTGGATGCAGAGCTTTGGTTTCTTTCCCCCATCTGTTATGCCACCAGCATAGCCTGCAGTCTGTTTATTTATTGTTGGTTTTATCCCTTTAAAAGCCCTGTTGATGTGACTTAGACTGAGGGAGAGAGTAGCTGGGGAGTTCACCCAGACAGTGTCGTGGCAGGTAAGGATTTGAGCCTAGTTAAAGCCGCACAGGGATATTTCACCTGTAGAGCTTCATATCGCAGACCTTCTCAGAAGCTGAAATAGGGTCTCTGGGAGATTGTGCTAGCTAAATGAGCTGCATCTTGTGTTGTGTGACTGGTTGTCTGGAGTGCTGGGGTGGTGGCAAGATAATTTCCGTTGTGGTTATGTATAGCAACACTTTTTGTAAGTGATAGCATTTCACTTGATGGTCTTGGCAGTTGTGACAGCATTGCTTGTTTTTGTTTTGCCCTATAGAACGGCCATGTTCAGTTCCAGTGTGAAGATTGTGAAGCCCAATGGCGAAAAGCCGGATGAATTTGAGTCTGGCATCTCCCAGGTAAGTGATGTGTTTTGCTAGTGGCATAAGTAGATTCTTTGCGGAATATCAGAATTGAAATCTTCCGAACAGACTCTGAAAACGCATTCAAGTTTATGTTGATACAGTGATGTAGATTTAACATGTAACTACTTCAGTGCTGTGGTAAAAATCAAGCTCCCGTGTGAGATGAGTCAAGGCATCATCCTAATAGTTTAGGAGCTACAGACAAAATGTGTTAGAACTTACACTTCCAGTAGTAGAAGCAGCTCTGAAGTGAGGTTGGAATGACTGCTCAGGGCTGTTTTTGACCATTTTGCTGTAATGATTTTTTGTGAGGATGCTTGTGAAAATAGCAGTGTTGTTTAGTGATTTCTTTCTTGCGGTTATGAACAAGTACAATCAATTATTTTCAGGCTTTGTTTAGATTAACATGTCACATTTCATTGCTTCCTTCAAGGCTCTTTTCGAGTTGGAGATGAACTCTGACTTAAAGGCTCAGCTGAGAGAATTGAACATCACAGCTGCAAAGGTAGCTTAAAATTATGCTTCCCACTCATGCACTTGGGTTCATAATGTATATGTTGTACACCTTTTGTGTATTGAATGACATTTAGGGCTCAGTATTGCATGCCATAGTCAAATGCATCTTAAATTGGAAAAGTTTCTTCCCTAAAATCACCTCAAAAGTTGTTTTTTCCCTGGCTGATGCTTCAGAATGAACCCAATGTGGGCATCCAGCAAGTTGGCTCTTGCTTGGCTCTGCCCAAGTGGCGCATGGGAGCATAGCCCTGTGAGGGTGATGACGTATGGTCCCGTTCCACAACATTGGACAGAAAGTTTTTTCTTTCCTGGCTGCTGTAGCTAGTGAAGGAGGCGTCCTGTATATTCCTATACCTTCTCAGTGCTTGTGGTTGCTGAGGAGACAAACCATGCAGGACACATCTTTGCAAAGGGCACCCCATGCTCAAGGGGCAGCCATCTCAGGAAAAGCAGTATTTGTGGTAGCAGTATTTGACTCCATTATGTTGACATAAAAAGTAACTTTTGGCAGTTGCTGTGATTTGAAGGACTTGTAAGCCTGGATTTATGTTCATATACTTTGCTACGTGCACCAATGGTAAGGTGACCAGATTTTAACATTGGTAAAGCGGGACACCATTGACGGTGGGGGGGGGGTGGTTCTTGATTTAAAATTTGGTCTATATGGAGCAACAAAAAGTTTAATAGAATGCATAGAATTCAAAAATAGTATTGTAATATATATTTTTAAAATTTCAACATATGTGCAATTTGCCAGGTACTCCCAGATGTCTCTCCAAAAGTGGGACAATCTGGTCACCTTAACCAATGGGAAACCTTAAGATATGGAAAATAACGTTACATCTGTCTGGGTGCCAACCCCCCAACATCCTTTGCAGATAATAACCTAACAATTTAGTGGAGGTCTGGTGTGGGTTGATTTTTCAAGCATGAGGTTGAGATAGATTCAAGTGGGTAGCTGTGTTGGTTTGAAGCAGCACAACAAAACAAAACCAGTGGCACCTTTAAGACCAACAAAGATTTATTCAAGGCGTGGGCTTTCGACTGCAAGCACTCTTCCTCAGACTATGAACTTCCATCATGACAGTGGGAAGGCAAAGACTCAGGGGTTTTTTGGTCTGCTGTCATTGGTTGGATGTGTGAACAGCCCTGGCAGCACACAAATTTGTCTTCCTGTTCTGAAAACCAAACCATAAAGCTGGAATAGAAGAACTTTTTAAACGGCTAGATTTCTTCTCATTCTAAATCCAGAAGTTACAAATTTAAGAATAAACGTTGGATGGACTTCTTAAGTGTTCTGTGGTTTTGGCTAACTCATGTAATGTTAAACAGTGTTCAGGTAGCATCTTGGCCTGACTCATTCTTGGCGGTTGTAAATGCCTATTGGGACACCAGATATACATGGATAGTTGTGCAGTTAAAAAACCAAAGCTCATGATCAAAGTTAATTAACCTGATGTTCTATCAGGCTAGCTAACATGCTTATCCTTGAGCATGCAGCTTCTGGTATTTGATCGGTATTAGGATACTTCCGTTGGAATTGAAGGATGTAGTCAGGAAAAACGAGCATGTAGTTGCCATTTCGTGCTTTAGTCAAGCTCTTGTCCCGCTTCATGGCTACAGTGGTGTAAATATGAATATTTAAAAAATGCAGGCAGCATTAATTCCTGGATACTTCAAAACAGGTGTCTGTTCTTACTTAGGAAATTGAAGTGGGTGGCGGTAAAAAAGCAATCATCATATTTGTACCAGTCCCTCAGCTGAAATCTTTCCAGAAGATTCAAGTGCGGCTAGTTCGTGAGCTGGAGAAAAAATTCAGTGGAAAGCACGTGGTGTTCATTGCTCAGGTATGTGGAAGCTTGTTGTGAGCTTCAGCATAAATGCTGCATTAGGAAAACAAAAGGGGGTTGGGGGAGCAGAACAATTTTGCTTTGCCTGTGAAAGTTGGACTAAACCTTAGCTGTAGGCTACATTCACAGAAACATTTGTTAATGTTCTGTTGAACTCCTCCAGCTTGCAGTTAATTGTATCACATGGGAGCTGTGCTATGGAATACCAAATAACATACCAGTCTGTTAATTGTGCTAACGGGCTACCCTGTCCTCTTCCTTTGTAGAGAAGAATTTTGCCAAAACCAACGAGGAAAAGCCGCACAAAAAACAAGCAAAAACGCCCCAGGAGGTAATCTGCAGGCATTTATGCTCTTGAGTTGATTCAAGAGATGGTATTGTGAAGTACATGTGTGTTAAAAATTGTTTTAATACCTAATCATTCCTTATTGTTACAATGGATATCTAGTTTAAAGCTTGAAGATGCAAAGAAGAAGCTTCCTGGATAGAAGTAATTCTGATATTGATCCATTATTTGCTAAAACTTTGAGCGTTACTACAATTGGAGTAAATAATAGTATAATTAGTATGGTCTGCCACAGTTTTCATACATTCATAGAATCATAGAGTTGAAAGGGATCTCCATCTAGTCCAACCCTCTGCAGAATGCAGGAAATTCACAACTACCTGCCCCCCTACAGTGACCCCATTTCAATATTCAGAGGATGCCCCTCCAAACATCCCCCCCCCCAGAATCCCTGGCCTGTCTGGTCTGGAGGAAATTCGCTTCCTGACCCCAAAGTGCCAATTGGAATTTTCCTGGACATGCAAGAAGAGCCAAGCCATGGACACAATTCCTTCTGTCCAGCCTCTTACAATATGCCCAAATTTACAGAATCAACATTTCTGTGAGGTGGCTATCTAACCTCTGCTTAAAAACTTCCAATGAAGGAAAACCCACCATCTTCTGATTTTCCACTGACCAACCACTTTGTCAGGAACTTCTGTATGTTTAGCTGAAAGTTCTTTTGAATTAATTTCATCCTATTGGTTCTGGTACACCCCCTAGGGCAACAGAAAACAACTGCTCCATCCTTTATGTTGGTGGTCCCCAACCACCGGGCCGCAGCTCCCTCTCCTTACCCCCCCCCCCCAGTAAGAAACTTCCCAGGCTGCAAGCAAATCGGCCGCTTGCGGCCTGGCAAACTTCTTTTTGTGGGGGGGGGAGAGGGAAGCAGGGCCATGCATGCGCGCAGCTGGGCCATGCACGGCCGCAAACACGCATGCATAGCACTTTTGCGCATGCGCGTGTCGCGCGTTTGCGGCCTCGCATGAAGTCTGTCCTGTGGTTTATCATTCAAGGTCAAGAACTGCTGGTTGCCAAAAGGATTTAGCTACTTTAATAGTGCTGTTCTGATGTCAGTATTGCTAGTTAAGTTTAGCTGGGTATGCATACTAGGAATAGCAGAGTTAGATTTTATTGTCAGGAATCCAGAGATGGCTTCAGCCTAATAGGCACTATTACATTTGTTCTCCCATGACCCACCCAGGTATGATCTGACGTGATGCTGTCATATCTTTTCCTACAGCAGTAATACAGGTGATGGTGGTGTATTTCTGTGGACTTGGGACACTAGCGGGCCTGCTGAGGTTCTGCTTAACTTGTAATTCTCTTGTTTCTCCTTTTGTGTTCTTGTGAGTGAAACTGGTCACTTCTGTGTTACCCGAAGAATAGACAACCTTAATTTTGATTTGAAACAGATGCTTTTAGCATCTGGTCCTTTTGATGTTTTTGAGTTGCCATGGGATGTCTCTGCAGATTTTAGAGAGCAAAAGTAGTGAAAGGGGTGGATTGTTCGGAATGATAGCTGCCAAAAATGAACCGTGAGGCACAAAATCCCAACTGGTTGTATGTCGTTAGGTGAGACATTCTAAAATTTCATCATTTGCAGGCTAGTTAAAACTAAGTACTTTGAGAATTTGGTCCTAAGGGCTCAAGTGGAAGTGGAGGCAGTAAAACTTTGGTTGGAATGGGTTGATGAACTGGAGTACCTTTATTCCGCTTTTGATGGCAGGCTATCGTCCTGCTACTGTATAACTGAGCGCTGCAAAGACTGGCGGAAAAGGCTTTGCTTAAATGTACAGGCTGTAAATGTGCTTTTACCAACAACCTTATAGCACCTGATGATAATTTTCTTAACAGAGTCTAACTATCAAATTCAAAGAATCTGTGCCATGAGGCAATATGCTAGTGCAACGTCAACATTAACATGGAAGGAAAGAGCTTAACCTTAAGCAGACTTGGGGCATAGTAAAAACCCTTGAATTGTTCTTTTTAGCCGTACGCTTACTGCAGTGCACGATGCCATTCTCGAAGACCTGGTTTTCCCCAGTGAAATTGTGGGCAAGAGAATCCGCGTAAAACTGGATGGCAGCCGGCTCATAAAGGTCCATTTAGACAAAGCGCAACAGAACAATGTTGAACATAAGGTAAGAAACCTTTTGAGAAGCTGCCACGTTTTAAGCAAACTGTATGGATGAGATCTGTATGACAGCGGCATTGGTACTTCTGAGCAGGCTAAGTGGAGTAGTGATAATTGAGTAGCAGGGATTGAGTTTGGGTTGCCAGAGATTTGTGTTGGAACTTCTGGGTACTCATCTTGGTGTCTCTTCAAGAGTTGTCTTTCTCAGCAACTTGTATATCTGGAAACGTATTGCCTGAAGCAGTTATTCACATTTCCAAAGGCAGTGGTCTGATTAGAGTGCTGATTTTGGGTTTTGGAAGGTAGAGTTAAAATCCTTGCTCACAGCAAGAAATCTAGTGATTATAGGCTCTAAGGGTTGATATGATGACAGAAGAGAAGCCATGAGTCGTGCCCTAAGTTCCTTGATCAGGGTTTGGAGTAAAATGTAGCAACTTGGATTGGTAGCTATCAGCATCTTGGGGTTACCACAGATAGCTGGCTTGTGGGTTTCTGTAATGCCAGCATATCTTTTATTTATTATTAGATTTATTATTAGATTATTAGATCTTTTATTTATTCTGTAAGCCTCAAGGCGGCTTACAGAATAAAACCATAAAAACGATACATCCCATTAAAACAACAGTAACAGTCATAATATCCCTTAATTAAGATGGCAATAGCAAGATCTCCCCAGTCCAACTTTGCCGATTCCAGCCAACCCCATGTCTTGATCTAATTCTAACCCAGGGAGGCTCAGATAGGGTGGGACCCCCAAGGTCAGCACCAGTTGACAGCATGATTGCAGTTAAACATGGAAGAGAGGAATCTCTGCTGATGCCTCTTTTTCTTAAAAATTTTTTCTGTGGTTGGATATAGGTCTATCGGGTAATCCTCACAACAGCACTGTAATGTAGTTCAGTATTCTCTCCAGGGTGTGTGATGCTGATATGCTGTAGCTTGTCTTACCAAGGGTAACCTGTGAGTTCAAGGCAGTGATGAAAATGGATCTGGGGACAATACTGATTCCCCCCCCCCCCCCTTGCCTTTTCAAATGTGTACTGTTGTTTACATGCTGACCAGGTTGTCAACTGAGAAGGGCTTGATAAGAGGTTGATTTGCAGAAAGCCTCTTAACTGTGTGAAACTCAAGTGTTCGTGATCGGTTAAGCTAGCATCCCTATTTGCAAACGATACATCAAGGAGGAATGCAGAAGTTTGAATTGAACATTAATCTTTTGCTTTAGGAGTTAAAATAATCTCGCCCTTGCCCCCAAGGGAGGGAAGGGCAGATGGCTGACACCCCCCCTTTTTTTTTTCTTGCTTGTAGGAACAGCAACAGCTCCTTACCTGCCTGGGGCTCTGTCAGTTCTGCCTGTTGCCTGACCTTGCCTTACCCTGCCCAGCTCTCCTTCCATGTTCCCATTGGGGTGGGGAGGGAAAGCAGGTGATCACCAGCTACTTGTCTGCTGCTGACCCCCCCCCTCCCCCAGCTTATTGCCCTGCAAGCTGCTGTGTTACTGGCGGGCTCATTGGGCTATTACAACTCTTCCTGTCTGAATCCACAACCGCACTCCAAATTCTGGCCCACTGACACTTGGCTTTCACACTTGCCAATTATAGCAAACTGTTCCAGTAGTGTTTTACTCAGTTGAACATAAACTTGGATCCTTCTAGGCGCTTACGTAACTACAAGCTTGTGTTGAAAATGGATGAAGGGACAAATCCCTCTGTTACCTTCTCATCTTGAAGTTATGTACAGTGAATTGATGAACACACATGAGCACATGTACACACATGTACATAGAGTAGGGGAAAGGAAAAATGTACCTTTTACATTTAGTGAGATAGTTAAATTCCATAATACTGGACAATAAGTTTGTCTTCAATTCTGAATGCTCATGGACATAGTCTTGTATATCCATGTAACTTCTCAAGCTTAACACACATAGCTACAGAAGAAGAAAATGATTAGAAATGTATAACTGGCTTCTTTTCCCATTTTTTGCAGGTAGAAACATTTTCTGGTGTCTACAAGAAACTCACAGGCAAAGATGTTGTGTTTGAGTTTCCAGAATTCCAGCTGTAAAGTGCAAAGAAATGACTGAATAAACAGTTAATTGTTATATGCCTTGAAAGTAATGTCTTTTGTTAAAACATCTTAGTAATGAGGGGTGTTAGCTGTAAGATTTTGATATTAAAAACTAAAGGTCCCAAGTGACAGGTTTCCAGCTACTGAAGGTAGGTAACCTTAAGGTTTCCATTATTTATATACTGTGGCATCCATATATATTAGCAATTTAAGAACTTCCTGAAAAGTTGGATTTAAAAACTAAGCTTGTAGTAAAACAGCCAAAGCACATCAAAGTTTTTCTCCAAAAATAGCAGAAAAACTTCTCAATTCTTAACAATTGTAGTGATTACTTCTCAGTCCTGACACATGCTTTGAAGTCTTTAAGCCTGAATATTATTATTATTATTATAAACGGGCTTCTATAGAAATGAAGATGTTGACCAGGTCTTGATTAATGTCTGCGGTCACCACGCTTAACCAAACCGTCTCCCAACAAGACAGCCATAGCTATTCAGTAGAGTGCGGTTATACTTTTATGCACTTTTTTAGTCTTAAAGCAGCGTAGCGAAAAGGGAATGGTATATTTTAGTAAGAAAGGAGCTACTTTGATGGAGTGGAGTGGATGAAAGAAAAACGAGAGCTATTCATTGTTTCCCATTGAGTTCTTAATGAATGAAATAGAACCACTCTGTTTCTGGTGTTCACTATTTTAAAGTTATCAGTTGTGGACTTCATTTAAAGTCCACTTTTTTATTGGGAAGGCAGATAGGCTCATAAAGTTGGGGGAGACCTCCAGGGTCATCTTGTCCAATCCTTGCAGAATCCAGGAAATTTGCAATTACCTGCTCACTATAGTGATGCTAATTCCATGCCCAGGTGATACCCTGCACCGAAAAAGACCCCCCTCAGAATTCCTGGCCAGAAGAAATTCACCTTCTGATCCCAAAGTGGCAATCGGCATTTCCTTGAGCATGTAAGAAAGGGCCACAAGAACCAAGCTTTGACACAATCCCTTCTGCCCACCCACTTACTTTTGCCTAAATTTACAAAATCAGCATTTGACATCAATCTGCTTATTTGAGGAAAGTGTTTTGAGATGAAGATCCCATGGATTTGCTCTTGTGTAACAAATAACCTTTTGAAAATAAAATTATTAAAGCAAAAAGAAAAAACTACCCTGAAAGTTAGTACTGGATGCAACAATTTATGAATATGGTAAATGGTCAAAATGTAATGAATTTTGTGAAATCAGGAAAACATTGATACCAAAGGGAATGTTCACAGTTGCCTAAATGAAGCATTGCTTACTGATTTACACCAGAAAAGAGGGTATTCACTACAGTTGAACTTGTAGGCTCTGCCCCACGTCTGTGTAATTTAATAGGCTATGCAATATTCTTTCAAGGAACATTCTCTGTTTCTAAGGCAAAAGGTCTGTGAACTTCAGTTTGGGTTCTGTAATCATCATAATTATGGTCTTTTTTTTCTCTTTTGGCTTGCCATGCTTGGTGATCCAAGAACTTCAGATTTTGGGTATTTGAACTGGGAATGGAAAGATGTATGCAAGATGAATTTATCCTTTTTCCCAGAACCGCAGCCAAAAGAAACTCTTCGATCCCAGCTGGCAGATGCAGTTTGAATTTTTTTTCAGCAGGAACTTCATTTTCCCACTAAGACCTTATTAATGTTATAAAACTATCTCCCCTTCTGTAAAGCTTAGTTTTGCTAGGGCCAAATTAATGAGGTCTACTCAGTATGTTGTAGTATTGCTTGCCTGGAATATACATTTGTCTAAAATCAAGCTTGAAACGTTCCTAGTGCCATTGTGAGAAGTGATCTGCCCAAGTTTTAATGAGTCTGCTGGGACTGCTGTTGTTCTGGAGAGCCCCAGAGCCCATCACATAGTTGTCCCTTGACCCTACCCTACTCTTACAAAATCTTTAGGCACAAAATCAAGAATCTGCTGGAAGTTATTGGATTTTTGGCCCAAGGCTGGTCTGAATAATTTTACACTGAGATTCTACTTTTTTCATTAGTTCCATCTCAGAAGCCCTCTAAGATGACTTCTCATGACTTCAATCCACCTGAAGTTTATGGGAGAGAGGCAGTATAAAAATCTATTAATAGTGTGATGAGACAAAATAAATTGTTATACAAACATCTACAACAGACCAGATTTGATAGCTACATAGGTATTTAAAACATATGAGCTCATTTTACTTCTCATAATTGAGTCTTGGCTGGCAAGCAGTGATGTGTTATGTGCATCCTGCATATAATTTGAAGCCAACTTAATAGCATATCCTCTGTTTCAGGTGGAAGGCTACCCTCATTCACACTGTCTACTTGCCCTTTATTGGAGGGCCCCCAATTTTGAATGTATTAAAATTAAAATGTATTAGGGGTATATTTAAAGAAATATATTTAAAGAAATACATTTTGTAATATTCAATGTACTTAGGATTGCAACTCTACCAGCTGGTAGGCCAGATTCACAATCCATTAAAAAAATTGTTCCTAGCCTGTGTATGTAGCCCAGTGCTTCTGGGAATTGTAGTGGATGGGGGGGGGGGAGAGTCTTTGCCATAGTCAAATTGAAAATCCCCAGCTAATAGCAGCTAGAATTGAGTGGATTTAATGGGAAAGGGAGGAGCTAGGCCTCTAAAATTATACTACTCATATTTTTATTTATTAAAGGATTACATTGAAACTGCAACTGCTGCTCTGCTAAAAACCCTGTAAGATGTCTGCAAAAGGAAGATCTGTTTCAAAGAAACGAAAAATTGCAGATGAGCACCTTGTCTGTAATGACATATGGACTACTGAGTGTTGGAATGATACACATGTACAAAGAGCTGGTCCTGCCAACTCTAACTCCAATTCCTGATCCGGGAGGCCAGTTTTATTGAAACATAAAATTTACCTTTGCACATGCTCGTAGTTACACAAGGCTGCTCCTTGCATGGTTAAAGCAATGGAGGAAAAGTGCCCTGAGAAGTTACCTTGTGTTAATTGTGTCATTTTATCTGCATCTACAATCACCAGGCATGTTGAAGAACTAGAAGAAGAGCTGTATATGTTGTCAAGGCAAAATTTTTTGATCTTTTTACTATGGCATTAGAGGGGAGCAATAACATTATAGACACTGCTCAGGTACTAATTTTTATCAGGGGGATAGATTCCAACTTTCGAATTACTGAAGAATTGTGTGTACTGCAGAATTTCAAAAGCACCATAACTGCAGAAAACATTGAAGGTGTGTCAACCAGTAGAAAAACTTGGTCTGTGTTGGGATGAATTGAAAAGCATCACAACTGATGGTGCAAGAAATACAGTGGGAAGTAAAACTGGTAAAGTTGCAAAAATCAATGGAGAGATACTGAATTTAAATGGTAAACTCATGCAATTTCACTGCATCATCAACAAGCCTTGTATAGTAACATTCTTCATTAGGAAAGCATGATGTGTATTGTATCCAGCATTATCCACATTAGGCATCATGGGCTTTCTCATTGTCAGTTTCTCTCAGAGATGGGTGCAGAATATAGGACTGTATTGCACCATGTAAAAGTCAGGTGGCTTAGCAGATGCAAAATCCTCAAACCTTTTTTCAGTCTTCATCATGAAATTGATGACTTAAGGAGAAAGGAAAAAGCCAAGAAGCACTTTCTGACCCTGAATATATTTTTGATTTGGCTTTCTTAGCAGATATCATAGAGCATCTGAACACATTGAATCTAAGGTTGCAGGGGAAAGGAAAGCTTGTGTGTGACACGTATACTGATTTGAAAGCTTTAAACATTTTTGTGAAGTTAGTGAAGGCAACTTTTCAAAACTTATGCTGCAATGGACTAAAATTTGAGAGGGATGGGAATTTACAATTCAATGTTGAAAGGCACATCAAAGCACTGAACCTATTGCAGGTGGAATTTCCGAACAGATTCACTGATTCCCATAAGCTTGGAAAAGGAAATAAGAATGTTTCAGAATCCATTTGAAGTAGCACCAGAAAATATAAGTAACGTTTTTCAGATGGAACTAATTGATTTGCAAGCCAGTGATCATCCCAGAGACATTTAAAAAGAAAATCGTTACATTTCTATTCTGGTCTACCTGACATATTAATCAACCTAAGGAAATTTGGTGCAGGCATGTTCTCAGTCTTTGGCACCCCATTCATCTGTGAACAAACCTTTTCCAAGATGAAAACGGTGAAACTGAATTGTAGGTCAATGCTTACAGATAAACATTTACATGATATTTTAAGAGTGTCTGTCACAAACCTTGACTTGGCTAACAGAAAACAGCCACAAAAATAACACTGACTAGATTTGCATGTGTAGCTAAATAAAAGGATTCCATAGTAAAATATTGTTTCAAAATGCATTGCCTTAAAATTAGCATTTCTTCATTTATCTCTGAATGGAGAGCTCTAAGAAAACTGCCCAGTGAGAATACCTCTGAGAAAACTGACTAGCTCAAGGTCACCCAGCTGACTGTATGTGGAAGAATGGGGACTCTAACCTGGTTCTCCAGATTAGAGACTGCCACTCTTACCCACTATACCATGCTGCCTCCCAGATCAGTTTCTCCTGAAGGAAATAACAGCTTCAGAGGGGCAAACTCTATGGCAGGGGTGTCCAAACTGTGGCTCTCCAGATGCCCATGGACTACAATTCCCATGAGCCCCTGCAGCATCATGTTGGCAGGGGCTCAAAGGAATAGTAGTTCATGGACATCGGGAGAGCCAGTTTGGCCACTCCTGATCTATGGCATCATCTACTTGAGCTCCACCCAGCCCCAGACACTGCCTCCAAATCTTCAGACAGTTCTCAAGTTCTAGGCTGGATTTCTGCAACTTGCTCTGTGTGGACCTACTCTTATTCTTGATCTGGAAATTTCAGCTGGTGCATAATGCAGCAGCCAGGATTCTTATAGGAACGCCTTGGAGGCCCACACTCCAACAACTGTACTGGCTTCCAGTTAACTACCAGATCAGGTTTAAGGTTCTGTGGCGCAGAGTGGTAAGGCAGCCGTCTGAAAGCTTTGCCCATAAGGTTGGGAGTTCAATCCCAGCAGCCGGCTCAAGGTTGACTCAGCCTTCCATCCTTCCGAGGTCGGTAAAATGAGTACCCAGCTTGCTGGGGGGTAAACGGTCATGACTGGGGAAGGCACTGGCAAACCACCCTGTATTGAGTCTGCCATGAAAACGCTGGAGGGCGTCACCCCAAGGGTCAGACATGACTCGGTGCTTGCACAGGGGATACCTTTACCTTTACCTTTTTAATCACCTTCAAGGCCATATGCAATCTGGGTCCTGAATATCTGAGAAACTGCCTCTCTACCTATGCCCCCCCCAAAGAGCACAATGCTCCATTAACATCAACAAACTGGTGACCCCTGGCCCCAGGAAAGCTCATCTCTCATCGACCAGAACCAGGTCTTGGCCCCCACCTGGTGGAACGAGTTCCCAGATGACATCAGGCCCTGCTGGAGACAAAACAGTTCTGCAGGGCCTGCAAAAGGGAGTTCTTCCACCAGGTTTTCAGTCAAGACAAGTGAACAAGCCACCAACCAAAGCCCAGAGGGCCCCTCTTAGCATCCACTGTACTAATCAGGAAAAAAAAAATCACAGTGCAGGGAAAGCTGAGTTACCAATTGCTGAAAGCTGACTGTTAAATTACAAACTACTTTGTTCAATGCAAGTTCTCATTGTTCTCATGGTTAAAGATGTTATTACCTACAGTATTTAAGATGTTGATTGCATCACATTATATTATGAAAGTTTCCAATGTAAACTGCCCTGAGCTAAAAGGGAGGGCGGTATATAAATATAATAAAATATATTTTAAATAAGCTGGGGGTTGGCATCCCCTGCTATATGCAGAGGAGAATATGCAGCTGGTGCTTCAGTATTTGTAGCATGATCCTCAGTGGCTGGGCACTAAAACAAGCTGCTTGCTAGCAATTGGTCTTTCCCCCTTCTGTCCAGTTGTGGGTGGTGCTGCAGTTCATGTGAAGCAAAGGGTATGCTGCACATTTATTACACTTTACATGTTAGGAAAGACAAGCAGTGTATATAAGGTCTACAACAGTCAGTAAGTTCCCAGTTAATTCTTCCATACCCGTGCAAACTTAAATCTTTGCGCTTCACACAGTTTCACCTCACTAGTATTCTTTTTTTTGTGAGCCATCATTACAGCAGTTACTTGACTGACACCATCCAGCAGACTTCTCCTGATTGCTGATCTCAGTGATCTCTTAATACTGAGTTATCATTTTGTGTGATATGCAATTAGGAGCTACTTTAATGGGCAGCTGATGTGCTGCATTCCAGTGAGCCTTTGGTGTAAGAGTCTGGCGAAGGAGAGGCCAGAGGGGAGCTCCTTAAATGAGTTGGTCCAACACAGCAGCCTAGTCCATGGTTTGATAAATAGGATAATCACTTTCCCTCCTGCCCCTGGTAGTTAGTCCATAGTCCATAGATCCCAGACTATTTTGTGTATGCCCATGCACTAGAGGCTTGTCCTTGTTTTTGTTATCCTTTGTTTTTCTCTGCTGTCTGTACTTATTTGTACGTTTATTTGAATACTAGAAATTAAGCCCGCTGTAGATGAAATACAGCGGGCGCTAGAGCATAGGGAAGAAAAAGGGAGGGAAGGAAGCTTGAAGAAGGAAGTAGGAATGTGAATGAGAAAGGAGGGAAAGGGGTGGTTGAAGGGATGAATAGAAGGAAGGCAGGAAGTGTGTTAGAGAGGAAGGGGGAAAGAGAGGGAGGGAGGGAGGGAGGGAGGGAGAGATAGGCAGGAAGTAGATGGAGAAGTAGAGGAAGTCAGGAAGGAAAGAAGGAAGGAAGAAGGCAGGCAAGCAGATAGACGGACTTGGAGGGGCGTGGGGGGAAGGAGGGTTTTTTTTAAAGGGTCTGTGGGGGGGATTGGTGAGGGGGGAGCGATTAGGGGGGTGATTGGAGGGGAAGAGCGTGGGGTAGAGAGGGGTGGGAGCGTGGTTGGCAGGTTGGTGGGGGGCGTCGGCAGACGGCGATGTGTGGGTGGGCGGGCTGCGGGTCATGAATTAATCCAACTTGGAGCTACAACTGATTTTCCAGCAGAGTGGAGATGACTTCAGTCAGCTTTGTTCCAGAGTGTCCTGATTTTTTTGTCCCTCATTTGACTAACTCAAAATTTCTAAGTGGCAGCTATGTTACTGCTCTCTGGCAAAAAAAAAGCCTTTTATCTGAAATTTATACCTTACTGTTTTCCCTTCTTACGTTTGATCATCTCAACAACCCTGTGAGGTAGATTAGGCTAAGAATGTGGCCCAGGCCATCTGGTAAGTTTTCATAGCACATTTGAACGTTGTTCTCCTGCATTTTTGACACTGTACTGACACCATAGCTATCTAGCTTCTGTTTCTGTGGATGTTTTTTTCATGATTTCTACATGTGGCACATAAAGAGAGTAAAAATGTATTATTCTAGTGGCACGGTATGTGTAGCGTTCTCATGACCCTCCTGTTCTTTCGGTGATGCAAAAGCGTGATGGAATTCTAAAGGTTAAGACCGGACTCCTTACTGGATATCTTCATGTGCATTGTGCAAGGTCAAAACTACACCCAACAACCAGGGTCAGGTCCGGATTTTCCTATAGGTTAACTAGGCTTCAGCCCAAGGCCTCAAGATCAAGAGGGGCCTATATTCAAATTGTTAGCAAAATAAAAATTACACTATTACACCAATCGCAACATGTTTCATTTAACATATTGACATATATCACAGTAATGATGTATTTTATTATCTCTCATGTAATTTACAAACTTAAAAATGGGAGGTGAAAGGGCCACGTAAGTGGAATAGCCTAGGGCCTCTTTCCATGTAAATCCGGCCCTGACCAGGGTTGTTAATTCTTGTAACCAGTCCTTCCACTTGCCAAGGCGGTGACTGCAGAATGTTTATCCTCCACTGCTGCTGACAGTAGCCCCTGGGGAATGGTAGAGTGGGTGGTCTGCGCTGCGTTTGTGAGTCTTGCAAAGTCATCTGGCTACCTTTTCCTAATGCTGAGAACAGCAATGCAGTAGACTGAGGAATAGATTTGCAATCCCTCTCCCATGAGTATGTCTACGAGACCCCTGCCAGGAAAAGGCTTGAGACTCTGGCCATCCAGAGTACACTGGTATATCCTCTGAAGACTAGAAGTAAGCTATTTTATGCAGAATTAAATGACAGGTGAAGAAGGCTGGATGATAGAGCTCCAGACTGCAAATGGGTTCAAGTTGTTTCAGTGCTGCGACTGTCCCCTGTGAACAAAACTGGGACAACTCCGTGCACCTCCTGTAACAGTACAACAGGTTGTAAGAAACCGTTGCTAACTTTCTACATAAAGGGAAATTTTTTTAATGCAAGTTGTTATTGCTTTTAAATGAAGATATGAGCCTCCACCTATCCAGGGGTAGTCAACCTGTGGTCCTCCAGATGTCCATGGACTACAATTCCCATGAGCCCCTGCCAGCAAATGCTCATGGGAATTGTAGTCCATGGACATCTGGAGGACCACAGGTTGACTACCCCTGGTCTAAAGCAGTAGGGCAAATTCGACCTCCTTCTGTCCCAGAAATGGTTCTCAAGCCTGAGAACTGAGGCCGCGGCGTGTTTTTGAGCGGCTCAAAATAAAAGCAAAATAACAGAACCTTTGCTCCAGTGGGATCCTGTTTACATTACTGCGTGAGGGCTGGCCTGAAAGGGTTTCTTTTCATGGGAAGCGGAGTTGTGAACAGAGAGGCATTTTTGCCTTTCCAAAAAAGTGCATGGCCAAAAGAAGCAGCTGACATCATGGGCCTCTGTCGCGTTTCCCACACATTTTGCTCCTAATTACTGTCCTCCTGGACAGCTGAGCTGTTTCAAACGGGAAGCTGTTTACAGATAACGGCTTGCGACTGTGATGGGCCTGATTTGCTGGACGTCGGACAGCAGAAGACGGGTTGCCTTCGAGTTTCCAAGGGACTGAGCTGCTGGCAGTAGGAGCGATGAGGTTCATATATACAGCGTCTGTTCAGGCACGGGCTGGAACTCCGTCCCTGTTTTCTCAACAATCGTAAGGTATGTGATGTGTCCAGAGTCCGAGAGAAGCTGATGGGCGGCGGGGCGGGGCAGCTAATGCTTGCAGCACAGTGGCGTAAGCAGCAACCTTCGGGCCTTGGGTGCCAGCTGCTAGCTGCCCTTCAGAAGCCAAATATCGAGATGCTGTTGCGCTCAGAGCTGAGCTGAGGCTTCTACTGTTGTCTGATGCGTTGGCAATTTAGTTGAGTTTTGACTTAACACATCGACGTGGACAGAAGAGCCATTTGACGCCTCCGTAATGCAGCGAAATGAACTGAAATGTCTGTTCTTTGTGTTGCTTGGCTGTGTTTTCTGGCTTTGGTTCTGAATCGTTCTAAAATAGCAGGCACGTCTCTGTGCTTTTATAGAAGATTGTGTAGTGCATTTTACTGGAGGGTGTAGAGAAAGTAAAGCATGCGCAAAGTGAGAGGAAAAAAACAAAATTGGTTGCTGTTCTTCATAACAACCCATCTGGTCAAAAAGAACAAAAATGAAAAATATGCTTTCCCCCATCTCATAGAACTTGTATCTGGGGTGGCTAGGGGGTGGGCTGGGTTCCCCATACTGCTAATCCATGTATGATGTCTGGACTGCAGAAAAGAATTAAGGAGTATGGAATATTTTCAACGTCGTTTGTTTTTCCTCTGGCTTAATCTCTGCCTGCCAAAGTGTTCTTACTGGCCAGAACCTTGAGAAGTGGCTGGAATGAGAAATTACAAAGGGGGCACAAAAGATATTGTATAAGTATCAGTGAGATTTGAAAGAAGCCAGATTGGAAGGAAGGAGAGAGGGAAACCTCTGAGGTCAGTGGGCAGCCAGCAAAGGAGTTCATTTACTTCGTTTAGTGTATGACTTTCTCACTGAGACTCAGGGGGACCACACACTAAAAACTATGTAAAAGCTGTATTGTACATACAACCAAGACTCCAGTAAAATGGGATTATGAAAGAGTGAACAAAATACCATCTAATACAGACAACACTGCAACAAAACTGGTTTACCAGATGACTGAAGCAGTACAAAATGGAAAGTAATGAAAGCAACCAGAAATTCCACAGACACTAAATGTGATCCTATTTCCTTCGTCAAAGCCTTCCTGAACACTCCTGCTCTATAAATTCTGTGGAATGATAGGCATTGGGGGTGGGGGTGGTGTGGGGCTTTCCTGAATTCCCCAGGCTGGTTATTACACAAAGTGGGATCCACAACACAGAATGGTTGGTGGATAGTTGGTCTGAAGCAACACAACACAGTTTTATTCCCATGTCATCTTTAAGACCAACAAAGTTTAATTATGGGCATAAGCAACTACAGAGGGGTACCATCATAAGGTCCCCCTGCCCCATACTTATGCTTCTGGCTTTCTATCAGGAAAAGCATAACTGAGAGGTATCAATGCTCACAGCTACCTAGATATAGATCAAAATGGGTAGCTGTGTTAGTCTGTCTGTAGCAGAAGAAAAGAGTAAGACTCCAGGAGCCCCCTGAAGACTAATTTGTGGTAGGACATGAGTCACTGCTCACTTCAGATGTGGCTAGAATGTGAGTCCATCTGTTGGAAAGTGATTTCAGATGCCAAATGACATTAGCAGGCAAATGCCAACAGCAGGTGTGAGTGGATTAGGTGTGACATGCAGAGAGGTTGTAGGCATGGAGAAATCAGCATTGGTGATGAGACAGGAAACCTAGGTCTTGATTCAGTCCAGGTGGATGCACTGTGAGGACCTCTGTCCAGTAATTGGCTGCTGGTTGTGATTATTCCACAGTGAATACTTGGGCGATGTTCACTGCTGTTCCTGGTATTATTATCTCACATATGCCGTGGTATAGTATATGTAGTTCATGTTTAGGTGGGTTATATGAAAGAACAGAAGTGGCCCAAGGTCACCCAAAAAGCTTTAATGGATTTGAACCTGGGTGTCTCATATCCTAACCTAACCAGGATATTACACTAGTTGGCTGAGCCCTGTAGCAACCTGATCCTCAATTCCTCTTCCTTGCCCAATAGTATATGAAAGGCAGAGGAGATCGTTACATGTTTGTGTGAAGACTTGACTTCCCCTCTCTTGTCTTACTGTGATAGTGACCACTGCTCATGCTCTACCCTTTCTTTTGCTGTCCATGGCTAAGGGTGCTGATAGAGGCTCTGTGTGTGAATTTCTCAGTGCCCCATTCCTCCTGGCCAGCTAACTTTCTATACCCCTGTCAAGCAATTCTGGTCTATGCATGGCCAAACTGCCAGGTGCTCTGGGAGAAACCTTTTGGTTACAATCTGAGATCTTCAAGTGGGAAACCATATTTTTAAAAAATCTCAGTTTGCTAAAGCACCAGATTACGTTGAATGCTATATAAAAACACTACAGGGTTCTAAAGAAGTAAGAAAACCGATAAAAACAGGTATGGTTGCCAGCATTCCCATCCATGAAATCGGTACAAGCTCACTGGAACTTGGAAAAGAAAAGCTGGCCAAGACAGGCTTCCCTCCACTTTCTCACCATGCCCTAGTTCTTGGCTTATGTGTCCCTCCATGTGGCCAGACTTTTAACCCTTCCTGTTCCAACTGGGAAGATTTCTTTTCGACATATCCTGAAATTAGATTGTAGTATGTGCTGCCCAGAGCCTCTTGTGGTGCAGGTGGTAAGGCAGCAGACATGCAGTCTGAAAGCTCTGCCCATCAGGCTGGGAGTTCGATCCCAGCAGCCGGCTCAAGGTCGACTCAGCCTTCCATCCTTCCGAGGTCGGTAAAATGAGTACCCAGCTTGCTGGGGGGTAAACGGTAATGACTGGGGAAGGCACTGGCAGACCGCCCCATATTGAGTCTGCCATGAAAACGCTAGAGGGCGCCACCCCAAGGGTCAGACATGACCCAGGGCTTGCACAGGGGATACCTTTACCTTTATGTGCTGCCTTGCACCGTTTCCGCAAACCCTTTATGGACCAAATATCCAAAACCCCATCTACATTACCTTTTCCTGGCAGGTGAGTAAATGGTCATCTCCACCCTGGCTATGGGTCCCCATAAGGGAAAACTCATCTGTTCACAGAAATCTGAGTTTATTGTGTTATTCCCAGAAAAAAAAATTCCCTCTGAGATCAGGGTCTCTTGGAGTGTTCATTGAAGTATCTTCTATTCTTTAGTCATCACAAGTCCTACCAACTGAGTTGTTTGGGACCTATGCTCTGGGAAGCTCTATTTGAGGAAAGGGCTATATGATTAAAACAGGAAGGGGAAGCAAAGTTAGAGTAAGCTAAAAATAAAGGAAAGAAGTGGTGGAAATGGTAAAAGCAGAAAAGAGGCCTTTCAGTTAAGTGTATGTTAAAAAGAACAAAAAGGACCACAGGAGAAATCTAAGTCAAGTAAGCAAGAAAAGGGAAAACTGCGGAATTATGTCTGAGAAAAATCTGAGGAAATCAGGATGCCAGGGACTGAGGAGAGGCTGCATGTTTAAATGCTCTGGAGCAAACTGAGGTGAACAACCCTGCCACAGGACGGGGGCCGCTTGACTCTGGCACAGCTTGCTTCAGGCCACAATTGGTCCACCCCTGCTAGGATAGCCCTGTGAAGGTGAGGAATGGAAGGAAACGAGGATGGGGTGGGCAGAGAAAGGTGTCAAAGAACCTGTTCTGTAGACATTTGGGAACGGACTGGCTGTTTTTCAGATGATTCCAGAGGTGTGTGTGCTAGTCTGTTGTAGCAAAATAAATCAGAAGTCTTGTGACATTGTGACACCTTGAAAACTAATAACATTTGTTCCAGCGTGGGCTTTTGTGAGACGGGGCATCTGAAGACGCAAGCCTTGGCTCTCAGAAGCGCATGCTGGAATCCACGGTAGCTTTAAAGATGCCGCTGGGTTTATGTTTTGTTTTCTGCTTGAAAGATGAAAGCCAGCGCTGAAAATCCCCCTGTTCTCCTCCCTTACAAAAAGAGAATGGGCTTAAACAGTGGAAAGAGAATTTTCCTTGTTCAAAGCCAGTCTTTTTGGACTGGGGAAGCCAGAAGCGTAATTGGATGCATAAATACTTTCTAGGCCATAAGTTGCTCTTTTTGGGTTTCCAAGTCCCAGGCCTCCTGCGGCGCCCTTTAGATGCTTTCCCAGTGACAGTGGAGCTGCTTATCCTGTGACCAGCCCCTCGTGGGAAATGTTGAAGTGACCCAAATAGCATAGATGGAGGCTGATACCACAATTCCACGGGAAGCTGAGTGCCAGGCGCTGTCCATGTTCCAAAAACTAAGACGAGCATTACAAAACGAATCTGTCCTTTTCTTATAGCTGCAGTAGCCAGGCTGAGAACCATATTCCTTGGCCTTGCAAAACCACACTCTGAGCCCGGGATGGCATTTCTTCAAAATCTACCAAATGATCTCATGGGAAAGATACGCCCTCAAGGGAGAAGATGAGGTTTACCTATTCCTCCCATCCCACGGCAGCCCTCCAACTTTCCCCTTCCTGTTGTTCACAGAGGCCTCCATCCCCTAGGAGCAGCATTTCTGGCTGCAGGGGATTGGAAGTTAGGCTTCTGGTCACAGATTGTAGCTGAGATGCGACCTAGTGGGAACTTTCCATGGAAGCTCTACTCCACGGTCTTTCTACACATACCATTTGGGTGCAGGTGACATACACACCCTTCCTACTTGCCTCAAGGTCAAAAGGTGCACAGCTATATTGCGGGGTTTTGTAAGAGACTTAAGCTCTTTGAACCTGTTGGATGTCTTTGCAATTCCCATTAACTGCATGTTCCTTCTTTCCTTTAGGAGTGAGGGACAAACTCATTATGAAGAGTGATCTGGTTTTCTTTGTCTCTGTAATTAGCCTTGCCTTCCTGTCCCTGCCAAGATCTGGCTATGCTCAGCATATTGCAGAAGAATCCTGCTCTGTTCAGATTCTCGTCCCAGGCCTCAAAGGTAACAGTGATATCCCTTCCTTCCCAGTGTCTATGTAAGGTGCTCTCTTATTTGCTGGGGTGGCTTATATCAGCGGTAGTCAACCTGTGGTCCTCCAGATGTTCATGGACTACAATTCCCATGAGCCCCTACCAGCAAACGTTGGCAGGGACTCATGAGAATTGTAGTCCATGGACATCTGGAGGACCACAGGTTGACTACCCCTGGCTTTATACAATTGCTAGTTGTCTGGATCTTGCTCAGGTGTGCACTTAGTTCTGTGAAGTGCTGGTGTATTGCAAAAAGACAAGGATCCAGGGTCAAGGTACTGAAACAGCCACTGAAGGTACAGGCAGGACTATGGTGGGTTTTTAATGATCCTGAAGTGTCACTATTCAAGACTCCCCGTTCCTTCCTTCCTGTTCTATCCTATATGTGTTACTAGCTTCAAAACGGTCATGACATCAGAATTTCCATTACATTTTTATGTACTTTTTAAATAGAGACCAATTGTCTCCATATTCCACAAAGAGGTAAAACTTTTAATTAATTTTTACTGTATTATTATACAAACCTACTTTGGAGTGGTAGGCATACTGGTAGTTCTCCCTATCCCATTTCATTTTCCCATTGAACTGCGAAGGTTAGGCTAAAGCAGAGAGTCCGTGGACCCCCCAAGGTAGCGGTCCCCAACCTTCTTGTAGTCGGGGACCACCTCCGAGGGTGGGAGAGAGCCGGCGGCCCGGCTACAGCAGCTGCACGTAAAAATGCACGCGCAGTTGCTGTGCATGTGCGTTTTTGCCACTAGGTGGCGCTAACGCGCATGCGCAGAACAGCCGCACGTGCGCGTTTTCGCCAGCAGGGGCGCAAACACGCATGCGTGGCGGCTCCGCGCGTGCGCGTTTGCGTCGCTGGCGTGCCAGTGGCCGCACCTGCCTCTTCCCCCCCTCTCGCTGCGGGGGGGGGGTGGAAGGCAGGCGCGGCCGCTGGCGGCCCGGTACCATGGCCTTAGTGGCCTGGTACCGGGCCGCGGACCGGGGGTTGAAGACCCCTGCCCCAAGGGACTGTGGGAATTCTGAAGGGGATCCACAGGAGCTCTGGAGTGGCATGGTATGGGGGGGGGGGGTCTGTGCTATCTTCTCAGCTCCTATTCTTCTTTTCAGCCTACATGAGGCAGAGCTGTCGTAATAGTAAAGGCAGGGGGAGGGAGCAAAAGGAGTTCTATGGGTGTGGGTAGAAGAAGAGTTGGTTCTTATATGCCGCTTTTCTCCACCTGAAGGAGTCCCAAAGCGCCTTACAATTACCTTCCCTTTCCTCTCCCTACAACAGACACCCTGTGGGGTAGGTGAAGTGGTTAAGAACCCTGATATTACTGCTCGGTCAGAACACCTTTATCAGTGCTGTGACGAGCCCAAGGTCACCCAATTGGCTGCATGTGGAGGAGGAACAGGGAGTGAAATCAGGCTCGCCAAATTAGAAATCGGCGCTCCTAACCACTACACCCAGCTGGCTCCTAGTGAGTCACTTTGAGGGGCACAGCAGGGGGCGCAATCAGCTGACATAACTTCCAGGGTTCCTTGAAGTCTGAACAATTATTTCAGGCAATCTTCCACGGTCAAAAGGTTGAAAAAGGCTGGGCTAAGGGTGGATGTGATAGAGCAGTGATGCTCTGCATTCTTGGTGTTTGGGAGCAATAGTGGGAGGACTTCTGGAGTTTTGACCCTGCTGGTGAACTTCTTAATGGCATCTGGGTTTTGGCCACTGTGTTGGACTAGATGGGTCATTGGCCTGATCATTGCTTCTCTTGAGACTGTTTACGCACTGGGAACTTCGCTGCCCCAGCTCCCGTGCAGGAGCACAAATCAAGGGTGGATGAGGTGCACCGGGCCAAACGCTCCCCCGTGTGGGTGCAGGAAGATGTGGGGCAACCTGCCATGACTAAAAGTCCAGCCTGCAGCCCGGCATGAAGCCTCTAGTGCATAAACGGTCTTATGTTCTTAAGAGGTTGTGACAGGCTCAAGGTTCTCCAGTAAATATCAAGAGCTAAGTTGGGGGTTGAACTTGTAGTCTTCCAGATCCCAGGCTGACCACTACACTTTGAAAGCTTTTTGAGCTGAAAAGCCATTTGTGAATCCGTACATGAGCTATTGGCATGACTTTTAGTGCAAATTTTCTTTAAAAAGGTTTTCAACAGGAAAAATCAGGACAAATTTTGAAAACATCTAATTTCAGCAATTTACACTCTGTGGAATCTGGGTTGGGTTTCCTGGTTGTAGAATTTGAGTTACATTTCTCAGACGCCCTTTTCCTCTAATTTATTTCTGCAGGCTTGTTGCCTGTTCTAGAATTCTAAATATTGGCATTAACCTATTTTCAGTGCAATCCTTAGAACATTTTCCTTGAAGTAAACCCTCCTGAATAGGCTTCAGTATGAAACTGAGTAGACCTCCTTAGGACCTCTTAAGCGACTGTGTTGCCAGATGAATTGCTATGAATGTTGAGAAATGTGTCTTTAGGTCTCTGTTAAATCTTTGAGATATCCAGTTCTCTGCTTCATCCTCTGGTCTAGGGTTGCCAAATGAAGGGGGGAACGGGACCACTTTATGCTTCTTTGCCTTGAAAAGTGGGTTCATATGCAGAAATCGACAGTAGAAAAACATTACCTCCTAATATTTGCATGCCTTTCTGTTAAAGGCTCAGCTGTCTTTTGAGACACTGGCTACCCACAGGATGAAGCAAGACAAAACCAAGAACCTCTTTCAAGTATTCTTTCCCATCTTTTATTACTGAGGAGGTGTGTATGTGTGTGTCTGGGGAGGCCTTTAGTTGTCTATGGCCCATTCCGTATAAGTTAGGTAATGCAGTGTCAATGCATTTTAGAAGTAGGTTTTCCTGTTCTGGAAAGTGCATTATCCAATGTGTGCAGAATGGGTCCTGGTTCTCATACTTACTGGGGCTGGTTCTGGCACGCCTCTTCCCCTTGCATCAGGACATTTATAGGAGAATAATAAGACATGGATGAATACTGCAACTCTGGCCTTGAGGTCACTGTCCCCTTTTTTAAAAGCAAGAGAGAGTTGAGATAGGGATTGCTGGAATTAATTTGTTTGCCAAGTATTAGTTTTTGGAATAAAGATTATGGGAGAAATGGCCTTGTTGCTACGAAAATAATTGTGGCCACTTGTGTTATGGCATCTGCTAAATTGTTGTGAATTGAGTTTCACTCTCAAACTACTGCGGCGGCAGGGAGCAGTGGTGGCAAGCGGTGGCGGCTGCCGCAAGCAGTGGCAGGGGGTGCTGGGCACCAGCGGGCGGCGGGCGGCGGGCAACGGCAGAGCCATTCCAATGGCCACCTCCATGCTGCCCGACTGTTTTGTGCCTGTGCACGCTGCTGAATTTGGGGTCGCAAGGGAAGAGCGATTGAGAACCACTGCCTTAGTAGGTGATGAGAGAAATTCATGGAGGGTTAGGTTCACAGGTGGCTCTGGGCTGTGATGGCTAAGCAAAACCTACGTCTTCAGAAGCAGCTGCCAAGGGAGGCAGCATTCGGAGAAGAGCCTTGGAGCTCTTAAGTTTTAGAACCATCTGCCTAAAGCTTTGAGGAGAAGCCCACTTCTGCCTTTCTTTTTTGAAGGCTGCAGTCATTTTATTTATTTCATTAATGCCCCCCCCCCCATACACACACTCAGTGTCTTGGGGTGGCTAACAGCGTAAATAAATTACAACATGGGTATATTAAATGCCATTTTAAAACTATAAAATGTAAAGTATACACAATCAGTAAAACTAGCATTAATGACCCTCTAATCACCAATTGGCCATAATCATGGATCAGCCCAGTACTTATCAGGGCGGCTCCTGATGTAGGTGAAAAAAAGGGAGTATATGTATGGGTAGGGGGCTAGTTGCTTAATTATGCCCGCACTGGCCTCAACCAAAGGCTTGGCAGAAGAGCTGTTTTACAGGACCTGTAGAACAGCTGGAGTTCAAGGGCCTTGATCTCACTTGAGAGTTCATTCCACCAAGGCGGAGCCAGGGCCAGACACCCTTCCTTGAGCCCAGGGATCAAGAGCCTGTTGCTGTTGGCTGAGCATTATATCCTTTGGGCGATCCTTAAAATACATTGGACCAAGATTATGTATGGCCTTAAAGGTTAATATCAGCACCTTAAACCTGATTCAGAATTCAACTGGGAGCCAATGCAGCTGATGAAGAGCTGATGAGCCCATGAGGTCCCTTCCAACTCTATGATTCTATGATGTCATGTGGATTCCCCATTGTGTTTGAGTGACGGGTGCCAATGTTTGGTTGACATAGCATCTCATATGTATGACTTGCTATTTTACAGTGTGCTTGTATCTTTTTTGGTTGTCTAAGTACTGTATGCTGTTTTGAATGTTGGGGAAATTACATTTTGTATGGATAAGTTCCACCACCATCTCTCTGCACACCACACATATCATAAAATAGTTTTATGCCAGCAAATGCTTGTGTCATAATAAAGCTGTTTCTCTTTATGATGACACCGCAGAACACTTTTGGCATATCTGTGCTGCGGTGGAAACCATGAACCAATGTCTGGAGTCAGTAAACAGCCTGGACAAATAAAACCTGAGGGCAAATGAATATGATACTGGAGTTCTGTGACTGGAATTCCAGATATATAATTTGGCCTCCAAAAGGCTCCAATGGGATCAGAAATGGGGCACTGAAGAAGGGGCCTTTGAATACCCTGCTACATATGTGCATGCCATTTTCCCACTCTCTCTGAATGCCTGTAGCTGACACATGAATACATAAAGCAGACTTATCTGTTGACAAGCTACAGTGGATCCAGGTACCAGTTCCCAGTGCTGTTTGTTTGTTTGTTTATTTATTTATTTTTTATACCGCCCTTCCCTACGGCTCGGGCGGTTTACATAAAACATTTTTGAACATTCACATAGAACACTATCAAAATCAATATAACTGTATAAAAATAACAACAACATATCAACTGGAACAATTAGAACGGCACTTCAGCAATAACTTGACAATCCCTCAGTAGGTTCGGTCCCTCAGTCTGGGGGGCACCTGTAGATGTTATGGCTCAGTTGGCCCCACCAGATGCCTGGTGGAAGAGCTCCTTTTTGCAGGCCCTGCGGAATTGTGGAAGTTCTGGCAGGGCCCTGATCTCTTCGGGGAGCTCATTCCACCAGGTGGGGGCTGGGACCGAGAAGGCTCTGGCCCTTGTTGAGGCCCGACGTGCCTCTTTAGGGCCAGGGATCCATAGCCAGTTGGAGGTGGCGGAGTGTAGAGCTCTTCTGGGGGTATAGGCAGGGAGGTGGTCTGTCAGTAAATTTATGTAGTAAATGTTGGTGTACCAACCTCCAGGTGGTGGCTGGAGATCTGGAATTACAACTGATCTTCAGGCAACAGAGGTCAGTTCACCTGGAGAAAATGGCTGCTTTGGAAGATAGACTCTATGGCACTACACCCCATTGAAGTCCCTCCCCTTCCCAAACCCTGTCCATCCTCAGGCTCCAACCCCCAATTCTCCGTGTATTTCCACACTCGAAACTGGCACCCCTAGGTGAATGTGTATTGACTCTTTCCAAACAGATGTCGGCAGATGTCTTTGTTGGAAGAAGATGGTGAAAGGGAGTCATAGGATCAAAGCTGAGGGGAATAGTAGGATTCAATCCACTGTGTTAACTTTGGCATCTGAGTGAATGCATAGCATTTACCTACACAATGCTATACAGAATCCTACTAGGTTACCAATTCCTACAGTGAGGGTCATCCTGATGCTCAGTGGAAAAGAGCCTCTTAATCTTCATCCCTCCCAAAGTTGTTGAATGGCACTGAGAAGATGCAACCATAGTGGTAGGAGTGATGTTTTCCTTTGCCACCACTGCTACAGAATCAGCTTTCAGCTGAGCTTCAAACAATGGTCAATAAGAGTCATCCTAATTCCTCTTCCATTGTCTTCTCCCCTTCTGCCTCATTTCCCCATGTTCCCTGGCACCTCAGAAAGCAGATTTAGCACTAATTACAGGATACGATAATATCTAGAAGCATTTATGTTTCTACCTTCTTTTGAGTCTGTGTTCCATAAACTTACCAGGATTGTCAATAAAATCATCACTCATGTTGCAGAGTCTCTCAGAGCTATCAGGAAAGCATCATTAGTCTCTGGTCTAATTGGTCCTCTGTAGACTTGTGGAGTCCAAGAGCCAACCTAAACCTTCCTAGACTTCTTGATTGTGACAGAGGAACTGATGACATCTTCCCCAAACTCAATTTAGTATTGTTGTTAGTTGTGAAGTCGTGTCCCACCCATTGCGACCCCATGGACAATGATCCTCCAGACCTTCCTGTCCTCTACCATTCCCCAGAGTCCATTACCCAGGTTAGCATTAACCTGCCTGAAATAAGACACAAAATTAAATATGTGACATGTTGAGTGCGTCAAACAAAGTATCTCTTAATAATCTACCATATGTTAGCCAGGGCTGCTTTAGTATGAATGTTGAGCTCTGTGATTGAACATCGTGGGAGGGGGGTCCTCAACACCAAAAACCGCCCTGAGCCTTAGGGAAGGGGAGGGCAGTATATAAATACAATTTAAAAATATATATGAGACCACCTCTGTCAACTCTTATTGGGACAGCAGGGTTAGTAGTATGCTATCAAAATCTAAAGTCTATCCTCATTGCCTATCACCAGATAGTATGGCCAGCTTACGATGTCTACGTTATCGGCATACCTGTTGGTATAATCTTCCAACATTATATGTGAACTTGATGGAATAGTCAAAGAGGTGTTTTGGGACTTGGAAGGAAAAATGAAAAACAGAAGTAAATTGGCCCTCTATTATAACAGGATTTATAATACAGGTCATACTTAAGGAATGAAAGTGGTGATTGTTGGAGAACGAGGTAGACAGATGGAGGCATTAATCTTACTCTATTGATGCCTTTTTTGACCTTGAGGGGAAACTTAATTTCTTAGTTTCCTCATTCCTAAAATTCAAACATTCCGATCTAGATGAAGTGTGTGTGTGTGTGTGTGTGTATGTATGTATGTGTGTATATGTATATATATATGTATATATATGTGTATATATATGTGTGTATATGTATATATGTCTGTGTGTGTATGTATGTGTATATGCCATGTAAATGCTAAGGATGATGAACATTGTGCCATACAAGCCTTCCTGTTTAATGAGTTACAGAAATAATCTAATTTTTATCAAGTATAATCAAAAACACAGACATAAAACAAAAAAAAGGGAAAGCTTGAAGGGAGGGGAAACCCCAAATTTGTTCATGTTTCTGCATATCCTGCCTAATTAGAAGCAATAATCCTAATGAAGAGGGAGATTGATGAACAAATTAAGTGAAGCACAAAATGGACTGTGAAGGCCAAAGCTAATGTAAAATCTCTAAAAAAACATCAGTGCCTGATCTAAACTGTCAGGGGGCCAGCCAGTTAGTTTAGAGGAGCGGTAATGAGATTTAGAGTCCTTCATCTGTTGGCTGGAATCCAGCTCATGTCCTTAATTTCTGTGCAGACTTGAGTCATGGTTCTTTAGAGCATTTGGTCAGGGGAAGATGCACCGCAGTTAAAATTACTCTTTACAACCAAAGTCCAGTAGCACCTTTAAGACCAACAAAGATTTATGCAAGGCGTGAGCTTTCGAGTGCAAGCACCCTTCGTCAGACTATGATCTTCTTACATGACAGGGAATATATAGCAAAAATCAGTACATCAGTAGATTGTGTCATAACCAAATACAGCCAATGATAATCCTTTGTCAAAACAGCCAATCAATCCCCTAGAATTCAGTGTACTTTACAAAGAGAAACCAAAATGTTGCTATTGGGGATCAAAGGCTATCACCTGCCCATATGTTGCTTGCACCATCATTGGAATCTTTACAACCAGTAGGAGAGAGAGAGATTTCTGAATGTTAATGAGAGAATGAAAAGTGGAAATTTTGTCTTTCATGGGGCACTAGAACAAATAATGAAATTGGCAGATCATTCAGAACTGCCAAATATTTTTTTTTATCACACAATGCATAACTTACAGCAGACTTTCTCAATATTTTTACCACTGAGAAACCCATGAAACATTCTTCAGGCTTCAAGAAACCCCAGAAGTGACATGAACATGCAGAATATGATTGGGAAGCACATCCACTTTGGAGGCCCTCCCCTTCCCAACTCCTCCAGCCCATCTTTAGCCACGGGGGGGGGGGAGTGGAAGTCAATTTGACCATATGTGATCATATTATGATAAATGTTTAACAAATTAAAAAAAAAATGAATTCACTCCCACCCATTCAAGAAACCCTTCCAGGAACGTCATGAAACCCTAGCTGAGAAAGCCTGACTTATAGGATTTACTAGCATAGTATGCAGAGAGGACCGCTATTTTTTTTCTTTTTATTAAAAGGATTACATAAATGCATGAAATATGTCAATAGTCAAACTTTATTGCACTAGGCCATAGGCGACAGCAAGATCAGATAACAATAAAATTGTTCAAAACAATCACTATAAAAATTACACTTAACCCATACATTCCGCTCATTCGCCCACAGTATTTGCCACCAGGCCAGCTCAAATCTTTCTTGCGGCCAAAGCAAAGGTGGCAACCCTTTGTGTCACAAATGGGTCCCTATCAGAAAGCAAATACCTTAATTTATCATCAGCTGAAGAAAATGCCCCTGGAATAATTTTATTTAGAAATTTCTTCCTTGGATCTATGTAAAGTGGACATTCCAATAGATAGTGTGGCAGATCTTCAACTACTGGGTTCCCACAGATACATAGACGTTGTAAAAGAGGAATTTGAGCATATCTCCCAGTCATAACAGAAGAGGGCATTGACTGAAATCTCAAGGCTGAAAATGCACCCTCAGCTTTCTTACATTTATATTACCTAGATGCAGGGCTCTGCTGTGATCTTTTTTAAGGGTCTTAAACCACGGAGCACACCTGGACTGCACAATTAAAGATCTGTCAATTTTTTGCATCCTGGAGGAAAACCCACTTTTTAAGGCCTTTATTATTTCCTAATTCTGCTAATAAATCATCTGGGACAGTGTAATGTAAAATAATGTCATCTATGAAGGTAGAAGTTGGCCCTTTAACTTCTATGGCAGAGTTAAAGCACTGATGGCTAAAAGAGTTTGTAGTAGACAGTATATTTTTCTTCCATCATTTTAGCAGGGCTAGATGAGCGCGAGCTCTAAAAGAGGGAAGTCCAAGCTCTGCCCTCATCAAGGCAGCCGGGGCCCCTTTGGGAAGAGCTAAGACACGTCTCATGAAGGTGTTCTGAATGGATTCTAAGCCGCTGAGTGCTTGTTCCTTCCTGCCCCAAACTTTGAAATGTCAATATGTCTTATTCTCAACATGACTGTATGTATGGGGACTTAAATACAGCATGTACAGACAAGACAGATCTTGTACATACAAGCCCCAGGTTTGTAGAAAATTCAGAAATCTAAAACAGTACATTGCAGGATAACCCTCCGATAATAGAAGCAGCACATGTTTTGATAGGAAATCCTAATCCAAGAGGGTTTCTCCTTCAGGGTTCTTTCTGCATCGTCAATCCCAAGTACTGAATCTATTGGCCTTAGGTGGGGATCAATTGAGAGCGTGCCCAATGTACCTCCAGATTCCCTGCCAGCCCGGCTGGAGGAGGAGGCAGCCAGGATACTACAGTCCCCCAGGCAATTAGTTCTGGGGGACTT
This sequence comes from Paroedura picta, assembly GCF_049243985.1. Classification (NCBI taxonomy): domain Eukaryota; kingdom Metazoa; phylum Chordata; class Lepidosauria; order Squamata; family Gekkonidae; genus Paroedura; species Paroedura picta. The sequence goes on from NC_135369.1 coordinate 158,816,743, forward strand.
TAACGTCCCTGCCAAGCTACCATCCTCTAAAAATGGGTTGGACCTGGTGTCAGCCATGGTGACACTAGCACTCGCAATTTATTGTTGGCCCTACCCATGAGGCAGGCCACACCCTGGACCTCATTTTCAGCATGGTTTTGAAGGTGGATCTGGTCACGGCAAATGCTGTGCTATACTCAAATCACTGTACCCTGTAGGCTCAGCTAAAATTACCACTCTCTCCTCAGTTGGGAGCCAAGTGGATTTTAGCTCGCCTGAGGAGACTTATGGATCCAATTGGATTCCTGAATACTCTGTGGGACCCAATGCCTTCCAGCACTTTAAATGGTCTGGTCAGTGACTGGCACAACATAAAGTTGGCCACCCTTAATGAGATAGCTTACCCAATGTCCTCTCCACTCCTGTGTCAAGCCGAGCCCCTTGGTACACTGAGGAGCTTCACAAGAATAATAGAATCATAGAGTTGGAAGGGGCCACACAGGCCATCTAGTCCAACCCACTGCTCAACGCAGGATCAGCCCTAAGCATCCTAAAGCATCCAAGAAAAGTCTGTATCCAACCTTTGCTTGAAGACTGCCAGTGAGGGGGAGCTCACCACCTCCTTAGGCAGCCTATTCCACTGCTGAACTACTCTGACTGTGAATTTTTTTCCCCTGATATCTAGCCTATATCGTTGTACTTGGGGTTTAAACCCATTACTGCGTGTCCTCTCCTCCGCAGCCAACAGAAACAGAAGAAATGGATAGATTCAAATGGGTAGTCGTGTTGGTCTGAAGCAGCACAATAAAATCAGAGTCCAGCAGCACCTTTAAGACCAACAAAAATTTATTCAGAGCGTGAGCTTTTGAGTGACTGATGAAGAGTGCTTGCACTCGAAAGCTCACGCCTTGAATAAATCTTTGTTGGTCTTAAAGGTGCCACTGAACTCTGATTTTAAGAAGAAATGGAAACTGAGACGGCTAGAGTGAGTTTGGGGGAAGACTCACAACAAAGCCTTGAAAACATCTTATAGAATGCAGATGAAAGTCTTTGAGATCGCGGTGAAGTCAGTGAAATGCAACAGCCAATTGGATATCAGCTGTGAAGCATTTGTGAGTCATTTTGCAGATAAAATCTCAACACTCCGCTGTAACATCCCTCAAACCTTAGACACAGAAAGTGAACTAGAGGCCCCTTAGCTGTTTTTGGAGAGAACACTGAGAAACTTCAGACGACTCATGCTGACTGAAGTGGACAGAATGCTTACAGCAGCGAGACCAACCACATGCCCACTAGATCCTTGCCCATTATGGCTAATAATAACACCAGATATAAGGGGCCCCCTCCAGGAGATAATCAACTTCTCCCTTGGACTGGGAGAATTTCCAGAAGGGCTAAAAGAGGCAGTGGTTCGCCCGCTGCTGAAAAAAAATATCTGGACTTGCGAGAGCCTGACAACTATCAACCCATTTCACACCTAGCATTACTGGGAAAAATGGTAGAAAGGGCTGTCACACACCAAGGGCCGTTCCGCATTCGTCCAAAATAGCACAATGGTTACTAATTGAAATATCAGTATTCCTGGAAGAAGCTTCAGTCCTAGACCCATCTCAGGTTTCAGGCCTGGCCATGGGGGAGAAACAGTGTTAGTTGCCCTGATAGACGACCTCTGTCACTGGTTGGACCGAGGTGAGTTGGCGCTGCTTGTCTTATCAGACCTGTCAGCAGCATTTGACAAAGTTGACCATGAGTTTATAGCTCACTACCTCACCAGGGCAGCCCGTCAATAGCTGATCTCCTTTCTCTGGGGTCACAGACAGAGGGTAGAACTAGGATAGAGATCTTCAAGCCGCCACCAACTCACATGCAGAGTGCCGTAAGGAACGGGCCTCTCTCCAATCCTATTGTCAGAATCTGTAGATTGCTGCCATGATTTATTATATTGTTTTAACCTTTCTGTATTTATCTCAGCCTGAATTATTGCTTAGCCTGACTGTAGCCATTTTGTCTCTCTGTTTTGTAACCATAAACTATCTGAGAAGAAGTAACACTGGCCTCTCCAAGGCCAGAACTGTCTGTTATCTTTGTTGGCCACAGGCCTAGAGGGCACCTGGAATTACTTTCTGTTTTGGGTAACGCTGTGAGAAGAGTTTTGGGCGGGAAAAGGCTGAGGGTAAAAGACCTGTATTTTGAATTGGTCGTTAGTCCTGAAGATCTGTAAGAAATAAACTCTTTCTTATTCAACAAAGAGGTGTTTCAAATCTGTCTTCCTGACACCTATTTAACATATTCATGCGACCTCTTGCCCAACTGGTACTGAAGTTCGGGATGGGTTGTCACCACTATGCAGATGATACCTAGCGCTTCCTACTGATGGATAACTGCCCTGATTCTCTCCCAGAAGCATTAGCCAGTTGCCTGGACGCAGTGATGAGGTGGCTCAAGCAGAGTCGTCTGAAGCTGAATCCTCCAAAGACAGAGGTCCTGTGGCTGGACAGGAAGGGTCTGAGGAAGCACGTCTCCCTAACCTGGACAGTGTGCAGCTATCAGTGACTCACTCTGCCAGGAACCTGGGCATGATTCTGGGTGTTTCCCTCTCGATGGAGGCCCAGGTCACAAGAGTAGCATGGCTGGCCTTCTACTACTTTCACCAAGCCAAACTACTAGCGCCCTACTTGGCCCCAGAACACCTAGCCACAGTGATCCACATAACGGTCACCTCCAGGCTAGACTTCTGTAACTCGCTCTATGCAGGCCTACCCTTAACTTTGATCCAGAAATTGCAATGGGTTCAGAATGTGGTGGCCAGGGTCTTCACAGGAACATAATGGAGTTCCCACATCTGGCCCGTCCTCCAACAACTGTGCTGGTTACCAGTTGAATTCCAGATCAGGCTAAAGGAACTGGCAATTACCTTCAAGATCATATGTGGTCTAGGCCCAGTGTAATTGAAAGACCACCTCTCTACCTACGTCCCTCAAAGAGCTCTGTGCTCTGCCACCTCCAACCAGCTAGTGATTCCTGGCTCCAAGGAAGTCTGCTTGACCTCAACGAGGGCAAGAGCCTTCTCTGTCCTGGCCCCCACCTGGTAGAATGAGCTCCCAGAGGAGATCAGGGCCCTAATGGAACGAAAACAGTTCTGCAGGGCCTGCAAAAGGGAGCTCCACCAGGCATTTGGTTGAGGTCAACCAAAACTAAATAACATCTACTGGGCCCCAAACCTCCCTCCCTTGAACCCATGCAACCCATTCACTATGTTGAATGTTATTTTCTCTGTTTATTGTTGTTATTACTGTTACCTTTCATTCATTATAATCAGTGTGTTTGATGTATTATTCTGTTAGTTATATGTGAACTGCCCTGAATCTTAAAGGATGAAGGTATACAAATGTAATTAAAAAAATAAATTAAGCTTTAGTTAACAAATTTCTGCTCAATGGCCATTGCTAGGCAGCTACAATAGTGTTGCCTGCCTTCAAGCTTTGGTTTCTGCCCATAAAAGGCAGGAGGGGGAGGGCCTTTCTAGGGTTATTTCAGCCCTTGAGAGAGAAATCATTGGGGCCAGGCCTGGCAACTTGATAACATTCTACCACCATACTTGAATCACTCACCTAAGCCTGGCGACTTGCTACTGTTCAACAGCAGCCACCCCACAAAAGCTAGTGTGATGGTTAGAGTTATAGACTAGGGTTTCAGAGCCCCAGGTTTGAATCCCCACTCTGCCAATGAAGATTTCTGGGTGACCTCTGGCCACACATTCTCATCGTAACCTACCTCTAAGGGTTGCTGTGAGGATACGCTGCAGTGAGGGGCAGTAAATAAATTAAATTAATAAATAAATAAAAAGTGGAGAAGAAAATGATGTAAGCTGTTTTTTGGAGCCATGGTGGGAAAACATGGCGTATAAATAAAATAAGCACCAGATTTCTAAATGTTGAATGCAGAGACCAAATAAAGAGGGGCTGCCATTTCAAGTCCCCTTGTGAGGAGCAGAAGCATTGCTGAATTCTGGCTTTTCTGGATCCTTGCTCTTCTGTTTCAAGATCTATATACTTCTGAAAGGACAGAGTTAACGACTGTGGTGCTGATCCTAACATTCACTACAAATTGATATGCTTATCTAAGCAGAGGATTTTATTTTATTTTTCCCAATAAAATAGGGGAACCTGGAGAAAAGGGAGAGAAAGGAGCACCGGGCCGCCCAGGAAGAGTGGGACCTCCAGGAGAAAGAGGTAAGTTTTTAAAAACTATATAATTTAATATACTCCAGTGATGAGTGGTTGCTAATAATACCTTATATCAGAGTCCCCAGTGCAGTTCCTACCAATGCCTTTCCTTGAGCCCGTGGTGTTTTTAGAAAGTGGGCAGGAGATTTTGACCAGCAAGGCAGATTTCTTTTAATGTTGCTTTGTCAGCAGCTGTCACAAAACCCAAGCATCCTCACTGTGGGACTGAAATAAAGCTACAGGAGCCATTTTCTAGCCAGCTCCATGGCTGCCATTTTGTGGCTGCAACAAGTACCGTGTCAGAATTTCAGAAGTGCCCATGGGCTTATAAAGTTTGGGGAACCGTGTCATATATAAAGCTTTCAGGCAGTATTTTATATATGTAGGCTTGTAGGCCAGTTGAAACTCCAGTATAATTACTAGGCATTTTAAATGCAAGATGTACAGCAAAGTTGCAAGCAATTTGTTACAGCGTGTTTTATTTGGAACAGCTTGTTTGGCTATCCTGGTTGTGTTTCTACTGAGATTGGCAGTGACGGGCCCAAGAATATACAAAGCCATATGTCACTTTGATTTACTACTGTTTGTTCCCTTAGTGGTTAAAAATAAGCTGTGGTACAGTGAACATAAGAGAGAAGAGGGGGGAAACCAGGATACTCTTGGAGTATCCTAATTTTGGAGCCTCTAGGATGCTGGCTGCCACCACTCCATATATTGTCCCTCAGTGCTGAAACAACTTTTGGGGGCTCCCTCTAGATCAGGGGTGGCCAAACTGTGACTCTACAGATGTCCATGGACTACAATTCCCACGAGCCCCTCAGGGGCTGAAGCAGAGTACAAATCTTTGCAAACCTTTTGTGGCTAGAGTCTAGCCGCTAGACTGCAGGCAGGCAGTTGTTAGATCTGTGGTGCACACATGCTTCCCCAAAAGGCCTCGCCACTGCTGCCATCACCATCTCCCCTGCATGCACGCATGCACACACACACACACACACACACACACACACACACACACGCATCCCTGTAACGTGCGTGTGGGGGAGAGGGGGCGGCGGCAGTGAGGCCTTGTAGGGAAGTGTGTATGTTTGCAGGGGGAGGTGGTGGTGAGGCCTAGTGGGGAAGTGTGTATGTGTGCAGGGGGAGGTGGTGGTGAGGCCTAGTGGGGAAGTGTGTATGTGTGCAGGGGGAGGTGGCGGCGGCAGCAAGGCCTCGTGGGGAATGTGCGCAGGGGGAGGTGGCGGCAGCGGCCACACTTCAGAAATGCTCATGAAGGAAGAGTGTCAAGGCAAGTAGGGAAGGTTGAGTGGCAGGTGGACAGACCAGCAGGGTGGTGGTGGTAAGAAGGGGACTGGAGATTATTTAGGACTGGAGATAAAGATGGCGGTTGAACTACTGCAGGGGTGGGAATTCCCTCGCCCTGCTGGGGTTTTTTTGTGTGCTGTGTCTTGCGTGGCAATATAGGTTTCAATATTTTTAAAAAATTTGTGCTTGGGGGAACCTTTGGAGGCACACAAACCTCTGACTGGTTGCCTCCATTGATTGACAGGTGGAGGAGCGCTGACTAAAAGAGTGCGTTGCTCTCACGGGTGCCCTTTTCACCGCCAGTGAGGAGGAAAGGCAAGACGTGGCAGCAGAATGTGGAGGGGAGGAATGGCTGAATTTACTGTCATGCAATTGCGGGTAGGAGACATCACGTGATTTTGCCCCATGTGCAGAAGTGGTACATGAATTGGGCTCTGGCCTCACAATATATACGCGAGTCTAAAAGGTATCACCATGTTCTTGGTCACTTTGATAGTCTGTTTCCTGAGGATGGGGCTAGAGACCCGGCAACTTTACACATTTAAAATTCCTGCAATAGTTGTGTGTAATAAGCAGACATAGAGCCGGCCTGTCCGTCAAGCAGACGTAGATGGCCTAAGGTGCCAGGGGCAAGGGACCACCAAAAGAGGTGAAGAGTATATTCCACCCGGAGCTGGATCAGCTGCAGCTATTGGCCGCAGCCCTTGCACCAACCAAGTGCCCCAGGTGATCAGGGGTGGTTCAGGGATTCCGGATTATGATTGCCCAACATTCCTTCCTTAGCCCACTGCTAGCCCTTCTGCTTGAGGGAGGGAGGGAAGATGGAAGAGCAGGAGGCTGCTGGCATGTGCATGTCCAAGGCACAGTGGTAGGAATTCTCAGAAGCACGCCCAAGTCACAGCAGAGGGGCTGCAAAGTAAGGGGCTGCTTAGGGCACCAATACTATCCTTGACCTGGAAATTTCAACTAGTCCAGAATGCAGCTGTCCTGGGTCCTCACAGGAATATCTTGGAGAGCCCATATTTGGCCTGTGCTTTGGCAGCTGCACTGACTTCCGGTTGAATTCCGGATCAAGTTTAAAGTATTGGTACTCACCTTTAGATCATCCACAGTCTTGGCCTAGCGTGCCTGAGGGACTGCCTCTCTGCCCCTGTCCCGCATAGAGCACTCTGTTCTGCAAACACCAGCTGGCTGGTAGTCCCTGGCCCCCAAGGAAGTACATCTGGTCCCAAGCAGGGCCAGGACATTTTTAGCCCTGGTCCCTACTTAATGGAATGAGCTCCTGGAGGTCCAAGCCCTGACGGGTAACTAAGGATCTCTTCTGCCAAGCATTTGGCTGAGGCGATCCAATAGCATCTAACAGGCCTTCCTTTAAAAACACTCCCATGTCTACATCTTAATTTGGCAATAGACCCATTCAAAGGGATGGCACTAGAAATACTACCTGTAATTGATGTTGTTGTTAGTTATAGATGGTTTTAGTATTTTAATTATATTATTGATTTATTGATGGTGTACAGTGCCCTGAGCCAGCCTACGGGGAGGGTGGTACAGAAATGGAATAAATAAATAAAAACCCATGGGCCAGCCCTGGTCAAGCAGAGCAGGCGTGTTTTGCTTTGTGTAGAATTGGCATGTTAGAAAGCTGCAGCCACAGTGCAGTTGTGTCATGCTAACTACCTAATCAACATGTGCAGGTCATTTCCCACATGGAAATGCTATGTCCCCGCAGAAGTTCTGTAACTTCAATTGGCCCGTAATCTCCGAGAAACCGAGAGATGCACAGAGAAAGCCTTCCAAAGTAGGGGCTGGGAGTCGTTCAGTAATGGCAGAGGGGGGAGACCCAGCGGATGAGAAAAATTCAAAGCAAAAGCGTTCGTGTCATGATCCTGGGGGCTTCCTGGCTGCTCTGATAAGTGTACACGTCATGTGTGAGCCAGGGGCACCCAGGCTGTTTTGTGCTGGTTGCTATTGATAAGTGTTCTGTACCACGCAGTGTTTACAAGAAAGGACATTAAGTCACAGGGAGCAAGTTAACTGTGTTTATATATAAATGTTGTCTTTATGCACTAGATATGGGCCTGTTTAACTTCAGATACAGCTGCGTGAAAACAATTTATTAGACTGCTAGGAGAAGGCCCAGGGTTTCAGATCTCCAATGTGCTTCTGTCATTCTAACCCCTTCGTTCCCAGCAGCTGTTTTAAGTAATTAAACTCTCATCTGGTAAATTGCCTTCCTTTCCTCCGCCTAATCCCGTCCTAAAAAGTATTTCTTACAAAGTAGAATCTTTTGCCAAGTTAAACACAGCCTCAGATTCTTTATGTTCTGCTGCCCCTCTTGAACCCAAGCGAGGCTGCTCTTCAGACAACGTGCCCTCACTATGAACATGGGGGAGTCAAAGGGGTGTCTAGATGTGTGTGAACAGCTGAGGGAAAGGGGGCACAAAGACAGGCTCCAGAATGGCAGGAGCAGCCAGAACTCTCATTCTGGCAAGCAGCAGGGAAAGCCATTTTTTAATATGCTGTTCATGAAGGATGGGTAAAATTCTTGTGCTGGGACACACAGTCATTATCACACCCATCCATCCATGGCTTCTTTCCTGCAAACTCCCTTCAGGTACAAAAAGGGAGTTTGGAAGTAAACTACTGGGAAGTTTACCTAGCTATCGTGGTGCACAGGTGGTGTTCCCCAGAGCATTATGAATAATGCTATGCTGTAGTCAATAGCAAAGCAGCAAACTGATTAGAATGCTCTGCATTCCTTTCCTTTGGCTGTGTAGCATCTTCACTTGCTTTTGCCTAGGGACCCACAGCATCCCGTGGTTCTTAGTGAAGGTTGTTACAGGGCTGGGTGATTTCCCCCTCTCACACTATATGCCTGACAGTGGCAGCAGAGTACTCTTGGGGTAGCGGTTAAGAACAGCCAACTCTAATCTGGAGAACTGGGTATGATTCCCCAACCCCTCCTCCATATACAACCAGCTGCGTGTCACACTTTCTCTCAGAGCTTTCTCCCCACCTCCCTCACGGGTTGTCTGTTGTGGGGAGAAGAAGGTGATTGTAAGCTGGTTTGAGACTACTTCGGGTAGTAGAAAACAGGGTACAAAAACCCAGCTCTACTTCTTCTCCTTCTATCTCTACTTCTACTGCCACAATGTCATGTTCCAGTTGCTTTGTGAGGGTGTTGAGGAAGGAATCAGGCAAGTCCGGAGGAAGCCGAATTTATGAGTCAAATAACTCCTTTATTGTTGACCATAAAGGGATCAAACACGCTTGCAATTTGGTATGCACAGAACTCGTGCAGGATTTTCTTTTTGTGGGGAGATAGTTCTGAGAAACGACTTGGTTGTAAATCTTGCAGGGACCAGTTCAGCTGGTGGTCCATTGGCATGCAGTCCTTTTGCAGATAGAACATTTCCCACAGCCACATGCCACGGGCATATAACGACAGGAGGGTGACACCTGTCGGCAGAACTCCCGTTCTCCTGCATGCACCTCAGGCTGGCAACAGGTACACAGATCTCATGTTAGGGCATTGATAAAGTGACAGGATTTTTCTGCAGATCTGTGAACTGCAGGCGAGCTCCTAGAGGGTGGTCTTACGAAAGCAAAAAGTCAGCAATTAATAGATATCAATGCACAAAGTGAGATCGCAGCTCTACCCTTTTTTTACTAGAACCTGAAATCTGGGTCGGGTTTGTCTTCTGCAACATATCTCCATAAGATCACAAACCCAAAACATAGATGGGCAATCTCAAGGGCAAGATTTAATGCCCTCCCCTTGGCAGTACTTCAAGGCAGATTTTCCCGAATCCTCATGCAACCGAGGCTCTGCCTCTGCTTGGCCAAGGCAATAGACACAGTTGCCCACGTTTTATTGCATTGACCCTTATATATGGAAGACAGGAAACAGCTAATCATGCCCCTCCTCATGTGCTTTCAGCCTTCAGAAAGCTTCTTCCACCATGCGGGAGAGTTGTTTGTTGAAATATCTTTTGGATGATAAGCATAATAGAGTCTCATGCACTGTAGTGAAGTTTTGTCATATAGTGATCCATAAACACAGATCACTAAGCAATTGCAAACAATGATGTAGTTTTTATAGCCAGCTATTTATTTTATGCTCTTGTTTACTACATTTTTCTTACGTATAACTAATTAGATTACATTATTTTTTTGATATGATTTAGCAGATCTTTTGCTCATTTTTATAGAACTCAATGTTTTTTTTTATATTTGTGTGTTGCTGGTCTACATTTATATGTCAGAAATCTGCTAGCATTTAAAACTTGATTGATTGATAGAGCTGCAGGCAAGCCTGGTTCCTAAGAGGCAACTCAGGCATCTGATGTCAATGGTGATTGTTCAGGAAAACCACATTTTACAACCTCACAGCCGGAACAAAGGTTAGGCCTTCCGTTTCAAATGACTATATCCTAGATCACTTTGACAGCAGAACTGTGGCCAGATGAATTATTTTTAAAACTCCAGCCATTTGCTTGCTGTGCCCCCCCCCCTTCACCTCTTCCTCTTTTCTCTCTTGATGATGATGTTATCCGTTCAGTTGTGTCCGACCCTTGGCGATTCTATAGGAAAGTCTTCGTTATGCACCCCTGTCTCTGATTCCTTCTTTTAATTGGTTCATGGTCATCCCTGTATTTTCTCTCTTGTGCCTGCTCAAAAGCACGATTGCGGTGGCCCAGAACCTGCCATCTCCTCCTTTCTCTTTTCCCTGAGAAGAAAACAGCCCTTCAAAGAGGCTGCAAAGGGAGGGGAGGAACTATTTTCCTTCTTCCTATAGTGGTTCCAGATGGAGTATCCAGATGGGTGCTCTGCCTGCAGCCATCTCAGTTGGCCTTTGGAGATGGACTAAAGTTGGTTTATTTTTAAAGTCAGCTCAAAGGAGAAAAATATAGGCACCACACAAATCAAGACCTTGTCCCTGAGCTGGAAATTGCAGGTTGGAGGGCCCATATCCAGCCTGTGCTGAGGCAGCTGCATTAGTTGCCAGTTGTAGCCCAGATCAGGTTCAAGGTTTTGATTTTGACCTTTAAGGCCCTTCGCGGTCTGGGACCCACATATCTGAGGGGCTGCCTGTTGCCCTATGCCCCCCACAGGACTGCGGGTACCAACTTGTTGGTCATTTCTGATCCCGGAGAAGCCTACCAGACCTCAACCAGGGCCAGGGCCTTTTCAGTCCTGGCCCCTACCTGGTCGAATGAGGTTCTGGAAGAACTGAGGGTCCTGCGGGACCTTGTGACACTCTGCAGGGCCTGTAAAACAGAGCTCTTCCACCAGGTGTATGGCTGAGGTCAGTGCAGTATGAAGATCGGATGGGCCCTCCTAAGGAACATACACCACCTCACTGAAACAACATTGGTGTGATCAGTGGATGTGGTCCCCCTGTCGCCTTGCTGACAGTCAGATCGTTGTGAGGGAAGTGGGGGGGGGGTTGGAAATATTTTACCGCCATGTATTACTTTTGTTATTGTTGAATGTGTAAATGGGATTTTATTGGGGTTTTTATTGTATATGGGGATTGACATGTGACCCACCGCAGCGGAATATAAATCAAATAAATAAATAAAAATAATAAAATAAACTATTGGGAAGGGTGTTTTCTAAATACTGTAGGGGGTGCCCCACTGCCCATACTGGGAGAATCTTTAGAAGCCCCATTGTCCAGTTGGGTTGTCGAGGGTTATTCTTAGGATCTAAGACATAAAGGACAATCTGTGTTTTTTCATTTTCCAGTTTATGTTGTATACTCTGGAATCATAACATTTCTTAAAGCCATTAACAGAATAGGTCTGACCTCCTTTGACAAATCCTGGTCCATGCTTCATAAAAAGCCTGGGCAAACGATGAAAGAGGCAGTCAAATGCCAGAATACTGTTGACAATATCTATACCTGATCTGGGCTGTAATGTGCCTATTTCTTTTTCATTAAAATTTGCTGAGGCTATCCGTTTTTGAAGTGGCTCATTTAACCACAGCTCTGCAGCTGTGTAGTGTATAGCATCGACATTAAACCAGGGGGAGGGGGGAAAAAGCACTTTTGGGTTCCTGCTGTGAGTTTCCAATGTTCATTTTGTGACATCTTCTGGAGGGTATATTGGAGGCTGTCACACGTTCTCATCAACATGGGCCTCAAAGGTAAGGAAAAAGCATGAGTCGTACAGCACAAAGGCTATAATCTCAGACCTTTTTTTGGAGTGTGCGCTGCCTGTACATTTCAGTGGAAACTGTGGTGATGTTTGTGCCCTGGGATGGAATTATCTTTGAGGCAACTATCTTCATGGTGGATCCAGTTTGTTGCACTTGAAACACTTGTGGTTTGCTCTCCTATAGAGATTACCCGTCTCAAATTTTTTATCGTTGAGAAACCTCAGAAGTGGTGCAATAATACAAAATATGGTTGGGAAGCATAGCTGTGTACACACCCAAATGGGGCCTCACCCCTTTCCATCCCCTCCAGGCCCGTCATTGGCCAGTTTGAGATAGGGAAAGAGCAGGTCAACATGACCATATATGGTCATATCACCCAATAAAAGTTTAACAAATGTAAAAAATATATTAAAAGTAATAATTAACTCCCACCCCTTCGGGAAACCATTCTGGGGCCACCAAGAAGCCTCAGGGTTTCATGAAACCCTGGTTGAGAAAGCCTGCCATAGTGGTATTCTGTTGCATCTTGACTGTAAGTTTGAATTGACAATCACACCAACAACTTGATGCCACAGAACATGCCCCCTCCCCATGTGGAAGCAGCCCAGATCTTATAGTGCAGGTGCAAACCCTGGTTAAGATAGCTAATGCCAGCTTCTATCCGTGCAAACAAAGCACTAAAGATTGCCACGTGCCAACAGGCTCTCATTGTGCTGCAAATGCCAAAGCAGGTCAGGTGTTGTATCTATGGTTTCATGGAAAGAACGCCTATACTACTGGGCCAACGAACAGCTCTTAATTGTGATCTCAGCACAAGTACAAGTTGTAGCAGGCAACAAGAAGACTGAGAAACTATTATGCTACTATAGTATATGTAATTACAGATCTTTTTTAATTAAAAAAGAATGAGAAATCTCTATCATGTGTCTGTGTGGGGGGGTCAGTGGCCGCTGCAGGGGACCGAGGCAGGGGAAATGGAACCGATGCGGGTAGGATCAGGAAAGAGGTATACGTTTGTGTCCAAATGGCCTCTACCCCAGCTTTGCTGTGATCTTTGGTGCAGGAAAACAGGTTTTGGAAAGATTGGGAGAAAGCTGAAATATGAACAACTACACTATGGTACTGTGTGGAAGCATTGGGGGGGGGGGATGCGCTTCACATTATTCCCATGACTGACCCAATCTACCAAAGTGACAGTGGAAGATACTTGTACTAGTGATGATAGGAAGGATGTAAAGGAGTCCCATGCTTGCTATAGATTTGCAAGCTGGGGATTTCAGGAAGTCAGTGCTTCACTTACAACAGTTCTGAGTATTGTAATAATAATAATAAAAATATTAGAAATTGGATCCTAAGGAAAAATGATGCTTTTCCTGGTGATCAACTAAATCCTGTATTAAATTTTTAGCTTGGAATATGCACCCTGGCATACAAATTATGAAATAAAATGCTCAAAATTAATTATTCAGGCTCACATTTCTTCATTAAAACTTAGTTCTAGATCCCTGAAACTGGCATACAGTTTTCCAAATTCAGCATCCGATTTGACAGACAATTAAAATAGCTGATGGCACTGATCAATTGTGGCAGCTGTTCCTGTTTCTCTCTTGCCAGTATTTATTTATTTATATTTCAATCTATATCCTGCCACTCCCACAAAGTGGCTCCTGGTAGGTAACAAAAGTCTCCCAACAATTAAATCCCCATAACAATCTAAAACAATCTAAAAGCCCCCAATATAAAACCAACACTTGACAGTGGAAAAATTCCCTCCTTCCCCAACTCACAGACCTTTTGACATGGTGCCTCGGGGGACCCACCCCAAGGGGAGCCCAATGACCTAACAGCTCAGTGAGGGGCCCAGATCTTACTTGCCCTGGCCTCAACCAAAAATCTGGCAGAAGAGCTCTGTTTTACAGGCCCTGCAGATCTGCAGAAGCTCCATAGTTTTGCTTGTAAGCATTAAAAAATAAATTGGTGCCCACAATTAAAACTTTAACGATTTTTAAATTCTCCCGAAATCTTGATAAAATTTCACTGCAGTCCTCATGCAGAGCCAATGCAGTAAAGCATTTTTCCTTTGCTATGTTTTATGATTGGAGCTAATCTCTTGGAATCTAGAGTCTTGCATATTGGGGAACAAGGGGAAATATTTTTTTTTAGATTTCCTAGACAGACATTTGACAAGGAAGTGGTTCTCCCAGGGATATAAATCAGGAGTGGGGAGGGATAAAACAATGTTCGCACTTTTCATTTGTCTTTTATTTCTTTGTGTTCACAGGAGAAATAGGGGAGAAAGGAGAGAAAGGAAGCATGGGTCGGCATGGAAAAATTGGCCCAATTGGTTCTAAAGGTATTTCACATCTTCTTCCAGTGTATATTAAGTTTGAAATATGAACTTAAGTTGAGCTTTGCAAAAACGATAAAGATTGTTTTAAGGCTCAATTTCTGATGTGACTAATAAATTGCATTTCATTTTGCAATTTATAAATAACTGAACATGTACTTCTTATGCATAGGGCAGGGTTGGGAAGATGGAAAAAAATGATGGCTGGCCACTATGTGAAACAGGATGCTGGTCTAGATGGTCTGGTCCATCACAGCTTGTTCTTATTAAGACACTCTGTTTAAATTCTTGTTAAGACACTCTTGCTAAGAGCCAGGTTGGCGTAGTGGTTAAGAGCAATGGCTTCTAATCTGGAGGACCACATGCAACCAGCTGGGTGACCTTGGGCTAGGCACAATTCTCTTAGGGAAGATTGTTCTGTTAGAGCTCTCTCAGCCTCACCTACCTCACAGTGTATCAGTTGTAGGGATAAAAAGGGAAAGGGGTTTGTAAGCCGCTTTGAGACTCCTTCAGTTAGTGAAAATCAGGGTATAAAAAACAACTCTTTTTCTTTATCTTCTTCTGTTTGAATTCTCTTATTTAAACCAGGTTAAATTAGCTATCACATATTGCATCAGTACTTAGAAAGGGACTGTGTATTATATAATTCTGTGTTTTGTCAACTACTCTTGATGTGCATCTGAGCCAACATATCTTGGATCAGAAAATGAGATATAAAATTCCCTAATTTTTGGCTTTGCTAAATAGTATGAGTTTACTGGTGTGCTGAGCTTGGTGAAATCACAGGATTCCCTTGTTAATGGGTAGTTAATCGTAACACGGAGCTATGTACAGATTCTTGCACTCAAATATCCCCCCCCCCCAAAAGCAATGAATGCTATTTGAGAAATTCTTTAGACTATTCATGACATTTTGGTCTGGGTCCACACTGCAAGCAAGCCTTTACTCAGTAATCTAATTGCTCCATAAATGAAACCCAATCTTGGTTTTCTGCATCTGAAAAGTTGCATTGTATCTCAGTAGAATTGGTATGAAGGTATTGTTTCTACTGACTTGCACTCTGGTCCTAAAACAGATTTATATGAAAATACATTAACTTAATTGCATTGATCATTATTTCCCTGGTCCAGTATGCACAGTATCCTAACAGTCTGTTTGGAGTAAAACAGAACCAAAACCTACTTTATTTCCGCCTGTTGTTGTTTTTTTAGGTGAAAAGGGGGATAATGGAGATGTAGGCCCTCCTGGTCCTAATGGAGAACCAGGTAAGCTTGGAGCATCATGAAAGGAAATCTGAGTATGCGTGAAGTGTCTGTGATGGCACATTATAGTAATCATATGATGTTATGTTTGAATGAGTGAAATTCATTCTCTTGGGAGGACAGAATAACGGGTCCCCTTTTTCCTTGTTGGTAGTATGATTTTAGCATCAGGTTTCAGGTTCTGGATAATCCTTGAAACCATCTGAAATCTAGTTTGACATCCCAACGATCTAACATTGCCTCCTTGAAACACAACTCACAACCTAACTCTTTAAAAATGTTGGTGTGATTCTGCCTTGACGCTTGCAGCTTCACACATTCAGGTATGCCAGTGAAACTGCAGTTAGCACAGGAATAATTTAATGACTGAACTTGTCAAGATGGCAACTGGAAAATACGACTCTGCTTCATTTGTTTGTTCTCCGAGAAGCCTTTCCAAATCTTAGCCCTTGTATCATCCTTGTAAGGTATACTTACCATAGCTTTATGTTAAATCCCTAATAATTCTCAGAGTCAACATTCCAGAGCGGTTGCAGGAGCATTTAGGTGCTTTCCATTAAAAGGATAATAATTGTAGTTACATTTTTACCACTGAAGGGAATAGGGAGGAATACTTTTTGGAGCCGATATGTGATAGTAAGAATCTGGGTGAGCAAAGAAGTTTGAGCAGGAAGGAACTACAAAGACATGGGGGGGGGGGAAGGTTATCCTAACAAATGAAATGTTTTGGGGAAGCTGCAATTAGAGGCTTGGATCCTGTACAGAATTTCCACAGGTGCAAAGGGTTGTCTGTGATTTCCTGATTCTTCACCTCACCCCCATTGAACGCTGGATGTTAAGGTCAGAGTCTTTAAGGTTAAGAAACTTGACGTTATTGAAATTGATGCAGTAGTTGCTCAGTCTAAGGCCCCAAACTGTAGTTTACTATGCTCATGCATAAATCCAGCTCCAGGAACAAATTCTTGGGGGGGGGGGGAGAGTCATCTTGTCACCCAGCATGTGGGGGACTATTTTATTGTGCTGTGTGAGGAGCAAATGCCCATGGAGATTCTAGGTGGGATTCAACCCAAAAATTAGTCTATCCCTGTAAATACATATGCACAAAATATATCCAAAAAATCCAGCCTGCTCTTGAGGAGTTCAGTAACCACAGTGGAACAACATGAGTCTTCTCCAAAGGATTTGCATGAGAGGAGATCTCATTTTTACGGGGTAGTGTTATGCAACATGCACTATTCTGGCTGGCTTTTAGCAAAATGGTGTTCTGCTTGATTCATTATGCACGTGGTCATAGGTCCTTATTGATTTCTGCAGGCATTCCTTGTGAATGTGGCCAGCTCCGTACAGCCATTGGTAAAATGGATAACCAAGTGGCCATGCTGACGACAGAGTTAAAGTTCATTAAAAAAGGTGAGAATTGGTCTATACAGCTCTCCTCCTTCTCCTTTTTTATAAAAGCTGTGCTTAAAAGAGGCTGGCTGCTTCACAGCTGATTGATGTGTCTGTCCCTGTGTGGTGTGCATTAAGTTGGTTTATAGAAATGCGAGTGCTCACTTTTCAGCACTGCCCTCCCCCGCAGCTGTCGCTGGTGTGCGTGAGACAGATAATAAGATCTACTTGCTGGTGAAGGAAGAGAAGAGGTACATGGATGCACAGCTCTACTGCCAAGGAAGAGGAGGGACACTGAGCATGCCCAAGGACGAAAACACCAATGCCCTAATTGCTTCGTACATCAATCAAGCGGGCCTCAGCCGGGTTTTCATCGGCATTAACGACCTAGAGAAGGAGGGTACCTTCGTGTATTCTGACCGCTCCGCCATGCAGACCTTCAGTAAATGGAGCACGGGAGAACCAAATAATGCTTATGACGAAGAGGACTGTGTAGAAATGATAGCTTCAGGGGGTTGGAATGATGTTGCCTGTCATATTACAATGTATTTTGTTTGTGAATTTGACAAAGAAAATGTGTAAACATATTTGAGTTTTCCCATATGGTGCGTTCTCCTTTTGAATTAAACTTGGGCGTAAGCCAGGGTGTATTTCTGCACTAGGTAACATTTTGCATACCCCAAGCATAACATGAATAACAGGGTGCAGTCAAAAAATATTCTGAAATGTAAAGTGATGTAGACTTCACTTGGATTTCTATGTATACAAGTGAGAACCTTGTTTATGAGGACCTAATTTTTCCAGTTATGTTTCGCATATTACTCCAGAAAAAACAACCCAGATTGTCCTTATCTCAGCCATTGCTCTTCACTTCTTCAGCCATCCCATTTTCAATGGGCCAGTTTTGTTGTATTTTTTTTATACAGTCAGCATTATTCTTTAAAACTAAAGCTGTAGTTCATGCTTTTATCCAGCAGCATTCTTCTTTATGTAATGGAGGATCAGAAGCACCTCCCTCCTTTTCCTCAAGAACAGGAGAAAGACCATGCTACATCAGGCTAATAGTCCTGTCCAGTATCTTTGTTTCCAAGAGCTGGTCAAATGTCACAGAGAAAAACCTACAACCAGGGGCCATAAACTCACTTGCTGGCTTCTCCTCATCATATGACAAAGGTTTTTTGCCTCTGAACCTTGAAGACCCAATTTGGTTATCATGGCTAATAGCAACGATAGCCCTATTCTCCATTCCTCTTTTAAAGCCATCTAAGCAGTAGTACTGCATTTTGTCTGTTTTGAATCTGTCAGTCAGTTTCATATGGTAACCCCAAGTTCTACTATTATGGAGGAGGAGGAAGGCTACCCTGCCTATAATCTGTACTCCATGCGAAATTTTGCAGACTGCTGCCATGTCAGTCATATTTTTCCCAAACTAAAAAAGCTTTAGCCTTGCTTCATGGATGCTCCTATCCTGTGATTGTTGTGGTTGCCCTTTTCTGCACATTCTTCTCCATCTGTTCAATATTGTTTTTGAGATGCAGTGACTAGAACTGTACAGGTGGTACCCCAAATGAACCCCCAATCAGGGACTTGAATAAGGTCACTGTTGCACTAGCAGTTTTATTCCTATTCCCTTTCTGGATAATCTCTAGCAAGGGATTGATCACCCTAGCACATTGAGCTGACATTTTCAGCAAGTAGTCTGTCACAATCCTAAGGTTTTTTTTTTTGTTTCATTATTAACTCCTACCTTATCAGCATATATATGAAATAAGGGTTTTATTGCCATAACATGCATTGTTTTGTACTTAATAACATGAATTTCATCTACCAGTTTGACATCTTTGGAAAGGTCCATTTAGAGTTCCCCACTCCTCTTGTGTTCTTTACCATCCTAAATAATTAGATGTCATCTGTAAACTTTGCTACCTCGCTCTTCACCCCCAGTTCCTGGTTGTTTGTGAACAAATTCAATAGCATCAATCACAACAGAGTTCCCTAGGAGATGGCAGGATCTCTGTTTTTTCTCATGATTCTGCTATGCATTTAATTGCTTTCTGTATTAGCATATGTGCTTGGTTTACAACGGATGCAGGAGGGGGGCAACTGGCCATCTGGTGGCACTGGGGTCAGTTTCTCCTTTGATGTATTATTGTGTAGACTAGGTGCTAAGGGAATGTTGCAGCTATCTGTTGGTTGTCCTTGGAAATTGCACCTAATCATAACAACAAAGGAGACACATGATTCTCATGGGAAAGGGGCAAGAAGCGTGCCCTTCAGAATGAGGTGTTAAGACATGTAAGGAAGTTTGGCGTCTAGAGGGTGTATTGATCTCTGTATTAGTAACCAATTTTAGTTTCAACAAGAGGTGTCATGAGCTCTGCTATGCCTTTTCGACCAACCACTTTCACTGAACATGCTAAGTCTGGTTCTTTGAGAAGTCAAGAGGGATTGTGACAGGTTGTTGAAACTAAAATTGATAGGAAACTGTGCTGCTCACTTCTCTCCACTGCAACAACGATCCACTTTCCCCCACTCTTTGATTTTTAACTGGCTACCATCTTTTAGCCCATGATTTGTCTGCTCAGAAACCTTTGAGGCAATTACTTTTGAGAAGTCCAAGTATACAGTATTTACAGGTCACCCTCATCTCAAAGTATTCTAACAAGTTGATGAAGAAGGATTTCAATGCTGGTTTCTCTTCAGTGAGGAACCATTTCACCATGCAATATGAAGCAGGAAGTCCATGCCCAAGCTCAATTGTACAGGTGCCCAATAAACGCAGGTACTTCGCTCGCCCGCCCGCTCACCCGTCCCAGGCAGCAGTCTTCTTCCCATATTGTTTCTGAGGCCAAAGTGACCATATGGGAAGACGGGTGTGTGGGTCAGAGGAAAAAACAGGGGGAGAAAGGAATATTTTGCAAATACAGTTCCACTAACAGGTCAGTATTAACGCCATCCTTTTTCTCACTGCAGCCCCCAACTTGTGCAATTATTCTTGCAGGTCCTGTGCCCACACTAGGTGAAAGGGAGTATGTTCATACCCTGGTAGGTTACTGGAACCAGCCTGAGGTCATCTGCATGGCTGGTGGAAAAAGGGATTCATCCAATCCTCTGTAATGCAAAGCAGAGCCCTGATGGAGTTAACAGGGATACCTCCATGGCAGTGCTTCTGAGCACAGTACTAATTGTCCCAACTGAGAGGAGTTCTTTCACTAATTTCAGGAGGACTTGAACAGGAAAACTTAGGTGAGGTGTGTTGCTCTCAATTCTGACTGGACTGAACGATTATATATACTCAAGGGATGAATACATCTGCTCAAGATGGAGCAGAATTGTTTTCTGCTGCCTCAGAGGGTTGGGCCAGAACCAATAGGTTGAAATTAATTCAAAAGAATTTTCGGCTATACATCCAGAAGATAGGAGTTAGAGCAAGTCCTCAGTGGAGCAGGCTTCCTCGGGAGGTGATGGGTTCTCCTTCTTTGGAAATTTTTACGCAGAGGCTAGATAGTTATCTGACAGAAATGCTGATTTCATGAGCTTAGGCACTTTGTGAGTGGGTGGGCAGGAAGGGATGTGCCAGTGTTTGTTTCTTGTGGCCCTTCCTTGCATTCCCAGGGCATTGCTACTTGCCACTGTGGGATGATAGGGTGGATTCTGGTGATTTTGGGCAGAGGGATAATTTGGGTATGAAATTGGGGTCACTGTGGGTGAGCAGGTAGTTGTGAGTTGCAGGGGGGTTCAACTAGATGATCCTGGAGGGCTCTTCCCCCTCTAGGATTCTATGACTTCGTAATTCTATGAGTGTGACATGCATGGAAAGTGGTACCAAGAAGGGTAGGAAATGAACAAGCATTAAGGGTCGCTAGTGTAGGCCTCCCATAAGGTCTACGAGAGTTAATTTTTGTGCATAAAGTGTTATAATGGTATCTTATGTATCTTATATTAGCATTGTACAGCTGTAAATATATAATCGAGGTATTTCAAATATCAGTATTTACCCTTCAAAAGGGAAGAGAAGATTCATATGCTTGCCTTGTGTACTAGTAGAAAAGAGAAAGAGTCCAGTGGCACCTTAAAGACTAACAAAATTTGTGGTACTAGACAGTGACAGGTGTACTGGGTACGAGATCTGTGTGTCTTTGGGCAAATAATGTATTTGGGTCCATAATGTGGATGTACAGCCAAAGTAGAGAGCATAAATATTTTTAAAGACGTATATCCATCATTTCTTTTTCCTCAATGAATTCCTTTTGTTAATATCCAGTGCTCATAGACGAAGCTTTGGGCTGTTTCATAAATATAAAAACGATCTCGTAAAAGCCCCTTATCACTCTTGAATATTAATGAGCCTGTCCCTTACTACCTCTGTTTGCCCATTTTAAAAATAAAGCTTTAAAAAGGATTGCAAATATGGAGCTAATCTAGTCCTCCTTTAGAGAGGGAAATTTTAAGTGCTTATAATTGAGAACTGGCGGCAGAAAATGAAATGCAAAGTTAGTTTACAGAAAGCATGAGGCCAGATTCTATTTTCTGTATGTATTTTTAGGCTCAGGGGAAATATGAGAACGCATTGTGGGATGGGCAGAAAGTTTTCCCTACGTTAACCAAGTTTCTAGACATGGCTATCATCCTGTCCTGAATTACATGACCATTTCAATCCAGAGACATCTTGTCTATTTCTAGAGTTCAGGCAGATGCCAGGATTGGTTTGTTTTTGCAGACCCTAGATCTCTGTAAGATTATGTAAGTCAACCATCTTTGCCACACAGTTTGAAAAATATAAACTATCCATCTTTCAGTCAGTCAGAGTAGGGAGAAGGGCTAAAAGAGACTGACTACGTCAATCCTAGATTCTCCCCACAGATATTAAATGGTGCAAGTCAGATACAAATCCAGTATTATGGTATGGATGTTCATGTAGCTACTTGAGCAAGACGGCAGTGCAAGTGCTGGAATTAAAATGAAATCCGTTTATTACTATGAGTGAGTTAAAAGGTTAAGGTGGACTGAGATCCAAAGTAGAAAGTGGGAGATCTTTGGCTCTCCTGGCTCTTTAACATTACTGGGTTGAGGTATTAGTGTGCTACTGCACCATTGTCCCAATATGAATTCTACTCCCCCGAGCAGGGAAAACACAAACACTCTCTTTATACAATGGCAAATAGGACTTCCAGGATGAGCCTTCTTTGAATGGCTGCCATTGAGGTGGGAGGAAATGAGATGTGTAGGTAAAGGTGGTGTAATCCATTGCCCATGTCCTCCTGTTAATATCAGTAGTCCTCTTGGAGGTGCTGTTTACCATTGTGTAGAGAGCGTGTTGCAAGATTTAATTCCAGTTTCCAACAGCTGTTCTAGACCTTTACAGGGATCATGAAGATCTGATCATGGTCACAAAAGTCTTTTTTAGTTTGACCATAAGCTAAAGTAAAAATCACTTTATTCTTTGGATTTGATTTTTTTAGCAAACCTTAGCTATATACCTGTTCCCTCACACAATAAAGCCATAAACACGTAGCTTTCACAGGACAGCATATTGCATCACCAAGAGTTTTAAAATTATGCTAATACTTAAACTGCTTAAAGATTGGTCATAGCAAATACATGTTTTTCATTTGTACTTCTGTTTATTTTGTGATCCTATTGCTTTGTATACCTGATACTTCTTGTTGGCATGCTGTTATTTTTTTTTCTTGTGCAGGGCCATTATCAGTTATTCCAACTGGTCATTGTAGTGCCACATGAGGTTCATTTCCATCTCATTTTCCAAGGCAGGTTTGTGGCTTTAAAGTGTTTTGCTGTTCTGGTGAGAAAATGAACGTGTGGAAGGCAGAAAACAAATAATGTGGGTCTTTGACAATTTGGAGAAAAGTTCATTCACTATGAAGTCTGTGTTCCCTAAACTCGCTAACCTGGTAGTAGGCCACGTCATGCAAAACAGAATTTGCTTTCGTGTATACATGAAAAAGATCAGAATGCAATGTGTAAGCTTTAGCAACGCTGATCTTAATTCACACATTATGGAATACACAGATTAGGTCTGGTGTTCCCTACTCTGTCAGAGATAACCTAGTCAAACAGGCGTCATAGTCAGGTCAGGACCATGTCATGTTTGGGGAAAGGGATTCAGCCTCTGCATGTACATCTCTAGCCTGAGAAAGAAGGGAGGGAGGTACTGTTCAGAGAAACCATGGATTTCATGGTACACTTGTAGGTTCCCCAACAGGCCAAATACTGCATTTTCATCTGATGCAGGTTGGGGACTGCAGGGTACTCCATAATGTGCGAGTTGGGCATGGGACTTACCTGTATGTAACCTATCCCTGCATCTTCCCCAGGTCAATCCCAAGAGTTGTACCCAGAACTTCATTCCTAGGCATGCAAAGGACTTCATTCTGATCTGGACAGTATTATGCAGGGGGAAGGGACTTAAACCTTTCCTCTGTGCTGTTTTCCCAACCCGAAACAGCTTGAGGGGAGGGGTGTGATTTGCCTTGTTGAGAAAATCTACATGTAGCATCTATACATGTAGATTCTCCAACAGGGCAAATAGTGCCGCCCAGGGTTGTTTCAGGTTGGAAAAAAGGGAATGAAGGAAAGGCTTAAATCCCTTCTCCCGGTGGTCCCAGTCCATGTCCCTGGGAATTCAGAATAAACGTGGAACTCACAAGGCAAATCTAAGCAAAAGTTCCTGTTGGGGACCGAGAGATAAGATGATATGTTCTTGAAAAACTCTAATGGTTCTGACAAAAACTGAATGGGTAGTAAAAGCAGAACTTGCAGCTGGCCTCTGGATGCATCCCATACATGACACCTGAAGCTTGAGCAAGAACTCATGTTGTGCTTTCAGGATTTGTATCTTTAGCATTCCACAACGTCTTCCTTTAATTGAAATGTGAACATGTACTCTCAAGGATGATCACTAGTGCTTCCATTATCCACGATCACAAATGCAAATGGTTAATTTATGGTGTCTCCGTTTGTAAGGGGCTATGCTTTTGGGTATCTTTGCTCTCTAAAATACACTATTTGAATCACAGCATCATTTGTACTTAAGGAAATAAAAAAAGTTTTATTCTAACATGCGTGAGTATTTTAAATTATTTGGTTTTGTTCCTTAACTGATATAATCTTGCCTCAAGAAGCAAAATCCCTGCCATTTTAATGGTTCTAGAATTTTAAAAGCAATTGGAAGGCAATCTAGCAATTTATCTATGCTACATACAAAATTTGCCATCAACATTTCTGGTTTTAAGCTTGCAAGATATAGAATGGTCCAGAGGTACCCGTTCAGAAGGCACCATAGTGTACGCAGTATTCAGCAACTTTTCATGTGGGGAGGTATTTCTGAAATGTGTCTATTTAATGCATCTTTGATAATGCACCTCTAAAAAAGGAACCACCAGCTTGGGTTGCAGATATTGCTTTTTCATTTATTAAAGCTTTTAAAAGTAAAAACAAAGATAAAATCTATCAAACTACAAGAAAAAAAATACAAAAGGAAGGAAAAGAGGATAGGAGAGGAGAAAACAACTATAAGGATGCTTCCAATGTTCTCCATAGCAATTATATGTAAAATTACAAACTTAACACTTACTCTAAAGTTACAAACACGAAAAACCTCTCTCTTTTCCACTTTTTCTCTTAGTCATCACATTCACAGATCATCAGTTCATTTTTTCTCCATTTGTGCAAAAAGTCTGCAAGGGGTTTCCAGTCAGTCACGAATAGAGACATTGTTTTTCCTCTGATCAAAGCTTAGCCATCTCTGCAAATTTCATCATCTTCGCTAAGCATTCATCATCTTCACTAACCATTCCTCTTTTGTGAGTAATGCAGTATCTTTCCATTTATGCACATATAAGTCTTGCTGCTGATGTCATATATAAAAGCACAGTTCCATGACTTTTTACTAACTATCTGTCCATTAGTCCAAAAAGAAAAAGCCTCTGGTTTCGACTGTACATTAATCTTTGAAATCTTTTGGATCAATGAATGTATTTGGATCCAATTTTTGTTGGCTATATTAGAAATCCAGGGTTGCAGACATTACTGAATAATACCTATAGTTCAGGAAATTTCCACTCTAGACATTAAGTAAAATCAAATGGAAAAATGGGGGGAAATTGTGTGTTTGAATATTTGCTTGAGGGGGAGGGTCTTCAAGAAAAGTAGACAAGGATGAACCTTCTTTCAAACATGATAAAATTCTAAAGGCAGAGATGGGGTGTTCAAAAATCAACATTTCACCTGAAGCTAGAAGTAATAACAATCCAGGAGGAGCTTTTCCGATTCTAATGAAATTAACTGCCTTCAATATGTTGGACATTAACTGAAACTGTTGATCACTATTTTATCTCACTCCATAGAGTTCCACTCCTGTTGCTCTTCTTCAGCAACATCTTGTAACAGATATTTTTCAACCGTGTTGTTGCAGATAAGCGCTAACCTTTCTGAACTACTAGCATTCACATCCGCAAATAATATGGGCATACAGGTTACTACAGCTCCCCAGCACACTTCCACCCATCCTCACCCTGCATGCAACAATTGTGGCTATGCTACAAACATGTCTTCCGTGAACTGGCTGAGAGCTATCTGAAGTAAAGTTCCATGGGATTAAGTTTGTCTATGGTTTACCTCTGTGACATTCTGCTGCCATCTAGTGGTCCTGTGATTCCATGAAAGGGCTGAGCATTAGCAATCCTTGGTTTTGTATTATTGCCACAGTGATTTAAGGTCCAATGCTGTGAAATTTAACAAGTGGCATTAGTGGAGTTTTCCTCTTGTTGTAGAGAGCTGAAAATATTGGGAAGGCAAAATCTGAAGCCTTCCTTAACCCTAAAGGACTTTCCATCAACTTAAAAGAGTACTGCCTGATTGTCGTATATATGCAAAAAAAGGAGAGATGCCACATTATATAATTTAATTTAGACGTAGAAGTTAGCTCTGTATATTCTGCTACATCAGTGGTCACCAACCTTTTTATCACCGGGGACCGGTCAATGCTCGACAATTTTACTGAGGCCCTGGGGGGGGGTAGTCTTTTGCCGAGGGACATCACCGCCTCTGCCTGAGCCCCTGCTCCACTTGCTTTCCCACCTGCTTTTGCCCCTGACTTTCCGCCACTGGCTGGGGGCGCTGCCAGCAGCAGCTGCGCAGTGCCACACCGAGGGGGAGCCCCAGCCATGTCGGCCATTGGAGATCACCAAAGGTGAGCTGGTGTCAGAGTGGCAGGGCAGCGCCCGAGGCAGCAGCAGGGGTGGAGGACGAGGAGGAGCTGCGGCCCGGTGCTGACTGATCCATGGACCAGGACCGGTCCCCGGACCGGGGGCTGGGGACCACTATGCTACAAGACATGGCCTTAAATGTTGCTTTATGGATAGTGCCTCTGTCTGGCATGCAGAAGGCCTTAGAGTCACTCCTTGGCATCTCCAGACCAGGCAGTAGGTGATGTGAAAGACTTCAGCCTGTGACCTTGGAGAGCTGCTGCCAGGTAGACTAGATAGTTCTGACATGGATGGGTCAATAGGCTGATTAAAGCATGCATTTAAAGAGGCTCCAGCCCTTTAATATGAACCCATGCAGAGGGAAAGAAAAGCGGTAATTTTACTTGTGTCCAAAGGTAATGATACCCAGTAAATACCAAGCTCAGTAGTGGTCTCAGTTTGCCTGCCTGTTTTCTGCCAAGAGTTTTAGTCTATTAAATGTCATGAGACAGGCAGAAATCTATCCAGTTAGAAAAATTTTGGCTGCTTGTTTTCTGTTGTCAAGCAAGAGCCTTGCCAGCTAAAAAGGCGGAAATCTTAAACAGCCCGTTTCCCCATCAGGCACTTCTTTAGAACTAAGTGAACGTGCTCATCACTAGCATTCCAGATCTTTGGGAATGTTATTTTCAGAGGCCAGGGGTATGCTGAGAATATTGCCTCAGGCACACTCCTGCCTCCTGGCTCCTTCCAAAACTTCAGCTTTGATGGCTTCCACAGAAGGAGACAACCATATGATCCTTAAGACAACTATGCATCTGGACTTAATGTGGCGGCATTTGATACGAATACAACAGCAAGCTGTTTTCCATCTTAGGTTTCCAAGCGCAAGTGCTAAAGCTGAAACTTACATGTATTGCCCTGTTTGTACAAAATGGCAACTTTGTGTATGAAAAAGGTCAAAATCTGTGCACACATCCACAGGGAGGAATGCTGGAATCATGTTGTCTGAAAAAGGATTCAGTGGTTGTCATGCTTGCACTGCACCCCCGTGTCACACTGCTTTTGGCTGTGGTGGAAGGTGTGTAGAGGGATGCTCCACACAAACCTTAAGTGGAGGGGAGGGATTTGTCTCACCCTGTTCTTCCCCCTTCCAGGGGGAGATCATAGCCAGGTGGCTCCCAAACTCTAGATCCTAGTCTGCACACAAGAGATAATGCACTTTCAATGCACTTTAGAAGTAGATTTTCCTGTTCCGCACAGAAAAATCCAGCCGCGAAAGCACATTGAAAGTGCATTATCTATTGTATGCAGACTAGGCCTAGGCCAATTATCGTCCCCAGCTTGTTGTTTGGAGACCCGTTTTGAACTTCCTGCTGCCCTCCTGATTCCCTCATTTCTTCTTTCCGTAGGCCCTGAGGCCTGCCCCTCAAGTGGAGCCCACTGCCATTGGCCGCTGTCCTCAGCAGCTCCCTTCCCAGTCCCACCCCACAACTCAACTCTCAGCATCTGCTGGGCCTGTTCTACTTGTGTTAAAGACCTGACCTCAGGGCCAGGACACCCATGTTTGCTCTTTGGAAGGAATGGCACAGCAGGGTTCCTACACCAGCAAAGATCAGTGTTCTGGAGCTGGGCCCTGGCTGCAAGAGCTTGCAGGATCCTCCTGATGCTGATGTCAGAGCACTCTGGGAAGCTGATGTCTGCCCCGACCTCTTTCGGTCCCTTTTTTTCATCTTCTGCTGATTCACTGACCTCTTGTCAGCCTCTGGCATACATCTGTGCCTCTCCGGACTCAGGCAGCTCTGCCCAGGTAAGGTTGAGAGTCCAGGCATCCAAACCACTTTGGCCCTCAACAGTGTTCCTGGGGAGTGTGGGCCAGTTACTCTAGGGGGTAATTGGCTCATGGAGCCACTCTAGAAGTCTGGTAATGGTATCAACCCCAGATACACACACCCACTGGGGTCATTGTCTAGGCTGGACTCCTTGAATATCCTGGACATGTAGTTTGCCTTGAGATGCTGCCAACCTAGTCTGCATTGCACTGTGAAACTCAAAGGAAGGAGAGAAAGATACCATCTGAAGACCCTCTGGTTGTGTTTCTTGGCCTTGGCCATCCATAATGGGGAGGGTGATCTGTCACTAAGGTAAATGAGTTGTCTGTAAGGAAATATTGGAGTGCCCTAACTGTCCACCTAATTGCTAAGGCTTCCTTTTTGATGGTTGGAGACCTTGGATCCATTACACAAGAAAGCTTCCATCCCATGACCAAGTTGAAAGCTAGACTGGAATGGATCCAGGGCTAAAGCATCCTCTGGGTATGCTAGCAACATGGACTTTACAGTCTGTTTGAGCCTTTCTATCAGATGGTCCGTTTGGGGGCTGATGCGAAGATCTGTCATTTCTGTAGAGCTTAACACGCTTGTTGCATTACAGAAATTGTAAAGGGGGTCTCACGATCTGTCAATATTTCCTGGGGCAGATCCACATCGGCGAAATAATGCATGTGGGCTCTTGCAACCCCAACACTCTTAATGTTACACTGGGGTATGGTTTCAGGATAGCAGGTACACTCAGGCCCCTCCAAACTCAGCCACTTCCACCCATATAAAGTTGTGAATCTAGGCATCAGGGCAGGAGGCCCTCAGTCCACCTGCATTCCCAGGGCGTGCAGACCATTCACCTTAGGGGATGATAGGCTGCAGGGTCACTGTGGAAGTTTGGACAAAATATGTACAGAGTGGTCTTAGCTGGGAGGCATCTGGGGCAGCTATCCTGGCTGGAGGTTCCTGGATCACCTACAGAGCAACCCCCAACAGGGGGAGAGAAGAGCAGACTCCCACTGTATCATGCGCACACTCCTTCAGGATTGTGGACTCTGCCTTGACAACAGCCACCCCAACCCCCATCCCTTCCACAGCTCAGGCTTGATGGTTGCTTCAAGCAGCTGTTCCATTTGGGCTCTGGCAGATGGCTTGGCAGTAGTTAGACACACCTGCCACCTCTAGGGCCTGTCCCTTCTAGAGTGCAGCCTTCACAGTGGTTGCACACGTCTGTACCTTTAGAGACCTGAGCAATTGGTTAGGTGGGGGCTACACAGGGCATAGGACAAGAGCCCTGCCTTGCTTAGGCCTGGGCTGGTCTTGGCAAAGGGTGGTGGTGGTGGTGGTGGTGGTGGCAGTGATTCTGGGACCCCATCATGGACTTTTGCTAAGGACGCTAGAATCACTCAGACTGATCTTGATAATGCAACGTACATATGTGAACAGGTATGCCATTCAAATTAATTCCCATGAACATGGACAAAGTTGTCAACTCTTGTGATCTGCCTCTACTAAAAGATGTTGGGTCTGAGGTGGTATCAAGCACCAGAAGGTTTCATGTGATCTCTCTGTTAGTTTGGGATGAGAACCAGTGTGGTGCAACTCCCCTGTGGTTTCTCCAGAGGGTGAAAGACCTTTCAAAGGAATGTTTTTTCCCCCTCCTACCTCACATTTCTATAAAATATCCAAAGAAGTGTACAGAAGCAGGATGACTGGACATAAGAGAACGATGAGGGCAAAAAGAGCTGATTTCCTTGCCAAATTTCAACATAACCATGATAGAAGGAGTTTTGGGGTGTTTAAAGAAATTGATTTTATTATGCATTTTAAAGGGACATTTGAGCGGAAACCAATAGTTGTGAACTCTTATGATTTAAAACAGGTTTAGGAGACTATTTGTCCATATTATGGAACTTCAAAAGATCTGTCGGGGCACAACAAATTGCCGATGCATGGCTTTTTACTGAGGACATAATGAAAATAAGAATTAAAGGCAAACAGCCAGAAGAAAAGCATTAAATAAGTCCCATTATTATGCATAGGTGTAGCTTAGAATAGAAGAATTAAAA
The DNA here is from genome assembly GCF_049243985.1 of Paroedura picta. Classification (NCBI taxonomy): domain Eukaryota; kingdom Metazoa; phylum Chordata; class Lepidosauria; order Squamata; family Gekkonidae; genus Paroedura; species Paroedura picta. The sequence continues at coordinate 158,846,508 of NC_135369.1, forward strand.
AGAAATCCAGTGTGAGAAGATGTTTAATTTAGCCATATTTCATTTAGAACGGGCAATGGAGGGTATAATTGACTTGATATTTCACCCAGACGGTGGCTTTGGCTTTTAATTGCTCTTAGCCAGCTTCCCACGGAGTTTTATTTGTGTTAAACTTTTCAGGTTATTTCTAGATCAAGCCGGTGAAAAATATACACCTTTTGTGGTGCAATGGTTAAAGCCGAGTGCTTCAGCCAGTTCCATGAAATTTTACAACCTCCCTCTCTTACATTTCCCATTCTTCAACTCACCACTATCTTTGCAATAACAGTTAAAATACTACAGTTTTACAACCTTTTTTAAAGCAGTGTTGCAGGGAGGGTGGTGGGATTCTGCAGACATGGTGTCATGTTACAAGGGTTACTCGCCCATAAAAGGGTTGAAAGCCAGCTTGGTGTCATGGTTAAAAGTGATGGCATTTAACCTGGAGAACCGGGTTTGATTCCCTGCTCCTCCCCATGCAGCTAGCAGGGTGACCTCGGGTCAATTACAGTTCTCTCAGCCCCACCTACCTCACAGGCTCTGTTGTGAGTAGAGGAAGGGAAGGTACATGTTAGCTACTCTGAAACTCCATTGGGTAGTAAAAATCAGGGTACAAAAAAACAGTTCTTCACTGTTTCAGATGTTGAACACGTGTAAATATCCTTCTCAGTCATAAAGCTGAGTGACCCAAAGACAGTCATTCTCTCAGACTAATCCTTCACACAGGGCTGTTGTTTGGATAAAACAGAAGAAGGGAGAATGATATCGATCACTTTGAGCTCCTTGGAGAAGGAGCAAGATTTTAAAATACCATGCTGAATAGATTTTTTAAAAATAAGCACAAGCTCATCCTCATGGCTTCTTAGCTCTTTTTCCTATATTCGTGTAAGATTTGCAGTATGACCCACTTCATTGTTATGAAACAGTTGTTACTTAGAGGGAAGACAAGAGACTATGTTTAATAAGAAGGTTATGGACCAACCTTGGAAGGGTAATAAATAAACCCACCAGGACACCTGGAGAACGGCACACCCAACTTGTTGAGTGATTTGGAGCTCCCCCTCCTAGTTCCCGCTACCCTGGACAATAAGCGCACAGGAGCCCGAATGAGTGTTCGGGGGGGGGGGGAGGCTGACTCTGGGTACAGCACTTCCCTGGTCAGTCCCACTATGGTTGATGTAAAATATGTGGGTCCAAGAATCGGTGCAACTCTTTAGTTGTGAATGTACATGATAGTAACAGCACCAAGACTTCATCCTCATAATGCCCCCCCTAAGATCCCAACATATATACACAGTGAAAACAATGGGGCTGACAATGGAGCCAATGGCACAAACCCCTTGATTAATTCAAACTGATTGGCTGTTGCAGTGGCCGTGACAGTTAGAGTCCAGGTCTACGTGATCCTACCATGGACCACGCGCTTGGTCCTCTGTAGCAGTGGTCCCCAACCTTTTTATCACCGGGGACCACTCAACGCTTGACAATTTTACTGAGGCCCGGTTGGGGGAGGTAGTCTACTCCTCTACTCTCAACCACTGCCCTAACACTCTCTGATCGCTATGGTAATGTTTAAACATCCCTTCAAAATAAGATACAGACACGCCACAACAATGAACATAAGGAACATTTTATTTTCATGGAAATTTTAACTCATGACAATGACAAAGCAATGGGAACCCTGAGCTTGTTTCTCTGCAACGAGTGATGGGAGTGATGGGAGACAATGACACCCGAAGTGTGTTGAAAAGGGCCGGGGGGGGGGGAGAAGCGTCCTTCACGGCCCACCTCCAATAAGTCCATGGACCACATGTGGTCCGCGGCCCACAGGTTGGGGATCGCTACTGTGTAGGGTCTCCCGCGTGCCCACATACACAATGGTTGAGGAGCTGGGACTCAGGTCTGACATGACAATAGACTCCAAAAACACAGCCTTCTATTTCTGCTTCAGCAGGAAAGCACCGAATAGTGATATAGACTCTCATGCAAATAACTTTTGTGACAACACCAGAGCTTCTGTCTGTTTTAGACAGTGCCAAGAACAACTGGCATGAAGACAAGGGATCAAGGGTGGAAAGGTGCATCAGAGACACCATGGCTTATATTAGTTCAGCATGCACTCCTTAAGTCAAGTATTACTGAGATAAATCTTGTGCATATTTAAGATGCAGAAAGGGATGCAAATCCCTGTGATTTTATGATTTTGCATAAGAAAGGGGGATATTTAGACAGGAAGGGAGTCATCTCTTGAAAAATCAATATCATGTAATGATTGTCTACTAATTGTGTAACTTGCTTATTTTGGACTCGACACACGGCCTGTTTGAAACATTAATCTCTTCATGCTGCTGATTCCTCAGCTTTGCCTTGGAGCAAAACTACCAAAATAGTAAGATTAACTGATTTTAATATATTTCTCTTGTAATATTATAACAAAGACATTATTCAGACTGAAGTATTAACAATTAGAATTTCCTACTTTGCAAGTAAATTACCAAAAGTTTCTTCAAGCAGTCCAGGGTGGTATAAGTTACTACTTAATGACTTGTAACTGCCTTATTTTATTTTGACTGTGTGCTTGTACAATTCAGCAGTTACTATTTATCAATACTGACGGTGGTGCCTGTGATTAGAACATATGTTAATAGCCTCCACACTTGAACGGTAACTTATGTGGGCTGAACTAGTTCCTATAGAAATGCAGTATGTAGTTCCTCAGACACCCAATCTTTGGAAGGCTCTCAGCTGCCTCCCATCCTGCAGAGACAATGCGACACAAGGTACAAACTGGCCAGGCAATTTCTTACAAGGAAGAAAAGGATCCTGAAAAGCAGCCACTGCAGTATCTCGTGAATAGGTACACATTCATCTTGGCAAGTTTTAGAGACATTAGTTCACATTTTCAATCACATTTGTATTGTGCATTATTTTGCATTATTTTTGTACGTTTTAATTTGAAGAGCCTTTAATTTGTTGCCACCTCCCGCTGCGGCCTGAAGGACTATATATATTGAAATTTATTTATAATCATGTTTTCAGTCTGCCCCTTAAAATGTAAATATAATATTTAGCTTTAAATTACACTAAAATATAATTCTAAATACAGATAAAAGATGACAAAAATGCAATACCATTTGCCCATTTTGCCCAATATGGCTGTGCAGAAAGGGGAGGTTTTATAAATTTATCAGTACAGGGGAGGGGGCAGTGCATTAAAATGGCAATACATTACATCAGAGTGAGGTTGATGGATTCAAGTAGAAACCCAGGCGTAACCCTGTGGCTTCAACCATAGGCTTGGCAGAACCACAGGCTCGCTCATCCATCCATCCATCCATCCATCCATCCATCCATCCATCCATCCATCCATCCATCCATCCATCCACCCACCCATCCACCCATCCATCCATCCATCCATCCATCCATCCATCCATCCATCCATCCATCCATCCATCCATCCATCCATCCATCCATCCATATTTATTGACCCTGTAGAACTCTTTAAAGCCCTTCAGGGCCCTGATCTCCTCAGGCAGACTGTTCTACCAGGCCGGGACCAGTTTGTTTTTTTACAGATTTTGTTACAGTGACATATAGCATCTCCAAAGCACATAGAGTGCCTAAGATACTTTGGGTTGGATCCTGCAGAGTATTTTTGCTGACAAGATATGGTGATAGTCACTAATTTTGTCCTCTCACCATAGACCTCCAGTTCTTCCTTCATGCTGTTCTTGGGAGTCCCTAGTTCCTTTTGAACTGCTTTTGGGGAGGCCTTTTGGGCTGCAGTGGAAGAGGGGAGGTAATAAATCCTTCAACAGACATGTTTGGCAAACTCCAAGGCTTCCTGCAAACCACCCCCTCAATCCTCACAACAGCTTTCTATGTTAACAGAGTTAGCCACATATAGAGGTGTACAGGAGTGTGCCAGGACTGAACAATGGTGGCTGGTTGAAAACCTTAAGTCCTTGATATAAGATATGAACTTTCCAGCTCACAGTTCACACCCTTTTCCAGTATGGTAAACTATTCTCACAGGATGTTCCTTATGCTTATTCAAAGTACATGTTACAATGCATACAGTTACAGAGCAACAGAATATCATAGGGAGGAGAGAGAAGATATGGTTTATAAGGCGGATCATAAATTATATGAATCTACTATGATGTTCCCTGATGCATTATCACTTGGTCCTTGTTACCCAATATTAACTTTTGAGCCATGGCGGACTACTTCTAAGAAGCAAGAAAACACTACTGAGGTAGGGACAAAAGGGGAAAAAAAGATAACTATGGCCTGTTTTGTTTCTCTTCCAAAAGAAAAAAAAATCAGTTATTTTTGCTGTGTCTTTTGAAAAAAGATGTCTGCTCATCTCAAAGAAGGAAAGCCTTTTGTTTTGCCTGACTTCGTACATCTGAATGATTTGGCATGTAAAATTACAGGAGGAAAGGTAAATTCACTTGGTTATGTCTTACTATCATGTTCAGCTTGTTTATTTAATTACGTTTCTATATTGCTTTTCCTCATTGCTTAAAATGGTTGACAAGGTATATAGATATATTAAAAAACAGTCACCTGATATGTTAGAACTCTAAAAGCCCTAACACATTTAAGAACAGGCCAGGAAAAGGTCTGCCTAAACAACACACCGGTCACACTGAGGGACTGCCTGTCTGCCTATGCTTCCCAGAGAATTCTTTGCTCTCATAACACCGGGCTTTGACGAGAGCCAGGGCCTTTTTGGTCCTGGCCCCTACCTGGTGGAATGAGCTCCCAGAATAACTGAGGACCCTGAGAACTAAACTGAGAACTAAACCTATTCCACAAGGCCTTCAAGGCAGAGCTTTTCCACCTGGTGTTTGATTGGGGCTGGGACAGTGACATATTCCATATCCCCCCCCCCCCCCGGAAATGTCAAAATCTGGATGCTTCATGCTGTTGAAAGACCATAACTTGGTTTAACTGTATTGTTATTATATTCTATATATTAAGTTACTGTTGGTTTATTTTATGAATGGTTTTAATAATTAACTTTATTGTATATATTTGAGCATTGTGAGTCACCATGAGCTGGCAACCCCCGGAGTAGCGAATTAGAGGTCCAAAGAATAAATAAAATAAATAAATATTGCTCAGGCAGGCTTTTTGCTTACTTGTTTCTAATATGTCCTTAGAGCCAAATGACACATAATGATGAAGGTCAGGGTTCTTTCTAGCTACGCAGCAACTTCAGGGAACAGAATTATAATGGTTTGCAGGTATCAGGAGGGTAGGAGGAGGGAGGTTCCTGCCCCCCATTGTATCCCCACGCTGAAGTGGGCTCCTACAGATGTTTTAAATGTCATTCATTGTAGCTCCAATGGGGAGTGGGGGAGCCTCTGTTTGTCCCTATAAAGATCCTTCTGTGAGCAGCTGTTGTGCACATCTAGGTAAGAGTCAGTTTTGGGTAATATTAGAAGTTGACACAGCATTAGTTTAGTTGTGTATCAAAGGATATTTGGGAGGCAGACAAAGGGTCAATTGTGTCCTTACCATTATTTTTATTATGGGAATTCTTACCTAATCATCATCATCCTTTACCTGGCTCTGGGCAGGTAACAGGAAGACATATGCAATTATTTTTTTCATTGATAAGCAGTTTTTAAATGTTTTAAATGAACATATATTAATTAAATCAGAGTCCAGTAGCACCTTAAAGTGCTACTGGACTCTGATTTTATTGTGCTACTTCACACCAACACGGCTACTCATTTGAACATATATTAATTAAATTATACTATATCTTATTATTAAATTGCTTTCTTAAAAACCTTACAGAGGGAACCCAATTCAGTTGGGTGAGGTGGTGTTTTGTGGATGGCATATTGCAGTTGTGTGAGCAGGGAGGCCAGCGTTTTCTTGGTGTTAATTTCCTGGTTTCAACTATAATTTCTTGGCGAAACAGCTCTGTCTTGCAGGCCCTCCAGAAATGGAAGGTCCCGATCTCATTAAGGAGACCATTTCACCAGGGCTTTTTATCCACTCCCAGCTTGAATAAATCCCTCCCATCTACACTCAATTCGATTTCCATTTTGATATTGGGCACTTTAAATTTTCCCTCTGCAACATGCATGATAGATCTGCAGTGACCCTACCTTTCCCCCATGATATCCAGGAGTGGATATAAGCCTTGATATTTGAAAAACCGCCATCAGTAAGTGTGTAGATGTCTCCATTTTGCAAATTAGCTTCCTGCTCCAAAGCACTCTTCCCTGATTGGCCATGGCGTCAGTTCAAAGACTTCCTGGTTCCCAGTTGCAAGACTTCCCTCCCTGTCTTAAAGTTATTGCACTCCAGAAGCCCATACCTCTCTCAGCAGATATTTGCCCCATTCTCTGAGAGGCTGCTGCTGACTCAGGAGTCAAAAGAAAAGGAATAAAGCACTAATGCCGGCTGGACTTCACCCTCCCCTTCGCCAGTTTAGGAATGGTAGTTCAGTTTTGTGACCAGTGCTCCCCTCCCCACTCTGGGCTTTCCCAATCAAGTGCAGAAGGCTTTCTGCTTTAATTTTTTTGGGGGGGAGGAGGAGGAGAAAGACCCTGGTTCAATGAATTCAGTAGGATTGACAGTGGGGGGGGGGAGGAAGTGCAGAATCTGCCCAGTCTGGAGCCAGGACAGAAAACCAGTCATTCAGTATATCTTACACCATGGAAGACGCACCTACTCTTGGAGGGATTTTTTGTGGGGGGGGGGGTTGATTCTTTCTGCTGCTTCAGACCTTCAATTTAACCCCCGCCCCAGGGGCCCATTGACTCTTAAGGACATAGCAAGCTGCACTAAGAGTGGAAGGATGGGGAAATGTTTCTTTCTCTACTGCTGCTGCACTCACGCTAGATTGCCATTAATTTGGAGCCATTAGTAAAATGGACTGTTGAAGAAAAATAGAAGCCTGATGTTAGATAATTTTAAAAGCCAGAATTTTACATGAAAAAAGCAGAAAAGCTGATGCTAATAGCTTCTTACATGAAAATGTTTTAGTATATGCAAAATAAAATTAGAAGTAATGTGTACATAGCTGTTATAATTAATTCCTAAAATCTGCTCTAATTTATAAAGGTTTTATTTGCAACCGATGACTTTTTTGCTCCTGCAGAAAATCTCTTAAAGGTAGGCAAAATCCATATATCCCTTGTTTAGATTATAAACAGAGTGTGGTAAAGGCTAGCACTAAGAGCAGTTTAAGATGGTTTAATGTCCAGGTTTTGCTGCAGAATACATCTCTTACTGTTTTATGCTCCCTATTCCTTGTAAGAAATCAAAGCACAGTGTTGTTATGTTGAATTTTCTTTGGATGAGAGACAGCACTTGGAAGTTATGGTATCTTGGGAATGTTTGTTTACAAATGTACAAGCCAAGGGCATAGTTGAAGTAAATGGATTTCTACAGCAAGCAACACAACCAATATTCCTGCAACAACTCCCCTTAGAGTAACTGCACCCCAAGATTGCTTTAGTTTTAGCCAAGTTTGCCAAATAATCTGGACCAAACAATATATATAGTAGAAAATCTGTGGTCAGAATTTGTTTTTTCTTAAAGGCAAAACTAGATGTGGTATGCCTGGTTCAGATCTGGGCCATGGCACAGCTGTTTCATTACACTATCTTGTTAAAAAGGTAAAGGTAAAGGTATCCCCTGTGCAAGCACTGATTGATTTGCATCTCTGTAACACTATCTTGTTACAGAGATGCAAATCAACTGTTCAAAGCTGTTCTATGCCTTACTGATACTGATTCTGCACGGGCGATTCCGCAAAGTGGCAGCCTCACAACACTGTCGCCAGTGTGTTGCGGTGGAGCAGCATGCTCTACTGCTTCCTGCATTCCTATGGAGAACGTTTTTCGGTGGCAGATTAGGTCCTCCCGGATTACTGCTTCCTCGCAGAGGCAGTTGGGGTGGAATGGTTTCGTCACCTGGGGGGGCAGATTTTAAAAAAATTTGCACTAAGGTGGGATCATGAACCCTCCTTTGTGCAATTTTTTTTTAATGCCCCATTTGGTCCCACAGCACCGCAAAGTGCCACGGAGCTGAGTGGGGCATTTTCTGTCCCCTCTGGGCTGCTGTCGGAGGGGGCATAGCCAGGCCTGGAAGGCCCAGCTCTTCCCTGTCCACATAGGCCTGTGGCGGGAGAGGCCCCGTTTGCCCCTGCAGCAGACCATGGAATTAAGATATTTCCATGTTCCTGTGCCGAGGGATAACTGAGCGCCTAACACTCGCCAGGCCCAGGCTAGCACCAACGTCATGTGACTGCAGGGATTAGCCCGGCTGCCATATGGGTGCTGGCCCTGTTTCTTTTGCCTGTGCGGAATCCGTATGAGATTTGGGGGGGAGTGGTATATGAATTCTGAGCCCCTTGGTTTCTTTTGTCTTTAAAATAAATCATAGAAGATTCTAGGTTCTTGCTTCATGGGGAGTTTGCTATCCCCCCCGCCCCCCAATTCAAACTGCAATAGCTTCTGCCTTTTTGTCCCACTTAGAAACTCTTATGTGTATCACACTGAGAAGGCTGGGGACATTAAGAAACATTCAGTTCCTTGTATTAGGTCTTTGGTGACCAACCACATTAGAAAGGCAAAACCACAGGGATAGTTCCATTCATGCTAATCACAAAATGCTGCCTTATGGCAACTCTTTCAAAATGCATTATAACCTATTTGCATGTGGAGAAACTGCAGTGATATGCATATTATTTGCCACATTATTTCTATTTCTGTTCAGAAAAAAATGTTTATCTTGCACACTGGTTTCTATATTTAAGCTCTGCTATGTAAAGGAGTGCTGCAATGAAATGGAACACTACAGTTTTAGTGCTACTACCTAAGCGAACATAAGGGAAATGACCCCACACATTTAAGTATGTTGAGGTCCCATTAATTTCAATGGGAATTTATGTAGCTTTCAGCTTCTTCTTAATCTACACTGTGCTCTTTCAGCTGCTTCTTAGTCTTTACTGTATTGTTGGTGCTGTCAAAAAACGAGCTTGTTTAATTTGTGAAAAATGACTTCTAATTACTTGAAAGCCTGTGTAGCTGCTTGCATATAATGGAAACCACTATAATGCAAGCTAACTATCGAGCTATCTTGATGTTATCTTCAAATAGGAACAGAGACCAATCTCTCATACAGATCTGTTCACTGAGTATGGAAAGTGGAGGGATGGTTGGGAGACCAGAAGAAAACGAATTTCAGGTAAGCTGCTGTTGTAGTAGCCAAACTCCCATGGAAACTTTCAGTTTTATGGGTAACTGTGAGTAGACACATTCTTGCATTGTATATAAGGGTGCGAATAACAACTTAAATAACCACCAATTGCTCTTAGGATAATCTACAAGCAAGAGCAGTGACAATCCACCATAGATTTGCACTTTAGAACTATTGTGCTCTGGGTATGGAGACTTCCTCTACTGGCCCTCCCCGTTATCATACTTTAGGTAGCAAGACCTTATAGGGATGGAGTTTTCCAGAGATGACACCCAGCAATTAAAATATAAGAAGTAAGTTTAATAAAGGAATAACAGAATACAAACGTTCTGTTGAAGCAAGGGAACAAGGAAAAGGTGAAAACACAGTCTTTTGTCCCCATGCTAGGAACTTCCTAAATGATGCTGAATTTTAGGAATTTTAGGAAGCTTTACTTCGAGCCTCTTGTGGCTCAGAGTGGTAAGGCAGCAGACATGCAGTCTGAAAGCTCTGCCCGTGAGGCTGGGAGTTCAATCCCAGCAGCCGGCTCAAGGTTGACTCAGCCTTCCATCCTTCCGAGGTCAGTAAAATGAGTACTCAGCTTGCTGGGGGGTAAACGGTAATGACTGGGGAAGGCACTGACACACCACCCCGTATTGAGTCTGCCATGAAAACACTAGAGGGTGTCACCCCAAGGGTCAGACATAACCCGGTGCTTGCACAGGGGATACCTTTACCTTTACCTTTAAGCTTTACTTCAAGTTGCGGTAAGTTCAGATCTCCAGCTTAGGGTCCCTCTCTGTTGTCCGTGGTCTTGTGGACAAGAAGTAGTTCCTTGATGAAAGCTTAATTAATTGAGATTTATGTGTATCCAAAGAACTGCCCAAACTAGAACCCGCCCGCCCCCGTTGTCCAGAATATTTACAAACTCTCTTTCTCCCACCCTCTATGGATGGCCTTTCTGTCCACAATGAAGCATTTTCCTTCTCACTTTAGTTTTCTCAGCTTTGAATGATTTACTAGCAGGGAATGGGGGAGCAAGCCATTAGCATAACTAAGTGCTTGAGTGCTCTGTGCTAGATATTATTTAATTAATTTATATTCTGACTTCTATACTGTCACTCCCAAATGGCTTGTGGCAATTCATAATAAACATTCTCCCCACACTAAAATTCCCATAAAACAATCATAAAACCCCAGTCATAACATTAAAACCCTAATTACAACCACCCCCTGGTAGCGACAACACTCTCCGCCCCCTGGCTCACAGACCTTCTAACAAGAAATGTCTTAGGGAAGGGGTAGTCAACCTGTGGTCCTCCAAATGTTCATGGACTACAATTCCCATGAACCCCTGTTCTGAGAGGGCCCACAACTCTCCCAGGTGCTCATTCTACCAGGTAGGAGCCAGAACTGAAAAGGCCCTAGCCCTGGCCAAAGCCAGGAGGATTTCCCTCAGGCAGGAAATTGGCAACAGATTCATACCCACAGAGCGAAGAGCCCTGCAGGGGCATAGGGAGATAGGCAATCCCACACATATGAGGAGCCCAGATAGCAGATGACCTTAAAGGTTAATAGCATTACCTTGAACTTGATCCAGGCTGCAACTGGTTACCAATGTAGCTGCCTAAGCACAAGCTTGATGTGTACTCACCAAGATGTAAATATGAAGACCCTAGCATAGTGGTCCCCAGCCTTTTTCAGGCTGGGGACCGGCGGCAGCAGGGAGGGCGATTGCCTGGCCGTGCATGAGCAATGCGGAATGCGCCATGTGCGGCCGAAAAACCCCATGTGTGGCACTTTGCGCATGCACACGCGAAAGTGCCGCACACGTGTGTTTTCGGTCGAGCATGGCACATGTGTGCATGCGCGGCCCCGCCACGCATGCACATTGCGCATGCGTGGGCCTGCTTCCCTCTCCCCCCTCCCACAGTAAGAAGCTTGCTGGGCCGCAAGCTTGCGGCCTGGGAAGTTTCTTACTGCGGGGGGGGGGCGGGGGAAAGGGAGCCACGGCCCAGCACCGAGCCACGGCCCGGTGGTTGGGGACCACCGCCCTAGCAGACACATTTTGCACCAGTTGCAATTTCCAGGCCAGGAACAAGCGTAGGCTTGGATTACAGTATATTCAGGTAAGGACAAAATTTGAATCTAGTGGCACTTTTAAGACCTGTGAAGTGTTATATTGGATATGCGCATGCACACAAGCTTATACCCAATATAACACTTCACAGGTTTTAAAAGTGCTACTAGATTATATATGCATGTGTGTGCGTGCACGTGCGCATGCGTGAGAGAGATAGATAGATAAATTTTTAAAATCAGTCTTGCCTTTGTCTTTTAGGACATGATTGGTGCATCATTCAACTGGGGGTGCCAGGAACTGTTTATGGGTTTGAGGCAGACACATCTTATTTTGCTGGAAACTGTGCTCCTCGGTTATCAATCCAAGCTGCTTATTTAAAACAAGGTAACTAAGAAACAAGGAAGTTTTGAGCTTCCATAGGATTACCAACTTCAAGGTGGGACTTGGGAGTTCTAGAATGATGACTGAGCTCCAGAGATCAGGGCTTGGAGGAAATAGCCTAAGGATAGAAATCCTGGTCCTGTTATTGGAAACAGTGAAGGCAAAAGAAATGGGGTCCTAAAAAGGGTGAACTCTCAAGTTTCCCCTACCTTGGTGTGAGTCACTGAGAAACTGTTTTTTAGGGCCTATAAGCAGAAATAATGAAATTTGTGGAGTGGGTATGGGGTGGGCAAGGCAAAAAGGAGTCCTTTTCAGATTGTCTTCTGGAGCAGTGGTCCCCACCCTTTTTGAGGCTAAGGACCGGCAGGGCAACTGCCTGCCCGGCTGTGCATGCCGCGCCCACGCATGGCGCATGTGCGCCAGGGCCGTTCATGTGCCATGCGCGGGCGTGGCCCTGATTCCCTCTCCCCCCCTCCCGCAGTAAGAAGCTTCCCGGGCCGCAAGCTTGCTGCGGGGGGGGGCAGGGAGAGGGAGCCGCAGCCCAGCGTCAAGGCCTTGGGGACCACTGTTCTGGAGAACTGGGTGCTGGTACTGGCAATAAAGGTTGGCATGCCATTATAACCATTTTTCATTACTCCTCTTCCACATTATGCTAGCTGCCAATAAGTATCATAGTTTCATGGTATTGTAGGGTACATTTGCAATGAAACAAATGCAATAGCTGGGGTGTGCACTAAATATACAACAATCCTAATCCCACATACTGTAATTTGCTAACCCAAACCACATACAATGAGATTCCCCAACTAGTGCTTTAAAAGGGAGGATGTAGCTGCCAGTTTGCTGCTGGGACGCTGGATGCTGACAATATCAGGTAGAATGCCCCAAATTGGCATCAGCAAAAGGTAAGCCTTTCACTATATTTTCTGGGTGCGGAATGGCCCTGATTCTTAACCTTCCACTGATGACAGACTAATTCTGCTGGTATTATTTATCATGCTTTGGTCTGGCATGTTGTCCTTGCAGAAGAAATACCATCACTGCCACCAAGAGGGACCAGAATAGGAACTGCAGCTTCAGAAGAAGAATTCAAAGCTGTTGAAGAGGTAAACTCTAGCTAAGAAAAACACCAGAGAATGAATCGAGCTGAGGTTTTCATACAAAACTTGCTATGGGGGGACGACAAATGAGTATAGTGGTGCTCAGTCTATCAGTATTTATTTACACTGTATTGTTTATTTATTTACCAATTTTCTACTTGAGACTCAAGGTGAATTACATGATATAAAAATGTAAACTAATAATATAAGAGATCTAACTCTCTTTCTCTCTCACACACACACATATATACATGATTCCCCTCCTCATAGGCTTTTAAAAATAGGATTCTTCAACCTTGCTAACTACTAATTCTATTCTAGTCAAGTGCATAGAGAATTCACATTTGGAAGATTTATGACAGGATTCATACCTTTTTAACCTCAGTTTCTTTTTGCACAGAGAATTTACTCATGAAAGACGTGAAAAAGATTTAACACCAAGCCCTAGTATTGATTGGAGGAGCATGACAAATGATTGATGGGGCTCACCCCCCCCCTTTCACCACAGTGGCTAGTGGCCTGAATTTATCCTGTCTTTTTCTGCTTCCTTCCTTCATTACCTTTGATAGCTCATCTTTTTCTTCCTTCAGCATCTTTATGCTTTGTTTCCTAAGCTCGTCATATCCTTGCTTCTCCTGGCAGAATCTGGTGCCAGCTTTTACTGTCCCACAATGCACACTGTATGGTGCAGCCACCCCTATGCAACATTGCTGCTTAGTAAAGCTGACTGGAAAAATGGTTAATCACCTCCATAATGCACTTGAATTCAGGGAGAAAGGAAGCAATGTAAAGCTATGGGAGGGCATGAACAACCTAGACCCATCAAGCTGTTAAGTTTAAATGGCTGGCAGCCATTTCAGTGGTCCATTTTGCTTCCCCTTATTTGGAAGTGGCAAGCTAAATTGATGATTGAAATTTAATATTGTTTCTCACCAGCCCACCAATTTCTTGACCTAGAAGTTACAGTGATGGGTCTGTCGTTTTCTGGCTTCTTCTTTAATTCCTTTTTTAAAATAACTGTTACATTAGGTACTAAATCTGGCAAATAAATTATGTTAGTCCTGCTTTGATATCAATTCAAAGGAAGAATTATTGTTTTAAAAAAGTTTTGCCTTTAGTATATGGTAGTCCCTTTAGCTGACTTCGGCATGGATATATAAAATATTGCTTTTTAGAATTGTTTTGGAATGTTTTAAAATGTTGAATAAATGCTATTTCATCTTTAGCTGAGACATGTAGGTAAAAAAATAGTTTCTAGCAACACTAAAAGCCAAATTGTAACAAGAAATACTGAGATTCTATAGACAAATTAAAAAGAATATCTCTGACCTGAAAGCAAACAACTAACTAATATATGTCTTCAGATGAGGTCAAATGAATGGGATTACTTGGTTCCTATGTCAGAGATAAAATCAGGAAATCTTGACGTTGGCTGCAACTATTTCCATGTGACTTCAAAGCAGAAGTGGACTCACATAAGGCTCAACATATATCCAGGTAAGATAAAATGTACATAACAAAGACTTATTTCTGTTTCTATTCCATCTTATTTGTTCGGTTTCCAACACCAAAGGGGATCATGGAACCTCATTAGAAAATTATGCATCTAGCTGCCAGGGTTGTGGGTTTGGTTATTTTTTTTTCTTTTTGGTATTAACTTTTCTTGCATTCATTATCTGTGCATGTACACATTTCCATGTATTATGAGATGACTGAGCAGAAACTAACTCCCAACTCAGTGTCATGGCTTGTTTGGCAGAAATGAGACTTGTGACCAACAAAAAATAACCTCCAAAAATGTCCTATGCTAAACAATGACCCAGAATGATATGAGGAATAGAACAAACTGATGTTCCATAGTTGCACTACTGCAATGGAATGCTTGGTCTTGTCGACATGGGCAAGAAGACTAAACTTTCCACTCCCATATTCTATCTGCACAACATCCTCTCTGATTTAGTGCAACACTGCTGCATCCTGGAAGTTAGGGTTGATCTGGTGCAAGCTTCCAGCTTGTGATACTGCACTGATACAAAGGTTTATCTATGTTTGTTTATTTATTTAGTCAATGGTACTAAAGGTCATTGACAAAAGGGGGTTAAAATATGTTTTTAGTGGCCATAGATATTTTTTCAATGAGAAATGTTTATTAGGCAATGATCTTCTAATTGCTTTAGATTTTGAATGGGAGCTTGGTGACCCCTCTCAGTGGAAAGGTGAAAGAGTAGGTAGGTTAGAATGTGTGGGAAAGCTGCAGGTTTAAAATCTGAGGGCAAGCAAAGGTGTCAGATAGTTGATTCACCAAAGCAACATCCAAAAACAAAAGCCACACAATACTTTTTATTATGAACAAAGAAAAATTCATTTATTTATGTTTTGATTTCTATACCACCCCTCTTGTACTATCCGTCTCAAGGCGGAATACAATAGGATTCGACATTGATTACAAGATGAAGGCACCCTTCCTGGCCTAGTCCTTTCCTCCCACGCCATAGGACCTCTGAAGGGTTCAGTTTCAGGCAGTTTGCTTTAAACTGCTCAGTCACTGATTCCAGACACTGGACCAATGAACTCAGAGGGGCACAACGCAATGTTCTTCACAAGTCTTCCTTTGGCTGGACTTTCAATGCTATGTGGAATAATTTCTTTCAGGCCATGGTCTTATCTGCATCTTGTGTGGAAAACCAGTCATATGTCAATAAAGTGACTCTATACCTGGGACAGCGTCTAAATTTATCTCCAATGTTTATCTCTGCTCTCAACTGTTTAAGGAACCTCTATGTTCCCTTTGGTGATAGAATGGCATTTGATCAATATTGTTTTTTATATTTTTATATTTTCATATTCACCCCACTTTCCCAGAGCCAGTTTGGTGTAGTGGTTAGGAGTGCAGACTTCTGGTGAGCCGGGTTCGATTTTGTGCTCCCCCGCATGCAGCCAGCTGGGTGATCTTGGACTCCTCTCAGCACTGATATAGCTGTTCTGACCAAGCAGTGATATCAGGGCTCTCTCAGCCTCACCCACCTCACAGGGTGTCTGTTGTGGGGAGAGGAAAGGGAAGGCGACTGTAAGCCCCTTTGAGGCTCCTTCGGGTATATAAGAACCCAACTTCTTTGGCATACAAGAATCAACTCTTCTCTTCTTCAATATCAAAGGTGCAATCTAAAACCAGCACCGCCTAACCATGACTTCTATTCATACATCACCAATCTTGTCTTTCCCTCTGTTATCTTCTCTAATATTTTTCCCCCAGATTTTAAGGTCCTTGGGGGCCAGGACATATAAAACATTGTCTCTGCTGATGGTAATATAGTGGAAATAGTAATGTTTCCAATATAACTTTTCAATATGTTTTATTATTAAACTCAGCTATTGTACTAAAGTATATAGAAGTGATGATTCCTTGGGTATTAAACTGATTAAACTGTAAAGTCATAATTAAAAGACATGGTTTTCCCTCCCTGTAGATGGTGGAATTGCACGTTTGAAAGTATATGGCACGATATCAAGAGACTGGTCACTTTCTGGTCAGAATGATTTGAATGATTTGGTGGCAATGGTGAATGGAGGTATCTGTGTTGGATATAGCAATGCTCAGTTAGGTCATCCCCATAATATACTGGGTAAGAGTAAGACTAGTTCCTTTTCTATTTAATAATAATTTGTTTAGTTTTTATTTCATTCAGGAGGTAAAATATGTCTCAAAGTCTGTAAAGTTTTCATGCATGTCTGCAATATGACACTGTTGAGAGCCAGCTTGGTGTAGTGGTTAGGAGCATGGACTTCTAATCCTGCAGCTGGGTAACTTTGGGCTCACCCCAGCACTAATAAGGCTGTTATGACTGAGCAGTGATATCAGGGCTCTCTCAGCCTCACCTATCTCACAGGATGTCTGTTATGGGGAGAGGAAAGGGAAGCCGATTGTAAGCCACTTTGAGACTCCTTTGGATAGAGAAAAGTGGCATATAAGAACCAATTCTTCTTCTTCTTCTTCTTCTTCTTCTTCTTCTTCTTCTTCTTCTCTGTGATGTTCCTTAAATTCTAAGGATGCAACTTAATCAGATAACAACTGAAGAGGTGTCCTAATTAAAAGTTCCTGCTAAGCTCACATACTATTTAAAAACAAAAAAAAATGTTTTTTTTCATCAAAGCTATTAATTCCTATGCATATTCAATAAGTTAATCAGTTTAAACTTATGAGTAATAACTTGTATGATTCTTTTTATTCAGGTTTCTGCCATACTAAGTTCAGAGGAAATTTGAGGAAAACATTCCTTTTTAGGGTTGCCAACCACTGCTAGAAACAGCTAGGAGAAATTATGGGGTGGGGGATAAGCTTGCTGGTATCACGTGATGTCACTTCTGTTGCAAACCGGAAATGATATCATCATATTGGGGTAACATTCTGGGATCCACCCAAACTATGTTTAAACAATTCAGTTTGGGGCAAGTCTTAGAGTTCATCCTAACACAGTGACATAGCTTCCAGTTTTGCTCTGGAAAGACATTGTACATCTGTGCAAAGCTGGCACGCTCTGTATTGAGCCAATGTAATGGCAGTGGAGAATGGAGAGGTGAAAGCTGAGAGATGTCCAACTATAGAGGGAGACATGCCCCCCATCCCACAAGCACTCCCTATAATACTTACAAACAAGTACAGATTAGTTAACTGATAATTAACTGTTAGTATTCCTTAGTATTAACTCTGAGATTTAAATTAATTGGTTAGGAACAGGACGTGCGAAGTCCATGAAAGACGGCTGGGAGACAAGAAGAAGTTTGGAAAGACCGTCAATTCTAAAAGTACGAACAATATACATAGTTCTTTATATGTGAATCTTGACTTGGATCCACACTTTCTGTTGCATGAGTGGTAAGGCAGTTGTACAGATGTGTGTATGTGTGTAGATTTCTGTTGATTCTTCCTTCTGCTGCAGCCTCCTGTTGCTGAGAGCTCTTTGACTTCTAGCAGAGGCTTGGGAGTGGGCACAGGTAGGGCAGAAGGTAGAGATACGGAGACTATTCATACGATCAAGATGGCCGTCCTTATTTACTAATAGTGATGTGTGGCCCACATCTGTGAATACTTAAATCCACAAATCATCCTTTAAAGGAGGTCTTACTGGGACCAGGCTTGACAACAACCAGTGTGTAACTTGATATTATGTGACTTCCCCAACTCACCTAGATATAACTGTTTACTACTGTTCAACAGAAGCCACTGTATGAAAGCCAGTGTGGTGCAGAAGTTAGAACTTTAGAGAAGGGTCTAGAGCAGGGGTAGTCAAACTGCGGCCCTCCAGATGTCCATGGGCTACAATTCCCATGAGCCCCTGCCAGTGTTTGCTGGCAGGGGCTCATGGGAATTGTAGTCCATGGACATCTGCAGGGCCGCAGTTTGACTACCCCTGCTCTAGAGGATCCAAGTTCAAATCACTGGTCACTATGTGATGCTGAGCCACTCACATAGTTTCAGCCTAACCTATCTCACAGAGTTGCTGTGAGGGTAAAAAGGAATGTAAACTACTTTTGTCCCCCTCCCCGCCCCCTGTGGCGAAAGACAAATATTAAATCCTGTTGTTACCCACTCAGGACTGAGCCTCTTGTGGCGCAGAGTGGTAAGGCAGCCGTCTGAAAGCTTTGCCCATGAGGCTGGGAGTTCAATCCCAGCAGCCGGCTCAAGGTTGACTCAGCCTTCCATCCTTCCGAGGTCGGTAAAATGAGTACCCAGCTTGCTGGGGGGTAAACGGTAATGACTGGGGAAGGCACTGGCAAACCACCCCGTATTGAGTCTGCCAAGAAAACGCTAGAGGGCGTCACCCCAAGGGTCAGACATGACTCGGTGCTTGCACAGGGGATACCTTTACCTTTACCTTTACCCACTCAGACTCAATCGGGAAGGGCAGGCAATAATAATAAAGTTATTAATATTATTATAAATAATAAATATAGCTCAAGACGAAAAACAGATAAAAAGTAGGCTGATTAATGATTGAGAAGGAGAGAATGAGGCAGAGAAAGGGGAGAGGTTATGGGGGTTTTCACATGAAAAGAGGACATAGTGGAGGAGAGAGAAATGCCACAAGTCCTTGAAGATATCCACTTACTAAGAAATGTTAATAACCCTACCCTCATGTCAAGAGTGGCATGAACATAGATTAGAACCAGGTGGTTAGTTAGTATTCACAATTTAGTATTCTCTAAATTGCATCCATACTATTTTGCCCTCAATATTATCAATAAGACTTCTTTACCATGATTTTTCATGAGCCTCTTGTGGCGCAGAGTGGTAAGGCAGCCGTCTGAAAGCTTTGCCCATAAGGCTGGGAGTTCAATCCCAGCAGCCGGCTCAAGGTTGACTCAGCCTTCCATCCTTCCGAGGTCGGTAAAATGAGTACCCAGCTTGCTGGGGGGTAAACGGTCATGACTGGGGAAGGCACTGGCAAACCACCCCGTATTGAGTCTGCCATGAAAACGCTAGAGGGCGTCACCCCAAGGGTCAGACATGACTCGGTGCTTGCACAGGGGATACCTTTACCTTTACCTTTTTACCATGATTTAAGTATATTTGCATATTTCTTCCACAGAATAATTTTTAAAAACCTACACATGATGTAGCCATAATATATCCCAATATAAATATGTCAAGGTGAACTTTAAAAACAATATTGCCCCTTTTTCATCCAGCTGACAATCATCAATCAATTTTTTCAAACTTTGCCTTTTCCACCTACACACAGGGCACAATCAGTTGCCCCAGGTGCAGTGCAAGTGACCTTTACCAATGAAAGGCAAAAGAGAGGGAAGGGCTATATGTCAGGGATCATCAAGGTATGCAGCTCCCATGTCATGCTGTGTGTGACCTGATTTAAATGTAATACTGGTGGTGATTAAAAACGGTGTGAATTCCCTCCACCCAGAGACGTGTTAAAACTGAGTCACTACATGTACTGTGTTACTCAACCAGAAAAATGTCCCTCTGGGATCTGAATTTCTGGTGTATTTGCATGTGTAGCAGTTAGGGGTTTACTTTAAACAATGCTCTGATGTATGTAGCTTCATATTTTCAGACTAGTATGTTCTTTTTGCCTACCAGTAACAAGTTTCCAGAGGGCCTGTGCATAGGTGTGGGAAGTCTAGAGACACAGAGGTTACATCTGCGGTGCTAATGGATTATGCCCATTTCTTCTCTGGAGGAATTACTAGCCAAATAATTCTGTATTTTCAATTTCAGGCTGATGACAAAGGAAACCTCCTTATACCAGGAAGGGAATGGGCAGTTTTTCGACTGGGCCATCCGGGTATAATAACACACGTAGAAATAGACACCAATCACTTTAAAGGTGAATATATGCTTTCAGTCCTTTGACTCTGTTACTTTCTTTGCATGTCCATTAATTGTATGAATATTCCTGAATGTTTCAAAGATTCAGAGGCAAACATTTTTGATCAATTTTGTTGATAGGTGAAATATGAGAAATTAATGAAATATAGAAAATATTTTACCTTCTCCCCCTTCAAGCTGTAATAGGATCTCTGATGGGCAGGTTTCATTACATGTTTCAGTTTTGCAAATATCACAGGGTTCTTTATAAGCTTGATCCTATGTATGTTTGTGTGGAAATAAATATCACCTGGGGTCAGGTAGGGCTTACTTCCAAGTAAATGTATGATTTACGATCTTGCTTTTTATGACAAAAGGCTATTGTTATATCCATTTTTTTTTACTATCAGGAAACTTTCCAGATACTTGTACACTTGACGCTTGTATTTTGAGTGTACAAGAAGAAAATAACTGCATAGCACAAAAATGGTCCCTGGAAAAGGATACAAAATGGAATGTCTTGCTGCCTGTAATGACGGTACGTTTGCAACGTCCATATCTGAAAGTAGCGGGTTCCTTTCTCTTTAGCCCAGTCATACTGACTTGGAGAACCACATGCACAATTACCATCAACTAGAAGAGCCCCATGATTACTGTGTGCCTTGTGCACCACTACAGCAAACATACACACATTCAACAATACCACCTTAAGAATCACCACAGTACCTCTGAGCATACAGAGCTCTCTCTTCCTGCCACTGCTGGACTCCTTGGCCCTTAATTTCCTTCATGGTTTTCTTGCTGTCCCTGGCACAAACCTCACTGCTTAGATGAGAGCCAGATGGCCTGGCTACTCCACCTTGTGGCAGCGAGAGAGTGAGAAATCAGCAAGCAAAGTAAACGGTGCCCAGGCTGCACTCTGCAGAAGCTGGCTCTGAGCCAGTCAGCAATGTTGTGAAGGTTTTCTTTGTAAGAAGCCTGTGTGCTTCCCTCTTTGGCCATCATGAGGCACAGACGCTGAGGCAACAGAGCAAGTTGGCCTTTGAGAAAGAAGAAGAGTTGGTTCTTATATGCTGCTTTTCTCTACTAGGAGTCTCAAAGTGGCTTATGGTCATCTTCCCTTTCCCCTCCCCACCACAGACACCCTGTGAGGTGGGTGAGGCTGAGAGAGCCCTGATATTACTGCTCGGTCAGAACAGCTTTATCAGTGCTGTAGAGAGCCCAAGGTCACCCATTTGGTTGCATGTGGGGGAGCGGGGAATCAAATCTGGCTGGCCAGATTAGAAGTCCATGCTCCTAACTCCTACACCAAGCTGGCTTTCACCAAGATGGAGGAAACCTCTCCTCTTAGGCCATGACTAGAGGGGTGGTGGTTTTAATCTCTTGGAAGCTGCTAAAATGGACTGTAGTTAATACCTGAACAGGTTGGGAGGGGGTAGTTGTTACAAGGCAGAACTTAAACATCCAATTTACTATAGTTCTTTTTTCCCTTCCAGCTCAAACCCCACAAAAGACATTTTTTTGATGCCACTGCCATACAAACACTGAACGTCTGTACTCATGTGAAACTTACTATTGCCCCAGATGGAGGCATAAGTAGGCTGCGTCTCTGGGGCTTTCCACGGATTCCCTCCCACGTGAGAGGGTAAAAACCACCCAAGAAAAAAGCTGTGACAGAATTTCACTTTCACTAATATGCAAAATTAATACATTAATCTGTATTTATATATTCATTGAATTGTACAGAGTTTTCCACATGAGTGGTTCAAACACAAAAATTGTTATGGATGTGCAATAATGCCCCATTTCTCTAGGTGAATGAATAAAATACATTTTGCAAATATGTTATCTGATTTGGGAAGATGCATTATTTATAATTAAGCAATGATAAGATGCAGAGCATGCAGTTACAAAAACCTTTGGGATAATGCAGTAATTTATGCCCCTCCAAATTCCTATACATGGCACATAGGGGTGCGTGATTTTTTTTCTTTTAGATAGCTTTCAAAATATTAAGCATAACCACTACTGCTCATTACAAAAATAATACATTTTAATTTTGCTTGCCTTATAACTTGGAAAAAATTCAAAACATGTTGTCATGTATGACACTGTTTATATGAGATTTAAAAACTCAACTTTAGGCCTATTTGCTGGGAAGCAATTGATAAGGCTTGCTCTGTAAATATGTTTAAAATTGTGGCAAATGTATACAGAATGTTTACAGATTCTGGAAGTATTAACAGTATTAAAACTGATTGCAAATGTTTTTCTTGTCTTAGTGATATTATACCATAATGCATTTGGAGTTTATTCATTTTCTTCTCTGAAGCCGTGTCTATATTTGCTCGTCTAAAAAGCTTTTGCTTTATGAATAATAATTAAAAAGTTATTACGTTATTGGTCATGTGTGTGGCATACTTGATATTCTGGGCTTTCAATTTCATTATCTTTATTTTAACCAAAATACCGTATCAAGTATCTTTTGTGAGTCGGTCCGTTTGTGCGTATTGGGCCTTACCAATACTATTGCCAGATCTGGGTTGGGACATCCTTGATAATTTAGGGCAAGGGTAGTCAACCTGTGGCCCTCCAGATGTTAATGGACTACAATTCCCACGAGCCCCTGCCAGCAAACTGGCAGGGGCTCGTGGGAATTGTAGTCCATGAACATCTGGAGGGCCACAGGTTGACTACCCCTGATTTAGGGGTCGAGACTAGGGACTCCAGGGTCTGAGGGGGGATATCATCAGGGGAAAATGCCATAGAACCTACCCTCCCAAGCATCCATATTCTCCAGGGGAATTGATCACATTCATCTTAGAGATGTTGAAATTATGGAAGACCTCAAGGCCCTGCCAGGAGGTTGGCACCCCTACGAATTAACCCATGAACATGCCTTTTGAGACCTATTTTTGCGGCTGCATTTCCTTCCCTTTGTTATACTGTTAAATTTGTTGTGGGATAAGTGGATTGCAGAATCCCCTCCTACCCCTTTTTCCAACAAAATAACTCTTAACCATTCCGATGGTTGATAAAATATCATAGAATCATAGAATCATAGAGTTGGAAGGGGCCATACAGGCCATCTAGTCCAACCCCCTGCTCAACGCAGGATCAGCCCGAAGCATCCTAAAGCATCTAAGAAAAGTGTGTATCCAACCTTTGCTTGAAGAGCAAAGGGTTTTTTTTTCGTGCCTGTTCTGCCCAGCCTTAAGCCACAGGAAGTCCATTTTGGAAAGGCCCGCAAAGGACGACACCCGTCTCCAGCTCCGTCGCCCCAAACACATTCCCGTTGGGTTTTGCAGCTTATTGGCACCTCCAGCGATCCCAGCACGAATCTCCCGAGTCATGTGCGTTGCACGAATCGAATTGGAGCAAGAATAAAACTTCCCTGCACTAATCCCGGAGCACTTTTAATGCAAACTATTCTCCCGACGGCACCTTTTACCTTTCTGTTCTTCGACAGCATTTCTCAACTCTCTGGTTTCCAAACCACGAGGCGATGCTCCCAAAATGCACCCCCAGCATCGCTTCCTGGCCACGCGCGCCTTTCGTTCTCTTGGCTTCTCGGGGACCCCAGACCAATGTAGCGGCTACTTCCCAGTCCCATACTGGTGCATTTTTCTTTGAAACACGGACACATGTCTGCTCGGGCTGCACAGGAGGCGTACCGGGAGCCCCCTCACGAAGGGCGCAGGCGGCGCCATTACGCGCTGCGGTGGGGAGAGTCCAGCCAAGGAGGGGAGACGAAGACGGGGAAGGTCTGCTTAATTGAAAGGCGACAGAAAAAGGCGGGAAAATGGGGAGGCGGCGAGAGGGGTGCGTGTTAAAGTGAAACAATAGCATCTGCCGAGGCGGTTGGCTTTTACATGAAGGAAATGTCAGGAGGAGCAATTTCGGGAAAAGGAGGAAGCGTGGTTTCGAACGGAGAAACTTTGGGGGGGACTCTTAAGTCCCAGGGGGAGGCTAAGAGACTCTACGTCCGGAAGACCCCGACCAAGGCATGCGCCGACTTTGGGGGAGGAAGAGAACAATTGGGAATAAAGGGCGTTTAAAGGGGGCGGATGCGAAGAACATGCCCATTCTGGACGTTGCGCGTTTTGTTTCCCGCCTTTTCTCCCGAAGGTTCGGAATCTCTCCCAGCCCTCAAGGAACTTTTGCAACCTGTTGCTCGCCCTGCCTGACCGCCCCCCTTGGTCAGCGCGTTTCCAGGGCAACGGCCCCCATCCTTTCCCCGCCCGCTATTTTGCTTGCCAGGTGAGTCACAATCCTTCCCCTTCACGTGACGTCACGCCCTGGGAAGAGAGGCCAAGGCAGGTACACAGCGCTGTCCCCTGGAGGGCCTCAAGGGTGGGACACCTTTGGCGGCACTTTGAAGGAGGGGGGAGGGGGAACAACCCCATCCAAGCAGGAGCACAGGTGGCCTCTGAAGCCTCCTCTGCCCCTGCTTTCCAGTGTTGGGGTTGGAAGGGAGAGTATGACTTTTAATTTAACTTGTTTTTTTGCAGGCACTGGGGTGCTTTTTACCTCAACCCCTCCTTCTGAACGGGGGTGTTCAACATGGTGGCAGCCTCACGGTCTCGGGCTGCATACAGCCTGACAGATGTGACTCCAGCCCGGACGATTTGGGTTTACCGTAATGGTGATCCCTACTTCCCTGGGAGGAGGTTTGTGGTCAACCATCGATATATGCCCACCTTTGAAGCCTTTATGATACAGCTGAACGAAGGATTGCCGACACCTTTTGGGGTGAGGAGTGTGTACACACCCCGCGAAGGGCACTCCGTTAACGACTTGACGGACTTGTACTCAGGTGGCAAATATGTGGCTGCAGGAAGGGAAAAATTTAAGAAACTGAAGTAAGTATGAAAGCACTGAACAAACGCTATGAATTTTTGGGTGACAAAGCTATCTAACCCTCTATTCCAAAATCAACAAAACACTTTGCTCTTTAAAATATTTTGGATGTATGATTTTTTTTTGTTAGTATCCGATTCCAAGGAATTCCTGAGATATTTTATAAAAATGTTAGGTCTAAGCCAAGAATTGCTGCTGTGATCTCGAAGAACAAATTGCACAGGTCCCTGTTGCAAGTGGTTTTGTGTGTTCTTCTGTTTTGTGGATTCTGCCACCTTTGCCACTGCAGTGCCACTGGTCTACTTTGCAGGGGGAAAGCGTGGCTGCTATGAAGCTAGTAGGGATTAGTTCTGTAGGATCAGTGTAGCCACCTGTCATCCCAAAACTGGGTAGAAACACGCTCAGCAGGTAAGGTCATCAAATATAAAAGCTGTTGTTTTCTGTGGAGGTTTTTTTGTGGGGGGAGAATCAGGGTTCAGACCAATACTCTGGGATGTTTTCTTTGCCCTTTTGCCAGCCTTCTTCTGCTATGGATTCTTTATAATTCCTGAGATGGTAGGAGGATATAGGAAGCCTTTGTTCTGTCCCTTTCTGCCTTGGCCAGATAAGATGAATGAGAGAAAATAAAGGGGTGTATGAAGTAGAAATAACTTTCCTTTTGTGCCTCATGGACCGTTTATGCACTGGAGGTTTCATGCCAGACTGCAGGCTGGAGTTTTAGTTGTGGCAGATTGGCCCACCTCTTCCTGCACCCACACACGGGAACATTTGGCCTGGTGCACCTCATCCACCCCCAATTTGTGCTCCTGCATGGGAACTGGGGCAGTGAAGTTCCCAGTACATAAATGGTCATGGTCTGTCCTCATTCCATGTGGGGAATTATCCAAGAGTAAAGAATAGCCAGCTCTGTATCTACAGGAGTGCATGGAAAGGTCTCTCATTCACTCTTTTTCCTCCTGATCCCTGAGGGGTGGAGCAGATGTGGAAGCCTTGGATTTTCCAGATAGCTACACAAGTGATGCTTGGTGTGCAACTCTTTTCAGTGTAGCTCACTGTTAAAATTAGGTATTGAGCAGAGATCTGCTCACTTAGGTGGTTTTCTAGGCACTGTCAACATAATCCAGGAAATAGAGGATTTCATTCTTTTAATAGTTGTAGTAATTTCTCTGTGGCGTTTGCAAGGTGGGGCTATGTTAATCCAACTACTTTCTAGCCATTTTATACAAATAACTAAACAATACTGTCAATGTACATGCACTGGGTTGGATTCTGGCCATGAAACAACAATGGCATAATCATTATGCCCATCTTATGTGAATATTTTAATTCTTCCCATTTTTATTATTGATTGCTTATGTAACACTTTAGCACTACTTTAGCTTTTCAGATGTTGTCATTTTTTTCTCAACTATGTGCATTATTGCTTTTTACAAAAGGGGAAGTGAAGTTGCAAGATGATTGCCCAGCAGTGTCGCAACGAAGAGACAATTCACACTTGACATGTTAAACTTGGATTACAAAAGTGTTGAGATATGCGCCTGACTCCATGGAGTGGGTGCAAACAGTTTTCCCACTGGCGCAGAAGGGGTCATTATTGTCTTTGTGGTTCACAGGACCTATATGAATAAAAGCCATATGGAATAGGGGCTGTAATAAGGAGAGGAACTGTCCAAAATTGAATGAAAAGTCTGCCTACATCCAGCTCTGATGATTATGAATAACATGTGTGTTTAAATGGCTTAATTTAATTGCAATAAACATGAACGTTGAGATTACTTGTCTAGATTGCTAGGGAGCTCAGCTGTTTCAACATACAAGGGACAGTCATAACTGGTACGCCCATTGTGTATTTTGCCTCTTAAACTTGGTTATTGATTATATTTGTGTTTAATAACTGTAGGATTTGGCCTTACGTAAAGATTTAAATCCAGGTCAGGTCTCTGTTTGCAAAAGTAAATTGTCTCTCTGCTTTAAATATTGCAGGATTATGTTTTGCTAATTGTCAGTTTATTTATTTTAAACTGTTATACTCCTGAAGCATAAAAATGTTAGGAAATTGTAGTGCCCTTGTCATCTTATGTGGTCAGTGTTAATTAGTTATGTTCAAATGTAACCTTAGAAGTGACATACAAGAAAATACTTCATGAAAATCTAGTTAACTGTAAACACTTCTAATTAAACATCAGCATGGAGAAGGCATCTGCCCAAAAAATTAATCATTAAACATTAAAAAATTAATCACTAAACACCACTCTAAAAAATAAGGTTCCCATCTGCACCAGTGGCTAGAATTTGACTAAGAGCAGGTTCTCTGTTGTTGCTTCAGTTTTGTTTGTCCTTCTCATTTTCCTTACTTTTAAGTTCCTGTTTCTTCCAGGGAGGGGTTCTGTTCCACGTGTCGCTATAGTCTTTGAATTTTATATCAATTTTTTTCTAGCATAAAACCTGCAGAGAGACATGCTGGAAACAGACCATTGCAATATAAAATGGGCCACTAGGGGGATCCAAACACATGAAGAACAGGACCCTCCACAGGAAGAAACAGGAACTTAAGACTGTGGCAGCTCAGGGTGGCAGTTTCTGAGATATTTAATGAAATACCCAAGAAAACCAGTGTACATCCAGCTCTACTATAGAGGGGGCTGCTGGTTTTAAAACATATAGCTGAATTTAGATTCAAATGAGTCTGATGAAAAGTGCTTGAATAAATCTTTGTTGGTCTTAAAGGTGCTACTAGACTCTGATTTTATTGAGCTGAATTTAGAGTTCAATTAAAAATGTAATCAAGTCTTATATTTCTTTTGTCAGTTACTTTCGTATAGGGGCAAAAAAACCTCAAAGAAGGAAGAAGGAGGAGGTGGTGAGTGTCTTTATTAGTGTCTTTTTCAGTTATTGACAGGAGGAAGCAATTACTCAGTTTTATCAGTATGTCACTTATCTATATACTTAAAAAGGCAAGGATAATTATTTTAACTATTAGCTTAGTCTAGACATAGAATCATAGAAACATAGAGTTGGAAGGGACCTCATGGGTCATCTAGTCCAACCCCCTGCACTATGCAGGACACTCACATCCCAGTCGCTCATCTACTGTAACCTGCCACCCCTTTGCCTTCAAAGAATCAGCCTCTCTGTCAGATGGCTATCTAGCCTCTGTTTAAAAATTTCCAAAGATGGAGAACCCACCACCTTCCGAGGAAGCCTGTTCCGCTGAGAAACCGCTCTAACAGTCAGGAACTTCTTCTGGATGTTGAGACGGAATTCCTTTTGAAATAATTTCATCCCATTGGTTCTTGTCCATCCCTCCGGGGCAAGAGAGAACAACTCTGCTCCTTCCTCTATATGGCACCCTTTTAAATACTTGAAGACGGTTATCAGATCTCCTCTCAGTTGTCTCCTATCCAGGCTAAACAGACCAAGCTCCCCTAACCGTTCTAAATCTGTCTTCATCCAAACCCCTCACCATCTTTGTTGCCCTCCTCTGGACACGTTCCAGTTTGTCTATATCTCTTCAGCTGGGGTGCCCAAAGCTGAACACAGTACTCCAAGTGAGGCCAGACCAGGTGCCCTTCTGTTTCTGAATCTTCTATTTACAGATGGAGTCTGTAATGGAAGACTCTTTCCATCAAAAGGAGATTCATCTTATGTAACTCAAAGGGCACTTTTGGAGCCAACCACTGGTTTGAAATCTGTGCTCACCTAGTATAAGAACTTGGTGGGAGTAGATTTTTTCTGACCTTTTCCCCAGCATTTCCTTCTGAGACTTGAAATAGAGATGCCAAGGCAAGAGAATCAACTGTCTTGGTCTCTGCCAGATCCCACTGACAGAAGATTTTTGGTTAAAAGAAAAATATCGACCCCTGACCTCAATTTCCACTTTGATGCTAATTGCTCCCCCCCCCCCCAAATCTGCACTGCTCAGGATCAACTCTGGAGCAGCCTCTTTCACTACCAGTGGTACCATTTAATCCTTCCATCATTTTGTCTCTAGTTTTGAGCTGTGAAGGCATTTCTCCAGCCTGACACAGTGTGTGTGAGGGAACATGCAGCCAGGGCTGCCTGCTCTCTGCTTTTTCTCCTTTCTCTCTGCTCTTTCTTCTCTCAGCTTGGCAATTTCTTTTCTTAATGTGAATGGGATCTGGATTCCTTAAAAAAAACCCATCTCAGGAACTATTGCTTTTCTTTCTTTGGAAAGAGAGAGAGAAAGAGAGAGGGGAGGGAGGGAGGGAGAGGGAGAGGGAGAGAGAGGAGATCACAGCTTAGTAGATACAAATCTTGCTAGGGATCGTCTTAATTTCCTTCCTCACATAGGAGTTTTTTAACTTTCGAAAAGTAAACGGACCATTTTAAAAACATGATCTTTTCAAAAGCAAAAAAAACTCAAAAGTTTTTTTAACTTTTGAAAAGTAAATGGTCCATTTTTAAAACATGTACTTTTCAAAAATATCCCCCCCCTGCTGTGTGAAGCACCTGCAGAGAGGGAGAAGGAAGGTTGACAAGACAGATGAAGGCAAAGATGGGCTGGTCTTTAACTCCTTCTGAAATGAGTGCTTATTGCATTCCTTAAAGAGGCTTGTAAGCAGGGAAAATGCTGTCATGGCTCAAAACCTGAGACAAAATGAAGGCAGGATTAAAATGCAATAGCCAGAAGTGAAATGGGCTGTTCCTGCCAGAACCAAGCAATCTACAATGCAGAAAAAAAGGAAGAAAAAATCTCAGCAATCAGGTTTTCTTATTAGAGTAAGGTGACCAGATTTTAACATTGGTAAAGCGGGACACCATTGACCGGGGGGGGGGGGGGGGTCTTGATTACAAATTTGGTCTATATGTTTCATAGAACGCATAGAATGCAAAAATAGTGTTGTAATATATATATTTTACTTTCAACATAAGTACAATTTGCTAAGTGCCCCCAGATGTCCCTCCAAAAGTGGGACAATCTGGTCACCTTATATTAGGGTGCAGATTTAAACTCTGTGATTTGGAGGAGAAAATCCAAGAAAGTAGGTGAAGAGTGCAGGAACAGATGCGAACAGGATATAAATTAAAGGTATACTGGCTTCACTTCAGTAAGAATTTCAATTAAGCTGTGAATGCAGACAGTATCCAGGTCTGCCTTATAAATTCATGGTTCTCAAAAAAAAAATTGATGGTTCTGATTCCTGTATTTTTTGGAAGTTACTGTTTCACCCAGCCAGTTAGTGGTTGTTGAAATCATTGTTCCCCAAGTCAAAAAATCTTACCTCTTTATGTACCTCCTTCAGATATTGCATTTTCACATTAGCTGATTATATGTATGATTTTACTAGGAATAATACTTACCTTCTGGAGTGTCAACCTAAAATTCCAGAAATGCTTAACATTCTTTCTCATGATGCTATATTTAGCATTGAATGAACGTTTCATTGATTCTGAAGATTCACATGTCAAGTCAGCAATTACCTGTTTCCACATCTAATTTTAGCCATGCATGTTATTGATTTGGTTCTTAAAGTTCTGTTGTTGTCAATAAATGCTTAGTGGCTGTCCTCTATCTTTTTCAAATGTTTGTATAATTAGCAGACAAAATGTTTGTAGACGTCTTTTTATTACAGATATAAAATACGTTGTCTTATTTGGTACTCCAGATGGGGTTTTCTGTCAAGGTAGTGGTAGTTCATGCATAAACACACGTAAACGGACCTCACTGGCATATACGTCTAATTAGCTGATGGAACTGTATCAGCAGCTCAGAAGGAAGCTGAAAAGAACTTAGTTGTATCACTATTGCAGGGGTCGTCAACAGGGTACCTCGGGGTGTCATGGTGCCCGCCAAGCGTTTTTAGAAAACGGGCAGAAGTTAGTGGAGGTTTTGCCCAGCAGGAATTCTGCTTGGCCAGTGGAGGTCTTTGGCTGAGCAGACTGGAAAAACATATTGCTTTCAGAAGCAGCTGCCATAGCACAAGGAAGACCTTTACTGCATGACTAAAGGTGTTTGTGCAAGAAAATATTTTTACACAATATGTTCATTTAAAAAGATACCATCTAACCTGAGCTTCTGCCTGAAATGTTGACGTGTTCTTCTTAAAGGTGACCTCACTTCTTGACATTCTGTGCTTGTCTCTGCCTCCTGTGGCAGCCATTTTTCGATTGTGCCCACCACACTGTGCCAGAATTCCCAAGGTGCCTGCAGGCTCAGCAAGGCTGGGAATCCCTGCTTGGCTATTCTGTTGGGGATAAAAAGTATAAAACACTGTGGAATTTGGAGTCTAAGCTGGTGGTAGATTGTGTCATGTTCGCTGATAGCTGAACAAGTACTATGGCCTTAAAATGATGTAATCATATACCTTCAGCATTAAGGATAAAATTTTAAACATTCCTTGCATCCGATTTGCTATGTTGTTTTTTGCAGATCCGACCCGTAGTCCACAGTAATATACAGGTACCTTCCAAATGGCAATCATTCTATAACAAGCCACTTATTCTTAAGTAAGTATATGGTGATTAGGACTTTTTAAATTGTTAGCACTGAGACATAAATATAATGCTTACCCTTTTGAAATTTAAAAAAAAATCATTTATAAAGATGATCTAATTTACGTGTCAGTTTCACTTACAACTGAGGAGTTCACCAGAGCAAAATGTACATTATTTTTATTAAATGTTTTGGATTTCTAGCTCGCCACTCCTGCGAGAAGCTCATGGCAGGTAACAAGAATACATTATTCCCCCAATAAGGGCATTTTCTGTCCTTTATTTCATTATAGTTCTAAAGTAATTTAAGCAAGTTTTTAAACTTTCAAATGCTACTCAAGTATTTCTGGGACTTTGAAACAATCCCTTAGGAGATAACTTCTCTTGTTTGACATTTGTCTTATAAAGCTTTGTATCTGAACAAGTGTGCAAACCCAGAATAAAACTTTGTTAGCCTTAAATGTTATTCTGCTATTTTAGACCAACACAGTTACTCACCTGAATCAAAGCTTTATTATGAAATTTATTTAAGTGCAGAATCCATGTTTTTAATCCATGTACTAAGAATTCCACTAGATGGCTCCAAATATCCTCTGAAAACAGACTACATACCTTAAAATTGTGTTCAAAGAAGCTGCAAGACATAATATTTGGTCTTAAATCTGATTTCTAGTAGCATGCATTTAGTAATTTATGTGTAGGTTGTACATATTTGTGGCACATTTCTGTGCTAAGGATGAATTTTACATAAATGTTATTATCACCTAAAAATTTGTGTATATACTTAGAATAATATATTGTAGTGTAAATTAGAAATCAGATGAAATCCCATCACCTGTGACATTTAAACTTAGATTACAGAAAGAATTAGAACTAAAAATACTTACAAGTCATGAACTTTCCAAATATGCAACAGAAAATAAGTGTAAGAATTTTCTTGCTTTGAAATGCCTGCGAACTCATTATGTTTTGTTTTATATGCTAAAATGAACATCCTCAGAGTTGCATTTATCCATTATACCATTGGCTAATCAAGGTCAGTAAGTCTACTCTGACTGCCAGTGGCTTTCCAGGATCTCAGGTTGAAGGCTTCCAGATCACTGGCCACAGGATCCTTTTAAGTGGAGTTGCTTGGGGTTGGACCTGAGAACTTCTGCATGCAAAACAGATGCTCGGTCACTGATCCATATAGTCAAATGCACTGTAAACTAACCAGATTGTGCATCTGGCTATCTACAAATAAAGCTTTTGTCAGGTTCTGCTTACCTTTCTGTGACTAGGGGAGCAGATATTAATAAGACAAAAATATAAAACATGCTTTTGGAATGGGAGTAAATTGGCTATACATAACTGAATCCAAACACTCTTTTCCAGCTACCAAAGTCTAGTATTAAAAGGGCTCAGAACCCTTCTTAAAGTCAAGTCAAATACAATGGGAATTTAATATATTTTTTAAAAAGCATAGTTGCCTCACCCAAAGGATGTCCCGTCACATTTGAATGTTTTAATTTATTTTTTACCTTAATTTATATCCTGCCTTTCTCCCCCACGGTGTCCCAAAGTGGCTTATATAGTTTGCGTGTCCTCCATTTCACCCTCACGACAACCCTCTGAGGTACATTTGGCTGAGTGTGTGGCTGGCCCACCAAGGGACAGATGTTCCCAGCAAGCTACAGATGTTCACTTTCCCCCCTCACCAGCTTGTTGGAGATGATAATCTCAATATGGAAGATTGTCTATTATGTTCTGATATCCTTCAGTAGTTGCATTGATGTCTGCAGCTGTGCAGAATAGGAAATAAAAGCAGAAAGCATGTCTATATAAACTACCCAGAACCAGACGTCCATTGTTAACTCTACTACTACAATAGTATTCTGCCCACTGGATCATATATTTAACCTGTAGAAAGAATGAGGGCGAATAAAAGCTCTCTACCCCTTATTTATTTATTTATTGAATTCCTTATTTGGCTTCAAAACGTTTAAGGTGATTGTCTTGTATGTGTTCTGTTCCTGGTTGTGTTATAACAGTTGGAAGAATGATAGGTGCCCTGAGCACACACTCAGAGGAAAAGTGGGTTCCTAGAATATCCTTATTGCAAAATATTTTAACAGGGTTATGTTGGTTTGTGATTTACCTGAACTTCCATTTTTTCCGGAGAGAGTAGTTTTTTGCAGCCCAGGCATAATCATGTTTACTTAGAAGTAAGTCCCATTGATTTCTTGGGACTTAATGTCCAGGTCAGTATGCTTAGGATTGCGGCTTTAGTCCCAGAGTGCTTCCATATGTCCTTGCAGGTTGAGTAAGAACCATTTTCTAATATGGGCTTCAGTGAAGAAATCAATTGATTCTATTATCTCTTTAAAAGGATTGTACTTTATTTCCTCTGGGAATTGCGAGGACATATTTGGTCAGTATAGAAGGAAAAGTAATTGAATTTTCAAGGGCTGTATCTTAGGTTCTCCAACTGGACATATTTCACTTTTGGTTCCCCAGTCATGTCAAGCAAAAGTGTTTAAAAAGGTATAATACTGCTGGATGAGTTTAAATGTTTTAAGATTTAAAATGTATTGGTGAAATTTGACTCACTAGATCCTTAATGTTGCAGATTACCTCATCTTGTTAACATGATTTTCTAAGGTACAGTTTCTATTTTATACACCTTCCCTGTGGAAAAAAAATGTATGTTTATGATGTTTCTTTGGCAGTGTTTTCACAAATGGAGATACCTTGATAGCACCTGTAAAAATTCTTGTACCCAGGTTTACCCTGACAAAGTGGGATCGTGTCCTTACACTGATAAATGAAAAAGTACTGCTTCGCTCTGGTGGTATTCACAGGTAAGCAATTCAGCCTCAAACATTATACAGGTAGCAATAAAGTATAGATTAAATTCACTTTTTGTGTAAGGATTGGGATCATGGTAACTAAGAGCCAGCTTGGTGTAGTGGTTAAGAGTGTGGACTTCTAATCTGGCGAGCCGGGTTTGATTCTGCGCTCCTATACATGCAACCAGGTGGGTGACCTTGGGCTTGCCAGAGCACTGAGAAAGCTGTTCTGACCGAGCAGTAATATCAGGGCTCAATCAGCCTCACCTACCTCACAGGGTGTCTGTTGTGGGGAGAGGAAAGGGAAGGCGACTGTAGGCCACTTTGAGCCTCCTTCGGGGAGAGAAATGCAGCATATAACCAACTCTTCTTCTAAAATATCCTAATATTTTAATTATAAAGAAATTTCAGGGCAACTGGAAAAAATACCCTTTCATACAATTATCTATTTAAATTATATTCCTCCCTTTCTCCATGGATTCAGGAAGGATCACAACAGAGAGAAAACTTATAAAATGACTTAAATAAACAAACAAACAAACAAACAAATAAATAAATGAATAAGCTTTATTTTTCTAACCCTCCATTTCTGTGTAGTTCAGGGCAGGTAACAACATGGCTATTCAGCAGTCAATGAAATCATACTAACAGTTATCAGTACAGCTTCCCCAACGAATTTAGAGAGAGTTTGTGGAGCAGGTTTTCTCTCAGTTCCCAGCAGTGAGGCCAGCACTTCTTGATGGTTTCTCTGCGCCCTGACCATAGGCCTGGTGGAACAGCTGTTGTTCTTGCAGGTCCTCCAGAACTTGATGAGGTCCTACACCAAAGCTCATACCTTGAATAAAACTTTGTTGGTCACCAGCCTGGGGCCAAGGCCAAAAAGACCCTGGGCCCCTTTGGGCTGGGGATGCTGGTCTTAACACTCCTTGGGGATAGATCTTTTTTCTTACCAATAAACAGATAGTCACACCCTGCCTTTTTTGCAGGGACACCATCCAGCATATTTCAAGTATTCAGTTTTAACAAAGTGCCAGTCTTTCGGCAGACAGTTTAGCCATTAATATTAGAGTTGAGAACTATCTTTGGGAACTTACATGTTGTAGTTTCTGGTTTATAGCGGAACCTAGTTTAAATCAATCATGATTGCTGTCTCTGGTTGCAGTGAAACCATGGTTTGCATTGATGTGTATGTAAAGTGAAATTATTATTACAGTTTTTTGAGAGGATGGAGGACATATTGTATTAAACAGAGAATACAGGGTAAGAAACAGGAAATTAGAAAATGAGAGAATGATAAAGAGGGGTGGGAGAAGACAAGCAAAAAAAGGGAGGAAAGGATGAAGGCAAACAACTATTAAAGCTTTCTATTAAATCTCTGTCCCATATGTTACTTCTTACTTACGTCATTTATACTCTTCATTTCTTCACAGTAGGAACCCAAAGTGGCTAACATTGTTATCCACTCCTCTGTTTTATCCCCATAACAACCCTGTGAAATAGATCAGTCTGAATGTGTGTGACTAGCCCAAGATCATTCAGCAAACTTCCAGTGAGGGGATTCAAACTTGGGTGTTCCAGCTCCAAGTCTGATACTGTAACGACTACATAATACTGGCTCTCATCTTTTTTCTTCAGCATTCCTTCTGTCCAATACCTGACAGCATAAATCACATCAGCACAGGGAAGGAAAGAATTCCTCTGAAAACAGAATGGGGGGAGTAGCTGCATTTGAGACAGGTGCTTGCTATACCTATACTGGGCCAATGAATATTGCTTTAGAAAATAGCTCTTAGGTGAAATATTTATTTATTTAATTCGTCTGTACCCTACCTTTATCTCCTGGGGGGGGGGGAGAAAGGGGTTAAGCTGAAAGAACATGACTGGCCCATGGTCATGCAGCAAACCCGGGTCTTTCAGATAATGACCAAAAGAGGGAGGGGAACTAGAGCTGGAACCATAAAAACCCAACTGGTAACAGTTAGGACTTGCAAAGGTTGAATGTCTGTATTGTTGTTAAAATTATATTTTATTGTGCACATTTTTTAAAAAACAACTATAGGAATTATAAAAACATATATCCAGCCTATAGGCTATTGCAAACCAGTATCCTATGCACTATGTGAACCAATAGACTGACATGTTTTGGCCCTTTTAGGGCCGCCTTCAAAAGTCTAGTTTTAACACACAGCAGTTTTTAACACATATAAAATATGTACAGCAGCCAATAAAAGCTCCGAAGTAAGAGTTGTAAAGTATCAGAGTCACTTAATGAAAGAAGATGTCTAATTTTCAGTCATTAGCTGTCTTCTAAAAGCTACCCAAAATTTTCAGTGGTGTGTTGTCTCATTTGTGCATGTATTGCAGTGAATGGGAAGAGATGGAACCTGCACGCCTACTCCCACCGTAAACTGCTTCTCCCCTTCCTCAGTTCTCCTCAAGCATACCTGTTAACACAAGTGGTGATGTCACTGTGTCATGTCACATTCAGGGGGTGTGGCAGGGAGGCATGGCCAGCCAACATCACTTTGGTGGCTCCTCGAAACCTGAAAATTTTTTTCAGGGGCTCCTCTTTGGTCAAAAGGTTGAAAAAGGCTTCCTTAACCATTACCCCACACTGGCTCTTTATGTCTAATACTTGTATTTGTATTTACTTGTACGTGAATATCCATCTTCTCGAGTTCCTAGAGTTATATTTAAAAGCTTTGAAAAAATACTCAAACAGTTATATTTTGCACGTTGAAATGATTATATTATGTTTATAAGATATATTTCTTAATAATATATATTTAATATATTTAGATTTTCACTTTGTTGTGTTTACAGGCTGCACACTTTACATGGACAACTTGTACATGGACCAGAGGAGTTAGAAGATAATCAGTTTTATGTTGCATGTGGTAATGAAAAATTTCAGTCTTTGCCCTACCAGCAACATCCTAAAGTTCCAGATAATGTTCGGCGGTAAGATTGGCCTTGTGATCTTCATGAGTCCTTGTTAACTCATAGGTATTCAGACAGATCTAATTTTTTAAACTTTGTGCCATTTGTTTCAGAAAAAATGCTAATTAAATACAATAAACAAAACCAGTGTTTTAGCTTATGTATTAATAATTAATAAAGACTCATACCACTGGTGTTTATGTCACTTTTCTTAAACTTTATTTTACAGACATGTTCAGTTAGTTTCAGTTCTGTTAATTGGTTTTGCTTTTTTGTTTATTATGTAACATACGTATGAGCTTGGCAAAATGATTTCTAAAACAAATTTTACCAATTATGGTTTCTTGACCACAGGTCAAGATACAACAGCAGATAGTATTTTAGTAACGAATGGATAAATCATTGAAATACAGAAATATGTGATCAGAATTAGCCAAACCCTGTTGTTGAGAAATTCCTAAAACTTGTAAGCATTTAGAGATGAATAATGGGGGCTTCAGTCGGTACTGTGGAAAAAACATTATTTTGACTTTTTGACTCACTATGAGCAAGCAGCATAGAAGCTTTCTAACTTTCCATGTAGGAGGGGGATTAAATGGCCAAGTATAGATTATACTACTCATGGGTTCACCTCAGGTCATGTTTGAAAATTTGTGTAGGGGTCCAATTCAAGTTGGGACCCCTACACATAGAGGAAAGTGGGCTTAAGCCTTCTGTCCACTCTTTTCCTGACTTGAAATAGACTCAAGGAGCGGCCATCCCGGGCACCGCCAAGCCCAGGCCCTCAGAAGACCTGTGTAAACGAAACATGGATTCTTCCAGAGGCCTGGGTCTAACAAGGACGCGGGCAAGGGCTAGGTCGGGCTAGCCCTGTGCATAATTAGCATCCCTGCAGGGACGCCTCTCGCCCCTGCCGGCTCCACGGCCCTCGCTCCCACCATGGTGGGAGAGCAGCATGCTGCTCCCCACCATCACGCAGTGGCGGCCGCATGCCCCTACTCTCTGCTGCCACCGCCGCTTCAGAGCGCTTCCGGCCCTGTGTTGAGTGCATGGGTCCATTGCATCGGGGCATCTGGCGTGCTCCTGGGAGCACCCCCATGCATAATGGGTCTAAGAGAAACTTATGTGTACTGATGAAAAACCTAGGTGCTATGAGGATTCAGTACTGTGCCACACAGAAGTTTCTTGAAATGGGAAGAATAATGATTTCTCAAAATGGGCCCTGGAGGAAAGGTTGAGTGGTTGTGATCAAAATTGGGACTCCTCATGTATGGGAATTTGGCTTCAGCATAGAATTCTCAGGACATCTGTTCAGTGGGACCCAAGGTGACCTGTAAACAGTGACATATATATTTGGCTCATCAATACAACAGGAACCATTTTGTGGAAGAATTAGAATAACAGTTTCCCTTTCATAAGGTTTTTACACCTGTAATATGTTTCTTTTGTTTCTGTTTCCTATCATGTGTTGGTGTCATTTCATCATATTTGTTAGGACTCGGTACAAAACAGCTTCTGCCCAGTTCTTGAGTTGATGTAATCAGGCCATTCTGAGTTGAAATAGTTCATTTTCCAGATGCTCTTCATTTTATGTTGTTGTTCCGCCATCCTCCTTTATGTACATCATACCTGAAAACTAAAGCTATCCGATGGCTATTTTCCTTCTTCATGAAGACCAAAGTAAATTTGATATTACAAACAGATATTCATTCCTTGCTCCATCTATTGGTATTCTCTCAGTGTTTATTTAGCTAGGCTGTACAATTGTGTTTCTCTTCTACTGTCCAAACTGATGGAACAAATCCTCCTAGTGTATTCATCCCTCAGTCTAATTTTCCAAGGTTGTGGCTTTTTGTCACAACATAGATCTTACTAGTGCGCTCTTACAAATTCCTTCATTTCCTTCTAACTTATGGGCATTAAGAGCTAAGGGCAGCTCATTTTCAGGAAACACTTGTCCTAGTGCATACTTTAATGCATTTCCATTTGCTCTGATTTAGCTCAAAATGTCCATCCTTGAAGGTCAGTGAGATCATTTTATTAGAATGCTTCTGCCACAGACTCCTTTTTTAAAAATCAGATTTCTGTAGCTGAGGTACATCAGGTGGCTGACTGCTTGGAACTCTGCCCATACTTTCATTAAGCGTTATTATCTTGATATAGATCTCTCTCTAAAGGTTACCCATTCCTTGTTTCTGTCTGTTTGCTTTAAATAATGGTTGCTGGCTTTTTGTACTCTATATCGTGTTAGAAATACCTAGTTTTGATGATCGGAACTGTCATATATTAGTACTGAGCTTCCAAGGAAGCCTGCGTCACCATGGTTGGATTGTGTTCCCTATCTCCTGTGAATGTGTACGGAATAGCTCTACCGGCTCTTATTTTCTGTTTCAGCTAAATCTACTCTGCTTTAAAAGTGGAATAAAGATGAGATTGGAGAGAAGATGGCAAAATGGTCTTATTTGAAGACATGTAAAACTTATCTGTCCCTTTTCCTGCTTTGGTGCTTAGAATTTCTATCAGAATTCTTGACAGCGGGTCTGCTTTAGTTAGCTGTGTCTGACACAGAGGTCACTTTCGGATACATAACAAAATCTGAATTATAGCTGGAGCATGAATTATGCCATACCTGACCGAAGGTATAAAATATTCTTAATTTGCATAATTCATTATAAATCAGAATTTTTGTTTCCTTGTCACAAAATTTGGTCGCACAGTATAGCGTGTATAAGTCACCTTCTGTTTTAATAAAACTAGCGGAACAGAAGATTGAAAGGTCTAGCACTAGACCCATAGCTGCAAAATATAGTGATGATTATTGCAATTGAATATAACCCTATTTTTATATTTTTAAACATTTCCTTTATATTTCAGTATTAAGAAAAAAATGTCATGGGTGGAATTTTTGTAAAATTTTTGACCAAACATTAGCAGCTCCACATTCACTCTCTAGGAATACATCTCCTTCTCAGCAGACTTATCTACTTTAAAAACAGAAGCTTTTTGTCTCATAAGCAGATTTTACTAATATTGTGTGATCATTTCCAGATGTAATGAGGATAAGCAGCTAACAGTGCACTGAAATGCTCATCAAATATTTATGCAGCAAGGGGCATTTATGACTTTAGGAACAAACCAGATAATTTGGCACCCCTTTTCAGCTTTTACACATGTGGAGAATGAAAATTAAGTGTAAATGCCACAGGGTGTAAACTAGCGGTCTTACCATGTAGTCCTAAACAGTTACGCATTTCTCAGCCCTTTGGAGTCCACGATCTTAGAATGGTGCTACTGAATTTAGAATTGCATTGGTAGAAGACCATGCACCCATTTCTGGTCACTTGCCAGTTGTTAAGAGCAGGGTACTGTAAACCCCAGGAGGTCTTGAATTAATTAAATAATGTAAAGTATATAATTCCTATAATGGGGACTCAGAGCAGTTTTAATTGTTCTCTCTGCCATTTTGTCTTCACAACAACTCTGTGAGGTAGGTTAGGCTGAGGGTATGTAACTGGCCAAGGTCAGTCAGCAAACTTCCATAGAAGAGAGAGGATCCTACTGGTTTTATGTTTATTGTATGCACTGAATGAAGTGTCAGAATACATTGCCTTTTAGAAATATTTAGTGTATTTCAAATCTGTAAAACTTTAATAGACTAAATATTTATTTTATTATATTTATATATATTGTCCTCCTTTGTTGCTCAGGACGGTTTACATTGAAACTTGAATGTAACACTTTGATTAGAATATGTAATACTTTAACAGTGGGAACAATTAAGAACAGTAAGAACTCATAACAAAATGTAGTATAGGACATCTTGATATTTCTGATCCAGTTTGATATTCAACAATGAAAATTTGATTCAATTTTGCTGCATTGTGGGTTTTGTTCTTCTTTTGTGGGTGCAATTGATAGTGGGAGGGGCAATATGTTTTATACTGTTTGCATTATATATTTCCATTCCTCAATTTTATCTTGTATTTTAGGAATCTTCGTGAGGGGACTCCAGAATCTCCAAAGCCCCCGAAAAGAAAAGTAAGAATACATTTGAAAATTAGGTAAAATATAATCTTTATTCAGCTTGATGAGACGTAGTTAGACCTAAACTTTGCCCTTCCTCCTTTAAACTGTCTACATCAGCAGCAGCATCAAAAGTGTTTAATAGCTGGAAAATTCAGGCAGACAATAGATTAAAATCTCTGGACCTCAGTCTGAAGCCTCACAAGGTTCTGATGTTCATGTTAATTGATCTTTGCACAAATGCGATGGCAACAATAAGTTGTGAAAGGGGCCCAGTGAATCACACAACTTATCCTATGAAATCAAATGGACTTTGAGCCTGTGGTTATCAGAGACCTAGCCCGTATGTCATGAGGCAAACAGTTTCTCAAACAGAGGGGTCTTTTGCAAACTGGTTGTGGTGCTGTAGAAGGAATAGCGTTTTAAAGAAAAACTTGAGGAGTCCCACAGGACATGACCAAGAAGCTCTTGGAATTCCAGCCACTGACATTAGCGATTCGATAAAAAATGATACTTTTCCTTTTTAGTTCTTAATATGAAAATGAAGGATAAGGATTATTTGGAGACAAGGCCTTGGACCCTGCAGCTAGAAGAAAAAATAGTGATTTATCCCTTTGGATAATTTGTATATTTAGATTATCTCTGAGTTTATTTTTGTGAGAACTTAAAATGGCTAGAGTAGGGAAACAGCGTATTCCTGCCTAGCGCAGATATGTTCCTTTTTTCCAGTGCACTGAATAATTGGCTTTTGCAAAGACCATTTTCTTGTAAAATCTCCATGAAAATGGAATATTGCCAAGGATCTACTGTCACATTTTTTTTCAAATATTGATTTCTGCTTTTTAAATTATTTTTATTTATTGAATTTCTATATGGCCCTTCCATTAGGCTCAGGGTGGTTTACATAAAATATCATGAATATACATAGAAATATAGTAACATAACCGTGGTTCCAAAATTGAATATAACAAATTATAACAAAATACTATAACAGATTCACAGTGTGACAACAACTCTCAACTTTTAACATGAACCCGTGGAGAGGTCAGCATGGGTCAAATCATGGAGGGGGTGTTTGGGGAACCACCTGTTGTTGAGCTTGCTGGTCTCAACTAAATGCCTGGTGGAGGAGCTCCCTTTTACATGGCCTTCAGAATTGTGTTAGTTCAGGAAGGGCCCTAATCTCTTTGGGGAGCTCGTTCCAATGGGAGGGGGTCCAGGACTGAGAAGGCTCTGGCCCTGGTTGGGTCTGCCGTGCTTCTTTGGGGCCAGGAATCACTAGCCAGTTGGTGGTGGCAGAGTGTGGGGCTCTTTGGGGTGTATAGGCAGGGAGATAGTCTCTCAAATACACTAGCATATGGCCTTGATGGTGATTACCAAAACCTTCAGCCAGATCTGGAATTCAACTGGGAGCCAATTTTGCCTTCTGTAGTAGAAAATATGCAAGTACAACACAAGTACCATAAGCATTAGCCAGATTGTAGATACCACAATAATTTTGGTAATTGATTTCTTCCTTTTGCAAGAAGAAATCAGGTTTTCCTCAAATCCCAAAGTGCACAAAAGTCCTGTAGAATCAATTGGAGCAAAAACTACAGTGGTAGAGTGAAAACTGAATTTATGCACTATGAGCTGGGATGGCACTAGCAAAAACCTTCACTATTTTAATATATATATTGAAAATATTAAGACAAAAAGATAAAAGTTCAGAAAAAGAAAACAAGAGAAGAGGTTTTTAAAATATATATACTCCACTTTTCACTACCTGAAAGAATCTCAAAGTGGCTTACAAATGTCTTTCCCTTCCTCTCCTCACAGCAGTCACCCTGTGAAGTAGAAGTGGGGCTAAAAGAACTATGACTAGCCCAGGGTCGCCAGATGGCTGCATGTGAATTAGTGGGGAATCCAACCTGCTTCTCCAGATTAGAGTCCACTGCTCTTTAACCACACTACCTTACTGTAAGAATAAAAAGATTAAAAAGAACAGTAACACATTTAAGTTTCTCAGTGACAAAAACATATACAATTACCAATTGATCCAAATTTATAAGATGATAACTTACTTATTCTGAAATTATTACAAATTTATAAGAAAACTAGAATTAAAGCCCATTTGTAAAAATGAGCAGAGCAGAGGCGGGGTGGGCAGGGTGCGTGTCGGGTATAAGGAGGGTATAGGGAGGCGCTAGGTTGGGGGCGCGCGAGCAGTTTGGTGGCACGGCTGAGTCTGGTGG
The DNA here is from genome assembly GCF_049243985.1 of Paroedura picta. Classification (NCBI taxonomy): domain Eukaryota; kingdom Metazoa; phylum Chordata; class Lepidosauria; order Squamata; family Gekkonidae; genus Paroedura; species Paroedura picta. The sequence goes on from NC_135369.1 coordinate 158,889,965, forward strand.
GGGGTGGAGGGTCAACGGCGACAGACAGAGGTATGTGGTATAGAGCGTACCCCTCCTAAGGGCTGTCGCGCATGGTGAGACCTCCACAGTGGGCTCCCTTCGTGTCCGATGGTGAGCGGGGGCAAAGAGGGGCGCGGAGAGGCTGTGCAAGGCGGGCGGGCGTCGGAAGTCCCCGAGAGTCAAGCAGGCATATGGGGGAAGCGGGCGACCAGCGGCAGGGTAAGCAGGCTGGGTGGGCATATGGGGGGGTGGGGAGGCGCAAGCGGTTTGTGTGGGATAGACAGCGACGGGGGATCGCAGCGGCGAGGCATGGGACTGGGTGGGGGGGTTGTCTAGAGGGGGGATTGTGTCGACGAGGCATGGGACTGGGTGGGGGGGTTGTCTAGAGCGGGGAAAGCGGCGGCGAGGCATGGGACTGGGTGGGGGGGTTGTCTAGAGGGGGGAAAGTGGTGGCGAGCGGTGTCGTTAGTGGGGCTGGAGAAGTGGGAGGGTAGGTGTTGTGGGGGGTGGGGCGGGGGGCTCACCGTTCTTGCAGCGGCAGTGTGGGTCCTCGTGGCCTTTGTTGGCATGGCCTGGCGGCTCCTGGCAGGCGCTGTGGCAGAGGCGAGGGCGGTGAGGGCAGGCTGCAGAGGAGGCCTGTGGTGAGTGTCCAGATGGGTGGCTCAGGGCCGACGGCGAGGCGCGTGGCTGGGCGGGTAGGAAGGAGCAGGACTTTGTCCCTTTCGTGGGCTCCTTCTCCCCTGGTAAGGGCAGTGGTTTGTGGGCGGGAGAGGAGCAGGGCCGCCGCGCCTTCGAGGCGGCGGGCCTGCTCCTTTGGCGGCGGCGAAGTATGTGGGCAGTGAGTCGAGGGCGGGCCAAGTGGCAAGTTTTTATCACGGACAGGCCCCACCCTTTCTCCGCCCACACAGCCCTTAGGGCTTTATTTAATCCGCTCTGCAGGAGCGGTTAAAGATATTTTAAAATGTCTCTTAATCACTCTATTCTCATAAAATCTAAGCTAAGAAAAATATTTTTTATTCTCTTAATCATCAAGCCCACAGATCATCAAATCATTTTTCCCTTTCATGCAAAAAGTAAATAGGGAATTTCCAGTTATCAGTTAATGAAGTTATTGTCTTTTATTCCTAAGCAAACCATCTCTGCAAATTCCAACATTTCTGATGTCCAATCCTCTACCATAAGTATTCTCAAAGTGTTTCAGTTTTGAACATGTAATAGTCTTGCTGGTGTTATCATACATAGAAATACATTTCCATGGTTAATTTCAAATTGTTTATCAATCCAAAAGAAAAGCTTCTGGTCTCATTTGTAGATTAATCTTTAAAATCTTTTGCATTAATTTGTATCTATTTTTTTACTTCGTTACATTTTACATGTGGTAGAATGTCTCTTCATGTTCACATTTTCAGCACTTTTTCAAAGTATTTTTCTACATCTTACCTAGTTTATCTGGAGTTGTATACCACCGATACATCAGAACTTAATGTAAATTTTAAGACTCTTCAACCTCATTCTTTCCCATTTTTCCATTCATACGTTATACCCAAAATTCTTAACCCATTTTATCATGCATTATATTTTACTTGTTCATCTTCTGTTACATATTTCAACACAAGCTTATACATTGCAATAACATGTTCATTATTTGGACATAATTCAATCTCAAACATAATCTTAATTTCTTTAAAACAATACAAATTTTTATCTTTTCTTATTCAATCTTCATCTGTTTTCATTTTACATTCCCTGTGAAAGAATTCCAGTATATCTAGTTTAGTGGCCACTTTAACATTTCACATCTATAAAAAGTTTCTTGTACTGAAATCCACAATAACCATTCTTTCATCCATACAAGACAACATGTGGCAAAATATGATTTCAAGGTTTGGTAAACCCAACCCTCTTGTAATACCTTATATTTAATGTGAGTTTTTTTCTCTTGCCAAATAAATTTAGATCTATCTTTTTGCCATCGTTTAAATGGCACATCAGATGCAGGAAAAAAGAAATCGTATTTTGGATTAAAACATTCAATTTAATCACAGTTATTTTTCCCAACAAAAGCAGCTTCAATTTATCACATCTTTCCAGATCTTTTTTGACTTCTTTCCATATCTTGACATATTTTTTTGAAAACATACAGTTCATATTTGTCAACATTATGCCCAGATATTTCACCTTCTTTTCAATCTCAACACCAGTTCTTTTCATCAAGTTTGTTTGCCCTTGTATATTCATATTTTAGCATGTTTGTTTTCTGTTTCTTAATTTTAAATCCTCCTACTGAAACACATTCCTTCAATTTAGTCATTTATGCCTCAATTCCCTTTAAAGGGTCTTCCAAAGTCAAAACCAGATATTTTGCAAAAGCTCTTCTTATATATCCTTTAAAAATTTTAACACCTCCAATCCTATCACAGTGTCTTATATCTGTGTTCAAATATTCGAGAGCTAAAAAAAAAAATCAAGAAAGGAGACAATGGGAAACCTTTTCCATTCCTCTTTTGTATCTCAGGTGGTATAGAAATATCTGGGCATAATGTTGACAAATATGAACTGTATGTTATTTCAAAAAAATATGTCAAGATATGGAAAGGTCAAAAAAGATCTGGAAAGATGTGATAAATTGAAGCTGCTTTTGTTGGGAAAAATAACTGTGATTAAATTGAATGTTTTAATCCAAAATACGATTTCTTTTTTCACCATTTACAATTATTTGCATTTTCCATGATGTATAAATTGATTTCACCCATTTTAGGAAAATATCGCAAAAATTCATTTCTTTTAAAATCTGATACAAAAAAGTCTAATTCAGAACATCAAATATTTTCTCTGTGTCTAAGAAAATTGACGATTCTTGTTTTTCATTATGTTTTTCTAGCTACTCCAAAATATCAAGAATTGTTCTAACATTGTCTTTTGGCTGTCCTCTAGGTAGAAAAACCACTTTGATCTTCATGAATAAACTTGCAAAATTATTTCAGCTTTTCCGCTAAGATCATTTTGAACAGCTTATTATCATTATTCAATAATTATATCACTAATTTCTTGTCAAACTCGGGTCTTATCCCTCTGTATATGAACATTATATTAGCCTCTTTCCATGTGTTTGGTATTTTCCACTCTGTAGAATAAAATTCATTATACTCTGTAATGGTTGAAAAGTTCATCTTCAAAACATTTGTAATACAATCCTGATAAACCATCTGGTCCTGCAGTTTTTATGGATTAATTTTTTTATAGCTTCCTACTCCTCATTGTTATAGGCCATAATCTTAGGTATGTTTTTACTAGGGTATTTATTTTTATTAATGGTGCATCATACCTTTTATACAAATTAGAATAATATTTATAAAATATTTTTGAATAGTTCTATTCGCTGTAAAAACCTTGTTGTTGCCTTGTATTGTTCACATTTTAAATCCATTTTCTTTTCAAATTCATTAAATAATTTCTGAAAGTTCAGGACTAACAGTTTTTTCTGGTGCTTTTCCACATATAAATCAAAGAAACCACCATATTTTCTTGTACTCATCGTTAAATTAGACTTTAAATAAAGTACAAATTCAATTTTAGCTACAATATTTTTTTTTACCAGTAGATGTCTATCTTATACCACAAAAGGAAAAACTGAAAGGTAATTTGCTTTTGTTTTGTAGACTGAGCCTATGCAAGGAACTCATTTCTGTAAACAGAGCGAAGATTCCATGTTCAAGTCTATTTATAAATCTCCACAGCTTCAAACTGCTGAGTCACCAAAGGTAAGAGGCAACAGTAGAAACACCTTATCCATTGAAACTTACTCAAATGCCATTGATAAACCAAGGCTTTTGTAAAGTCTATTAAACTGAGTATTTAAGTTCTCCTTTAATTTTGAGATGTTTGATTTAATTTTGAGATGTCACTGTAAGTAATGATTTTTAAATTCTTCGTCACTGAGAAGAACTCCACTTGTCAACAGAATTAATGTAATTTCTTTGAAGATAAGAAGTGGGGTTTAGGTCAAACTTCAGCACCATGAGAAGTCTGAGCAAGTTTGCAGTCCCGTCTTTCAGCCAGCTCAGAACTCTCGTAAATCATCGAGACCTCTGTCTTAGTGATGTACTCATGAGGAAGTAACCAAACGAAGAACAAATGGCTAATCTTACCTCTCCCTTTTGATCCAGGGAGAGTCATTAGCTGAGGCCTTTCCCAGCTGAATTCTATCCCCCCCCCCCCCGTGTTTCCCTGACTCAGCAGACACATTAGTTCACCATCTTCCACACGCAGAAGTCCAAAAACTCAGCTTTTTGGAATTATTACACATGTGTGGCTATATAAACAACCCTAATCAGCTCCTTGTGGTATCCCTGGCCTATTCTGAGTGCTGTGTTGTTTGGCCACTTCTCACCTTCCTCAGACTGTCTTCTTTGCTCCTTCAGCCTCTAGCAACTTAGAGAGCAACCCCCCCCCCAACCTTTTGAGAGTCAAAGCTGTCTTCAGGCTCCAGCAACCAGTGGTCTGCTTCTTCTCTTTTGGCCCCTTTGTTCTCCTCTTTAGTTGAACTCATGGCTGCTTGCTTTTACTATGCCCCATCAAGCATAATGATGATTAAAAATAAAATAAAATGTTTGGCATCCGTCTTGTGCACTCTCCCAATGACCTCTTTCCTGTTACTTTAGGGACCGGACACCCACACCAACAATTCAAAAGCATCTCCCTATCACCCTCCTGTTCAGTTATCCAGCTTCCTATTGATAACATGCTGAGGGTGGGGTTGTGTATGGGCTGGGATGGAAGAAGCCAGCAAGATCCCCATTGGCCCAGCCTGTGTCCCCGAGGACAGGTCTGTGTCCCCGAGCTTAAGTGAATGTAACACCTAGCTCTGAAGGCTTAATCTAAGTATGTCTAGTGGAACAAAACTCAGAATGCTAAACAGGATTAGACCAGGATTTGAAACTTGTATTTAGTTTATGATGTGGCAGTTAGATAATTAAAATTGTGGTAAAAGAATGCTTGTTAGAGTCAAGAGCAATTAAAATTATTGCTGGAGTAACATTGAATTGAATTTAAAACTTGGGGTTTACAGTCTAGAAGGGAGAGGAGAGAGAGATGCAGTTCTTCAGTCTACTCTCCCTTTTGATCCAGGGAGATAACTCAGAAAGAACTCCGGTAAATCATCGAGACCTCTGTCTCAGTGATGTACTCATGAGGAGCTAGTCAGACAAAGAACAAATGGTTAATCTTGCCCTGTCCCTTTTGATCCAGGAAGATACATCAGCTGAGACCCTTCCCAGCTGAATTCCCCACACCCTCCCGTGTTGTTTCCCTGACAAAGTGGAGACATTACTTCGCCATCTTCCCCAACCAGAAGTCTCCAAATCCTTAGCATTTTGGAAGTATTATGGTTAAACACATTTGGTGTATAGAGAACCCTACGCAGCCCCTTGAGGTACCCCTGACCTATTCTGAGTGCTGTGAGCCTTTGGTTATCTGGCCATTTCCTTCCCACCTTCCTCAGATTGTCTTCTTTGCTCCTACAGCTAGATTTGAGTCCTATAGCAACTTAAAGAGCACCCCCCCCACACCCCTAGGTTGTAACCTTTTGGGAATCAAAGCTTCCTTCAGACTCCAGCAACAGTGGTTTGCTTCTTCTGTTTTGGCCCCTTTGTTCCCCTCCTTAGTTGAACTCTTGTTCATGGCTGCTTTCTTCCACTGTGCCCCATCATGCATAATAATGATTAAAAATAAAGGAAAATGTTTGGCATCCCTCTTGTGCACACTCCCAATAACCTGTTTTCTGTTCCCTTAAAGAGACCAGACACAAGCCGTTCAAAGGCATCTCCCGGTCACCCTCCTGTTCAGGTATCTAAGTTCCTTTTAACAACATGCTGAGGGAGGGGGATAACTTGGGCTGGGGTGGTAGAAGCCAGCAAGATCTCCATTGGCCCAGAGTGTCTGGAGTTCTGTGTCCCTGAGCCTAAACGGATGTAAAACCCTGGATTCCTAGCTTCGAAGGCTTGATCTGAGCATGCCCAGTGGAACAAAATACAGAATGCTAAACAGGATTGAAAACTTGCATTTAGTTTATGTGGGGCGGTGGTAAAGCAAGAATGCTTGCTACAGTCAACCACAGTTAAAGATATTACTGAATTAACACTTAATTGAAATTAAAACTTGTACTTGGGGTTTATAATTGGGAAGGGAGAGGGGAGAGAGATGTAGTTCTTCAGACGACTCTCCCTTTTGATCCAGGGAGATACGTCATTTCGTTCTCACCTTCCTCAGACTGTCTCTCAGCCTCACCTCCCTCACAGGTTGTCTGTTGTGGGGAGAGGAAAGGGAAGGTGACTGTAAGCCGCTTTGAGACTCCTCCAGGTAGACAAAAGCAGCATATAAGAACCAACTGCACTTTTTCAGTAAAACAATAAAAACCAGTATGACCCCATTAAAACCCATTAAAATTGACATTAACCCTAAGCATTAAAAGATGGCTATACATAGTTCTAACCCCCCCCCCCAACCCTCTCCCTCTGTCCAACTATAGAGGGCCAGAGCTCTTCTTCGTTGGGAGCAAAGGTCCAGATGTACCAGTGTGGAGGAATCCACTGATGGAAACGCCGGGACTCACCATGGCCTCAACCATATGCCTGGTGGAAGAGCTCTATCTTACAGGCCCTGCGGAAAGCTGACAATTCCAGCAGGGCCTGTAGCTCTTTTGACAATCAAAGCTCCCTTCAGGCCCCAGTATCCAGTGGTCTGCTTCTTCTCTTTTGGCCCCTTTGTTCCCCTTCTTAGTTGAACTCTTGTTCATGGCTGCTTGCTCTCACTGTGCCCCATCATTCATAATAATGACTAAAAATAAAACGTTTGGCATCCCTCTTGTGCACTCTCACAATGACCTGTTTTCTGTTCCTTTAGAGACCAGACACCTACACCAGCCGTTCCAAGGCATCTCCCTGCCACTCTCCTGTTCAGGTATCCAACTTCCTATTGACAACATGCTGGGGGGGGGGGGTACTTGGGCTAGGGTGGAAGAAGCCAGCGAAATCCCCATTGGCCCAGAGTGTCTGGAGGTCTGGGTCCCCGAGCTTAAGTGGATGTAACATTCTGGATTCCTAGCCCAGAAGTCTTGATCTGAGTATGTCCAGCCAAACAAAATTCAGAGTTTCTGCAGTGAATAAGAACATCGCAGCACTGCACATCTAGCTCTGCGGAATTTCTTCAGTTCCTCTCAAAAATCTTGCTGTTCAGGTGCTGATTCCAAGGTACTCCCTGTGCTGCACAGCCTGTGAATTCTGCTAAAAAGCAATTTCCCCCTTCCCAGGAGGGAATTCACATTTATTCAATGAGGAAGAACTAGATCGAATCTGCTTCCCCCTCCATTGCCCGCCACAAGTGATGGCCTGTCAACTTCAACCAATAATCCGCCTCTCCTCCCGTCTCTCTCTCCTTCTCCTCCATAATGTTCTTTTAACTTTTCAAGATTATTGCATTAAGACGTGCATTTGCAATAACAATAGCACAAGCTCTGGAAATGTTCCAGAAAGTTAAAGTTTTTTGTCTGTTCTTTCTCTCCCCCCCCCCCCCCCCCAATTGGAGAGGCAAATTCTGCTCCCGGAGCATCTGCAAGCGGAAGCCTCTGAGGAGCCCAGAGAGGGTCTATTCTCCCCCCCCCCTTGGAGAGGCAAGTTCTGCTCCCGGGGAGCCTGCAAGCAGAAGCCTCCGAGGAGTCCAATGTGTGTGAGGAGAGGGAATTTCCCCCCCCCCCCCATTGGAGAGGCAAGTTCTGCTCCTGGGGTTTGACATTTTTATTGTGTTAATACATAGAAATGTTGCCATTCATGTGCCAAAAAATAAATAAAAGAATTAGCAGGGGCCGCCCACCCCTCACTGGAAACCACAGGCGCCCATGCCTCTGAAGTAAATGTGAACGGCATGAAACAAAACCAGTTCTCATTACTGCCATTCAGAGACAACATGTGCATAGAGCCAGGTGCAAATTCGATGTCAACTTCTGGAGACCAATACAAAGCAAACCTGAGAATGCCGACCACTATAGAAAAGCCCAGGATGCTAAACAAGATTAGACCAGGATCTGAAACTTGTCTTTAGTTTATGTTGGGGCTGTTAGTTAATTCAAATTGTGCTAAAGCAAGAATGGTTGTTAGAGTCAACGACAGTTAAAGTTATTACTGAAGTAACACTTAATTAAAGTTAAAACTGGCACTTGGGGTTTATGGTCTGGAAGGGAGAAGGGAGAGAGATGCACTACTTCGGACTACTTTTAATGATAATTAAGCAGACAGCAGTATTATGTCTGAAGTTATTGGCTCAGGTTTTGGATGCTGGAAAAAAGTGTCAACATTAGCATGAGTGCCTAGCAATGGGAATGAAAGTTTAAAATATGTAGAAAAATAAGTATTAAAGAGAACTCTGTTGTTTTCTACATGGGAGTGGGCTTCTGTGCTTTCCCTATTGCTGCTGTTGGTATAACACAGCACAGGCCTATTATGCACGGAGTGGAAGGTCTGCATTCGGGGTGGAATGGTGGTGGCTAAAATCACTAATTCTGCACGCTGCAGGTGGCAACCAGGCGCAGAGTCAATGTATGCCGCCGAAAAAGCTGCGTTAGCGAAATGCAGAAGAAAGTGGAGCTTCCTGGGCTACCAGAGCGCAACCAGAAGTGGCTCCGGATTGGCGGCATGCATAATTGGCTGCTCTGGGTTTTGCCACCATTGCGTTCCGTCCCGTGCATTTGCGGTTTGCTTCGCTTCTTCCTCCTCCGCGTTCTCCATGCCGCCGTTTCACCGGCCGTGCATAATAGGCCACAGTGGAGCTTCCATGTAGCAGGCTTTCCCTTCTCCGGCCTCCTGGGGTGGCAATTCTGACTTCCATCCTGAAATCATAGGGTTTAAAAACAACAAAAAAACAGCCATGGCCATATTGTTACACTGAAATAATAGAATCATAGAATCATAGAGTTGGAAGGGGCCATACAGGCCATCTAGTCCAACCCCCTGCTCAACGCAGGATTAGCCCTAAGCATCCTAAAGCATCCAAGAAAAGTGTGTATCCAACCTTTGCTTGAAGACTGCCAGTAAGGGGGAGCTCACCACCTCCTTAGGCAGCCTATTCCACTGCTGAACTACTCTGACTGTGAAAATTTTTTTCCTGATATCTAGCCTATATCGTTGCACATGAAGTTTTAACCCATTACTGCGTGTCCTCTCCTCTGCAGCCAACAGAAACAGCATCCTGCCCTCCTCCAAGTGACAACCTTTCAAATACTTAAAGAGGGATATCAAGTCCCCTCTCAACCTCCTTTTCTCCAGGCTGAACATTCCCAAGTCCCTCAACCTATCTTCATAGAGCTTGGTCCCTTGGCCCCAGATCATCTTCGTCGCTCTCCTCTGTACCCTTTCAATTTTATCTACGTCCTTCTTGAAGTGAGGCCTCCAGAACTGCACACAGTACTCCAGGTGTGGTCTGACCAGTGCCGTATACAATGGGACTATGACATCTTGTGATTTTGATGTGATGCCCCTATTGATACAGCCCAAAATGGCATTTGCCTTTTTTAACGCTGCATCACACTGCCTGCTCATGTTTAGTTTGCAATCCACAAGTACCCCAAGGTCTCGTTCACACACAGTGTTACCTAGAAGCGCATCCCCCATCAAGTAGGCATGCTTTTCATTTTTCTGACCCAGATGCAGAACTTTACACTTATCTTTATTAAATTACATCTTGTTCTCATTTGCCCATTTTTCCATTGTGTCCAGATCTCGTTGAACTCTGTCTCTATCTTCCGGAGTATTTGCCAGTCCTCCCAATTTGGTGTCATCTGCAAACTTGATGAGTAGTCCCTCCACCCCCTCATCTAGATCATTAATAAATATGTTAAAAAGTACCGGGCCATAATATAATAACAGTTTGCCTGAATTCTTGGCTTTCATTTTTAAAAGTATCCCGTCCCATTCTTGTGCAGATATGCGTTTTCCTCTGTGACTCCACAGTGAGAAGGGCTACAGATTTACTTTTTAAAAAAGACAATAAAAAGTAGGAATTCTGAGAAGCTAACAGAGTGATAGAAAATATTATGCCTTATATCAGCGGTCCCCAACCTTCATCTGGTCGGGGACCGCCTCCGGGGGTGGGGGAGAGCCAGCGGCCTGACTGCCGCAGTTGCTCAAAAACGCGCACGCGCGGAACTGCTGCGCTTGCGCATTTTGGCCACCAGGTGGCGCTAACACGCATGCGCAGAGTATGCGCGTTTTGACCACCAGGGGTCGCAAACGCGCATGCGCGGCAGTTCCGCACGTTAGCGTCGCTGCCGCGCCGGCCTCTTTCCCCCCCCTCTTGCTGCAGGGGGGAGGCAGGCGAGGCCGCTGGCGGCCCGGTACAATGGCCTTTGCGGCCCGGTACCGGGTCGCGGACCGGGGGTTGAGGACCCCTGCCTTATATGTCAATTACCAGTTTTAAAAAGAAAAACAAAAAAGGCCTCTGGTTGCAGTGGACTCGGACAAGGAAATGGTACTGGTATGAACAGCAGTGGGAAGATCCAGACTTTCCTGTCTACATGCATGCTCTCCAGTTTTACTGCCATCTTCCTTGAAACGTTTTCCTCAACGCAGGTCTGAGAAAGATGGAGAACATCAGGAGATGCAATGCAACAGCACAATACAGTGAAGAAGTGGGAAAAGCCCTGCTTTCCAGTAGCATCTGAGCTGGGGCAAATACCCGTATGACTGGGTGTTGTGGGCTTTCTGAGCTGTGTGACTGTGATAGTTGACATGAAAGCCTTGACAGAAATCCATGGGACCTCTGTCAGTTCCTGATAGTTCATAGCAATATTATTTTATGAATCAGTAACTGCAATAATTTAAAGAAATAGGCCCATCATTTGGATGTTCTTGTGTTTCGTGCAGTCTCCGAAAGAAAAACCAAAGAAGGAAGAAGGAAATAGGCAATCAGCATATTACGCAAGATCCAAGAAGGCAAGTCCTGAAAGGGCTCCTAAAGAACTGTCTTCCGATGATGGTAACATGAAATACTGTAACTGGTACATAAGGACTATAGTCATATGTATTTTACTTTGTTTATGCCCTGCCTTTCTCCCCAATTAGTATCCAGAGTAGCTGACATTGTTATCTGTTCCTCCAACAATCCTGTGAGTAGGTTATGCTGAGATGGTGGGACCAGCCCAAGGTCACCCAGCATGCTTCCATGGTAGAGCAGGGATTAATACCTGGGTCTTCCAGATCCTAGTGTGGAACTCTAATTCTTGCACTACATCATAGTCAGTTTGTATTGGCTCTTATTTATTCTCGTGTTTTGTTCCTTTTTTCTATACTATAGTTATTATTCATTCATTCAATTTATCGCTTAGGTCAGAAATGTTTGTACATTCATCCTGTCAATCAGTTCTTCCTGCTTGTCATGCAGCTATAAGGGGCAGGGGAAACTGTAGATTCTGATTCGTGTAATCATAGTGACATGAGAAGTTGACTTTAGCAGGGGACTAGTCAGCATGGCCAAGTTTGTATGTTACTGTCCATATGTTACTGTCTGGGAATTAAGACTGAATTGAAACCTGGGCAGAGTCTGCATTTAAATTGTTTATTCCATTGTCAATCCTGTTGAATCCAGATCGCTTTGAACTCGGGTCTTCCTCTCCCCCCCCCCCCCCCATTGAAACAGGAAAGTGTTCTGCACGTGGTTAGGGAGGCGCAGAAGAGGAGGGGGGAGGCAAATGGAGACTCTGTTTTCTTGAAGGGGGAAGAGAGGATCCAAGAAGTCAGAGGAGGGAGGAAAAAATCCTTTCTTTTCTTGAAGGGGGGGGGGGGAGAGGATCGAAGAAGGCAGAAAAATATCCAAGACCGACAGAAGTTGAGAGAAATTAGGGGCCTCTCCTTTAAGGCAAGTTTGTTGCATGACCACCTGTGGCCTATCATGGGTTCTCTACCACGGAGGAGAGCCCAGCTTCAAAACAATGCGATTTTAAAATATATTGAGCATTAAAAGCACTCTAAGATATTGCACAATAAAGGTAGGGTCACTCCAGATCAATCCTTCTTGCTGCAGAAGGAAAATTTAAATCGCCCCACATCAAAATGAAAATTGCATTCTGATGGTAGGGATTGAATCAACCTGGGGTTGGAATAAAAGCTCTGTGCAGTTTACACCCTGGAGGAGAGGCCCAGCCAGAGGGCACATGAGAGAGGGCCTTTTCAGTGGCAGCCCCACAAGTATGGAAAAACTTTCCAGGTGTGATTGGCCCTCTCACTGTGGATCTTAAGGAGGCAGTCAAAGAGAGTTTAATTTAGGACTGCATTTGATTGATTTAACTTTTTATTGAGAATCCTAATTGGAGTTATTAAATTGACTTTTTATTGTATATAATTTAAAATGATATACAGATGATTATCTACAGGAGACACAGCTTCTCAGTTATGCCTGAATGTATCTATAGCATTTATTATGTGCACTAGTGTTTTTTACAGTGTTAGATATTAACTGTTTTTTTTAAAAATTGATATCCCTTTCATTTTAGGGCATAGTGTTTTTAAAGCTGTAGAAAAACAAAAAGAAACAGAAGAGGCTAAAGAGATTCCAGAAGACAAAGACGTGAAAGTGGACGTTCCTGTTGACCAGGTAATTAAAGTAGTTTTGGTTCCTGATTTGTTTGTGTAGATCAGTGATACTCATTGGCTCCGGAGTTGCATGCAACTCTTTGACACAGCTGGCGGAATCACTCTGTATCACAAGACCTTTAAATGCAGTCATGTTTCTGAAATTAGAAATCATTCTTTGCTCCAAAATATAGATCCTATGGAGACCTTACCTCTTTTATTAGAAGACTAGTGGCAAAGCCCATCTTAAAAACAGGCAGGGGGCCCTGAAGACCCCTTCAGCTCTCCTGTCCTGCAGGAGGCTGGCTAGAGCAATACAGTGAGCCCGGTCACCCTTTCCCTGCCTCTGCCACTGTCCAGGAGATCAGCAAAAGTGGCTGGGGTGAAATGCCCCTACTCTAGCTCCCACTTCCTGCCCTAGTGGGCAGGAGGGCATCAAGAGCAGTGCTGCTGGCCAAGAGGCCTCTGCTGCTGGCCAAGAGGCCAGCGAGAGCTGCGGGGCCAGTGTGGAGCATACCTGCTCCTCTGTTCCCTCCCCCGGTGACAGGAGGGTGTTGAGAATGGCGGGGCCAGCACGGAGCGTGGCTTTTCCCAGCCTCCGCTGCTCGCCACAAGGCCAGCGAGAGCAGCAGGACAAGGACACAGCTCAGCTGTTCACTCTTTTCCACCTTTTTCTAATGGCCAGGAGCCCGGGGAGAGTGCGCAGACAAGAGACAGAAAAGAGACCACAGAGCAGGGCAGAGGCTGGATGGATGAGTGTCCAGAACACTGGGCTTACCTCCTGCAAGCACTTTGTTGTCATGGGATGTGTGGGGAGGGGAAGATGGAAGAAGAGTTGGTTCTTATATGCCACTTTTCTCTACTGGAAGGAGTCTCAAAGCTTACATTTCCCTTTCCTCTCCCCACAACAGACACCCTGTGAGGTGGGTGAGGCTGAGAGAGGCCTGATATTACTGCTTAGTCAGAACAGCTTTATCAGTGCCTGTGATGAACCCAGCTGCCAGCATGTGGGGGAGTGCAGAATCGAACCCAGCTTGCCAGATTAGAAGTCCGCACTCCTAACCACTACACCAAGCTGAGCAGGGAAGAAGTTCTGATTGGTCCTCAGTGGGAGAGAGCTCTCGCTCCATTAGGGGAATGCTCCTCCAGTGAGGGCCAATCAGCGGTTCACATCATCAGAAGGACCTGACACTTTTTACTTGATATGATAATAGCAGAACTGTCATTCTTTTAGCTGAGAAATGTTATGCATCTGTGCTAGGTTTTTGCAGCTGTTCAGATGGGGGCTAGCTTTTGCTATATTTTAGGAATCTGTTTAAAAGTGTAGGAGCAGTAAGAGGGAGAGAGAGCTAAGGGAAGGGAGACAGAAAACCCTGGAGCTACATAAACCCTCGGAGGGCGTTTCAGAGGGTAGCCATGTCAGTCTGCAATAGAACAGCTTCAAGACTCAAAGCACTCTTCTTCATATAAGAGAAATATCTTGTTGGTGTCTCTGTAGTTTTTGGACTCGGATCTCGCAGTGAAACCATTTGGTTCCTGTCCATAAATCAATCATTGAAGCCAGTGGGATTTAAAAGCACTCTAGATTGTGCCTGTAGTGGGTTTTAAAAAATCTTGTCAAAAGGAAACATATGTTTACAGTGCCACCATACTATTTTTGTTTCACGTTCATGACTGAAATCCAGCATAATGAAATCGGACAGTTTCTTCTGCTGACTGACAGCAGCTCTGGGGCCAAGTAACATTGGGAAAAAGATACAGGGCAAGAAGGTTAATTCCCCCCCTTGCAGTGGCCCTAATTTGAACGGAAGAACAAGACAAAAATTATGCTGTTTATTGAGAATAATCCTTGCAGTTACCTCAGAGGTAAAATGTCACTGATTTGGGGACAGGTTTGAAAATATGCCAAGAGTTTTTGTGAAGGTTTTATCTTTCTTTGCCTGACCTTGACTATTGGGGAGGGATCACCCACCATAGCCCACTCCTACCTCTATATGTCTTTTAACGATTTATTTTCTTTTGGGTTTCTTGAGCTCTCAAGTAGACTTGTTCGGTTTCAAGTAATATAAACTTTCATCCCATTTGGAGGGGCTTTACCAAATAGTTTGATTAGAATCCATATATGAATGATAGAAGAGCACGGAAGCAATGCACCTGGTAGCATGCAGATGTTTAAAGAAGAAAACAGAGTGCCATTCTACTCTGTGTACATCCTTCCATGTCACTGGGCTTAGAAGGGCATGAATGTGCATAGGTTGGGACTGTAAGAATATCTCCTGTAAAATAGTAAGGTGCTATTTCTGCCCAAAGCCATTTTAAATAAGTAGGACGTGGGCAGCCTTGAGGCAAACATGAAAATGAATTTAGCTCCAGAGTCAGGATTCTAGCATGAAATCATTCTTTTAGTATTAATGTATCTTGTTTGCTAGATTGGGGTGACCACTTTTACAAATAAGAGAGTAGGGAAGTCATTCAGATGTTAGAGTTTTCTGTCTACTGGTCTTTTGGGGGGAAAGGCATTCTGTGGTAACACTTTTTGGATAATTACTGCTTCTTGGATTTTTTCTGATATTTTGTAAGCATGTAGCTGGTCACTAGAGAAGACAGTGCTGAATTAAATAGACTGTTATCTTAATCCACTGAGGAAATGTGTGGGCTATACATTGACTGCAACTTCTGCTGAAAGCTCATTCATTCTGTCTGTGTACTGTTTTTTGTCTACATAAATTGCTATATTTAACCCCTAGGCTTGTTTTTCCTTCTTGTGATATACATAGGTAATGTAGTTTAATTTTGCTAACTATTGCAAGTTACTGAGATTTGAGCCTAAGGTCTTGTACATGTCTTAAATTGTTTATCACCTTATCAGACTGCTGAAAGAAGGGTGGAACTTCTCACAAAACAGAATTTTTTCCCATGGAATTATATTGTGTACATAGAATGCCAGCATCTGTGGGAGAGCCTTACTTACTTTCCTTGATATTAGCTGTTGGTTAGAGCTATTCTCCCTGGTTTAATATATCAGGGAGATTAATTGTGCAGTTAAGTTTTTGGGTCTGAAAAATGGTTGAACTGTGTATCAGTTCCCCCCACACCTGTGATCAGAATTGGTACAGCCCAGATTCATTTTTTTCAGTTCATCGGCTATTTCTTATCCCTTGGGTTCACTAATGCACAGGGGATTTTGTGCTCTCTCTTCCCTCCCTCTCTCTCTTTCCCTCTCTAAAACATAGCTGTTATTTGTTTTCAGAAAAAGTGAAGGGAGGTGACTGCTTATTTTTGCTGATATGTGATAACAAGTAGACTTTTGTTTATGTCCTCACATTCAGTTTATGACTGTTTTAATTTGAATGCGTTTTACAGGCTCCAGCTGAGACTGTTCAGGAAGAAGACATTTATGACAATGCAGAGTATTTGGCAGAAAAGGTTGGCTACTTATGGAGGTTTTTTTTACTAGAGAACATTATTGAATACTTAAAATGGATTGTTGATCCCAACACCTTGCTTCCTTAAACAAGAAATATATGAATTTGGACAACTTCATCTTTTTGCTTTTTGGATTTGAGAAAGTTAGGCTGTTGATCCAGTTAGACAGTCATCTAAAATAATTGTTTGGAATGACTGGGATCAGTAATTTTATTACAGGTCTTGTAGGTGGGCACAGCTTCTCTTAAGTTCTTATATGTTAATATATTTACCATGAGAAAGGGAAGGATTTTCATCCAGATAATAGACCATTCTCACCTGCTGCCTCCTGCGGCAGCCCAAAATGATCCCAGAAATGCTGCTCCTGGGAGACAGGGAATCCCCCCCCCCCCCC
The DNA here is from genome assembly GCF_049243985.1 of Paroedura picta. NCBI lineage: Eukaryota > Metazoa > Chordata > Lepidosauria > Squamata > Gekkonidae > Paroedura > Paroedura picta. The sequence continues at coordinate 158,906,399 of NC_135369.1, forward strand.
CGAGCAGCATGAGGGATAATAATCCTAAAGTGGAAAGGAGAAATTGGTGAAAATTGATTGTTCCATTTATGGAGATTTTCCATGACATCTAACTCACTGGTAACTAATACAAAATTGTTTTTTGTTTTGCATGTCAGATCTCCCTATGCTGCATCAATAGTCCTTTGAGGCATCCCCATCCTAAATCTGCAAATAGGCATCGGGAATGGCTCCTGTCGCTGAGCATCCTGTGCAAAGTACCCCATGTTGCTTAGCTAGATATCATATTCAGTTACACTGTAAAAGATTGAAACTACACATCAGACATTAAGGCCTGATCTGCGGGTGGAGATCGCCAAATGTCTTTAGGCAAGCATACAGTTGTCCTCCACTCTCCACACAGTCTGTTTCTGTGTCAAGAAAGAACTTTGTGTTGTATTGTGTTCATGTGTCTGATAGTGGTCGTTTCTCCAGCATTTCAAGGCTCTAAACCCCAACCTTTTTATCACCAGGGACCGGTCAACGCTTGACAATTTTACTGAGGCCCGGGGGGGGGGGGGTAGTCTTTTGCTAAAAGATGTCATTGCCGCCTGAGCCCCTGCTCTACTTGCTTTCCTGCCGGCACCCCTGACTTCCCGCTGCCTGCTGGGCAGTGCCACACTGAAAGGGAGCCCCAGCCATGGCAGCCACTGGAGAGCACTGGAGAGCAGAGTGGCAGGGCAGCCCACAAGGCAGCAGCCAGGGAGGAGATGCAGCCCGGTACCATACTGGTCCCTGGCCCAGGGGTTGGGGGACCACTGCTCTAAACCGCTCTGGACAATCATCCAGTTCAGCTCCCAAAGCTGGTAAAAGACTAATAGATCATGATGGTGTCTTGAGGCACCAGCCAATCCTTGTGCTCAGTTTTGAACATATAATTTACTGGGCACAGTAGCTCTAAGGATAAAAGTACCAGCAGGATAAGTAGCAGTGACTCCCAGTTCATTTACTTTGACATGAATATTTAAGGTAGCTTCCTTAATCATTTGTTGCTCACAACTCTTGGTCATTGCAACATTATTTAAATTGTTACATACAGACAAAATAAACATTCTGAAATAAGAAAATCCTTGTTGAATTAGACTTGGAATCCAACTAGTCCAGCACTTATGGCGTCAGCAAATTGGATTCCTTTAGGAAAGTTTAAAGAAAAGCACGAACGCAACCGCTCTGCTCTGATGCTTGGTATGGCCCAGAGCACTGTCAGAAGAAATGGACATATCTTGTCTGTCACTAATAATGGGTTGTGTCCTGTGATCTGAGTGGTGCAAGGATAATACCCTTCCCATGCTCACCTGTATGGAGTACTAGTCATCTGTCTGTCTGTCTGTCTGTCTGCCTGCCTGCCTGCCTGCCTGCCTGCCTGCTTGCCTGCCTGCCTGTCTGTCTATCCATCTAGCCATCCATCTAGCCATCTATCCATTTATCCATCCATCCATCCGATTTCTATACCGCCACCTGCTGTAGCCTCGCGGCGGTTTACACATAAAATTCTAAAACAATAAAATCCCCATTAAAATAATAATCACAATGGGGTAGGGAGGCTGCAGTGAGAAGAACGAAGGGGGTGAAAGTGAAATTGCTTCCTTCCAGCAAAGCTCCACTGATGCAAGAGACAGGGCAATTTCATTCTCTTTTACTTTCCCTCTTCAGTCTTTTAATGTTTGAAAGTATGTGCAGGTCCTATGACTCTGGCCATAAACTTCCACAGAATAGAAAGGACTGGGGGGGGGGGCGGAGGCTGAAAGAAAGATATGTGATGAGTAGCATCTTTCACTGACAGATCATGGGATCCAACCCAATATAATGCCTTTGAACATAAAATTCACAAGTATTATTAATTCTAGTTTGTTTATCCAGGTGGGTAGCTGTGTTGATCTGAAGTAGCAGAGTCCAGTGTCACCAACAGAGTTTAATTCTAGGTATAAGCTATCTGAAGAAGTGTGCATGCACATGGAAGCTTGTACTTATAATTAAACTCTGTTTAATTAAACCCTGTTTAACTCTGTTTAAGTCTTGGTTGGTGTTAAAGGCAACACTGGACTCAAACTTTGTTTTGTTTATTAATGCTTTTCTTTAATAATTAATACACTATTTTATTAATAATCCTGTCCTAAATTGTAGGTTGTCAACATATTCTTAAGAAAGACCTTGTAATACAATGAACACCCCTGCCAGTCTTCATGTTCTCCATGTGTGCATGAGAAAAGTTAAATAATAGGAAATGTTATTGCAACTTTAGATTCTAGCAGAATAAAGGAGTAATTTTTGTTTGCTTGGTTTTTCATAGCCAAAGGATGATGGTGACTATGAGGAGCAGAATCTCCAGGTCTGTATTTTATACTGAACTATTTGTGTTTTGATTCTTTCTATGGTAATCCTTACAACAGCCATGTAAGGCTAGTATTTTCATTTCCTTGTTATCAATGAGGATAACAGGCTGAAACAGAGAAATGGGCACCTGACAATGCAGTTCTAAGAAGAATCAATGAGCCCAGATGGGTATAGTTTAGGATTGCACAGGGCAGAGGTAAGATTTGAACCTCTCATATCATGATTTCTTCGTTTAGCCATACATTATTTATATGGTGTAATCTCATCACCAGAGCATATTATAGGCCCAATTTTTAGTGTATAAAAACTATAAAGTGGCAAAAGCTGTGTTGTTCTGTGTAAAAATCATGTGTTTTTATAATGATTGCGTTTGTTAAAGTGAATTAGTTTATCTGTTACCCAAAATGGAATGTCTCCTAAATTTAGATGGGGGTGGGGAGGGGGATTAGTGAATTCTAGAAGCAGCAGCAAGAGGGGTAACAAAGCGATCCTCCACTTATGTATACCGGGGTCCTTCCCTTAGAAACTCACAGAGAGACCAATTGAAAATGAAATGAAAATAATTTTGATTGGAAAACAATTGAAAATAATAATAGCATGCTTGCATACAATTTAAACTAAGCATCCACACAGAGAAAAACAGAGGTGAGATGGTGTGATAGGGAAATATAATTGGGGAAAAAGAAAGCGTATATATACCTTGTAGGAAAGTGACCAGTGCCTTGAATGTATGTGGAATATTACAGTAGACTCACACACACACACACACACATACACACACACACAATTCTGACACATGCCTTAAATAGCTAGATTTGTTTCTGGAGGCTATAGTTGGGCTTTACAGCCCCTTAAACAATGGAGTTGTTGAGATTGTTGGTATTACATAAAGAAATCTAGGAGGCAGGTGATGTCCGTAGTGCACAAAGCACAGGGCAAGGACCCGGAGGTTTCCCAGACAGATAATATAAATGATTGCTCTGGGGGTACCTTTGATTTTCCCAGGAAAAATGACGGAAAAATGAGTTACATTGACTGAATTAAGCAAAAATACAAATAGTGTCTTGACAATCCTGGGATTAGAAGACAGGAAATGAGTTTAGGTGAGGTCAGGTTTATGTTAATCAAGGCTAAAGGAGTTCTATAGATGAGGTGGAAGGAAGGAGCACTTAAGGGGTTATAAGATAGTAATATTCCTAGATGCACCAATGATTTACAAATAGGTATTGTTTGTACAGAAGGGAGAGAAAAAACTAGCAGCTGAGTACCTTTGTGGACTGACAGTGATGTCACCTGAGGAATCCAGGCAGTTCTGGAAAGCAGGGCATCTGGCCAGAGTACACTTTCCCATTTTCCGTGTGAGTGCAGATATTGCTGGTCTGCCTTGGGCGAAGCTGATACAAAGTTGTACACTTCTAGCACAACAGTGTGATTGCTAGACAATATAGTAGAGAAGTGCAGTCAACATTGATCATGGGTGCTTGCGGGCAAACATTCCTCTCAGATCAAGGGAAGTCTTACTACTAACATACCATTTTAGGAAGAGTAGAAGCATATTTCATGCCACTACCCCAAACAAAGACACCAGACAACAACAGGTGGATCAAAGTAGCTTATTAATGACTGCTGAAGCAGGGATTAGTTTCTGTTCCGAGTACTTTGAAAGTTGTCATTAGTATTTCTTTCTTAATAGAGTAGAGTGATCCATTGTATCATACACTGTTGACAGACTAAGAAAAAATGTGTACAGATTTTGGAGGGAACTAAATTGTAGTGGAAAATAATTATGATATCTTTCCATTTTATAAGGAAAATTATTGAAACATGTTGAATATTTACTGTAGAAACACATTGTTAGCTGCCGTCTTATAGCTTAAACCAGCTGTGGGATTTAAATAAGTACAAAAATCTATAGCAATAATTACTTTTGATAAATTTAGCAATTACCACTAGTAGAATTCTTTTAAATTAATAATGCTGAAAATGACAGTGAAGTACAAAGTATTTGGTGAAGTATGTTCTTTCCTGTTGAAATTTTGTGATTTTAGAAAAAACAAATCTCTGTTGGTTTTCTGATGGATTTTCTTATTCATTGGTCACATAACATCCTGTTTACTTTCTTGATACAATTTGGGCTACAGTTATTATTTTTAAGTATATTTTTATTTTGCCCTTCCTCTGAGGAGCATCTCTGCAAAACTGCTTCTGTTATAGATGTGGCCAGTCACTAAATGGCTGCTATAGAGCCTGGGCACAATCACAAAATACCAGGAGGTTCCACAGAATGATAGGAAGTCCCAAGCCAGGCAATCTTCTGTGATGGAACCAGATGTTCCTGAACATCTGCTTCCTGCAGGCAAAAAGGTGATGCCCCCTGAAGTGTCTCCTGCTGCTCCAATGAACTGGAGGAAAGCTGGCATTTGACTGGGAAAGAAGGAAGTGGTCGCCAGAAAGCACACCACTTGGGGGGAGGGGTCACTCTCCTGTTGTTATGTGCGAAGTCGTGTCCGACCCATCGCAACCCCATGGACAATGATCCCCCAGGCCTTCCTGTCCTCTACCATTCCCCGGAGTCCATTTAAGTTTGCACCGACTGCTTCAGTGACTCCATCCAGCCACCTCATTCTCTGTCGTCCCCTTCTTCTTTTGCCCTCGATCGCTCCCAGCATTAGGCTCTTCTCCAGGGAGTCCTTCCTTCTCATGATGTGGCCAAAGTATTTGAGTTTCATCTTCAGGATCTGGCCTTCTAAAGATCTGGATCACTCTCCTAGATACTCTTATGGCTGTTCAGAGATGCCCCTGCCATTACAGCAGTTGGCCACTGGAAGCTTCGTCACGCTACTAGGTTTGCCCTGGACTGCTGCAGGGCTTCTCTTTTCCGTTGAGGGGTATAGATCCAGGAACGAAAGGAGGGCAGGGTTATGAAAGCCACACTCTGTGGCTAAAAGTACTTGCAACTACGAAAACACAGGGTTGAACTCAGGGCGATGTAAACAAGTTGTTGTAGCTTTACAGGCCAGACTTTTATCAGAGTTAATCAATAAAGGGAAATAATAAAATCAGAGTCCAGTAGCACCTTTAAGACAAACAAAGGTTTATTCAGGGCGTGAGCTTTCGAGTGCCAGCACTAGTTTGAGGAAGAGTGAGTGCTTGCACTCGAAAGCTCACGCCTTGAATAAATCTTTGTTGGTCTTAAAGGTGCTACTGGACTCTGATTTTATTGTGCTACTTCAGACCAACATGGCTACCTTTTTGAATAAAGGGAAAGTACAATAAAACAAAATCAGAGTCCAGTGGCATCTTTAAGACCAACAAAGGTGCCACTGGACTCCGATTTTGTTTTGTTGTGCTGCTTCAGACCAACACGGCTACTCACTTGAATCTAAGGAAAGTAGTTCTGCTTCATACATGATAACTTTACTTCATAAGAGACAATTTGATAGAGATGTTTTACTCTCCAGTGCAGTGTGTTTCAGATTTAAGTATGCTTTCAAGGAATCATAGTCACATTAATCTCTTGTACACCCATTCTAATCCCAAATTGTCTTCTTTCACTTCCTTATATCAGCTATTGTGCTTTGAAGAGCAAAGTCTTTAGCTATTACATAAAGTGCATACATTACTCATCTGTCATGTTCTGAGATAGGACGCCTCAGTAAATTCAGCACTATTATAAATCTTACGACTTTTTAACTGGAGGTGCAGCTTGTTTAATACACTGCTGAAATGGATTTATTACTGTGATTAACATGTTGATACCTCTAAAATGTACGGAAACTTCACCAGGATTTGAATCACTACATTGTTTTAGCCTGCTTTAACATATTTTACCTTTTGTCAACTTTAAATCCACTAGACATAAAAATCTATAACTGAGGAATGACTTAACTGACACAACTTTTAAAAGTACCTTTTAATCACATTCTTGGAACCTGGGTCCCATTGACTTATGTGTTAAAACACTTTTCCTGTCTTCACATTCTAAAGCAAACAAGAGAAAAAGCTCTTTCCTGTGGTCTGATTAATGTACAGACAAAAGCTTGCTACGGTGTAGGGAGCACAGCTTTTGACTCACTCTTGTGCTCATACCCTGAATAAAACTTTGTTGGTCTTAAAGGTGCCACTGGACTCTAAATTTGTTCTTGTGCTATTTGCATTTAAAGGTGTCATCACCAGTTTGGTGTAGTGGTTAGGAGAGCGGACTTCTAATCTGGCGAGCTGGGTTTGATTCCGCGCAACCAGCTGGGTGACCTTGGGCTCGCCACAGCACTGATAAGGCTGTTCTGACCAAGCAGGAATATCGGGGCTCGGTGGTGGGGAGAGGAAGGGAAGGAGATTGTAAGCCGCTTTGAGACTCCTACGGGTAGAGAAAAGCAGCATATAAAAACCAACTCTTCTTCATCAATTTATTTATTAAAGTATTTTTCGCCAAATTTTTCTCCTGGGAGAGATCCAAAACACCTTAAAGTTACAAATTACAAAAATGGGCGACAAGTTTGCACTAGTCTGGGTCTATTAAGTTGACAGCTGCAGATTCCAAGCTACAACCTCTGGGCTAAGTGCCAAGTCTATATGTCTATTGCTTATGGGCCCGTACCTCTGGACCTGGAGAGGCTAAATAGCTGCTGCAATTGGGGACGCAGCTTCTGTTTCTTTCTCTGGCCATATTATAAGGTTCATCCTGACCCGAGTTGTAGAGAATTTTAGAGGAGCCCAGAAGAGTGGACAGGTTTATTCTTTGCACAGAAGCTCTGTTAGACAATTGTACTAAATGTAAGGCCTTCAGTGTGACCATCCATGATGTTGCATTTAGTTAAGACAGGAGAGCATATGATTTGAAACAGTTTAATCAGGCCTTTGGACCAAATTGCTCTTCGGAGCATTTGAACAAGGTCCTTGTTGACTTTATTCAAAAAGCACTACCCAGAATATTTTATTGAATATATGTTTTCTAAGGGGTTGTGCTGGGTTCTGCCATTGAAAGAAACTTGGATAGAAGTCCCCTCCCCCATTTTCCTTTCCTTTCCCTTTTTCATGTTTTTGTTTTATATATTTTCATGTTTTTTTCTATTTTGGTTAGAACAATATCATATTATTATGGTAGATTCAAGTGGGTAGCTGTGTTGGTCTGAAGCAGCACAACAAAACAAAATCAGAGTCCAGTAGCACCTTTAAAACCAACAAAGATTTATTCAAGGCGTGAGCTTTCAAGTGCAAGCACTCTTCCTCAGATTTACACTCGAAAGCTCACCCCTTGACTAAATCTTTGTTGGTCTTAAAGGTGCCACCGGACTCTGATTTTGTTATATTATGAGGGTATTATCTCCATATTGGATATGAAGTTATCAGATATTTTTATTTTGTTTTCTTCTTGTTGGGATTTGTGTGTGTAAAGCAAATAAAACAATTTAAATTCTTTTTAAAGGTGATTTGTGGTCTCTGTTCTAGCAGTGTAGATTCCTGGTGCTGAAGGACCTGTTTGCATTAATAGCCACATGGATTGAGGGCCATCATTGGGGAGGGTGAAGGGGATGAAATTGCCCTCCTATCAAAGAAGCTCTGCTGCTGGAAGAGGTAGGAAAGGCAAATTCTTCCCCTTCCTGCCTTAAAATGTCTGTCCAGCATGACTCTCAACCCACATGGATCCCACGATACCAGGAATTTACTTTCTGGGGGTCAGAAAGGACTGAAGGAGATGAGAGGAACATGGCAAAGATCCATGTGGCAATTATGATCCAACCCTAGTGGCATTTAGGATCCAACCCTATTTTTTTATTATTGTCTTATGTATTCAAAGTGGGTTTTATTTTTTAATCTGCTCACTGTGTCGTAATAATCTTACTTGTTCTGTCCTAACCTGTAAATATTTTTAATGTGCAGTTCTGATTGTTTTCCTGTTTCAGACAAAAAAGAGCCTTTCTCAAAGAGTGTTTGAATTCTTACACAAAAAGAAAGGTATGTCATTATCAAGGGACTGGCTTGTCTAGCAGTCTCTTGGCTTTTCAGAAACATTGGTTCAGGCTTGGCATACAACTTCATGGAAGCTTTTCTCTCTCTGGGAACTTGAGGTCTTCCTGACTGTATTTTCAGAAAGCAAGGTACGGAGAGAGTCGTAACACAGGTGCCTGTGAAGTTATGAGGCCTAGAGGTTTCAAGGCCAAGAAACTGGGAGGGAGTTTCTCCTACACATTCCATCTTGTTAGTGTGAGGACCTGGGGAAGGCGGCTTGCTTAACTGGCCATATGTACAGCTGCAAAGTATATGGATGGAAGCTAGCACCTGCTAAATAGGAAATGGTACTTGTAGGTTTCCTGTAGACTTCAGTTTGCATTGTGGTACCAATATTTTTAAGATTGGTGTAGTGGTTAAGAGTGTGGACTTCTAATCTGGAGAGCCGGGTTTGATTCTGCACTCCCCCACATGCAGCCAGCTGAATGACCCTGGGCTCACCACAGCACTGAGAAGGCTGTTCTGACCAAGCAGTGATACCAGGGCTCTCTCAGCCTCACTCACCTCACAGGGTGTCTGTTGTGGGGAGACAAACGGGAAGGCGAATGTAAGCCACTTTGAGACTCCTTCTGGTAGAGAAAAGTGGCATATAAGAATCACCTCTTCTTCTTCAAAGTATGTGGTCACATGCTAGCAACACACAAAATTGGTTAGGACCTCTCCTCCCCCATAAGCAAATAATTGATTGGTTAAGGTCCCCTGGCTAGCAACATATTTGATTAGTCACCTGGAATCATGCCAACACAGTTTGGCATAAAGGAAGATCCTTCATTCTAGACTCTGCCTTTTGTCTGGATTGTGTCTGCCTTGTGTCTTAACTAGGTGGGCCTTGCAGAAGGAACACCTGCCTTGGGCTTTGAAACTGTTCAACTTAGTCTGGATTAACATTTGGATTTGAGAACCAATGCTTGTAACAGTGGCTTAGGGTTAAATATTTAACTTTTATTATGTTATCCTTGCTGCTTACTGCCATTATATTGCATATCATAATAAATTATTAATTATATTTTGTGGAGTACTTGAGTTTTGTATTACCTTTAAAGAATAACTTCTGACAGTTGTTTTTTCATGCTTCAGTTACATCTTTTTGTAAGATAACCATGCAATGCTACCAATAGAATCAACTGGCTGCGTTGTAGCATTAAATTCAGAGGAGTAAATATTATTGAGAAACATGAGAGCTGCCATAGGGCGTCAAGTTTAATTTAGTTTTCTGTTCTGCCAGCAATACAAAACCAGATAAGATGGTTCCACTTTCCTGTTGAAGACCTTTCTGGGGCCAGCATGGTCTAGTGCAGGGGTAGTCAAAATGCAGCCCTCCAGATGTCCATGGACTACAATTCCCAGAAGCATTTGCTGGCAGGGGCTTCTGGGAATTGTGGTCCATGGACATCTGGAGGGCCACAGTTTGACTACCCCTGGTCTAGTGGCGGACTGGAATATGGAGAACTGGGTTTGATTCCCCCACTCCTCCACATGCAGCCAGCTGAGTAACCTTGGGCCATTCATAGTTCTTAAAGAGCTGCTCTCACAGAGCAGTTCTCTCAGAGTTCTCTCAACCTGATCTACTTCACAGGGCGTCTGTTGTGGGGAGAAGAAGGCAAAAGCGTTTGTAAGCTGTTTTGGGAGTCCCTCCTTGTGCTCTTCCTGAGAACCTCTCCTGGGGAACAGAGAACCCTCTTGAACAGGGAGTCACCATAGAATCATAGGGGCTTTTTGCACGGCTTCAAAATCGCACAATGGTTGCTAATTGGAAACGCTATTGATTTGCCATAACGCACGACGTCGTAGACAATCTGCAACACTCCTGAAACCGATCAGCAAAAAGCGCTTTGTTGTAGCGCTTTCAGGGGAATCCCAAAAAGTGGATTCACCCTCCAGAAAGCGCTACACTCTTGCAAACAATCTGCAACACTAGCGATAAAGACCTGTGCGTTAACATTGTTGCGGTTTCTTCAAAGTCCCTCCTCCTGAGCCTGTCCTCCAAACTTCCGGCGAAGCGATCGCCATTTTTTTTTCTCCGAGCGAGCGGGGATAAACGCACCAGCGAGCCTCTTTCTGTTTAGAGGCTTCCCTGGCTTCAGTCCTTCACCTTTCGTCACTAAGCACAAACCACATAAAAGCCCGTTTGCTGAAATAAAGTCCCTTTATTTTTTACACATTAATTCAGCCGAAAATCGGGCCCGTGAGAGGGGGGGGATTTTTTTTTTATCACTCGAGGCAGCGTGGCAACGATCATACGATCAAACGACAGCTCACATTAGGCAGCTGGATGGGTCTCTCCGTTGCAACGAATCTACACAGATTTGTTACAATGGGTCTGTGTTTTTTTTTTAAAAAACCTTTCTTAAAGGGAAAGGGGCTGTTTGGGAGCATGCTAACGGCTGCCCATTGGCTGCTTGACGGCGGGGGCGGGATGAGCTTGGAAATAGAGCTTCCTTTTCTGCCGAGACCGGAAGCTGCGGGAAACGCTACAAAACGCAACTGGATTCCACTACAAAGGCAGGTATGCATAACGACGAATTCCACTATTTTAAATGGCGATTTTTCGTTCAGTGACCAATTTGCAACAAAGATCCCGGTGCGAAAAGCCCCATAGAGTTGGAAGGCACCTCAGGGTCATCTAGTCCACCCGCTGCACAATGCAGAAACTCACAACTACCTGCCTACCCAGAATGACCCCAATTTCATGCCCAAATGATTCCCATTGCCAAAAATCCCCAGAATTTTCTTGAGAGCTACTTCTGAATACCACCCAATCGATCCTTTTCTGTATATCTCTTTGAATGCATTATAAAAACCATGCTTTAATGTACCTAAATAATTTATCAGCACAACAGCATGCTTCAATCTGAATTTTATTAAAATGGCAGCTCCTAGTCACATCAGGGATTGGTTATGACATGTGATGTTGTTATCAAAATTGTGTTTTCATCATCAGGTTTATAGTTTTGTACCTGTAAGAATAAAAGGAATTATGATATTGCCTTACGATATGCAAAGGCATAGTTTTATATCCATAATTCATCAAATAATGTTAAAAGAAACTATGCCATTACATTACAAAATGCAAAAACATATTGTAATAAAATGCAGAATGCTTCAAGTATAAAGAGGGAGAGAACAGAAAACATCTTACTGGCTATATGAAGGTAATTTTAAGGAGATGATAGTGTAGAAAATGGCAGAACAAATTTATGTCAAATTTTATAAACTGCATCCCTAAATAAAGATGTTCTATAGATGACAATGAATATTATAATTTATATTCATTCTGTGCCAAAAATTTATATAATGAAAGCTTATTGATTTAGTACGAAGCTTTTGTTGTTATGGCTTATGGCAACAACGAATAAACTGAACTTGAAACTAATTCATATTCCAGTTTATATTTGCTTTCATAGGCCCAAGTACTACTTTATTCCCCCCCACAGGTAGTTAAATTAATGTCATTGCATATTTTGCATGCCATAGTCTAGAACAGTTGTCTCCAACCTTTTTATCATCAGGGACCGGTCAACACTTGACAATTTTACTGAGGCCTGGGAGGGTAGTCTTTTGCTGAAGGACGTTGTCGCTGCCTGAGCCCCTGCTCCGCTTGCTTTCCTGCTTGTGCCCCTGACTTCCCACCGCCCACTGGGGGGTGCTGTCAGCAGCAGCTGCACAGTGCCTTACCAAGGGGGAGCCCCAGCCATGGCGGCCACTGGAGAGCACCAAAGGTGAGCCAATGGCAGAGTGGCAGGGCAGCCCCCGAGGCAGCAGCCGGAGAGGAGGACGAGGAGGAGCCGCAGCCTGGTACCGACTGATCTATGGACCTGTGTTGGGGACCACTGGTCTAGAAGAAGATTTTCCCCTGAAGGCTGGCAAATTGTACGATGGTTACCTCTATACAAAAAGACCATATAATGTGAATTTTTCCTGCATCCCCTTGCCCCCAGCAATATCCTGTGATACCACAAAAGCTTTTGCCTTTGTGACTCCCCAAGATCTAGGTTGCATTGAGGGAGAGGGGGAGTGCAGTGTCAAGAGTGAATTTGTTGAAATGTCCTCACTTTGTCCCCATATTTCTTTGTGCTGGTAGAATTGTGGCAGAACAACTTCTCCATGCATGTAGAAGGGAAGAGAGGAAATTTGGCTTCCACTAGAGCAGTGGTTCTCAACCTTCCTAATGCCGTGACCCTTTAATATAGTTCCTCATGTTGTGGTGAAACCCCAATCATACATCTATGCAAGTGTTATTTCACATAAATTAAACTGAAACTGACCAATGGCGTGAAGATCCATTGTTCGGGATTGTATATAAATATTTTTTCCCAAGGTTTCTCAGTTCAGCTCTGCCTCTTGTCCCACCATGCCGATCTCGCTCTTTTCTGCTGCTCCAGACAGACGAACGCTCTATCTCGATCTACCCCACAAGGCTGTTGTGTGGATGATGCCCCTTGGCCAAGCTGCTTTCCCTGCCGTGACCCCTGTGAATGGGTCATTCGACCCCCAAAGGGGTACCGACCCCCAGGTTGAGAACCACTTATATAGACTGTCTCTCAATCCTCCCTGGCTCTCACCACCCTGAACAACTTTGTGTCATCTGCAAACTTAGCCACTTCACTGCTTTTCCCCTAGTCAATGAATAAATTGCGGGACCTTCCATCATTCCGCAGGGCCTGCAAGACGGAGCTCTTCCGCCAGGTTTACGGTTGAGACCAGGCTTAACACCTACGCCCCCCCGGGACCTGAGGATTGGGATTAGACATGAGTACCATCAGTATCCCCTCTCCACTTGCTAAGGGGGAATGGGTAGTTGATTAGCCGCTCTTGCCAGGTAGTCATTAATATTGACATGTTAATTGGTTTTAATGTATTTTATGGGGTTTATACTGTTGTAACCCGCCACGAGCCGCAAGGGAGTGGCGGGAAATAAATTCAATAATAATAATAATAATAATAATAATAATAATAAATTAAAAAGCACTTGACCTAGGACTGGGCCTTGTGATATCCCATTGCTTACCTTTCTACCATCTGCCTCCCACCACTGTGAAGACTGCCTAATTATACTCTCTGTTTCCTGTGAATTAGCCAGTTTTTAATCTTCAGGAGTACTTGTCCTTTTCTCTCATGAGTTTACTTGGGAGCCTTTGATAACCCCCAACATCAAGATCATAGAAGGCTGCTGGGGAGGAAGAGAAGACAAGACAAGATTTCTGAGAGCTTTCGACTTCTGTTTTTTAGGAACAAAGTTACACCCGTGTCCATACTTCAGGGCTAAGTCTCCTTTCCACTTGTGCAGCGTAGCACCCTTTCCTGTGGTGAAGATGAGCTCCACTACAGACCACATTACTGCAGTGTTAGGCTGTTCTCTCATAAAATCAATGTCTTTCAAGGATCCAAAATATGCCAGCGCTAGAGGAATATGGGACACTAGATGACAACCTCTATAATGGCACAAAGTGGTAAGGCAGCAGACATGCAGTCTGAAAGCTCTGCCCATGAGGCTGGGAATTCAATCCCAGCAGCCGACTCAAGGTTGACTCAGCCTTCCATCCTTCCGAGGTCGGTAAAATGAGTACCCAGCTTGCTGGGGGGGGGGGGGTAAAACAGTAATGACTGGGAAAGGCACCAGTAAGGCCACCCCATACTGAGTCTGCCATGAAAACGCTGGAGGGCGTAACCCCAAGGGTCAGACATGACTCGGTGCTTGCACAGGGGATACCTTTACCTTTACCTTATAATGGATGAGGAGGGGTGCCAACAAGAATAAGCTTAAGATCCGAGCCATTATTTTTTGTTCTGAGATTATTCAAACGCATGCACTTGGGTTCTAAATAATTCATTTCCTATTGTGTAATTTTGAAAAAAAAACTCACTTATTGGCGCATACTTAAATATAATAAAACATAATAAACCCCACTATTTTGCAGTAGCAAAACAAATTTTTATATTTCTCCAGTGGCTTCAAAAACTATTGCTAATAATACTGATCAGTGAAGGAAAAATATTTAGGCTGGAGTGGTTTTTTTACTGCTCTATAGACGTAGGTTTTGTCACTATGTGGGAAAATTCTGATATTTAGTTTGATTTGCTTATAATCATGTGTAGACATTCAAAATGAAAACTCAATAAGCTAATTTTCACGTTCAGCCAATTATTTTTCCAGTAGATTGTTCAGTGTCTTTTTAGCAAATAATATTTTTACTGCAGATTTACAAGATCATTGTATGTTACAAAGAAACTGGATTAGCCTGCTTCACTGGTGATTATAATTTAGGCCATAAAATCAGATGTGTAATTATGCTCATGTACAACAGGTGCTTAGTAATAAATGAAGCAACAAAATTAACTAATTAAATTAGCAACTCCAGATCTGCTTTTTGAAGTTTGAAAATGCTTATATAGATGATATTGTTTTAAATCTTGTTAATTTTTCAAGGCTGACAAATGTCAAATCACTTTCTCTTTTGTCCGTTAAGATGCTTAGGCTGCATTGCTTAGACCAGGGGTAGTCAAACTGTGGCCCTCCAGATGCGCATGGACTAAAATTCCCATGAGCCCTTGCCAGAAAACTCTGGCAGGAGCTCATGGGAATTGTAGTCCATGGACATCTGGAGGGTCGAGTTTGACTACCCCTGGTCTAAGCAGTGTAGCAGTTTGACTACCCCTGGCTTAGACTATATTACTCTAAATTTCTAAAAGATAGCTGTTTTGATATACAACTTGTTTAATGCAAAAATAATTCTGCCTACTTTCTAAATATTTAAAATGGGGAAAGACAAGATGACATTTGTTCATGTTCATGTGCTCCTGGACATTGCCTTGTAGATTCTGTCTCTCGAAATAATTGGACCCTTAACTGGCCTCTATTTATGTCAAGGTGGGTCAGGTTTTATGGGTATCATTATTCTATTGACTTTGATGGTATCGTAATTGAGCACAGAATTTGACCCAAGCATAGTTACTTCATCTGTAAAACATTGGCAACACTCAACTACCTCAGCTGGATTCAGTTTTCTTTTATAATCTATGACAGTCAGGGCAATAGAGCATTGATAGATCATTTTCATGTTTTGGAATGATAATTCTAAAGGAGCTCAGTTCCTCCATGACATCAGACTACAGAAACCTAAGTAATCCAAATTGGATTGCTTAAGAACTTTCCCCCTTCCTGTGTTAATGCACCACACAGCAATTCAAGCAAACAGGCGAACTGATTATATATGGAATCTACATGTCAGCATATTCTTCATACTGATGAACTACAATTTCTATTGGAATGTCTGACATAGAGACTCACAGTTTTCGCTGGCAATAAGATCTGTGTATATAAAATCACCTTTTCAGATGCCACTGTAGTGAAAAATTTGGAAGCCTGAATTGCTTGGTAATTTTGAAACTACAGCTTCCATTTGATCATATCGTGTGGCTGTTATATTTACGGGGAGGACACAGCTATCAATCTGCACCTTTATGGGAAGGACTTTAACTTCATTGCCTTTCTCCTATTATTTGATCAAAGCCCTTTTATCCCCTTAGGCCATTTGGGTTTATAGCATCTTTACCGTGTTCATAGAGAATAATTCAGAATCACAAAATGGATATGGAAGTGAATGGGCTTGTAAAACTTTGGAAGGTTAGAGCACTACCTCCATACCATGTGCTTTTAAGGCCTTCTTCATAACACGAACAGATTTCATCCTCATGTAATGTGTTCTAATACAGCATTTGTTTTCCTTTTCTAATCCATTCCTTTTCTAATGTGGATTTCTTGCATTCCTGTCCAGGTTTTGATTAACAAAATTAGGGGAAATATTAATTAACAACAACTAAATAAATGTAGGTAAACATTTGAGATGGGTTACATCCTCTGCAGAAGTATGGAAGGCAGAACACTTGCTGACTTCTGATTTAAACATGCAGCCCCAATCATGCTTCTTAGTGTTCATTAGTGGATGAGCACTTGTGAATAAATCCACATTGTTTCCAACAGTTCCTTCTGATAAGTTTTTCAGAAATGCATTCGGTAACCGTGTAACCCATACTCACATTAAAATAGTCTAGTGTAGCGATCCCCAACCTGTGGGCCGCGGACCACATGTGGTCCTTCGACTAATTAGAGGTGGGCCCCGAAGGACGCCTTCTCTCCCCCCCCCGGCCCTTTACAACACACTTCATTGTTGTGGTGTGTCTGTATCTTATTTTGAAGGGATGTTTAAACATTACCATAGCGATCAGAGAGTGCTAGGGCAGTGGTTGAGAGTAGAAGAGTAAACTACCCCCCCACCGGGCTTCAGTAAAAGGCGTTGAGTGGTCCCCGGTGAATGGTCCCCGGCGTTGAGTGGTCCCCGGTGATAAAAAGGTTGGGGACCACTGGTCTAGTGTAAAGAAGTAATCCATCTTTTTGCTGACCATAACCTTCTCTACAGAACTGCTGACTTGGGCTTTAAAACTGGCTTAGCCCAGTAATAGGGATCCATAGCTAAGGATTGAAGGTGGATGAGATGGGCATTTAACTCACAGGAAAAGTGCTGAATTCCAGATCAGGCTTAAGGTTTTGGTAATTACCTTCAAGGTAATTACCTCTCTGCCTATGACCCTCAAAGAGCTCTACACCCCACCACCTCTAACTGGCTAGTGATCTTGGCCCCAAGAAAGCCTGCTTGACCTGAACCAGGGCCAGAGCCTTCTCTGTCCTGGCCCCCACCTGATGGAACAAGCTCCCAGAGGAGATCAGGTCCCTAACAGAAGTAACACAGTTCTGCAGGGCCTGCAAAAGGGAACTCCTCTACCAGGCATTTGGTTGAGGTTGATCAAAGCTAAACAACACCTACTGGGTCCCCAAACTTCCCTCCTTTGAACCCATATGCTTAAACTGACTAACCATAGATCTGTTAGATTGTGTCTCTGTTAAAATGTTATTTTCTCTGTTTATTGTCATTGCTATTACTATTGCTTTGTATTTGATATAATCACTGAGCTTGATGTATTATTTATTATTCTTGTTTTCATTCCATGTGAACTGTCTTAGAAGAGAGTGGTATATAAATGTAATAAATAAATAGTACCCTGCATCAGCTTGGGTTGTAGCTATCGGAATACGAGGTGGATTCCAAGCAGTAGGAGCTTGAGCAAGTAGAACTGAGAACAAAATGAAGTTAGAAGTTGGCTTACCTGACCTCTAATAAGGAATAGGCAAGTTGATTCGCCTTGTTATTCAGCAGCTTATCATAAACCCAGAACCTGAGGTGGGAGAGAAGCAAAACAACTTCTTCGGTAGCTCTCAGCAGCGGCTTAATTGCCACCCAGTTTTCAAGAAACAACAATAGAAGTTTGTTCTATTCCCAAGAGCCTGAAGCCTCACTGGGTTCAGACTCAGCTTGACCTCTGAAATTGCCATTCCCTTTGGTTTTTGTTGCCTTATTCCATTTTCTCCCATCTGTAAAGAACCCTAGTGACATAGGGGTTTTTTTATCTGATGCTGCAAAATGTTACTCTTCTCCAGGGAAGGGTTTGACAAAGGGGTATTGCTCTCTAATCTAAAGACTGTTTCTGCCTGCTAAGAAGTATGGCCCCTCTTCAACCCCCCTCCAAATTTCTA
This sequence comes from Paroedura picta, assembly GCF_049243985.1. Classification (NCBI taxonomy): domain Eukaryota; kingdom Metazoa; phylum Chordata; class Lepidosauria; order Squamata; family Gekkonidae; genus Paroedura; species Paroedura picta. The sequence continues at coordinate 158,924,349 of NC_135369.1, forward strand.
TTATGAGCCGTTGGCATGTATCAACCACCAATAATTCAAGCATATACCTGCATGGATGTGCTTATTATAATTTATGGTGTGTGTAGGCAGAGGACACAATACAGAGATTTGAAAAGTACAGAATCTCTGAAAAGTAAGTAGTGTTACAAATTCAGTGTGGTTCTGAACCACAGGAATGAAGGCAGAAAGCTTCTTTCTGAAGTCATAACGTGGGTAGGAGTAGCATTTTATTCTTACTTTGTATGGCTCTAGAAAAGGTTGGTTATAAATGTTAAAATAATGACTATGTGTGATGTCAAAGCAGAGGTTTTTGTTCGCTGCCTCATGTCCTTGATATATGGCAATATTTCATTGCATCCAAAGGGATTTGGTAATTAAACAACATTGGGTTAATTGTCACCTGCTTTCCCAGTCAGGCAGTACATGAGATCCAAAAGAAGAAGAGTTGGGTTTTATACATCACATTTCACTCATCCAAAAAGAGTCTCAAAGACCAATTATGCGCGGGGCTAGAAATCTGGGATGGCGGTAGCAGGGCAGTCCTGATTATGCACCCTGCAGCCGCCATACCAGCCCTGGCCCTGTGCAGCGCCCAGGAAGACCTGCGAGAAGGAAATGTGGAATCTTCCACGTTCCCTTGGATGCCACAGGTGCCAGCGGGGGCAGGGTCGGGCCAGCCCTGTGCAAAAGGCCTTCCCTTAACCTACAGTGTCCCTAGACAGACACTGCATGCCCCTGTCAGCTCCGTGAAGCCGCGGAGCCGACAAGGGAGTCCCCCCACTGCCACCTTGGTGGGAGAGCGGCATGCCGCTCCCCGCCATTGTGCAATGGTGGCCCCATTCCCCCCCTTCAGGAAGCAAGTCGGGCTTTCCAGCCCTGGTGTTGTTCGTGCGCCTGCGCTACGCCGGGACAGCCCACATACTCAGGGGGATTCCTCCCCCGTAAGTACATGGAAAGCGCCGGGGCAATGCCTGGCAACAACCCGGCATGGCTGCTGCCGTGCATAATGGGTCAAAGCAGTTTACAATTGCCTTTCCTTCCTCTCACCACAATAGACCTCCTGTGAAGTTGGTGAGGCAGAAAGAGCTCTGATAGAACTACTCTGTCAGATTAGCTCTAACAGGACTGTGACTAGCCCAAGATCACCCAGCTGGCTGCATGTGGAAGAGCGGGGAATCAAACCCAGCTCTCCAGATCAGAAGCTGCTGCTCTTAACCATGACATCAATCTGGTTCTTGAGAAGTGAGAACACTGAAGTGCATCCAAGAAAGGAGACAATAGTAACAGTTGTGCAAAAAGAATGAAGGTTGTGTGACTTCCAGGAACACAGATTGTGGATTTGGACAGGAAATCAGTAATAAAGTGAGATAATCTATCAAATATCCAGATACCATCCAAGCAAATGAGATAATAAAAATGAGGTATAAAAATCCCTGCAGTAATCATAGGGAATTGTGACTATCCAACCTACGTTTGTTCTATCTTTTCCCATCCCAACACCACCTTTCTTGCAGGCCGGCGTTTGACCTTTAGTAGTATTTAATTGTAGTAGAATTTTGTGAGGAGATTCTCATGCTTGTTAGCAGCTCCTATCTAGGAAGCCTGGTTAGCTGTTGGATAGACAACTATGTCTTCTGCAACTCTTTCCTTTGATTAGTGATCATGAGTGATTGCAGTAATGTGTACTAATGTTTCAGAAACTAGTTCTATATGTTCATTTGGTTCCATCCCATATTCTAGTCTAAGAAGTATTCATGTGGACTTCAGAAGTTGACCTTTCTGACCAGTATCCAACCAATGCTGATGAGCATGCAACCCCCGGGGTACCTGTATATGAGTTGTGAGGGATTTATTTATTTAAAACATTAGCCACTTTTCTTCCTTAGGTCAAGGCAGCTTATAATATCATCATCAATAAAATACATAAAATAGGTGACATTTAAAACAAACCTGCCAATTTAGAAATCACAATTTAGGACTGTACTTATCAAATGCAATCCTAAATAAAATAAAAAGTGAGGGGGCCAGGAGCACGTCCGTGGGGAGGTTGTCTGATAATTGTGGGGCTGCCTCTGAAAAGGATTCAGAACTTTGTATTATTGTGCCATTTAATTTTTGCTACCTTTTGGCTTTGCTTCTCATATATGCACTTGCATTTCTTGTTGCATAGGCAGCAAATCAGAGTCCAGTTCTTCAAAAGACAGTTTCAACAAATCTGGCAAGGTCAGTTGTAGCTCTCTACCACTATTTGTTGTTGAAGTGCCCCCGACAGTCGCCAAGAACTGATGTTAAACAAATGGTATATCTATGAATGACATTGACTCCCAAGAGGTTCAAAGAGATAATGTACCATCACTCCTAGCAACAGATACGAAGGTGTTGGAGAAAAACTGGACGAATTTGGAATTCCCTTTCCCATTTTTTCTCGAGGGCCTGCCCTTCCTATTTTCTTAGTGGAAGAACTGGGGATTTATCTTTTTTTTCTTTAAGGATGAGTAGAATGCTTCGTAGGACAAAGTTTTACTCAGTCAAATTGTGTACCATGAAATATTAATGTAAGACAACCTACAGCATTAGGTTATGATAATTATGTTCTGAAGAAATATATAACATATTTTAAGCGATAGGTGTATTGTTTATGGTTGAAGCCAGGTCAGTAAGAGCGATGGGCCCCCCTCAGGCTGTACTATACAACCTCTAGCTTATCCCCTTGTAGCAGGGTTAGGAGGGCCCTGGTCCTGGAAGTTATGCTGGGAGTTATGCTGGTTAGGGGAGGGGGGTTATGGGATTTTATGGAATTATATATATTTTATTTAATCTGCCTTGAGTCTTAGGAGGAAGGTGGGATATTAATCTTAATAATAATAATAATTTATTAATATTATTATTATTAATAATAATATGATCACATGAAACTGCCTTATGCTGAATCAGACCATTAGTCCATAAGTCAATATTGTCTACTCATATTGGCAGCAGTTCCCCAGGGTCTCAGAAACGTCTTTGTGTCACTTCTGACCCCCCCCCTTATTTTTTTAACTGGAGATGTCAGGAGTTAAATTGAAGACCTTCTGCACGCCCGGCAGACACTCCTCCACTGAGCCATGGTCCTCACCCCTTAAGTTTGTATAATTTGGGTAATAATATGCTATAATTTGTTGAATAAAAATACGTTATTAAAGAGTTTATATTAGTGATATGGAGTTTATGAGATAATTGGTGTCAAAATAATATATTTCCATTCATTTGGTACAAAGTTTGCTTTCTACCTTCAATTTTTATTTTTTTCCCTATCTCAGTTGGCAAGAATTAAGATATGTGTTAAGATAGCATAGAATGCAAGTATTTGCATCTCTTTCTCAAACGTTGGGTATATTTGCAATACCAAATACTACAATTCCATATGTGAAGTTATAAACATTGCTTTCTATGTTGTTCATGCAGTAAAGTATGTTTAGTTTGATAGGAAAGCAAATATATATATATACACTATATCTGTTTTTGTATTTCTCCACAAAACACAATTGTTATTATGGCTTCAATACTTTGGAAAATTCTGCATCCCTAATCTGAGAAGGAGAGTGAAGGTAGAACGGAGCACGAGGATTCTGACAGTATGCAACAATTACATCCGAGGCAGAAGATGTCTGAAAATGCACAAAGGAACAGCCAGAATGGTGAGTTGTGACATTTGTTAAGGCCCCTGGGACATCGGGCTGTGCTGTCAGTGCTGTCCCAGGTTTGCTGCAACAATCTGTTCTGCATCATAGGATATTGTGGACAGATGTTCCTGTAACAGTGCTATAAAATACTTCTCCCATATTCATTCACTGTTTTGCCATTAAGTTGCAGCTGACTTAGGGCAACCCCATAGGGTTTTCAAGGCCAGAGATGTTCAGAGGTGGTTGGCAATTGCCTTCCTCTGCATAGTGACCTGGTATTCCTTTGTGGTCTCCCATCCCTGCTTAATTTCCAAGAACTGGCGAGATCTAGCTAGCCTGGGCTATCCAGGCCAGGGTGCATACCTTACCTACAGTGCATGCATTCTGATTTTTCTCTCTCTGTAAGCATGTTTGCTGAGTCCAGTGTGTTTCTGTTGCCCCAGAGAGTCAGACCAGAATCAATGGATTGGAATTAATTCAAAAGAAATTTTGGCTAAACATCCGGAAGACATTCCTGACAATTCGAGTGGTTTCTCAGTGGAACAGGCTTCCTCAGGAAGTGGTTGGTTCTTCTTTGAAAGTTTTTAAGCAGAGGCTAGATAGTCATCTGACAGAAATGCAGATTCTGTGAACTTAGGCATATTGTGAGTGGGGAGGCAGAAGGGACTGTGTCAGTGTTTGGCTCTGTGGCCCTTTCTTGAATGCCCATGGAAATGCCAATCACCGTTTTGGGGTTGGGAGGCGAATTTGTTCCAGGCCAGGGATTCTGTTTTTTTTTTTTAGGGGGGGGATCACTGGGGCATGAAATTGGGGTCATGGTGGGTGGGCAAGTAGCTGTGAGTTCCCGCATTGTGCAGGAGATTGGACAAGATAACCCTGGAGGTCCCTTACAACTATATGATTCTACTTAATGGAAGCCATCATTGAACTCTGAGGAACCAGTAAAGCTACTGGCTTGTAACAGTAATAATATATTCAGCTGGATTCAGTTAGATAGCTATGCTGAACAGCGCCCTAATGAGAGATCAGTTCTCAGAATATAGTGTTAGATTTTGGCACAGCTACTTTCCATGTACACTTTGAAAAACTTTTATTCCCATAAATTTCATGATTATGAGTTATCAAAGAGACTAAAGTGGAGATTCTAAAATAATTTAAATTTATAATACACACGATCTCATTGCTGTGTTAGAATTGCCAAGTCATATACTAAGAATGACAGCCTATTTACACTTGTTCTTGCATGTAGCTTTAATTTCTTGGTTGATTAGCTTTAGGTAGGTAATGGAGTACTATGACTGTAATGAGGAGAGTGCATTGTGCTTTCAATTATTTTTGATACTGGAAAGGTATAATTATAGAAGTTAGCAGGCTAAGTCCTGTGTATTATTATTTTGTTTATGTTGCAAACAGTATTATATTGTTTGTATTGCAAACATATAGCAATAGCATTACACCAGCAAGCTGCCTAAAGCTTTTGAATGCAATGCCCTTATTTTCATTTATTTTACTGTGTTCCAAAAAAAAACCAGGCTTGCCTTAGCCGGAGAACTTCAGCAGTGATGATTATGTAATTGTGGGGAATGGGATTTTGTATAAAATCCCGTCCCTCCAGGCAGCCATAAGGTTTTTTAAAACCCCCAGTAAACTCCAGTATGTCCATATAGGGTCAGGTATATTATTTATTTCATTTGACTGTCTACGATTTAGAGAAGATTATAATTTTTTAAAAAGCCTTTGGTGCAGGCAAGCTATTGTGCAAAATATACCCTGTCTGAAACCTGTAACATTTAGTAGGAAGTCAATGCCATAGAAATGTATGAGTCTTTGATGTGAACATGTTTATGACCAGAATGCATAAGTCTACGTAGAGAGAGCAGATCCATGTATTCTTTAAGTTACCCAAAGCCTCCTAATTGATGTGTGTTGTGATAGTGTCTAATTATGAAAAAAAACCCACCAAAATATGCAGCAAAAAGTATGGACAATAACCTGGGAATGAATTAGCATTTTGTAATGAATGAGCTGTCAGTTGTAGGATTCTGCCTCATTTGTTGAACATGCTGGAGGGTACATGGCAAATGAAATAAGATACTGAATGAAAATAAGGGTTGCTGCTGTTTATAGGTTGCAGATATAAATAAAATCCTGTTAAGCGTTATTCAAACCTCCTCTCTGTTGAGAACATGGTATATTAGGCATAATGATGGAACACAGACCCCCCAAACTAAATTCCCACTTTGTCATGAGGTTCTAGGGAGAGCAATCCACAGACAGGGCTCCCCCCCCCTCCGCAGTGCCACATAGCTAATTGTCATGAGACTAGGCATTTTTTGCTCCCCATCCACGACAGCCTGGGGTGGGGAATATAAATCAGGATGCCTATAGCCTTTTGACATAGAGTCACTTGCACTGGATGTTTTAAACCCATTATGCACAGGGGGAATAACGCACATTCGGGGTGGAATGGCAGCGACTAAAATCACCAATAACGCACGGTGCCGGCTGCAACCGGCTGCAGCTTCGGTGCATACCTCAATCAGTGTAGTTGAAAACCTAAAACATTGCTGTTTTCAGCGTTTGTAACTCAAAGCTGAGACTGCTAAAATATACAGCTAAATACTCTGAAACCAATTGCTTTGGTATGCCAAATTGCCCAGTCTCCTATGAACCACATATGAAGGAGTTCTGGTATTCAAATTACAAACTGCAAAATAGGAACAACAAAACTGACCTGAAGTAAATGTTGATCACAAATCAATTCAAGTGTTTAAAGGAACTCCCACAGTTTGGTTCTGGTTCCCTAGAAACAGTTTTTTGGACATTGCGTGGGAAAAAATTAGAACCTAATGCATTGTTTACAAAGGCTGGGAACATTCCCACTATTAAGTTTAACGTTTATGTAAATAGGAAGTTATTTATTTATTTATTTATTTATTTATTTATTTATTTATTTATTTACTTACTTACTTACTTATTTGATTTCTAGCCCGCCACTCCCACAAAGGCTTGTGGGAGGTTACAATATACATAAAATCCCCCAACCATAATTAACTTTAGAAGAGGTAACTTCTCTCAGATGAGGGGGATTGTAAAGAAGAAATTGAAAGCAATGCCTTCCCTGTGAAAAAAAGGTTAAAAAGGTTAGGGCTTTTTAGCTTGGAATAATGATGATTGAGGGGTGACATGATAGAAGTTCTCAAATGTTTTCATGAGAGAAAAAATAAGTCATTTTCTCTTTTTCTTGCAATGCAAGAACTCGTGGGCACTCCCATGAAATTAAGGAGCAGTAGGCTTAGAACAAATAAATGGAAGTACTGCTTCACCCAGAAAGTAAGTAACACGTGGAGTTTGCTGCCGCAGAAAGTGGTGGCTACAAACAGCTTCACGAGAGGATGAGATAAACATATGAACAGAGGTCTGAGTGGCTACTAGCAGCAAGGTATAGATAGAACACTATGTCTGGGGTGCTCTGTATTCTTGGTGCTCAGGGGGCAACAGTGATAGGGCTTTTTGAGTTCTAGCTCTGCTGGTGGATGTCCTGGTGGCACCTGGGGTTTGGCTACTGTGTGACACAGAGTGTTGGACTGGATGGGCCATTGGCCTGACTTCTCTTATGTCCTTATGTTTAGTAAAACAGATATTTACCCTTTTAATTTAGTGGTAGTTGGGTTGTAGCATGTTGAATCCATGGAGTTTTTATCCAGCAGTGTTTATGTCCTTATGTTTAGTAAAACAGATATTTACCCTTTTAATTTAGTGGTAGTTGGGTTGTAGCATGTTGAATCCATGGAGTTTTTATCCAGCAGTGTTTATGAACTTCAGAGAATACTCACAGTGTGAGTATGTGTGGAGCTTGATTTAGTATTTGAAACAACCATACCTGATTTTGTAGACATAAAAGAAGAAAAGAAAGAGAAGACAACGAAACGGAACCAGTCTCATTTTATTAAGCAAAGGGAATATTTCGATGAAGATGATTATTACTGAAGGGATTATTTTGCCCATCTTGCCTTCTGTGATTATTAAGGTATACTATAAGGTATACTATAAGATTGATATTTGATATAGATTTATTTTGTTTCATGCATGTGTAATGTGTCAAGCATTGTCAAGTCGCTTCCAACATACAGTGACCCTATGAATTAATGACCTCTAAAATATTCTATTGTTAGCAGCTTTGCTCACTCAGGGCCATGGCATCCTTGCAAACTGAGGGCAAACTGAGGGCCATGGCATCCTTGACCGAGTCAGTCAATCCCATGTTAGATCTTCCTCCTCTTCTGCTTCCTTCAACTTTTCCTGGCATTATACCATTTGCAAAAGTTAACTAGATTTCATTAAATTTTCATTTTAAAATAGTTGACTGGATTCGAAGAGCCGTAAGTGTAACACTGCTTGTAGAATGCATTTTCTCTGCCCCTCCTTCCCTTCAGCAGCTGTATGTGCCCACTGAACAGCCAGTCGCAGGAATGGCCCGGGATAAGGTGCGGTACACCACATCTGGAGGAGCAATTCCCCATTCCTCCACATGCAGCCAGTGGGCTGTCCTTGGGCTTGTTATAGTTCTGTTAGAACTGAGGAGTTCTGTCAGAAGTCTTTCAGCCCCACCTACCTCACAGGGTGCCTGTTGTGAGGAGAGGATGGGAAGGTGACTAAGCCGCTTTGAAACTCCTTCAGGTAGTGAAAAGTGGGGTATGAAAAAGCAACTCTTCTTTGGAGCAAAACGCCTTTGATCGTAAAAGGACTCGTTTGAATTGGTTCCTAGGTTGGTATTGATTTAACATAAAACAACTGGTCCTTGGATTTTAGTAAAGCTTTTGACAAGGTTCCCCATGATGTTCTTATGGATAAGTTGAAGGACTGCAATCTGGATTTTCAGATAGTTAGGTGGATAGGGAATTGGTTAGAGAACCGCACTCAAAGAGTTGTTGTCAATGGTGTTTCATCAGACTGGAGAGAGGTGAGTAGCGGGGTACCTCAGGGCTCGGTGCTCGGCCCGGTACTTTTTAACATATTTATTAATGATCTAGATGAGGGGGTGGAGGGACTACTCATCAAGTTTGCAGATGACACCAAATTGGGAGGACTGGCAAATACTCCGGAAGATAGAGACAGAGTTCAACGAGATCTGAACACAATGGAAAAATGGGCAAATGAGAACAAGATGCAATTTAATAAAGATAAGTGTAAAGTTCTGCATCTGGGTCAGAAAAATGAAAAGCATGCCTACTGGATGGGGGATACACTTCTAGGTAGCACTGTGTGTGAACGAGACCTTGGGGTACTTGTGGATTGTAAACTAAACATGAGCAGGCAGTGTGATGCAGCGGTAAAAAAGGCAAATGCCATTTTGGGCTGTATCAACAGAGGCATCACATCAAAATCACAAGATGTCATAGTCCCATTGTATACGGCACTGGTCAGACCACACCTGGAGTACTGTGTGCAGTTCTGGAGGCCTCACTTCAAGAAGGACATCGATAAAATTGAAAGGGTACAGAGGAGAGCAACGAAGATTATCTGGGGCCAAGGGACCAAGCCCTATGAAGATAGGTTGAGGGACTTGGGAATGTTCAGCCTGGAGAAAAGGAGGTTGAGAGGGGACATGATAGCCCTCTTTAAGTATTTGAAAGGTTGTCACTTGGAGGAGGGCAGGATGCTGTTTCTGCTGGCTGCAGAGGAAAGGACACGCAGTAATGGGTTTAAACTTCAAGTACAACGATATAGGCTAGATATCAGGAAAAAGTTTTTCACAGTCAGAGTAGTTCAGCAGTGGAATAGGCTGCCTAAGGAGGTGGTGAGCGCCCCCTCACTGGAAGTCTTCAAGCAAAGGTTGGATACACACTTTTCTTGGATGCTTTAGGATGCTTAGGGCTAATCCTGCGTTGAGCAGGGGGTTGGACTAGATGGCCTGTATGGCCCCTTCCAACTCTATGATTCTATGATTCTATGATTCTATGATTGGCAGTGACATCCCTGTTCTCTTATGCCTACAACAACTATCAGTTTATTTTAAAAATTTACAAAGGATATGGGAGGATAGTCCTGACCATTTAAGCCCTTAGGGTACATTATAAGGCAATTGTCTATGCTCATTATAACACTAATGATATTAACTAGCAATAATATATTTGATGTTGTTTTTTTCTGTTTTTAGGATTTTAACGTTGCAGCCTGTCAAACATCATGTATACCTTTGATGATATCTTCTGCACCATCATTTAAAAGAAAATTATAATATAATTCCAGTGCAATTGGAAATGTAAACTTTAATTATCGGCTATGTGCTGTTTATTTGTGGGTGATTGTGTACAGGCTCCTTATTAAGCTTCGGTGAGGATGAAGAACTTAAGGTATTTAGTGAAACTGCCACGTATAGTGATTTTTACTGTACAAGCTGTTGATGAATAATTCTTTTTTGTAATTTCCTGATGAACTATTTCTCTCTGTCTGCCTAATCAGCAGGCCTGCTGTGAAATATAATTGCACTTTCAGGAAAATTACCATCTCACGAGATGAATAAGTTTGATGATTAAATTTGGTAGAACGAAGTAATAACATTCAAATAACCAAACAGAATGGCTTGACTATGCTTCTGCCATGGGTTTAATGACCTTTCTGGAGAACCGAATAATGTTTGAGACAGAATTCAGGTTGACACAACTCATAACAAAGTAGAAAATGTTTAAGGTAAGCTATATTCTCTTAGAAAATGAAGGAATTTCAGCTCAGTTAAATTGTAAATACCAGTCTTGATCTGGGGTCAACAAAACATTATTTGCCAAGTTTTTTTTTTTTAAAGAAGGAAAAAAACCCTCCCAAGCCTGATAAGAAAACATATTTGCTGCTAAATGTAATTACTAAACTGGATCTGAAGTGTGGTAGCAGCCTGGCATTCATATCAGCAGGAGACAGACTTGTATGAAAGTTAACATGAATTATCTCTTGTTTTCTACGTAAAAAATAGATCTGTTTCTATGCACATTTTGCCTAATGATAAGCTCTAGTATTTTTCTTCTTGTCATCTTTTAAATGGCACATTATTTTTGAACTGTTAATTGTGCTTTCATGAAATACAAATATTTGATGTGGAACCACAAAAATCCTAGATGAGACCCAACCGGCTCAATCTGGCAACTCTGGTAATGCTTTTAGAGCTATTTCTGCTTCGACTGCTCTGTGAAAATGTCCTTGAGATCGGGTTGCTTGGGCCCCTTTCCTGCTGCCCCTCCCAGTGTTTTTAAAAAATGGTTAGAGCTGAGGGGGACTTTGCTTAGCAAGGCTTCTGATTGGCCATTGGAAATGTGATTTGTTGTGCAGATTTGTAAAAATGTTGCATGGATACCAATTTCTGCCACACCACAAGGATTTTCACTTTGTAACTGAGGGTAAGCTGCGGCAGCCATGTTATCACTGGCTTCACCTTTTCGAGCAGCTATATGGTAGCAGTCATTTTGTGTCTGTGCCTACCATTGACCATTTATGCACTGGGAACTTCACTGCCCCAGCTTTGGGGGCGGATGAGGTGCATCAGGCCAAATCTTTCCCCATGTGGGTGGGACAACCTGCCACGACTAAAACTCCAGCCTGCAGCCCAACATGAAACCTCTAGTGCATAAACGGTCAATTCTGTCTCAGAACTCCAAACGTCCCTGTAAACTCAAAAAGGTTGGGGACCTCACTTGAAAAGCTTTTGGTATTCAAAGTGTAATAAATTCTATGAAAGTTTAACATTGTTTGCTTTCTGGTTTATTTGATTTATTAACCGCCACTCCTAAACCAGACCTGCTCATGGCTGTTTACAGTAATACCCCAATAAAACAATGAGACAGAGGAAATAATTTATCAGCATGTGAAATTGTGTTGCAATGGAAGAAGAAGAAGAGTTGGTTCTTATATGCTGCGTTTCTCTACCCGAAGGAGTCTTGCCTTCCCTTTCCTCTCCCCACAACAGACACCCTGTGAGGTAGGTGAGGCCGAGAGAGCCCTGATATCACTGCTTGGTCAGAACAGCGTTATCAGTGCTGTGGGGAGCCCAAGGTCACCCATCTGGCTGCATGTGGGGGAGCGGGGAATCAAACCCGGCTTGCCAGATTAGAAGCCCCACCCCTAACCACTACACCAAACTGGCTCTCCGTGAGAAGTTCTAGATCTTTCCCCGAGGAATGTGATGGTATGTGGAAGGACAAGCAAAAGGAATGTATGTCCCCACACACCAGTTTTTTGTATTAGGATGTGCCAAACAACTTGCATGTATATCGAGATTTATGCTCACCTTTTGTAAATTCATGAAGTCAAGTTTATGTATGTGTGCATGAGCTCACACATGTGCATATAGATAAGTATATCAAATTTCCATACCTTGGGATCTGACTTTTCAGCAATTTTCTTAAAAAGTAGAGCTTTTATAAGACATTGCCTGTGCAGATATATCCCTCAAAGGGCTGTGTTCAAAAATGAGGTTGTCTTCAAATGTAATCTAAATTAAGGTTGTTCTTTCAGAAGATAATAGTATATATTGGCAAAATATGTCAGTTTCCGCTCTTCAAGCAAAGGGATGCATGTATGTAAAGCAGTCGATAGTGGAATGTCCTTGAGATCTGGTGCATTGTTCACCCTAGTTCACAAATGCAGACCATTTCAGTCTGTACTGATCATCCCTCCTTGTGGCTTTTGGATGCAGTCCTGAAGCCATGTTGGAAAAAGGGGAAGACTTAAACGAAGCCCCTTTGCTGGAGTGTCTCCTAACCAATGCCATTTTAGCATGGTGGGGCAGATATGGGCAACACTAGAGGGCATGCTGGGACAGAAATAGAACTTGGCATATTAAGCCCCCTCAGGTCATGATCCACCTCCAGCAATGGCATAGTATTATTAATTAATTAATTTTCTTTATATGCTACCCTGTCCAGTGAACTGGTTCAGGGTGGTATACATTATGTTAAACAACATTGGGAGGTAAAATGGTTCATTAAAATTAATTTAAAATCTAACAAGGTAAATTTAAAATGGCATCACTGTCAAGAACACAGTAGCAGCATCAACAGTCTCCTGGTAGGTATCACTGTAATATCACACTGGCAACAAAGCTGGCTTAAACATAATTTACTTCATTTTCAGTATTCCTTTCTCACTGAGATTCCAGGAGGTAAGGAGGGGGGAGGGAAGAGGGAGTGGGGGGGGGAGGTGTCTGGGTGTGCATATGTTTCTGAGAGAGAGGGAGGGGACAGGGACTAGGGAAGATGTCAGGGAAGCGAGAGGCAAGGGGTGGGTGGGGAGGAAGGAGTCTGTGTTTGCATATGTGTGCCTGTTTGTGTGTTTGTCTGAGGAGGGGGGGCAGGGAGGAGGCCAGGGGGGGACATGGGGAGGAGTCTGTGTCTGCATATGCGTGTGTGTCTGTGACAGACGGAGGAGGCCAAGACCAAGGAGCCTCGGAGCAGGTATGTGTTCACATACCCTGTGATAATCAGATTCTCACTATTTTTTTATTATATATTTCAAGTTCGGTATTAATGTATGAAGTTACTGAGCAGCAAGATGTATTTCATGTTCTTTTTGCACATTATGCAGAGGCAAGCCCAAGTTTGCTTTCCATCTGTCTGGCAAAATATGAAGCAGCACCGAAAGTCAATAACAAGCAAGAAAACGGGGAACACCCCTGTGAGGTGGCTAACAAGTTAAGAAAAAACTCTCAAACCCTTTTTTTTTCTTTTTTGGAGTCCAGCCAGGCCAGCTTCCAAATTTTATTTCATTTTCAAGGATCTTTCCTCAGTGGCTAGGACTACATTTACAATTTATGTTAGATAAGCCAACGCCTCAGTCTCAGTTGACTTCTTGAGCTGTTTAGATTGCCTTCACGGTCTCTCGATCTTTTAGGTAAGGAAAAACATTCTCCTTCTCCTCTCTGAGGACCTAGCCTTCAAGTGAAACCTACAGAATCATCTTTAAGGACCTACTGTTAGAAAATATGGCTTTAGGATTTAGGCTAGTCACGTTCCTCTCAGATGCAACAGATACACACAGAGCCCTGCCAGACCGAACACGAGCCCTCTTCCCTCCTATCGTTCCTGCTGCGAGGGAGGCAGAGAGAGACACAGAGAGAGCTGCTCCAAGCTGCTGACCGGCCCTGCTTCCGTCCTAAGCATTAGCCCTAATTACCTGCTATGGCTCTTGCTGCGACGGAGAAGGAGACACAGAAAACCACCCTTGCTGCGAAGGAGGGGGAGAGACAGAGAGCTACCCCAAATTGTAGACCAGCCCTGCTTCCCTCCTACAAATCAGCCCTATTTACCTGCTATTTCTCCTGCTGCAAGGCACACGGAGAGACATGCAGCGAGGGGGGGGGGAGACAGAGAGAGATCTGCAGCTCCTGGTGTCCCCTGGGTCCTAGCGCCCATTTCATTCCTGGTTGCAATGGGTTTTCTTGTTAGTCTAGTTATAATTTACAGTATGCCATTTTAAACTTATCAACTTTTCCTCCCATGATCTTTTGTGTAGCTTCTCTTTTCCTGCATCTGCTACTCCTTCTTCCTCTAACTCTTTCTGGCCTTTTCTGCCCCTCAATGCCATTGGCTAGCTCAGACATAGCGGAGCCATTATCTCTGCACCAAAATTGGTGCTGTTATAATAGAGTTCCATGCATCTTGCCCCAAAGACTATGGCATATTCATATATGCAGCTCTTTAAAAGTGGAATATCTTAAACCTCCACTGCTGATCTAGTCTGTCATTCTGTTCCCAGTGAAAATGAAATGTTAGAAGTTCCACGCAGGTGCTAAAATATGTTTGGGAAAAGCTTTATGTGATTCCATTTTATGATTTTTTGTTTTTAATCTGGATACAAGAAGGAGAAACAAGAGTGTGTTGAAATCATTTTCCTCAGAGCTGCAGAAAGGACATTTTGCGTGTTATTCTGGGCCCCTTCCCTGCCAAGTTTCTTATTCTGTGAGGTATTTTCTTATGGCTGCTTGCAGTTATCACATGGGACAGCAACTCCATTCTGAGTGCAAACCTGGCAGGGAAAGCAAAATGTTTAAAACAGTTGAGCTACCACTGGAAGTTCCCTAGAGAACAAATGTTATGAAATGAAACATTCCTTATATCCATTAAGTGGGTCACATTCTGATAATATTAAATTATTGATTGGGGAAAATAAATATATGAGTCACCAGTTGCACAGATGAAAGAGCAGCTACCAGTATAAAAGTAAAAAGGGAAATGGTATACATGTTCATTTTTGACATTCCCTTCTGCAAATTGTCAATTCATCTTGATGAGGCTAGAACTGCTAAAGTGTGACATGCAAGAGGCCTTGCTCAGTGATGTGTAGGTTTCCCTCAAACCCAGTCGAAGCAGAGGCCATTTCTGACTGATAACTCTGTCACATTGTGAAGAGGGCAGGATATATCATTGCCTACTTAATGACAAGATGTCTCAGTCAGAGAAAACAAACATTTCAAATTAGCCTCAGCCAAAATCTCAGCAAATAACAACAAAAACAATCTGAAGAAAGTGAGTAAAAATAGAACATGGGAATATTGAGAAAACACAGCTTTTCAAAAAACAGCAATTAGTAATTCATTTGGGACATGGTAGGACCATTGCGGGGACCACAAAGTGACATTGTAACAGGTGATGAAGAGAGGGCTGAATTGCTCAACTCCTACTTCTCAGTCTTCTATTGCAAGGGGAATCATGCTTAGGGATGGGCACTTCGGCATCCGAAGTGGCCGTTCGCGCCCGAAGCAGCCAGCACCGTAGTGTGGGGGGGAGGGGAGGCAGGGGCGCCAGTATGCCATTCGGCACACACATGCAGGCATAGAGTTCTCGCCTGCGTGTGTGTGCCAATCAGTGCACTTAAGAGGAGGGCAGGATGCTGCTTCCGTTGGCTGCAGAGGAAAGGATGTGCAGTAATGGGTTTAAACTACAAGTACAACGATATAGGCTAGGTATCAGGAAAAAAATTTCACAGTCAGAGTAGTTCAGCAGTGGAATAGGCTGCCTAAGGAGGTGGTGAGCTCTCCCTCACTGGCAGTCTTCAAGCAAAGGTTGGATACACACTTTTCTTGGATGCTTTAGGATGGTTAGGGCTGATCCTGCGTTGAGCAGGGGGTTGGACTAGATGGCCTGTGTGGCCCCTTCCAACTCTATGATTCTATGATTCTATAAACACCTAGTTTCTTTACATGAAACCAAATCTTTTGGGCCAGACTAATTGCATCCAAGCGTACTAAAATAACTTGCAGATGTAATTTCTGAGCCTTTGTCCATTATTTTTTGACACTTCTTGGAGGACAGATCAAGTGCCAGAAGATTGGAGGCAGGCAAATGTCCCCATCTTCAAGTCCTCACTTGGAATAGTGTGTTCAGTTTTGGGCACCACAGCTGAAGAAAGATGTAGAGAAACGAGTGTGTCCAGAGGATGGCTACAAAGATAGTGAGGGGTTTGGAGACCAAGTCGTATGAGGAAAGGTTGAGGGAGCTTGCTCTGTTTAGCCTGTAGAGAAGGTAACTAAGAGGTGATATGATAACCATCTTCAAATACTTGTAGGGTTGTCATATATAGGATTGAGCAGAATTATTTTCTGTTGCCTCAGAGGGTTGGACCAGAACCAATGGGTTGAAATTAATTTAAAAGAATTTTCAGCTAAACATCCAGACGTTCCTGACAGAGCAGTTCCTCAGTGGAACAGGCTTCCTCAGGAGGTGGTGGGTTCTCCTTCGTTGGAAGTTTTAAAGCAGAGGCTAGATAGTCATCTGACAGAATTGCTGATTTTATGAACTTAGGCAGATTGTAAGTGGGTGCGCAGGAAGGCATGTACCAGTTTTAGTCTCTTGTAGCCCTTCCTTGCATACCCAAGGAATTGCTAATTGCCACTGTGAGAAGATAGGTGAATTTCTTTCGGGCCAAGCTGGATTCTGGAGATTTTTGGTGGTGGTGGGAATCATTTGGGAATGAAATTGGGGTCACTGCGGTAGGCAGGTAGTTGTGAGTTCCTGCATTGTGCAGGGGGTTGTACTAGATGGCCCTTGAAGTCCCGTACAACTCTATGATTCTATTCTATGATTCTATAGGTCTCATCCTCTCATGGGGAAATTTCAATAAATTCAGTATGAGAGACATAATAGAAACCATTATGTTGTCACATCATGCCATATGATGGACAGGTTCAGAAATGTGGAAAGCAATCATTTCCCCTACATTGAAAACTATTTCAGCTGACTCTTCTTCCTGAAATATGTCCATGAACTGGGAATTTTTAGAATATGCATGCTAGCAATATCTGAAAAGTGATTGCACTGTAGGATTGCTCCGTAAATGACCAATTTCACTAACCATATAGAGGGGGAAACCTGAGGTGACTGGACCACAGAGCTAAATTAAATGCTGTGTAAACCCACTGATATAATTATACTCCTATCTGATAGGGGAAGAGCAAAGCAAAAGCACTAATAAAAGATTTAATGGAAAGGACTATGTGTGTTGTGTTTATCACGTTAAAGATGCCAGGTAGCCTTCGCTTCTGAGACCCAGTTTTTATACAACAATGTGTTTAGTAGCAGCACACCTAAACTCTTTTGTTATCCTGGAAAAAAGACCAAGCTTGAGTCAGGGATATAATAAGAATAATTGCTATTCCTATCTAATTTGAAATACATGATATACCTGCTCATTAATGTGCTTGTTTAAAGTTAATGTGTGCTCATGCACACAGTTCCTTTGAATCTTGCAAAACCACATGGGATTAAAAATAGAGTTATTTTCTCTCATTGTTTTTTGAATCTTAAAAATAATGATGGTTCAAGGAAAACTCAGTGCTTATGCTTTAGTGGGGCAATGCAGCTTCAATAAAGAATGATCCCCCTACTCTTTCCCCTCTTTTCCGGGACTTTGCTGTCAACTTGTATGACCTACATCTTTCTTCATTTTGGCTTATAAGGTTTAAATGAATGTAGTAGACTACTATGCATTTGCTTCAGGTCGGAAAAGGGTGCTTTAAAGCTAAGACACAGCTAGTATATGTTAACCCTACAAAGTTTTGCTAACTATTGTTTCAGGCTGTGTGCTGAGTGAGAAGTTTGTTGAATGCATCAGAAGGATTATTTTAGTAACAGATAAGTGGTTTGGGCGTCTTGATAGCCTACAAGATCAACAGAGTCTCCTTTGATGTTGAGGAATTTGTCAGTTTTTCTCGGTAATGGTTGAAATTCTAGAAAAGTGACTCTATAGCAATATGTGGCTGCCTCTCATAAAATCCCAATCCACTTTTGTGACATATGGCTGTAAAAAAAAGTTAACCTGCATTATTTCCAGGCTGAACCTATGTTGCAAGAGGGATCTTTTAAGTATTATGCAGGGAATGGCAATTTCAATAAAAAAGGAGCTTGGATGCCAAATTATATAATTTTATGGTTTTATGCCAATAAAGGTATTCTATTCTATTCTACTCTACAATTTTCTGGGATTTTATTGGTACATCAACGTTAGCAAGACTTGTGGCTTCCTTTAATTACATGATAAGTTTTCAAGAAGGCATCACAGCCCAGAGAAATTCCCAGTGAATACAATTTAATCTAACTTAATCTAACCTAGATTAAAACATGAGCCTAGCATAACAGAGCAATGACAGGAAAGAAACTAATCCCAGTAATCCACCAGGAGAGGGCAGCCAAGTGGGATTGCACTCTTGAATAGCTGTGGGCATCATTCCCCTGTCCAATCTACTCTTTGAGGCTGCAAATTCATAACCCTAATTAGAGACTGGGCTGTTTAGTGGTGAGGACAGGCCCATTAGCACAACATAACTCTCAAACATCAGAAGATTTTCACGTTACCACTCTTAACCAGATATTATTCATTTTTGGCCTGATTTTGAATAAAGCAGTACAGGGATGGAGGTTTCGTATGTCAACTTTTCCTTCCGTTAATGAGCCATCTCAGAAATATTGTCATTTCAAACAGTGCTGCTTCCCTCTCCCCCACCCCACAATCTTTCTCGGGGGGGTTGTTTTTTTAAGATTCTAAATTAAGTGCTATAGCGGCACCTTTGAGATGTTGGGACTCCAGTAGTGGCACCACCTTGGCTCCGAAGTGCCATATTGGTTTAGCACTATAGCGCTTAGCTTAGAATGTTAAAAAAACAGGAGAACATCACACCGTGAAAAAGGAGGGGAGAGTGCCTTTGTAGGAAGCACTATGGACATTTTAAACAGCACGCCGCAGGGATTCAGAAGCACAGTGAAGGCATAGAACATGGAAGAAAGCCGTTTCCCTCAAAAGCGGCTCAGCCACCCTTTGCTAACCTGATGCAAGCAGGTCTGTATGAACAGGTAAACAAATGCTGCTAGCAGCCGGTTACTAAAATGGGTTGGTCTCAAATGACAGAAAAATCCATTAGCAATTAGCAGCTGGTTAATAAAACGGAATACAGAGGCAGTTTGAAAATGGCCATCAGAGACTGTCTGTCTGTCTGTCTGTCTGTCTGTGTTTTTATACTGCCCATTTTTTGCAGCTCTGGGCAGTTTACATTGAAACATTATCTAAATTTACATGGAACATATGAACAACTTTCAAACAACTTTCAAAACATTATAACAGTTCAATACCTCATTATTTCCAATAAACATCTTACGCGGCCTGGATTCCACTTACCTGTGGGACTGCTTAGTTGCTTATGCCCCCCGCAGAGCACTTCGCTCTGCAAGTATGAATTTACTGGTTGTCCTGGGCCCACGGGATGTTCTCCTGGCCTCGACCCGGGCCAGGGCCTTTTCGGTCCTGGCCCCTATCTGGTGGAATGAGCTCCTGGAAGAGCTAAGGGCCCTGTCAGAGTTACCAGCTTTCCGCAGGGCCTGCAAGATGGAGCTCTTCTGCTAGGCCTATGGTTGAGACCAGGGCAGTCTCCCGATAGTTCAATCAAGGATCCTCTCCAATATTGAGATTTCCAATGCTGAGTTTGCCAATTAAGACCTATTGGATTGGCTCCCACTCATTAAATGTCATCTTCCCACCATGCTGAACAAGGGGAGGGATTAGAGTAATTATTGCCGCTGCAGGATGTTAAGTTGTAATGTTTTTATTGGGTGTTTTATTGTTTTATTGTTATATGATATGATGTAAACTGCCATGAGCCCACATTGGGGAACAGCGGCCTATAAATCAATCAATCAATAAATAAAATAAATAGTCTATAGGAACATCTTTAAACAGCCCCGTGGCGCAGAGCGCCACGGACTGAATAAAGCAGTAAGGGCACTGTGGGAGGAGTTAGGGCGGGCCCTGTCCAGGATAAAAACTCGGAGGGGCCAATCAGGAGCCGCGAAGCGGCTCCTGATTGGCCCCTCCAAGTGTCCATCCCGCCCCATTGCCTGCTTCACCCGAACAGACAGCCACGGGTGAGCGGTAGGCCGCGCAGCCTTCTCCCGGCCGGTGGAGCAGCCTCGCCGCGTCATAGACGCGGCGAGGCCGCTCCGCCGGCCAGGAGAAGGCTTGGGAGAGCCTCGGGGGGCGGGTGGGCCTGGCCGACTTCTCCCGGCCGGCGGAGCGGCCTCGCTCCGTCGTATACGCCGCGAGGCCGCTCCGCCGGCCGGGAGAAGGCTTGGGAGAGCCTCGGGGGGCGGGGGGGCCTGGCCGCCTTCTCCCGGCCGGCGGAGCGGCCTCGCGCCATCGTAGACGCCGCGAGGCCGCTCCGCCGGCCGGGAGAAGGCTTGGGAGAGCCTCGGGGGGCGGGTGGGCCTTCCCCGGGTAGCGCCTTCCCCGAGGCCTGGGGAGCTTTTTTTCGCTATGGGGGGGGAAGGAAAAAGGCTCCCCGGGCCCCGGGGAAGGCGCTCCGGGGGCCTGGGGAGCTTTTTTCCAAATCGGGGGGGGGGAGAGAGAACAGCTCCCCAGGCCCTAGCCACCTCCGTTAAGAAAATGGCCGCCAGCCAGAAGATGCCGCGAGGGAGCCCGCCCGCTCAACGGTAAGCCACCTTTTATTCTGCCCCAGTCTGCTAGCGCCCATTGTATTTCGGATACAATGGGCTTTTTTACTAGTTAGTAGTATAAATAACAACAACATTGGAAGGTCTATGTTATTGGGCTGCTATGTTAGTGAAAAGTCATCCCAAAGTCTTATCTGATGGTTAGTTGTGCAGACTCCTAGGGATCCCTTCCCCTCTCTTAATTTATCTCCTCCTTTTTTAAGAATACAAACCATGAGGCATCGACTCCAGAGCTGACCTCCTACGTACAGTGGGATGCTTCTGGCTTAAGGAGTTTAAGGTTTGCTTTGAGTACCTCTCCCCCCAGTTTCATGACACCTTTTTTACAGCTTATGCCAGACATACAAAGGCTGGAAGGTTGTGAACAGAATGCTGAAACAAGCAGCTTTAAGGGCTTATTTTACCAGAGGATGGACAGTCGGTTTCCCCCTGTTGATTGGACATTATCCTTTGCTGTCACCTTGGTGTGACTCGAAGTAACTTATTATCTATGAATATAGCTTTACAGTCACTCGTTTATCTAGTCCTACGACATTATTGTTAGCTGCCATTGACAAGCACAGTAAAGTTCTGTTTGAAGCAGTAAAGAGAAACAGTAAGGCCCAATGGGCAGCCCGTGGAACCTGGATCCATAGTAAAGTTGCCAGGTTCCCCCTCTGGCCACCAGCGGGGAATGGGGGGGGGGAAGAGGTTTGCTACATGCAGGTTGGGAAACTCCTGGAGATTTGGGGATGGAACCTGGGGAGGACAGGGACCTCAGCGGGGTACAATGGCATTGAGCCCACGCAACAAAACATCCATTTTCTTAAGGAAAACTTATCTCTGTAGTTTGGAGATGAGCTATCATTCTGGGGGATCCCCAGGCCCCACATGTAGGTTGGCATTTGTGATTCATAGTTTTCCTCATCTCTCTCTTCAGACACTAGACAGCCTTGGGGAAATATCTTTTTGTCTGCCTGAATTTACTAATTTCTTTTTTTTTTAATGAAGCAGTGATATTGGGGCCCCAACCCATTGGAAAGTCACATGTGGTCTGTGACCAGGAAGATCCACAACTCCATCCACCCATTTATGCTGGCAGCCATGCTTTTTTGAACCATACCTGCTGGTAGGTACTTTTCTCAGGTGACTGGCATAGGCCCTCACTGAGGAAAGAAACAATAGTACACGTTTACCAAAGCATGGTTTGTTTTATGATTCATGCAATAATATATTGAGAGATTGAGGCTACACTTCTCATTTGAAGACATGATTCTACTAGAAGATATCTGTAATTTAAATAAATTATAGAAAACGCGTAGCCTAATCCTAGTCATGTTTAGTAAATTCCATGGATTCCCCATTTATCATGTGTGAATGAATTGTTAAATGTGCTTAAACTGATTTCATGCAAATGAATAGATTATTCCACATTGATACACTTCAGAAAAGTTGTCCTGTGAGGCTAAGGCATAGCTTGAGAAGCAATCAATTGATTGCTCTTATGGGCTTTCTGCCGGCCATAGGACTATGCTGTATAGGAGACAAAAATTCTCATCTGGGTGACTTTGGTTTGAGGCTATGGTTTTATTATTTTGGCCTTAATATTGCACTGTTTTCCTTTATCTGATGCTTTAGTTCAGGGGTGGCTCTCCAGATGTCCATTGACTACAATTACCATGAGCCCCTGCCAGCATATTGATGGCAAGGGCTCATGGTATTTGTAGTCCATGGACATCTGGAGAACCATAGTTTGGTGAACCCTGTTTTCGTTAATTTAATGAACAGAGCCCTAAGTAGGGATGATGGAGGCTATGGTCCAAAACATACATAGAATTAAGTTCTGATCAAATTAATGGGAACCATATAAATTAAGTATGGATTGAGGTATTGAATCTACTGGTTATAAAATTGAATTTCTCTGACCCCTTCTTGCTGGTAATACTGCTGAAAACTTGGAAGGATATTCTGAAAATTAAAGTTCATTTTTCATGGAGTCATAGTTCTATTAACATGAGTAGCATGTTAGCAGTTGTGTTGCAGGGCTGTTGAACTGGAAATAAAAGGGATCAAGTATCTCCTTTATCAGTGGTAAATTAATGAGACAGTAATTATCATATTTCCCTGAAAGGACAACTAGCTCCCCCCCCTCCAGTACTCCATCAAAAAATTATGTGGCTTTCATAAATTTGCATACAAGTAACAGGTATGTTGAATAATAAACACCCTTTCTGTGTCTAGCCTTTTTTAAAAGGGTGATTATGTTCAGGGTAGTCTTGCTTTTGGGCCATTAACTTTTTTTTTCCAGACCTGGAGCAACTGCAAAATAATCTAATGGTGCAGGCTCTGGATACCGCCCAAAAGGAGAATTGACCAGGACAGTCTCCAGGAGCTGAGCAATTTCCTTTTGGGTAAATATGGATACGCCACAATGCCCTTGTTTTGGATGGAGAGGGTTTCTATATTCATGAGGGTGGCATGCTCCAAAGCTGCCATTTCCTCCAGGGAAACTGATCTCTGTAGTCTGGAGATAAGTTGTAATTCCAGGAGGTCTAGACCCGTACAGAAGTTTCCAATCCTAGGAGCAGTGAACAATTTCTTTAATATACAGCAATACCTTTGGGAAGAAACTTTTTTTGTTTTTCAGTGTTGAGATAAACTACTATTGGCTATATAACAAAACAATTTTTAAAAAATTCTGAATTTAAAAAGAAATTGGTTTAAGAGAATTTCTGCCTGCTTCAAACCATCACTCAGGAAGCCTAGAAATCTATCTGTAAATGTCTATATAAATCTATACAAATAAATATTACAAAAAACCCACCCTTATTTTAACTTTTTACACTGCGCGCTACTCTAATTTCTCGGTCATTAGCATTAAGTAAAGTAAATATTCTTTGAGTATGTACACTGCACACTTTATCTTCCATTTGCCACTACAATCCTAATTAATCCTTACATGCTGGAGATTTTGTATTGGCTATGTGCCAATCATTCTTAAATTAGTGGGACGCAGCTTCCAAAATTTCCTTCTGAGGATAAAATATTTTATGTAAAGAGTCTGTCTGAAGTAGATTGTACTGGTAGCTGAAAGCTTATCTTAAAAGCACCATTCATTATTCACATGGAGAGAAACGATGATATCCTTCTGTGGATTAAGGCGCTAGATGGCATTATAATTTGTTGTTTCTGTTTGAGCTGTGCTAGAGCATCCTCTTGCTTACTGTTTCTTTGAGATCATAAAGGATCTGACTGGTGGTTTTATAAGTTTCTATAATAGTTCTTCTGGTGTCCAAAGCCTAGAGCAGCCTTTCTCAACTTTTTACTGTTGAGAAACCTCTGAAACATTATTTAGGCTTCAAGAAACCCCCCAAGTGGCACAATGGTGCAGAATATGGTTGGGAAGCATAGCTACCTGGAGTCTCTCTCCTCCCCCCCCCCCCTTCCAGGCCCTTCATTGGTCATCTCAACTGACTAAACTGAAGCTATTGTAGTGCTGTCACATTATGAGAAGACACTAGAAAAGTCACTAGAAAAGACAATAATGCGAGGAAAAGTAGAAGGCAGAAGAAAAAGAGGAAGACCTGACATGAGATGGATTGACCCAGTCAAAACAGCTACAGCCCTCAGTTTGCAATTCCTGAGCAAGGCTGTTAATTTGGGGGACATGAATTCATAGGGTTGCCATAAGTCAGAAGGAATTGGACAGCACTCAACAAACACACCTCTGGGACCACCTGTGTTTATATGACTGCTGCAGCTCGAGATAATCCAGAACTGACCTCCTGCATGTGTTGATTTTGCAGAAGGTAAGTCAACAGGGCATGGCAGAGAGGATCAGTCCTGTGGTTGACCCCAAGCTCAAGATCTCCCTTGGAGATTCAAATGAGCCTTTCATTGATGGCCTCCAGGGAGTGGTTTAGACAGATCTTTTATTGGAGGGCTAAATTAAACTTACTTATAACTTAATTTTATTATTTAAAACTTTTCCATGCTGATTTTCTGCCCATTTCTGAGTCCAAAGGGCAGTGAAGATTTCAGATATTATTTAAAATACAAATGGCAGGTTACAATGGTATTAGTTAAAATACAAACGGCTAATGGCAGGTTACGATGTCTGATAAAACCCATTAAAACCCCCATTAAAAGAACATGGCAGAAGAAAACCCCACCCATAACCACTACTGGAGGGGCGAGGAAGTAGGTAGAGATGGTTCAGTATAAATGTGGGGGATTGGCAGAGCTAATATCACCGCACCATCTGACCTACCGCACATTGCTGAGAAAGAGGAAGGATAGGTTAATGCAGCAGGCAAATATTTTTGTACAAATGCTAAGGATCCAAATGGCAGTCTCTAATTTTTTTTAACGTAAATTGGCTTATACTGATTTTTTTGTTCGTTTTATATCATCTGCAGTATACATTTTCTTTCTCTTTGGAATCCCTTCCTTTATGATATTTACAGAGGACATTCAGACTACCTAGGCTTTCTGAGAGTTGTTTTTCTTTCATGAGGAAAAATGAATGAGAGAAGAGTTCTTTTGAGGTGACAGGAGAGATACGGTATAACATGAGCATTAACATGGAACATGGTTGACATAAAGCATATCAATAAACTAGCTCCTATATTTGAAAGTATCCAATGTCAAGTATCACTTTTCTTCATGGTCCTCAGAGTACCATCGCTCAACTCACTCCTCCTTCCCATTTTCTCATGCACCTTCTGATCTTTGTTTCTTTCTCAAAAAAACTGCTTGCCCGTCCAAAGGAATCTGAGTTGTCTTCTCGCTGCTTTCCTCAAAAGATTCCCTGTATTTTTGCAAAAACTGTCACCTAAGCAAATTATGTACTGAGCAAAACAATCAAGATCTTTGTGTCTTGCTTCAAGAAAATTACCTCAACAGACATTGTTTTTTTCTTATTCTCAACATGGCCCCGAACTCCGTATAAAATGAGGTAATGTGCAGTCAGCACATTATCTCCTTACACTAATGTGTTTTGCTCATGTGTGCTCTTGTGTAAATTAGACATAATAGAAATCTCAGAGCTCATTAATAAACACCCCCAAACAATGCACTGGGACCTGCCTGTCTTTAATATTCTAGCACGTAAGACTTAAGTAATTTTGCAGATACTGAAACAAGCATGAGTTCCATCCATTTGTGGAAATCCTTGATTCCAGACTTCTGGCTTTATGGATGGTAAATCTTTGTCTTTCACAGCATGCATGTGATATATGACTCTTTTGTTCGATGAGTCTGGGTATCACAGATATTCAGGAATGAATACCACTTTTATGTTCATAAAGGGAAACACATAAATGTAGAATTTACTGGCTGAGAGAAACAAGGAAGTCTGTTAAACTGATCTTCCTCTCTTTATTTTGACCCCAAAGTACAATTCACCCCCATACTTCAGATATTGCTCCTGGCTTCCCTAACAAATATCTTGCAGCATGTTTCCAAGGTACCAGTGTGTTGATACACAGAAACTTCCAAAGACATGCCTGTTTCTCCTTGTCTCCATGTTGTTACTTGAAATCTGTGTCATAGAATACAAATAACAAGCCAATCTTTAAACGCCCATGGCACGGGGCGCCGCGGACTAAATAAAGTAGTAAGGGCTTGTGGGGAGGAGTTAGGGCGGGACCCGTCTGGGATAAAAACTCGGAGAGGGCCAATCAGGAGCCTCCGAGTGCCACTCGGGGGCCAAGTGGCCAGTTGGCCACTTGGCCCGCCCCGGACTCCCTGCACACACTCCGTCCCCATATGGCTCGCTGCCGGGAAAGGAGCACGTCCTTTCCCGGCAGCGAGCCATCGCCCTTCCCTCACCAGCACGACTCCCCGCCGCATCGCATGCCGCCCTGCTGCGTCCCCGACGGGCGGCATGCCAAGCCACTTCCCACCATCTCCGCGGCCCGCCAACTACCTCCTGCACAGCCGCCGACTTGAGCCGCCACGCCACCAACGCCAATAGGACCATCCACGCACAGCCTCTACGACCTGCCCGCTCGACCCCGTCGCTGGAGACAAGGTGGCGGCCTCACCCCCTTGCCCCGACGCGCCGCTAACTGTCCCTCTCCCTCTCACCATGGCGGCGGTGAGTCTCCCCCGCTCCCGGCCGCTGCGAAAAACACCTAGCGCCCGCTGTATTCAGCCCACAGTGAGCTTAAATTCTATTATTTTCATAAGGCAGAGCCTGCAGTGCCAGTAGCTGGATGAGCCATTTAAGAGCCATTCAAACCCTTGCCTTCCAGTCTTCACAAATAGCCACAAACCACCACGAACTACATCAAAATTCTTGGACGTTCGTGGCAGTTCTTCAGTTCGCAGACATTCCTTTGCAAACCATGAACTGGTTAAAATTCATTATGAACTTTCGCTTAAGAGCTGGTTTGTGCCCATCCCTATTCAATATAACTTCATTTCAGGATATTGCAGATCTGGGGAAAATGCAGAAATGGTGGACCAAAACAATGTACTTTTCCTGCATAGGGAGAGTCAACTTGTGGAATGCATTGCGACATACTGTGATGGCAGCTGACTTTTAAAGGGCACGAGATAAATTTATGGAGAGTCTGCTATGCTAAGTGCAATCTTGCTCAACTGCAGGGTATCATGGCATATAAGCTTCTGGGGAACAACAACAGGGGCATGCTTTGACCTCTGCATTTTACTTGTCGTCTCCCCCTGGTTTCTGGTTGGCCACAGGAGGATACAGGGGGCTGGACTAGGTAATCCTTTGGATTGATTCAGTATGGTAATGTTCAGGAGTTCTGGTTTGATATATCAGCTGTTGTATTTTTTGGCAAAACCTCTTTATTTTAATAGCATATACTGTTTACTCGGGAAACCTCCATGAGCCCTGAACACTTGGTAACGCTTTATGTGAGACTGAGCAGAATGAAACCACCACAGTGAGTGATAGATGAGATCCCCAAGTGGTAGAAAAGTAGATTGGCCGTATTTATGTGACTGAGAGACTGGGTTCTGGTGAGTGTATTCCAAATATCCCTGGGCTCACTAAACAGGCTCTTTTCCAGAGTACCAATTTTGCAACATGAAAATTGTGCTTTTCTTTCTTTTTTCGATGGAGCATAAAACCAACTGCATTTCAGTTTATTTTCTGGTCTTGTTTCTGAGCTATGAGCCATGGCATTACTCGCTGCTCGTGGACAGCTTTTCTAAAGGTTTTAATTGAATGACTGACATTCTAATTTTTTAACATTTAAAGCTTAGTAAACACACTCCCCCCCACAAAGCCTCTTTAAAGCTTTTCCATTATTCTGCTTCTAGATTTACTCAACATCCTTCAAGAAGTATTTCCCCTGGGAATGCAGAATGTTCTGAAATATTATGTTTTATATACAGCAGACAGGCCAGCATTCCAATAAACTCATCCTATTTTCAGGGACAGTGGCAAGCTTGCATCAGTTTGATTCTTATCCATTTCAGTCTAGCACGGACTATTTGAACATATTATGTTATTTTATTTCTAAACAAATCACCCCTATATTTAGACAAAACAACCAGAAGTTAGTCTCTTGAGCCTGGGCTAAGAAAAAGCACAGCCCATGATGGAAATGATTTCTGGAAAAGATAGCGGATACATTGGTTGTCTAATCCTGACTAAGGTTTATTATACTAGGAATATTGTATCTACTTCTGTGCTAGTGCAGCAATACAATGCACTGACGACGTAGCTATATGACAGCAATGTCAGTGGCATTCTATGTGAAATAAGGAGGATATAATAGTCTGAAGACCCTGATTTGGATGACCCAGGCTAGCTTATTTCATCTGCTCTTAGAGGATAATCATTGTTTGCTCTGATTAATACTTGGATGGAGACCACTAAGGAGGTCCACGGCTGTTAAACAGAGACAGGCAATGGCAAATTGCCTCTTAATGCCTCGCGCCATGAAAATAATGGGTATGATGGCTGTGACTTGATGGCAATTTTCACCACCAATAGCATTAAGACAATTTTTTAACAATTACCAATCAGAATATTGGACTGAATTGTTCATATTTGGTAAACTGATGTTGGCACCAGCCATTCATCCAAGGGGATCTTTTGCCAGAGGAAATCTCCTGCAGCAGAGGAATGCACCACCTTTAGTTGAACTGAATGAGATCATGCAATCCAACATATTTATGTTGGTTAATCTGCATAACTAGGCATTTCAGAGAATCAAGGTACCAGTGAGAACATTTCTAATGCATAGTGGGTTGGATCCAATTGGTTTTTTTCTCATGGGGAAAAATGGAGGAGAGGGTTCCTTTGGGGCTCAAAAGGCTCCAGTAAGAAGGGGGCTCCAATAAGAAGGGGAATGAGGTGAGATTGAGTGAAAAAAACTGGCTGAATCCAACCCAACTAGAAGGAGAATTATTAGATTCTGTAAATTGGTACCACCCATCACAAATTTAATGAGCCTGAAGTACTCTTGGTTTAGTAACTACGTGAACTCACAATTAACAACTTTATTGGAAACTGTATATTGGATGGGAGACCCAGAGGAATTAAATGGGGGTTAAATTCTATGTTCTCCCCAAGAAAGTGCCCCATCCTCCATTGCTACCAACAGGGACAGGAATTTAACCTTAAAGGGAACACTTTAAAATTTTAATGCCTTTTGCAAGCCATGATGTTGGTGCGAGTGAACCATGCAGGCATTTAAAGGGACTACAAGCCCCTTCTCCAATATGAGGATTCACTCCACAGGCATTTAAAAGGAGAGACCTTCAAATGGACTTTAGTCACTCCTATTCAGCATCTCTGAAATATTTTCACGATTTTTCAGGCGTGGCCATTTTAGATAGATAGCCAAAAATTATATCTGGCTGAATTAATACTTGAAAACTCAAGATAAGGCATTTTTTGGATTTTTTCCCCTTGGATTAGCC
The DNA here is from genome assembly GCF_049243985.1 of Paroedura picta. Lineage (NCBI taxonomy): Eukaryota > Metazoa > Chordata > Lepidosauria > Squamata > Gekkonidae > Paroedura > Paroedura picta. The sequence continues at coordinate 158,953,879 of NC_135369.1, forward strand.
GAATCACACCCCTAGCTGTGTATTTTTAAGTTGTGCATTTTTAAGCAAGTTAATTGGACTGCTGGTGTTGCACTGTTAGCCACCAGTCTGAAGAGATAAGGTGGGAGATACATGTTTTAAATGAGTAAACGAGTTGCATAAGCAAAACAATCTTATCTCATCACCGTTTCGGTATTCCTGACTTGGAGCCTAATAAAAGGCTGCTGATGAATTCCTCCTTTGCCCCTTATGGGATGCTTTTCATTGTGAACCCTATTGATTTCCTCCTGAAAAGTAGAGAGAATAAGCATTTCCTTCTGAAGCTGCAGATATGTTTATTTTATGTAATCGCAAGAATAGTCTCCAATAAATTCACAAGCATGAGAGGCATTAAAACCTAGCAGACATTTATCCCCACTAGAGTTATTTGCCATAATTGCTCTTAACAATAGTTATTCTCTTCATTGCACAATGCATCACTTTGTCAAAAGCTCTTCCTGTCTTACTCGGAGCAGAGTATGGACTTCTGTCTTTGACGAATAATGTGCCTGGAGTTATCCTCTTGGAGTCTTGACACTTGAGCATGTTCCTTCATTATCTTCCTTGATTGCAGATTTCCCATGCACAGGCCTGGTTTTTCTCTCTCCAGTCTGAGTTGAATGGTACTTGTCAGTGTTGCAGATCATTTGTATTTGACTTCAGGCAGGCATTGCTGCCCTGCAGATGCTTACAGTTTATTCAGGTGTTAGATGCTTCTTCTTTTTTAAAGAAGATACTCTTTGCCACAGAAAATGCTGTTAAAAGTTATTTCGAATAAGCACATCTTGTGTAGTATTTCTGCAGTTTCCTTCAGGAATCATTGTCTTTCTGTGTGCTTATTTCTGGGTTACATAACATTGATTTGGGGCATATCAAAGTTAGACCTATTCCAAGCTTCCTTGGGTCATGCAGGAGCACCCTAGGAATTACTTTTGTTGCTGTTTGCTGCTTAAGAATATTACAGCCGTAACTGTAATGGTGATTGCTCCTAAGAACCAAAACTGGAAAAGACAATGCAAAGGTTGATGTCGGTCTTCAGAAATTCCAAATGTCCAAATGGTAGAAGAAAATATTTTCCAATGTTAGAGAACATTGTTACAAAAGAGGATTGGCAAATATAGACAAACTAGAAAAAAAAGCCCATTTATAAAAATGGGCAGAGTGCAGGCATAGTGCCAGGGCTCCGTACCTGGGAACTCGCAGAGCAGCTGGTGGGGACAGGCTGGTAAACGGCGCAGTTTGGAGGGCCGGTGGTGCAGGCGATGGGGAAGGGAAGCACGCATGCTCGGGAGTCTGGGCATGCGTGCTGGAGCTAGGGGCGGGGGCGGGGCGTCGGGGCAAGCAACCAGGCATGCGCGTGAGTCCGCGCATGCCTGGTTCATTCGCGTGGCCTGCCGGCCAGCGGGCAAGCCGCGCTGGCTGGCGGCGTGGCTAGCAGGAGAAAGGGAAGAGAGGGAGAGGGAGCAGGAGGCCCGGCAGAAGGTGAGCGCGGAGCAGGGAGCGGCCGGGGGAAGGGTGAGTTGGTGTCGGGTTTAGAAGTGTGGGGACAGGGGCTGGGGTAGAGGCGGCAGATGGTTTTTGGGGCGTTGTGGCGTGTCGGGAAGGGGTTTGCGGAGGGTGGGCGGGTGAGCGGGCTGCAGGTGGGAGGCGGGGTGGGTTGTTTTTTGTTGGGAAGCGGCGGGAGGTTGTGCAGGGGTCTGGGGAGGGTTTGGGGGGTTGGGTGGCGGCGGGTGGGTGTCGGAGTGTGTGGCTGGGTGGGTTTTGTTGTCTCGGGAAGCGGCGGCGGGTTGGGAAGGGGTCTGGGGAGGGTTGGGTGGTTGGCTGGCGAGCTTCTATCATTGGCGGCGGGCTGACGCGGTCCCTCCGAGTCCCAGCTCCCGGAACTGCGAGCCGCGCGTAGCGTGGCTCGCATTACCTCCCGGCCTCTCGCCGCGCCAGCCCGCCAGGCAGGGAACCCCCGGCAGCCGCGCTTCACGCGACTGCCTGGGGCTCCCTGGGTTGGTGGCCTGACGCGGTGAGAGGCGCTTCGCGCCTCTCACCGCGTCAGGCCGGGAGGTAATGCGAGCCACGCTACGCGCGGCTCGCAGTTCCGGGAGCTGGGACTCGGAGGGACCAATCGGCAGGCGCTTCGCGCCTGCCGATTGGTCCCTCCGATTGTCTGTCGTGAGGAAGGGTCCAATCCGGACCCTTCCTCATCACGGACACATCCCGCCTCGGCAGGCCTTACCGAATTATTTAGTCCGTGGCGCCTGTGGCGCCAGGGGCGGTTTAAAGATGGGATGGTTTGTAGTGAATACAATAAAGGGGAGAAAAACTTACCCGAACCTCTAACTGCAGTTGGTATTACTAGCATCCCCATATTGAAGAGCCAAAGGCTGATATATATATATTATTCAATAGAGGTTGAATTTCACAATTTGGACATTCATAACATTCACATTCAAAACCGAGGACAACCATTGAGGAAGATTATTATTTGAAAACGGGACAAATCTAGATACCGTTCTGGTTGGATCCTATATAGGAATAAACAAGAATGAAGAACCTTTTATTTCATGTCTTCTGTATAATTTGTCTACAAAAGAGGATTGGGCTAATCTTCCCCAGCTCCTCCCCCAAATAGTTTTGCAGAGAGAAGGTTGCACTTGCCTATTCATGCAGTCAAGGAATATTCCCATTAGTATTTATTTATTTAATTATATTTATGTACTGCCCTCCCTGAAGGCTCAGGACGGTTTACATGAAACAGAAACAAATCAGATAATTCAGTTTATAACAATAATACTGTGATAACGGCAAGCAACATAGTAGAATGATAGATTAATATGGAGAACATTAAATCAACGCATACTGATAGCCTAGTGGGTTGGGTGGATCTGCGGTGATTGACATAGGAGATGGAGGTTCAGGTCGTCCTCAACCAAATACCTGGTGGAGGAGCATACATTTACAGGTCCTGCGGAACTGTTTGAGTTCTGTTAGTAGAGGAATGTGTGGAGGCATCACCCATGGGACTGTAGTTAAGTGAACTGTGTTCACTCAGCCTCATTCAACATTAGGAAACAGCAGGCTCAGCAACACTGGGGTGACTCACTGCTGTATCCTGTGGGCTCTTGGGCCAAGCACCATACTCCTTGTCATCTGGTCACAATCGGATTGTCATCGAGCATTGCTTGTAAGGTGGGACCAGGTCCACAGTTCCGTTGGTTTTGAGATTTCATTGGCATGTATGCTACCATAGACTGGAGGAAGTTCTTACAGTGTAAAGAGTTTTCTCCAGTTTAAGTGGTCTTTCCTCCAATGGCACCTTTAAGACCAACAAAGATTTATTCAAGCACTCTTCGTCAGACTAAGAACTGACCATCATAACAGGAATATAAAAGCAAAAGTTATTCCTACTGTTAAGAGCCTCTTGTGGTGCAGAGTGGTAAGGCAGCAGACATGCAGTCTGAAGCTTTGCCCATGCGGCTGGGAGTTCAATCCCAGCAGCCGGCTCAAGGTTGACTCAGCCTTCCATCCTTCCGAGGTTGGTAAAATGAGTACCCAGCTTGCTGTGGGGGTAAAACTGTAATGACTGGGGAAGGCACTGGCAAACCACCCTGCATTGAGTCTACCATGAAAACGCTCAAGTTGGATGCTCATCCAATGGATGAGCCGCTCAAGTTGGAGGAAGGCTTCAAACTTTGCTCAGTGTTGTGGCAAGATACATGCTGCTGTCATGTGCTGTACAATGGACACATAAAAAACCTTGTACTTACTATTGCATGTCCAGCTTCGAAGCTCATTGAGGTGTTAGCATGTCAGAGTAGAACCTGGGACAACCTCAAATCCTCACGACTCCATTAAATGTCAGGGGTGATGTTGGACCAATCATATTAATCTAACCTGTGTCACAGGGTTGTTCTGAGGATAACTTGTAGGAAGGGAGTACCTTAAATGGCAAGAAGTTCCTTGGAGGAAGAGCAAGAGAAACATATGCAGTACCAGGCTAGGTTTAGACATAACACAAAACCATGATTTATCTTAACCATAGTTAGTTTGTGAAATCAGGATACAGCAAGGGAAAATTAGCATGGCTTCTGCAAAGAGAAGTTCTGACTCACCAACATATTTCATAACATGAATAAACATGTTGAATACAGTGACCTGGTAGACTTTATATAGTACCTTCAAAAGGCTTTGAACCAGGCGCTTCACAAAAGACTCCTGAGTAAATTTAGCAGTCATGGGATAAGAGGTTGGGCTCTCTTATGGATTAAAAATGGTTAAATGAGAGACAGCAAAGAGTAGGAATAAATGGACAGTTCTCACTATAGCCATGATGCTGAACTTATCATGTATACCTGATTGGCATAGCCCTCTGCAGACCAGAACACCTGAGCTCACGCAATTCGCTGGCCTCAGCCTTCCTAGCAGCTGCAATTCATCTCCCAGATGCTATTAAACTTTGACAACTCCTGAATTCTGACTACCTCTGCAGAAGGAAGTAATCAGTGGGGTCCCACAAGGATCAGTACTAGGGCTGCTACTGTATAATTTATTCATAAATAATCTGGAACTAGAGGTGAGTAACGTAGTGGTCAATTCTGCAGATGGCACAAAATTATTCTGGATGGTGGAAACCAAGGCTGGCTGTGAAGAACTCCAAGATAATCTCCACAAAGTGGGTGAGTGGGTGACACAGTGGCAAATGAAGTTAACGATAACCCAAAGTCAAACCACGGTTTCATATCATAGCTCGGTGTATTTTAATTAATCACAGTTAGTGAAAAGGCCCATGTAGAGATAATCATAGTAACTATGGCAGATTAAATAATTATATATGATACTTGAACTGAGCCATATAGTGTTCCCAATTAATCTATAACCACAAAGATGCTTGGTGTGAGTTTGACACTATAAATAAAGGTTGTGATATGAGGTACGCACAGGGTGAATACTTTGGTAGTAGGAATGAGCCTTCGTTGTTGTTGTTAGGTGCGAAGTCATGTCCGACCCATCACGACCCCATGGACAATGATCCTCCAGGTCTTCCTGTCCTCTGCTATTTCCTGGAGTCCATTTAAGTTCGCACCGACTGCTTCAGTGACTCCATCCAGCCACCTCATTCTCTGTCGTCCCCTTCTTCTTTTGCCCTTAATCGCTCCCAGCATTAGGCTCTTCTCCAGGGAGTCCTTCCTTCTCATGAGGTGGCCAAAGTATTTGAGTTTCATCTTCAAGATCTGGCCTTCTAAGGAGCAGTCAGGGCTGATCTCCTCTAGGACTGACCGGTTTGTTAGCCTTGCAGTCCAAGGGACTCGCAAGAGTCTTCTCCAGCACCAGAGTTCAAAAGCATCAATTCTTTGACGCTCGGCCTTCCTTATGGTCCAACTTTCACAGCCATACATTGCAACTGGGAAGAGAATAGCCTTGACTAGATGCACTTTAGTTGGCAGGGTGATGTCTAGATTTGCCATAGCTTTTCTCCCCAGGAGCAATTTTTTAAAAATTTCTTTGCTGCAGTCCCCATCTGCAGTGATCTTGGAGCCCAGGAAAATAAAATCTATCACTATCTCCATTTCTTCCCCATCTATCTGCCAGGAATTGAGAGGGCCGGATGCCATGATCTTTGTTTTCTTGATGTTGAGTTTCAAGCCAACTTTTGCACTCTCCTCCTTCACCCGCATCAGCAGGCTCTTTAGTTCCTCTTCACTTTCTGCCATTAGAGTGGTATCATCTGCATATCTGAGGTTGTTGATATTTCTCCCTGCAATCTTGATCCCAATTTGTGACTCAATAAGCCTTTAGACTCTGTTCTTTCTAGGAAATATGTGGTACGCAGTTTGAGCCTGATTTCCCCCCCCCCCCCCAACAATAACCCAAATTCATCTATATCAATTTTATATACATTTATATCTGAAAGCTGCCTCAAAGTGCAACCCTGTCCATACTTACTGGCATTCAGCGTGACTCCTTTCTGAGTAAAAATTGTGTGGGAACCGACTGTAAATAATATTTTTAAAGAGAGGGTGTTTTCTTATTTGTGTAGGAATAAGGGTGACTAGATTGCCTTCTCTCATCTTTCACACCGCAGCGAATGACCGCTAGGCCGTCAGTATTCCAGTCATGTTTCCAGAAGCATTTTCAGTTTCTCATCACTTCATGTGTTGCTAAGGCGAGTTCACAGGATTCTCTGAAGGGCAGCAGCTTTCTGATCGAAGCCATAGAAATCCTCAGCTAAACTTTCTGCAAGCCGAGGCCTAGAATCTTTTGATTAAATATGGAAAAGCTACATGTAAACAGTCGAAATTTTGTTTTTCTTTTAAAAAAAGGAACCCAGAAATGATTAAATCATGTATCTGCAACAAATGATAAAATGAACAAAAGACACTTGGGCAACACGTAAACATTCCCCTGTTATGCAGACATATTAGAAACTCTTGTTAGAAAATCATGCTTTTTATAAACACTCTGGTTGTTACCAAGGAAATTGTTTTCATTTGGATTACTGATTAAATATTTTCTGACTCTGAGGCAAAAAATCATTCAAATCAACACTTCCTTTCATTCCAATTTACTTATAAAGTGCTTAGACACCCTCTGGATTTCTCTTTACCAGATGACTTCCCCAAATGAAAAATCCCTCACACCATTGCATGGCTGAGACTCACACTGGCTGCCAGTTGACGCTGTAGAGGGTTCACAGCATACATGCTGGGTGTCAGCAGATTTGGGCATGGGAAGGAGCCTGTTGGCAGGGAGCCCAGTTGCTATTGGACTCTCTGGAGTTCAGGGCCTCCTAAGAGGCAGCATGTAAATGAGCATGGCTGACCCACCTGGGAGGGGGCTCATTTTGCCAGGTGGCCTGGGGTCAGCCAAATGAGGTTGGTGCCCTTTGGCCCCCCACACAGGATGCTTCCCTTAGTGGTGGACTCCAGTAGGCAAGGGGAAGCTGGTTTCCCGGCTGGGAATGGTGCTGATCCCCAGAGCGCCTCTGGATTCAGGGGGTTTGGTGCAGTCCACTGACTTGCTCGGTCAATCTCCCTCACTCATGCGGTGCCAACCCTCCAGTGAGGAAAATAAACCTGTGGCCATGTTTAATGCTAACCAGTGGTGTCATGTCTTATTCCAGTCAAAATCTCCTCCTGCCAGTCAATACATTTTTTCAACACTCAAAGCGTATTAGGAATCTAGTCTTATTATGAGTGACTGTGTGCATAGTGCAGGGGGTTGGACTAGATGACCCTTGAGGTATCTTCCAACTCTATGATTCCATGATTATTTAAGAGGGCAAATATCATTCACTTAAAATCCACATGATGTGTTCTTGAGTTCACTTACCCCCCCCCCCCCAAGCAAGGCAGGTCATCCTTGTAAGCTACAGTGAAGAATAAAGCTAAGGAGATCTTACTCTGGACATATTATCCTCTCCATCACCAATACACGATACAATAAACGCCATATCCTATATAAGCCTAGAATTTGGCCTCTGGGGATTTGGCACCCTCTTAAAACTGACAGCGGAAGAGAGACACAGTTTTGCCTTCAGAGTAATTACTTTTTTCATTTTGTCCTAGAGTAATAAGGTTCTTCATTTCCTCAGCACTGCAGATAGTAGCCGCAGGTATTGATGCGATCCGTATTGCGTTCCCCTCTATGCACCTACTGTATATCAATCCTAATTAATATTGACTTAGTCTGCCAGGAGCCGTCCCCCTTGTAGAATTTATTCATTCTGTGATACACAATTTAAAACTTGTTGGTTTTAGAGAAGCAAAGGCCTAAGCCCTCTGGTGCAGACTTCGTTCCTGCACCTGCCATCACCTTCTGTTTACTTAGGCCCTAATGTTCTGAAAGGCTGTTAAGAGATAAAATACATCCCTAACTCACTAGCAAAATGAGGAAGGAGAAATTATGGCTTTCTCCACGTGACTCAGAGAAAGGTATACAGTTCAGATTCATTATATATTTATTTTACTCAACCAAGGATCCAGTTTGTATACTATATTCCCCACCCATATCACATTCCTTTATTCTGTCATCTTTATATGTATCAACATCAGTTTTTCTGAAATATCTTCTGGGCTGAGGGCTGGAAATCAGGGGAGCTTGGTCTGTTTAGCCTGAGGAAAAGACAATATGATAGCCATCTTAAAGTATTTGAAAGGATGTCATAGACCCATTATGCACGGGGCTAGAAATCCGGGATGGTGGCAGCAGGGCAACCCCGATTATGCACCTTGCTGCCGCCATCCCAGCCCTGGCCCGGCGCAGTGCCCCAGAAGACCTGCAACAAGGGAACGTGGGATTTTCTGCATTCCCTGGGATGCTGCGGGTGCCAGAGGAGGCTGGGTTGGGCCGCGGAGATGAATGAGGCTGTGCTTGTCAGGGTGCTGGGGAAAAAATGTATTTCTAGCAAAAAACATATACTTCTAGTATAATCTATATTGTGTTTTAGTTGATGAGGATGCCATAGTGAAAGGACAGTTGTTGTTTTGGATGTATACCTGGAAACTTCTAGCAAAAATGTTGAAAGATGTAAGTGAGGAACAAAGACTTGCTTTCAGGTAAAAAATATTTTACCAATTAACAAAATCTCATAGTTTAAAACGTATCTGTATAGCTCAGCTAAAAAGCCTGAGCTTATCAAGTTCTTGATGCAACAGTGGAGGATGCCTAAGACCTTGAAGAGGTTGGAGGAGAAAACACTTCATGCAATAAGACCTGTTTCAAGATGACCATAAGCCATTGGGAAGACCACTGTCTGAGGAAATGTGCATGCACATGGAAGCTCACACCCTGGATAAATTTGTTGGCCTTAAAGGTGCTATTGGATTAAAATTTCATTGGGAAGAAGTATGTGAGCTGAAATCTTTTCAAGAAGTTGAAACTAGGATGTGGCAGCTGCATGCATGACATGTAGCAAAGGGTGCAGCAAATCTGTCATTTCAGAAGACACAGATGTGAGTGCATCTTGGATTCGCAAATGAAATATGTCCCATGTTTGTTAAATGTGGAACAGACATTTCCACATGGTTCACTGACAAACTGAGTTTCCCTTGGACAGAAAATGTCTGCTTACTGGATTGAATAGGGAAAAAAAGGAAAGAGATAAACAAGAGGGGCTTGAATAGGGACTAGGCTCTTTCAGTAGCAGGAGGGATTGGAGTATTGCCAACCTCTAGGTGGGGGCAATCTATATGCTGTCATACTCTGATGAGGACCCTCCCTAGGCTCCAGGAATTTTCCTACCTGGAGTTCTCGCTCTCAGGAGAATTGTATTCTGGGCCTGAGTAAAGAAAGAACAAGTAATTGTTCTCAGCAAGGACCATGGAGGAAGTGTCAGTCACAGGGCCTAACTCTGAAGCAAGGGTGCAGAGACTCAAAGCTGTAACTAAAAGAAGCTGGAGAGACCAATTCCCCCAGGATCAGAGCAGGAGACTGGGTGTGACTCCAACAACCAAAACAAAAGCATTGTTAATGACCACAGACATCCTTGCTCTAATTTGGCCACCTGAAATCTCTTAAACGGGAACTTATTCTGCTTAAAGGCAGGCTCATCTGCTTCACCTGTGTCTGGGTTGTGATTGTTGTGGCAGCAGGAGGGTGAGAAACCCTTAAGCAGGGAAACCTTATTCACAGCTAGAGTTCTTCATTGGTAAGTAAGCATTCTTTCTAGTTGCACTAGTGAGCTGAATTTAATTAGAATTTATTATGCTTTATTGGTGAGGACCAGTGTGTCAGAAAGTTGTTATTCTGTGCTTTTGTGGGAAAGATTTATTTCATATGTATAAAAAGCAAAATGTGAAATAGCTGTTTATATTACAGTACTGCATTTTTCATGGAGTGAGGCTGTGGCTCAGTGGTGGTTTTATGTGTATATTTGTATTTAAAAAAATATCCTGTTACTGGCCACTTTTTGTGTCTTGAAGCTATTAGCTGCTTTGTTACCTGCCTTGAGTTGGAAGAGATAAGGTGAGACATACGTAAATTAAATGAGCAGAGCATCTTCAGTACTATGCAAAAGAAAAAAGAAAATCATCAAAAATGTACGTTCCCCCCACATGCTGTGAGATCTGATTTACCTTCTGTGGTTAAGTGATCATGATGAGTAATACATAGGCACACTTGGAGTATCTTCAGAACTGTTTTAGAAGGAGTTAAAATATACTTTACAGATTGCTTGCTTCCTATCTTCCATGTTGTCCCTCATTGGAGTGAAAAGCAAAGGGCGTGGAGCAGACAATATTGACCCCTTCAGAATTCTCTGAATCTCTATGGTTTGTATCATAGACACTGGGGAATTCCTAGAGCATTGCAATGTCACTTCTGGATGAAACTAGAAGCGAAATCCTATGATATAATTCCACCCTTTATTTTTTGTCTCACTGCTGTAAAACCTCTGGCTGGCAATCGTAATACTTGGACCTGAATGAAAGGTTCATATAAAACTTCCTTAAAGTGAGTCAAGCCCATGACTCTTTTAGATGGTACTGTCTGTCCTGACCAGCAACAAGTCCCTGGGGTGCTGCACAGAGGGAGAGAAAGAGGTCTTTTTCAATACCTGCTGCTGCAGGCTTTTAAACATGATTCCATTGATTGAACCTGGGACTTCCTACATGTAAATCTGCTCTATCCCTGCTCTGTTCCTGAACCCTAACTTTTCAGAGATGCAGCTTTCCTAGTCGGTCTGGCAGAGGTCCTCATTGCCATGTAGATCAGCCAGATCAGCCTTTCAAAGCCAGCCATAGTGTTGGAGATCATCCAGAATTAAGATGTTGACTTTTATTCCTAGTGGAGAACCATTGTTTGTATCAGAACGGTTGGGGGTCGCTCTTGTCCTTTTCAATACTTTAAATAATCTAGTGGTATTTGAGTAAAAGTTTTTTTTTTTGGGGGGGGGGGTTGAAATTGGCGATCTCTATGAGCCAAACTTCTGAGCAGGTAAGGTCAGCAACAATTTGGGTCTGGGATTGTTTCAGATACCTGTATATTGGAAAGATCATCAGATATCTTGTGTTGCAACTTTAGGGTTTAAAAAAAAAGAATGTCTCTGTGAAATCTTATGAAATTTTTCAGTTGTCTCATTTTTACCATGCTATGTAAGAAATGAATACAATGGGTAGTGGATTGGATCTAAAGAGTTCTTGCTATTGGGAGAGTTTCTGCTGTAAGTGGAAAATTCTTGTGAGTGGAAGATTGCCCTTGGATACAACAACTAGTTGTATCCTGTGCATGTGGAACTGATTGCGATTTTTATATGTGATAGATTACCTTAATTTTCTTGTTCTAGGGAATACCTTCTCTGCTTAATACTCTTGATAGATCAGTCAGCTGTCTTAGTGTAAGGTAGCTTCTCATGGTAGGGGAAGGATTTATGTCAGATATTTATGGTGGGGACAGATAAGGTGAATATGGGTTTTGTGTAGGGCCTACCCATTTTTGAGTAAGAAAACTATTTTCCTACAATCTAATATTTCTCAATTAACCTGTTCCTTTTTATTGGTGTACACTTTATTTTCTTGAGGCTCCCCACTGACTTGTGAGAGTCTGTGCGATGAATGTCCCAGCTTTATGGAATATTCTGTGTCCCAAGAGACCTGGCCTGGCTAAAGCAATGTGAAAGCTACCAATCTTATTGTCTTGAGCTTTAATTGTGTAGGGCAAACTTACTGAAAGATAGCTTGCTTGTTTTTATCAAAGTCTCCCTGCAATGCATGCTTGAAGGAGAGCACTGGGAGACTTTCTGACTTGTTCACAGGTATGGTGACACCCATGCAAATGCTATAGTTCTGGGGAAGACAGACTTTTTGGTCCATGTAATATCTTCTAAAAAAGGCTGGGCCAAAAAAGTATGTGCTAATGTAACCCTGATTCCACTAGAGGGAGTTAAAGAGCTGGGGTATTCCTAATAAGGAAGAAAAGGCGCAATTTCCCCAGGAGGACTGGAGCTGCAGGGAGAAGGCCTCTCCCCTCAGAAGCACGCCTTCGCATAAAAACTATATTCACATTTTTGGTAAGGGATTCTGCTGCCACTTGTAGCCTGACGCCTTCCATGTGGAGAATGCAGAGATACCAGAGACTTCTGTGAGGAACAGAAGATTTTCCAGCACAGCACAGCTGCAGGTTGCTGCTTCTGCAAGGGACTGCCTGGGCAGAAGTATATAAAAAAAAGACGGAGGCCCTGGTCTGCCTGAATGCAACAGGCCTGAATGGTTTACTCCTGGTTGCTGTTGGATGTACTTGATTATTGTTCCAAATGTGGTATCTGTTGAAGTTGGGTTACAGCTATTTCCATGAATGAAAGGGTCACAAGGTGGGATCACACTGTCATAGATGTGAACTCCCTCTTCCCCAATAAAAATAAATTATTTTTGATATTGATGTTTAAACTAAATAGGTTACGCTGGCAAACAAAAGAGGGGGGCGGGCGGGAGAGATTAGTCTTGCACTTGAGTAGACGGACTAAGAGCAAGGCAACCAGCATCTCAGAGGCTCACTTCATTCCTTTGGGTTGAGAACTGGTCTCGTGGGCCAAGTGGACCGAACAGGCGTGCCACTATCTAGTTCTTGGCCTACTCTTGCTGTAGTGGCTTCTGGGCTTGTTTCTAGGCAGCCCGGACAAAGGTACTGTTCATGGGACTTAGTTCATGCATAGCTGCCATTATTCTAGGGCTAGAGGCAAAGCCCAGTGCACCCAGGAAAGCACCGGGCGCTAGGATGCACACATGGATTGTGGCCTTCGGGGGTGCTGGCCACATGGCAAAAGCATAAATCATGGTTTTGACATCCCCTTCCCCCCGCTTCCCACTCGATCTTCAGATTCAGTATAGTGCAGTGGTTAAATAGTGGTGGACTCTAATCTCAAGAGCTGGATTTCATGCCACTTTTCTGTGCAGCCAACTGGGTTGCCAACCTCTGGGGAAGCTGAGAAAAAGAATTAATAATTGGCTGGGTAATAAAGGCTGTTTTGAATAAATAGGCTTTATCCCACAGCCAATCATCTGTTTGTGTCTTGGCCTCTACTTAGTGGGTTCAACAGGTTTTTTGGTTTTGAACCTCATGGGGAAGCCTGGAGATCTTCAGGAAGTACAACTGGTCTCCATGCAGAGAGGGCAGAGAAAAGCATTCTGCCAGCTGTTGCTAATCTGTGGCATGGTGTAGGTCTTTCCAGGGGAATTTCGCATACATGTCATCTCAAAAGTACAAATATCCAGAGTATAAAGATCAGCTCTGCAGGGGAAAAGGGCTGCTGTGGAGGGCAGACTGTGAGGCACTGCACCATCTTGAGACCCCAGCTCCAAACCTCCAGGAATATTCCCACCCCAGGGGTTGCTAACCTCTAGGTGGGGCCTGGAGATCTATGGGAATTGGAGTTCATGTGCAGACTATACAAATCAGCTCCGCTGGCAGCTGGGGAGGGGGGACTCTGGCCTTGGACCCAACTGTGGTTCAGGGATGCCACTCTCCAGGTGGGACCTGGGGATCCCCTGCAACTATAGCTCTTCTCCCGACCACAGTGATGAGTCCCCCTGGAGGGGGGGACTTCAGGTGACATGTGGAGATCTCACAGGATTTCAAGAACTCTTACTTGCAAAAGGCAGTCATCCTGGAGGAGGACTGCATGACATAGAATTGCAGATGCCAGCATCCAGAAGAGGCCTGAGGTGAAAAATTGGAGATCCTCCTTCAGAGCAGCCAGAGGAGCAGACTCTAGCAATATCCCTGCCCACTAAAAATCATGTCCACTTCCAGCCCCAAAGCCAAAACCTCCAGGTATTTTCCAATCCAGAGGTGTCAACTCTCAACCCCCACCCCCCAAGCTTTCTGGCCATGGAGGAGGGAGAGAGATTTTGGTAGTATGGAAGGAAAGAAGGAAAAGAGAAAGAGGACTGGAGACAGGAATGGAGATAGAGATGGGGGAAGGAGTGGGAAGAAGGGAGGGAGGGGGGAAGCTTCCCCTTGGTGCCCTGCATCCCATAGGATTGGTAGGTGGTTGTTTCTGGACAGAAGGCCAATCCAGAGTCTGCACTGCCATAGCCCCGTTTCAGCATGAGTGCACAGCAGCCCTCTCCTGATTCAGCGTGTGTGCCATCTCGGTCTTGATTCAACACCAGCCCAGCCCTGATCCAGGGAAGAGCATGTGAAGGCTTCTCCCGGCTGTTCTGCACCCAATATGGCTGGCAAGGGGCCATGGCCCTGATGCCTGGCACACTGCAGATGGGCACCGCCAAGGCTGGCAGAGGCCTCGGTAGGCCCAGTGGGGTGGGTGTAATTGTGGACCTTCTGGGCAATAGCTTCTCAGAGCTCTCCAAGGAGAGAGACAAGTATTTCCTACAAGGAGAGGTGATTGTGTGCTACATAAGGTTTGCAGTTGGAGAAGGGAGGGATGCTTTTGTCTTCTGTGTTCACTCTCTTTGTGAGTGTATGTAGTCCTCCCTCCAAAACAGCCATTTTTTGTGAGGAGCTGCTTTCTAGAGTCTGTAGATGACATCCCTTTCCAGGAGATTTCCAGGAGGCTTTTGACCCTTGGGTCAAGAATGTTCCTTGAGGTTTGGAGCCTCAAGATTCCAGGGATGGACAGGAGCTTTTGCCATGTAACCAGCCCACAGGAAGGCCACAGTGCAGGTGTGCATCCTAGTGCCTGTTGTTTCCCTGGGTATGTCGGGCTTTGCCTCTAGTAGATTATAATGGAGAATTGACCCGGGGGCAGTATCTGAGGCTCAGAAGATCTTTGTTTTGAGGTCGAGGCATCTAATTTAAAGCATAGCTACTGGTGCTTCTTCTAAAAAACCCCCACCAAGCTTCAAAAAGATTGGACCACAGTGTCCAATTCTAAGAGCCCCCAAAGAAGGTGTCCCCATCCTTAATTATTTCCAATGGAGAGGGAAAGGGGCATTTAAAGGGATCATGATCCCTTTAAATACTTTATTCCTGCCATGACTGGCTTGGAGTGAACTCCTAAGGCATTTACAGGGCTCACATTCACTTTAAATGCCTTCTCCAAATCGAGAATTCACTTGGAAGGCATTTAAAGGGACTGTAATATCTTTAACTTTGACGATCTTCAGCCCAATCTATATTCGATTAAATTCAGCCCAATTATATCTGGTTAAAGAATATCTAAAAAATTACTGATAAGGTATTTTTCAGGGTTTTCTTTGGATCACACTGGCTGATACATCCACACACATTGGATAATGTCAGTGAGCTTTTGCAGCTGGATGTCCTTGTTCAAAATAGGAAAATATGCTTCTAAAATAAATTGAAAGTGCATTATCCAGCATGTGCAGAATGTGAACCATGCTGCCTTATTTCTGGTTATGTGTATGTGTGTTTGTGTGTGTGCATAATTGAATAGAAACCATCAATAGTGCAAGATATTTTTTAGCTCCTAGTTTATTATTATTATTTTACAATTTGGATTTTTATGCCAATCTGGGGATTCCCCTGAGGTTTGCAGAGCCCAGAATACTTGTCATGGTTAGCTGTGCAGATTCTCTGTATCATGGTCTTGAAGAGTTCTATTAAATAGGGGAGGGGGAATTATTACCTGATCTGGTCACAAGATGTCAGTGTTCCTCCACAGACCCTTCACCTTTTGCCTAGCCATAAAGGGCGGAAAAAGGCATCTTGGAGAAAGTTCAGGTATGTCTGTATAATGCATGTCAAAACAAGTGTTCTGATAATTTAATTAGGGGGCAAAGATTCAGTATAGTTCAGAACCCTGCCCTTTCTTGCTTAATTTTTTATTTAAATTGAGATACTTGATCAGTGTTTGTCTTTAGATTAAAAAGGTTTATTTCTTTGAACTGCAAAATCCTTGGAAAACAGGGTCAATTAAACTGATTTGTTATAACATGCAGAACATTTAGTAAAGCAGTAAACTTTTTTGGGGGAGGGGGAAAGTGCCAAGAAAGGTGAGATTTATATTTAGAATTTTCTATTGAATACACTATAGCTGTTTTTTTTTTTAAATAAAGGCTTAACAGCATCAAATGGCAGTCTTCTCACTCCAAAGTAAACTGAAATTTCCTACAACGTCCCCTGACAATTGTGGCTATAACTCAATGAAGAAATTTACCATGACAGCCT
Source organism: Paroedura picta (assembly GCF_049243985.1). Taxonomy (NCBI): domain Eukaryota; kingdom Metazoa; phylum Chordata; class Lepidosauria; order Squamata; family Gekkonidae; genus Paroedura; species Paroedura picta. The sequence goes on from NC_135369.1 coordinate 158,969,971, forward strand.
CGAGGTTGTTAACTTTCTTTCAAACTTGTGTCTAAAATTTCTGTGGTTGATGGGGATAACATTTGAACTGGTAGGTTCACCCAGTGGAAGAAATTCTCTTCCCGTGATTTCCCAAAGGGTTATGGTTACTGACTCTTAAAGTTTGATTAATTCAACAAATGTGTTAAAGCAGACTCACAGTCTCTCATCCAGGACTGACTTACAGCGCTCTGAGTTCCATGTAATGGATTTCAATGGGTATCTCCAGCCCCTGCCTTGCTCTGTGTAACCAGAGCAATAAGAATAAGGGTAAAACCCTGGCAATACTTAACTCAGTTTAGCAAGTCAGATAATACTAATCGGAAGAAGGTGTATGGGACTTTAGCATATTTTTGCTCTAGAACTTTCCTTGCTGTGTCAGGAGCTAACCTGTTATGGGACCGTGGCTGAATGGCAGGGTATCTGCCTTGCATGCAGAAAGTCCCTGGTTGAATCCCTGGCATCTTCAATTCAAAGAATTAAGTAGGTGGAGATAGGAAAATAAGATTGCCAGGTCCCTACTGTCCACTGGCAGGGGGTGCAAAGTTAGGGTTGTCAGCTTCAGGTTGGGAAACTTCTGGAGATTTAGGAATGGAACCTGGAAAGGACAGGGACCTTAGTGGGGTAAAACTGTTTATTTATTTGGATTTTTATACTACCCATTCTTTACAGCTCTGGCCGGTTTACATGGAACATTATATAACTTTACATAGAACATTATAATAATCTATAACATTATACAAGTAAAATGCCATTGAGGCCACCCTCCAAAGCAGCCATTTTCTCCAGGGGGAATTATCTTTGTAATCTGGAAATGAGCTGTGATACCTGGGGATCCCCACATCCTACCTTGAGGCTGCATCCTTATATACAAATCCCCTAGCCAAGACCTTGGAGATCTGCTGCCAATCAGAGTAGACAGTACTGACGTTGATGGACTAATGTTGCAACACTGTTCAAGCTAAACTGGGTATGATCCTGGGCTATTTTTGAGGAGGATACAAAGAGGGCCATTCCGCACCAGGATCTATGTTGCAAATTGGTTGCGGAACAAAAAAACGCCATTTTAAATAGTGGAATTCGTCGTTATGCATACCTGCCTTCGTAGTGGAATATCGTTTCCCACAGGTTTCCGGTCTGTGGGAGCCAGTTTGGTGTAGTGGTTAGGAGTGCGGACTTCTAATCTGGCATGCCGGGTCCGATTCTGCGCTCCCCCGCATGCAACCAGCTGGGTGACCTTGGGCTCGCCACAGCACTGATAAAACTGTTCTGACCGGGCAGTGATATCAGGGCTCTCTCAGCCTCACCTACCCCACAGGGTGTCTGTTGTGGGGAGAGGAATGGGAAGGCGACTGTAAGCCGCTTTGAGCCTCCTTCGGGTAGGGAAAAGCGGCATATAAGAACCAACTCTTCTTCTTCTTCTTCTTCTTGGCAAAAATCGCTAGCCAGGAAGCGATATTGCTGAGCTTTGTCCCGCCCCTGGCCGTCAATCAAACGAGCAGCCAATGGGCGGCCATTATCATGCTCCAGAAAAGCCCCTTTCCCTTTAAGGCAGGTTTAAAAAAAAGAAACACATGTTGCAACGAATCTGCGTTGATTCGTTGCAGCAGAGAGACCAATCTAGCTAGCAGGTGGTGTTTGAGCTGCCGTTTCATCGTTGCCACGCTCCCCCCGAGTGAAAGAAAAATACCCCCCTAGCATGGGCGCGATTTTCGGCCGAAAATTAAGGGAAAAATAAAGGGAAAATAAACCAGCAAACGGGACTGTGTGGTGCTTGGTGCCTTAAAACAGCTCTGGGGAGGGACTGCAGCCGGGGAAGCCTTGCTGGGTAAACAAAGGCTCGCCGGTGCGTTGATCTCCGCTCGCTCGGAGAAAAAAAATGGCGATCGCTTCGCCGGAAGATCAGAGGAGAGAGCTAGGGGGAGGGACTTTGCAGAAACTGCAACAATGGTAACCCACAGAATTTTCCAACTAGTGTTGCAGATTGGTTGCAAGAGTGTAGCGCTTTCCAGAGGGTGAATCTACTTGTGGGGATTTCCCTGAAAGCGCTACAACAAAGCACTTTTTGCAGATCGGTTTCAGGAGTGTGGCAGATTGTCAACAACGTTGTACATAACTGCAAATTAGTAGCGATTTCAATTTGCCATACTCCTGCTACAAACAATCAGTGCGGAATGGCCCAGAGAATCCTTGAAAGGAAGAGAAAGATGGAAATAAAAACCCTCAAAAAACAGAAGTTTGGGAACTTGGACCTCCTCAGTCCCATGCAACATAGAAGAATAGGGGAGAGAGCATTTTATATCACTGTCCCTCCCTGCTCCCAGAAAACGATGCTAAGAAGAGTTAGGCACAGAAGAGAGCAGCTACTTGGGTAAGCATCTTTGCCCTGAGTTCAGACAATCCTAGTGTTATGTGATCTGGTTTCTAGGTAGCACATCTGGTTGAGGGTAGCATCTATTATTGCATGGTGGTTGTGGGGCCTTTGAAGAGAAACCGCTGGGGTAGCAACTGGGTGTAAGAAGCTTTGTGTCACTGCTCCTCCAGCATATGCATCAGTTACAACTAGCTTTTTAAAATTATGTCCGTAGGTTCTTAATCTTCTTCTGCTGTGAATTGCCTTGGAGTCAGAATGGCAGCCCAGAAATCAATCAATCAATATATGATATCAGGAGTGATGTCTTGCCAGAGAAGCTGGCCTTCAGTTCACTGCACTGATGTGATTCTTGACTACAACCGTCTGGTGCCCCCATTCTTGTATTAAACCATTCTCAGAAAGTCCTTCATAATGCTTACTTTGCTCCATACAATTAGATTAGATGGGATTTCATAGGAGGAGGTCATGTTTGGTTGCTATGGATTCCCAGCTACTTCTTTCCTAGGCTGGATTTGGGAGCATCTTGAAAATCCAAATGTCTTGGAAATAATAGGGGATGCTACCTTTTTCCAGATGACATTTTAAGATATGGGAGTGAGGCTGAGGAGTGTTATGATGCCCATTATGGTAAGCCATGATTTACATAGGGTCCTCCCTGTTGGTCAACATTTCTCTTCTTGACAGTCTTGACTGGATATTTTTGCTTGTATCCATGTACTTTTCTCAACCTTGTTGATCATCTTGGCCTATCGTCTAATGGAAAAGAGGCCAAATGGCGTATTATTTACAAAATGCCAATGTGCGTATTTAAACCTGCCAGGAACTGTTTCTAGGGAAAAGTAGCTTTGGGAGTAGGGCTGCCAGCCGAATTACTATTTGAATTACAATTTGAAAGTCCAAAATGAAAGGCCTCAGTTCCCCTGGAAAAAATGGCAGCACTGGCAAGTAGGTGGGATTATACTCTACTGAGATTCTTCTTCTCCCTAAGTGCTGCTCTTCCCACCCCAAAATATTTTGGAATCTACCAACCTGAAAATAGAAATTCTCTTTGGGAGTGGGTGATGTTCAGTAGGAAGCCGGGCAAGAGGAGGGATGTTTAATCCTTGGCTTGTCTTCTGCAGCCTGTCTTCCCCCAATGGTAGTCTCCCCAAAGCTTTTGGACACATAGTCGCAGAGATAAATATGTGTCTGCCATGTGCCTCTGGGTGTATAAAGACACTTAGGGAAGGAGTTGGGGAAAGGTTAAACCCCTTTTCTGTTCCAGAAACTGTTTGGAGCCACTGAAGATAGCTCCTCTCAATGTTTCTTTTCCTTAGAAGTAGCCACCAAAGTTTATATACACATGTAGCAGGCTAATATGGCGTTTGGCCCTGTGTAGTAAGGCTCACAAGCAAAGGTGCTGGAATGTGGTTTAAGTAGATTCTCTGCGGGTGAGAATCTCCTGGTTGTTCCCGGCCCTAGGGAAGCACTCCTAGCCTTGACCAGGGCCAGGGCCTTCTTGGTCTTGGCCCCCACCTGGTGGAACGAGCTCCCGGGAGAGCTGCGGGCCCTGCGGGATCTTCCAGCATTCTGCAGGGCCTGCAAGACGGAGCTCTTCCGCCAGGTCTATGGTTGAGGCGGGGGCTGCCGAGGTACATCGACTGCTCTCCCCCGGGCTTCTCCTTGAACATCGTTGACCTCCTTCTCCGCCCCCCCTTTTAGGAATGGGGGGTAGGAAGGGGATTTTGTTATTGCGCCGCCATGTTGTGATGGTTTTAAGTCTTTTAATTGGAGTTTTAATGGGGTTTTAAGACATTGTAACCCGTCACGAGCCATTTGGGAGTAGCGGGAAATAAACAAACAAACAAATAAATAAATATTATTATAATAATAAAGCTTAACCCTAGGTAAAGGTAAAGGTAAAGGTATCCCCTGTGCAAGCACCAAGTCATGTCTGACCCTTGGGGTGACGCCCTCTAGCGTTTTCTTGGCAGACTCAATACGGGGTGGTTTGCCAGTGCCTTCCCCAGTCATCACCGTTTACCCCCCAGCAAGCTGGGTACTCATTTTACCGACCTCGGAAGGATGGAAGGCTGAGTCAACCTTGAGCCGGCTGCTGGGATCGAACTCCCAACCTCATGGGCAGACAGATTCAGACAGCATATCGCTGCCTTACCACTCTGCGCCACAAGAGGCTCCTTACCCTAGGAGCTTAACCCTATTCTGATTGATGAGCTCTTTCTGAGGCTTTGAATAATTTGTGAACTGGGAATAACAGTGACAGACTTTACAGATTTGCAGTATGAACAAATAAAATAAAAGCATATTTTCCATTTCAACTATGAAAGCAATGATTATTAATCATAGAGTTTTAGCCGAGTGTTCTAACCTGCCCTTTTGGATATATTCATTGATGAATCCCATTGTATTTCAATGCTTATTTAAGCCCCCTCTTTTCCCGATGGGGACCCAATGCAGCTTACATTGTTCTCTTCTCTATTTTATAGTCATAACAGTCCAGTGAGTGGACATGATTTGGTCAAAGTCACCCAGAAAGTTTCCATAGCAGAGTGAAAATTCAGCCTGGGGAAGAGAAGGTTAAGGGGAATATTATTACTCTTTTAAAGCATCTGAATGGCTGTCATTTAATTGTTTCAACTGATAGTGGAGAGCAGGACTCTTAATAATAGGTTCAGATTTTGAATGGGGAGCTGTGGGGGATATTGGGAAAAACTTCCTAACAATTTGTACTCCTTGGATGTTGAGTGTTGGCCAGGGTTTCTTTAGGTCAATGCTTTCAGTCCCTTCCTTCTTTTAAATTCTATATTGAGTTTGCCAAATCCTCAAATATCCTTAAATATAGATAATAGCAGTTTGGGATGACCCCGTACACAGAACTGTTTCCTGTTCCTTCTTAGACAAAATACTCCCTTCCATTCAAATCAGTATAATGCTTTTAATTCATTTGCCCCACAGACCCTTTATTTCTTTTCCAGGGATACAGAGAGCCCAAGATTTACTTAGCAACTTCTTGCCTGGGTACCTCATTCCAACAAAAACACTTTTCTGTTTATAGCTGTTTGGTGTGTACTGGCTGACAATACATCTGCCAGTCATTCCAAGATAATTTCAATCTAACATAACAACAGCAACTTTATTTTTATAGCCTGCCCTTCCTGGTTGGCTCAGGGAAGGAGCTGTTGTATCCAATAGCTTTATCTCATATATAATGCTGTGCTGAAATTCAGCACCAGTTTGCTTATTATGGTTACATTGCTTCTTAATCAATGCAACCCATAAAGCTTTTATTTATTTATTTATTTTGTTTTGATTACTTGTATCCTGCCCCTATTGTACTCACTGTCTTGTGCTGGTGAACAGAAAATTCAGAATTCACATTCATGGAATAAAACCATAAAAACACTAAAACAATAAAACAATGTAATTTTTTTACAATTGTAACTAAAATACTGATTCTCAGTACTGATGAAGAAGAAATTTCTGGCCTATTAGAGTTAGAAAGGCAACGAGGTGGTGGGCGGCCACATCTGTAAGCAGCTATTTCATCCTGCATGTGAAAATATATTGCAGAGCAGGGGAAAAGCAGACCCCCCCCCAACAATCCTGCCCAAAGAAAACCAAACCTTTTGTCATGCTACAGTCCTGTGCACAGTTGCTTGCTATTCAATCTTATTGAATAATGCAGGACTTATTTATTTATGTTATTTATAGTCAAGTCTCTCTCAGTGGGACTCAAAACAGATTACACAGAATAAGGCAGTACAGTCAACAGAGTGGAACTTCCAATAGACAGTGCAATAAGATTGGACTTGTAGAAACCAGGATGCAGCCAGCGGTAAAGCAAAAGATAAGCATTCAAAGGATGTGTTAAACAAATTACGTAGTAGGAACCTGCCCTAAGCATAAATTAGTACGAATTATATGTAGTTCCTTTACTCCCGCTTGTTTCTGAACCACATTGTTAACCGTGCCGCCCTCTTTCCCATGCAAAAACCCCTCTTGTATAATTCAAAGCCAGGATAATGGGAGTCTTCCTTGCCTCCTCAGGCAGGCCATTCCATAAGGTGGTGACCACAACAGAGAATGCACAGGTACAGGTAGTTGATGATTTGGGCCATTTGCAGAGCAGCGCCCCCAGGAGGCCCTGCTCAGATGAGCAAAGCACTTGTGGCAGAGCAGAGGGAGAGAAGCAGTCCTGCAGATATGAGGGAGCAAGGCCATGCAGGACTTTGTATGTGACAGACAGAATCTTAAATTAAGCCTGGGAACTGATGGGCAACCAATGGTGTAACCACGGAATGGGAGGAATGGGCCTGCATTATCTGTGGCGTTCTGCACCAGCTGGAGTCTCCAGATTAGCTTTCTTCCTCATGTTAAGTCCACCCTGCAAGGGATTGCATCATTAGTGGTCAGTTAAAGGGACACTGTATGTGCTGTCAATCATTTTGTTTAACTCTTGAAGGTAAGCGTTCTGGGGTTCTTGAAAACTGTTTTCTGGAACCAGCAGGACTTTAGCTTGGGCTCGTTGTATGTACTTAATTACCCTGCGGTAGGCCTTTTTGTGCCTGTGACCAAAGGCCTCCTTACTTGCATATTTATTTAGAAATAAATTATGCTGCCTCTCCAGTTATCTGCTTGGGAAGGCTTTCAAAAGAAACAATAATAAAATGTTAAAAGGTATCATGGCCCAGCATTTAAAAACTCAGCCCAGCAGAAAAATATGGACCCTAAAAACAGAGCACTGAGACCTTAAGATAACAGACAAAACAGTGCTAAAATTATCCCCTTAATTAAAGGCCTGGATGGACAGAAACATTCTGGGCTGATGATGGATAGAAAGCAGTATAGGTGCTAAAGGAGACTGAAGGAGAAGGGCAGTTTATAAGCAAGGTCCCACAACTGAAACAGCCTTGTCTCTGGTGTCCCCTTGCATCACCTCTGAAGATGAGGACACAGCGACCATAATTTGTGAGGCAGAACTTAACTGGCAGTTTGGACGGTATGGGAGGAGGTGGTCCTTCAAGTACCATGGCCCCAAGCCATTTGAGGAAGAATCCGCCCTTTGAATTCCGCCCAGAAACAAGTGGGTGGCCAGTGCAGATCTTTTAGCACTGGGGTGATAATGATCCCTGTTATCAGCCCCTGCCAGGGGCCTGGCTGCTGCATTTCAGAGTAGCTGAAATCTCTGGGCCTTTTTCAAAGACAGCCTCTGTAGAGTACATTATCGTGATTGATGTGATCAGTGTATGGATCATTGTGGCCAGATCATGCTTTCTGAGGAATGGCCATAGCTGGGGAGCCTGCCAGGGCTGATAAAAGGGGCTTCATGTCATAGAGAAGAACTGACCTTTCAACTGTAGGCCAGGTTCTAATTTCACCCCTTCAGGATCAATCTCTTCCAGGACAAACTGACTCCTCCATCCTTGATCAGCTTTTTCATTGATCAGCAGCACTTCAGTCTTGGCTGGACAGAATTTTAGGTTATTGATCATCATCCTTCCCATTACCCTCTCCAAGCACCTGTCCTTTATTTTCATAGACCCCAATGGCCCAGCTGTTAGGGAGAGGTGGAGTATGGTATCATCTGCGTATTGGTGGCATTTTACTCCAAATCCTCTGACTTCTCCCTGTGGTTTCATGTAGATATTAAAAAGTATGGAGGACAAGGTGGCATAAATGCCATGGTGCTGTGGGACAGAATACATGGAGTCCAGCAGCAGTCCCTCTTCTACAATCAAGCAGCCAAGAGGACCAACCAAAGTATGGTACCCTGCTCCCCACAACTAAGTCAGCATGTCCAGAATGATACCATGCTTGATGGGGTGAAATGCCTTGCATGTGTTACATTGCAACATGACTACTGAGTACATGAGCAAGGGTTTGTGGGGAATTCAGGATCAGATTGAGACCTGCAAAGCTCCTGCCCTCCTTTGTCTCATGAGCCTTACGCTTCTTTTCAGTGTTGAGTAGTGGGCTTTAGGAAAGCAGGAAAGGTGGCAGGATTTCTCTGCTGCACTGTGATCATGGTAGCCCTGTCCACATGTTGCAGTGAAGGCTTATGCGATCTGAGTACAACGGATACCTGATTTTTCTTTATACATCTGTTGAATAACTCTCCAGTTATATCCAATGGGTGCAGAGCTGCAGATGTGATTCAAACCCCACATTTATCCAACCACTGAACCTTGGCTTGATTTGTAAAGTGGCTCTCACATACAGACAGTTATATGCCCACACATGCTGGCTATATATGTGTTCATGGTAAGATGTTAACTGGGCTAGTTGCAAAAGGAGAGGTTGCATTAGACTGGAACTTCCAAGGAGATCCATTATGTTTATGAGCTCCTGTGTATATTATAATGTATTTGGTGACAATCATCCTTGGGTAGGGTCTGATCTAGCCTGTACATTCTTGTTGATATGGGCTGTAATGTCACAGTGTTGGTCCACGCAGCAAGCCTTAAGAAGATTAAGATTAGTAAGGTGCCACCAATATGCAGATGAGAGCCAAGTCACTTTCCCAAAAGTCATGTTGCAGCTGCAGGGAACTGTCTCGTAAAGAGCTTCAGGATCCCAGTTGTGCTCAGGTCTGTGCCATGTGGGAGTGGGGGAGTGTCAGGGCTTTCAGACTTGGCTGGGCCCTCCAGAGAAACAGAGCTGCAGGGTAACAGAGGGTTTGAAAGTATGCCGTTATTAGTTACCTTTGTGGATGAGGCACAGAACTCACAGGTTTAAAAGAGGGATAGGTTTTACAGATATATCATATTCATCTGTTCCAGTCTCTTTACTAAAGCAGAATACAAAAGTTTAAAAGATAGTTACAAAGACAAGGATTGCAAGTCTCTTGTGGCTAGGAATCAGGCAGGCTACAGCTCATACATCAGCGGATGAAGAGAGCTGAGAGCCTCAATGGCTGTTGCTCCTTGCTTCAGCAGAGGACAACATACTGATCTGCTCTTCCTGAAGAAAGTCGAAGTGGGTGGGAGCCCACCTTAAAAGAATCCCCAGGCCATGTGCTCAGGGTTTTTCCATTGCAACCTCACCGGTAAGCACTTGATGCACTAGTGAATACAAAGGTACAACTCATCTGCTTAAACAGCTTAACAACAGCCCTTCGAGACTGATGTCACCAAATTAACTTGCTGATTGCAATTCCAACAGGGAGGAGGGGCTCCTGCCTTCCTCTAAGATGTTTCTTGAACCTAAACAGTCTTGAGGGACAATAGTTTTTTTGAAATCTGTTTTGAAATCCCTGAACCTGACTTGTTAGAAGTCATAATATCTAGCTTGAGCAAAAGATATCAAAATACATACTTTAAAAGAAAATAGGTTTCCTTTCTCAGTAAACCATCTCAACATTCTTTATTAAATGGTTACTAGAAGAATAGGTAGCTGTTGAAGAAATAATAGTAGCCTCCTGTACTTCTTTTCCCTGACAAGTGCTCTAGCGCCTCATACTAATGGAAATGAGAGAGGCTATTATGCGGTGAAGAGGACTGGTGGAAAGTTTTTGAACTAGCTGTGAATTTCTGGGAAAAGAGAGGCAGAAGGAAAGGTAACGATGTTTTATAACCTAGCCAGCTCCATGCCCCATGGTTTCTGGGAATCAGCTACTGTGTATTCCGCTCCTTAATTTTATGAGCGCAAAAAATTTAGCAAGAAGGAAACTGGGAATGTTAAAGTGATTAAAACAACTGCTTCTTTATTAGTCTACATGGTACTAGTTCTGTATAATGAGTTGCATAATTATATAGTGCAAAGCCCCTGAAGCCTTGTATTATATGAATAAGATAGTTAAATTGTAAAATAGATCTGATCACTGTAAGATAAAAGAAATACACACAAAATTTGCAGACTAATCTTTTTGTTTTTGTTAAAATTGGCTCTGTACAAAGACATTATTTTAGAAACCTTGTGTCCTAAATAGGTGTGTACTTCTGCTCCCCCCCCCTTTAACTGGTGGTTCTCCACTGGAACTCTGGTGTTCCCCCCATCTCTACCTTTGAACTGAGGCTTTTTTTAGCTCTCATACTGTAGTCTGTTAAACAGAACACTTTTCTCCAGACCAGCTGGAAACCTTACCAACAATCCAAATATGGCCACTGGACAAACAATCTGTATACCTATAATAAAAGGCCTAATGACCTTTTGGGCCTCAGAAGGACTTTTGGGACCTCATAATTTACAAGCCAATGAATGCTCCTGCCTTGGGCCTCACAATGTAAGGGCCAATGAGTACTTTGGCCTGTGTCAACCTGCCACCTGAGTGGCTGGCTGCCCAATGGCCACCCACCCAATCAGGCTGTGTCTCCTGCCCCTAACTATCACATCCAACAACTTCACTCACTTTGCCTCAGATCACTGATGGAGCTGGCAGGAGGCTGGTGAGTGTGCTCCCCCCCCTTCCCTTCAGGTCTGCTGTGAAGGAGCCGCTGACAGCCCCTGACTGAGGGGAGAGACGCATTTCCAAAAGCAATGCAGAGGAGTCTGTGGGGGACTTGGGCTTTCCTTTGGGGGGGGGAAGCTTTCCCCTTCTGCCAAACAGGTAGCTGACAGAAAATCCGCTTCTCACTTAAAATACTGCTGTGGCTGGCCTCACTGCTGGAGAGAAAATGCAGCCAAGCAACTCTCTGTAGATTTGAGGCGTACCACTCAGGGTTGTTGTGCAGAAAAAACTGGATGCTGTTGCAGAGGTTCTTTTGCTTCCTGTTTCATCTGCATAACAACCCTGTGCAGTAGGCCTCAAGTGTTTCAACTCCACAATAAGCTGCGTGGGAGTCCTTAAATATTCTCCACAACAACCCTGTCCTATCTCCAAAGCAGCCCTTTCTGCCTGAGGACCTGATCTTTATAGTCTGGAGATGAGCTGTAATTCCAGGAGCTCTCCAGGCCACACATGGAGGTTAGAAATATTCCTGGAGGTTTGGAGGCAGGACAATGCCTCAGAGTCCACCCTTCAAAACAGTCATTTTTGCCAGGGAAGCTGATCTTTATAATTTGGAAATGAGCTTTAATTTCAGGAGCTCTCCAGGCCCTTACGAGCAACTATTTGTATTCTGGGGCGCAAACAGACAAGCCATCATGGTTCCCGTGAGTCTGGAAAGTGCAGGAAGATCTAAATAAAGAATATTAACAGGCTGAAACTGTAAATGATGAACAAGTAAACGGCTGGAGAGACACAGGAACTGAAGTGACTTTTCTCAAGCTTGGCCTGGTAAATACAAATCAGTATTTGCCAGTAAGATCCTACAAAATCAAAGGCATAAGCAGCCCAGAATTTCAAGTGGAGTTAGCCTTACAGGAAAGTATTCAGTTTGTTAGCCCTATTTCAAAACTGCCTTCAGATACCTGTTCACAGTTCCCATAGCCTCCCTGGGCTCTGCTGGAAGCACAAGGTAGAGCTGAGCATCAGCCACATATTGGTGGCAATTCAGTCCAGATCTCTGAATTACCTCTCCCAACTGCTTTACGTAGATATTGAAAAGCATGGCAGCTAGATGAAACCTTGTGGAATCTTGTAGACCTGGCTCCTATATATCAGCAGTCCTTGGACAGATTTAAATTGGTCCTGCAGTTTGAACATTCCTCAGCCAACAGGCACTTGGGTATTAATGTAGTGGATAAGTTGAGTGGTGAAGTAAAAGAGAAACTCTGGTATATGGTTGATGCTCTGGGTTAGGAATCCTTTGCAGAAGACCAGAGAATAGCTGTATTACAAGGAATGGATGTGAGTTGGTTGGCAGAGAAGCAGGGAAGGCAGCAGGAATAGTTGCTTATGATCCAAGTAAGCATGCGTGCGAGAAGTTTGAAACAGACCTCCTCTGAGTTGTATGTGCACAACAAGTTGCCACTGTGGAACGAAACCAGAGCTGGTGCAACAGCAAGCCCTTCTCAGTTTCCTTTAGCCCTTTCACTTCCTAGTCTTTTCCATCAATGAAAAGAACCACTTAAGGGCATTTCACAGTTTCTTTGTCTACATCTTGCAAAGAAATAGGCCAAAGAGACATCATCAGCCAGGGGCCACCAGAATGAACTGCAGTGCAGGTAGTCTCTTGTGCCCTGCAGTTTTTGAAGGATGACTGTACTTCTTAGAGGAAAATGTTCACCCTGCCACTTTAAAGGAAACTGCGGTTCACCTTCCTCGGAGCTGATTCACCGTACCTTGCTCATGCCAATAAAAAAAAGGAATGAATAATCTGGACACAGATAAGACCTTTGACAGCAATCAAAGTAAGTACTTGTGGGTTTTGCCCCTGGAGCTATAACCAGCTGCATATGCGATGTGAGGATGACACCACAGGACCAATTATGCGCTAGTCCCCTGTGTAATGCTCCATCTAATGACCACTCACAGGGAACATTACAATGTTACCCTATGACATTACATTTCAAAACTGGGCAGGAAACGTTCTCTTTATATTTGCTGTAATGTTTAATGATTTGTGAAATCAACAGCCACAAAATCGCCCTCTTTTTCGCCAGGTAGCAAGTGGAGAATGTAGTTTTTATATTCATTGCTTGGCCTTTTATCTGCTCCATTTGCGACTTTGGCAGAGAGGCACTTGGGTCTAATAACCTAAAACCCCGGAAGGAAAACCTGTGCTTTAACCAAAGCTGATGTCAGGCTGGGGAGCCTATTCTTGAACATGTATGTACTGTAAAATATCAACAATAGACATACAGTAGTCTCCAGCTTGAGAGAACCAGTGTTGAAGACTTGGTACCACAATCAGTTGTCTGTCTGCCTTGGTTTGGGAAAGGAAAGAAATAAGTGACTTCTGATGAGTGATGGACCAGCTCGTCCTAGGCTGGGTCCCACTCCATCCCGGGTTTTACTGAAAATTCCTGGAGTAAAGTTTTTTAGATGCTCCAACTTTCTGACTGTTTCCGAACTAGTGATATCCCTTCCTTTTGACTTTTTAGAGTGTTCATTTCTGCACCTCATTTTGCCTTTTTTGCAGACCCAAACGGCACGCTTATCCCCCAATTAAGGATTCCCCAGTTACAGCCATGTAATTTTTAAAGGCAGATTCTAATTTGGGGCTACTCAATAGAGAAATCCTTGCATTCGGGTTTCCCCCCAGCTACCATTTTGATTTGTTTCTGCACACCCCCTTCCTCAACACCATCATGCTCCCCCCTCCCTCCGTCCTGAAACATCTGACTTCATTTTTTTTATATAAAAGGGGTGATCACATTACAATGCTGTCACTAACCATAAAAAATAGCAATCAGTCTTGCTTGTTATACTGCAACAGCACTGTAATGCAAGTTTTTTTTTTTAATCACATACTGTATATTTTTGCAAACTTAAATGGACTCCGGGGAATGGTAGAGGACAGGAAGGCCTGGAGGATCATTGTCCATGGGGTTGCGATGGGTCGGACACGACTTCGCACATAACAACAACAACAACTGTATATTTGGGGGGAAGGTGATCAGGATGTCTGAAGGAGGGCACAGAATGGTGGAATTAAGGGGCTCAATAAGAAAGGTGTAAGCAGACACCATTTTGCAAAAATAACTTTTTGGAAATGGGGAAGGGACCAAAGCATGAGGGGAGGCTGCCAAATCAGCTGAGGAAAACATATGGTGAATTTCAGCCTGGGAAATGAGGGGAGGAAATCCCAAATGCAGAAAGCCTAGAGTTGACTCACGGCATCCAATGGAAATCCGAAATGAGGCTAAAACAATGTATGTCCCAAATGCAGAAATGGTCTCTGAGGGAACAAAGAGAATCCCGTTCTCTGCCAGTTCTCCCTTCTAGGGAAAATGCTATTGAGACTGGGGAATGGATAACAGGTACCAAGGAGAACTATAGAGAGGTGATGCATAGTTTCCAGCTTCACTCATCCCTAGACATAGCAGTCATGCTCAATGTTATTTCCCGCCTGGAAGTTATAGTTCCTTCTGCTGCTGGAACTCACCTGGGAAGTGAAGGCATCCAAACTCCATATTCTTCAGCTAACTTTTCTTGTTGGGGAGGATGGGATTGAAAATTTTGCTTCCTTTTGATTGAGCTCAAGAAGGAGAGCAAAATAGGAATGCCATGCTTTCAGCAGGATATGATGCTCCCAAGCATGTTGAACACTTTCACTTTCAGTTATTGATGAGGCTTGTGGGCAGGCTTGTCATGTTTAGTGGGACTTCCCAGTTACTAATTTCCTGTTCTTGAGCATTATATGTTTTCCTTTGGGAAAGAGGGTGATAGAGAAGTTGAGCTATTGAGAAAAGGACCTGATTTATGAGGTAATAAAGATAAAGATTTCAGAACTGTAGGAGTTTGTACTCCAACCTCCTCCAATACAGAACAGTCAACACGTAGTCCTTGCATCCTGAGCTAGAAATATAATTCCCACTGAAATTTCATCTGAATCAAAATTTCCTGAGGCAAAAATTCTAAAGAGATCTGAGGGAAGTCAAGAGCGCTGCGTAAACAGTGGGATTTCTGAATAAAGCTTATCACTGTTCTGGGTTTTCTCTGGATAATCACCCAAAGCAAGCCTGAAAATGAATCTTGAAGGACCTACTTGGGAGAAACACCAAGAAATGTTGAAGAAAACCGGACATTTAATGAGATTAGCTAAACATTGCAGAAGAACATGTCATATCCCTTGACAAAATGAAACTAATTTTGATTTGTGTTGCATAATGACCCAATTTGTTTCTTTTCCTCATATGCTTTCAACTGTTTATTTTCCTTAATGCCAGTCCCCTTGTTTAATGTGCAGAAACTTCTCTGGGATTCTCAATGGTTCACTCCATCTGGACTTCAAGACGATGTATGTTTACTCTGCTCATGAGCTGCTTTGGTTTTGCATGGGATTAATTATCCTGGTGATGTCTAAGAAGAAATATTATGTACCCCAAACCTATGAAAAACAAATCCCTGCTGTGTGTACTGCAGACCTGAACAAAAGCAAAGTTGCTAGTGATGATAGTGATAAGCTTATTCCAGGCAGAATACCTGTAAAGACTTGTGACATAGACTAATGTCGGGTCTAGCAGATCCATGACTTTCGCTTTAAAGAAGCTTGCAGGGGGACTTGAATTTGCTAAGAGCAGTGGTGCAAGGTGAGAGGATTTAATAGCCCTGTTAGGATAACATTACCTTCAGGATGATTTAAATTGGGAACTGGGGAGGTATTAAACACTTCTCTGCCAGGTGCTGCTACTTGTGATCCATTTTGGAGCTTCTCCCCACATGAAATGGATGCTGACTCCCCCCCCCCCACACACACACATCTAAATACCCTGGAAGATCTAGCCATAGATCTCATATATAATATGTAGTTTGGACCCTGGTGTGAAGCCACAAGCATTAGATTTATAATGGTAGGTTTTGTTTTTGCTTCAAGTTAATCATGAGCTGTTTTGAGCAACGTTTGTCCATGTAGCTCGAATTGCCTAACGAAGCTCCTCGTCAGCGAGCCAATGAAAGGTTCTTTTGTTTTTTCTATTACAAAATTAAAATATAAAACCAGCTCATCTATGCAGACAGTAAACAAGACATTCAGCTTCAGATGCAAGCATTCTAGATGTGCCAGATACCAATAAACTCTGAACACAGTAGACTTTCAAAATGAGGCAAGCCAACACAGGCCCAAACTGTTTGGGGGCAAACTACTTGGGAAGCTGGGAATGAAAGAGAGATGAACGGTGAGCCAAGCTCAGTTCTTCATATACGTCCCTGCTTATTTCTTTTCCTGTCTTTGGAGCTGTTGTTGATTCAGGCCTTCAGCCTGTGTAAACATAAGGAACTCTAGCAACCTCTAGGGTGATTTAGGTCTGACTTTAAGAGAGCGATGCCCTTTCCGTGTGAGCATTTGTATTGAAATCTTGACCCTACTTGCCCAAATGTGTTTTTACCACCAGGGAGATCCTGAATTAGTAACATTCCTCCAGTACAATTCAGGTATATAGTTACGGTGGTCTGAAAGAATAGAACCAAATTTTGGGCTCAGTGGAACCTTTAAGGCCAACAAAGTTTAATTCTGGTTATAAGTTGTCACATGCTCCAGATCTTAACTGTGCATGCACATTAAAGCTTATAAGTAGAAATAAACTTTGCTGGTCTTAAAGGCACCCATGGAATCAAACATTCTTTTCCTACGGTATGCTGGACACCCTGGCAGTTCTCATTCCTCTTTCAAATGACAACTTGAAAACACACAAACTATACACTTCATGCTGCTTTGGATGGAGCTACTACAGCCTGGAGGCCTGGAGGATCATTGTCCATGGGGTCGCGATGGGTCGGACACGACTTTGCACCTAATAATAACAACAACAACAACACTACAGCTTGAAATCACAGTAGTTCCATAGCAACATCCAGGATTCCAAAATGTTGGCTGGCTTTGGAAGAATCTTGCCATTTTTTGCTGTGCTTTAGAGCAGTGGTCCCCAACCCCCAGTCTGGAGACCGGTCCCGGTTTGTGGATCAGTTGGTACCAGGCCGCGACTCCTCCTCCTCCCCCCCCGGCTACTGCCTCGGGGGCTGCCCTGACACTCTGCTGCCAGCTCACCTTTAGTGGTGAGAAGCGGGTGGTGAGAAGTCAGGCGTACCAGCAGGAAAGCAAGTGGAGCAGGGGTCAGGCGGCAGTGGCAGCGATGTCCCTCGGCAAAAGACTACCTGCCCCCGGGCCTCAGTAAAATTGGCATGCGTTGACCGGTCCCCGGTGATAAAAAGGTTGGGGACCACTGCTTTAGAGGTTCTCCCTGAGGCTCAGAGCGACTGAAGGGATGATCCTACTCCCTAATACAGGAAGAAGAGTCTTGTCACACTCGCCAGCAAGGTGGGAGATGCTCACTATTAAGACTGCTCTACTCCTAAAATGAACACCCCATGTCTTTGAGTTTAGACTACTGGATCTAGAGGCTCCTAATTTAACCTTTACTGTTTTATGCAAGTAAACGTAAATTGCAACTGATACGTTGCCATTTATTTTAAAGTGTTTAAAACTATTGTTCATTTATTATCTCAAGATAGGACTACAAGAATGAATACAGATCTAACCACATGCGTAGTGGTGGGTACCATAACTCTGCTGCTACTGCCCCAGTGGGATGGATAAAGGGATTGATCTGACATAGAGAAATGGCATGGTGTAAACTGTAATGTATACATAGAAAGCTGGGGACTAAAATGACATTTACCTAGATACCACAATGCAAAGTTTACTATGACAGTAGTATTAAAATCCAATGAGGCAACTGCTTCCATACATAATATCTTGTCACAAATGATTGTTGTCAGGCAGCTATAAAACAGGTGGTATCGTCAAAACATAGCATGGGAATAGCCATAAATACCTTTGCTAAATTTTTAGTTCATGTTGTATACTGCATGTTTTGTGAAGGTAATGTGGCTTGGAGCACCTGTTTTGCATTCAGACATTCCAAGGTTCAATCCTTGGCATCCTCAGTTAAAAGGATCAGGTAGCAGGCAATGTTAAAAGATTTCTTCCAAAGGCAGTGGAAGGTAGACTATACTGACCTTGATAGACCAATGGCCCGAATCAGTATAAGCTAGCTTCATGTGTAAGGAGGTTGGAATGAAACCCACTCCATACCTGCTGATTTGGCACTCCAGTCTCCCCCAAGCTTCTGCTTTAGCTCCTCAATAGGAGTTTCAAAGGAGTGTTTGATTATTAGATTTTCAGTTTACCTCTAGCGTCTCTTGGTGGCTTTAAATAACAATGATAATGGACTGCCTATGTGGGATGGGTTTGAGAAGTACAATTCTGTGCTGGTTGGGGTCCTACTTGGAAAGTAGATCCAGAAGGTGATATTGGGGAACTGCTGTTCAACCCCTTGGCCTTTGGCCTAAGTAGTCCTCCAAAGTTCCATCTTGTCACCTATGGTCTTTAATATCTACATGAAACCCCTGTGTGAGTTCATCTGGATATATGGTCTGGGTTGTCACCAAGGGTGCTGGGTTACACCAATGGTATGAACTCAAGGAGGGGGGAATCAGGGCTCAGGACTACCCGGGAGGGGCGGGCGGGCAACACCTGTTCAGGGTACCAGGTAACACCATACAACTACTTAGGCTATCAGGATCTCAAAATCATCCTC
The DNA here is from genome assembly GCF_049243985.1 of Paroedura picta. NCBI lineage: Eukaryota > Metazoa > Chordata > Lepidosauria > Squamata > Gekkonidae > Paroedura > Paroedura picta. The sequence goes on from NC_135369.1 coordinate 158,988,443, forward strand.
AAACAACAGTAGTGCATGACAAAGATCACAGCAAAAAACAGTTTATGTATATATACAATAATAAGCTCTTAATAAATAATTATGATTCCTGTTTATTTCCAATCCTTAATAACCAGGGGGGAAATTCTCAATAATGCCTGCTGAACAGGATTCCAGTACAAACAAAGCCTGTTTCATTACTTTCCTCAGCAGCATTAACACAGCTCTATCTTGTGCTTCCAGGGAGGTTGAGGAAACCATGAAGGCAATTTCTAAGTGGTTGTAGGCTAATAAACTACTACTGGTGGCCAGAAAGTCTGACCCAGATTTAAGGTTGGGTTGCACTCCCTGTGAAAGGAATTGGTCCATAATTTGGGGGTGTTCTTAGACCTGGGCCTGTAGATGGGTAAACAGGTAGCATAAAACATTTAATTACCCCATTAAAACTACTTTAAAAATCCCATGGCGGCGGCAAGTCCAAAATCCCATACTCATTGGCTGCTATTTAAAATGTGATTTTATCATATGTTTAAAAAAATTAGCAACCTTGATGGCCTTTGTGAGGGCAGTAAGGTGAGATGTCAGCTCTGCAAATAAGTAGATACTTCTTCAACCAGATCAGCCTCTCCATGAAGTTCTTTTCCTTAAAAAGAAAATCTTTCATTGGTCACCTTAGACATAAAGCTGTTTTTCCAGGAGACCTGTAAGCCTCCAGGAGACTTCTTGTACCTGTAAGCCTTCTTCTCTAGGGAAACAGAATTTTTGTGCAAAATATATGCCTTGGTAACATATTAATGTTGGGTAGCATACACGTTTCTTGATAGTACAGACACTTATTTTTAGTTTAGTACTCTTATTCTTAATTATATTTTCTCGGGCTAACTCCAGTTCTGAAAAGCTTTGGTGTCTTCCGTTCTTGACATGATTTGATGCAATTGTATTCCCAACAGAGAAGTCCATAACTTCTGTGGTTGGTATGAATCAGTAATGCAAAAACTTCATTAAAAATAACTGTCAGGGGTTTTAGCTTTTGGGAACAGTAGCCTAGGATGTGGCAGTGAGGGTTTCTTTATTCTTTTGGCTGACTGCCCTTTTCAAAAATTATTGGATTCATTAATGTAAAGCCTGTTATTAAAGCTGTTAAGTTCAGGTTCTTGCTTCTGACAGTGTTCGGTATCAGTACGTGGACTTTTTAGAAATAGCTTTTGGGCATAGTTGTCTGGAGATGTTTATTTCCAGGGAAGCCTTACGTATTGTTTCTGTCATGTGTCATCTGACTTTGCTCGCATTAATTTGTTAAAAATGCATCAATTTTTCAATATTGTGATTTGCTCTATAAATGGTTTAGAGTAGAGAGATGAAAAATGTGTTTCCAGCGAAGACAAAGGAGGACAAAGTCTTGAAAATGCTCGCTCGTTTCACAACTGGTGATTTAAGGAAATATTAATTGTGCAAAAATGTGCCCTGTAAATCTTTAGCAATTTTATGGGGCAATTTTATCAAACTTTAACTGCGGTTTACAGTATGATTAAGCAATGGGGAAGACAAGCAGAAACTCACTGACTTTGGATTTAAGACGGACATGACATTATACAGAGGTAACGCCCTGGCAATGGTGTATTTTCTTTGTACATTTTGCCAAGGATAAACCAAATTTCACCATATTTCTTTTAGAATTGAAAACACAGCTGTGTATGTGTCTGCTGGACTCAAGTTCCATGTGTCTTTGGTTTAACTTGTGAACAGATCACATGCCAGTGCAGAATGCATGCAAGTAACTTTGGCTGGTGCAGGCAAGAACCCTGGCCAATGTATGACCAGTCCCTTTTCATTCATATACTTTATCTGCCATAAGCTCTGTTGACAATTGATATCAAATGCACAGAGGGACAAGACCAGTGGGTACCATTCTGCTTCCCCTTCCCTGTTCACCTCTTCCTCCCATGAGTTCTGAATAGTCCTCTAGTCTCTTTGAGATGCTAGTTTCAGAAACACCTGCTGAATAACAGAAAACTAGTCTCACCCAGGGCAATTCATGTATGCTTATTAGTGAAATAAAGCAACATATTTCTATTGACGGCTTTGACGTTAGGGTGATTCAAGTTGTCATCAATTGTTATCAAAACATGAGGATTGAAAGGCGAGAAAAACGATTGATAGTTGACAACTGTAGAAAAAAGTGTTGCCATGCTGGATCAGACCAATGGTCCATCCAGTCTTCATCCTGTTTATAACAACACCCATTCTGATACCCGTGGGCAAGCAGCAGCCCTCAACTACTCACTGTACCCTAAATCTTACAATCAATGGCATTCTGCTCAAGAAAGACTCTTTACCAAATATTTCAACTTCTGAGATTTGATAGAACACCGAGAACCTGTAATTGCCTCATGTGGGAGGTTGTAAGGACTGGAAGAGAGGCTTTCAAATTCTTTCTGTCTTGTTTAGAAAATTCTCATGTTGGTTTTGTTTCTCCGAACAACCCATGCATATTCAGCATCTTTTCCATGTCATTATATTTTCCCCTTAAGACAAACAAATTCTGTGTTAATGACATAGACATAAAATGTGTCAAGAAAACAAAAGTATTGGCACTAGCGAGGTGAACCAAAATCAGCGATAAAGATGGCATATCCTTATCCATGGTTCCCTTATATCAGGGGTAGTCAAACTGTGCCCCTCCAGATATCCAAGGACTACAATTCCCATGAGCCCCTGCCAGCATTTGCCCCACGACTGGACCACTACCTTCCCCAACCCTGCCTTCCAGGCCGCCCCATCACACAAATGCCACACCAGGAGGAACAACACCTGCCACTGTGAAACACAGTTATTCCTCTCCACAGCCCAGCGACTGGAGCACTACCTGCCCCAACCCTGTCTTCCAGGCCGCTGTGCTGCACAAATGCCGCACCAGGGGGCATGCCGCCTGCCTACCACCCCTGCCAGCACAAAACACAGCTCCACCCCCCACAGCCCTGTGACTGCCCTGCTACCTTCCGTAACACAACCCAAGAAACCCGGGATGGAGGCCGCTCCACCCCCCCACATCCCCCAGCCTCCCCAACCCAAACAACCATCCTTGCTAGCGCCCGCTGCATTGCACACTGTTCCTTAATAAACTTTTATTTATAATCAGGTTGTGCACTGTTATTGTGTTAATTATACTGACCCCTCTGTTTCCCACAACAGAAGGCGGGAACTGGAAAAAAAATTGCCACTTCCTTTAGAAGAAATTTGAGGGCACACTGTTTAAATTGCATTGTTGGATACAGGCCAATGTATTATTGTCTGCGAGGTACTGGACTACTTGCCCTTCTCCACTGTTTATTTCAGACTAATATCAAAGCTCATTTTAAAAACAAACTTTGAAAGGGGTGGCAGGCAGAAGGGCGCCTGCAGACTGCAGTGCCCAGCCTCCCCTGCTCACTGGATCTGACAAGAGGCTTCGGCACTGGTGGGCAAGTCATGGCGGTAAGCCACTGGTGGGCAAGCTATGGAGTGCCACTACAGTCCACCTGACTTACCTGCTGCCAGCTCTTTTTCCTCCCAAGTCCACAGAAAGGGCAGTAAGGAGGAGGGCGAGGAGGATGGGGGTAGGGAAGTCCTGCAGTTGGCCCTCAGTGGGGGGAGTGCCTGCTCCCTATTGGGTCATATCTCCCAGCAATGGCCAATCGGGTAGGGTGTGTCATCTGCACACCAACCAAAGGTTATCTTGGCTATAGATAACAAAAACAGGATTTCACTGTACCTAACTGGTGGGCTGTATTCAACTTCAGGGACACAATGGCAAGTTTAGGGCTGTGGGGAATCCCACAAGGATACATATTAATTTCTGAGATGAGTGTAAATTGCAACAATGAGTACAACATACATTGCTTTGCTAAAAAAAAAAAAAACATCACCCCAAATTAACAGTGAAGTACTCAAGTCTTGGTCAAACAAGAAATGAGAAGACTGAACATCGACATTTTAGGAATCAGTGAACTAAAATGGACAGGAATGGGTGAATTTAATTCAGATGACCATCAGGTATACTACTGTGGACAAGAATCTCGCAGAAGAAATGGAGTAGCCTTCATAATCAATAAGAGAGTAGGAAAAGCAGTCTTGGGATACAATCTCCAAAATGACAGAATGATCTCAGTTCGAATCCAAGGCAAACCATTCAACATCACAGTGATCCAGGTCTATGCCCCAACCACTGCTGCTGAAGAGGATGAAGTTGATCAGTTCTATGAAGCCCTACAACACCTTCTAGAAGCAACGCCAAAAAATGATGTACTTATCATCATGGGGGATTGGAATGCTAAAGTAGGAAGCCAAAAGATAACCGGGATAACAGGCAAGTTTGGCCTTGGAGTACAAAATGAAGCAGGGCACAGGCTGGTAGAATTTTGTCAAGAGAATACAATGGTCATAGCAAACACTCTTTTCCAACAACCCAAGAGACGACTCTACACATGGACATCACCAGACGGTCAACACAGAAATCAGATTGACTATGTGCTCTGCAGCCAAAGATGGAAAAGTTCTATCCAGTCAATAAAAACAAGACCAGGAGCTGATTGTGGTTCAGATCATGAGCTTCTTGTTGCAAAATTTAGGCTTAAATTGAAGAAAGTAGGGAAAAGCACTAGGCCACTCAGGTATGAACTAAATCATATCCCCAACGAATACACAGTAGAGGTGACAAATAGATTTAAGGAATTAGATCTGATAGACAGAGTGCCTGAAGAACTATGGATGGAGGTTCGCAACATTGTACAAGAGGTAGCAACTAAAACCATCCCAAAGAAAAAGAAATGCAAGAAATCAAAATGGCTGTCTGAGGAAGCTTTACAAATAGCTAAGGAGAGAAGGGAAGTGAAAGGCAAGGGAGAAAGAGAAAGATACACCCAATTGAATGCAGAATTCCAGAGAAAAGCTAGAAGAGATAAGAATGCCTTCTTAAATGAACAGTGCAAACAAATAGAAGAAAACAATAGAATGGGGAGGACCAGAGATCTTTTCAAGAAAATTGGAGATATGAAGAGAACGTTTCATGCAAAGATGGGTATAATAAGGGACCAAAATGGTAGGGACCTCACAGAAGCAGAAGAGATTAAACAAAGGTGGCAAAATTATACAGAAGAACTATACAAGAGTGAGCTTAACATCCCTGATGACCACAATGGGGTAGTTACTGACATGGAGCCAGACATCCTGGAATGTGAAGTCAAATGGGCCTTAGGAACTCTGAGCAACAATAAAGCTAGTGGTGGTGACAGCATTCCAGTTGAACTATTCAAAATCTTAAAGGACGATGCAGTAAAAGTGCTACACTCAATATGCCAGCAAATTTGGAAAACTCAACAATGGCCACAGGATTGGAAAAGGTCAGTTTACATTCCAATCCCAAAGAAGGGCAATGCCAAAGAATGTTCAAACTACCGCACCATTGCACTAATTTCTCATGCTAGCAAAGTTATGCTCAAAATCCTACAAGCTAGGCTCCAGCAATATGTGGACCGAGAACTTCCAGAAGTACAGGCAGGATTTCGAAGAGGCAGAGGAACTAGAGATCAAATTGCCAACATACGCTGGATCATGGAGAAAGCTAGGGAGTACCAGAAGAATGTCTACTTCTGCTTCATTGACTATGCTAAAGCCTTTGATTGTGTGGAGCACAACAAATTGTGGCAAGTTCTTAAAGAGATGGGAATACCAGAGCATCTTATTTGTCTCTTGAGAAATTTATATGCAGGTCAAGAAGCAACAGTGAGAACTGAACATGGAATCACTAACTGGTTCAAAATTGAGAAAGGAGTTCGGCAAGGCTGTATACTGTCGCCTTGCCTATTTAACTTGTATGCAGAGCACATCATGAGAAATGCGGGATTAGAGGAGTCACAAATTGGGATCAAGATTGCAGGGAGAAATATCAACAACCTCAGATATGCAGATGATACCACTCTAATGGCAGAAAGTGAAGAGGAACTAAAGAGCCTGTTGATGCGGGTGAAGGAGGAGAGTGCAAAAGTTGGCTTGAAACTCAACATCAAGAAAACGAAGATCATGGCATCCGGCCCTCTCAATTCATGGCAAATAGATGGGGAAGAAATGGAGATAGTGACAGATTTTATTTTCCTGGGCTCCAAGATCACTGCAGATGGGGACTGTAGCAAAGAAATTAAAAGACGCTTGCTCCTGGGGAGGAAAGCTATGGCAAATCTAGACAGCATCCTAAAAAGCAGAGACATCACCCTGCCAACAAAAGTGCGTTTAGTCAAGGCTATGGTATTCCCAGTTGCAATGTATGGCTGCGAAAGTTGGACCATAAGGAAGGCCGAGCGTCAAAGAATTGAGGCTTTTGAACTCTGGTGCTGGAGAAGACTCTTGCAAGTCCCTTGGACTGCAAGGCGAACAAACCGGTCAGTCCTAGAGGAGATCAACCCTGACTGCTCTTTAGAAGGCCAGATCCTGAAGATGAAACTCAAATACTTTGGCCACCTCATGAGAAGGAAGGACTCCCTGGAGAAGAGCCTAATGCTGGGAGCGATCGAGGGCAAAAGAAGAAGGGGGCGACAGAGAATGAGGTGGCTGGATGGAGTCACTGAAGCAGTAGGTGCAAACTTAAATGGACTCCGGGGAATGGTAGAGGACAGGAAGGCCTGGAGGATCATTGTCCATGGGGTCGCGATGGGTCGGACACGACTTCGCACATAACAACAACTCAAGTCTTTGTTAATGTTTCCTCTGCTATTTGTGAGGAGTAGTAATTTAAATTTTTAAAAAGGCAATAAAGATTATATTTGTGACAAATGGGCCTGTAGAATGTGGGTATAATCTACTGGAGGAACAAATTGACATTTACTATTTTAATCATGTTATCACCCTAATGGTAAAACAAACAGGAGTGTAAAATTATAATCTTGATTGTTCAGGTCTCAAACCTTCGATAAAAACACAGAAAAATACACAGCTGCATTAATGGCTTTAGAATGCCAGCAGACATTCACAGGGGGGGGCAGAGGAAGAAGGCACTACTAAATGTCAGTTTTATTGACAAGAAGAAAATAATAACTTTAAACACTCCTCAAAAAGCTAGACTTCAAAGATTAATTAATATGCCGCTGAGGTGCCACACTGGAAAAATTTCCACACAGCCAAAAATTTACTTTATCCTGCTGTCTAGTAAAAAAAAAACCCCAAAACAACCACTCCCTTAATATTTACACTAAATTCTGTTTACAGAAGGGCATCTGTGCTAAGTGAATTAACTGTGAACTTACATTTCATTTGAGTTTTAGCCACTACCAAATGCAAAAACAAGGAACCTGATTAAGGCTGTATTTATGCAAGACATGATTGTAACTTTCGTGTGCCCAATACCTCTTAATTTGGATAACTTTGGGTTGATCTCCTCAATGCTACCTCCACAAAGGTTGAAATGAAAATAATTCAGAGTGTTGTAAACACACAAGACTTTTGACAGAGCTTGATTTTAATCTTTCTTTAGAACTGGGCCCATTCTGCACACATTCGATAATGCACTTTCAATGCACTTTTAAAGTAGATTTTCCTGTTCTGCACAAGAAAATCCAGTTGCCAAAGCACATTGAAAGTGCATTATCCAACGTGTGCGGAATGGATGGGGTGTAAAGGGATCCCAGCTCAGAGGTGGAACATGTTTCTTATATCAAGTCAATACCTATAAAGGTATCCCCTGTGCAAGCACCGAGTCATATCTGACCCTTGGGGTGACGCCCTCTAGCGTTTTCTTGGCAGACTCAATACAGGGTGGTTTGCCAGTGCCTTCCCCAGTCATTACCGTTTACCCCCCAGCAAGCTGGGTACTCATTTTACCGACCTCGGAAGGATGGAAGGCTGAGTCAACCTTGAGCCAGCTCTTGGGATTGAACTCCCAGCCTCATGGGCAAAGCTTTCAGACGGCTGCCTTACCACTCTGCGCCACAAGAGGCTCAATACCTATAATATGAGCAAATTCAGGCTTCTTGTAGATTCTGCCATATTGTACCTTTGGGCAAATGCTTGTGCATTTAGCACATCACACCCAAGGTGCTTTTGTACACTGGGGTATTAAAAATACACAAATATCACCTGTAATGAAATATGATACAAGTTTGTGGGAAGGGTACACCGAAGATGCACAGTAGCTGTTGGGAGGATTATGCTGCTCGATTTAGAGGCTGGTGATTTATAAGACTGTATTGCATTTGAGCTCATAATTATATTTGCCAATAAATTTCCCAGGCAAGCATCATTTATAATTTTCATGTTCATTTTATAACAAGCATCGTCATAAATGGCATTCTTCCCCTCCCCCTCGCCCCCCGCCTCCTGAAAATAAGAGGCTGGCTTGTTAGAATGATCTAAGATTACATAAAAATGAGAACCACCCCCATGAGAAAATAATCACTCCAGCGGAACACAACAAAAGTCATTATGGCCTTTATCAGGGTCATGAGATGTAAGAAACAAAGTTTCACTTTAAATGCCAAGGTGATTCGGTTGTTGCCGTTGTTCCTAGCGCTTTTGTTGGAGCTATTTAAAAGACAGAAATATTTCCCCTGCCTATGCATATATTTCAGACTGATGAGAGGGAAAGTGTAGTATTTGTGAATTACTTTGTACATTTCAGGATCTTTAATTACCTTTGAAATGTAATCCTAGCCATGAAAAGGAGCTATATATTACATTCGAGGAAAAGTTTAATTTTTCTTTCTTACCCATGAATTTGAATTGGAATGGTAATTGCACATTGTTTAAAGGACAATTGTTTCTAAATCAGGAAATGCATATTATCTGGCGTTGAAATAGATTCTACTTTTAATCATAATGTATACATGTCAAAGTGTTGTGGCTGAACTCAGAAGATGAGGGTGCAACAAAGACCCAAGCCTGCAGTCTCTTAAAAACATTGATTACTGATATGGGGTTCCATAATCAGCATAATTAGCATAATCAGTTAAATTTAGGCAGCAGCAGACCTGGACCCTTAACTCTGTCTAAAAACCTTGGGTTTATTTCAAGGAAATTGATTAGTTGTATATTCAAAGGAATTAGAGCCAGCTTGGTGTAGTGGTTAGGAGCACGGATTTCTAATCTGGTGAGCCGGGTTTGATTCTGCACTCCCCCACATGCAGCCAGCTGGGTGACCTTGGGCTCACCACAGCACTGATAAAGCTGTCCTGGCCAAGCAGTAATATCAGGGCTCTATCAGCCTCACCTACCTCACAGGGTGTCTGTTGTGGGGAGAGAAAAGGGAAGGTGGTTGTAAGTTGCTTTGAGACTCCTTTGGGGTAGAGAAAAACGGCATATAAGAACCAACTCTCCTCCTCCTCTTCCTCCTTCTTCTTGTGAATACAATGCATAGCTTAATTTACATAATTCACTACTACAGAATGTTGTGATCACCACAGACTTAGATTTTATTTCTTTTACAAAATTTATACACTGCCTTTCTGCCCTCATAAGGTCCACCAAGAAAGTTAACAGACTAAAAATACACATCATAAAATTACATCTTTAAAATTGTTAAAACGGTTGGCAGAATGTCAGTGTGCAAAGAATGCAAACACCAAGCTGATTAAAAGAATAAAATAGTTCTACTAATAAGAGGAAAAAAAGAAGAGAGTTTCCTAAATGTCTTAACAGTTCTGTTGGCTTGATTCTGTCTGTTCATTCTGGAGGCAAGCTGGAAGTATGTGCAAAGGAGCATAAAGACTCTAGGACCATTTACGCACTGGGAACTTCACTGCCCCAGCTCTCATGCAGGAGCTCAAATTTGGGGCGGATGAGGCGCACCAGTCCAAATACTCCCCCGTGTAGGTGCAGGAAGAGGAGGGGCAACCAGCCACAACTAAAACTCTAGCCTGCAGCCCAGCATGAAACCTCTAGTGCATTAACAGTCTTGTTGTTGTTAGGTGCAAAGTCGTGTCCGATCCATTGCGACCCCATGGACAATGATCCTCCAGGCCTTCCTGTCCTCTACCATTCCCCGGAGTCCATTTAAGTTTGCACCTACTGCTTCAGTGACTCCATCCAGCCACCTCATTCTCTGTCGTCCCCTTCTTCTTTTGCCCTCAATCGCTCCCAGCATTAGGCTCTTCTCCAGAGAGTCCTTCCTTCTCATGAGGTGGCCAAAGTATTTGAGTTTCATCTTCAGGATCTGGCCTTCTAAGGAGCAGTCTAGTTGAGCAAATTAGAACATAGGCGGAGACGATTTGAAAAATATTGGGAAGTTCCTGCTCCATATATGCTAAATACACATTTCATCTGATGCCCCCGGTAGGATATTCCTCATATTCTGTTCAATCATGCACATTGCAGATCTTGCATAGTCCAACAAAAGCACATAATTAAACAAAATTAAAGCCCAAACTAAAATATGTATGCAAACCAATAAAAAACATTGGGCAGGAAGTAGGGCTCACTGAGGAAATGCCAAATGAAGCCAAAAATATCTTTACCTGCCAGCAGAAGATGGCAATAGAAGAGTTTCCCTGAGGAGAGAATTACAGAATTTTGGTGCCACTACCGAAAATGCCTCGTCTTGAGTTTATTTTATTACCCCCCACTCCTGGACTACCTGGTTCATTGCCACGGACTTAATCTCAGAAGGTGGAGGGACTGAAGCAGGACCTTAGAAAATGACTATAGTAGTTGGGTAGGTCGATAATGGAGAAAACACACCTTCAGTTATGTTGGATCCAACCCATATAGTGTTATAAAGCTCAATACCATGAATTGAGACTGGAAACCGATTGGGAGACAGTGTAGGCCGAAACTAGAGTAATATGGTTCCTACAATCCCCTCCAGTCAGCATCCTGCCTCCAGTATTTTGTAACAACTGACGTTTCTTTTTTAAATATATATAACCTTTTATTGCAGGTTTTTGATTATATAAAGAGGAGCAAAAGTAATAAAGAAGAAACATTAGAAATAGCAAGAAAAATGAAGAGGAAAAATGCAGTAGAAGAAACAGACATACAAAAGTCATATAAAATGCAGTTCATCGGTTTCTCATTTATCATATCTGATTAAATACATTGAAACACCTTATTATACCTTAGTAATTCAGTCTAGAGAAGAGCCTCTTGTGACGCAGAGTGGTAAGCTTTGCCCATGAGGCTAGGAGTTCAATCCCAGCAGCCGGCTCAAGGTTGACTCAGCCTTCCATCCTTCCGAGGTAGGTAAAATGAGTACCCAGCTTGCTGGGGGGTAAACGGTAATGACTGGGGAAGGCACTGGCAAACCACCCCGTATTGAGTCTGACATGAAAACACTTGAGGGCGTCACCCCAAGGGTCAGACATGACTCGGTGCTTGCACAGGGGATACCTTTACCTTTAATTCATTCTAGAGCCTCTTGAGGCACAGAGTGGTAAGGCAGCAGATATGCAGTCTGAAAGCTTTGCCCATGAGGCTGGGAGTTCAATCCCAGCAGCCGGCTCAAGGTTGACTTCCATCCTTCAGAGGTCAGTAAAATGAGTACCCAGCTTGCTGGGGGGTAAATGGTAATGACTGGGGAAAGCACTGGCAAACCACCCCGTATTGAGTGTGCCATGAAAACGCTGGAGGGCGTCACCCTAAGGGTCAGACATAACTCGGTGCTTGCACAGGGAATACCTTGTTAATACCTTTTTAATTCAGTCTAAAGTTATCACAGCATTTGTGTAGAGACCAATATGATATTTATTACTCCTCATTTAACCCTTAAATCCCTTAAGTTAAAAAATTATTTTTGTCATGATAATGCAAGAAGTCAATAAAAGGTTTCCATTCTGTTTCAAAAGATTCTTCCCTGATCAATGCTGTGAGTTTTGCCATTTCAACAAGTCTTGTTTTTAGTATCCACTCCTCAATTGTAGGTAGTTCTACCGAGAACCAAACTTGAGGTCTGAAGAGGATTGTTAGCCTGCACAGTAATTGACCAATGCACGTCTAAATCCCATCTGCTGGATCCAGTCAGTTTAAAGTGAAACTGACCAATAACATGCACTGGTAGGAAGATCTATTGTGTGGCTTTTGTATACAAGTTGGTGTTGGTTGTGGGTTTCTTTGGTTCAGTTTTTGCCTCTTGTACCATCATGCTGAGGTCACAATAAAGAGCTGAAATGAACTTCCAGTGTCCTGGTCTCTCAACCCACAGATCTAACGGGTAGCTTCTCATTTTTCCAGTTCTGCACTGTTATCATATATAGAACTAATGTCTCCTTAATCTTCAAAATCTTTTGTACATACATGTGAATCTGAGACCAAATTATATTGACCTTATAGCAAGTCCACCATATGATAAAACGCCCCCGGCATTTGTTTCCATTTCCAATACTTGATATATTTTTGTACATTTTACACTGCCTGTTCAGCATCAAATACTACATATACATCAGTTTATTAAAAAATCTCTTTCAATTAGCACACAGTGTAAACTTAATCCCCTTACTCCTCATTATTTTCCATTGATTCATTTGAACATTATAACCAAAAATTCTATGCCATTTAACAATACACTCTGCAGGAGCTTACAGCGTTCCTCAGGGCCTGTAAAACGGAGCTCTTCCGCCGGGTTGTTGGATGAGGCTGGGCCACAAGGAAGATCTGCCCCCTCCTTATAGCAATGTGGCAGCAGTAGCAAAATGTAATCAGCACCCTCTGTTTTCTATCACCCACCACCCTCTAGAATGGGTTATTGGGGGTAATTTATATCGACATTGGAGTTTTTGCCACATCTGTTTTATTGTTTTATTTTGTGTATTATTATGTATTTGGGGCTTTATGGATTTTACTGTACGGTTTTATTGGGGGGTTTATGCTGTAACTCGCCTCGAGCCTCCAGGGAGAGAGATGAGTAACAAGTCTAATAAACAATAATAATAAAATAATAATACTTGTTCACCTGTTTCGTATTTCAATAAAATCTTGTACATTTTTTCATCATTTGCACACAATTCAGTTTCAAATACCATATTCTCTTATCTATTTTAAATCTTTCTGTCGATTTTACATATAAGAACCATTAACAGTCAAAACGTTCTCTTATTTGGGACTTTATGGATTTTACTGTACGGTTTTATTGGGCCTCCAGGGAGAGAGGCGAGTAACAAGTCTAATAAATAATAATAATAATAAATAATAAAATATAATAATAATAATACTTGTTCACCTTCTGTTTTGTATTTCAATAAAATCTTGTACATTTTTCATCATTTGCACACAATTCAGTTTCAAATACCATATTCTCTTATCTATTTTAAATCTTTCTGCCAATTTTACATATAAGAACCATTGACAGTCATAACTTTCTCTTAACATTTCTCTTGATTTCATCTTACATTCACATGAAAATATCAAAATGTCTGTTAACCACTTGTCTTTCAGAGTCATTTCTCTTCTAAAAAAATCTTCTTGCATAAAGATCCATAGTGGAGTATTGGTATAAAACCTTTTCCTATACTTATTCCAAATTCTCTGCAAATGACCCTCGCCAGGAGCGGGCTGAGACCCCGGAAGCTGCAACGCTTGCACCGGGCCTCCCAGGAGCCGGCGAGCGGTGTCCCCAGCAAGCCTCTCAGGTAGGTGCCGCCACGGGGCCCAAGAACCCAGCCGGCGACCCATGGCCTTCCTCCACTGCACAGCCGCCCCAACCCCCACAGTCCGCCAGCTAGCGCCCGCTGTATTTACAGCACAGCGGGCTTAATTTCTAGTTTTGATATAATCTATTATGATCAGTTTTGGAACCACTGTGTTTGCTGTCACTAGGTTATGATGTATACTCATGAAATTTAATGTAAACCACCCTGAGCCTTATAGGAGGGCGGTATAGAAATTCCAGAAAACAAAATAAATAAATAAAATATTTTTAATAGGAAGTTGGAATATACTTTTTCAAATTAAATGAGTCACTGCGAGAGTCAACAACAGTAGGCAAGAAAGAACTGTGACCTTACTAAGTCTATCATTGGCACCACTGCACCACCAACATGGGTAACTTATACCATGCCCTTGTCTAGTAGAAAACAGAAATGTCAAGAAAGAACACCCAGCCCCAAGGAGCTGTGAACATACACAATACTGCTGAAACCAAAGTCACCAAATGGCATGCACCAAATGGCAATGATGACTCTGTGTCAGTCAAACATGGAAGTGGGGAATCAGTTGATGGCAATACCAGACTGCTTACCTCCAAAATAGAACCAGGTAAGACAGAAAGGTTTCACAGTCCTCTCCACTGTATGGAGGGGTGTGATGTGTCCTTTGCTTACCAGCTTTCCAGGATCTTGACAGGATCTTCAAATTCTCTCTTGCACAAAAAAACTTCCCAGCAGCTCCCTCCAACAAAGAAACAAAACCATACTCTTGATAGGAGGACATCTCGGGGGATGTTTATGATTATTTCAACTTTTTTGCCAGCATAGAATCATAGAGTTGGAAGGGATTCCAGGGTCACCTAGTCCAACCCCCTGCTCAATGCAGGAAAAGGTTAGGGCAAAGCCTGTGCTGGGACATAGGCATAAAGGGATTTAGGCTGCTGACTAGTCCTATTCCTTTCCAATTGTTGTCTTCCTTGCTGCTACATTCTACAGAGTTTATACCAGTGCACCATCAGTTTATGTCAAGAAACTCTTGCATATCTTTGACGTCATCATAAGCATTTTTCTGAATGGCTTTAGGATTGTGCTTACTGAAATCTGGGTATCTGAGATGTACCCACAAGAAAATGCAACCCTGAAGCAGCCATGTACATGGTATATGCAGAAGCAGCAAATGGGGCATTTTTAATGGTCAGTTATTAATTCCCCCAAGAGGCTCTACAACTAATAAGACACTTGAAACCAATTTTTCATCTGTATGAAATTCAGCCCCTCATCTATTTGTGGAAGTCTGTTGACATTGTGGACTGGTTTATTTTATTCTGAACAAGAAGAAAACCTTTTTTTCTTGCACCCACACACACTTCCTTTCATAATATATTAAGAACTTTGTACCCTAATGCCATTATGTGAGGTAATTATGTAATTGTACATCATTACACATTCTGGAGACACAAACACGCATGGGTTCCATTAATTGTGTAATTAGACCTAATTACAGCAGTTGTGGATGTATATGGTAGCAGGGAAGGGGGGAAAGGGCAGAAAATTTTAAACAAGATCCAAATTTCATGAATAGTCATATGAATACATGGAAGCCCATCACTGAAATAGGGGGCCCTTTTATTTCATCCTGATTATATAGTATTTCGTGGTGTATATTCAGTGCTTTCTATGCACGAGTACTGTATCCAGGAATAGAGATCAGCAGGGAAACATTGAGATTTGCCATTTCAGGGAAGAAAGCAGGTCAGACCTAATTTTTGAATGTTTCATCTAGCAGCCCTGGTGAGACTGAATGTTATTAGCTCTGACATGCACCAATTCATGCAAGTACATCACTGGTAGGGCTAATGTCTTAGAGGGTGTAATTGTGGAAGAAATGCCAGTTCACTGAAACTGGGCTGCAAAAATTTAATTCCGGCAGTACTGGCTACTTGAGCAGTGCCAGTGAGTAGAGACAAGGAAGGCCCTACAAGGGAACATCCAATGATGTATGCATATCACCACAGGGATGGTAGAAATCAGGCTAGACTGGTTTAGGGTCAGGGTTTATGTTGTTAGTTTGGGGGGTAACATTGTGGCTGGAACATGACAAGGTCTGGGCTCTGTATCCAATCCCTGGGTTTCCAAGAAGGAAGGGCACTTCTGTCTTCAGAAAAAAGGGGCAGAGATTTTCACTGATTCCGTTTTCTCACAGAAGACCCTGTTTTAGGATCATAGAATCACAAGGGCTTTCCGCACCGGGATCCTTGTAGCAAATTGTTTGCTGAACGAAAAACCGCCATTTAAAATAGTGGAATTCGTCATTATGCATACCTGACTTTGTAGTGGAATCCAGTTGCGTTTCCATCGTTTCCCACAAGCTTCCGGTCTCAGCAAAAATCGCTAGAAAGGAAGCGCTATTGCCGAGCTCGTCCCGCCCCTGGCCGTCAAGCAGCCAATGGGCAGCCGTTAGCATGCTCCCAAACAGCCCCTTTCCCTTTAAGAAAGGTTTTTTTTTTTAAACACACCCATTGCAACGAATATGTGTTGATTCGTTGCAACGGAGAGACCCATCCAGCTGGCAGGTGTGTTTGAGCTGCCGTTTCATCGTTGCCACGCTCCCCCGAGTGAAAAAAAAAATCCCCCCCCCTCACGGGCCCGATTTTCGGCTGAAAACAGTGTAAAAAATAAAGGGAAAATACATCAGCAAACGGGCTTCTCTGTTGTTTGTGCTTAGTGACTAAACAGCTCTGGGGAGGGACTGAAGCCGGGGAAGCCTCTAAACAGGCTTGCTGGTGGGTTGAACTTCGCTCGCTCGGAGAAAAAAAAATGGCGATCGCTTCGCCGGAAGATCAGAGGAGAGAGCCAGTGGGAGGGACTTTGTAGAAACCACAACAATGGTAACGCACAGAACTTTCCCGCTAGTGTTGCAGATTGGTTGCAGGAGTGTAGCGCTTTCCGGAGGGTGAATCCACTTTTGGGGATTTCCCTGAAAGCGCTACAAGGAAGCGCTTTTTGCGGATCGGTTTCAGGTGTGTGGCAGATTGCCAACGACGTTGTGCATAATGGCAAATCAGTAGCGTTTTCAATTGGCAACCATTGTGCGATTTTGAAGTCGTGCGAAAAGCCCCACAGAATTGGAAATGATCCCCAGAGTCATTTAGTTCAGGGGTAGTCAACCTGTGGTCCTTCAGATGTTCATGGACTACAATTCCCATGAGCCCCTGCCAGAAAACACTGGCAGGGGCTCATAGGAATTGTAGTTCATGAACATCTGGAGGACCACAGGTAGACTACCTCTGATCTAGTTCAACCCCTTGCAGAATGGAGGAAATTCACAACTTCCTGCCCACCCACAATGACACAATTCCATGCCCACATGATGCCCCCCCCCAAACCAGAACCCTTGGCGAGTCTGTTTTGTTCCCTGTGTTGTTCTTGCAGATCTGCTGACTCACAGGAATAAATGGGTGTGTGTATGTGAGTGTGCTCCGTAGAGTGTAGTAAAATGGGAAATGAGACAGTCAGGAGATCTTGTTGAATTCAGTCTCTGGATTTTGTTGATGTTTCAGCCTCTGATACTGGTTAATTGACAGAGGACATTTTGGTGGCTAGGGTGATAAAATGTAGGCTGGTTGGTAGCCCTGTACATTACTACTCTATGTTCTATGTTTTTTTTAACACTGTAATTTTATCTTCTTAGCAGAAGTGTACAGTACTATATAATGAATGACCTACTTTTTCAACCTTATACATAGAAATAGAAGATTGCTTGTGTGGACTGGTAGATGTGCTCAGGGTTACCAGCTCCATGTTGGGAAATACCTGGATATTTGGGGGGTGAGAAGGATGGGGTTTGGGGAGGGGAGGGACTTCAACAGGGTATTATGCAGGGGTGGCCAAGCTGTGGCTCTCCAGATGTCCATGGACTACAATTCCCATGAGCCCCTGCCAGTATGGAAATTGAAGTCCATGGACATCTGGAGCTTGGCCATCCCTGCATAGAGTCTACCTTCCAAAGTGACCATTTTCTCTAGAGAGCCAGTTTGGTGTAGTGGTTAGGAGTGCGGACTTCTAATCTGGCATGCCAGGTTCGATTCTGTGCTCCCCGACATGCAACCAGCTGGGTGACCTTGGGCTCGCCACGGCACTGATAAAACGGTTCTGACCAGGCAGTGATATCAGGGCTCTCTCAGCCTCACTCACCTCACAGGGTGTCTGTTGTGGGGAGAGGAATGGGAAGGCAACTGTAAGCCGCTTTGAGCCTCCTTCAGGTAGGGAAAAGCAGCATATAAGAACCAACTCTTCTTCTTCTTCTAGGTCAACTGATCTCTGTTGGAGATCGATTGTAATAGCAGATCTTCAGCCACCACTAGAGGATGGCAACTTTAATTGTGTAAGGCAGTTGTCCCCAACCTTTTTATCACCGGGGACCGGTCAACGCTTGACAATTTTACTGAGGCCCGGTGTGGGGGGGGTAGATTTCTGCCGAGGTAGGTCCCTGCCGCTGCCTGAGCCCCTGCTCCACTTGCTTTCCACCAGCGCCACTGACTTCCCGCTGCCCGCTTGGGGGCGCTGCCAGCAGCAGCTGTGTAGTGCCGCGCCGAGGGGTGGCCGCTGGAGAGCACCAAAGGTGAGCCGGCAGCACAGTGGCAGGGCAACCCCCAAGGCAGCAGCCGGGGAAGAGGACGAGGAGGGGCCGCAGCCCGATACCGACTGATCCACGGACCGGCACCGGTCCTTGGACCGGGGGTTGGGGACTACTGGTGTAAGGTATACCAATTCTATCTCAGAGTCCTTAAAGACTTATAGTGGAATTTCACATATTAAGGCCCCATATAATCCCTTCAGAGAAAATCTCTTTTCTTATTTAAAAAAAAATACATACTGGCTGATGGAAATGGCATATCCGTGTGTGTGTGTGTGTGTATGAATTGCATTTCTTTCATCTCAGTTATTTAATAATTTATCCAATCTGCTCCCTTTCTCCCAGTTCCATGTCACATGTATAAACCTTTTTATTTGTCGAATTGTTCCTGATGACAGCTAAATAACAATAATGGTACAGATAATTCTCCATAGAAACGGAGGGTCTGTTTTCTCTTCAGGCTTCTTCTGGCAGTCAGACATGTATTCTTACAGAGGTGAGAATGCTTTGGGCTTTTGGGGGGTTGTTTTTAATCTAATTTTAATTGCGTCTTCTGCCGGAGATTCAACAAAATGGTTAGTTTAATTTCCTGGAGGAGCATATCTGAGCTCTCCTAGCATATGGAAAATGTCTCTTGCTTGATTGTATTGGCTAGGAAATGAGAAGATTTAATTCCTCTGGTAGCCGCTTTCTCTCTCTCTCCTCATTAAGCTTAGTCAGGAAATCTAGCTGTGAATACCTTGGCCTCTCTCATTTGTCCACCCTAAGCAGGTGACAAGGTAAAATCTAGCCACGAGGGAACGTAACCTTTGCAGGGCCCATCATTAGGCTGCTCTGCGATGCTTTGTCCTGGATTCCATTTTGTGCCGGTGACAGAATGTGAGAGGGTGGCTCTTCCGCTTCATTATAGCTAGAGGAAAGAGCACAACCACCAAAGGCCTTTGTGGTCTGTGCCCAGTGATGACAATGGAGTGATACCGGGGATTAATTTAGCTCCTTGTATGTAGTCTCACTCCCTGCTGTGGAGGAGTGGAAGTTCTTGGTGCCTTTATTTAGAAGCTGCAGTTTCCATTAAATTTAATTACTTTTCCTTGTGGCTGTAAATAGAAGGTGACTCTGGTTATATTTAATTCCTTCTCCTGGCAGTTAGTGTGATAAAAGTGTGGCTACTAAATGAGGGGGGGCTTTGGAATGGAAACTGCTAATATGTACTGTGGCTATCTAATGTCTAGGTAAAGCTATAATAGCCGGAAACCAACTGTCACAACGAGAGAGAGAGAGAGAGAGAGAGAGAGAGAGATTTGTTAAGACTTTTTAAAAATCTATTGTTAAAAAATAGACTGTATCAGCCAGGTTGAGGCTTGCCTTCCAAATTAAATTCAAAACATATAAAAATGGAGATCTGGACCATTACCACGTAGGAAGCATTGCACTGCGCTGCTGCCTGGTTTCTTGCTCTGGGCAGGTTGCCTCAATTCTTCCTGGTACCACATGGGGAAGCATTTGGGCTGCTTCCCCTCATCCAACCCAGATCTGTGCTCCTGAACGAGTCACCTGGGGCAGCGAGGTTCCACAGTGCTGCGGGGCACTGTGGACCTTTTGCTTTTTATTTGTAAGAACGTGTGATGGTGTAACAACACAATACCACTTTCTTACCAAAAAAAAAAAAAGAAAAAGAAAGAAAGAAAGAAATGCCCCAGGCATTTCTGCACACATGGTATTGTGAGAGGGGGTGGGGAGAGGCTGGGCCAGGACAGCCTGATACTCCCCTTCTGGACAGTGAATCCACTTTATGTGGGCTTTTCTGCACCTGTTAAAAATAGTGTCATACCCTCCAAATGGAAGCTGAATATTCCAGCCCCTCCATATGACTTCACCCACATCCAGTGTCTGGCCAGCTGACTGCTCGCTACATCATCAGTTTTAAAGCACTTCTTTGGGAATCACATAAAGTGGTTTCATCACCCTAAAAAGTGCAATCCACTGGCAGGCAACCAGCAGGAAACCAGCAGATGAAAAGTATAGAGGCTCAAACGCGCTACAGTCGTCTGCATCATTTCGTCCTTGCACCCGTCTCCCTCTCCATCGTACCCAGGAGTGTGAATTTCTTTTCTTTTTAAAAATGGCGACATGCCTGGAGCAATGAATAGGCAGACATGTGTCTAAGTAATGCCAGAAATAAAATAATATTTTATTCAGTGTGGTGACACAAAACATATTTCTCAAAAGTTTTCTTCCCCCAAAATCAGGAATGATATTAATGTATCAAAGGACTCATGATCCAATAAGGGGTGGCATTCAAAAAGCGCTATGCATCTACAATTCCATGCATAGACATTGCAACGGATAAGTATGGAATTAAACAAAAAAAATAGTGGGCATTACGGGACCTTTAAATTGCATCAAAATATGGAGAAAGGGATTGGTTGCCTGAATTGATTGACAAGCTGAAGCACGACACGTATAAGGTGTATTGCTCTCTTCTGCCTTTTACAGCAGAAGACGAGATGAGGAGGGCATGGGAGATGCAATATAATTTTGCGCTTTGCCATTCCATGGGCATAACACTATTTTTACTAATATGTGGACATTCCCCCTGATTCCTGAAGAAGCACTTTAAAATGGAGGATGTAGACAGCAGTCAGTTGGCCCGTTGCTGGATGTGGTTGACGTCAGATGGAGGGGCTGGAATATTCATCTTCCATTCGGTGGGCATGACACTATTTTTAACGAGTGTGGAGAAGCCCTAGAGGTCTTCAGTCACAGTAGGCAATATTCACCTTGAAAGATGAATAGTCTGACTGAACATTAGGAAGCTTCACAAATTCATATGTTTAGGTATCCTGGGAGTGAAAGCCTAATCAGAGATGGTGCTTGAGTCCAAGTGCATATTGTGTCTGATTTAACTGGTGTGGTTCATTTGCATTGGAACATTACATTGAAAGAGAATCTGTTTTAGTAAAACACATTGTACTGTAGGAAATGTAAGCAGCAATGAACTCCTGTGAGCCTGTTCCATGAATGGCGGTGTCTTCCTCTGAGGCAAGGCAATTTTCCTGTACCCAAGAACCCTAGTGGAAGAGATTCCTGCATTAAGGGAAGGCAATTTGTGCTGTAAGAATGCACCGCCATTAGCAGAACACGTGTTTGCAGTCCAGACCTGAAAAAGGTTACAAATGTTGAACAGATGCCACCATAAGTAGCTCTCTCTGGGAAAGAGGTGTATCGAGTAGAACTATTGAATCTGCCCACATGAAAACTTATATTTCGTTCTTTATCATTTTTCACAGGAGAAAAATGTGGCCAAGTAACTGCAGAGGTTAGGACTTATGCACTGATCAACTCAGCCTTGAAGAGGGCATGAGAACAAACTCTCCTTTTCCAGCTTTATCTATTTACATTCTTGGGCCAGACACCTAA
The DNA here is from genome assembly GCF_049243985.1 of Paroedura picta. Taxonomy (NCBI): domain Eukaryota; kingdom Metazoa; phylum Chordata; class Lepidosauria; order Squamata; family Gekkonidae; genus Paroedura; species Paroedura picta. The sequence goes on from NC_135369.1 coordinate 159,010,073, forward strand.
GGGGCGTTATTATAGGGTTTATTTTGTAAAATAGTCAGTGCTAGTTGAATTATAGTTCTGCCAATCCAGGCAAAACGTGTTTTGCTTTAAACTTAATTTCTAGTCATAAATCATCATAAATATTCCAGGACAAGCTTTCTGTCGACTCTAGTACAAGACTAGTGCTGTTGTTGTTTTTAATGACACTTAAAACATTTGGTCCTTGCTCTTGAGACACGTAAACAGGGAATTATTCTTTTGTTAGAAATTGTACTTGAGCTGATTGTTTGATTGGCACCTTGAGGAATCTGAACTCTTAACATGCTGCCGCTCACATAGATTTCATAATTAATGCTAAAGAAGATTAGAGGATTATTTCATATAATGAACTTGAGAGCTAGAAGAAAACCAACAAAGAAAGTCATGGTGCCCTAAAGACTAAGAATTGGCACAAAGTTTTCCCTCTGCTAATGGAGGAGCCTTTCCTGATGTAAGAAAGTTCTTGCCAGGGGCACACATCTCTTCTACTGCAGAAAGTCTCTGTGGTTGTGGAAAGTTATTTATTGATTAGATTTTTATACCATCCTTCCTAAAAGCTCAGGATGGTTTACATCTTGGTAGAATCATGCAATCATCTTACCATCGCGTCCCAGGCCAGAAACTTGGGTGTGACCATTGATGCCTCCCTGACTATGGAGGCGCAGGTCAGGAAAGTAGCCGGCCAGGCATTTTTCCATTTTCGCCAAGCCCGGCTACTAGCGCCCTACCTGTCCCCCGAACACCTGGCCACCGTGATCCATGTAACGGTCACCTCCAGATTAGATTTCTGTAACTCGCTCTACGCGGGCCTATCCCTGTCTCTGATCCGGAAACTCCAGCTGGTACAAAATGCAGCCGCTAGGGTCCTCACTGACACACCTTGGAGGGCCCACATCCAGCCTGTGCTGAGGCAGCTGCACTGGTTACCAATTGCTGTCCGGATCCGGTTCAAGGTTCTGGTTCTAACCTTTAAGGCTTTACGCGGGCTGGGACCCACATACCTGAGGGACCGCCTAGTGCCCTATGCCCCCCGCAGGGCTCTGCGCTCTGCGAGTGAGAATCTCCTGGTCGTTCCCGGCCCTAGGGAAGCACGCCTAGCCTCGACCAAGGCCAGGGCCTTTTCGGTCCTGGCCCCCACCTGGTGGAATGAGCTCCCGGGTGAGCTGCGGGCCCTGCGGGACCTTTCAACGTTCCGCAGGGCCTGCAAGACGGAGCTCTTCCGCCAGGTCTATGGTTGAGGCTGGGGCTGCCGGGGTACATCGACTGCTCTCCCCCGGGCTTCTTGAACATCGTCGACCTCCTTCTCCTCCACCCCCCCTTTTTTAGGAATGGGGGTAGGAAGGGGATCTTATTATTGTGCTGCCATGTTGTGACATTTTAAAGTCTTTTAATGGGAGTTTTAATGGGTTTTTTAAGACATTGTAACCCGCCGCGAGCCATTTGGGAGTGGCGGGAAATAAATCGAAATAATAATAATAATAATAATAATAATAATAATAATAATAATAATAATAATAATATCAGAATAAAACATAACTATAATTTCATACCACTCTTGATTCAAAGGAGGATTAGGGTGAACCAGTAGTGAGATAGAACCTTTGGCCACAACCCTGAAAACTCTTACAGTAGAAGTGTTCAGAACAGGTTGTCAAATTCATCCAAGCAGAGGAACATCCATGTTCCTTTTGTGTGCAAAACCCATATTTGTGCAACATATATAACACGCATGTTGGATAATGCACTTTCAGTGTGCTTTCGTAGCTGGATTTTCCCTTGTGAAACAGGAAAAACTGCTTCTAGTGCATTATCCAACATGTGAAGTATGAACATAGAACGCTTTCACACTCACCAAATATGCACTTTTTGATGCAGTTTACAACTGGATTTTATTGTGTGAAATGGTGAAATCCACTTGCCAACGGTTGCTGATGTGAATTGAAACTGCATGGTTTAGCATGCACGAGAGTGCTCTTAAGTCAAAATGAGTGCCAAAAGGCCCTTCTGTCAATGTGTACTTAAGACTGAAGTTTATAATCTAGTTTGCCTTCTTTTACTATACAAACCAGACCCTCGAAACAGTGAGGAATAGAACACCTCAAAAACACAGAGCAGCAAAATAACAGAACGAACCAATGAATGAAACGGCAGCTCCATCTACTGCTGCCCAAAGTCTTCTGGAACATGAACAGTCATGGCAATATGTCAAAATATTGCGAAATGCAAAATGGATGTATTCTTAGGCTGCTTGTACTTTGACTGCTAAGCCATCAAATATCATGACAGGATGGGAAACACTCAGAAATTTATCATACAATGCAGTGTAACAATTACTGCCTGACCTGGCTTGCCAAGAGCAATCCCTTCATCTCCTCTGAAAGTCCTGAATGTTTTAAGATCCTGAACCGAACAAGACTCCAGTTCTTATTGTTGCCAACCCCTTCCTCAAGGGCAGCTTTCCAAGTTCATTTATATGATTCATAGGAGTGCGTAACACAGCAAGGCCATTGCTCGTGCCTCCCTGTGAATCAAAGTGAACCCAAAATAAATTCAAACGTTCAGGGTTGTCCTCTCAGAAATGTTTCACTTTACAATGTATCATGTTAGAATTACTTCTTGGGTCAAATATTGCCTCTGTGTGGAACACTAGCACCTCACAGAAATAGATTTCATTTTATTTAAGGCATTTTTCACCTACTGCTTTTCTAGCAAGGACTCAAGGTGAGTTGCAGTGTTAATTAAAATAATCGGACAACAGTAAAAACCAACCTATACCCCCATTAAAACAATTTTCAAGGGCTAGGGATTGCTCATTTCATCCCGATGCTTTGCTCTCAGAACTATTATGCATCTGCTGGAAAGGGCTTTCTCAATCATTCATTAGGATACCATACTATTAATAACAAGATGGTTTGCCTGACAATCTCAGGCAATCTCCCTGACAATCTCCCGTGTCAATACATGGGGGCATTTCCCACGGCTTAAAAATAGCACAATGGTTGCCGATTGAAAACGCTACTAATTTGCCATAACGCACGACGTCGTCAACAATCTGCAACAATCCTGAAACCGATCAGCAATAAGCGCTTCGTTGTGGCGCTTTCAGGGGAATCCAGAAAACTGGATTCACCCTCCGGATAGCGATACACTCCTGCAACCAATCTGCAACACTAGCGCTAAAGACCTGTGCGTTACCATTGTAGCTGGTTCTTCAAAGTCCCTCCCCCTGGATCTCTCCTCCAAACTTCCGGCGAAGCGATCGCCATTTTTTTTTCTCGGAGCGAGCGGGGATAAACGCACCGGCGAGCCTCTTTCTGTTTAGAGGCTTCCCTGGCTTCAGTCCTTCACCTTTAGTCACTAAGCACAAACCACTTAAAAGCCCGTTTGCTGAAATAAAGTCCCTTTATTTTTTACACATAAATTCAGCCGAAAATCGAGCCCGTGAGAAGGGGGGGGGGGAATTTTTTTTTATCACTCGGGGCAGCGTGCAAACGATCATACAATCAAACGATAGCTCACAATAGGCAGCTGGATGGGTCTCTCCGTAGCAACGAATCTACACAGATTCGTTGCTATGGGTCTGTTTTTTTTTTTTAAAAACCTTCCTTAAAGGGAAAGCGGCTGTTTGGGAGCATGCTAACGGCTGCCCATTGGCTGCTTGACGGCCAGGGGCGGGACGAGCTTGGCAATAGCGCTTCCTTTCTAGCGATTTCTGCCGAGACCGGAAGCCTGTGGGAAATGCTAAAAAACGCAACTGATTCCACTACAAAGCCAGGTGTGCAAAACGACGAATTCCACTATTTTAAATGGAGATTTTTCATTCCGCAAACAATTTGCAACAAAGATCCCCGTGCGAAATGGCCCATGGAATGTGTCAATACAGATCGGTATCATCAAAGCTATGTGAGCCTGTGGCCAGTATTATATTATTATTATTATATATAAGGACTTGTCACTGATGAAAGAATCTCACTGAAAATGGATATTACCTGGATTCCGTTTTGACAGAAGTCCTACAGAATGAAGAAATAAGGAAAACTACAAAAAAAGGACACCTTTCTTTTATGAATATATTTATTGTATTGCCATTGGATAGGTCTATTTCTCTGTTTGGTTTAATTATTAGACCGTCCTTCTTATATTCTTATATGGTGCAACCTATCATGACTAAAACTCCAGCCTGCAGCCTGGCATGAAACCTCCAGTGCATAAACGGTCAGTTGCCCTGCTAGAACATGGTCTACATCAGGTTTTCTCAACCAGGGTTTCATGAAACCCTGGGGTTTCTTGACTGCTCTAGAAGGGTATCTGAATGGTTGGGAATTAAAACATTTGTTAAAAATTTATCAGGTGATATTTCATATATGGACATGTCAACCCATCGACCCATCCCAAAATGGCCAATAATGGGCCTAAAGGGGGTGGGAAAGGGAGGGGCCCGGTCTGGTTTTGAATACTGATAAACTTCCCAACCATTTTCTGCAAAATCATACCACTTCTGGGGTTTCTCAAAGCATGAAGAATGTTTCATGGGTTTCTCAATGGTAAAAAGTTGAGAAAGGCTGGTCTACATGGAGCTGCCATTGAAGACAACTTAAGTGGGTGTAAAAGGCAGCAGTGTATTTACTATCTGGAGTACATTGTCTATGTGATGGCACAAACTTGAGGATGTCAGGATTGTCTTCAAATTATTGATTTTCCAGAGGCTTTACAAAACCTTACTTGGTTGAAGGAGTTTCTATGACTGATTGTTTAGATCTCGTAGTCAATGTCTCTTTCTTGTATGGAAGCTGACAAGGCATCTCGTGATGCAAACCTGAGCAGAGTTTCATCCTTCTAAGTTCCTTGAAATCAATGAAGTGACAGGCTGTGTCTCTGGATTGCTTATGACACTGCCTGATATTCCTGGAAGATAAGATGGAAGGAGGCAGCATTTCCTGTAGTGCAGCTAACCAACTGTGTTTCCATTATTTATTAGCAAGGTGAAATGTTGTGCCTGATTCTTTGTCTCCTGCCCACTGGAACATCTTGGCTGTTCCTCAGTCATTTGGAGTAAATTTAAGAGAGCTGTCCTATGTATGTGAAGTTTTGAGAACTGTTTTATCCCTTATCAAGAGGATACATTAGGTTAATAGCTACAGGAACCGAATTATTGAGAATGAGACTTTTAGGTTTAATTTGATACACCTATGACCATTAATTCCATCTGTTTGAGTGTAAATTACTTTTAAGGGTCCTTTGCATCATGGAATAAGCCAGTACTTCTGTAAAAATTAACCTTTGATCCTACATCACGATTGTTTTGTGCCATAAAGTGAAATTATTTCTTGTGGTGTGAATGTGATACAACAATAAGAGGATAATTTGATCACAAGTGTACTAACAGATGGACATTCTTTTGATGCCAAGCTGCTGTGTCAGTTTTGTTTGCATGAAAACCAAATCTTCACCCCAATGCTATGTGTCGTATCAATTTGATGTAGAAAATGAAAATATCTCCCTATTAGTGCCGTCTAAAATCGGCTTTGTTTTAGACATTTTAGACCATCTGTATAGATCCATCTGAGATATATTTATCTCTATATCGTGTTGGGAATGACTGCATAATACTGCCGATTATAATGTCAGATGTATGTTATGTCATCAACTTCAGGTATATAGCCAGTGTCCAGATGACTTTTGTTTTCTGTAAAACATCACTGAGATTGTTATATTGGATGAATATTCAAAAATAGACTGGAGTAATCCTATCACTAAAAATGTTCTAAATTTTAGGCCTATCACAAAGTGCTGTCACCCCTCTACCATGACTGGCCCAAATTTCAGGATATTCTTTTCAAACTAGGCATATAGATATATAGAGAATATGTGTTGCTGGAGATTCCGATTTATTGTATAGTTTTGCTGATTGTAGAATATATTTAATATATTCATTCAATTTTTCATAATACCTATATTAATATAAAATATATGTACACTTTTCTGGCCTTCATGAGCTTCAGTGGAGATTATGTAGGAGGAGGAAATGTACAATAAAAGTCCTCGCTACAGATTGAATGAGTTTCTTTAAATATTAAAGATTAGAGAATTGCCACAGAAAATTTACATCTCCCATTTAAATTTCCATTGATTGTGCAAATTTTCTAATCTGTGACAAATTGTGTTGAGACTCTGTTGAAGTTAATAATTTTTTAATAGACTGGGTAGATTTTCCAAAAGCTAATAAAATTGAAGTATCAATGTGGACGGCAGAATAGTTGGCCAAAGGTTCAGATGTTTGAAGTTGTAAAATAGCGTGCAGTCCAGCTAACTATGCTTTTTGGCAGTCATTGCAGACATTTGAGTTTTGATCTCTGCTGTGATTTTGTATTCTGTGAAATGTTCTCTCAAATGCAAGTCCATAGCTTTAGGATCGGTGGGTACTGAAGTCTCACTTCAGCTCGTAAAAGTGCCATAACCTTTAATCCAGTACTGCCCATCAAGCGTGCAAAATTATCACTGAATGCCTTGCAGAATGGGTTTCTGCAGTGGGTTTTTATTTGCGATTTTAGCCTGCATTAGGGATCACTCATGGCACAGTCAGTCACGCTAGGAGTTCTGTTAGATAAAGGATTATTTATTTATCTATATTTAAATTTATTAACTGCCACTCCCAGATCAAGCTGGCTTGTGGCGATTTTCAATAAAACCCATAAAACACAAGACAGACTAACAAATAGATAACCAGTATTAGCAGCAGAATCCCATCTATTCCCTCCCAACTCACCAGTCCGGACCTAGTACCCACAGCCCACTGACCTAGAGAGAGGCCACCTTCCTAGATGGTTGGGCATCTGAAGGGCCTCTAAGGGAGTGACCCAGATCTTCCTTAGCCTGGCCTCAACCAAAATGCCTGGTGGAAGAACTCCATCTTGCAGGCCCTGCGGAACTGTGATAGCTCTCTCAGAGCCATCAGCTTTTCCAGGAGCTCATTCCATCAGGTCAGGGTCAGGCCTGAAAAGGCCCTGGCCCTGGTTGAGGCCAGGAATGCCTCCCGAGGGCCATGGAACACCAGCAAATCCAAACCCGCAGAGCAAAGAGCCCTACGAGGGGCATAAGGAGACAAGCGGTCTTTTAGATACGAGGGGCCCAGACCATGAATGGCCTTGAAAGTAAGTAGCAGAACTTAATCCGGTGCACAATTGGCAACCAATGCAGCTGCCTCAAAGCAGGCTGGACATGGGCCCTCCAAGATGATGACAGGTTGGGTGCTAATAGCCTGGATTGGCACAGGTGGGAAAATGTCACCTGGGCTACTCTCGTGATCTGCGCCTCCATAGATAAGGAGGCATCAAAGATCATCCCCAAATTCCTGGCTAAGGGTACAGCCACAAGCTGCACCCCGTCTAGGGAGGGGAGGTGCACTTCCTGGTCCTGCCCTCTTCTGCCCAGCCACAGAAGCTCCATCTTGTCTCCACTGAACAACCTGTTTGGAGTCCAGTTCTAAAACTCTGTCCCAGTTGCTTTCAGTGATAGGGACTGTGCATTGCTTTGACATATCTAGATATTGTTCCTTTATCATACCCTGAAATTGCTTCTATTGTGATGGTAGGCAGAATTCCAAGAGCGGTAAGCCAAATCGAAATGATTCAGCAGGTCATTCCAGAACAGTAGCCAAGTGTTCTCTAAAGCAATTTAGTAATGAGCACAATGGAACAAAAGACTAACAAATTAATTAGTGTATGAACTTCCATGAGTCCTTGAACACTTGATCAGGTACACACAATGTTATATTGTATTGACAAATACTTATATGTACAATTGGGGCACTCATGACTAGGGAGGTGCCTTCAGCTCAGTTTAGCTGGGGGGCGGAGGGATTTCAGAAAAATAGTTTACCAGTATTTTTTCCGTATTTCTCAGTTGAATTCAGATTAGAGAATGTGCTATTGCTACCAATACAGCTGACCCAAATTAGAAGAGTTCGGATCAGGGCGTGGAGCAGAGCCACATGGGACTGTGCCAAAGGGGCTGGGCAGGATCACCCTCTTCAGCTACGTTGGGGTCGGGCTTTGTTCCTGCTTGCTGAGCCACTGCCTGCACTTCTGGGTTCGATCTGGTTGCTTCTTGTTCCCTCAGTTTTCTCCTGGTGTGCCACTACCTTCTCCTCCTCCTCTGATGCTGTCCTTACTCCTATGCTGGCTTGTTGCCCTTCCGGGCCATCTGTATGTAGCCTCTATGCCTGGAAGAGCTCAGCTTCTGCGGATGGAGCAAGCCTGGGGATATTTCAGATGTTTTAGACACATGACTCCGGAGAATGGTAGAGGACAGGAAGGCCTGGAGGATCATTGTCCATGGGGTCGCAATGGGTCGGACACGACTTCGCACCTAACAACAACAACAAATTATGAAGCATGTGCCAAAGTTGATGGGGTTCATGTTCCAGGAACTGCAATTATGGCTCATCATGCCAGTATGAGAAAATTATCACAAAATATTAAACGATAGCAGTGACCATACATTTACCACTTGGTAGTCAAGCTGCCGTTTTGCCAGTAACAGTAATAATTTTTATTTGCTGATCTTTATAGCAATATAATGGCTCTCGAACTTGCATAGTGAAGCTAGTGCTGTGGACAGGTATTCCTATGTCTTACTGCTGCTCCTTCTACATTGTGAAATGATCCACAGTGCATATGTTATCATTTTGATAGCACTGAAATATAGATTTTATTCTGCTGCTTTCCTTTATAACGTATGTCTTTTAATAGCCTCTTACTTTCAAATGCCATTCTGGAAGTATTGGAGATTGCCATTCACATTTTTAAACAGTGAAACCAGAATCTTGTTGGCAGCAACTGAACTCTGCTGTTGATGCCTGGATTACTTCTTCAATGTTGTGTCTCTCTATTCTATGTTATTCTCTCTTGCCTGGCCTCTTCTCTGCAAAGCTTCCTGGGACTATGTTCTCCTGACCCGTGGAACAATTTTTCAAGCTAAGAGTTCTCTAACTTTACTTTCCCGACCCTTCATTTGAAAGCAGCTCTTAACACCTACACCAACGCAAAACTGTGCAGAGCTACACATGTGTACGATGCTCAGGTTTTCCCAGCTGACCCCCCCAATACAAACTTAAATTATACATTCAAATGGAGTTTGATATTTAAGAAGGAGAAGGAAAATGAAGTAAAGCAAAGGACTACCGGGTGGCATGCTTTTCTAAGCGGATGATCTTTTCTGCGTCCTTCGGCATAAAGTTCTGAGACTAAATTTAGCAGCTCAGTCCATTGGGAATTTAATGCCTTTGTTCACAGGATATGCCCATCCTGTATGCCAACAAGCCAGGATTTACTTGAATACTTCGAGTTGTTTTTGCTTGGTGTACAGCCAGCTTGGTGTAGTGGTTAGGAGTGCAGACTTCTAATCTGGTGAGTGGGGTTCGATTCTGCAGTCCCCCACATGCAGCCAGCTGGGTGTCCTTGGGCTTGCAACAGCACTGATAAAACTGTTCTGACTGAGCAGTAATGTCAGGGCTCTCTCAGCCTCACCCACCTCACAGGGTTTCTGTTGTGGGGAAGGAAAGGGAAGGCGAATGTACGCCGCTTTGAGCCTCCTCCGGGTTGAGAAAAGCGGCATCTTCTTCTTCTTCTTCTTCTTCTTCTTCTTCTTCTTCTTCTTCTTCTTCTTCTTCTTCTTCTTCTTCTTCTTCTTCTTCTTGCTGATGTACTTTCAGCAGCCTTATGGATGGGAAGTTGAGTCACTGACTCCAGCCATGGGTTTTTCTTCTCTGCCTATCCTCAGGTGGTCAGCTCGTCTGCTTTGCCGAGACCCTGCTTCAACTGCTTGTAGTGGGTATTTATGTCTTTAATCAAGTAATTCCTTCCCTAAGGACAGCGGCACATGGAGTTCTCTGGTGTGGAGGTCACCAAACAGTTATTATTAAACATCATTATAGCACTCTGTTATCTGCATTATAACTACAGTTACCTTGTATCGAGTCAGACGCTCACAATAAAAAAGGCCAAGATTGGGCATTTTTCTTGACCATGGCTAATTGGCTGTCAGAGCATAACAAGGAATCCTAATGAACACAACTCGAACTGTTGTTTGTCTTAATTATCTGAGTGCAAACTCTCACTGGAAGGTACTTCCAGAGTTTGGGGGTGGAGGGAGTGAGCTCTTTGTGTTTTTCTTCCTTTGCCAATATCACCTCACTGGTTTACAGGATTTTGCTTTCAACAAGAAGCTCTTTTCATCCATGTTTGGACACTAAAGGGGCCTTATTGTCTGATGCTGAAAAATCAATACTGTGTATACCGTGCATGTTTAGATTACTTGTTCTGTATGGTTGTCATGGCTACGCATAGAGGTATTGATTCATTCCTAGGACTTGGATAGTGCTGGCAGTGAAGCAGGAGCCCTTTGTCCTGAAAACCCAAGTACTTTATGTATTTTCCACGGATCACTGTATGAGTTACTTTTCTTTCTCAAGCGCCTGCTGCTAAACCCGGCATTTTTTGTTGCCGTGCTGTAGCCTTTTTTTCGTAGGAATGTTTTCTTCTCCTTTCTTATTTGATCCTTGCTAAGAACATATTATTGGGCAAATAGACTGTATGCTAAAGAAGAGTAATGCAATAAAATGAAAGAAAATGTTAGAAAATATGATTTAGTCTAATATATAATCTAGAACTTGAAATCTGGAAAGACCTGGACCTTCAGGATTAGATCAGTATGCACATCAGAATTTATTTTCCATTTCTCTACTGAGGAATTTGTGCAATAGAAGCATACTTGAACAGATCATTACCCTCTCATTTCAAAAACTGGTTTTGTAAGAACTGCCATAAGTGAAAATTAGACTACTTTATGGCACATTTAATGAGATTTTAATATGATAATATGGTTGGAAAATGCTCTTTCTGGATATTAGGCTTACACAATAAAGACTGAGCATTCATATTAACAGTACTCCTATTTACTTATTTACTTATATACACACACATACATATATACATACATATATACATATGTGTGTGTGTGTGTGTGTATACACACACAACCCACGTGGTTCAGGACAGTTCACAGGGAACAAGAAAACCATATGACAGATACAACGTAAGTTCAGAAACTGCATCAATTAAAAGTAACAACAGAAACAACAATTGAACATTTGATTGTTCTCTGTTTATCTGTTAACATTTCAACCATAACCCCATAGATTAGTCAGACTGGAATTGCCCCACAATGTGATTAATAAGTGTATCTGAATGGGAGGGGATTCTGGGAGCCCAGTAGATGTCATTTCACTGACCTCAACCAAATGCTTGGCAAAAGAGCTCCATTTGGCAGGTCTTGCAGAACTGTGCTGCTTCTAACAGGGCCCAGATCTCCTCTGGGGGCTCATTCCACCAGGTGGGGGCCAGGACAGAAAATAACCTGGCCCTGGTTGAGGCCAAAGGTGCTTCCTTGGGAGCCTTCCCATCCATTTATGGATATGATGCCTCATTTTGAATACACTCTGCTTAGCACAAGATGATTTTACATGATTCCCTCTTTAATACATGCACGAGAACTACACGTTATCAATTGCGATAAATACTTTGAATATCAGTAAACATATCACATGATCCACTATGCCTGTTCCCACAGCAACAAGTGTCAACACATCTGTTAACCCTTTTTCTGACAGTCAGTGGCTGACTCCTGCTCACAGATAAAGTCTAACAATATTTCCATGCCCCCCCCCCCACTTTCCTCATAGGGCTTGGTCTCCGGGTCCGTGATCATCTTTGTTGCCCCCCTCTGCATTCACTTCATCACATCCACATCCTTTTTCAAATGAGGCCGGGAGAACTACACATGGTACTCCAGGTATAGCCTGACCAATGTGGTGTGCAGTAGAACCATGACATCTTGTGATTGGGATGTCATCTCTATGTTGGTACACCCCAAGACCACATTGTCCTTTACCCCCACTGCATCACACTGACTGCTTATATTCAACTTCACCCGTATCCCAAGATCTTGTTCATACACACTGCTACTCAGAAGTGCTTCCCCCATCCAGTATGCATTCTTGTTATCCAAATGTAGAACGTAATCAATCAATCAATGGATTGGTCAATTGATAGACTTTTAGGTCATCACTCCTAGCCTGCTAGGCCGCAGTGTCTTACGATGTTGTTTAAACAATAATATCCACAACAACAAAGATCCCCTCCCACCCACCCCAGCTCTCCCTTCCAAACCCTTTGCACTTATGTTTCCTGAAGTGCATGCTATTTATCTCTGCTGAGTTTTCCAGTGTGTTCACATCTCATTGAATTCTGTCTCTATTTTCCCGTGTGTTCACTACTTCTCCCAATTTGGTGCCCTATGCCAATTTAATGAGTAGTATTTCCACCCCCTCATCTAGGTCTTGTGTTGTTAGCACGCAGGCATTTTAGACTTTTCTGTCCTTTTCCTAACCAAGGGAATGCATTCTGTCTGGACTTTAGTGAACCTGGTTAAATAGCTTCCAAGCATCCACTAAGGATTTGACTCTCCTGTGTTTCCCTTCCAGCTTTGTTTTCACTACATCCTTCATTTTTTTTGGCAAAGTTGCCTCTACAGAAATCAGATCTTTGAGCCGTAAGTTTTAAAAAAAATTAAACATTTTATGGTACTCTCTGACAAGGGAGGGGATATAGCTGGTTGAGCTCTTATATCCATCTTAAAATTTTATTCCTTGTATATACAATTTATAATTGGTATTGCTAAGTTAAGTGACAATTGAATAATTGAATATTTATATTTTAACTCGAATGGACTGTAAAACACTGAGAAGGGAAAGTCCAGCTGAGGCAACAACACTAAAGCAAAGATTCTTGTTCCCTCCTCACTCTAATAAATTTGATATATTAATTTCTGAAATCCCTGTCCTTGAAGCTATCTGTGAATTCCCTAATCGAGAACAGAGAAATATTGCTTTACCACAAACGAATAAAACTTTGGACACCCTTATTATTGAAAATATGATGGAAGGACCACAATTAGCTCCAAAGCTTAAAAGACAGGCTACACAAAGTGACTTTTCTGATAGCTGCACATCTATGTTTTAGCAATGATTTTTTCTTTGAGTTCCAGTACTAATTCTCAAGGAATGCGTGTTGGTCTTTGCCTAAATTAACTCATCTAGGTTAAATGACTGCACTGTGTCAGCTGATTATAATATATCAGCTTCCCACACATTACTGGCAGCAGAAACTCTTCAAGATATTTTTAGTACATTAAAGATAATGAGTAAGAACCTAAATGCTTTACAATCAGCATATTCAAATATAGCAACAAAACCTCATGCTTTATGTAGAAAAACCATATCCAATTTAGAAACTGGCAAATGTATAAATTCTTCCCAGTCTACAATGGATCTCTCTTTGAATTCAAAATTTTTTAGCACATATCTTCCCAAACAATAGTCCATATCTCTCCCGGAGATCAAAGTGGAAGGCTAGGGAACCTCAGCTCTTTATTACGTTTGCAGTAAGATTAATTGTTCTTGTTTCAACTTATTCTCTGACAAGTTCTCAAAGCATGAAAGGTTATTCCTGCCTTCAGGTGTACTAATTTTCCTATTATTTTTAGGCAAATAATAGAGGCTAAGGAGCTTCTTCCCAAGTGTGGAGTTTTCCCTACTTGAGTTTTTAAAGATAATCAGAAGAGGTCTTTCATTTTTCCTCACTTTTATATTCTAATAGCAGTTGGCTAAATCTGACAGACTTACATTTAGTGACTGGAATTGTGAACAGGCAAGACAAATCTTTCTACAAGGTTTCATGGAAAATGTAGAATCTTATTAATAAACAAACAAACATATAAATAAAAAGAGGGGTTTAAAAACCCTCAAATGATAAAAGGGATGCCTATAGCTTTATGAAAGAAAAAACCCTCAGTGGTTGTTGCTGGGGAACCACAGAATTCTAGGCTTGGTTTCTCTAAAAGGTACAGGTGGAGAAAGGGTCCTTTCCATAGCTATTTTGATCTTTGAGAGAGGACTCAATGGATCCAGGCCTGCCTGGTAGCAGCCAATGGGTGGCTTGTAATCATCCAACTTGTATTACTTACCAATACTTGGCTGCTTGCCATTGTCAACAACAGCCAACTCATGAAAGCCATTGTGGTGTAGCTTCAGGGCAGGGTCTGGGAGACCCTGGTTCAAATCCCCATCTTGCTGTGGTGGATCATCGAATGATTCTGGGCCTGTCACATATTTTCAGACTAATCTACCTCAGTTGGTCTGCTGTGAGGATAACAGAGGGAATAATGGAAGCTGCTTTGGTTCCCACTGTGGAGAAAGGTAGAATATAAATCAAGTAAATAAATAAGAAATATAGCCAAAGATGGGAGGCTGATAAAAGGTAGCTGGTGAGTGGCTGAAAGGGAGAGAATGAAGCTGGGAAAGTGTAGAGGATATGGGGATTGCCAAGAAGAGATGAAAAGAAAATAATGTGGGAAGAATCTGGGATATGCACTTGGATGCACCTGAGTAAAAATATATATCTGCTGCAGTTTGGCGCTCATATTTAAAAAAAATAACCCCCAGCCACTTGGAAAATTTCCCCTTGTGCAATAATGGACATGAAAAATTAGGATCCCCCCCCAAATAATAATCCAAATACTGAACCAATATTTGGATTTTGGAAATATTTTTCAGATCCAACATACCTGAACCCAACACACACCTTGAATTTTTGCACAGCCCTAGGGAGTAGATATAGGGGAAAGTGAGGTGACCCCCTCATAAGACCTTGAGGGTTTCTTGCCATGCAAGAGGGCCTGGCTCAGAAGTGGCACCACACAAGTAGGCTACAATTTCCCCAGACAGAGGCTGCTTGGAAGGGATGCTGAAGACAGAGATGCAGATAAAAGTACGTTGGATATTGGGTGGGAAGAAAAGAAGGAAGCAGTAAAAGGGGGAGAAAAGAAGGAGAAAAGAAAAATAATGGGGGAGGGAGAAAGCAGATTCCTCCTGCAAATCCTTCCAAGTTTCTGCTTATCGGCTCCAATGCTGATTAGATTAGTATTTGTTTTAGATTTCTATAATCATAGTTCTATAACAGTGCTTTTTAGATGTCTTGTCCTATTGAGAGCATTGATTTATGCCTTGTAATACGCCTTGAGACTCAGCCAGAAAGACTATAAATATTCTAATGAAATAAAATAAATAAATGTAAAAATGCCTTTCCATCAGATCAGTATTGTGTGCATTCATTCAGAGGATGAAAGCAAAGCATTCATTTCTCAGAGTGTTCTTGGATGCTTATTCCCACATAATTTCTCGTTATCACATATATCTGCTTAAACTGTCCTATAAAGGGAAATTAGAATACAGATCTATTTAATTTGTTTGGAGAGACAATTATCTGAATTTTAGTCATGAGGATTTCATCAGTCTGATTAGATCCCCCAAATGGAATTCAGCCTTCTGGTATTATTGTAGTATAGCTTAAAAGAAAAGCTTCAATACAATATCTTCTAAAAATAATGCCATGGAAGGCATAAAGTATATTACTATTTACCTCTTAATCAGAGATGAGTATTCACTCCCTTTAACCCTAATTTCCTTCTTGATCTGCCAGTTCATAAACATCATTCTTAAATACTAGACAGTTTAAAATGTACATCTTAATGCAAAGAAGGCCGCTAGATCTGCAGGTTTAGATTTATGTATTCCATCCATTAAAACGGCTTTCCTGGATGACAGCTATTAATTTATTTACTTTTAAAATATCACATTGCTATTGTAGTAAGTTTGTTAGCAGATAAATTAGTGGCAAGATGTTGATGAATTGCTTAAATTCCAGCCTGGCTTGTCGGTAATCAATAAGAAGAGAAAATAAACTTTTGTAGAAATGTACTGCATCAACTTACAGAGCAGTGCCAAGGAAAGTACTTCAAGTTGTGGAGATGACAACCCCCTGAGACCCCCTGAGATAGTAGGTGAGCCGATACAAACGGACATATCTGATAAGGAGTCTGGGCCAATTGGCCTCTAAGGTTTGGGAAGAGTTTTTTTGGCTTTGCTTAATGTTGGCCAAAGGAGCCTCTTGTGGCGCAGAGTGGTAAGGCAGCCATCTGAAAGCTTTGCCCATTAGGCTGGGAGTTCGATCCCAGCAGCTGGCTCAAAGTTGACTCAGCCTTCCATCCTTCCGAGGTCGGTAAAATGAGTACCCAGCTTGCTGGGGGGTAAAAGGGTAATGACTGGGGAAGGCACTGGCAAACCACCCCGTATTGAGTCTGCCATGAAAACACTAGAGGGTGTCACCCTAAGGGTCAGACATGACCTGGTGCTTGCACAGGGGATACCTTTTACCTTGTTTAATGTTGGCCCTCTTGGACAGTGGCCCTCCAAGAAAGCTTCCTGGAAGTTAAATGACCAATCTGCCCCTGGGCCTGAAGATCACCAAGAATTAAATGCTAGTCTCTGGACTTAAGAGGTCCATTCCCCTGGTGGAAATGGTTGCTTTGGAGTCTAGATTAGTATCAACTCTGATGAATTAGTTTTCCATAGGTAGGAAACTCTTCATGGGATGTGTTGTGTACCTGAGTCAACAGAAACACAGAAAGAGAACTACAATCCAAACTAGGGGGACTTCTAATATTATTGGGTCCATTCAGATGGGCCAATCAATTCTTACCTGAGGAACTTGCACAGCCCAATCACAGATTTTGGTAGGAATCCCCAACTGTTTATAAGTTTGGGTTGTGGGCCATTGAGTTAGTTCTGTGGTGTGATCTTAATAACGAGCTGATGCTTCACTCTATGAATGATTCCATGCCTTACTGAACCCACTATTCAATAGGATGCATGCATAAAAGTTACATCTACATCTGCTTTTTGAAGCATTACAGACTAAGAAGAACTGTATATAGCCATTTTCAGAACATCTGGGTTGATAATGGCCCAAAATTTGGAAATTATCTTTCCTTCTAATTTGGGCTGGCTTAAGGTGACTAAGGCTGATAGAGGTTTTCATGGATGTCTTTTGGAACACAAATCTGGACATTTTCAATTTTGCACCTGATTGTTCGTGTCTCTGGAGTAGCTTTTAAGAAGGGATGGCATAGGGCAGGGGTAGTCAAACTGCGGCCCTCCAGATGTCCATGGACTACAATTCCCAGGAGCCCCCTGCCAGCAAATGCTGGCAGGGGGCTCCTGGGAATTGTAGTCCATGGACATCTGGAGGGCCGCAGTTTGACTACCCCTGGCATAGGGCATAGACTACACCTTGAGTCTGTGGGAAAGAAAAGGGATTGAAGAAGCAGCTCTCCTGCAGAGATCTGGGCAGTTTAGGGGAGGTTAGTGGGGTTAGTTAGTGCTTGCCTGTTGCCTAACGTTGATAGTGTGAATTAGTTTTAATGGTTTTAACTATGGGTTTTATTGTAATTTTTATCTTGTAAACTGCCGTGAGCCTAAGGGAACGGCGGTATAAAATAATGAATGAATGAATGAATGAATGAATGAATGAATGAATGAATGAATGAATAAATAAATAAATAAATAAATAAGTAAAGATTCACATGGTTCAAAACTTGAGTTGCCAAATGCAGCTTGGGAAATTCCTGAAGATTTGATGGCGACACCTGGGGAGGGATTACAGAGGGATATAAGACCACAGGATCTATTCCTCAAAGTAGCTGTTTCTCCAGGGAAACTGATCTTGGTAGTCAGTTGTAATACTGGGAAAACTCCAAGCCCACCTGGAGGCTGGCCATCCTACAGCCACGTTGTCTAACATGTAAAATAAATAGGCTGAGTTCCTTCATAAGAGGCTGGGATTAGTACTTCAGGGAACCTGAAGGATCTTTCTAAACTCTATTACAACTGACAGCACTGGGGCTATATAAGCCAGTGGTGCCTCATCCTAACTGATCACGGCTTGTGGTCCAAAGAACCACAACACTCATGGTCATTGTCCAGTAAGGTGGAATAGAGTCAATGCTCATCGGCATTACATAACATCTATCAATAGTTCGGGTATTTCGTTCCAGGTAAGTAAATAGCTTTCTGCATGTGGCAAAATTTCTCTCTCATTCTATTCAAAGCAAAATAAAATCAGAGTCCAGTAGCACCTTTAAGACCAACAAAGATTTATTCAAGGCGTGAACTTTTGAGTGCAAACACTCTTTGTCAGATTAAGAACTGACCATCATAACAGTAGAATATATAAACAAAGGTTAATCCTGTTACATTAGTAAACTGTGTCACAGCATCCAAACACAGCCACGTGATAACTCCCTGCGAAACCAGCCGATCAAAACCCTCGAACCCATTTGTAGTTCACAAAGGCATGTCAGAAATAAAACTGTCAAAGCCAGTGATGCCAACAATGTCCCTCTGTTCTCTACAAACAGGTCAAACCCTCCGCCAAAGAATTAATGGACACAAGTCTGATATCAAAAGCCACAAGACTGAAAAACCTGTAGGGGAACACTTCAGCCTTCCAGGACATTCTATAAGGGACCAAAAAGTAGCTGTTTTATTACAAAGAAACTTCAAGAACAGGCTAGAAAGGGAGATTGCAGAAATGCAAGTTATTACAACACTCAATACTTTGACATATTCTGGACTCAACAAGGACAAAGGTTTTTTATCTCACTATGCATGCTAACCTTATGTAACTTGTGTATCCACATTCCTCACAATTTATTTTAACTGGGATTATGTGACTGTTAGTAATATGTAATGTAATTTTGAATACTACTTTCTGGTCCCAGGACAAGATAGCTGCCAGGTTAGCTTCTACTTATAAGAAAGTTTCACACTGGTATGGAGACAGATGAGGCCGCCAGTAAATAGTAGGGTGTGAGCCGTGGATCACTGGCGTTGACAGTTTTATTTCTAATATGTCCTTGTGAACTACAAATGGGTTCGAGGGGTTTGATTGGCTGGCTTGGCAGAGAGTTATCATATGGCTGTGTTTGGATGCTGTGACACAGTTTACTAATGTAACAGGGTTAACTTTTGCTTATATATTCCTACTGTAATAATGGTCAGTCTGAGAAAGACTAAGTGCTTGCACTCGAAAGCTCACGCCTTGAATAAATCTTCGTTGGTCTTTATTGTGCTACTTCAGACCAACACGACTACTCATT
This sequence comes from Paroedura picta, assembly GCF_049243985.1. NCBI lineage: Eukaryota > Metazoa > Chordata > Lepidosauria > Squamata > Gekkonidae > Paroedura > Paroedura picta. The sequence goes on from NC_135369.1 coordinate 159,029,204, forward strand.
TGAATCTATTCAAAGCAAAGCACTGCAGTTTTAAAGGACTTGCATCCTGCCCTCCCCTTCACTTCTCCCTCACTCCAGTTCTAACATTACAGATCGTCCCACACCATTCCTGGCCAAGTACAAATACCCAAACTGATACCAATTAACAGGTCTTTGTAACGAGGCCTGCAGAGATTCCAGCCGGGTTAGAAATGAGAAGAGAGAAAGCAAAGGGATCACACTAAGTGTTCTATATTTAGCAAGTCTAACAAAAAAAAAACAAAGACACCATCATTAACCTTCAAGGGCTCAGGGCTTTAAATATTACCAGAGTCACGACAAGTATTAATAATTAATTACTAAGTATTTAATGTAGCACGGAGATGACTATTTTGCGACTGCTGTTCCTTAGACCCAGAATTCAAAAGGGGGCAGGTAAGGAAATAGATGTTTTTCTGATAGCTGGGCTGAAGCCATTAAGGATGTTAAGGCTTCGCTCCCTTTCAGAGCTTAAAGAGAGGCCCTGCTGGGAGAAGTTCATGAAAAATTTAAAAAGGAACATTCAACCAGGAACATCCTTGTGTCTCACACTAGCTTGCCTGAGGTCAAACTGTGTTTTCCCTCTGCAATATTCAGTTAATGTCTTAGAAATAAATCATTCAGCAGATGCAGATGCCAAAACCTCAAAAATGAAACTTTTAACAGTTTCAATCAGAAACCAATTTGGATTAAGTGAGTGGATGCTACCGTTCAAAACTGTTTAACAGATGCTATTTTCCTTGCCGCTGTACAATGATGTGCAGGGAAACACTCTGGTGAACTTTCTCACAAGCCTCACCAAAGTATACAGGAGCTGTAAAAGCTACACTTTCCTTCCTACTGATGGATTATAAGACATTTCATTGTTCACCATTTGAACTGGAACAGCGTGCTAAACTCTCTTCCCTTACTGTGCTAGGAAATTGTGATTTTCCAATACTGGACATGCTTTCTAAGAGTGTGTCACCTGGATGAATTTGAATACATTTATTGTGCAGAACAAGGTATAATTCAGCCTTTCAGCAAGAAAATTGAAGGAAAAGGACCTCTAAAGTAAAACTGTACAATATAGTAAATGTCTGGCTTAAAGAAACCTGGAAGTGAAATCAGTTCTCTTTGGGAATTCTTGAAAACTCTATGTTTTGAGCATAGAGTTTGTGACAATTCCTAGAGCACCATCATGCCATCAACCAAAGGTCACCCCCTAATATTTGTACCGCCCCAGTCTCCTGCTGGTTGCCAGACACTTAGAATCATAGAATCATAGAATCATAGAGTTGGAAGGGGACATACAGGCCATCTAGTCCAACCCCCTGCTCAACGCAGGATCAGCCCTAAGCATCCTAAAACATCCAAGAAAAGTGTGTATCCAACCTTTGCTTGAAGACTGCCAGTGAGGGGGAGCTTACCACCTCCTTAGGCAGCCTATTCCACTGTTGAACTACTCTGACAGTGAAAATTTTTTTCCTGATATCTAGCCTATATCGTTGTACTTGAAGTTTAAACCCATTACTGCGTGTCCTCTCCTCTGCAGCCAACAGAAACAGCATCCTGCCCTCCTCCAAGTGACAACCTTTCAAATACTATCATGTCCCCTCTCAACCTCCTTTTCTCCAGGCTGAACATTCCCAAGTCCCTCAACCTATCTTCATAGGGCTTGGTCACTTGGCCCCAGATCATCTTCATCGCTCTTCTCTGTACCCTTTCAATTTTATCTACATCCTTCTTGAAGTGAGGCCTCCAGAACTGCACACAGTACTCCAGGTGTGGTCTGACCAGTGCCGTATACAATGGGACTATGACATCTTGTGATTTTGATGTGATGCCTCTGTTGATACAGCCCAAAATGGCATTTGCCTTTTTTACCGCTGCATCACACTGCCTGCTCATGTTTAGTTTACAATCCACAAGTACCCCAAGGTCTCGTTCACACACAGTGCTACCTAGAAGCGTATCCCCCATCCTGTAGGCATGATTTTCATTTTTCTGACCCAGATGCAGAACTTTACACTTATCTTTATTAAATTGCATCTTGTTCTCATTTGCCCATTTTTCCATTGTGTTCAGATCTTGTTGAACTCTGTCTCTATCTTCTGGAGTATTTGCCAGTCCTCCCAATTTGGTGTCATCTGCAAACTTGATGAGTAGTCCCTCCACCCCCTCATCTAGATCATTAATAAATTGTTAAAAAGTACCGGGCCGAGCACCAAGCCCTGAGGTACCCCGCTACTCACCTCTCTCCAGTCTGATGAAACACCATTGACAACAACTCTTTGAGTGCGGTTCTCTAACCAATTCCCTATCCACAACTATATGAAAATCCAGATTGCAGTCCTTCAATTTATCAATCAGAACATCATGGGGAACCTTGTCAAAAGCTTTACTAAAATCCAAGTAAACGACATCAACCGAATTTCCACAATCCAGCAAACCTGTTACTTGGTCAAAAAAAGAAACCAGGTTGGTCTGGCAGGACCTGTTGGAGACAAATCCATGCTGACTTCCTTGGATCACCAAATTGTCCTCCAGATGTTTGCAGATCGTTCCCTTTAATATCTGCTCTAATAACTTATCATAATGCCTAGGATTGCCAGACTCCTGAGTGGGAGAAAGCTTTTTAGAAAGGAAAAAAAAAGTTGTTGGACCAATGGTGCAACGTCACTTCTGGAAGGAATGCCAGACCTCTCTAAGAGGAACTCTGTGGCAAAACCAAGGGATTTTGTGTGATTCTTACAGAGGACTGAAATAACATCACCAGTGACCACCTCTCCATATTCCCACCCTGCTCTAGAAAGGTTGCGAGGCCCAGCCTGACAACCTTACTAAAGATTCTAACTACAACCACTCCAGAAGCCATCTTACAAAAACTTTTCTTCTTATGCGTGCTTCTGGCTGTCACAAAGAGTCACAAGAATGTTCATTGGTTGTCAGAATTCTACCTTTTTCTGTCTCTTTTTTGTGCTTCTCCGTGGTCCCATGAAATATTAAATCTATTGTTGAGTCATTCCCTGCTTTGCCTTAGCCATTCTGGAATGATTTCTTATAAATCCTGGCAAAGAAGAGAATGACTGGTTCAAGACATAAGGGAACGATTGATTCAAGACGCAAGGGGATTTCCCCATTCTTTGCCCCTTTTGGATAGCTCTTCATAAGAACGTAGGAAGAACCTTGCTAGAACAAACCAGCAGTCTGTCTGGTCCACCATCGTATCTCAAACAGCGGCCAACCGGTTCTACTGGAGGGTCAACAATAGGCCACAGAGGCTGAGGCCTTCCCCTGTTTTTACTTCCTGGCTCTGGGATTCAGAGGTTCAGGGCCTCTGAATTTACAGATTCCCCTCAGTTACCATTACTAGTAACCATCAGCTTCACTGGATACCCCCAAGTTCTGGTATTTTGGGAGAGGGCGAATAATTTCTCTTTTTCGACCCTCTCTACCCCGTGTATAATTTTATGAACATATATCATGTCCCTCTTATTAGTCTCTCTTCCAATCTGAAAACAAGTCCCAGACTTGTTACAAATGCTAAGATTTAAAGTGCAAAGGGTAGTAGCTGAGTAACTCTCTTTGTAGCTATATTTTGCAATACCTTACCTCCCCTTCTGATGATTAGTAAGCTTTTGTGTTCATGACTTCCTAGGAATAAATACATATCTCTGATTCATTTTATTTTACATCCTTTCATTTATTAATTATATACTGACTACTTTTTCTGTGCTTTGCATTAAGGCGTCTGCCTAGTGCTAGCAAAAGCTGGCAGATTTTTGTGCATTTTCAGTGCTCTAAGAATTGGTTTCCGCTCCATGGTGTCTAGGTGGTAAAAGTCCTCTGTGACTGAATAGATGCCTCTTGTTTCTGCACTGCTAATAGGTATATTGGAGCTGGTCTTTAGATGGCTTATATATTAATAGTACGATTCATTCTGATTGATTTTAATTTCAAGAATTTCAACATCAGAAGAGGGAAGATAGAGCCATTTGGGGATGTGGCTCAAGAATTACAAAAATTCTGATGTTTACCAAGTTCTTGTACATAAATCAGTCCTGTTATCCTAGCGGAATCTATCAATCCTTTGTGATTTTTATAAAAAGGAAGGAACAAAGCAAAGCTTTCTCAGAAGTGTAAATCCTTTAAGACTGTCCACAATATATTTTAAGAATAAGAATTAAATATATTCTTTGCTTAGCTCAGAATTGTTTTCTTAATCACCAATCTACGGGCTTCATAATTTATGACCTGCATAATGTTTAGGAAATGGCTGTTTTTTATTGCTAATTATAGAGTGGGAAAAATTATCAGAGGAGCATTTTACCATTTTTAGTGCATACACATCCTGTTTTAATATTACACCATGAATCTATTTGAGTCATGGCTAGGAATGCTGGGAAAACTTGAGGTTTCTATGAGACATCTTAGTAAGTGATGATCCTCTGAAATGTGCCTAAAAGTAATTAACGAGATTAACCTGCTAGCCAAGCAGCACAATTAGTTTTAAGCTTGTTTAACCACATTCTCTAAAAAGGAAATCAACTGATTAAGGCCATCATGTTGTAGATCCTATTACCATTTTCACATGGAGGGGTAAAACATGAGTGGCTTCCTTCTTGCAAATGTGAGGTTTACCATGGGGAGACCCCTCCTGCCTTTCCCTTTGCCGCCTTGCAGCTTTTTGCCTCCTGACAAGACTGTAAGAGAAAGCAAAATGAACTTCTCCCTCCACTTCTTGGCTTGTTAATCACAGCAAGTCACCAATCACAGCACAGCAGTTATCTCATGGACTGAAACTCCCCCCCCCCAAGCCTCGAAAATAATATATTATATTATTATATATATTATATATATATATAATTTTGCTATGCAGTAATGCCACCACACACATGCATTTTTAATAAAAATCAACACTGATGCATTGGTATGAAGAAATGCCAGAACAATACATTATTTTCCCTCTTTTGGGGATTTTTTAAACTTTATTTCTGTCTGGGCAGATTTTTGAGACACTGAACATGGTCACTGGAGCCCAAAAAAGACTTTTTGTGTTAATGGTTGGCTTAAAAACCATGCGCTCAGACCCCTGTATGATCAGGAGAAGGGTGCCTGATCACCTACCTCCACCCTTTTTTCCAGCTCATTTCCCACCTCCAGAAAACAGAAACGGGGCTGTTTTTGCCTGCCCGAGTTGTGAGGAGGCTGGACATGGTCCCTGGAACCCAAAAAGACACTTTGTGTTAATGTCTGGATTAAAAACAAAGTGCTCAGACCCCTGTATGATTGGGAGAAGCCTGCCCAATCATCCGTCCCCCCTCTTTCCCAGCTCATTTCCCACATCCAGAAAGCAGAAAGGGGCTGTGTTTACCTGCCTGATCCCAAAAAGACTGTGGACATTATAAAGAAGACTGTAGGTTTGTGGTTGCACTACAACACAGGCTGCACCATTAAAAAAAGAAAAATTACTCGGAGCAGGAAATGCAGAGGGAAGGGCAGGTGTGACAGCAGGATAATGCTGTAGAGTTTAGCATACCTTTCCCCCTCCATACATGCTTGCCTCTAGTTGCTCACTAGCTGCTCACTGGTTGCTCACCAATGGTACATGCAATTTAGTGTTGTAAATCCAGTTTTGGCTATTCCCCTAATCACGATGTAAAAATGGCCAAAACTCCACCCAGCTACTGGACAGCCTCGGGATGGAGATGACGTCATGTGAAGGAGGTTCTAAAAGCTGCCAAAATTCGAAGGCTGTCCAAGAGCAGATTCCTCGGGCGGAAATGGTCCATGTTTTACATGAAGTAAGTTGCTTTTATTCTAGCATTTCCATTTTAAAAAAATTAACAGAAAGACTAGGGAAGACTTTGTATTGTCTCCAGATTAATGTTGGCAACCTCCAAATTGGGGCTGGAGTTCTGGGACAAAAGCCAATTTTAAGATTACCAGCTACCTCCAGTGGAGGTGGGAGATCCCTGTCACCACACACCCCCCCGACTACTGATCAGGAGAGGGATAGAGGCCCAGGCTACATCATTGGTCACATAGAGATAGTACTTCTAGCATACACCAGAAGTGACATCATCACACTGCTGATGTCACAGCAATTGCCTGGTAAAGTCCATTTTACCATAGCATTTTCCCCAAGTACCAGAGGATTTCCACAACAGCACAGTGTCATAATGCCACTTCTGGTGCACACCAGAAGCGATGTAGCCACATTGCTACAAATACTAGGCTCACCGTTGAAGAGAAACTACATGACTGGCCAGGAAACAAGGAGGATAGGATGCCGGGACACGATAATATCCAGGCTGTTCTATAGCTAAGCATATGATGCCTGTTGATCGTTCTGTGGCAATATAAAAAAGGTAAAGGTAAAGGTATCCCTGTGCAAGCACCGAGTCATGTCTGACCCTTGGGGTGACACCCTCTAGCGTTTTCATGGCAGACTCAATACGGGGTGGTTGGCCAGTGCCTTCCCCAGTCATTACCTTTTACCCCCCCAGCAATCTGGGTACTCATTTTACCGACCTCGGAAGGATGGAAGGCTGAGTCAACCTTGAGCCGGCTGCTGGGATTGAACTCCCAGCCTCATGGGCAAAGCTTTCAGACGGCTGCCTTACCACTCTGTGCCACAAGAGGCTCATTCTGTGGCAATATATATTCTTTTAAATGTAAAGGTGTGCCTCCAGTCTTAAGTTCTGCCCAGTTGCTGCTTTATAAAAAAAAAATTGTTAATTCAGCAGTTCAGTGAGTTGTGCAATGTCCTTTAAGTGTTTCACTTCTGTATGTCAGAAAACTAAAAACAAACAAACAAAAACCCCCCCCCAACAACCCAGGGATTCTATAAAAGAGGAATTCAGCATTAAACAAAAGGGACCTGACTGTTGAGAAAGTTACTTATGGTCTTAAGCAGGAAGAGAATGAACAAAAATCCTTTGAGACAAATCTGAGTGCCAGATGGTTGGCAATCAGCTCTTCAAGAGAACAGATCCAGAGGTTTTTGTCCACATAAAGAAACCGAGGAATGGGTGAATGCATATCAGTGGGGGATGTAGGCAGCAATCCTAGGCAGGGTTACTTTGGAGGCAGACATGTTGAACAAAGTAGGATGGACTTCTAAGGAAACAGTTATAGAACTGGGCTGATGGCCTTCTCATTTTGGATTATCCTAAAGGTAACTTGTCCCCACAGCTGGAACTGGTAATCACAACTTCAAATAAATGTGGGTGCCAGCTGCATTTTTTTTTTGTAGTAGTTTATTTGGACGTATTTGTTAACTAAATGCCTTTTCTGCCAGTCAGATAACAGCAGAATCAATATACAATTGTTATTCAGTGGGCTGTGTCCGGCAATCTGTCAGCGGAACACACTGATGGATGAAGATGCTCTCTGCTTATCCCTTCCTCACCAGTCCCTAGTTCCTGGGATCACTGGATCTACATGGAATAATAGCCATGCAGGCCAGTGGATTGCAGTGAGGAGCAGGAACGGTGTGAGATTGCCTTTCCTGCCTCTTCCAGCAGCAAAGCTTTGCAGATTTGTGTGCATGTACGAGTAGCTATAAAACTCTACTTCCCTTCCATTGGCTATATCGACATCCAACCAAAATGTAATATTCCTTAGAAGAAGAAAAGAACTGCTTATATGTAGACCATTTTTACTGCCAAAGGAGTCCCAGAGTGGCTTATACTAGCCTACCCTTCCTCTCCTCACAACAGTCACCCTGTGAGGTAGGTGGAACTGAGATAACTCTGAGAAGTTCTCAACTAGGAATCAGCTGCTGTTAGTTGCAGAAGAGATGTAAACACAGTAGGTTCATGGACTAATAATCTTAATTTGATTGCATGATACCATGCTATTGTTGCAGCATTTTAATTTCTTTACTGACATTATTTCATTTATCCTCACAAAAGCCATTAGGCACAGGACACCTCCCTGAAAACAGGGGTAGTCAACCTGTGGTCCTCCAGATGTCCATGGACTACAGTCCCCATGAGACCCTGCCAGAGTTTGCTGGCAGGGGCTCATGGGAATTGTAGTCCATGGACATCTGGAGGACCACAGGTTGACTATCCCTGCCTTAAAACACAACTCACTTCATAGAATGAATATTTTTGATCATATAAGTCTGACATTGTCTTAGTAGGTTTATAGTTTCAGTTATAGTCTGTGCAGTACCTTTTAATAGGTCAAGCTAAATTACCCCTAAAAATTCTGTGAGCACTCAGGCTGACTAGAAGTCTTCAACAGGCTGGTTGTTACAAAACCTTTAAAAGATAAAAGGGTGGACAGTAGATTTTTCAGCTCATGATCTCAAAGTCAGATCTTACATGCAATACAATTAGTTTAAATTTATTCCTGGCGTGTTGAGTTACCTCATGCTCTCTGGAAAGCTGTGTTCAATCCATGTTCTCATTCTTTGTTTTGTCACTGAAATACAGAAACTATCTCAAGTCCATCCAAAACTGTCAATTCCATATTTCCAAAGGTGCAGAAGTTACACAGAGCCGTTTTGGAACAAGTCACCACAGTCAATCTTTCCCATCAAAGTTGCCTCAAATAAAGGTAAATAGCAACATTCAAGTGTCATTACAACAAAACGTTTAGGGTTCAGCTTATTAATTAATTAATTAATTCATTCATTAATTCATTAATTCATTCATTTGGATTTTTATACTGCCCATTCTTTACGCCTCTGGGCGGTTTACATGGAACATTGCATAAATTTACATGGAACATTATAACAATCTATAACATTATACAATTTTCAATAGAACATCACAACAATCTATCAGTAACAATTAAAACACAACCAGAATATTAACAACAACACTGGGGAGATCAAATTGTTCAATCATGGAAAGTTGTCTGAAAGGGCCCACCTAATACTCTCTGACAGTCTTTTAATATCCCTTCATGCATTTTCCAAAGGAGCAAGAATAAGAATATAAGATCAAACAGAATCTGTTTGGATACACACAATGAGATTTGATACTATAAATGGAGAGTTTCAAAGATATCAAGAAGCATGATGTGCAGGAAAGTATTCAAAATTCCTGGCACTCTTTCAAATATCAATAACCAACTGAGTAAAAGGTTTTAGCTTTGCTTTACTAAAAATACCAATCATGCAGCAGTTAAGCTGATAGGTTAGGTATGTGAAAAATGCTTGCTAATCATTTCAGGGTTTTTTTGTCAGTTATGTAACACACCGCACATAAATCTGTTTTCTGTCCTACGTTTATTGCATGGACATTTTACAGACATGCATCCTAAAAATACATTTTATTAGCAGGATGGTATAGGAGTTTGAATGAGGGGATTAGGATGGGGTGGGAAGATGGATGGATCCAGGGGTAAATTGCTACTTAGCTGTGAAACTGGCAGGATGACTTTAGGCTAGCTACTTTTTCTTAGTCCTGCCTTACTAGGGTTGCTATGACAATAAAATGAGAGTTAAGTGTGCATGCTGTAATGGATAAAACATTATTCTTAGGGCAAAAAGGCTGGCTGATCCCACCTCCCCTGTACTCGGTCTTCTCCTGAGATGTAAAGTTCATGTATGCATCCAGGCTGTGGGATTTGCCTTCCGGGGAGAGGGACTCAAAGGGGAGTCTTCTGGGGTTTGTCATGTTCTTGCAGTTCCCAACACACACAGCCCCCACATTTCTAGATGCAAAACCATGCACAATCAGATGAGATGTGTTTTGGAGAGGGGTTCTGAATGAGACTGCTTTCTGGCTAGCATACAGAGGAACTGGAAAATGTAGCTCTGGGTGACTTCATATATTTGTTTAAATATTTGGTGCAAGTGGGTGCAGCTGCCAGAATATCCAAGTATCTGTAGAAGATGTGGCATTCAATATCCTATGACTGTGTTTCACAGAACAAGCATGGGGAAAAAAGCCCTTTAACTCTGTCTTTGTACTTCAAAGTGCTGATAGCATATAATCTGCCAGACTTTATGTTTAGATTTCTGTGTCCTGACTGTCCTTCTTTTCTTTTTTTACTTATTCGTCATCACATTCCATGATAACGTGATAAGTGGGACATCTAGATTGAACCATAGTTTTGGTACAACCCAGATGTGAACTGAACTCTTTGATCATTCAAGTGATGTTATGACACCTGTGGCTGAGTTTGAGAGAGTTTAGTGCTCGTTTTTATTTTTAAATTTTTAGAGATTTGCAGAGTGATTTCGCTGAATAAGTTTTAGGTTTGGGATTGACTAGAAGCCTCAGACAAAGCTAAAAAGGAAAAAAAAAAAAGATCAAATGGCGAAACAATTTTCTGTTGCTTTTACTTTTTTTAAAGCATTGCTGTAAATCGCTTTCAGTTTACCTGACACTTCCTATCATACTGTGAAGGTGAATGTTCTTTTCTCCAAACTTACTGTGATGAAAAACAATCTGAGGTCAACTGCAGGACAGGTGATTGAATAGGTTATCACTGATGTCAGTTTGATTCATTTGCTGCGTTTCAGCGTCAGGGTTCTGCAACAATCCCAAATCAGGACGTCTCTAGGAAGTAAGACTTGCACATTAATTCCTGGATCAAAACAGAAGGAGTAGTTTTTTCACTTTAAAAATACATTTTAAAATTGTAATGGTAGATGTATAATAAAAGTACTGAAATTTCCTTTCGCTGTTTACTTTATATGGTGACATTCATTAATGAATAATGGAATTTCAACTAGTAAAGCCCTTATACAAGCTGAATTTAAAAACATAAGAGTTGGTGTAAATGTAATATTTTTCTCAGGTTTAGTGTGTAATCCAGAACATATACAGAAAGATCAGAAATGTAGATCTCATAGACGGAACAAATAACTTGCCATATTTACTCAAAAGGAAAATGACTGGATTTAAGATAACCCTACTCTGACCTGCATATCCCAGGTTTGCCCTATCTCATCAGAACTCAGAAGATAAGCAGAGTCTGGTCAGAATTTGGATGGGAAACCAGGGTTGCTATGCCGAGCCAGACAACGGCAAATAGCCTCTGAATGTCTTTTGTCTTGATAATCCCACCAGGGGCCACCATAAGCCAGCTGCAACTGGACAGCAAAAAAAAAAAAAATCCCCTCCCAAAGTTATATGCAGAAAGCTTTGTAAATCACTCGACACAGCTGTAGCTAGAACATGATTTTATGACAACCCTCTTTTAAAAAATATATATTACATTTTTTTTGACAGACCAGAAGCTGTCCTGTCCCTATCTGAGCCAGTGGGAGTGCTGCTACAACAGCCAATCACGTTTCAGAAGAGGTGGGGTGGAATGTTGGAAAAGAAGCACAGAAAGAGTTTAGTTAAGGGGCTATTATGCACATATTGGTTTTCACCGCAGTCAGTTTGCCAACTCTTTTAAATCGTCCTTTAAAAAAAGTTTTTAAAATGTCCCCATTTAAGCATGTGCTCTGATACTGCATTTTTGGCAGTGATTATGCATTTGAAGCAGTTATGATGGTAACTCTTCAAGTGGGAGGGGGAACTTTGTTGTGCTAGACGCTCATTGGAAGGCCATGGTCAGCTGCAGTGTCACCTGACTGCCACTCCGGCACATGCTGCTGGCAGGACCTCATGGAAATTGTAGTTCATGGACATGGAGACTTCAACAAGAATCCCCCTTCGGGCCATTTCGCACGGCTTCAAAATAGCACAATGGTTGCTAATTGGAAACGCTACTAATTTGCCATAACCCACGACGTCGTAGACAATCTGCAACAATCCTGAAACCGACCCGCAAAAAGCGCTTCGTTGTAGCGCTTTCAGGGGAATCCAGAAAAGTGGATTCACCCTCCGGATAGCGATACACTCCTGCAACCAATCTGCAACAGTAGCGCTAAAGACCTGTGCGTTACCATTGTTGCTGGTTCTTCAAAGTCCCTCCCCCTGGCTCTCTCCTCCAAACTTCCGGCGAAGCGATCGCCATTTTTTTTTCTCCGAGCGAGCGGGGATAAACGCACCAGCGAGCCTCTTTCTGTTTAGAGGCTTCCCTGGCTTCAGTCCTTCACCTTTAGTCACTAAGCACAAACCACATAAAAGCCCGTTTGCTGAAATAAAGTCCCTTTATTTTTTACACATAAATTCAGCCGAAAATGGGGCCCGTGAGAGGGGGGGGGGATTTTTTTTTTATCACTCGAGGCAGCGTGCCAACGATCATACAATCAAACGACAGCTCACATTAGGCAGCTGGATGGGTCTCTCCGTAGCAACGAATCTACCTAGATTCGTTGCTATGGGTCTGTTTTTTTTTTTTTAAAACCTTTCTTAAAGGGAAAGGGGCTGTTTGGGAGCATGCTAACGGCTGCCCATTGGCTGCTTGACGGCCAGGGGCGGGACGAGCTTGGCCATAGCGCTTCCTTTCTAGCGATTTCTGCCGAGACCGGAAGCCTGTGGGAAACGCTAAAAAACGCAACTGATTCCACTACAAAGGCAGGTATGCATAACAACGAATTCCACTATTTTAAATGGCGATTTTTCATTCCGCAAACAATTTGCAACAAAGATCCCCGTGCGAAAAGGCCCGAAATTTATGTGGCGGCATACAGGCTTTTTAATGCCAAAACTACCACCTTTCCCCCTCTGAGGTATACTGTTCCTTGTAGAGAGTAGGCAGGACGGACCATAGCAGACCACAGGTTCCCATGCAAATCCCCACCACACCTTCCCCAACCTTAAGGTTTTTTTTATCACTAGCAAGCCGGTCCAAAATGAGAGCTTCCACCCATAGACTGAAGCACCCCTGCTTCCTCATTCTCCTACAAGAAGGATCCAGCCGCTGAGCCCACGCAAGGCAGCAAAGGGAAGACCCCTCTGCTTTTCCAGCCTGATAAACTATCAAACAACAGCCCCTCTCCCCCACCATGGTCACTGCTTAGAGGTAAACTGCCGCTGCACATAATTACATGTGTGCTACAGTTCTACAGAGAAGCTACAGTTTTGTAGTCCATGTGGTTCCATAAAGCCAGAGGCTGCACTTCCCTACAGCGAAGGCAGCTCACCTCCTTTGGCAAAGAATCAGCAGCAGGTTCCTCTCGCTCCCTTTGATGGATGAGGGACTGCAAGCAGAAAAGGGGATGTCACAGAGGAGGAGACAAAAAATACGCTAATATTTATGCATGAGCAGAAGGGTGTCCTCGGTACTGTCCTAAAAGAAAAACTGTAAAGCCGGTTTTAAATACTATGCTGAAAAGATGCAGTTGTCACTATGAGGAGGGGGGAGTGCCATAAAGAATCAAAAATACTATGGTGGGTTTTCTGCAGTGAAAATGGTGCCACGTGCAGAAATAATAAAAAGTGCATCTTTGGGGCAGATTTTTTGTGAGGTTTCCTGCTTTGCATAATACACTCAGGTCTGCTTCAAGACAAATACAAAGAAAGTTCAGTTCTGCTTCAGAAAAGGAGCAAACAGCATGAAGCTGTGCTTGGTAGTGGGGTTTAGCTGTACCTATGGGAAAGAGTAGAGTACTTGATTGTTAGGCCTGTCTGGTAATAAGCAGACCTTGTACCGTTTAGTCTAACTCTTGGGAAAGGGCAGGTTGGTGGGGATGGAATCCCAGGTGGGTGAAAGGATCCAAACTAGTGGCTAATCAGTAAATCCCTGCTTGTGCTTCAAATCATTAAACAAGACTCATGCCACTCTCTGAAGCCATAGGTTAAATTTTATGTGCCTCAGCCAGGATTCTCCTTTGTCTACCTGCTGCTTATCTGTTCTTTGAACCATTAAATAGACAAATTATCTGTGTTAATATAAAAATCCTGCTTTAGTGATGTCCATATTCTACTGGCAAAACACAAAACTTACCTCATAGGAGCTAACTCATTCTTATACGCTTGCTACTTAAGAACACCTGGTAATTGAGGGGAAGGTTTGTAGTTTAACACAAACTTGGTTCTCCCCAAATCACAGGAGGTGCAATTTTATTTTAATTTTTTTTGGTGTGTGTGTTTTTTTTGGGGGGGGTGTCACAGGAAATCATTAGATAATTTTCCTTAAAACAACTTAACATAAATCCAATTCAATTCTGGATGACTCGGCATATATATACACATATATGTGTAGATATATGACCAAGCACATCTGTGACTGGACTCAGGCATCTATCGTACCCATATGGGCTCACTTATGGGGTACCACAGGGCGCGGTACTCCCCCATGTTACTCTTGAACAGCTGGTCTGGAGCTATGGGCTGGGTTGTCATCAATATGCAGACACCCAGCTCCGTCTCCTCATGGATGGCCACCTGGACTCTGCCTCGGATACATTTGTCGGTTGTTTGGAAGCCTGTCTGAAACTCAGCCCTTCCTAGACGGAGGTCCTGTGGCTGAGTAGGAAAAGTGCATCTTCCCACCTTTGCGGGGGCACAACTTAACATCTTGCCCACAGCAAGGAATTTGGGAGTGACCTTGGATGCCTTCCTTATGATGAAGGCACAGGTCACAGGGCGTTTTATCATCTTTGCCAAGCATGACTACCAACGCCCTATTTGCCCCAGACTGTCTGGCCACAGTGATCCATGCGATGGTCACCTCTAGACTAAACTTCTGTAACTTGCTCTATGCTGGCCTGGAAACTCCAGCTGGTGCAGAATGCTGCTAGGGTCCTTACTGGTTCACCTTGGAGGACACATATCCAGCCAGTGCTGAGGCAGCTGCTCTGGGTGCCAGTTTTGACTAGGGTTGTGCGTGGTGGCGTCTGAATCGGCCGTTCCAGGCTGCGCCTGTATGTGTGTGCCGAGTTACGCACCGGTGCCCGCGCTTCTCTTCCCCCCCCCCCATGGCGCGGTGCTGGCTGCATTGGCCTGTAATGGCCAATTCAGAAGCTACTGCACACAAACCTAGTTTTGACCCAGATGAAGTTCAAGGTCTTGTTTCTGACTTTTAAGGGGATTCGCAGCTTGGCCCCACTTTTCTGCTTAAGGACCGCTTTTCTGCTTGTCCCCTGAAGGGCCCTTTGTTCTACAGATACTAACCTGTTGGCCCCAGAGAGATATACCTGGCTTTGACCCAGGCCAGGACCTTTTTGGTGGCCCCAACCTGGTGGAATGAGCTCCCAGGAGAGCTGAGAGCCCTGATGGAGCTGATGAAGTTCCACAGGGCCTGCAAAATGGAGCTCACACCTCCCACACCTCCCTAACAAGGGGTGTGCTAGAGCCCAGGTCAGTAAGAGCAATGGGCCCCCCTCAGGCTGCGCTATACAACCCCTAGCACACCTCTTGTTAGGGAGGTGTGGAAGGTAGGAGGGACCTGGCTAGCTTGGTACCTTGGGAGTTATGCTGATCAGGGGATTTTATGGGATTTTATGAAATTTATATTTTATCTAATCCGCCTTGAGTCTTAGGAGGAAGGTGGGCTATAAATTCAAAAACAACAACAACAACAACAACAACTACTACTACTACAACTACTACTACTACTACTACTACTTCACTTAGCCAATAGGTTAAGAAGCAATACCTTCGCCAATAGGTTAAGAAGCAATACCTGGCATGTATCACTGAGACCTGATTGGGAAAGGGGAAGGTGCTGACCTTTTTCAACTATGCCTGCAACGATAGTCAGATCTCAGTATAGGTCTAGTGTGTGGGGAGGTGATGCGGTAGTCCATCGGGATTCTGTCACTATCCAGGACCTTGCTAGGTTAGGGAGTGTGTATTCAGCAGTGATTTTGTGAGAGAAGGTTGGGATTCTGTTGGTGTATAGTCCACCCTGCTGCCCAGCCATGACTACTTGAGCTTTTGGAGGTAGTCAGCCATGATGCTGAGAGCTCCTAGGCTGATTGTCTTGAGGGACTTCAACATCCATGTGGAGGCTACCATATTGGGAGCAGTTCAGGATTTCATAGTCTCCACGACAACCGTATAACAGGCCCTATATACTGTCCAGGTTGATTTTCAGTTTTGTTTTGGGCAGGTAGAAAATCCCAGGCAGCCCTTTGGTTTATTGAGGGGCTGTAGATGATGAAAATATAGGGGAGACTTGATATTTGAATAAATTCATTGTGCATCGTTTTGTAAGAATATGCAGACCTTCAGCTCTATTTTGATTTGCTGGATACCAGAAATGAATAATGCTATTACTTCAAAGTAATCTCTGTCTAATCTCTACCTATATCATTTATATAATCTACATTTTACAGTCGCTACAGCTCAGCTATGGAAGCAACCATTATTCTACAGTTTTGCAGGTAGGAAATCAAGACTGGCAGAATACTGGTTAGCTGATGCTATCTAGTGCTCAACTGACTGGTATGAAATTTTGAGCAGATGTTTTGGTGGTGAGTGGTATGTTGTTTTTCATCCTGGGGGAGGGGTGGTCAAGCTTGTGCTTTGCACCAAAAAAAGAGAGTCTAAAAATTCTTAATGATCATACCAACAGATACAACTTCTATGACAGAGGGGGGGAAACACCACTTTTCTCCTGCCAATCAGCATTAATTCTAACTTCCATCATCTACTTAAGCATTCACCATATTCATTTAACTTAATGAACTAAATCCACATGGCAATTTTGCTGGTGTGCAGTAATCTTTCCTTTAATGGGCCTTGTGTCTGGACTTCACATTACGTTTGTGTGGGTTTAATGTACCAACATGGGGTGGCTGATTACAAAAAGCTCTTGGTGTGCTTAAGGAGATTTATGGTTCTGGGAATGTAAGGATACACATTGGCGCTAACAACAATAAACTTTGTTCATTGCGCCCAATTAATGCAAAATTCACTTGCCCCAACCAAGTGGGAGAAGCAGCGCGCATTATAGGAGCCATATGCATGTAAGTCAAGAATGAATGGCAGGCCCGTTGTTGGGGACTCATTAAACAGTGGCCGACACAACCGTCATTTTACATGTTAATCTAATATTCCAATGAAAAGCAAGCTGCTTAAATTGGCCTGCTTAACCTTTTCACAAAGTCTTGTTAGAGTCTATCCCGTGGACCCAATTTCCTGGTTCAGCAGGGAGTGTTTGTGCAAGGCCAGCTCAACAACAACCCCTGAACAAAGAGCATCAATACATGATTCACAGGTGGCTGTAATCATGTCAATTAAAGGGTAGCACAAAGGCAACTGGGCAGCTCTTAAGCACACCTCACTTTTTCAGAATTCTCGGTCTGATGCCCAAACTATCCCGTAATTGAAGCTGTCAATGCTCGGGCTTCATGGGCAAGATGGGTGCCGCAGAAGGAGCGGTCTCATTTTTTTGCCAGCTGGTTGAATACATCGAAGGGGAAAATGCTGACATTATTATGAAAGTAGAGGTATGATATATTTGAAATTCAGGGCACAGCACGTTCGATTGTCTGGCCACGGTACCAATTAGGGAGTGCTCCCTGAACCCATATATTAGGTATAGTCCCATGAAAATAAGAAAGACCGGTGGTAGTGTGAAAGGGGTCAAAAATCTAGGCCATTAGCTACCTTTTGAACAGATAATAATGACTTCAGATCAACTAAACAAGGAGCCATAGGTCAGATGGATACCTATAATTTACAGAGGACAAAAATAACCTTTTACAGAACATTACAAAATAGTAATTACAAATGCCATCATAGTTCAAAGATGGAAGCCCACCTAAAGTGAAAACATAAGTTTAGTAAAGCCCTGTTACCAAAGATGCCATCACCCGGATTCAGCTGAACAGGGTTGTTTGTGGGAGGAGAAGCACCATAAGGCTTATCTGGGACATTTCTGTGGAGAGGTCCAACATAAGTAATGATACAAATAATCCATGTATAGATGGATTGTGCTTCTGGGTGTGGAGGCTAGTTATCTAATCTGTACTGTGTTCAATGGAATGGGTACATTTATTTATTTCTATGCTGCCTTTCTCACAAAAGGACCAGGATGGCTTATAAGAAATGCGTATCTCCACAAGCGAGTCTGGCATGAAAACCCAGTCATGTGTTTGAAAGTGCAGCCATAACTGATTTGGGGCTCCTAGGGTGTCCCTTACCACTATCCTACCACTCCACTGAACCAAGTTAGTTTGTTTTACTGAAATATTTATACCCTATCTTTCCTTCTGGCTCACATTTGAAGCCTTCTTCCCATATAAGGATTCCTCCCATTTAGGTAGGAGGAAGATCCAACTTAAGTTGGGGGAAGTCTCTTTTGGTTAGAGAAGAGCTACTTGGAGGATGATTGAATCCACTCTACGGGCTATACTTAACCACATGAAATGGAAACCAGTGGCTGGATCCACAGCAGGGTCTGCTAAAGGAAGACCTTCTGCCTCTCCTTTCCCATAGAGGCTCCCAAATTGCTGCTCCTGGAGGATGGGGCATTTCCAGGAACTGAGAGTGGAGCAAAGTGGAGGTTTGCAGAAGAAAGGGTGAACTGAAGTGTATCACCCACCTTCTTGTGTTCTGGTGGAAGTGCCTTACACCAGGGGTAGTCAACCTGTGGTCCTCCAGATGTTCATGGACTACAATTCCCATGAGCCCCTGACAGCAAACGCTGGCAGGGGCTCATGGGAATTGTAGTCCATGAAAAATCTGGAGGACCACAGATTGACTACCCCTACCTTACACCAGTGGAAAAGAAACCTTTGGATCCAAACTCATAGCACTTTAACATATAATCTATAGATAAGGAATGGCTTTTCTGTGCCTTTAGCAACTATGCGACAGACAAAATAATTGCAGCAGATCTCTACAGAAAAGCATTCTATATTGTTTCCAAATTATAGTTGTTATAGTCAGAAACTACACCTATATAAACACATGGAGCAGCTTTACTCTGGGTACTTTGACAGGCAAGAGTTCTCCAGGTTGCCAATTCTGGCCCTTGCGTATTTTCCATATGGAAGAAATGTTTTAAACAACCTATATTGATAGTAAACTGAAGATCTGGAGAACTACTTTTTAGTGATAGTATACTTAAGTGGAGATTACATTTGCACAGTCTATGTACTCTGGCCTAAGTTGTAAGAGATCAAATGTATTCTAAATAGTAATTTCTTAATTTGTACAATGAAATCTATATAGACTTGGATTCTAAGAAGCTCAAGGAGATTCACACTAGGAAAGCAACTTCCAGAGATGGAAAAGCCATCCCATCAGAGGACCTGCAGTTGTGCCACTGGAATGAGATCTTAGGATCCAAGCCTCGTTCTTTCTTGGACTCATTCTCCGTTCCCTATAGAATCCGTTCCGTATAGAATCCCAAGGGGGAATTGTTTTTCTCACGCTCCAACAGAAACTCTGGTGTAAAAATATACAATATGAATATGAATCCAGCCTCTCCCATAAGTCCTGTCCCTTGAAGGACGACCTGAGGGATAAACAGAGATTTGTATATGTCTCTACCATAGCTTAAGAAAATCAGCATAGGACAGCATTTGTACGGAAATCCTTATCCTGTGAAAATGAGCTGATCCAGAGTGAAGACTACAGAAAGCGGGACTCTAAAGAGAGAATGTTTCAGCATCTTCTGGCATCCGATTTCAGTGCGTTGGGCTTGAACACTAAAGAATATTATATCCTTGTTCTGTCATATCATGCAGGACAGACTTTCTATCCTATTTTATGATTGTATAGAAGGGGAAATTTCTTTCTTTTTTACTATAACATCCATTTACTGTATATATGTCTACTAACAGATCATTTCCCATTTACCCAATAATTCAACACACATACATTGTGATTCAATAAATACCACATTAACACTGTGACTGGGGGATGGCCACATTATGTTGTTATAAAGGTAAAGGTATTCCTTCTGCAAGCATCGAATCATATCTGACTCTTGGGGTGACGCCCTCTAGCGTTTTCTTGGCAGATTAATACAGGGTGGTTTGCCGTTTCCTTCCCCAGTCATTACCATTTTACCCCCCCCCCCGAAAGCTGGGTACTCATTTTACCAACCTTGGAAGGATGGAAGGCTGAGTCAACCTTGAGCAGGCTGCTGGGATCGAACTCCTAGCCTCATGGTCATAGCTTCAGGCAGCATGTTGGCTGCATTACCACCCTGCGCTACAAGAGGCTCTGTTATGTTGTTATAGAGTGACACAAATTTCGGCCAGGTACAAAGGGGCTAGGGTAGAAAGCAGTTATTTCTCATGTTTAAACACAAGGGACAATTTATCCCTTTCTGCAATATTACCAGAGCCTGTCTAAGTGTTCTGTAAGAGATATGACAAGAATTTAATTTGTAGTGCTTTGCCAAGCTTCACAAATGGAGTAGGGACCTACTAGATAAGTTAGTAGAGGTGAGTATTCCTGTCTCTCCCCCCACCCCCAAAAGAAAGGAAGAACGGTCATGTTCCCAAACCCCTTTAACTGACTTACACATGTTATAACAGGTCTGTCCCTTCTGACCATCATTGCAAGCTGAAACCATGTCAAAGTTCAAATGAAGAAAGATTCAGTAGACAAAAGAGGGACATTTACTGAAAGCTATCTTACTGTCTAAAACAAGTGGAAGAGGGTTTGATGCACAGTTATCACCCTAAACTGAGTAACTAGACAATTAAACAACAGTGAATTTTTTTCCAGCACTGTAAATCAGTTTTGCAACATCGATTGTAGAAGAGTTATACAGATGTTCGGAGGGTCTCCCCCATCAGTATTAATGATCTTTACCGGCTCATTTATTGCTGTTCTTTGCTCTGTCACTCATGAGTTACTGGGGGCTATCGATAGATTGCAAACATAAATAATGTAGCCATAAAGAAACGCTTTTGAATTCACAGTAGCAAATATATTGCAGGAGGTATAGGGCACAAGAGAGACTAGGAAAGGTCTTGCTGAAAACAGAAGACAAGGAGCATTCTGGGAAACAGCCGAGCACAATGCTGATTAGTGTTGAGCACTGGCAAGTCTGCACAAGCTTCTTGCTAGACATCTATAGAGTCGGGCTTCTCTCTCAGTGAGCTATAGAAAGCTCAAGAAGCAAGCAATACACTGAAATACAGATGTCAAAACCATCCATCAGTGAAGACGTTTGAGTCTCTGTTGAAGATAAAAAGTTTCTTTCCATCATTGGCGTCCATTTTTCCTATACAAATGGTCAAATTATTCCACTGTTTTTGCCCTATTTGTGCAGTGTAAAATGATTTTGTTTGCTAGCATGAAAAAAGAGCTTGTGAGATTGGACGCACATCTTGCAGCTGATGCTCTCTTCCTCTTTTGCTTCCATTGGCATGGCCGGTGTGTAGCCATCCTCAAGAACTAGCCGGTAACAGACAGCCATGAAATTGGATAGAATTATTGGAAATGACAGGATGGAAATTGGACAGAATTGTGTCCTCCAGGAGGCTTGTAAGTGTGCAGCACCTGAATATAGGATAGAGCCAGGTAATTAAGTGCAAGCTGTAAGAGCACTCAGAAGTTTCAGTGGGTGCAGTTACTATCTCCTCATCCTTAGGAAGTGTTTTTTTGTATGTGTGTATTGTATTGTATTGTATTGTACGTATGCTTCTTTCTTGTACATAGTTACAGCACTGCAAAATTTTACTTAGAAAAGATTAACTTTATATCATTGTACTTGTTGGAGTGTGTTTCTCATATTTAGAACAGTGATCATAATCCATGCATACAATTGTCCCTCCTTTAATTATTGCATGGTAATATTTTTGGGGTCTGCTTCCTCATTCAAGATGTTTGATATGATTGGCTCAGGAGAGGTGTATTCCAAAACTTGTTTCTATGGATGTAAGAGTTAGTTTCTTTAAAGTGCTTTTCGAATGGTATCTGCTTCTGCAGAATTTGGCTTTATCAAACTCTATTGGAGATTCCGTTGGCATGTAGTCCACTCTGTTGCCCACCTGTGCCCCCTCCTGAGCTTCTGGAAGTGGTCAGCCATGGTGCTGAAGTCCCCCAGGCTGATTGTCTTGAGGGACTTCAGCATCCATGTGGAAGCTACCATATTGGGATCAGTTCAGGATTTCATAGTCTCCATGAAACTCATGGACATCTTACTGCAGATTTTGAGAGCATTAAGCCTTTAATCATGACTTTAGATTCTGTGCCCATCTTACACAGCATTCTGTAGCTATAATTAAAAAAAAACTTTTCTAAATTGGGATGGAACGTTATTTGTGATATACTTGGGGTAGTGTCCAAAGCTTTTTTTTTAAAAAAAAAATATGCAATTGCCCTATTGCAGCCACACAGCACTAGCATTCAGCAAACACCTTCCAGTTAAATCCTTGTAATATGGGTTTTATGCATGCAATTTAGCATTAGTTCCTTGAATGAAAAGGGAAAGCAAGGAACACAGCAAAGGGAAGGGGGATCCAGTGTTGAAACTGGCAAGCATCTGGGAAGCCCCATTTTCCATATTGCTGTAAGGTAAAGGTAAAGGTATCCCCGTCTGACCCTTGGGGTGACGCCCTCCAGCGTTCTCATGGCAGACTCAATACGGGGTGGTTTGCCAGTGCCTTCCCCAGTCATTACCGTTTACCCCCCAGCAAGCAAGCTGGGTACTCATTTTACCAACCTCGGAAGGATGGAAGGCTGAGTCAACCTTGAGCCGGCTGCTGGGATTGAACTCCCAGCCTCATGGACAGAGAGCTTCAGACTGCATGTCTACTGCCTTACCATCCTGCGCCACAAGAGGCTCTTCCATATTGCTGAGCACTAGGGAATTCTCTGCTGAGTTATTGGCCACAGTGAAATATGGGAAAGAGTTATATGATCTCAGAATATGGGGAAACATGTTGAGTGCACATAATGACACTGACATTGAAACTGCAAGCTGTGTTTGTTAGCAACATGTGTGTGCCCGTGCTGCAATTGTATGGGGGAGGAGTCTTCTGAGATCTTTTTTCATCTTGTCCCACTAAATTGGAAAAAAAGCTGGAGGGGGGTGGGACAGTTCACTTAAATAAGTGAGGACAATCCTGGGGAATGACACAGATTCCCCTCCCCCCAAAAGAAAACCCATACAACCACATATTGTTATTATTTGTTATTATATTTATAACCCACAACTCCCAGGCTAGCTGGCTCTTGGTGGGTTACTTAATAAAATACCCCACAATATAATCCCCAGTAAAAACAGTATAAACATTTTCCCTCCCTGGTGGCGAAAAACTAACCTCCCCCTCCCTGCTCAATGGACTTCCATCATCTCATACCTTGGGGATAGATGATAACAGGAGGGGGGGGGAGAGGTCCGGCTATCTCAGGGAGGGACCTTCAATCTTAACTGCCCTGGCCTCAACCAAAGACCTGGCAGAAGAGCTCCATCTTGAAAACCCTGCAGAACTGAGAAAGTTCCTGCAGGGCCCTCAGCTCTCCCGGGAGCTCATTCCACTAGGTCGAGGCCAGGATCGAAAAGGCCCTGGCCCTGGTCAAGAGCAGGTGTACCTCCGTTGGACGAGGGATCAACAGCAAATTCATACCCATAGAGCGAAGAGTCCTGTGGAGGACATAAGGAGGTTGGTGGTCCCACAGCTGTGTGGGGCCCAGACTGGGGATAGCCTTGAATGTCAGCATCAAAACCTTTAATTTGATCTGGGTCACAACTTGCAACTAATGCAGCACTGGCTTGATATGGGCCTTCCAAGATGTTTCCGTAAGGACCCTAGCAGCTGCATCCTGCACCAGCTACAATTTCAGGGTCAAGGACAAGGGAAGGTCCACGTAGAACAAGTTGCAGAAATCAATCCTGGAAGTGACCATAACATGCAATAAGACATCTACTTATTGAATGTCCTGGAAGGTTGAAGTGTCCCCCTACAGGTTTCTCAGTCCTGTGATTTCTGATGTCAGACTTATGATCATTAATTCTTTGGTGGAAGGTTTGACCCGTTTGTCCTGTGTAGAGAAGAAAAGGGCATTGTTGGCATTTAACGGCATTTACAGTGTTAGAAGATGAGCAATTGAATAAAATTTTGATGGTGTAGGTCGGTGGTCCCCAACCACTGGGCCGCGGCCTGGGGCCGGGCCGCGGCCTAGTGTCGGGCCGCGAAGGCCCTGGCACCGGGCCGCGACTCGCTGCCTCCACAGGGCCACACCGGGCCGCACATATGCGTTTGCGCCATGCATGGCTGCAAACATGCATTCGTGGCACTCCCGCACATGTGCGCATGTGCGGCTGGGTCACGCATGCACATCTGTGGATGTGCATGGCGCAAATGCATATGCTCAACCCGGCCGCGCATGCGTGGCGTGCACAGCCGGGCGATCGACCTCCCCGCCGCTGCCAGTCCGCAGCCTGGAAAAGGTAGCGGACCACTGGTGTAGGTGATGTTGTTAGGTCCAGTGACTGTGTTATTGGACTGTATATGGCAGCAAAGTTGGCATCTGGGTTTGTTGCAAGCTGCAGTACCTGTGTCCATGTTCAAATTTGATGTTGCATTGTTGTGAGTGAGGAGTTGTTTGAGATTGAGGGTTGTCTATGTGCAAGAAAAGGTTTGCCCCCCAGAATTTAGGAATGAGAACTGTCATTTTCCATTACAGGCTGTAGGTCACTGGTGATGCACTGAACTGTTTTGCATTGAGAGCTATATGTAACCACTAGTGGTGTTCTGTTATTGTCTCTTTTGGGCCTGTCTTCCAACAAGATTTCTCTGGCTTTGTCAATCTGTTTCTTGACCTCATTGGGTGGGTACTTTAGTCCCAAGAAGGCTTGTTGTAGACCCTTCAGGTGAGAATCTCTGTGGGTTTGCAGCAGATCTGGTTGTAGTGTAGAGCCTGGCTGTATACAATGGAAGGTTTGGTATGTGTTGGATAGTAGCTAGAGGCATGCAGGTATGTTTGTCAGTCAGTAGGTTTTTGTTATAAAGTGGTCTCTAGGCATCCATTGTTTATTTTTACAATAGTACCTGGAAAATGTATTTCTTATGTAGATGGGTTCATTTTCAGGTTGATAGTGGGGTGAAAGTTATTGTATGCCTAGTGGAAAGTATCCAGGGCTTCTTTACCATGTGTCCATTTGATAAAAATGTCATCAGTGAATCGTAGGTATAATAGAGGTGTGAGTGGGTGGGAGTTTAGGAAGTATTGCTCCAAATCTGCCATGAACATGTTGACATATTGACCGTTTATGCACTGGAGGTTTCATGCCGGGCTGAAGGGTGGAGTTTTAGTCGTGGCAGGTTGCCCCACCTCTTCCTGCACCCACACAGGGGAGCATTTGGCCCGGTGCACTTCATCCGCCCCCAATTTGTACTCCTGCATGAGAGATGGGGCAGTGAAGTTCCCAGTGCATAAATGGTCATTGAGGGACCATGCGGGTGCCCATGGCTGTAGGAACAAGTTGATCTGAAGGAACAAGTTGTCACCAAATCTGAACTGGTTTTGGTTGAGAACAAAATGGCAGTTGGTGGCTGAGTCAGCTATGGTGTTAGAATTTGTATTCCTTATGGCTTGTAATCCATCTTTGTGTGGGATTTTGGTATGCAGGGATTCCACATCCATGGCGGCTAAAATAGTATTCTTTGGTAGGTTGTTCAAAGATTGTGTTTTCCTCAGAAAGTCTGTGGTGTCATGAACGTAACTAGGAGCGCTAATGGCATAGGACAGAGTCCATATAGTCAGATACCCCCATTGTGATAGTGTTTATGCCTGAGAGAATGGGGCGCCCTGGGTTGCCAGGTCTGTGGATTTCGGGTAGAAGATAAAAGGTACCTGTTTGAGGTTCCTTTGATGTGTCTGAAAGGATTTCTTCCTGAATGTGCCAGGGTAATTCTTTAATAAATGTGTAGTTTTTTTTTTTTTTGTATTCCTTTGTGGGGTCTGAATCCAGTTGTTAGTAAAAGGTGTACCTGAGAGTTGTCTTTGAGCCTCCTGGATGTATTCTGCTCTATTCATGATGTCAATATCCAGTTTCCTTAATAATCTGATGGTGTAAAGTGCCATCAAGTCACAGCTGATTTCTGGCAATCCCACTGGATTTCTGAGACAAGAAACATTCAGAGATATCTAGTTTGGGTGGGGTGGAAGAGTGGGGGAGAACCATTTGAATTACCTTCAGTCTCAGATAACAATTCACATATTACAGAGTACACAGGTTGGGGCCAGTGTTTCCACCTGTGTAGGAATCAAATATGAGCTGCAGGATCTCCTCAGTTCCCATGTGTATGGTGCCCTTTTTGGAACTTTACTCTGGCATATGAGCCTCTTGTGGCACAGAGTGGTAAGGCAGCAGACATGCTGTCTGAAGCTCTGTCCATGAGGCTAGGAGTTCAATCTCAGCAGCCGGCTCAAGGTTGACTCAGCCTTCCATCCTTCTGAGGTCGGTAAAATGAGTACCCATCTTGCTGGGGGGTAAACGGTAATAACTGGGGAAGGCACTGGCAAACCACCCCGTATTGAGTCTGCCATGAAAACGCTAGAGGGCGTCACCCCAAGTGCTTGCACAGTGCTTGCACAGGGGATACCTTTACTCAGGCATATGCAGAGAAGGGACTTCAGTCTTCCATCCTGTGCTGATTTGTTTCAATCTGCAGCAGACCCAGGGCTGATAAAATGGCGTGTGTGTGTTTTTGTGTGTTAGTGGTGCAGGCTGAAGCCCCTTCATGACATTTACTGCAGTCACAATTCTAACCAGGCACTGCAAGTACGGGCATTAAAGAGATCCTGCAATTCATAGGTGACTATTACAAAGATGGAGACCCCAGCCCAAAACTGTGTTCTCCTTATGTGTGAGTGGTACATCTCAGAAGCAAGGAGCTAGTTCCTTTGTATCACTGTGAATTGGTGTTGTGAGCAAGACTTTGGTATCATATAAGCTGCCTTTCTCTCTATGAGCCAGTTTGGTGTAGTGGTTAGGAGTGCGGACTTCTAATCTGGCATGCCAGGTTCGATTCTGCGCTCCCCCACATGCAACCAGCTGGGTGACCTTGGGCTCGCCACGGCACTGATAAAACTGTTCTGACCGGGCAGTGATATCAGGGCTCTCTCAGCCTCACCCACCCCACAGGGTGTCTGTTGTGGGGAGAGGAATGGGAAGGGACTGTAAGCCGCTTTGAGCCTCCTTCGGGTAGGGAAAAGCGGCATATAAGAACCAACTCTTCTTCTTCTTCTTCTTCTTCTATGAAGCTTCCTTTTTTGTTTAAAATCATACTTTGCTGTTGCCACTAAATCAGGCCAATTATAGTTAGGGTGAAACAAAATTAGAAACTGTGGCTTGCAGCTGTCAGGCTTTTATTACACACACATGTGTTATTTAATGGGTAATCTGCTATTGACCTGGATATTCGTCACATGATGTAAGTCTCTGTCAGGGGAGATGCTTTACAAAAGCTTTTTCCGTATTTTTAAAAATTAATGTATATGTAAGATTCCAGAATATGCAGAGAAGGGGAAAAAAGCCATCAATAAATGTGAACTTTGATTAATTTTTCATCTGATTCACCATATGAGATATTGACATTTTTAAAGGTTTACATTTTAGTTAAGCAATCAGCTTGGACATACAAAACCGTTTAGTTGATCGAGCCATCCTTTTTTTCCCTGGGAGTGATTTTTTTTCTTCCAGTATGTAACTTAGGCAAGGCAAGTGGTTGTAACTGTGTGTAAAACTTGGAGATGAGATCGAATAGTAATGACATAATTTAACAGTAGCTACTTTAAAGCCTACAGCAGGGAAATGTTTGCCACATTCATTTTCAAATATTTTACAGCTTGTGAGCTGTTGCACCACATATGAAAAACATGATGTTGTTATTGCTACAAAACCAGCACAACCAGAAGTCATTTGTAGTATTATGGATCTGAAGGGATTTGCTTGTTGAAGTAGCAGGTCATTCTGCTACTTTTTTGGATACCTTCCTCCTTTCCTTCTTACTTAAAAGAATTCATTAGTAAATAATCTAGCCTAAAGATTAGCTTCGTGTTTTCTTGTAAGGCTAATTCCACAAATTTTATCGATACTCTTATTAATAATCCCTTGCTTTATTGGGACACTAGAGTCCCACCACAAAATCTGTTTTCGACACATTGGAATCTTCGACACATTGCAAAGTGACTCATGCATTTATGACATCCATGCATTTATGACATCCTGATTTCATGGAAATTAACACAACGTGCTGAAGCTGCATTTTTCACGAAATGACTTAGAAAATGTACCTGATCCAAAATGTTTTGGTTAGGGTGTTGATAAGCACCTCATGCAGTGAGCATGTTATTTCTGTATTGAGAGATTTTGATTGCCTTTTAGTATATTATTTATTTATTCAATTTGTATACCACTTCCCACTGAAATGCTGGTTTTGAGCACTAAAGCCCATAATGGTTTGGGGCCAAGATATATGAAGAACCATCTGCTTCCATATTGTCCAGCCAGTTCTGGTCATTGAATACATCTATGGGGACTGTGCTCTTTGTGCCTCCAATGAGTTAGGGGGAGGTGAGATGGGAGAGAGCTTTTTGAAGGTGGTGTGTGATGATTCTGGAATAGCTTCCCCTTATAGGCTTAGTTGGAGCTGAAATTTCTGTTTCACTCAACATTAGTATATTGTTGACATATTGTTCTGTTGTTGTCCTTGTTGACATATTGTTCTGTTGTTGTCCTTGCTCTTGAGTTTAATGTGTATTTATTTTATCACCTTTTTCTCTAACTAAGATGAGATGTTTTGTCTGTATTCCAAAACCCCTTGTTAAAAGAAGTAGTTTTTATATATCCTGCTTTTCACTATCTGAAATAGTAAAGTATTAATAAAGTAATAGCAAATCAATAGTAAAGTAGTAGTAAAGTATTAGTGAAGCAGTAGTAAAGTAATAGTAGAGGAATAGTAAAATATTGGTAAAGTAATAGTAAAGCAGTAGTGAAATAATAGTAAAGTATTAGTAAACTAGTGGTAAAGTAGTAGAGATGTAGTAGTGGTAGTAGTAGTAATAAAATGAAGCTGTGTGGCTTTAACAGGAAAGTGGCACCTACCAACCTCTTTCAATTTTGCATTAGTGGAGCAAGCTGTATGAATGAGATGTTTTGTCTGTATTCCAAAAAACCCTTGTTAGAAGTAGTTTTTATATATCCTGCTTTCACTATCTGAACTAGTAAAGTAATAGTAAAGTGTTAGTAACGCAGTAGTAAAATCGTGGTAAAGTAATAGTAAATCAGTAGCGAAGTGATAGTAAAGAAGTAGTAAAGAAGTAGTAAAGTAGTAGTAAAGTAGTAGTGGTAGTAGTCATAATTGTAAAATGAAGCTGTGTGGCTTTAACAGGAAAGTGGCATCTGCCCACCTCTTTCAATTTTGCACTAATGGAGCAAGCTGTATGAATGAGATGTTTTGTCTATATTCCAAAAAAAAAAACCTTGTTACAAGTAGTTTTTATATATCCTGCTTTTTACTAAATTTGAAGTAGTAAAGTAATAGTAAAGTGTTAGTAAAGCAATAGTAAAGCAGTAGTAAATGGTAGTAAAGTAATAGCAAATCAGTAGTAAAGTAATAGTGAAGTGATAGTAAAGTAGTAGTAAAGTAGTAGTGGTAGTAGTGGTAGTCATTATCGTAAAATGAAGCTGTGTGGCTTTAACAGGAAAGTGGTATCTTCCCACCTCTTTCCGTTTTGTACTAATGGAGCAAGCTGTATGAATGAAGCTAAAGCTTGCATAGGGCAGGCAGTAGGGGATAGCAGACCACTTGTACTACATGTTGTAGCAGCCCACTTGTACTACATGTTGGGAGGTCCCCCTAATTTTAAGCAGTAACGTTTCCATTGGGTGCATGATTTGCTGTTGAAACTGGTTGCCACGATCTTGTTCCATTCACAAACCACTGAAAATAAATTTCAAAACTAATTATTGTAGGTCACTTAAAAGTTACCATTAATACCTTGTCTGTTCAGACAATTCAGAATCTACAAGTTATTTGTATTCATTACAGGCAAACATTTACGTCTAGTTGTAATGCTTATCTTTGATTTAGTGCTAGACTAAATTTGGTTTCAAAAGGCAAAGATGTCTTGCTATTGCCTTAATAACCAATATCATACACTGGGTGTGCTTACTATAGTAGCTATTTATTTGTATATCTAAAAATGCAGAGCTTCCTTTCTTAATTGCCTTGTTCTCCTTCCTGAGCTGCCTGTAGCTTTTGGACTTCTTATAGCAAGCTGTCTAGAAACATGCTTTCCATTGCTGCCTCTGAAGATTCAGGTCATTGCGATGCTGGGAATATTTATCTATTAATACTGTGTAATTTCCATGGTGATAGTTTACTTCTTGACAGGTATTATATGCAGGACTGGAATTTTGCAGTTGGCTAATCACGTGTGCGGAATTCAGTTTGCTGAGTGCAGCTTTCCTCCAAAAGTATTTTCCACCTTGAAAGGACAATATTGTTTCAGAAAATAACACGAATCATAGCAGAGTATGAAATAATTATCACCCTCTAGATCAGTGGTCCATGGATCAGTCGGTACCGGGCCGCGGCTCCTCCTCGTCCTCTTCCCGACTGCTGCCTCGGAGGCTGCCCTGCCACTCTGCCGCCAGCTCACCTTTGGTGCTCTCCAGTGGCCGCCATGGCTGGGGCTCCGCCTTGGCATGGCAGCTGCTGCTGGCAACGTCCCCCCAGCGGGCGGCAGGAAGTCAGGGGCGCCGGTGGGAAAGCAAGTGGAGCAGGGGCTCAGGCGATGGCAATGTCCCTCGGCAAAAGACTACCCCCCTCAGCAAAATTGTCAAGTGTAAACCGGTCCCCGGTGATAAAAAGTTTTAGGGTTCACAGTTCAAATATTTGGCTTATTTATTATATTTATAATTTATAATTGGTCTTTCTTCCATCATGGAAGTCAAGATAGTATATAAAGTGTTCCCAAGTGGCATCCCATCCAAGAACTGACCTACTTAGTTTCAGAAAAGTGACTCTTTTGTGTATTATTCACCTATATTGTGGGCACAAAATGGGTAAAAGAAGTGAAAAGAGAAAACACACAGCAAAAAATCAAAGCTGGAGAGAAGACTCTGATAAGATCAGTGACAAACCTGGGATTGTTGAACACCTCAGGTTGCCTTAAACTGAGTCAGAACATTGGTGTAACAAGGAAGCTATGGCTTACTCTTACTGACAGCAGCTCTCTGGAGTCTCAGGTAGAGCTCATACCTTGATCCTTTGAACTGGAGATGCCAGGAGCTGAATCCTACATATTTTGCATGCAGAGCAGATGCTTTACCTTTGAGCCTTGACCCACATAATGCATGCACAGCTCCTGAATTACCTGCAAATCTACACCAATGACTTACTCTCTCATTTTCTTTGATTAAATGACAAGAACAAAGCTCTTTTTGTCAGCTGCATATCAGAACCCGTCATATTGAACAGAATGTGAAGTGTGTCAGTAAGACAGAAACAATAAATAGTGTCAATATGCTAAGGACAGAAAATGGACTAGTGCTCTATTTATCGTATTTTCTGTCCCCTACCTACCCCATCATTCTAGCTACATTTGGGTTTCTAACAGCACAACCTTCTCCTTCATTCCACATTTCTGGAAGGGTTACTGTATCATTTATCATTGGCAGACTGACTTTCCTAGCACAGCATTAACATGACTCACCAGAGTGCTGAGATGCTGCTGTGCTTTTTATGAAACATGATAAAAACAGCACGGCTGATGGGCTTTAGCACAGTGGCTTTCCGGCCGGAAGTGCAAATGTCTGGGTGTACAGAGGCCAACAAATCTGCTCCCCAGTGGTGGCTAGAGAAGGATGTGAGGACTATTCCAAGAGGACTCTCTTGGAAGGTGTTTTCATCGGCCGTTGGAAATGACATCAAAACCACAAAAACAAGGGACAGGCATTTTTAAAATTTTAATTGTATTATAACACGAATGCATTATTGCGCATGCTCAGACCAAAAAAAAGGGGGCGGAGGTGGAATGGGAGGCGGGACTGGCCACTCTCCCGATGGAATTATAGAACACATGCTGAGAATGGAGTCCTGGCCAGTGATGGAAGAACAGCACAAATGCAGAATGCCAGGTGCAAATTCAGAGTCTGCATTTAGAATCTGATGCGGTGAGAACACACAGGCAAATCCCATCTGTGGAAACAATCTTGGATTTGGCTAAGATAACATTATGTAGGTTATTCAGAATGAGAGCAACACTTCTTGTTTTCATACTGGCTTTTTGATGTCATCATCTTTTGCACCAAAAATGTTCCCACTTGAGAATCTTCATGGCAAGTTTGTCTACTCTTCACCACTATTGGAGGTGGATAAACTCTAATATTTTTATGTTAATGTGATATCATGGTTGCTTCTACACATTATGGCAAATAAAAGGAGAATTTTATTCAAAGATGTTCATTTTTTGGCAGCATGCCCATAGGGTGTGTAGTTTAGGCTATTTGTCTCTGTACATCTCCAAAGACAATCACAGAGACACACACAGTTTAGCCCCAGAATAGCCATAGAATCATGGAGTTGGTAGGGGCCATCCAGGCCATCCAGTCCAACTCCCTGCTCAATGCTCAATGCAGGATCAGCCTAAACGGAGCTTAAACAGTTCCGCAGGGCCTGCAAAAAGGAGCTCTTCCGCCAGGCATTCGGCTGAGACCAGACGTAATCAACAGCGACCGAAGGGCCCCTGCTCCCCCCCGCCCCCCCCCCCAGAATCCCACCTATAAGCCCTGGACCTGTTGTACTTTTATATTGTTGTGTTGTTATAGTGCTATTGTTATATTGTTATATTGTACTGTTACATTGTTATCTGGTTATAACTATTAGTTGTTATTATAAGGTTATTCACATGTTTTTATAGACCGCTGTTATGTATTGTTCCTTGTTATATGTAAACCGCCCTGAGCCTCCGGGGAGGGCGGTATATAAGTATGATAGATAGATAGATAGATAGATAGATAGATAGATAGATAGATAGATAGATAGATAGATAGATAGATAGATAGATAGATAGATAGATAGATAGATAAAGCATCTATGAAAAAATCTGTCCAATGTTTTTCTTGGTGCCTACTTGCTTCTTCTGTAACGTATCTCCTTCCCAAAGCAAAGCCAATCAAGGCTTTTCTCCAGTTCACTGGAATAGTGGCGCTTCAGCAGAGCCTTGGAGGCATCATCTTTGTATCTACAAGAAGCATCCATTTGGAAGGAGAGGCCTCCATCACTGGAGGATACATGGCTCGAACCGTGTTAACAGTTTGTGAAACCTCCCAGCATTTTGTGCTGGGATCCAGCCCTTCTGGTGGCCATTTTGTTGTGGTGTTCTCTGCCTGTTCTCAAAATTCTGACCATGTTTGGAAGTTCAATAAGGTTGGTGATCCTTGATGAAAAGACATGGGGCTCCACTCTCCTATTATATCAATGTATCTTAAAAGTGTTTCGCTTTGCTGCATCATATCCAAATGCGTATTTTTACAGCAGAATCCTGCGTCAAATGGCATAGAAAGTAGTCCATTCATGATAGAAGAATAATAAGTAGTCTCCTGCTGTGATTTTAAAACAGTTTCAATGGGGGAAATGTGTAAAGTGATTGATTTTTTTTAAGTGCTTCATGAACAAGTGTTCCCAGCAAAAGATCAAATGTTCATACTTAGAGTCCCTAAAAGCATGAACCTGCAGAAGCCACAGCTAGTATATTGTGGAAATAAGTTTGCTTTACCCAGCTTGAATGGATTCTAATGAGCAAAAAAAGCCTTGAAATTTCTGTGCCAGGCTTTGAAATATTTAATAACCTTCAAGAAATATGGTCAGTTAAGAACAGGGCTTCCATCAGCTCTCATTATTCCTATTCTCGCTACAAAAATTTCCCTAAATTGTACATTTAAATTAGCCTTCACATTAAAAAAAGGGCACCGCAGCAGGGGTTAGAGTATAAATATCTGCTGTGTATTTTAAGAGCTGTTTTGAAAGAAATCGTCCAAGCATTATTTCGTCATGATTTGTACAATTGCTTTCAGACTTAACTGCTATACTTGGTTATTTCTGACCCTTCATTTTTCCTTGGCAACTGCAAGAATTCTAATGAACCAAACGCTTTCTGAAGTGTAAGACAAGGGCATTTTACTACTGCTCCTAATGGCTTCAATGGATGTACATTAAATTCTGCCACTGTGCATAGATCTTTAACATTGCCAGTCCCAGTTAATCAATGTTGCCCTCTCTGGGTTAAGGGATTATGTTATAACTGAAGGGGGAAAAAAAGGTTTAGCATTTTAAAGCTGAGGAAAACAATTTACATTTGCAAGATCCCTGTCACTGGGAGCCAAACAATACTTCTCCCCTTAATAAATGATTTCCCTGTGTGAAGATGTGCAACAGCCCTTCATCTTGAATTAGAAAGGGGCCTTTCTCTAAGGATTTGGGGTCAGTTTGCCTTGGGATCAAAATAATAAGGTGTTGGGACTTTTGGACTAGGCTCAGTCCTGAGTCCTGCCAGAGAAATGGTGCTGCAGAGTAACAGAGCATTTTGAAAATGTGCATTTACTAGTTACCTTTGTGATGAGGCACAGATCCAGACTCACAGCGCTTTAGGTTTAAATGAGAGATAATCTTTAGTGGGAAAATTATACATGAAAATATATCATATTCATCTGCTTCAGTCTCCTTACTGAAGCAGATTACAAAAGCTTAGTTACAGGAGCAGCATATTTCAAGACTCTGTGGCTAGGCTGCAAGCAGACTACAGGCCACACATGTGTGGATGGAGAGAGCAGAGAGCCTAATGGAGGCTTGCTTGCTTCTGCAAAACACACACATTGAACTTCTTCTTTCTGAAAAAGCAGGAAGTGGGCAGGAGGGCACGTTAAACAAAAGAATCCCCAGAATATGTGCTCAGGGTTTTTCCATTGCAACCTCACTAGTGACCACTTGATGCACTAGTGAATACAAAGGTACAACTCATCTGCTTAAACAGCTTAAGAACAGGCCTTCAAGGCTGACTTCAACAAATTACTTGCTGATTGCAATTCCAACATAAGGAATTGTTTCATATTTACGCACTTCCTGTGATGTCAAAGGCGCATGAAGAAGTCTTGGGGCCCAGATCCTACTATCTTTCCCCCCCACCACCCTGGTCCATTTTATTCTCTTTTGCCTAATGCAGCTCCCGAGAGGATCTTTGTCAGACCCTAGATCAAGATGTGTAGTTGTCAGTCTGTTTTCAGTAGTAGAAAAGAGCAAGAGTCCAGTAGCACTTAAAGACTAACAACATTTGTGGCACTGTTCACTTGAACTGAGCTGTGACTCACAAAAATTCATACCCTGCCATTATTTTTGTTAGTCTTTAAGGAGCTACCGGACTTTTGCTCTTTTCTGTTGTTAGGTCCTTGTTACTGCCATGATTATATGGCACTGCCAGTAACTGTGAAAAATATAGTTGCCTCAAAGCCTCACAGAGAAGCTGATTCTCTGAGGTTCAAGGAGGTGGCAGGCTATAGTGGGTGAGCAATAGGGTTCTGACTGTCCTGCATTGTGTGTGGGGGCTGGA
This sequence comes from Paroedura picta, assembly GCF_049243985.1. Lineage (NCBI taxonomy): Eukaryota > Metazoa > Chordata > Lepidosauria > Squamata > Gekkonidae > Paroedura > Paroedura picta. Next base: position 159,064,549 of record NC_135369.1, read on the forward strand.
CTAGATGACCTAGGAGGTACCTTCCAACTCTGTGATTCTGTGATTCCTGCTGCTTGTAGGATAGATGGTAGGACAGTCCAGCAGCTGCTAATGTGTAATAAGATGACCAAGGACTCAGGTATTCCTAATGGAGGTTTTGATCCCCACCCATGCTTTAAAGCAGGGGTAGTCAAACTGCGGCCCTCCAGATGTCCATGGACTACAATTCCCAGGAGCCCCCTGCCAGCATTCACTGGCAGGGGGCTCCTGGGAATTGTAGTCCATGGACATCTGGAGGGCCGCAGTTTGACTACCCCTGCTTTAAACAGCCGGTGGCTGGGCTATACAACAAAATGCTTTCAAAAACATTGAAGATTACTCAAAGGAAGAGTGGTCATTTATTGGCTTTGGTGGACCGTAGCCCCAAAACAAGCTTTCTAATGTGCCTGTATAGTTCTTGAGGGATAAAGAGTCTCCTTCAGACTGATGGAATATTTAATGCACATGCACTAGTTTTTTCAGGATGTTGTGAGTGTGCCCGTCTTCCTAAACAGAATCACACCCTTCAAGGTCCGTTGAAGTAAACAGAAGGCTGCAGTTCTGCTTAGGAATGGATGGCCCTGTGAACCTGTGTATCTTCATTGTGAGTCCAGTTACTCCATTGATCTGCATATAATTAGAGGGAGGGGCTGTGGCTGTGCGGGATAGCATCATCACTGCCTGCAGAAGGTCCCAGGTGGAGTCTCTGGCATCTCCCGTCAAAAGAATCAGATAGCGGGTGATACGAAGGATCTGAGACCCCTACGAGCTGCTGTCAGTCAGAATACACCAGGCTTTCTCTGCCAGGGTTTCATGAAACTCAGGGGTTTCTTGATGGCAATGAATGGGTCTCCCAAGTGGTTGGGAGTTCATTTTAATATATTTTAAAATTTGTTAAACATTTATTGGGTGATATGATTACATATGGTTATGTCAACCAACCTACACCTTCCCAAAATGGTTGATGATGGGCCTGGAGGGGGTAGGAAGGGCAGAGGCCCCAGGTGAGCATGTACACAGTTGTGTTCCCCAAGCGTATTCTGCATGATCGTGTCACTTCTGGGGTTTCTGGAAGCCTGAAGAATGTTGCAGGGGTTTCTCAATGCAAACAAAATTGAGAAAGGTTGGAGTACACTATATTGATCTGGACCGTCCAGTAGTTTGACTTGATATAAGGCACAATAAAATCAGAGTCCAGTAGCACCTTTAAGACCAACAGATATTTATTCAAGGCATGAGCTTTCGAGTGCAAGCACTCTTCCTCAGACTTCAGACCAACATGACTACCCATTTGAATCTTGGTATAAGGCAGTTTTGTGTATTCAGGTATTTGCCACTAAGGCCTAACTGTGCAAAGACTTGCTGCAGGTTGTTGTATTGCATCTGATGTAATCAGGTGTGATGTATGAAGCTGAAGATCCTGGGTTAGCAAGTAGGGAACTGGAAGGCCAAAGTGATGAGGGGACAGTGGGTGGTTGAGGGGCCTGAGTCTTCTCAGGTGGACAGCTGAGTAGTCCCAGAGCCATAGAGATAACTCAAATACCATTTTTGTCTTCAATAGCTGTCAGTGGACTAGACTTGCCTAGTTGGAAGCTTTCAGGCCTGCTCCTTTTCCCTGATCTAAATCTCTGCACAATAAAGGTGATAAACGTTAGGTTTATAGACTGTTCTATGTATTGTTCTTTGTTCCTATGTAAACCGCCCTGAGCCTTCGGGGAGGGCGGTATATAAATATAATAAATAAAATAAATAAATAAATAATAATATCCTTTACCTTTGTTATGTCCAGATATTATCCATTTTAATGATTTTTTTATTAATACCCAATTTCTAGAATTTAAGTATCTATTTTCATGCCTGCATTGGAAAAATCTCCAATAATTAAAAAAAAAAAACCACCTTTGCAAATTACGGCTATAAAACATAACTTTAGAAATAATTCCCTTTCAAGGTTTTCTGACAAAAAATACGTCAAGTAATTTTCTGGACATCACTTACCTTCTTTCGTCAAACATTTTAACCATGTAATTAACAAAAAAATATCAGAAAGCACTCTGCTGCAAATTTCTCTCCTGCAGACAGGTTAATACATTTCCGACACTTTTGCTTTGTGCGTAAAGAGGTACGTGTGCGAAAGATGGGCTGGAATCCAAGTCGGGGTGTAATAATTCACTCATGAGAACTGTAGCTGTGTGGCCTCCCAGAGAAGTGTCCTACAGCCCTACAGCTGCAGAATGGGCTCTGGGCATAAGTCTGTTTGGCTCCACTGCCGTCCACTCATCCATCATCCTCTCCCTTCTGCTGACACACAGTAGAAAGTCACCTTAAGAGTGAGCACCGTTGTCCACCAAAGACTCTGAATACAGCGTCTCCTCATTCATTTAAGCATATGTTTTCACTCCCTCGCCCCTTAAGGTTAAGGGAACAAGTTTTAGGGTGACCAACTTTAGCTATACTATTACTATCAGCTCTTTTTGTAGAAATGAAGCATTGGGACAGAGGGAACTTCACCTGAAGGACTCTCAAAATGGCGTACAAATTCCTTTCCCTTCCTCTCCCCACAACAGACACTCTGTAAGATAGGTGGGGCTGACAGACTTCTATGTGAACTGCTATTCAGGGACTGCTCTAAAAGAAATGTGGCTACCTCAAGGTCACCCAGCTGGCTGCATGTGGAGGAGTGGGGAATCCAACCCGGCACTCCAGATTAGAACTCACTGCTTTTAACTGCTCTGCCGCTATTATCTGATTATTTGAGATGCCAGTTCCACAGTGCAGAGGAAGATGGCAGGATGAGCTGAGCTTCAATTCACGCTGAGTTCATTTTAAAAACAAAAGGATTCCTTGGCCATGGGAAGGTGTTATATAGGAGTGTGATATAGGAGTAAGACCAGGGTCTGGGAGAACTAGGATCATATTCCTGTTCTGTCTGAGAAACTTGCTGGGTGACCTTGGGCTAGTAATTCGACCTCAGCTGCATCTACTTCTTGAAGTTCTTGTGAGGATAAAACAGAGGAGGGGAGAAAATCACATACAACATTGCCCTGAGCACCGGAGTTGGGTGGGGAGTGAAGGTTGGGATGGAACTGTACTAAATCAAGAAATTCTCTGACAGCAGGCAGGGTGCCATATTTCCAAGCAATGCTACAGTTTCTCACCCTTCTCAAAAGACAAAGGTTCCAATATCAGAGAGACTCTTAAACAGAAGCGGAAAGTAAAGCCAGAGTAACTACAAAGATCCGCCTCTTTCTTTCCTGACAAGGAGTGAAAGGTTTGCTCCAATTGGCAAATGAGAGAAAAGACTGTGATCTGATTGGTTGCAGCTACACTCAGTACTGGCTGGGTCTCTGTTTACTTCTTAGGTAAAGTGACCAGATTGTCCCACTTTTGGAGGGACATCTGGGGGTACCTGGCAAATTGTACTTATGTTGAATTAAAAAAATATATATTACAAAACTTTGTTTGCGTTCTATGAAACTTTTTTTTGCTCCATTTAGACCAAATTTTTAATCAAGACCCCCCCCCCCCCCGGTCAATGGTGTCCCGCTTTACCAATGATAAAATCTGGTCACCTTATTCTTAGGAGCTCTGTCACTACAAGGCAGGTGACTCTGCCATGGAGATGGCATTTCTCAAAGCCATTCAGAAGCAAGATAGCACATTTCAGACTCCTGTCCCCCCACTCAATCTCATAACAAGTAGAGCACTTAGATCCCAATGTAGTAACAAGTTATCAGTAAATTTGTACATCTAAGTAGTTATTAAATTTCCCCAATACCCTAGGCTATAAATATTGGTTTGATAGCTTCCAGGCTGATTTCTATTATTAGCTTTCCTTAGACTGCCCGATGTTTTAAGCTTCGGGGTATTGTTGGTTGGTTTTTAATGGCAGTTAATTTTCACAATTTTATGTTTTATGATGATTTTAACCTTTTCTATTGAGAGCGGTCACGAGCAGGTATCTGAAGAGGGGGCATGTAAATGTTTCTAGTAAACAAACATCCATGCACTGGTTAGATCCCTACCAAGTCCTCAAGTACGCCTGGCTGCTTCTAATCTGCCATCTAGAGAGAAAACCTCTAGAGCAGGGGTGGCCAAACTGATTAAAACACCCCTGGATGCTGTCGGTCATAAGGCAGCTGAATATTCAGCATTGGCAGGTGACTGTCTTAAACTACATCTACCACATGGTCACCATGAGGATTTGCAGCAGGAAAACCAACTGCACGTTCCCTATTGTACCTCAATTTAGAAGCTCTGCAGGGGCCTGAAATGGGTTTCTGCCTTCTCCCCGGCATCATTTTTGCAATCTAAAACAGCACTGAGGGGTGTTATTTGCCTGGGGGGGAGGAGATGCACATTCAAGCATTCAAAGCTTATAATTCCTCTCCGGGCCAATTCAGTTTGGGGAAACCATGCAGGAGGAAAGTCAGGGGACGCTATTTCCTCTGCCCTGCTGTCAAAGTCTGAATTGGACTTCTGTGGCATTCCTGAATGGAGTGCCCATGGGAAACTCACAGCTATCATATGGCTGTGTCTCCATGGTGATCATATGGTAGATGTAACACGAAGTTTAGATCTTAGTTCAAGGCTGTTTCAAAGCTGGCACTGCCATGCTTCTTAAACATCTCCCACAAAGCCACCATTGTATAGAAACTAGAGGAGGGTTGCCAGGTAAGAATGGCAACCAGTGTGGGGCTGGGGAGGGGAGGATTTATTGGCAACAGGGGAAGCTTGCACCAGCATCTCAGTGTCATTGCAGACAGTGTGGAGACCTCACTTCCAGTGGCATGGGGACACTCTGGTACTTGGGCAAAAACTTGGTTGAAGCTATTTGTTCCATGGAATTTTTGCTCAAGTACCAGCATGTCCCTGTGTTGCCAGTGATGTGGTGATGTCACTTCCAGCAATAAAGTTGAAATGCTGGTGTAGGCCTCCAGTTCTGCTGGCAAGTCTGCCTGCCAGTGAACTGATTGATACTAGGGAGGGAGGTGCCCTCACCACCAGCAGAGGGGTGGCAACTCTAAGCGTATTGGGATTGGCCTGCAGTTATTTTTTAATTTATTTTATTATTATTAAATTGACTAGCCGCAAAGCCCGTTCCTAAGAACAGGCTTTGAAAGGCACCTCACCCTCACTGGCCTGGCTGCTGTCCCATAGTGTGTGAAGCGGTGGCCAGGCAGCGTGGAAGCGTCCAGGGGGGGAAGGGGGAAGAGATTGCTTCCCTGGGGCCCAGCAAGCACAGCAGGCGCCTCAGTGAAGCAGCGGGTGTGCTTGGGCAATGGTGGGGAAGCGGCCCCCCTGGTGGGCAGAACGCTTCTCTGTGGCCGGGAAGCACATCCGGCACTTCCATGAGGCGCGGAGAAGCATTCCCTCCCCCTGGTGGCTGGAATGCTTATCTGCGGCTGGGAAGCACACCCGCTTCATGCATCCAGGCCGTGGAGAAGCGTTTCCTCCCACCCCTCCCCCTGCTGGTGGCCGGAACGTTTCTCTGCAGCCAGGAAACACACCCGGTGCGTCCAAGAGGCGCTGGGTGTGCATCCAGGCTGCAAAGAAGCGTTCCCTCCCCCCTCCCCCTGGCAGCTGGAACACTTCTCTGCGCCTGGGAAGCACACCCGTGCTCCCGGCCATGGAGAAGTGTTCCCTCCCCCCTCCCCCTGGCGGCCAGGCCTCTTAGCTGGGGTCCTGCAAGTCCGTGGAGCAGCAGAGACTAACAGACGTGCCTGGCTTTAGCCAGGTGTGATGGCTCAGTGAGGGAGGGTGGGAGCTGCAGGGGCAGGGCCAATCAGGGTGCAGCTGGCTGCACCCTGATTGACCCTATTCCAACTTGGACAGCCCCTGAGGCTATTTCACACACATATATAGGAACCAATGGATAAGGATATCCCACCCCTCCTGACAAGTTGGCTTGGGGTGGCTTACAGAATAAAATGGGCTCAGTAGCCCCAGAACAATAAAACAATAAAATCAACATGCTCCCACCCTATTTTAACAATAAAACAGTGTAACAGCAACAAGATGGTGGGCAGAAATCAAAATACCTCCCCCCCGTTGCCCATATCCTGCCAACAAAGTAGCTGTCAGATGCACTTGCCATGTATCTAAGCTCAGGTGGAGATCAGTTCTCCTGATTTGAATCTCCAGCCAGCCATGGAACTTTCTGGATGACTAAAGATCAGTTACTCAGCTCTCCTGACAGGATAAAGTGGGGTAACCTCTATTTACTCTGTCCTATGCTGCTCAAAAGGTCAGAACACAAACATTATTTATGAACATCACCACCAGAAACGCAGACCCATGCGGGCTGGTGATATAGCTTCCACACGTGGTAGTTTTCTGCATGCTTCCAAGTGTGCTCTGTGGGTATGATTGTCACTACCACTGTGGTGACTTGCTGCCTCTTCTTTTTGTTCTTTTTCTCATGAGTGCCCTATAGTGCTATAGCGATTCTGTTCTGTTCAACGTTGAGATAGGTAAATGGCAGTAGCTCATTATAGCACTTAAAAGTAAATCCTCAGAAGGTCCTCTGATGATCCAGCAGGAAGATGTTGCTAGAAAAATGGTACCTACAAAGGGCTGTCTTTCACATGTGGAATCAAATCATTCCTTCAAGTCGGCATGCATATTGGGCATTCCCATTGCTCTCTGAGAGGCACAGAATGTTGAGGGGAACTGAACATCTGTTAAGAAACGAGGAAGAGGGCATTTCTTAGCTCAATCTGCTAAGTACTTATAATATTTTAGAGGGGAGTTGCAGGTGGTGGTAGGGAACTTTCTCAGCCATTTATCCCCACCCTGTTGTCCCTTGCAGGCTTCCAGCTTTACTTCCTTTATTAAATAACTTTTCCTAATGCTTTAAATGTGATTTTGGGAGTGGTGGTCATATAAATCCAATAATAAACAAACAAACAAACAAATAAATAAATAATTTTGAAAAGAGAAAATTCAGTTTAGAGTTCTATTTTGGCCCCATATCCGACCCGTGCAGCCTATGATGTGTGCACAGAAGATATTTCTCCCTCCAAATTGTTCAGTCATCTCTGACACTCTCTTCTTTTAGTCTGGTCATGCTACCTAGGCTGTAATGGTGGTTTCTGTGTGTGGAAATGCCCTCCAGGTTCTAGCAACTGAACTTGAAAAAAGGAATGTACCATAAGGAAGAATGGCACAATGAGGTATTTATTTATTTATCTATCTATTTAATAGATAGATAGATAGATAGATAGATAGATAGATAGATAGATAGATAGATAGATAGATAGATAGATAGATAGATAGATAAACAATTTTGAGAAGAGAAAATTCAGTTTCGAGTTCTGTTTGGCTCCATTTCCGAGTCCAGTAGCACCCTGTCATGTAAGGAGTTCATATTCTGAGGAGGAGTGCTTGCACTTGAAAGCTCACACCCTGAATAAATCTTGGTTGGTCTTAAAGGTGCCATTGGACTCTGATTTTATTGTGCTACCCTTTTGAATACAAATAAGCCATCTGCCACTCATGTTTATTTGGGAAGTATTCTTTTTTTGTTCTGCACGCATATTTTATTGTGTGGAGAAGGTGCATTAGCATAAATGTTGGGCCCAGTGACTGTAGGTCACCAAGTTCTGAAAGCAGCTTCAAACAGTAAGCCTTGTAAGCAATGCCGGCATAATTTAGCAGCCGTCACTCAGTGTCTGTGGAATTTTGAGTTTTAAGGTCCTCATAGGCCCTTCCCCCGCATATCACTGTTGCCAAGTTTAAGTCTTCTATGACATCAGATCACAACGCATCATGAGCAACAGAGAAGCCATGACATGTTTACCTGTCAGATCACAGCAAATCAGCAACTTCCAATGGAAGGGCATCAGGAATGTATAGCATTTGGAGATTCCGCTGAGTATATCTGACAGTGAATGTTGACATTCACAGGCGCATGTTGAAAGTTCCAGGCACATTTCATGGTTGGTTGAAAACTCAGAGATATGCTGTGAAAATATGATATTCCGTATTCACTAAAGTGTGTATCAGTTTTGAAGAAAGGCCCCGTTTATTTCAGCTATTTGCAAAGTTTATCTGGGATGGTCAGAATTCAGATGTGAGTGATGATACTGAAATATAGTACATGGAACACGTAAGGAAGTGAAATCGTGAAACCACAGCATGACCTATGTGATTTCCCAGTAACGGAGAACATAAAGTTCATGAATAGTGTCTCCTGTTTTAGATGTTTTAGAATAAATGTGTCAATTGGAGAAACAGACGAAGCCTTGGGAGGCCTCAATTCGGAAAAAGAGCTCCTTCATGCTCTTAGCCGTGCCACTGTGTTTCTGCCTCAGTTCCCCGTAATGGCAAGACTAATGGTCCGTCTCGGGAGGGTAGCAACGATAAATGAAATGAGGAAATGTTGTTACCTGCCTGGAAATCTATGAATCTGGTGAGCTGTAAATTTAAATCACAACTGAACTTGTGAACTCCAGCACATTTTAGCGGAGTCTAAATTCACAGGTCTGCTAGTTACGGTGTAGGAGCTGGACTTTCCGATTTACTGTAGAGAAATCTTTCCGAACAGCTAAGATTTAAACGCATTTTTCCCCAACTAGTTCATGCCTTATCTCCGCTTCCATGACAATTGGATTTTAAAGGTTCACAGGAGCGAATGTTGACGTAAGAATCATTATGGAATAATGCTGAGTGCCTGGAAAAAAAAACAGCTTGAAGATGTGATGCTGTACTTTGCCCTCTCACTTCCTCCCCTCCTTTCCTCCCATTTTCTCCTGAGGGCACACCCAAATGTTCAGTATTCCCTGGGCCCCCTGGATTGCTTGTGTAAAAAAATGTCAAAATGTTGGCTGCCATAAGTATGGATTGGCAGAAGGCTACAGGGTTACAAACTGCGCACCATTTTAAAGAGCTCTGATCATAGGGTGTAAAACAGAGATTACGGATGGAGTTCTTGTGCATTTTGTGAACGCAGAATTGTGCGTCAGCCAACATCATCTTTTCATTGCCTTTTCTTTGCTTATAAGTGAAATGAAACGTCAGTATGCTGCAGGAAATATGGGAAAATTAGTTGAAATTAGAAGGAAGGAGGTCAACAGAGCCTGTGCTGTGTGCCATTTTTCACCCCATATACAACAAGAAATTAGTTATCAATATATTCCCCTGGTGTACCGATCTGGGAAGTGTACATTAATGATGGAAAATGAAATAAAAACTATATTTGTTAACCTGACCAGCCTCTGGCTAAATACTGTATTAAATGTGTACCACCGTTTTATTTGTAGTTAGTTTGTTTTAGTGTATTATTCATTGTGTTGTATAGTTTTATACCGTATACTCTTTTTAATGCCATTATTGTGAACCGCCGCAAGCCAGCTTTCTGGGAGCGGGAATAGATAGATAGATAGATAGATAGATAGATAGATAGATAGATAGATAGATAGATAGATAGATAGATAGATAGATAGATAGATAGATAGATAGATTCTGATTCTGATTCTGATTCTGATTCTGATTCTGATTCTGATTCTGAACCTAACCAGCACAAAATGCTGGTGTACAAAGTGGGCCAATGTACATTTTGTTTTTATCCTGGCTCTGTGGATCAGGTTTATATGTGACAGCATAGCCTACTATGTGTGAATGGCTGGATGGTTTGTAATTGACCAACCTAAAAAGTAGCCAAAAAGGAGGTATGAGAGCAAGGTCTTCCGCTGCCTCGAATGAATCCAGCTGCAAGTTATTGATCATTTTATGATTACCTGTATTTTCAAGTATTCTGCAAAGATTGTTCTACTTCAAATGGGGTGGGAGGAGAAGAGAGAGGAAAACGGCTCCCATGATCAACATCCCCCCCCTCCCCAGCAGTATTTTAAAAACTCTATTTTTACAGCTGAATAGCTACGGACTTGGAATTTGCTCAGTGCTTTATTTTTTTTTTAGTCTTAGCTGGCCGTTTTTGTGAACATGCAATTTCCTACAGAACTTTCTTGGCAGATATCAGCTGGTAATTGTCCCTGGCCCTCCTTTCTTCTCCCCCACTACCGTTCCCCTTCAGCTTATGTGCAATTAAGGTGAACAGAAATGATTTCCTGCCAATGAAAAATGCTGTTCAAGGAAGTTTGCCAGAAAGCCCCTCTGTTTTGTTGTGGAAAGAACGTTCACTCGAGTAATTGGACTGAAGATTTCTGTGTCCTTTCAGAGCAGCAAAATATATTGATCTCTGTAGTGTTTTTGCATCTGCAATAAATTCTTCAAAATCAGCACAATTGTTATTGTTCTGAAAAAATTGATAATTGGGCTCCAGGGATTAGTAAATGTAGAGGCTTAGCCTATTAGCGGGCATCTGGAAGCAGTGTGCAGCTATTGCAAATGTCACATTTTTAGAAAATATCTGAATTGCTATGATTAGGTTATCATGTCACTTTCACTATTTCTAGCCAAGTGATGTAGCTGAATATGCTTTCCAAACACAAAGAGTTTTGAGGGAGGAAGTCTTTAAGTTACTGGCGTAAAGTGCCATATTTCCGGCACTGTTAAATACCCCCTCTTCCCTTTCCTTGTTATCTCTTGTACTTACAGATCTTGTAACCAATTCCCTCTTTTTCATTCTTCCATCTTTCTTCAGCACTGTGATGACTGACTAGCTTACACCCTGGCACAAAGACATGACTTTGCTGTTCGATGATTGGAGGAAACTGGGGGATGCAATGGTATATAATTAGCTCTGGAAAAGTGCCAGGCGTGCAAAACCCTTTTAGAGGCAGAGCCACCTGGCAGTTTACGATAGTGATGTTTCTGCCGCTTTAAAGGCTTTCTAGCGTCCTTGTTAGGAAGTTGGGTTATTCATGCTTCCTTTTTTCCGCTTTACAAAATGAATTGTCTATTTATTTTGTAAAAAAGAGAGAACACTCTAGCTTGATGAGATTATCTCACATAACATGTTGCAAGATGCACAAGGATTTTTTTGGGAGAGAGAAGATGAAGAGTTGGTTCTTATATGCCGCTTTTCCCTACCCAAAGGAGACTCAAAGCGGCTTACAATTGCCTTCCCATTCTTCTCCCCACAACAGACACCCTGTAGGGTGGGTAAGGCTGAGAGAGCCCTGATATCACTGCCCGGTCAGAACAGTTTTTATCAGTGCCGTGGCGAGCCCAAGGTCACCCAGCAGGATGCATGTGGGGGAGCGCAGAATCGAACCTGGAATGCCAGATTAGAAGTCCGCACTCCTAACCACTACACCAAACTGGGGGTTGCACAGCTTCCTAGCATATGTGCAACCAATGTACATATGGATGAATAGTGATCATACATGAGGGTCTTTCAGTAGAATCTCCTTCGTGCATTGTGGCCTCCGTCAGAAGGGTCCCATATAGAATTCTTCTGCAGGATTCCAGGGAGTGCTTACCATGCAAGTGAACCTCATTATAGTGGTGGCAGCTGACACTGATCTGCCAACATGGCTGGTGACTTGAATAAATCAAAAATGTTAAGCACAGCAGTACATGGTATTTCTGTTGGGCAGCAGCTCTCTGACAATCATAAGATGGTGGCAGATTGTAGCCAAATACTGGGGTGGATCCAGACAGCTGCTCCAGAAAGGGGAAAATGCCTTCCTTATGCCCAAAGGAACTTCCTCCTGATTAAAGTAACTCTTCTGTTGGCGGAAGAACCATTTAAGTAGAAGGAAAGTTGCTGGATTCATCCCAGACCTTCTCACTGACAGCATAGCCCTCTTAGTCTCTAAAGGAGAGCACCAGTCGGCTTCTTCTTACTTGGGTCTTAGAACAATAAGGACACCTTGACTTTAGTAGGAGAGAATTCAGCATTTACTCAGCAGGAAAAGGAAGACATAGTGCATACTATATAAATATACTTTACTGTGTCTCTCTCTGTATGTATATATTTATAGACTGACAGACAGACAGATTGATAAAACCTTATAAAATCGAAACTGACAACTCACTCCCTACCTGATTGGTGCTCCCTGGGTGTGTGCCACCACTAGAGCACTCAACCAGTGAGGGCCAATAGTTCAAACTGTACTCTTTCATCGAGGGCCAATCGGTTCAAATACCACTCTGCCAACAAGGGACAATCAGCTCAAATTGCACTCTGCCAATGAGGGCCACTCAGTTGAAATTGCATGCAGATGACTCACTCTCTACCTGATTGCCCCTCACCTGCAAATATTCCCCCATTAGGAGATGGCCTTCAGTCAGAAATAGCTCACCCTGGTAATTTAGCCCCAATCAGGAGGAAGCTCACAGCCAGGAAAGGCTAATAAGTAGTTTGCTGTCTGCCTCCAATTTACGAACAGTTTTAGAAGTTTGTTGGGTGGGAGAGGAGCCAGCCTCAGAATATGTTATACTGCCAGTAAGTTGCCCTGGGAACTTTCAACTCAGGGGGGTTGAACATGCTGCCTCCTGGTGCAGCCTTTGCACATCTTCTGGAGGGGGGGATATGGGAGGTCCAGAAGCAGCTCCCTGTCACCCCTCTGGGACCCAGGGCAGCCATGAAAAGTCTCTGCCCTGGGAATGTTTACTCATGAATAAGTCATGTAAGGTTTGAAATTTGCAATCTGAGAAGGGAAGAATGCTTTAGGAGTAACCATCACAGGCAATTGCAGCAGGGAAAATAAGGCTGGGAAGATGCAGACTTTCCCTTTCCATATGGATACCACCTCGGTCCTGCTGCAGTCTTCCCAAAACCTAGCAAATTTGAGACCAATGGCATGGAAGATGGGGAAACTGTAGGTGGGGCACAAAAGTACCATGTAGCCATGGGGACCTGTGGAGAGGGGAGTTTCCCAGTAGCACCTTCCCAGTAGAAGAGTTGTTTTTATACCCTGCTTTTCCCTGCCCAAAGGAGTCTCAGAATGGCTTATAACAGCTTTCTTTCCTCTCCCCACAACAGACCTACTTATGAGGTAGGCGAGGCTGAGAGAGCTCTGAAATAAACTGCTCTGTGAGAACAGTTTCTAACAGGACTGTGACTAGCCCAAGGTCACCCAGTATGTGGAGGAGCAGGGAATCAAATCCAGCTCACCATATTAGAAGCTGCTGCTCTTAACCATTACACCAAGTTGTACAAATGGCCATTGCCTTTAAGAGGTGTAGCTAGAGCACAGGCAGAAGAAGCTGTTGCAGGAGGATGGTGTAAGTTTTTTTTTTACTTGCTCAGTGAGTGTTATGGGATTCTTTTCCTTCAAATATGGACCTTCTGGGCAATGGCTTCTCAGAGCAATTCAAGGAGAGAGCTACTTAGGTACTTCCTACACAGAGAGGTGATTGTGTGCTTCATAAGGTGTGCAATTGGACAAGGGAGGAATGCTTTTGTCTTCTGTGTTCTCTCTCTCTTTCTCTCTCTGTGTGTAGAGGGGAGTGCTACACAGCCCCCATCCCCGTCCCAAGCAGCTCTTTCCTCCAGGGGAACTGATCTTTGCAGTCTGGAGAGGAACTTTCATTCTGGGGGTTCACCAGGTCAGGCATCCCTGAACAATGGCAGGGATGCTAGCCTCTAGCTGGGATCTGGAGATCTCACTTCTGGGGTTTTCTGAAGCCTGAGGAACATTTCAGGGGTTTCTTAATGGGGTAAAAATTGAGAAAAGCTGACATAGAGGCAGAAATTGAGACACCCTCTGTAAGTTCTTTGCCAATCAATGTTTTCATGCTTAATTGTAACATACAACTGTTTTTGATTTACTTTGATATTGAATTGAACTGAAGAACATACAGACTGAAAGGTTTTCAGTTCTTCAAGCAAATTTTGATATCAATTAAATATTTTCATTGAAGGAAGAAACTGACAAGTTTATTAATTATTTGGTGTTTATTGTTATTACCAATTGCCCCCACCCTGCTGGGCCCACTGAGGCCTCTGCCAGCCTTAGCAGCGCCCATCCGTGTCTGGGGGGACCAGGAAGCCTCCCTGTGGTGTGACAGGAATCATGGCCATGGTGCTGGCCCAGAAATGGTCCCCTGCTGGCCCTGTGGGATGCAGGGCAGCCAGGAGAATCCTTGTCCTTCTCCTTCTTGGATCAGGGCTCGGCACTGCTGACTTGAGACTGGGGTGCCACACATGCTGAATTGGGGGCAAGGTGCTGTGCACACATGCTGAACTGGAGTCATGGCAGTGTGCCCTTTGGTTTGGCCCTCTGTCCAGAAACATCCTTCTGCTGGTCTAAGGGGATGCAGGGCACCCAGGAGAAGCCTCACCCCTCCCTGCCTCCCTCCCTTCTTCCCCCTCCTTTCTCCTTTCCTTTTTCTAGTGCTCTTTATCTAGTCTCCTTCCTTCCTTCCTTCCTTCCTTCCTTCCTTCCTTCCTTCCTTCCTTCCTTCCTTCCTTCCTTCCTTCCTTCCCTCCTTCCTTCCTTCCTTCCTTCCTTCCTTCCTTCCTTCCTTCCTTCCTTCCTTCCTTCCTTCCTTCCTTCCTTCCTTCCTTCCTTCCTTCCTTCCTTCCTTCCACAGGCTTCCATGCTACCAAAATATCTCTCTCCCTATCCCGCACTCTCTTCCATGGCCAGAAAGCTTGGGGTGGTGGTGGTAGTGGAGAGTTGCAAACTCTGGGTTGGAAAATACCTGGAGGATTTGGCTTTGGGGCTGGAAGTGGACATGATTTTGGGTGGACAGGGACCTTGCTGGAGTCTGCTCCTCTGAGTTCCCCCTTCAGAACAGCTAATTTTGTCACCTGAGGATCCTCAGTCCCAGATAAGGACTGCCATGCAAGTCTTGTTGTACACTGCCCTGAGCTGACATAACATGAGGAGTGGAATAGAAGCTCAACAAAGAAACAAACTTGATTTTTCTTTACTTGTACGTTTAGTAATTCTCATGATACATTCAAAGCATATGCAGCTGATAATGGGATTGAAATCACACATTTACCCAGGTTCTGCTACAAGGTTTTATTTGGGATGTGAATGTACGTTGGCTCTATGTTACAAACAGGTGTAGTCATGTATGCGTAGAGTACATATATTCACCGAAACGTGAACAGGCTTAATGAAGGGTGGTAACAGAAGGAGGTTTTAAGTGGCTAGTTGAAATGCAGAGAGAAATGGGAAACTGGGTTGCTGTGAGGGAAGGGACATTTCCGGTGTGCAAAGAAACACAAACATTTGGGCATAAATGAGGCCACAACATTTGTTAAATACAAATAAGCGTAGGCATAAACCTGTGCAGGGGGGCAGACCCAATGCCCCAATCCCCTCCCGCCAGTAGTCATGCCAACCATACTTTACAGGAGGGGAAAACCCACCCCCACCGGCAGGCCCGCCTGCGGGGTCCGAGCGACACACCTGTCATGCTCCCCCTCTCCATCAGGCCTGCTGAACTGTCTGGAAGGGGCTGCTTGGAAGAAGCCCATGGGCATCAGCCTCTGTTGTGGTCTCGCTTAGCTGCCCCTTAGCAGGGTTCCTGTTTGGGGAGACCCTGCTGCTTTGGCACATGTGTAGCCTCATAGGGAGTCTCCTGAGACTAAGTGGAACCCCATCACTTGTGTGTGCTCTGCCTCCAAAGGATCCGGCCCCCAGCAAACCACCAGCTGTGACAATGAAACATAACCACAACAAAATAGGGAGGGGAGGTGGTTGCCTGGCACTGGTTGTCTCTTATGAAGCTGCCCTACTGGTGACCACGCCCCGCCCTACGGCAACCGGGCATCCACATGGCCAGCCAGCAGGCCTCCCCTCAGCGCTTCTGGAGCCCTTGCCCCCCCAGCTGCGCCGTCTACTCTCTGAGGTGTGTGTGTGTGTGTGAAGGGGGGGATGCGTGAAGGTATTTATGAAGAAGAGTTGGTTCTTATATCCCACTTTTCCCTACCCGAAGGAGGCTCAAAGCGGCTTACATTCGCCTTCCCTTTCCTCTCCCCACAACAGACACCCTGTGAGGTGGGTGAGGCTGAGAGAGCCCTGATATCACTGCCCGGTCAGAACAGCTTTATCAGTGCAGTGGAGAGCCCAAGGTCACCCAGCTTAGCGGTCGGCAACCTTCTGGTTGCTGCGGCCTGCTGCTGCCGCCGAGTAAAGGGAGAGCACGGCCCGGGGCTCCGCGCACGCGCGGCAGCCCCAGCACAAACGCGCATGCGTGGACTTGCTGCGCGTGCGCGTTTGCGTCTGGCGGGGGCGCAAACGCATGCGCGCGGAAGCACTGTGCACGGGCGCATGTGCAGAACTGCCACACGTGCGCGTTTGCACCGCCGCGTGCGTTTGCGCCGCCACGGCTCTCCCTCCCTGCCCCTCCAGGCCGCCAGGGCTCTCTCTCCCCGCCCCTCCAGGCCGCCAGCTTTTCTTCCCCCCTCCCAAAGCAAGAAGCTTGCCAGGCCACAAGCTAATTGGCTGCTTTGGCGGCTGGTTTGCTTGTGGGCTGGCGAGCTTCTTGCTGCTGGGGGGGCGGGAAGAGGGAGCCGCGGCCTCGTGCCACGGCCCGCAGGTTGGGGACCACTGACCCAGCTGGCTGCATGTGGGGGAGCGCAGAATCAAACCCGGCTTGCCAGATTAGAAGTCCACACTCCTAACCGCTACACCAAGGAAATACAGCTAGATGATAACAAAATGCTTTCCTGCTGTTATTGAAACTCTCTAGAGTCGGCGGCTTCCAAGTTTGGGGAGGTGTGGCTAGAATAACTTGGCTGAGAACCCTTTTACCATTAAACATTCTCTTTATATCTTTTTAGAGATAAAGCTAGGCCTTAATTTTGGATTCTATTAGAAGTGTTCAAAGATAACATTCAACAATTGCTTGCTGCTGCCTATACAACCCCACCCCCCATGTTCTTTCCCAGCAGAGAACTGCAAAAGAATGGAAAGCAGAATAGAATTATTAGATCTCACAAAGATAACAGTCTGATTACCTCCAGGCTGAGTGTATTTCCTGCGAACAGCCAGTCACGGAGAAGGCTTACGGTCTAGCAATATGCTTCAGGCTTGTAATTATTTTTTTTAAACTGCATTTCAAGTGTTAGAACACATTGCATAAGTAAAATGCCACGACCATGTTGAAACACAAATCGATCATGTTACCGTATATTAAAAGATTTCTATATTGTCTGTTTTCACATCACAGACATTTTTGTGTTTCCTGCTCCACAGATTGATGCCTGCCCCTCAGTCCTTTAATTTCTCTAGTTGAGGTAAGAGCACTTATTTTCTAATGAATATGTAAATCTATGGAGCTGTCTTGTTTCGAAGACCATCTGTTCAATAAAGCTGACTTGAATTCTTGTCATGTTATGCATCATCATATGTATGCATATTGCGCGCATGTCAAGCAATCGTAAGTAGGGAATTTGTATACTGAAACGTGAGATCTTTATGATCTGTAAAGGCAGTCAGTTTCCAAATGGATCAGTGGACATTTGCCAAAAGCGTCGCCTCTTCAAAGTAAGGATTTTGAGCATTGAGAAAATTTGGCCTATTCCTGAGTAATATATGCACAGATTTCCATATTTAGTTTTAGCTACGCAGAACGTAGAACTTCACAGAACTTCAACATTAAGGACAGCAGGCTCCATACTGCCATTCAGTCTTCCTAATAGAAAAACACTAGAGGTAGAGTTGCTACTAATGTTTTGGCAAATGCCTGGAAATGATGAGGGTTATGCCTGGGGGGATTGGGGGAGGATGTGACGTCACTTCTGGGGGACACTCTAGCAATCTTCCCTAACCTTTATGGTAAATACAACAGCATCACTATGCAGGCCATTTTTTTCACCACTTTCCCCCTCCCCCTTACTCCCCAGTTTCCCAAGGGTGGGGGATTGAGTTTAAGGCCATGGATTTACCTATGGCAGTGGGCTAATGGCAAGGCCTAATGAGACAAGAGTGAAGGATATCCATGATCTTCTAAATTAATAGGAGTTGCCAGGTGTGGGCATGCCAACTGGATTTGGCCATACTGCTATGGAAGAGCATTCCCAACTCCCTGCACGCCCCTCATGCTGTTTTGCTGATATAAATCATTCTTCCCTCTCCAGTTCCTCTTAATCCTATGTGGAGTGGTGCAAATCAGGAAAGAACCAGGGGAAAAGATCTAAAAGCCCAGTCAGGTAATGTGCGATGAATCCTTGATGGAAGATTTCTGATTTCAAATGATTAGAATTACTTCGAAGTATATTTCTCTGAATGCAAATTGTAACATCAGTAGATCTCAACATAATATTTTCTATCCTGTAGCTCACAGTAGTGGGGCAACAGGAGTGCTCCCTACCTTAAATATGGACAGAAGCGCAAAATGGGACTCAGGAAATGAGTAATAAATAAGAAATAATGTTATGTGTTTTGGTTTCACATTTGGAATAATATGGCCCAGTATGAGAGTTTCAAATGAAAAGCTTGTTGGGAGGTTAATTGTTGATAACAAAGAAGAATGGTGCTCATGGCTCTTCTCTTTGGCTCCGTGTCTATAGTTTAAGATTGTAACCCCCTTTTCACAACTGAATACTGCTAAAGGCAAGGCGATAACTGGAGATAGGTTACTTCTGCTCCAGCTACTGAGTAATAGTGGGGCTAAGGCAACTTGTGGGTTTTTCTAATTTTTTTGTTTGTACCGTCATACACATTGATGTATATCTCAGTGGCCTTACTAAACCAGGTTCCTGTAGAATCACCCAAGGCAAGAGTGGTCTGCTTACCATGGAATTTCAGCAACAGCACACAAAAGAACACAAAAGAGGTCCGTTCCCCTTGGGAAAATGGCTGCTTTGGAAGGTGGACTCTGACAGGTCTGCTGAGGTCTCCCCTCCACAAAGTCTACCCCCCAGACTCCACCCCCAAATCTCCAGGAACTTTCCACCCTAGAGTTAGCAGCTCTAATATCCAGCATTGGTTGCCCCTTGGAATTGTTATTGTTGTTAGGTGCGAAGTCGTGTCCGACCCATCGCAACCCCATGGACAATGATCCTCCAGGCCTTCCTGTCCTCTACCATTTCCCGGAGTCCATTTAAGTTTGCATCCACTGCTTCAGTGACTCCATCCAGCCACCTCATTCTCTGTCGTCCCCTTCTTCTTTTGCCCTCGATCACTCCCAGCATTAGGCTCTTCTCCAGGGAGTCCTTCCTTCTCATGAGGTGGCCAAAGTATTTGAGTTTCAACCCCCTTGGAATATCTTATTGCAAAAAGAATTAAGCTTTGCATGGAGTTTCAAGGTGGTTTGTTCACATTTACCTCTTAGACAGTAGCTTGCATTTAGCAATCTTTACTATGAAAATGGCTACCAAAATTGTGAGTGGAAAGCAGCGATGAAAAGGAAGCAAGGAGGAAGTAGCTTGCTAAATTTTTTTTTTTGCAAATTCCTGACTTATCCAGCTAACGTTATGGTGTAATATATCAAAATCTCATAGAATGTATGTGGATTGTGGCTGAATGAGTACATTGTTTTTTTCAGACTCTATTGAAGGTTATTTAGTAGAACACAGTTGCAGAGGCAAAATGGATAAAATTCTGTTTGGGATTGGGAATGCTAGTCAAGCATAAGAAAAGGTGTTCAAAGGAAATCTTACCTGTCCATTTTTCTTCTTGATCCTTTATTCATTTTAATTATGAAACGTATGGATTAATAATAGTAATAAAAAGACTTGCATGGACATACACTAAGGGTTTCATTCCCTGTGAATCTCAAACCATCTTGTGCTTTCACACCTTAAATATTTCACTACGCCATTGATTTAAATGATGTTTCTAAGGGATAGAACTAGACAGCTTTGGTGTGAATCCAGCCATTAATGAACACATGAGCCAATCAATGGTAGACTCAAAAGGTCATTGTATTTGCCTTGAAGGTCGATGCAGGGAATGAAACTGTTATAAAAGTATCCAGAGTTCAGAAGTCAAATATTTATTAACACTGAAGGGAAGACTGAGTTGATTACATGACTTCCAATTGGAAGGTAGCCTCTCTTCTTTCAAATAAAACACAATCAATATTGCTCAACCAAGTAGTCCTCAATTTATTAGATTTTTCCACTTAGAAAAGCCTCTGCAAAGTTCAATTTGCTTTATTGGTTCAGTGGAGAAGTACTGAAGCAGATCTGCATCTATGCTTTTTGCTGCTATTTGAAAAGCAGAGTCTCTCCTTCCTATTCCATGAAGCACAATAAGGCAAATCAATCTAGTGTATTGGTTGTTGCGACATTTGTGGCAAAATCTGTTTTTCCACAATGGTCATGCTTAAAATGGCATCACTCACTCAGAAGTCTTAGGCGTAATAATTTCACACAATTTTTTGCAAAGGCACTTTGGTTTTTAACTTCTGCTTACATTCAGTGTTTGGGATTGAAGTTTATTGTGGGACCGTTTACAGTTTTGCCTAGCTGACTCTTATTAAAACTGTAATTATGCTTTGTAATATAATATTATTATGCAAATAGCCATGTTCTAATTATACAATTAGACTTACACTAATTGTGTTATCTACAGAAGACTTTCTTTTCTATTTTTTTGGAAACTCAAGATGAATTATCTTAAACACTAATAGCAAATTGCCGTCCGCTGTGGGCACACGCACAATAACAATAGGATAAAATTAAAGGGGAAGGTTAAATCCTGTTACAACTTGGCTTTCCTCAGCTAAACTTGCGTCCTAATAGGTATGTTCATTCTGCCTCTCTCTCGCTATTCTCTTTGATGGTAACTATAAGCAGTCTCTATTTATAACAACTGTTTTCTACTTGCTTGGCTATCCAAATAATATTGTAGTTGTGTTTGCAGAGCTTTACTCAGAGCGTCTTCTGCTGTTAGCTTTTGAAGCCATGCTACCTTTCCATTAAAATGATCCACAAGGCGGCTCCACAGCAACTGTAGAAGTAAAAGCATTAAAAACACTATTGAACCAGCCCTAAACCAAATCAACAATGCAAATAAATTTAACAGTAGGAAGAACAATAAAATCGACAAATATCTTGGTATTTTGGAAGCTGACGACATCAGCTTGTTAAGGCAAATATAACCAAGGAGACCAAAGGGTTAGAAAGAGATTGTGAACAAAATTAACGTATGGGCAGTCCCAGTTCTAAGATACACAGCTCCCATTATCTATTGGAAACAAGCCGAATTAGAAACAATAGATTGCCAAACTCACATGCTTAACTTTCAGGAGACCTCTTCCATCTAATTTTCTTGCACTGAATGACTACACCAAGAAAAGCAAAGAGAAGTTTCTAGCTGAAGTGTACAAGGCAGACTCATTTAAGTTTACAGAAACCCAAGATTACAAAAAAGATTGAATAAAAAAACTCACTTTGACAACTGGAAGCAAAAGCACTTGCAAGGGCAATACTTGAAAGACATAGAGAACAAAGTTGATAACAAAAACACCTTGAAATCATGCCCTTGTTCCCTTCCCTTCAGGAACCCTTTTTGATCTTGGGAAGGTCGATTCCTAGGTCGCAGCCATAAAGTTTGATGTGGGAGGGGTGCACTGAGGAATAGAAAAGAGGCCCTTTCTGCCTCTTCCGTCAGCGTTGGACCTGAAAAGGAAGGAGAGGGTGATTTTTTTTACCCCTTCCAATGCAGCCTCCCTATGCATATGGCTGCTAAGACCATGTGGGCCCTGCAATCCCAGAAATCAACTTTCCTGGGATCCAGAAAGGAGTGTTAAGGGGAGGGGAACAAGGGAAAGACCTGCACATGTCGGTTCCTTCCAATGACAGATGGGCCCCCTCCCAAATATAGAACTATTTGTTAACGGCAGTCTGAAGACTGCATCAGCATAAACAAAATGGTAAGGCTGCTTTGCTCTGACTTGCTGAGGTTGCTGTTCGTTTGTTGGTTTTCAGATTTTAGTATTTTCAATGTTGAATCTGGTTTTACTGTTACCTACCTTTTATTAGTTTTGTAAGTTGCTTCTTCCTTTTCTTGGAGAAGTGGGACATAAAGAATTCAATGAATTTTTTAAAAGAAAATGAAAACGTTCTCTTCTTCAGCCTCTCTTAAGACATGGCTTTCTCTAATTCTCTTGGCCACTTTTCCAAATTGCCTTTGCAGAGCAGAAGAATTTTGATTTATACACTTTATTTTACTGAATGCAGCACTATTTCCTTTTGATCTATCACTACATACACAACATCTTGAAGTCACAAATCTTTTCTGAGGCATCCTAGCGCATAGGCACAGGAAGCTGAAGTCACATGTTCTGCTCCTGATGCTGTAAATTTATCAAGTGCCACAGCTGTATATGGAGAAATTAGCTTGATGCAGTTAATGGGTTCACCTCCACATAGTTCAGGCAACCTTACGCAAAGGTCATAGGAAGCACTAACTCCGATTTATGATATTGAGAAGTATTGATGTTTTATATATGTGATCTTCTAATTCGGTGAGGTGAGGGTGGGGTCAGGGTAATCTCACTGATCTAAGGGGAGCTTTATGGGAGTTCAGATGCAGGGTAAGCAGCACATTACGAAGGAATCCCTTTAGTTTTCACAACTAACATCTCCAGTCCTGAAGCTGCAGTGACAGATTTTGGGGGAGAGTCATTGGAAGAAATGCTAAACAGCAGAAGAGAACTTCATGTAATAATTCTGTAGATGTTCCCAAAGAGCTAATGGAGCAGATCCCCCTCCCATCCCTTTAGAATGTAGGTAGAAAGTGTGTGTGGGGGGGGGACATCCATGTGGGCCCTGCAATCCCTGCGCATGGGATTGCGCAGTTGCACTTCAGTTTATTCTTACAAGCTTTTCTTCATGCAAATGACATTAAGGTTTTAGAAGCTTCAGAGCGGAACACAGGAGAGGTCATGTGAGACGAAACAGCACAATTTCAGGACATTTCATATAAGCCAAGATGTGGAGGTTAAGTTGTAAGCATACCATTGGTGCGCTGAGGATGACTTGTGGTGAAGTGGACTGTAATGATTGAAAACCGTATTGCACACGGATGCTCACTTTCAATTATTTGCTCATGGCAGGCAACCTTTTTGGTCACTTGGTAGTGACAGTTGGGAGTCCTGGGGAAATCAGTCTCTTGGATATGATGAGCAATCGTTTGAATAGAACATTTCTTGTGCTTTTGGGTCAGCTACTGCCCAAGAAAGGTTTTTAAAAATCCGCCCAACCAATCAGAGGCTCTGCTGGGCATGATAGCCCAGGGCCTGGTCTGGGTGTTTTGGAATCGTTTGCCTAGTGTGCAGCACCCAAACAGAGTGACCAACAGACTGGAAAACCTTTTCAAAATGTTATTCGACTGCAGAAGAACAAAATGACACAGGGGGGTTGTCTCAGAAAAGCCTGTGTGTCAAACAAAGAATTACACGAGCTTTTATAATATTTCATTGAAGGCAGGGAAAGATGATGCTTTTCAGGTCAAACCAATAACCTTGGGTCTCCACCCCTTTGCATGTCCCACAGGACCACCCCATTGCTATTATGCTAAGTCACCGAAAAAAGGTTACAAAAGGCAATTTCCCATTCTTTCTCAATCCTCTGGTAACAAACAATGGCATGATATAAACAACTGTCCCTGACCTTCAGAATAGAACATATCAGATACAGTCAAAAGCAAGTTCCTGGGCCTTCTATTGCGAAATGGTTTGGTACACTAAGCTTCTCTTTACAGAACAATTATAAAAAAAAATTATTTCACTCTCCTATACATCAGGCAGAAACTCCACCTGGTCCCTCTCACAAGTTGAGTACCATCACTTACAGAGTGGAACGTTGGGGATCCCTGATGTCCCTGTTTAATTTCCCATCAGTCTATCACACAGTGTGTGACATTTTCCAGCCGAATGTGTGGAATGATTAGGTTGAAAGGGTGGCGAAGACATGGTGAAAATTCTGCTTGTGGTGAAGAATATGCAAAAGGCTCATTCACACATGCACATAATCACTTTTTATTACAACCAACGAGCAATTAACATAAACTTTTAGTCCAGGGGCACCTTTTCAACCAACCAAGTTCTATTCACGGTATAAGCTTTCATGCACAAGCACGCTTCTTCAGATACATAGAAGTTCATATATATTTTGAATAAAATGTGGTTGCCCTTAAAGGTGCCACGGGACTCCAACTTTCTTTTGCTGCTTCAGACCAACATGACTACCCACCTGAAGCTATTAACATGCTTGGGTGGGCTCACCATGAGATGTTTTCTGCTAGCCATTAAAACTGGAATGATTTCTGCACTTCTGGACCTTGTGATTGTGAGAAAATTATGTGCAGAATATTGAGGAAAAGCCAGAGATTATCTGAGCTTATCTAGTTTCGATGTATTGGAACTTTGCGATGGTTTCTTAAAGGAAAAGGCATAATTTAAGAGCAATAACTTGGCAAATGGGAAGGAAGGCAACAGGGTATAGCTCAGGGCATTTCCGCACTCGTTAAATGTAGTGAAATGCTTACCTTATGTAGCCAATGTATTCCAGCCTCTCCATATGACGTCGCCAGTATTCAGCGACTGGGGATTAACAGGCCAGCTATATCCTCCATTTTAAAGTGCTGCTTGGGGAATTGTATAACGTGTATTCCCCAACCTGTTTAGCAGTAGCTACCGGAGAGCAACCAGCAGGCAAGCAGCAGAAGGAAGATATTTATTTATTTATTTATAATTGGATTTATATACCGCCGTTCGCCAAAAGGTCTCACGGCGGTTCACAATAAAGTATAAAATCAAAGTAAAATCACATAGAATCCCATTATTACAATAAAAGATGGCATTCTATTCTATAACTTTCCCCGCTTGTTCAGAGAGAGGTTGGGCGTTAATCCTGTAAGAGAGAGAGGAGAGAAAGACTGGCCAATGGATTAGGGATCTTGGAAGGAACCCGGGCTCTGCCCTGGCCTCAACCATATGCCTGGCAGAAGAGCTCCGTCTTACAGGCCCTGCGGAAAGATGGTAATTCCGACAAGGCCCTTAGTTCCTCCGGGAGCTCATTACACCAGGTTGGGGCCAGGACCGAAAAGGACCTGGTCCTGGTCAAGGCCAGGCGAACGTCCCGGGGGCCCGGGACAGTCAGTAGATTCATACCCGCAGAGCGGAGAGCCCTGCGGGGGGCATAAGCAACCAAACGGTCCCGCAGGTAAGTAGGACCCAAGCTGCGTATGGCCTTAAAGTTTAATACCAACACCTTAAACTTGACCCGGAAAAAGACTGGTAACCAATGAAGATGATGGAGTACCGGCTGAATATGGGCCCTCCAAAGTGTCCTAGTGAGGACCCTAGCTGCCATATTTTGTACCAGCTGTAACTTCCGGATCAGAGTCAAGGGTAGGCCTGCGTAGAGTGAGTTACAGTAGTCTAGTCTGGAAGTGACTAGACTATGGAATATGGAGGCTCAAACGCACTTAAGGCGCCTGCCTCATCCCGCCCTCACACCATCTCCCTCTCCCTTGTTTTAAAAATGGATAACTTCCTGGAGCTACAAATAGATGGACAAGCGTGCAGACGATGCCAGAAATAAAAGATTCCCCCCCAAAGATTTACCACAAAGCATATCTCTCTAAAGTCTCCCCCCCTAAAATCAGGAGTGAGAATTTTTAGAAGTATCAAAAACTTGTGATTCCATAAGGAGTGGCATTCAAAAAGCTCTACGCATCTATGAGTAGATCCGTTTTAAACAGAGAAGCATGAATAAAAAAAAATAGCATGCATTGCGGGACCTTTGAAGCATGGAGAAAGGGGATTGGTTGCCTGGATTGATGGACAGGTGGAAGAGAGTCACATATAAAGTGCATTGCTCCCTTCCACCATTTGCAGCAGCAGATATGGAGGGTGAGAAACGCAAAAATGCGGCAGATGAAAGTGACACAAGAAAAAGGTGAGGAGGGGCTTGGAGGCGCGATAATATTTAGCGCTACACCATTCAACTGGCATAGCGCTATTTTTCTGGTGTGCGGAAATGCCCTCAGTCTTGGCAGTCCAATCTTGTCAGATCTCAGAATGTAAGCACGTTTAGTAGGAGGCCACAGAAGAAGACTCTGCAGAGGAAGGCAAGGACAACTTCCTTTTGCTTCTCACATGCCTTGAGAGACCTTTGCTGGGTTCACAAGTCAGCTGTGACTTGACCGTACTTTACACACACGCATCACAGCAACCATTAGGTTTATGTAACTAGAACTTTAATTTGCTTTGATGCCCAGAGATTTTTCATTAATGACTAGAGGCAAAGCCCAGTGCGCCCAGGAAAGCACTGGGCGCTAGGAGGCATGTCTGGACTGTGGCCTTCGTGGGTGCTGGCCACATGGTAAAAGCATAAATCATGGTTTTGACATCCCCTTCCCCCTGCTTCCCACTTTATCAAGATTCAGTGTGGTGTAGTGGTTGAAGGATGGCAACTCTAATCTCAAGAGCTGGACTTGATACCACCTCCATGTGCAGCCAGCTGGGTTGCCAACTTCCAGGGGAGCCAAGAAAAAGGAACAATAATTAGCTGTACAATAAAGTCTATTTTGAATAAATAGACTTTAACATACAGCCATCAATTTGTTTCTCAGCTTCTATTTAGTGGGATCGACAGGTTTTTGTTTTTGAACCTCATGGGGAGGCCTGGAGGAACAACTGGTGTCCAGGCAGCAGTCCCCATGGAGAAAACAGGTGCATTTGAGAGTGAGCTCCCCCCCCCGCACTCTCTGGATGCAGAGAAGGCAGAGAAAAGTGCTTAGCCAGCAGTTGCTAATCTGTGACCTGGTGTAGGTCCTGCCAGGGGAATTTCACACACACAAACGTGCATGTCATCTCAAAGTGCTCATCTGCAGCTCTGCAGAGGAAAAGGTCCTACCTCTAAACCACCAGGAATATTCCCACCCCGGGGTTCGCTAACCTCCAGGTGGTGCCTGGAGATCTCCAGGAATTAGAGTTCATGGGCAGACTATACAGAACAGCTCCCCTGGCAGAAAGGCAGCAAAAAGGGGAGGGGGGGACTCTGGCCTTGGATCCCACTGAGGTTCAGGGTTGCCACACTCCAGGTGGGACCTGGGAATCTCCTGGAACCATAGCTCTTCTCCAGACCACAGCGATGAGTCCCCCTGGAGAACATGGCTGCTTTGGAGAGGGGACTACAGGTGAGATGTGGAGGTCTCCACAAATTACAACAACTCTTGCCTGCAAAAGGCAGTCATCCCACACTGCATGGCATAGTGTTGCATGTGCCAGCATCCAGAAGGGGGCTGAGGTTCCTCAGGTGACAAAATTGGCTGCTCTGAAGGGAGAACTCCAGAGGAGCAGACTCCAGTGAGGTCCCTGCCCCCCAAAAATCCTGTCCACTTCCAGCCCCTAAACCAAAGCCTCCAGGTATTTTTCAACCCAGAGCTGGCAATCCCCCCCCCCAAAGGTTCCTGGCCATGGAGGAGGGAGCGGGGGAGAGATTTTGGTAGCATGGAAGCCTGTGGAAGGCATGAAGGATGGAAGGAATGAAAAGAGAAAGATGCCTAAGGCATTTTAATTCAAAAAAAAGATGCAGCAATACCACGTTCTTACAGATTAAAATTAAATTAAATAAAAAAAAAACCAGGCCCACACCACCCTTGCAGCCCTGGGTTCTGTGTAGGAGTACAAATCTGGAGTGGATGAGATGTGCTGGGCCTACCTTTCCCCTGTGAAGGAGCAGGAAGAGGCGGAGCAACCTACCCGGGGCCCAAGCAGCAGGCTGCAGCCAGGGGCAATGGCGACCATGCAGCAAACATCCCTGTGGTAGGAATCTATATTTATTTATTTATTTATTTATTTTATTTATTTATTTAGATTTATATACCGCCCTCCCCGAAGGCTCAGGGCGGTTTACATTAAAACTAGTCAACGATACATGAAACAGTCTTCGTTAAAACATACAGTAATTAATAACAGTGGTTGTAACCATATAACAGAATAATGTAACAGTATAACAATATAATAAAATAATATAACGATGGAACGGTGCAATACCACAACAGGTCCAGAGTGCTCTGGTGGAGTTCTGGGAGGAAGGGGGGAGAGGGGGGGAGGGGGAGGAGCGGGGGGGGGGGAGCGGGGGCCCTTCATTCGCTGTTGGTTGTGCCTGGTCTCAACCAAATGCCTGGCGGAGGAGCTCCTTTTTGCAGGCCCTGCGGAACTGTTTAAGCTCCGTCAGGGCCCTGATCTCCTCCGGGAGCTCGTTCCACCAGGTGGGGGCCAGGACAGAGAATGTTCTGGCCCTGGTCGAGACCAGGCGGGAAAGAATGTTCTGGCCCTGGTCGAGACCAGGCGGGAAAGAATGTTCTGGCCCTGGTCGAGACCAGGGAAAGATATCATTTCCAATCTATTATTTATCAGATGGCTTGCAGGGAAAAATCCAGTACCTGTGAAATATTATTTGAACGCAGTTTACCAGGCAACCAGCTTTAAAGGTATCATTTTGTTGTATCTGGTTTTAAAAAAGATAAGGTATGCTGGTGAGAAGTAATGATGAAGAAATGTTTAGGAATGGTTTATATATTGTAAAAAGGTTTACAAAGTGTTAAAATGCCCCCATCAAATCTTGTGGGGAAGACTCATTCTCTGCAGCAATACTATTTTTAGAAAGATTAATTAAAAATCCATTCAGTAGGTTGAAGACTAACACAGACAGATCACCTGGTATGCTTTTAATTTCCACTGAAATTTGCCTGATACTGTGTATTAGCGCTCTTAACAATTTATCTTCATGATTCGATACTCTGGCAGACTGGTAGATTGCAAGGATAAAAGTATTAATTTTTTTTATATAAAAAAATTCTCTTCCATCGATATAGTAAGTTGCAGTAAAGATTTTCTACTTAATAATCCTGGCACTTTGCAAATAAGGCTTTGCTGAGAGTAGCTTTCAGTCCAAAAATACACCCAGAGCTGAAAGAACACGGTTGGGAACAACTACGGATCAAGGACAAATTACAAAGATGGACAAAGGTGCCCTCAACTTAAAGAGATCGATTTAACATATATGCTCAAGGGGCTCAGCTATAGCTTGAGAGCCAGGGTGGCTAGAGTACACTGGGTTCCAATCCCCACTTAACCATAATACATGTTCGGTGACTGACATGTGGGTCTACTCTGAATTCTACTGAAGTCTACACCATGTACTCTCAGGATAGCTTTATTAGGATTGCAACGTTTAGCTATTCTTTCTTTCTGTGTAGATTAGTTATCCCAGAGGAAATGGCTACTTTGAAGGGGTAACTATCATATCGCATTCTGTCTGATTCCCCCTCCCCTCCCCAGGCTCTGTTCTCCATAGGCACTGCCCCCAAATCATTAGAAATTTTTAAAGATGAGGAAGGCAGCCCATTGACAGCAAGAACTGTACACAGTATTGCAAAGGAGGCTGCACCACATATGAGGGGTTCCAGGCTACTGACTGGTGGACTGGGGGAAATAAAGGGGCACACAGTGTCAGGAAAGCCCAGAAGTGACATGGAGTAGCTCTGGGAATCACCAGAAACTTTATGGCAGTGGTTCCCAAACTTATCTGGCCTACCGCCCCCTTTCCAGAAAAAATATTACTCAGCGCCCTGGAAATTAATTTTTAAAAATTTTAATAGTTATTCATCACCCCCAAATGCACCTGTGGCCCATCACCGCCCCCCCCTGGATCACTGCAGCACCCACCAGGGGGCGGTAGCACCCACTTTGGGAATCACTGCTTTATGGTTTCACTGTAGGGTAAAACCATAGAATTTACAGTGATTCCTGATGATGATGTTAGCCATTCAGTTGTGTTGGCAGTCATACAGCTCAGCTCTCTCCCAGTCTTCTGATCAGTGATTTCTAGAGCTACACTGTGTTTCTTCTCTGGAAGTGACATTGCAACACAGCTGACATTACTGCTGATGTTTAAAAACGGGCCCCTGTCATAGTGGGAGCCCTACCATAGAAACATGATATTGGTAATTTCATTTTTAGTTCCTTTTGCCTTCCATGTTGTAGTGGTGAAGAGTGATGGCCTCTAACCTGGAGAACTGGGTTTGATTCCCCGTTCCTCCCCATGCAGCCAGTTGGTTGACCTTGGGCCAGTCACAGTTCTCTCAGAGCTCACTCATCATCACCTACCTCACAGGGTGTCTGCAGTGGGAAGAGGAAGGGTAGGGGATGGTAAGCCACTTTGAGACTAGGGAGAGAAAAGCAGGGTACAACACTCACAACTATCACTTGCTGTCTTCTTTTGTTGGTCAGCACCAGACACTGAATCAACATTTTCATTGTGTTATCCACTACAACCTCAAAATATCTTTGTTGCAGTCTTGGCCAGTTTAAATTTAAAGCTGGATTTGTTTTGTTTTGCAGTTGACAGTTATCCTAATTGAACTTCATTAGCTACATCATTTTCAGCTTGCCTAATTTATAGAAGATCCTCCTGTAGCTCTTCACAATCAACCTTCAACTTCTCCTTGCATCAATGTGGGCATTTCTACACATCAGTAAAAATAGCGTTTTGCCAGCTGAATGGCAAAGCACTAATTGTTATCTTGCTTCCCAGCCATTCCTCACCTTTGTTGCTGTCTCGCCTTGTCTGCCACCGTTTCACCCTTCTTACACTCCACGTGCTGCTGGAAGTGGCGGAGGAGAGCAACGCACGTTATACACGACTCTCTTCCACCTATCAATCAATCCAGGCAGCCAATCCCCTTCCTCCATATTCTATAATGGGAATTTCAGCATTCCCACCTTTCCTGGGGCCTGGGGGGGTGTTGGGGTTTTAGATAGAGCCTCCAATCTTTTAGGGTAGTGCTGGGAGACTATTCCCTGACTCCCCTCCAAATTTCAGAATGATTGGTCCGGTGGTCTATGTCTAGGGGCTCCCAAAGAGGGAGCCCCCCTCCCTCCATTATATCCAATGGGACAGACTCACCATAGGATATAATAGAGGGATGGGAGCACACTCTTCAGGATCCTTATGGGTGGGGGGAACAAAAAACTTTAAAGAGACATCCTTTGTGGGACAACTTGGGAAAGAATTATTTTTTGCCTTGACTGCACAATTCAACACCTCTTCATTGCTCTAGGCAGATTGCTCTAACCCCCCCCCAAAAAAAAAAACATCCCCGGGAGAAGGGAGAGGGAGGTGGGTGCGAGGGTGGGACATTGGAGGCGGAGATAATGCTTCTTCGCCTCCACACATTTCTTTAGCATGTGGCCTGCTGGTTGCTCTCTTGTAGCTAGTGCTTTTTAGGCTGGGGAATCCACTTTATACGATTCCCCACCAAGTGCTTTAAGATAATGTAACTAACGATTTGTTCCTTGGACGCTGGATATCGGTGAAGTGCGAAAGGCCAAAAATGTAGCATCTTCACCAGGTAAGCATTTCTCTATATTTATGGTGTGCAGAAAAGCCCTGTCTTTTCCAGTGAGTCTTGTTTTCTCACAGTGTGACCAGAGCAAATGATAACTAGCAGAGAACCAAGTTTGAGTCCAGTGGCGCCTTTAAGAATAACACATTTTTATTCAAGCTGTAAACTTTCATATGCACAGCACACTACCTCAGATGCAATGGAATGGGAATTACAAGTCATGGAATACCTGGGAGTCCTTTTTTGCCACTAGACTCAAATTTAGTTCTACTGCTTCAGACCAACATGGCTACTCACCTGAATCTGATTACAAGCACAGGGCCAGTTCCAGAAGAGCAGCCACAGCAAGGCAAATGTGGTTAGCCTAGCTGTTTGTGGCAGGTTGTATTTTAGCATTATCACGGTGGATGAGCCATTTGAATAGTCAATCACAGACAGAATTCTTGCCACCACCTGAAACACTTTGAATCCTTTTTACCAAGAGAGAAGAATAACATACTCGGATCCTAGAATATCAGGCTAGGATCCGAGGGAATTGGGTCTGGATTGCCCACTTTGTCATGGGTGACTCTGGGATAGTCACTCTTGGCCTAAACTACCAAGAGGCGGGGTGGGTTGTTTTTTGTTGGGAAGCGGCGGGAGGTTGCGCAGGGGTCTGGGGAGGGTTTGGGGGGTTGGGTGGCGGCGGGTGGGTGTCGGAGTGTGTGGCTGGGTGGGTTTTGTTTTATCGGGAAGCGGCGGCGGGTTGGGAAGGGGTCTGGGGAGGGTTGGGTGGTTGGCTGGCGAGCTTGGGCCTCTCGCCGCATCAGCCCGCCAGGCAGGGAACCCCCGGCAGCCGCGCTTCGCGCGACTGCCGGGGGCTCCCTGGGTCGGTGGCCTGGGAGGAACTGTGAGCCGCGCTGCGCGCGGCTCGCAGTTCCTGGAGCTGGGACTCGGAGGGACCAATCGGCAGGCGCTTCGCGCCTGCCGATTGGTCCCTCCGATTGTCTGTCGTGAGGAAGGGTCCAATCCGGACCCTTCCTCATCACGGACACATCCCGCCTCGGCAGGCCTTACCGAATTATTTAGTCCGTGGCGCCCGTGGCGCCACGGGCGGTTTAAAGATACTGTGGCTTTTAACAAACCTACTATGGCCATTGTGGCATAAGAAGATATTTGCCAGGTGAACATTGGTCTTTGTTTGATTGCTGCAGCGCCTAGCAAAACCATGCACGTCTGAATGGATCATTACATGTAGAACTTGCATTCGCTTTCCATTTCTGAAGTTCAGACCTCTTCAGTAGAGGCAGTCCACTCTTGTTGCATCACCTGTAGAGAGAGCTGTAGATGCAGGTGGAGGATTTTGCTCAGTGAGATTATAGTCCTGAGCTCATGAGTGCCTGCCTCGGCTGGTTTCCTACACATCAGGATTGTCATTTCAGTAGAACGTCAAGAGACACAGCAAAGAAATCATTTCCTGGCTCAGTGGGAGATCACATGGAGAAGGAGCAGCCAGGAAGACAGAAGCAAGGCTGGGGAGGGGGGAGGGAGTAAAATAAATGCAGTGACCGAAATTCAGGCTTGCATCTAGGCTATGTACAGTTTCTGTGTGGTCGGCACCTTCTGAACCTGTCCTAACAGCTACAAATACAAGTGTAAGCTTCCATTCCTTACAATAATTAGAGATGAGCCTCTTTTCCCTTATAGAAAGCCGTTTGTGAGTGTAATGAAAGCTAGAAGATACTTGGAATAACCAATGACTAGCAATTTAGAAATTAAAGTGCAGCCTCAGTAAATGATATACCATGGTGCTAATAAGATTAGGAAGTTTGAGCCGATTTTCATATGCAGAAACATGTGGAAAATAATTTCTAATCCCCAGAGCGCTACAAGGGCATATTTAGTGTAATTAGCATTTGTATGTATATCTGCTCAGGCACAAATTCTGTTGTCTCTTCCGTGACACCTTTTGAAATCCTGGGTATAATTAAAAGCTAGAAGAGTTCTAGCTAGTTGCAGAATGGCATCTGAGGAAGGCATCTGAAGAAGGGAACAGCAACTCAAAAAAGCTGACCCCCTGCCACAAATTCTGTTTGTCTTTAAGGTGTTCCTGGACTGTTTTCCCCCATTCCCCCCCTGCTACAGACAGACTAACATGGCTACTCATCGTGATCTGCTATACATAATCGGCTATACCCTGGATGTTATGTTTCACTGCATGTATATTCTCCTATGTTTAGAAGAAGAAGAAGAGTTGGTTCTTATACACCATTTTTCTTTACCCAAAGGAGTCTCAAAGCGGCTTACATTCGCCTTCTGTTTCCTCTCCCCACGACAGACACCCTGTGAGGTGGGTGAGGCTGAGAGAGCCCTGAAATTGCTTCTCAGTCAGAACAGCTTTATCAATGCTGTGCCAAGCCCAAGGTCACCCAGCATGTGGAGAAGGAGCAGGGAATCAAACCTGGTTCGCCAGCTTAGAAGTCCATGCTCCTAACCACTACACCAAGCTAGCTTTCTGGGAAGAGCTGATACGTTATACTGTTCTGTATTCTTATTCTGTAGGCTCACTGAATTCCATGTTCAGATTCCCCATGTTCTTGAAGTTTGAAATTAATTTCAGAATCAGTGCATATGCAGAGTTGAGACAAGTTTTTACCACTCTACCCCCCAAGCTATCCTATAAAGGGAAATAACTGCTTCTAGCATGTCTAAACCCTGTTTGGAATCCAATGGATCACTCAAGATTTAAAGGATAAGGTGCCTTAGAAGTAGTGAGCACAGATGTGATGTGTTGTTTAATTTTTGCCCCCCCCATGGGTCTTCTTCAGTGGTCAATATTATTATACAATACACTCCTATCTAAAACCAATTCTGAAGTTTAGCTGGGTAGTCAAGGGAAATCCTGGGAAAATGAATGTAAAAAGCATATTAGAATGAGCAAATATTTTAAAAAGGAAAGTCTAATATATTTTGTAAGTTTGCTGTTCAAAAACATGTGGCGCTTTGCCATTTTGTGTAGCTCCAACAAATACTTCTATTGTGTTTCTTTTTGGAGCCCACCTTCTAAGATATACAATATCTAGGACCACCACTCTGTAAAGATAATAAAGATAGAAGTCTAGCATTCAAAAAGTATAAGGTAAAAATGCCCATACTTCAAACAGGATATCTCCATACATACCTCAGCTATTGTCTTATTCTGCATAGAGAGTGCATTACGTGTGTGTCAGAAAAAAAGCTTTATTACAGTGGAGAGGAGACGTTTTATGCCAACCTGTAAGACTGACACAATCTAGCTGTTATTGCATCAGCAATTTTCTGTGGACTAGCCTTGAAGTCCACCAAAGGAATGTGTGGGGGAGGGAAGAAGGAACAAAGATAAACCACCATATCAAGCCTACCAACATGCAGTTTGAAATACAGTTTTACAGACATTAAAATGCCGATATCCAATCCATCTCCTCATTCAGGCCATGTGTGATAGAGTCCAGCTGGTACATCCAAAATGGTTCCCTTTTTATCAAAAGTTTGGATAACTCTCCCCTATGTTATTTAACATTTATACATGCCCTCTGGCACAGCTGGTCTGGAGCTTCGGCTGGGGTGTCACCAGTATGGAAGTGGTGTCTAGATGGCTCAGGCAGAGTCACCAGAAACGCAACCCCTCCATGATGGAGGTCCTGTGGTTGGGTAGAAGAGGGTAGGATCAGGAAGTGAGCTTACCCTTACTGGATGGGGTGCAGCTTACAGCTGTGCCTACTGCCAGGAATCTGAAGAAGAAGAATTGGTTCTTGCATGCCAATTTTCTCTATCAGAAGGAGTCTCAAAGTGGCTTACAATCGCCTTCCCTTTCCTCTCCCCACAACAGACAGCCTGTGAGGTAGGTGAGGCTGATATTACTGCTCGGTCAGAACAGCTTTATCAGTATTGTGGCAAACCCAAGGTCACCCAGCTGGCTGCATGTGGGGGGAGCGGGGAATCAAACTCGGCTCACCAGATTAGAAGTCCACACTCCTAACCACTACACCAATCTGGCTGAGGGTGGTTTTTGATGCCTCCCTATCTATGGAGGCTCAGATCACAAGAGTAGCACAAGTGGCATTTTACCATCTGCACCAAGTGTGGCTACCTGTCCCCAGAACACTTGGCCACCATGATCCATGCAACGATCACTTCCAGGCTAGACTTGTATAACACTCTATGCAGGCCTTCCCTTATCTCTGACTCAGAAATTGCAATTGGTCCAAAATGTGGCTGCTAGGGTCCTCACAAGGTAATATTGGAGGGTCTATATCCAGCCTGCGCGGAGGCAGCTGCATTGGTTACTGGTTAGCTTCCAGATCTGGTTTATGCTTTAGGATCTTACCTTCAAGGCCACATCTCCAGGTCTGCTTGTCTCCTTATATTCCCTGCAGAGCCCTTTGCTCTACCAGATTTAATATGTTGGTTGTCCCTCATCCCTGGGAGGAATGCCTCCCTGTCATGGCCTCAACCTAGTGGAATGATCTCCAGGAAGAACTGAGAGCCCTGACGGAGCTATTACAGTTCTGCTAGTACAGTTCAGGCAGTGCGATGCAGCAGTAAAAAAGGCAAATGCCATTTTGGGCTGTATCAACAGGGGCATCACATCAAAATGACAAGATGTCATAGTCCCATTGTATACGGTACTGGTCAGACCACACTTGGAGTACTGGGTGCAGTTCTGGAGGCCTCACTTCAAGAAGGACGTAGATAAAATTGAAAGGGTACAGAGGAGAGTGACGAAGATGATCTGGGGCCAAGGGACCAAGCCCTATGAAGATAGGTTGAGGGACTTGGGAATGTTCAGCCTGGAGAAAAGGAGGTTGAGAGGGGACATGATAGCCCTCTTTAAGTATTTGAAAGGTTGTCACTTGGAGGAGGGCAGGATGCTGTTCCCGTTGGCTGCAGAGGAGAGGACACGCAGTCATGGGTTTAAACTTCAAGTACAACGATATAGGCTAGATATCAGGAAAAAAAATTTCACAGTCAGAGTAGTTCAGCAGTGGAATAGGCTACCTAAGGAGGTGGTGAGCTCCCCCTCACTGGCAGTCTTCAAGCAAAGGTTGGATACACACTTTTCTTGGATGCTTCAGGATGCTTTGGGCTGATCCTGCGTTGAGCAGGGGGTTGGACTAGATGGCCTGTATGGCCCCTTCCAACTCTATGATTCTATGCACAGCCTGTAAGATGGAGCTCTTCCATCAGGCTTTTAGTTGAGGCCAGGCCAGGAAGACTGGGTCCCTCCCTGTATGGGCCCATGTACCGGATATCTACGCAGGAGTTCCTCCCCTCCACCCGGCGCAGTGCTGTGGGGTTGCTGTTGGGTAGGGACATGTGGAGGGGGAGGATTTTTGCTGCCATATTTTATTTGTACTTTTACGTGGTGTTTGATTTGAGTTTTATAATCTTACTGTAAACTGCCAAGAGTGGCGGTCAATAAGAACAAATATAATTCAATAAAATATAAAGTAAGTATTCTTTCTCTCCCCTCCCCTCCTGGTCTTTTCTCTCTCACTATTCTTTCTTCACAGACAGTATTGCCCACTGAAGTCCCCTTCCCTCTCTTGTCTTCACAAAAACCAGCAAACAAAACCAGCCCCTTACCTCCTATGAACTCGCTAAGTTGCTATAGAACAAGACCAACTGAACTTGACACCCTGAGCAGTTGCATGATGCTACCTAGCAGTCCCCCCCCCCCTATTGATTCAACTTGAAAATCACCTAGCAGCCTGAGCCTCACTGCCCCCTGATGGAGGGAGAATGTTATTCCAGCGCTATAAGATCTGCAATGGATGAACCATTTGTTTCCGGCCAGATTTCAAAGTACTGGGGATGGGATAGTTGAAAGAGCGTCTCTTCCTACATTGTCCAGCCCACCAGTTAAAATCTGTTTCACAAGCCCTGCTGTCTGGGCCTCTCTCTGCCTTCAGAGATGGGCAACCAGGGACAAGGCTGTTTCGGTAGGGGCACCACATTCATAGAATGTCTCGCCTGCACCTACATTGCTTTCTATTTGGCCAAAATGTGTCTATTTATCCAGACATCATAATTAAAAAGTGGATTTTTTGGACACCATTTAAGTCTGTTATTCTAAGTCTCTAAGATGTCAGTGGTGTGTTTTTATGCTCTATGTTTAATGTTGGGTTAGTGTTTATGCTGGATTTTAATTAATGTCTATTAATGTGTTATTTTTATTGATTGTATTTTATAAGCCACTTTAGGCTTACAAAAATGGAGAGATGGCATAAAAATGTTCTAAAAATAATTACATGTGTTTTGGTACTTGAGAGTCACTGGCATAGACTATAGTTCTTGGTGTGTGTGTGTTAAATAAAAGACCCTTCCAAGCCATTCCATTTTACCACTGCCCTATTACCCTTATTAACACGCTGTCCTGAACAACTCTGTTTTACAAGGGTTTGAATTGACAGAAGGAGGGGAGCCTTCCTGACCTAGCCAAACTAAAAATGTGGGGCTCTGCATATTTTTTTTGTGAGTGAAAATTTACAAAGTGAAAAGTAGATTCAGGGAAGTATGAAATGGTCCTCTTGGCCACTTTCCTCCCCCTTCTGTCTCATTTCCTGGCCCCAGCCAATCAGGGACCATATAGTGTGCAAGAGCATAGTGTTTACATAGCCAATCAGAATGGCTTTGTAGGACTGTTCTCGAGAGCCAGTTAAGTTACATTATGTTTATCTCCCTGTGTTTTTAAAGGTAACTGGATCATGTTTCTGGGCTGCACTTTGAAGAGGAACAATGAAATTATGGCAGCCGAGTGTGACAAGACAGGATGCGTTACATCTGTAATCCAGAGACACTTTTGGTGTCACCTTTCCCAGGACATCTGCCTCCAGAAGAAATGTGAATGCTTTAAGCCCTGCTGCCCATGATGCAAACAGGGTGTGTGTGCTACAAAGATACCCCGTTTCAATTCAGCTCAGTTAACAGCTCAACTATCTTTCCTGCTATTTGCATAATCATTATTGACTGACACAGCTGCAATGCTCTCATCTCTTGCACGTTATGGCCTGTGATTCCTACCCTACTGTGCATTTTGTGGTCTCTTTAGACTGAGTACTTTCTGGAGCAGTGACTGCAGAGTGCCTGACTCAGTGCTTCTTGCTCTCAATTGGTCCCCAGACACAAGCACAGTAAACATGAGTAATATTAGTAATAAAGTGGCTGTTGGTGCCCATTAGTCCAAAATACTTTCCCTCCAGACTGTCACATCCCAACAGGCTCTGCTAGCAATAGCCAGCAGGGAGGGAAGGTGTCAGTATAGCTTGAGGTGTAGAAGCAGTGAGGGTGGGGGAGGGAGAAAAGAAAACAGAGCTTCTGTGGGCAATTAGCTTTGGAGAGAGGGCATGGGCCAAGGTGATGCTTTGAATTAGATTCCAAGTAAAGATGTTCAAGCTAAAGAGAAAGTCTTTGTAGACCTCTCCGCTGTCTTCGATAGGATCAATTGAAAGAGATTGTGGTGCTGATGAGAGTCAGAATAGGAGCAGAAAAGCTGCTTTCTGGTAAGATCTCTCTACTGTTCAGGAGGTGAGAACAGGCTGCTTAATGGCTTCATTTTTTTTTAACATATCCCTGATGTGAGCTACTAGAATTACAGTGAACAACAAAAGCGGGAACACAATAACCCAATCTGTTACACAAGCTAGGAACCTAAATGGTTAAGCAGCAGAAGAATATATTATAAATTAAAACACAATTTTATATTATACATAAATATATTATACATTAAATATTAAATTATGTATTTAAATGCAAATATTTATTATAATTCATGTGCACATATGAAATATTTAAACATCAACATCAGTCACGCACTATTGCATAAATCCAAAGCAGATTCTCATCCACGTTAAATTGAGATAGTTATAGAAAGATTATATGTACCCCATACCAAAGTGATAAAACAGTGGCATTTTAGTTGGCTGGACGGCAGTGTGACTCATAGTGACATGTGCTGTTTTTGACCCAGGAATCTGATATAAATAATGAAGCTGCCTTACACTGAATCAGGCCATTGGTCCATCAAAATCAGTATTGCCTACTCAGACTGGCAGTGGTTTTCCAGGATCTCAAGCAGAGAACTTTCGCATCCTTCATTAAACTGGAGATGCTGGGAATGGAACCTGGGACCTTCTCCATGTCAAGCAGTGCTCTACCAGTGAGCTACAGCCACTTTCTTAATTTAGATATGGACGCTATGGAGGATTTTCTCAAAGGGAAGGGGGGATTCTTTTTACTAATTTCCTCTTCCTGCTGCAACTTGAAACTCCACCTCCCCCATGCTGTTCCGGGGTGTGTGTGTTCCCCTGACCTCTAGAACTAGCACGTCAGAGGACATTTTGAAGTGCAGAGATTTCAGGAAAGATTGTGTTCTTTGGATGCAAATCCCTTCTGGCCATTGAAATTACCAGTGGATGGCCACTCATTTTTAAGGCTCTAAAACATGACTGGAGGACAAGTCTATTGACAATTATTGTTTATTTATAATTTCATTGGCAAAATTCATTGCATGTATTTCTGCTTTCACAAGTGTCCCCAAAGCAGCTGACAATTTAAAATATGCATGATAAGAAACACACTTTAAAATCATTAAAATCAATCCATCATCAATCTTTGATGACCAGAGGCAGTATACTTCTGAATATTAACATTGTAGGAAGGGGGAGGGATGGAGGGCAGAGGTTTAGCAAAATCCAAAATTTCTTTATTAAGACCATCCTAAACCAAACAACATAGCATATGATATTCTGAATACTTAAGATTCTTCTTCAGGCTGGATGTTAGAACAAAATAAAAGGGGGTACAGAGAGAAAATATATACAGTATTTGCTGGCGTATAGGACTACTTTTCCTCCCTGAAAAACATGCCTCTAAGTGGGGGGGGGGGGTCTTTCCTATACGCTGGGTGCACTTCAGTTGGGATAGACATAGCTGCCCATAGTGGCCCATAGTACTGTACTGTACTGTAATGTAACAAACTCTATATTTTGAGTGGAAATGTTGGGGGGTCATCTTATATGCCCAGTCATCTTATATGCCGGCAAATACGGTATATATATTTCAGGTCCTTTAAGGCAATGATCCCCAACCATACTACCCATTAATGTGCTTCTTGCCTATTTTCTTCTCCCCAAGATGTCAGTCCTGGCTTTCTTCCATCCCATTGGAACAGGAGGTGGTTCAGAAGAACCCGGTAAGTTTCATCTTTCATTTAATGTGAGCACCCATTTCAAAACAGCTGTCCTCATTATGAGTAGACACTTGGTCTGGAACCTCCTAATATTTTCTGAAGTGGTGTAACCTCTATGGTAGCCATTTTGTGGTAGGCTGCACCACCCCCTGGCAGCCATTTGTGCTTAAGGTGTCTTTTCTGTAGCCTGTGTAGAATAGGTAGTGGTACTGGGTGGAACTAGTATCAGGCTGTACCTTTGGCTTTCTGGTAAGAAGGGGGTGGGGAGTCAACAGCAGCAGTTGCAAATATCAAGAACAGTCGTTCATTAAATGTGTCTCCAAAGGAAAAGACATTGCTGTTGAATTTCCCAGAAGCATTATCTGACTACTTCCAGAAACTGGATGCTGAATTACTTAGAACCTTCTTCAAATCCTATAGGGCTCTTACGTTTGGAAGAGAGTGTTAATAAGACAGTAGTATCTGTGGTGACTGTTGGGAGCCATTACACAAAATGTGTCATGCAAAGCTTACACTGGTGTTTCTGTGGGAGTTAGTTTCTGAAGAACTTTGCAATATCCAGAAGAAGAAAACATTGATTGAAGAGGGAGGATGGAATATGAGTGGTCCATCTGGCCCAGTTGTCAGTGATATGTGCAAGCTATTGAACAGATACCAGCCCATTAAGCTGTTATTGGCTTCAGCTACATGATTTACCACCAGGACAAGCTGGGTGACTAGAATTATTAACATGTGTTGACATTAATGTGTTGAATTTTTTTTTTCTTTAGAAGTAAATTTCTCTTGGACATTTGCTCAGTGTGTACATTTGCTAGAAGCCTGGAAGATGAAAGTCATTCCCGCTTGTCATTTAATAGGTTAGATTACAAGTGGTTTAGTCATGCTCAGCATATGTTCTTTGGTCTGTGAATGCTTTTGCTATTGGTGCTCTCCAGACTTGTGTTTTTAATTATTTAAAACACTGTGTGGCTTCATCCTGATTTATTCGTTTCCCTTGGAGTAATATGGCTTGGGGGAGAGGAAGGGAGTTAGACATATTTCCTTTTGGAGATTATGGAGTACATAATCATCATCTTTAGCGTTTATATAGCACATTTCAAGTCTTTGAAGTGCTTCACATATATTACCTCAGTGATCCTCATAACAGTCCAGGACTACAATGCATATATTGCAGATGGTGGTTGGAGGACTGAAGTTAAGAGAGCAGTGTCTTGTTACATTGGTGTTTTCTTACAGCAAATACATGCTGAGAAAACCTGCTGGGTTAAACTAAGGATTCAGCATTCTGCTTCCCAGACTGGACAGCCAGATGCCTCCAGGAATCTTTCAAGCACAGTGGGAAAGTAACGGGTTGGATCCTATGATTTGTCAGTGTGTTATTTCTGCTCCATAGATAAAGGCTGCCAGAATGAGGAACAACTTCAAAGAACTTTAATGTGAACAGCAATTAAGACGTCCTGTGCAACAGTTGCTAAGCCTTGTTGAAAAAATAAGGTCATATGATCTTGTAGCAAGCCAAACAATTACCAGTTCCCCAACAGTGTAAAATATAAGATATTGTCTCGAATCTGTAAATTTTACCAGAACAGACGTTTACCAGAACAGACATATCCAAATCTTGGGAAATGTGATTCTGGGGTCTTGGCAGCCATGTCAATAATGTAGGTTTGAATGCTGCAACAATGGGGGGAAATCACCCAGTCCTCACTCTTCTGCTAGTGCAGCTCTGCTGATGGAAGAGTCAGGAAGGGCTTTCTTGTTCTCTTCTCTCCATGAAGCCATAAGTGTATTTGTCCATGTAGAACTGCAAGCCTAGTTCTACATGGGGACGGGGGGAGACTTGGGTAATGTCCATTACCATCAATGCTTCCTGCTGATGGATCATGGTATCTAGTCATTAGCTGTACCCCCATAAAGGTTAGACCAGTGGTCCCCAACCTGCAGTCTGCGGCCCGGTGCCGGGCTGCAATAGCCAGGGCACCGGGCCGCGGTTCCCCCCCCCGCCCCCCGCAGTAAAAAC
This sequence comes from Paroedura picta, assembly GCF_049243985.1. Classification (NCBI taxonomy): domain Eukaryota; kingdom Metazoa; phylum Chordata; class Lepidosauria; order Squamata; family Gekkonidae; genus Paroedura; species Paroedura picta. The sequence continues at coordinate 159,106,982 of NC_135369.1, forward strand.
TTCCCCGGGCCGCAAGCTTGTGGCCCGGGAAGCTTCTTACTGCGGGAGGGGGGGAGAGGAATCAGGGCCGCAATTGCGCATGCGCGAAAGTGCCACGCATGTGCGGCCCGGCCGCGCATGCGTGCTGCGCAGGCGGGGCAGTTGCCCCGCTGGTCCCCAGCCAGAAAAAGGCTGGGGACCACTGGGTTAGACTACTGCAGTATGAGTCTTTGAAGAGTGTCTGGAAGCTACAGCTGGTACAGAACACTGCAGCTAGACTGGTGACTGGAGTGGGTTGTAGGGGCCATCTCTTTCCGGTCTTGTTCCACCTACATTGGCTCTAATCAGCTTTCAAGCCCAAGTCAAGGAGCTGGTTTTGATTTTTAAGGTCCTGTATGGCTTAGGCCAATATATTTTAAGGGCCACCTTCTCCCATATGAGCCTACTTGATCACCATGGTTATCTTTACATAAAGTTGTTTGGGTGCCTTCATGAGCTGAGGCTAAGTAGATGGCAACTGGAGTGAGGGCCTTGGAGATCCTAGCCCCTACCCCTGCCCTTTGCTGACAGAGCAAAGCTTGGAATTCTGTAGTTGCCTAGTGACAACCACTGAGGGAATCCATTGCTTAAAGCCAAAGAACAGGTTGATTTAGATGCTATGGATTAGACTTCTTAGCTATTTCTTTATATTCCAGATTTGTAATGGATGTTTCTTAATTCGGTGTTGATTTATTATGTTATTCACGGTGTTCAAACGAGAATGGATTTCCTTGCTATCAAACTAATATCAGAATAGTGTGTAAGAGAAACCCAGTGTTTTGCCATTTTATGGACAAGGAGCCCAAAGCACAGAGACACCAGTAAATCCTTGCTGCATCTTTCCCCATCAATGCCAACGCATAAAAGAGCATCAATCCTCAAACCATATATTTGGCATAGCAGTTGGAAGAAGTCAGGCTTAATTGATTTGTCCTGGGCCACACAGTTATTTAGTGCTACGACAATCCCTTCGAAGTTCCATTTTTTCTCAAGCTACATCTGGTACAAAGAGACAAAAGACAATCAATTTCTCATTCATTGAGTTTTACTGTTTGATTGTTATTTGTCTTAAACAAGGCTTGCATTCTGCTCCTTCCTTTGTGCGGGTTGTATTGACTTGTGTCAGCTGTAATCATCTCCTCCTCAAAGATGCACATGACCTTTAGATTATCTTCCAAGCAGAAAACAGTGAGCAAGAGTGAATAATACATCGTTCTTTTTTTTCCAAAGTGTAGGAGGAAGGCTTCAGCCTCTTACACACAAAAAGTGTGGTGTAGAGGTTGCAGCAGGCTTTCTCAACTGGGGTTTCATGAAACTCTAGGGTTTCGTGACTGCCGCAAAAAGGTTTTGCTGATTGGGTGGAGTTAATTTTTTATATATATTTTTAATTTAAAAAATGATATGACCATATGTGGTCATGTTGATCAGCCCCATCCCAAAATGGCCAATGATGGGCCTAGAAGGGAATAGAAGGGGAGGAGCCCCAGCTATACAAATCTTTGCTGGCCAAGAATCATTGCATGTGATAGTGATTGGAGTCCAGACAGGTGAGTACTCTCATTTTAACTCAACTGGGGGGAGGGGGGAAACAGAGCAGCATAGGCCTACTACAGTCCTGTTTCTGGTGTTGGGGGAGGGTAGAGGTGATGGAGAAACATAGGTCTGCCCTGATTCTGTTCCTTGCAGGCTCCCACTATAGGCTCTCTTTGGCAAAGAAGAGCAAACTTGTAGCCAGCCCAGAGTGCAGGTATGGTTCTGTTCACAAATCTCTGAAAAAAATCTTTGTGCTGTCACTTCCTGTGCTGTGGGAGTGGCGTGGTCTTATCTGGTGGGAGTATTTGGGTGATGTCACTTCTGGTGTGACTTCTAGGGGCATGGCAGGAAGGTCTGTCATGCTAACATTACTTCTGAATTTTCTTGAAGCCTGAAGAATGCTTCAGGGATTTCTCAATGGTAAAAAGTTTAAAATATTGAGAAAGGCTGGGTGTTGGACTAGGATACGGAAAATCTAGGTTGGAACCCCTAGTCTGATTTGTAAGCTTGATGAGTGATGTTGGGCCAGTCGCACACCCTAAACCTACTTAGGGATTCTAGCTCAATGCTGGCAACCAATGGGAGCTTTAGCGACGTGGAGACAGGCAAATAAGCATGTGGACACTGCAGTATCACTTCCAGCATGAACCAGGAACTGACATCATTGCATTGGTACAACACTACCATATTCCCCTGTAACTCAATGATTTTGCAAAGAAATTTCAGGAGGACTGCAAAGTGTTGTATTGGTGTTTGACCATTTTATGGAAGAGGAGTCCAAAACACATCAAACCAGATGCTGGATTCAGCCAATTTCCCCATTCAATCCTGTTGGAATTGCAATCAGCAAGTAATTTGGTGAAGTCAGCTCTAAAGGGCTGTTGTTGAGCTGTTTAAGCAGCTAAGCTGCACCTGTGTGCTCACTAGGGGTGCTGGGTGGTCAATGCTGAGGTTACACTCATGAGCAGTGGAAAAAACCCAAACACATGCTTTGGGATTCCCTTTGTTTAAAAGTGGGCTGTTTCCCACTTCCTGCTTCTTCAGGAAGAGCAGCTTAGTGTGTGCTTTGCTCAAGCAAGGAGCTGAATCCTCCATTAAGGCTCTCTGCTCTCCATCTGCTGAAGTGTGGGCATGTAGTCTGCTTGCAGCCTAGCCATAGAGGCTTACATTGCGCTGCTTTTATAACTACTTTTTAAATTTTTTGTACTCTGTTTCAGTAAGGAGACTGAGGTAGATGAATATGATATATTTCTGTAAATAATCTTTCTCAGTAAAGATTACTGTCCTTTAAACCTCAAAGTGCTCTGAATCTGGATTTGTGCCTCATCCACAAATGTAACTAATAACTAGCATACTTACAAATGCTGTCACTCTGCTGCTCTATTTCTCTAGAGGGACTTAGGACAAAGCCAAGCCCCCAAAGTCCCAACAAATCCCACCTAATTTCTCTCCTTATGACAGCCCCTATCTTTTGTCCATATTGATCCCTTTTGTGTTGTTGAAGGGACTCCTTTTTCCCTTGTGAAAAACTATTTGGATCCAACATAGTGAGAAAGATTTCACCAACTTAGTTTCTACATATTAGGTCGATGTGACACTTTCACCTTTGATATCTAGGGCTGTCTAAAAGGTAAAGGTAAAGGTATTCCCTGTGCAAGCACCGAATCATGTCTGACCCTTGGGGTGACGCCCTCCAGCGTTTTCATAGCAGACTCAATACGGGGTGGTTTGCCAGTGCCTTCCCCAGTCATTACCGTTTACCTCCCAGCAATCTGGGTACTCATTTTACCGACCTCGGAAGGATGGAAGGCTGAGTCAACCTTGAGCCGGCTGCTGGGATTGAACTCCCAGCCTCATGGACAGAGCTTTCAGACGGCTGCCGTACCACTCTGCACCACAAGAGGCTCTGCAGGGCTGTCTGTGTTGTGCATTAAAATAATTAACTTCATAATAGGAAGGAGAACACATGCTGCAATGAGAAGGGAAAAGAAGATGTTTATCAGGTATTTACCATTTATATAGCAGTATAGTTTACAGTTGCACCAATAGAAGAAAGCCGGAGCAGAACAGTCTCTTTCTACTGAGTAGAGGAAAAAAGGTGCAGGGTTTCTAAAACACAGAATTTATATCCAGAATGAAAACATTGGTAGTTTTCAGAAATATCCATTATGATTACTAATTGCATTTGATGCTCTTTTGCAGTACTTGCCTGTGAAAGTAGTTTGCTTGCAGTGTCCAAAGAGGAACACCAGATCAAGCTGGATATAAGAATACAAGTCTCTCTATATTCTCCTCCTCCCCCTTGACATAGCCAGTGTACCTGCAGGGAAGAAAGGCTATAACTCTGCTTGTACTCTCTGGAAGGCAGGCAGAGCAGACTTGGAAGGAAATAGAGGGAAATGCGAAAAAACTGTGCTAAAAGTAATTTTATTTGTTTGTTTATTTTATATTTATAGACTGCCACTCTCAGCGCAGCTGGCTCATGGCGGTTTAAATAAAAACAGCATAAAACCCCAATACAATCGCAATACAATTGATGGCAGCAACAATTCACAGTCTACTTTCTCATGCAAACCCTCAGCCCTTTTGAATACCAGTTGCTGCTGTGCTGATAGATGACCACAGGCAATGTTTGGCCTGGAGGGGCTGCAGATACAAAGGGATACAAGGAATACAAAGGGGAGGGACCTGATCTTACTACCCTGGCCTCAACTAAACGTCTGGTGGAAGAGCTCCATCTTGCAGGCCTTGCAGAACCTAGAGAGCTCTGACAGGGCCCTCAGCTCTTCCGGAAGCTCATTCCACCAGCAGATTCATAAATCTTGCACTGATTTTTTTTTTTTGGGGGGGGGGAAGGACGGATCCAGAATATTCTCCTTTGTACTTTAGTATTCATGTAGAATATGCCTAGTATTGTGATAACAGCTGTGTGTGGGCTGCAAAATTATGACTTCACCTCATCAAAGAGGCTCAAAAAAGACAATCAACAAACTGCTGAATTTATTAAAATAATACGTCAAAGGCCACTTCGTTCTTTCTTTCACCCTCTGGTCTTAGCCCGGGGTCTTGAACAATCATATTGAAAAAAATAAAACCACACCTCCCTTTGACATTTCTCCCCAGTCTCTAGAAATGGAGCAACAGAATAACTACACTGAGAATCTTAGTCTACGGATGTGGGGCGAGAAGCCTATTGATGGACATTTGCTTGTCAGAGATGGCAAGTCTGATGCAATCCAAGCCGTTTCAGTTTTCTTTTAATGTTGAGTGGTCTACATTTTGACTATTCCCGGGCGTTTTAAATGACCCCAGCTCTCCATACCATTTTCACAGCTAATCTGCTTGCTAATGGAAATATTCTAATTGCAAAAGCAGACAAACATTTATTAAGAGGTTCTTTAACATTATGCCATGTGCTTGGATGGACAATTGGATGAGCAGTAATTTGTGCAAGTTTTAGTTGATGACAATAATGTCCATACTAGGTTCTGTAACTACATGTGTGCATCTGCTGAGGCATAGAGAAGGGGCAGCTGCATGAACAAATACGAACACGTGATGCTCCCTTTAAGTGCCTTTGTCCCCAGATCTCTTGAGGTCACAACTGTCTATTATTCTCTCTGGCAGTGGCAGAGTCACAGGCAGAGGCTTTTCACACCTATTAACTGATCCTTCTAGCTGGAGATGCAGAAGATTGAACCTGGGACCTTTTGTATGCCAAGCATGTATCCTACTGGTTGTTGTGGGTTTTCTGGGCTGTGTGGCCGTGGTCTGGTAGTTTTAGTCCTTGACATTTCGCCATGAACTGTGTCTGGCATCTTCAGAAGTAGGGCATGGCAAGATGGGGATCTCTCCATGCCAAAGTGTGGAGAAAAACTTTGGCACAGAGAGATTTCCACCTTGCTGAGTGCTACCTTTGAAGATGTCAGCCACAGTTACTGGCAAAATGTCTGAGGCTATAACTACGGACCACGGCCACACAGTCCAGAAAACCATCAACAACCAGTTGACTCCTGCTGGGAAAGCCTTCGGCCATTCATGTACTCTACTACTGAGCCATGACTTTATCCAAAGAGATTTTAAGCGCCAGAATGGAAAAATGGTAATAGACATTTTTAATTGTTGATTTTTTAAAAAATCACAGCAAATCAGATATATTAAAAACTAGGGTCCAAGACTGTTGAATTCAGAAAAACAACGGGTACTAGATTAGGGGGTGGAGTGGAAGAACTCTCTGGATAGCCTCTCCCTCCCCCCAGGACCTGGAAAGGCTGCAGGCAGCTGTTACTCACTGGCAGGAGCAGCCCTCATGCAGCAGGGATCTGCAGCCTCCAAGCCTCAGAGGGAAGTGGAAGGAGGAGGGGTGGTTAGGGATGGGGGATGGAAGATGATTGGCTGGCTAGCCGGTTGGAGGAGGAGGCACTCAGGGGCGGGACAGCCACCCTGAGTGGGTGTTAAGCGCTGAGTGGCACTTAAGCCATGAGACCAGTTCCTCCTCCAAGCCCTTATACCAGATATATTAAGTGGAACAGATACTTGAGAATAATGTTTAAGGATTTAGAAGCACTGACCCTTTTATTATCCCATTCCAAGACAGAATATATTTTTAACAACTAAAGTACCCAAATTTGGGTAGCAAAACAGTGCAAATGGTGGTGTGTTAACAAATCAGAGAGTAGACTGTGGACCACTGGCCTATTTGCAATGAATTAACATGTTGGGATTCATGCAGAAATTATTAAAATGAATCATAGCAAGATGGGTTTATATGTTCTTAAACAAGAGTGCATGTCCAGAATTACATCATAAAGATTAGAACAAAGTCTGAGTCCAACGGCACCTTTAAAAACAACATGAAAGCTGGATATAACCTTCCATATATATACACACCGATCTGATGAAGTGTGCACATAAAATCTTATACCCTGAATAAAAGTTTCTTGGGCTTAAAGGTGCCACTGGACTCAGACTTTGTTCTGCTGCTTCAGGCCAACGTGCCTGCCAACCCGAATCGTAATACTGATTATTTATTCCTTAATGGTGGTGAAATCTTGAGAAGGCCTTCTCACCCCTGAAATTTAAAGCCTCCATAAACATCCATGCACCTGCCTTATGTTGAATGAGACCACTGGTCCATTGTGGTCGGTATTGTCCACCCAGACTGGCAGTAGCTCTCCAGAGTCTCAGGGCTGAGGTTTTTCACATCACCTGCATCTGATCCTTTTAAGTGGGGATGCTGGTGACTGAGCCTGGGACCGTCTGCATGCAAAGCAGGGGCTCCTCAACCCCTCCCATTCCACACAGCTGTTGAAAAAATGGAATTCTAGTTGTTGCTTGAAAGTATACCATGCAAGAGTGAAATAAGCCAATCCATATTATAAAGAAACCAAGACCCTGTTCTTATCATTCAGCATATCATTCAGCATTCAGCTGATGACCCTGTCTCAGAATACCAGGATTTTAGACACTTTCCAGACTGGCAAGACACTTCATATGTCAGAGGAGTGGGTGTTCTCCTTTATCACCTACCCACACGTGTGATGTAGCCTCCCAGGCATCTGTTTCGTGAGATTCTTGCAACCTAAATAGGGAAGTTGGAAGAACAGATGCCTGTGGGATCAGGCATCCACATGGACCGTCTGTGGCACAACACGGCATTTTACACCCAGTGGAAGGGACAAACTGCTCAGTTTCAGCCCGTGAAAAAACTCTCCTCCAGCACATCCAGTAGTGAATTGCATCCAAGAACTGCCGTGTCTTGGGTGCTAAAGAAATGGGGGTGGAGTGGCATGGTATCGCTCAATCTGATCAGACACCAAGCAGGCTTGGCATTTGGATGGAAGAGCACCAAGGAAGGCTTTGCAGAGGGAGGGAATAGCAAACCAGCTTTGCTTCTCACTTGCCTTGAAAGCCCCTTACTGGGGTCTCCGTAAGTCAGCTGTGACTTAACAACATCTCGCTCTCTTTCTCTCGTAGATTCAAATGGGTAGCCATGTTGGTCTGAAGCAGCACAATAAAATCAGAGTCCAGTGGCACTTTTAAGACCAACAAAGATCTTTGTTGGTCTTAAAGGTGCTACTGGACTCTGATTTTGTTCTTTCTCTCATACTCACTCACACAGATTACTCCACTTGCAAAAATCACCAGTTAAATATTGGAGAAAATTAAAATCTGCTAGTGTAGACAAGAAGGACAAAATGCATAGAATTCTAGGTGAAAGTGATCTGGAGATTATCCGAGAAGTAGCCAAGGTATTCTTTGAAAGGGTGAATTGCTCATATCTGAACCCTGTACTGGCTAACAGTGGACCACTGTGTTACCCACTGTGGACCGCGCATTGCGGTATGGCCATCTTGTAATATTTGTGTGTTGCTGGAGTGCATGTCGCTTGGTCGACCTGTTTTGGCTGTATCATTTAATCTTTAAAAAAAAATCATTGTTATGCCAATGTTATGTTGGCAGGTGGGAGTAGATTGTGATTGGCTGCCGCCATGTTATGATTTTTAATGTCTCTTAATGGGGTTTTAATTGGGATATTTAAGACAACTGTTACCCGCCACGAGCCTACCCAGGGAGTGGCGGGAAATAAATATAATAATACTAATAATAATACTACTACTACTACTAATAATAATAATAATAAATAATGTTATTCTGTATTCTTTCACTCACACACATACACATGCGCACTGACTGCTGGTCCACTGAAGATACTGAGTTGGCTTGCAGACCTGTGGAAAAATAACATACCATGGGGAATTGGGGGGCAAGTATTACAATGGAATGAAAAAGAAAATTATTTCAGGTGGCTTTAGTGGCCTGGGTGTCTGAAAACGCTTGTCTCACCATACCTCAAATAGATACGCAATTATTTCCAGACATAAAAGCAAAAGAGAAGAGGGCATTGCCTTGAGCTCATAGAAAGAAAGGGGATGGCAAAAAGGGGATCAGGTGACCTGCATCTTCCAGACAGAATGGCGTGATGTAGATACACAGATGTGTGAACATTTCAAAGAAAGATGGGGGAGGGGGGAATCACACATGAGAAGCCAGATTCTTGCCACATGAAATTGTCCAGATTCCTATAGATTGAATGTTTAAAACTACTGTTCCTTTACATAGCAGGTTTTCTCAGCATCTCCTCTTCCTCAGACTCATCCATTTAAGGTGGGGCAGCTCTGATTAGTTTTGAAAGCAGAACAGTTTACATTGCAAGGGACTCTTGGGTGCCTGTGAGGTAGGAGATGGCTGTCATTGGTGGAATGTCTCCAAGACCTGGCTGCAGCTTAGGGACACCAGCCTCCAGGTGGGACCAGGGGGTTCCCCAGAATCCCAGATCATTTCCAGACCACAGAGATTGGTTATCCTGGAGAAAATTGGTGCTTGGGAGGGTGGACTCTATGGTATTGTACCCACCTCTTGGAGTTTCCCAACCTTGAGCTAGCAACTTAACTCCTCCATCCCACGCTGGTGACCAAGGCCTAGCAACTCTCATGCAGCTGCTGAATAGGGGCTATCCTTATGAAACCAGAAGATATAAAATGGGAGCAGGGCACAAGAAATACATCTAGTTACAGGGTGGCTCATTTTGATTCCAAGGACAAGGGTTTTAAAAAAAAGCATGTGGTAGTCAAAAGGGGTTTTATGCAGTGTGCTAAAGGATAATTTCAGTCATGGTACCCGATGTTGGTTTGGGAATGACACAGTCATAATTACAGGGTAGTTCAGGATCTTTGCGTGGCAACAACTAGATTGCTTATCAAATCAGATGGCTATCAGGAGGGACAGGAAAAGACAAAAGAGTGGAAATTAATTCACAGGGTAATGATTTTTAATTAGTGTTTAAAAACTCAGACTTCAGCAGTATATTTCCCTGTAGGGAACCATATAGAATAATCCAGGTAATTAGACCAAGTGGAGATACTAAAACAAACTTATGGATATAATGTAATAAAAGTTGTTTGAAGGTCAATTGCAACCATCAAAGCCAGGGTATGAAATCGTTAGATGAAGGTAAGCAGTGGATACCACCAGGTCTTTTCTTTTTAGAAAACATTCAAAAGGTCACAGCATTTAAAATAAAAGATGAAACAAATATTGTTTCTTTTCCTTTTTGGTAAAATATCTTATTGTTCTTCAGAGATATACAGGGATGCTTATTTTGAAGTAGTGACTGTGGGAAATTAATTTTTGCCATCAGATTTGGGGGTGGGAAAGAGATTGGGGAGGAGAGACTGCTAGCCTGGAAGAACTGAGGGTCTTGACGGAGCTGTCATCATTCCGCAGGGCCTGTAGGACGGAGCTCTTCCGCCAGGCATTTGGTTCAGGCCAGGCCAGGAAGATTGGGTCCCTCCCTATATAGGCCCTGCGGGGACACTGCCTTTGATATCTAGGCATGGTTTCTCTCCCGAGGATGACGGCGGTTATTGGGGATTGATTGGGGAGGGGGTGGGTTTTTAGTTTCTTTTCCTGCCGTCTTGGTTATTGTTACTGTTGAAGGGTCATATTTTATTTTTTTATTTTTATTATATGTCATATTGTGTTTTATTCTGTTACTGTAAACCACCATGAGCCGAACTGATTTTGGGACTGGCAGGGATAAGCCAAATACAAATAAATAAGTCTTGTTCCCAATCTCATTGGGCACCGATTTTAGGAAGTAAGATTTAAATAATTTTTAATCCTTTGTATATGCCTTTATATATCTTTCTCTTTTGCAATACAGTAGCAATTTCCATTGCACAGTTTATTTTGCATTCTTTCAGTACAAAATTACTCTGTTCTGATATTAACATAGCAGTGCAATCCAGAGTAGAACTACACCCTTCACTGGACTCAGAAGGGGGTGTAATCCTGCTTAGCATGGCACAGGAAGAGTAGCTTTGCAAGAGCAAACTAAATAACAAAGCTAGGATGTTTGAGTGAAAGTCACATGAAGCTAACATATTCAGACATTATAAGATTGGTATTGTCTCCTTTGATTGATAGTGGTTCCCCATGTCCCCACTGGTTCACATAGTCTATTACTTGATCATTACAGTTAGTTAGGATGGGGATTGAAGCTGGGTTGATCTGCATGTAAAGCAGATTCAGTGTCTCTCAGACTGTTTCTGCAGTAGTGCTATTGTTCAGATTTGCATTTTTAAAGTGTTGACTTTTTTGTCTGTTTCTGCGCTAAAATTTACTTCTTCAGGCACAATCCTGAATTGCCCCTCACTTGCCCCAAGCAAAGGAATCCCCAGAAAACTGGATTTCATCTTTTCAATCGGGGGGTCTAATGGGGTCTAATTTGGGGCTGCCCAATGTGGAAATGGATGCCACTGGTTTTTTCCCTCAAGCCCACCATTTTGAATCATTTGGGAATGCCCCTTCCTTGACCCTGTACTTCCTCCCCCTCGCTCCCTCCATTTGGAAAAATCTGCCTTTAAACAAATAAGGTGATCACGTTATAACGCGGTTTCGAAGTTTTTAAAAAAAAGTAGTCTTGCACAGCAGCGTATAATGCTATAACGTTATAATGTTATAATTCAGGGTCTAAAAAATATTACATTCAGGACTCTTTGGGAGGAAGGGAGAAGGCAATCAAGGGTGCAGAATGGTGGGATGAAGGGGCGCAACAAAAACAAAGGTTCAGGTTGGCACCATTTTTTTAAAAACATGTTTTTGAAAAGGGGAACGAAAGCATGCTTGGAGGCTGCCTCTATTGGACTCAGTGGGGAAAGCATGTTGTGAATTTCAGCCTGGGAAATAAGGGGAGGAAAGGTGGGGGGAGAAATATGGAAGTTTAGTTGAGTATCTGCATACAGCCTAGGTGCTTATGACTACACATGCAATGAGGCTTCCTCTGCACAATTGGCAACTCTGCAAAAAGGCTTCCCTGTTATATTCAAAGTCTAATCTTTGTTTATTACCCAGCTTACAAATGTAGCCTCCATGCAGACCTTTAACAGGCCACAGCCAATAGGACACAATCAACTTAAAGAGGTCATCTGAACGCAGCTGGTAAAAACTTCCTTTGTAACATTTTCTATGCTATGCACCTGTTTTAGCACAACCTGAAAAAGAAGGTAAAGTAAAATGTGGACACATATGGAATAAAAACCAGAATACATAGACTTGTGTATGCTTTGAGATGTACTATTTGTTACCACATTCCTCCTACATACATCTTAAGCCAGATTTTACAATAAGAAGTCCATAAAACTAAATAGCTGGTATCAATCACAAAATATGCTTTTGAAAAGTAAGTGTGAATGCAGTGTATAAAGTCATGCATTCTATCACTTTTTATGCAAGGTTTTGTTTAAATTTCACTCAGATGTTCACAGCCACCCAAAACTAAACTAAAATGCTGGACTATCTTTATGGAAATGACTGGTTAAGGTCAAGTATCTGATATAGCTAATGCTCCAAGGCATTAAAAGGAGATGAAGGGCCAATTAAGATTAAAAGATGAAAACCAGAAAAGATCTGGGAGAAAGAATAATTACCTTTCTAGTGTTATCTTTTGAAAGTGTTGTCTTTAGGCACTGATTCAAACCACATGAGTTTACAGTAAGGTGACAAGATTGTCCCACTTTTGGAGGGACATCTGGGGGCACCTGGCAAATTGTACTTATGTTGAAATTTAAAATATATATATTACAATACAATTTTTGCGTTCTATGAAACTTTTTGTTGCTTCATATAGACCAAATTTTTAAGCAAGAACCCCCCCCCCCCCGGTCAATGGTGTCCCGCTTTACCAATGTTAAATTGGGTCACCTTAGTTTAGAGGGAACCTTCTAGCCTTTGTAGACTCTTATATAATAATAGTAGACCATCAAGTTGCAATGGGCTCATGGCAACTTTAGGACCATGGGGTATTCAAGGCAAGACATGAGAAGAGGTGGTTTCCTCTGCATAGTAACTCAGTCTTCCTTATTGGTCTCCCATCACAATACTAACTATGGCCAACCTTGCTTAACTTCCAAGTTCTAATGAGGTTGGACTATGGCCAACCTTGCTTAATTTTCAAGTTCTAATGAGGTTGGGCTAGTCAGAGCTATTTAGGCTGCTAGACTCTTATATACACCTAAGTGCCATCAATTTGCAATCCATATATGGTGACCTCAGCAAGGGGCTTTCAGGGCAATTGAGAAGCAAAAGGTGGTTTGCCATTGCCTTTCTCTGCAGAGTTTTCCATGGTAGTCATCCATCCCAAACCAACCCTGCTTAACTTATGATGTAATGATATGATGAAATAGGACTTTACTCTGCACCTTTCATCCAAGCTAGACTCTAGTGTTCTGGAACTTTCTAAGCTCCAGTTTCGAAGAAGGATATTGATGTTGTGAGATTATGTGTAAATTTATGTGTGGGATAAGGTAATATGTGTTTTTCTTCTCCAGTTCTCGTGTACAATCTGCTGTTTCACATATTCTTCAAGCTAACGGTGACTAACCTTTTTGGCAAACATGTCACAAGTCATGTCCAAAATATGAGCTGTTACCATTGTAAAACACTTTTCAGTTCATATGGTGTCTGCCATGCCTGTGGGCGGTTTTTCCTGTCATCCACTGAGCCATGGAACAGCCACCAGAATGTCGCAGAGAGCCAGGCCAAGATGCCATTTCAAAGGGAAGAGGCGTATATTTTTTAAATTGATGGTGCAGTGGGAAAAGACATCGTATTGTGTTTTACAGACATCCCTATGGAAAATCCCTACACATTTCACATGCTGCTTTGCATCATAAGTGGGAATATTCTGAGAGTTAATTGTCTTACAGATCACCTGACAGTGTGGTTGTGAGTGTGGGTGGGCCCACAAGAAAAAGCTACTGCCTATGGGACCTTTCACATACACCCATAGGAAGGGGGAGAGTTGATGGACACATCAGTCCCTAGGGATTGGCCTCATAAGGGCCCAGCGGGCATCTAGGGAGAAGCTGGAGTTCTTTCCAGCTGTTGCGATCCAGGAGGGAGCACTGGGCAAAGGAAGAAAGAGATGCGTTTAACCCCTTCCATTCTCTTGACCTAGGCCTCTGAGGAGTGTTGGGGGAAAAGTGAGGGGCTTTTTGCACGGCTTCAAAATAGCACAATGGTTGCTAATTGAAAACGCTACTAATTTGCCTTAACGCACGACGTCGTAGACAATCTGCAACACTCCTGAAACCAATCAGCAAAAAGCGCTTCGTTGTGGCGCTTTTAGGGGAATCCCAAAAAGTGGATTCACCCTCCGGAAAGCGATACACTCCTGCATCCAATCTGCAACAGTAGCGAAAAAGACCTGTGCGTTCCCATTGTTGCGGTTTCTTCAAAGTCCCTCCTCCTGAGCCTGTCCTCCAAACTTCCGGCGAAGCGATCGCCATTTTTTTTTCCCCGAGCGAGTGGAGATCAACGCACCGGCGAGCCTCCGTTTAGCCAGTGAGGCTTCCCAGGCTGCAGTCCCTCCTCAGAGCTGTTTACAGTCACAAGAAGCCCGCAGAAGCCCGTTTGCTGATGTATTTTCCCTTTATTTTTCACACTGTTTCGGCTGAAAATCGCGCCCGTGAGGGGGGGGGGGAGGGGGGATTTTTTTTTCCACTCCGAGGCAGCGTGGCCACGATCAAATGACAGCTCAAACAGAGGATTCCCGGCTTCAGTCCCTCCCCTTCAGTCACTAAGCACACACATTTCACACACACATTTCACACACACATTTCACACATTCCATTCAGCCGAAAATCGGGCCCGTGAGAGGGGGGGGGATTTTTTTTTTTTCACTCTGAGGCAGCGTGTTAACGATCAACCGATCAAACGACAGCTCAAAAACCCCAGGCAGCTGGATGGGTCTCTCCGTTGCAACGAATCTACCCAGATTCGTTACAATGGGTCTGTTTTTTTTTTTTTTTTTTAAAAACCTTCCTTAAAGGGAAAGGGGCTGTTTGGGAGCATGCTAACGGCTGCCCATTGGCTGCTTGACGGCCAGGGGCGGGACGAGCTTGGCAATAGCGCTTCCTTTCTAGCGATTTCTGCTGAGACCGGAAGCCTGTGGGAAACGCTAAAAAACGCAACTGATTCCACTACAAAGGCAGGTATGCATAACGACGAATTCCACTATTTTAAATGGCGATTTTTCATTCCGCAAACAATTTGCAACAAAGATCCCCGTGCAAAAAGGCCCTGAGATTGTAAAGCCTCATTTGTGGCAATAATTTGGTTGTCAATATTACTGTAATTACAAGTAAAATGCAAGTTGTCTTAGCTTTGAAAATTTCCAAGGAAGTGGCAAAATGGTATTTTAGATCTTGACTGTTTAGCTCACTATGTTTTATTTTATGATCTATTAAAATATTTATAGGATCACCTTTCAATCAAACGAATTGTCACCCAGAGAGAGCAACAAAATAAAACAAAAAATATTGCAGTAAAAGGTCAAATAGAAAATAAAAGAAACAGTAAATGAGTTAAAAATAGACAGAAATCTTCTTAATTAACACTCATTCAGACCAGGGCCCCTTATCCAAGTAGCATATGTAGCACGTGCTATAGGCCCCACACTTCCAATGGCCCTGTGTGGTGCCTTCCCCCACATGGATCACGGCCATAGCTTCTCCTCCCCCCTTCAAGGACTCTCCAAGTGACACCCCTTTTCACCTGGGGGCCCTCTCTGCCCCCAGTCCAGCTGCTCCCATCACAATTGTCCCTGCTAGGGCCCCATAACTCCTTATACTGGCTCTGGTGCTATGGGTCCCGCGAATCCTCAAACTACTCCTGATTTAGACACCTGCATCCCCAAAGCCTATGAAGCTGTAGCAAAAAATCCTGATTTAGAACCCTTATGAAAATAGAGTTGTGAGGCAAAGCACTCCTGATTCTTCCCAGGAGTTAATGTGTACAGTAATGGACTCATTCCATCTTGCAGGTGTTAACTGGGCCTCACTGCTTACTTGGCTCTTAGCATCTTCAAGGCCAGAGTTAGAAATGGGGTAATTTGCTCTTCATGAGAACCTGCAGCCCACAGGATGGAAGGGGGAATCAGGAGTGATTTTTCTAGAATGTTCCAGAAAGAACAAATCCTGCTTGGGTTGTTATCATCCCTTGAGGCTGATTGTTTGAAAAACATAATTGAACTAAGAGCCTAAAGAAAAGCTTGTTTGGATACTGATGGACTAAAAGCATAGACCACAGTAGCAGCATAGGGAATGCTTGAGCCTTTGACTGCCTTTGACTTTGGGACTGTAAGATTGTGCCATGTGATGCAGATTTTCAAATTTGTTAGATAGTTAAACTAGATTTTCTTGCTTCCTTGTGGTATGACTTTTAGAGTTGTAAGTTGCCTAAAGATAAAACTATTTCTGAAGTATTGAAATAGACTTTCACTATAAACATTGAAGAAGGATTGATTTCTTGTGCACACTAGCCCTGGAAACCTGTAGGGTTCGGATTTGGACTCCTTTGACAATTATTATTTATTCTTGTATTTGTTGACTGCCACTCCTAGACCAGCTGGCTCATGGTGGTTCACATCAAATTAAAATACAACCCCAACAATATTCCCCAACTACACCCAACCCACCCTTCTCCCCTCCTGAGAACTCGATGGACCGTCAGCTCCATGCCGAGGTGGGGTGCTCAGCAGTGTTCGAAATGGTTCCGAGTTGTTTGAAATTCTGCTGAAATTCAGGTGTTCAATCCCCAGGGAGTCCAGTGTTCAATGATCAGATGCTCGTGGTATTCAGAGCAGGGACCTTGTAGATATTTTTCTAATAAAGATGAAGTATGTCAGCATTTAGAAGTCTGTTCCATGGGGTAGAGGCAGCAACTTAAAAATAACCATGAGGCAGTGGAGTAAATAAGCACTGGATTGGGCTTTAATTTAGGGTGGGAGAGTATACATACTTGGAATAAATGTACATCTTACTCCCTGTCTTGGCCTAGGATCTTGCAAACACCTTTGTAGCATATGCTTGTTCATGTTATTAATAAAAGTATTGTTGTTTGTACGCTTCATTAAATCCATCAGTTCAGTAACAGTTCTTATGCCTTTAGCAAAATCAAATCCTTCATTACTTGACTTCTAGTTAATAGAATCTGTCCATCAATATGTCGGTCATCATCTTAGACAAAAACTTGATTAGTGAACTTCAGGAGAAATGAATCTTCAAGGTGAATATCCAATACAATTCTACATGTGGCAGAATCAGCATAATCTTTGGTATTGATTGACTGATATTTAGCAATTAATGTAGTTCTTATTTGTGGAAGTTAAGAGGTGCTTTTACAGATAGTCTGAAAATGTAGCAAGATCACATGGAGCATGAGACCATTTATAAAATATAATAAGCGTTTTCATGAGGGTTTCTTAGTCTGTATCACACAAAGCTTGTTAAGGTGATCTTTCAAGGAAGATGAAATGTTCTTGGGAAAGAAAAAGAAAACTCCAATAAAAGTAATGGATCCAGCCATGTATGCTTGGAAGGCGCACTGATTCCCCCCACATTCTTCTCTGTTCTTGTGGCTACTTTGAACACTTGGAAAAATCATTCCTGAGGTCCTGGAATCCATGTGGTTGGATGGGCTAGGGTGAAGAGGGACAGGGTGACTGACCTTTTCTGTTGGAATATTCAAGATCTGTTGAGTTCATGATTGAACCGAATATGAAGTGTGTCCTGCAGGGAAAATTGGAGGAGATGTATATTTAGCATAGTTAGATTAGAAATTTCCTGGAATTTTTCTAAAAGTCTCATTCAGTGTCCTGGGTTAAATCTGCACTCATTTTTTTCTGCTGTTGATCCTGCAGAAATCTGATCAATCTGAACCCAGACCTTCTGTTTTCCTTTTTTCTGATTTGAAACAAACACTGTCTTCTGCACTTAATTGTCTGGCTATTCTCTTCTTCCCGCTTGATTAGGGAAGCTATGCAGGGGGGAGGAGGGCGGGGGTGTGGTGGTTGTATGAAGCTCCAGCCCTCATTGAAGGAGCAAAAAGCTGTAGAGGGGTTTATTTCCAGCCTTTTGTCTCTCAATTCTACAGTGAAATCAAGCTGGGTAGTGTCACCACGGATCCAACCATATGTAGACGTTACAGATGGAAAATTTAAAGCACTAAATATCAAAATTGAATAATGTGCATAGGGTTTTTTAAAATTCAGACTGACAGAGGATAAAAAGTCCAGTGCAGAAAGTACCCTGATTGCCTCTATTGGAGACTTTCTGCTTCTTTGCGCACGCTCCCTCCCTGCTTGTGTCCAGAGCAGCCAGAATGAAGACAACAGAACAGAGCAGTTAGACAGACTGCTAAGACTCTAGCAGTTCTTCTTAATAAAAGTATTTTATTCTTTCAAGCAGCCTGGTGCTTTACCTCTTTTTGTATATTGAAACGCTGCCAACACGTTCTTCAATAGAATTGCACTTGAAGAGGAAGAAGGAACGATTTCACTCCCCTCACTCCTACTAACTCATATGATAATTGCTTTTTTTGAGAGCCTGATCCTGAATCCAGGACTAGATTAAGACACGTTGAAGCCCTTAAAGTTTAGGAGGGCCCCACAGCATTTCTAAAAATAAAAATGGTAATATGGTAATTTTTTGTAATTATTTTATTGTGGTGTAATTTGAGGCATAAATCCAGCTCTGCCCACTACCCTGGGAATAATCTTTCCAGGGGGCATAAGAGACTGCAAGAGACTGGGTCCAGGTAAGGTTTCTGATTAACCATTGGAGATTTAATTGGCTGAGCCAATTTTTAAAATGTTGTTTTGGCAGCAGTTGCCACCAATGCACAGGTATCTTTCCTGCGTGTAAAACCTGTGGGTTTGGCAAGACACAGATGTAGCTTCTTCAGATCCAACAGCTCTTTATCCAACACCAACAAGAATACCAAACAGTAAACATAGGAACTCATGGAACGTACATACATTTAAGCTGGCCCACCAAGGAACCTGTTTGGCCCTTAATGGAGCCGTTTGATTGGCCTATAAGAGAAGCCGAATACAAGTCACTCATTGGTCACATTAGGATCCCTCAGTTTCTTACCACAGCTCTTGAGCAGAATGTCTTCATACACAACACCATGTTACTGAAGTTAAGCTGTGGCAGTCATTTTATGGTAAAGCCCAACTGCTGTGGCAGCCATTTTGTTGCTGCACTCACCACGCCATGTCAGAATTTCCCGTACACCCTCCAGCTGCAAAAGGCTGGGGATCATTGAACCATTTTTATATAACAGCAGACTAACACTATCCTATTTTTAACAAAGTTTGAAAAAACCTCAATGATGGAGGAGAGGAATGGCAGCCATAGGGTGGGGCTGAGGCAAGCAATGTGCAGGGGAAAACTTCAGCTGTTTTTGCTCTGATTGTGAAAGCTGCATGGAGAATCACCACTGTGTGGAAGGAATCTTAGAATCAATCACAGCTCCTCAAAAACTGGACGGACTTTTCCTGTTCGTTTCATAAAATGCTAATATTTAGTCCGAAAAGAATTCGGATCTGAAACCATTTCAGGTTGAGGCTAGTTTCTCGGTGTGCATTATTCCTGCACAAATGATGCCCTCATCGTTTCTGTATGATAAATGATTGGAAGTAAGTATTTAAAAGATTCTCTTCTCTGGCTTTCCACTTAACAAAACTGTGCTTCTGAAGCATTATTTAAAGAATGAATAGCAATTATGGCTTTTTCGCAAAGTGCTATTAAGAATGAAAAAGATCATAAATCATTCTAAGTATTATGGAATGACGGTGCTCTGTCAACGAGTAAAACCTCTAATAAAGTACTGTAAAGTCGTATGGTAAGTTTGTTACGTTACCAATTTTAATTTGTTCAATAACGCTAATTTAAGCCACGTGCAGATTACTTTTGTTTGCCCTGTTTGTCTGCAATGGGATTAGTAAATGCGTTTTATGAATGGGAAACTTGGGGAGGGAGGTGCTATGGCTCGTAAATCCAGGTGGAGAGGAACTAAGGTATCTGCACTTTTTCAATTTATGAAAGAACTGTTTTGTGTTAATGCCTCTGAGCTGAAGTCTGTCAGCTCACAGTGCGTAATGGATCGAACATGATACTGAAACGGTTAAGTCTGTTATTAAATCTGCCAATGGAGTGGCAGCTTTTTAGTGTCTTTAAACAGTTTTCTTTAGTTTTGCTTCAGGTATCTTCTTTTCAGATCCCTTCCCGCCTTAACGTTCCTAAGACAAATTCTGAACATAACATGGCTTTTATGACCCATCATTGCCAATTAATCAGCTGGAGTGCTAAGAGATGGCTGGTACGGCTGCCGATATATCTCCTGCTCCAGCCACTCATGTGTTTTATGTTTCCCTTAAATTATTAGATCACTTTTCCTGAGATCAGCTTTTCTTTAGATCTGCTAGTCTCCGGGTAACGAGAAAATATGAAGCGAATTTTTACTTCAAATTGATTTAATCTAGACCCATTCACTTCACAGATATCCCATAAGCCTACCACAAACTTTTTAATGAATGCAACCTTTCTGCCACGGGCATATTTACGTCCAGTCCAGAATAGACTGTAACACGCTTGTGCGTGTAGATGTTGGAGGTTTGTTACGTGTTCCCTAAGCTCTTGTCAAAAGACGTCCAAGGGATTTGTCATTGCGCTTTCTGCCTACCTGGAGGGATCAGTATTATGGTCTGAAGCAATAACACGGTTTTCCCTTTAGGACTCAGCTCGCCTCTGCCTTTCACCACACACTCACTTCTGTGTTGTAGGCTTTTAATGTGCATCTTACCTACAAGCACCTGTTCACCTGGGATTTGGCATAGCCATTTGGTCTCCGCACTAAAACTGTCCCGGACTGAAGGGGATATATTATCCTTCTTCATTTTGCACGACACCAATAGCTGTACGAATGAAGGTTTTATTTTCATCTGGGGGCTCTGCTGACGTGCTTGCTGTTTGTAGGAAGAGACGCTTGTGTATCCTTCTGACATGAGCCAGGCGCTGGTGGTGGGGAAGAGTCATTTGTCATATTATAGTGCTGCAGAACTCATGAAGGCAAGAAATGCTGTATAACCCCCCTCAGCTGCTGGGATAAAATTTGAGCTTAATGGTAGTGGGGTATGGTTCGAGTAGCTGTGAAATCACAACAGTTTCGCATGAGAAAGGAGGCAAAATCCATCACTACTATTTAATGATCACTCTTGTTAAAAAATTGAGGCTTAAAATTCCTTCACTAACACTTGACACAGTGGCAAGGAAAGTCCATCCAGAGTTGGAGACGTTTCTTTTAGCACTCCTCTGTGCATTTGACCAACGGCATATGGCCCCCTTTCTCTAAAAGAGCTGATTTCAAGTGAGTCCATTGTAATCCTGAGTGCCCCGTGGCATGAGATATGTGAGCCAGAAGAACAACATGAAATGAAGTCCACGAAGGTGTCAAACCCGGAAGGACAAAGAACGAGATCTCTCAAATAAAAGCCCATTTGAAAGATCTATCTCTGCTGAGGTTGCAAAGAGAGCTGGAGAGCAGAGGTCAGGAAGGGGCCAGCGGACTATTGATCAAAACTACCTGGCAGGAGAGAGAGATTCTGAACAGACTGCTCAAGAGAGAAGTTGAGAATCCCACAGTATTCAGTACTCAGCCCTTCTCAACTTTGTTAGCTTTGAGAACCCCCTGAAATATTCTTCAGGCTTCGAGATACCCATGATCATGTAGAATATGGTTGGGAAGCATATTTGTGTACACACCCATCTAGGGCCCCTCCCCTTCCTACCCTCTCCATGTCCATCACTGGCCATTTTGGGAGATGCAGATTGGTCAACATGGACATATATGGACATATCACCCAATAAATGTTTAACATACATAAAAAAAAAAATTAAATCCCACCCATTCGGGAAACCCTTCCAGGGCTGTCAAGAAACCCCAGGGTTTCACAAAACCCTTGTTGAGAAAGCCTGGGCTATGTTGTCTAAATTTGTACTTTTAAACTGTGGCATTACCCTTTCAATTACAATTTCAGCATTTCACTTGCCTCTGCCATTCAGAGAGATGAAAAGAAGCGACATGACAGCAAGCAGTTCAGAAGATTTCCTCCACCATGTGGATTTCCTCCACCAAGTAAAATACTTGGCCCTTCTCACACGTTCATTTGTGTTTGTTTCGTTATATAATTCCATTGTCCCAGCAAATGCATTTCTTCTATAAATATTAATTTTAAAACCCTGATTGAACAATTGAATGAATGTTCTGAGGGCCAGTTCATAAAGTATCAAATCTCTCCCTTAGTGTACCTCCTTTCAGGGAAGGTAAAGTCCTTAATAAGAGGGTTCAGATTGAATGCTTTTCTTAAGACGATATACAAGATTATTGTGTTAAGCAAGGGGGGGGGAGGGCACAACCAAATGAAACGGCAGCCCTTCAGTCCCTGACTTAAGTGATGCTGGAACTGCTTGCAAATTCAATGTGATCGTTGTAAAAGATTTCAAAAACGACTTCTTCTCCTTATGACTTGCCTAATGAGAATTCTCTCACTTGAGCTTGTAGCTGAATCGGAGTGTAATAAATTATTTTGCAGATTTCTTCTGAAGCGTTGGCAACTGTCAGTAAGTTAGTGCTTGTCTGCGGTCTCCCAAACGGATCGCAGCACAGAAGAACGTTCTGCTGAAGGGCAGAAGGTTGCATTTATTTGAGATTCAGAGAGAGAGAGAGAGAGAGAGAGAGAGAGAGAGAGAGAGAGAGAGAGAGAAGCATTCAAAGAGCTTAAAGTCCAACACCTTTATTACAGAAGGTCCTTCATCTGGGGAGGCAATACCAAACAGACAAGCGCATGAACTCAGCATATAGTTTACGAAATGCCTGCCAGCTTGTCATAATTTGCTCCACTATTTCTCTTTTCTCGAAAAGCCAACAGTCAAAAAGAAAAGCTTGACAAATCTCCAGTGGAAGAACAACCCTCTCATGCAGGCTTCCTTCCAGAAACTCTTTGGAAAACTCTAGCCTGCCGATGGAGGTGGATCACGGCTGTTGTCGCACTGCCTTTTGCCATGCTGTCTGTCACCCAGAGGTGCGATCGCCCCCTTTCCATCCTGTTATGGGCAAGGGTGGCTTTTTTTAGTTAGGTTACTTGAGTGAGAAATATTCAAAACTGTGCAACACTCTGTGAGGTTTATCGAAGTACCATGGGGTGTAGCAGATGGCAAGCCCTTACCCCGAGGGCTGAGAGAAAACCACACCATAACAGACCGTTTGACACAGGGGAGAGTGCTGTGCTACACTGCCAATGCTGGGTCTGCTTATAGGGAGGCAGAATTTCAGAAGCAGCTGATATGGTTGAAGGGTAGCACAAGTCTGGTTCCATTCTCTGTCTTAGTCCCATGTAGCTGGCTGAAGTGAAGCCATGAGTTTTTCTTCTCTCTCTCTCTCTCTCTCTCTCTCTCTCTCTCTCTCTCTCTCTCTCTCTCTCTCTCTCATTCTCTCTCTCTCTCTCAAAGCTGTCATCAAATTTATGCACCACTGCTGTTTCTCCGAACAAAATATTCCAAAGTGGAAAGAAGATCTGATCAAATATTGCCGTTTTTTATTCCCTCTCTCCAGCCCGCATCAATAGACTGCAAATTATTTAATTCTGTTCCATGTGATGGAGCTATTAAAGGGCTGCGAGTCTGTTGTAGCTTCTTTGAAGTATACAGAACAATCCTAGGGTCAGTGGTTATTAAATTATCCTGAGTGTAATGAGTTCAAACGGCACCGTCTTCGTGAACTTTAAATGTTCAGAAATGCTACATGCAAGCTCTTTGATCTAAGGGCTAGGACGGGAAGAGGTGCTGGAAAGGCAAGCCGACTGCCATTTTGCTTCCAATTAAATCTATGGTTTGTGTGCTTGAAAAATGTTATCAGCAAATACAGGAGGTGTTCCGGTATTGAGGATTCATTACAGATACACTTGATTTTAATGGGAACTCCTCTGCCTCCCCATTACTGTTGTTTAGTAGTTTTTCTCTGAATAATTTAAAAAAGAAACATGACAACGTCATCTGTGATTCTCAACCAAATCACAGTCTCTTGGTTCTGGCAAAACAGAGCTTCAACAAAGCACTAAGGAAGGGATAGTATGGGTTTATAACAGGATGCAAGAGGCATATAGTCAGCCAATGACTCTCTGCTTGGCATGCAAAAGATCCCAGGTTTAATCTCTGGCATCTCCAGTTCAAAAGAATAGCCTTGCTCAACTTCTTTACCATTGACAAAGCCCTGAAACATTCTTCAGGCTTGGAAAAACTTTCTTCAGGCTTGGAAACATTCTTCAGGCTTGGAAAAACCCAGAAGTGGTGCAAGCATGCAGAATATGGTTGGGAAGCATAGCTGTATACATGCTCACCTGGAGCCCTTCCCCTTCACACCCCCTCCAGGCCAATCATTGGCCTTTTGTTTGGGGTGGTGGTGGTATGTTGACATGGCCATATATTGTCATATTATTTGGTAAATGTTTAACAAATTAAAAAATTATAGCCTGGCTGGCTCGTGGTGGTTTACATAAAAACATAAACTGAAAAACTTAGGTCCCAATAAAACCCACAGTACATCCAAAATGGCGGCAGCAATCAACAATCTAAGATCCCCCCCCTCAACCCTTCTACTAACATTCACCATTACCCTTGTAGATGTTCGCAGGCGATGGTCAGACTAGGGGGCCACAGCTATAAAGGCTGCCGAGGCTACAGAGAGAGGGACCTGATCGTACTACTCCGGCCTCCACCAAAATCCTGGTCGAGAAAGCCTGGATCAGTGATATGAGTGACCTCTGCTTCGGCTGCTGAAAGTCTGCATAGATAACATCAAAAATCGGATTCAGTATAAGGCTGCTTTATGTGTTCATGTGATGATAACAACCATGGCATAACTTTTTTTTTTAGAAGTACCATCTTTAGAAGAGTTACACACTGGAGAACCAGTGTGGTGTAGTGGTTAAGGAGCGGCAAACTCTCCTGGAGAGGTGGGTTTGGTTCCCCACTCCTCCACATGCACCCTGCCGAGTGACTGAGGGCTAGTCACAGTTCTCTTAAAGCTGTTCTTGCAGAGCAATTCTCTCAGAGCTCTCTCAGCCCCACCTAGCTCACATTGTAAGGTGAGGAAGGCAAAGGTGTTTGTAAGCTGCTTTGGGACTCCTTCGGGCATTGAAAAGCAGAGTAATAAAAAACTTGCTCTACTTTCTATCCATCGATATAAATGGAATTTAAAGGGTGTAAGTCTATATCAAATGACACTACCAATTACCTCCCCCAGTATCTTCATGCCATTTTAAAATATATGTTTATGAAAGCAAATGTCATCTGGTACTTTCATGGGGAGGATAACTGGAGTGATTTTGAGCAGGGAAAACTAGCAGGTGGGGAGAGGTTTAAGGACCAAAACAGCTTCTTCCAAGACAGGAAGGGAAGACTGTTGTTAGATATGTTTGCTTATAATGTTTAGCTTGATCCTGTGATTGTGTGAGGAGGACTACTGTTCATGACCACTAGATATCCTTGAGAACAACATTTTTTTTGGTATCAGCCAATGAAATGGTTCAGGCAGCAGACTGGCTCATGATCTTTCCTGCTAGCCACAACAGTGGGGTGGGGGGAGTTCTTTTCTGCTTGTATTGAGGCAATCAGCATTATGGTACTACCTTTGCACAGTCAAAACAGCATTGCGTTGCAGCAGCCAAGACAGGCTATTACTCATTGGAGGATGCGATAAGGACACAGCGGTGACTTATGCTATGTGGGTGGTTTGAAAGGGTAATGCCTGTAACTCAAATCCTCAGCCAAGCCTGCTCGGGAATAAGAGTGTTTTTTCCTCTTCCACTCTTTCTGGGCAGTCCTTGCCTGCCCTTCAAAGAAATAAAGCTTCATTTTGATTGTATCGTCTTGTATTAATGCGCAATTTAATTGCCACAAATGCATTTTCAAATCGGTATCTATATGTTTCTGTGAACAGGAGACATCAGCACATACACACACGTGTTCTGTTTTGTTCTGTTTTGAGACTCAGCAAAGGATACGATGCCCTCTGAAAAGAAAAGAAAAAACAATAACCTGTAGGCCTACATAAGGGACTGTGGCTCACAGATGGAGCACTTGCTTGGCATTCAGCTGGTCCCTCCTTCAGTCCCCGAGACCTCAAGTTTAGGTCAGCATGAAAACATGGCTATTGTGTCAGACCAGGATCTGGGAGATCAAATCTTCATTCAGCCAAAGGAAGCTCTCTGGGTGATTTTGGGCCAATCAATTCCTCTTCGCTTAGCCCATCACACAGGGTTGATGTAAAGATAGAATTAGCGATACCAGCCTCCAGATGGGACCTGGGGATCCCTTGGAATGACAGCTCATCTCCAGTTAACAGGTGGACTCAATAGGATTGTACTCTACCGAGGTCTGCTCCCCAGGCTCCATCCCAAATTCACCGGGAGTTTCCCAACCTGAATCTAATAACCCTCCTTGCTGGTGGCCAGGAGGGCCTTTGCAACCCTAGATAAAGTGGAAGAGGCGAGAAGAGAGTTGTAAGTTGCTTTGGATCCTCAGAGGGATGGGGACGACATGGTATAAATATCCAAACAAAATTGGGAGAGATTTCTGCCTAAAATCCTGGAGAGCTGTTGCCAGTCAGAGTAGACAGTACTGCACTGGATGGAGCAATGGCCCGATTCTGTATGGGGCAAATTCATATGTCCAACTGATAGCTCATATTAAACGAGTTTTCGGTTGCTTCTGAAGAGTACTTGTTCAATTTTAAGGTAACTGTTGACTATAGAGCAAGAACTGAGCACTCCTTCTATACGACCTTATGAAGAAAAAGAAGAGTTGGTTCTTATATGCCACTTTTCTGTACCCGAAGGAGGCTCAAAGTGGCTTCCAATCGCCTTCCCTTTCCGATCCCCACAACAGATACCCTGTGAGGTGAGTGAGGCTGAGAGAGCCCTGATATCACTGCCCAGTCAGAGCAGTTTTATCAGTGCTGTGGCGAGCCCAAGGTCACCCAGCTGGCTGCATGTGGGGGAGCGCAGAATCAAACCTGGCGTGCCAGATTAGAAGTTCACACTCCTAACCACTACACCCCTACTAGTTCAACATTGATGTTGTCAAAACTGGATTGTTGAATGAGGACTTTATTTATTTATTTAGAACATTTTTATGCCAGGAACCTGAGTCAGCTGACTTACAAATGAAGAAATTAAAATACAAAAATTCCAAACATTTAAATATGTTAAATTTAAAATCTGGCATTTAGAAAAAACCCAGCCTAGCATAATAACATAGATCATAAAAACAGACCACAAATAGCTTAAAACAGTTGCTAAAATAGTGTTAAAAATCAACCCCTTAATTAAAAACCTGGGTGAATTGAAGCTTTTTGTCCTGGCAGTGGCACCTAAAAAGAGGCAAAGGAGGTGCCTAGTAAGCCACAAAAGAAAGGGCATTCCAGTGAGTTGATACTGTTCCTACAAACTACTACTACTACTGCTGCCGAAAAGGCTCTGTCACTGCTTTTTTGAAGGGTACAGCGAGGAGGCCTAATGAAGCATATTTTAACTGGTCAGCTGGGCAATATGGGAAGAGGTGGTCCATCAAGGTACTTGAAAAATATGTTGGAGAGAAACGGAAGACATAGTTGGCCAGTGTTAGCTTTAAAAGCAGTCTGCTGTCCTTAGATATACTCTTTATTCTAACTACTCATTTCTGTTTTCTAAATTCTGTGTTTATGGGTTCAGTGATTGCTCTTGGGCAAATTATTTATTGTGGTCCAGCTTTCCTCGGCTCGAAAATGGAACGGATGTTCCGCACATGATAGAAATGTCATGTCCTTCTGTGACTCAGCTCACCTGCTTTGGTCGTCACAAGTCATCTGTTGAGATGGTGGCAGTCTTAGCTCCAGCGTTCAGCTTGTGGCATGTTTGACCCTTGATCGTACTGATATTGCCACTGTCCGCCAGACCCTGTAGCTGAGCTGCTGGACTCTGCCAATTCATGCACTAGAATGTGAAATGTTGGAGGGTTGAAGTCAGAGACAAAGCGTTTTGATGTGGGTAACACAAGGCCTCCAGAGTTGTGAATTTTCAAGATATTGCCATGTGTTGCCCAAGAATACCTCAAGTTTCATGACAATATAAGGTGGTAGAAAAGGGCTGCCTATGTGAATCAATGCGAGCCTAGGAGTTTTTAAATGTATGAAGTGATCCACGGGATTCAACTGGAATCCCTTGCATCCCTTGTGCTGGAACAACCACAAGTGAGCAGGGAGACTATTCCTACTGTAATCCCCCTTCTTCCCCAGTGTGCTCTGAAAAAAGGCAATTTTAGCAGAAATGATGTCTCATGCCCTCTCACTCACCTGCCTACTTGTCCCTCGTTCCTTCCATCCATGTGGTACATTTTTATCCCTCCAAACACCTCAAGATGGGATATATAGTTTTCCCTTCCTCCTTTTCCCTCAAAATGACCGAGCCTCCGGGGAGGGCGGTATATAAATAAAATAATAAAAAGAAATAAAAAGAAAATGAAAGTTAGGTTGGACCAAGATAGAAATGGACTTGTCAGCTAGTGAGCTTCATGGCAGAGTAAGGATTTGGGACCCAGATTTAACCACTGGCTCGGGCCAGGTGTCACCCAGAACACTTGTTTGCCAGGATAATGCATAATTCCACACCAAGGTCTTAGGTGGACCAGGCAAAAGCATTTGAATTGCTGAGCAGTTGAAGAGTTCTGTCCTTTGTGAACAGGTAGTGTGAGGAATGTGATTCCTACTGATCTCCATCACTAAAAGGAAGATTTTCTAAAAGCCAAGCAGTCAGAGTGAGAGCTCAGGTCTTTCATTTGCCTTAATTATATACATAAAACCTTATTGCTTCCCATTACTTTTAATATTCATTCTTTGAAATTATTGAAGTAATCAGTTGGACTGGAAGATACTGAAATGTAGCTGACTGAATGAAAGAGCCGATCCAGGCTCATTCCATTACAAAGGAGGGAAAGCTTAGTCTCAGTCCAGTGCCTTTTGTATCATCCACGTCTCCTCTACCTTTACAAGAAATTCAAATTTGATTGCAGCCTGCTTTTTAGGTTTACCTTCGGAATAACTCATGAATAGCCCTTTCATTTAGCAATGAATCTGAGCAAACGCTTCAGGACTCTGTATATATTATTTGCAAGAGATACATATTTGATCTGTCTGTGGCTGCATTTCTCTCTGCCTTTATGTCCACATGATAAGGGAAATGCCTTGTCTGACTGAAGATATGGGAAACAGCGAATTCTCAGGAAGAGCAGCAGCTTCTGCCACCAACTAGCACTTGCTAGTGGGTGTTTGGCTGCCCGCATCCTCCCATGACAGGCACCACCTTTTGCATACTATAGCCGTAGTGGATCTTTTTTGAGTAACGAACCGTCTGCATTAGTGTGTGTCTTGGGTATGTCGTCGAAGGTTTACCTGACCTTCCGTCAGACGCCCCCGTGCTTCCGAATCCCTTCCATTCGGGATCTTGGTAAGGTGTTAAGATTATTGTTAGAGGCTTAATACACTCATTAGCTTTCTGCCTTAATGCTGAGGGATTAAATCCATTACACGGTTATTCAGCTTTGAATATTACATTTGCCCATGAATATCCATTTCCCTTTGTGTTTCAAAATGGAAAACGCACAGCCACCCTATTTGGCTTGCCCGAAGTTCTTTTCAGTGCAGCACAATTATGGCAAATTGGGAGTCGTGATTGATGCGAAGATTATAGGATACCTTTGGATCCGATGAAAAATGGAGGGGGGGGGGGAGTTTAGCAAATACTGCTGTCTGCAAATACAATGCCACCTTCTGATTGCATGAGAACCTGCAGAGTTATCTCATCTGAGAGTTAGTGCCTCAATATGCTTGTTTGCCTCTTCCCTTTCAGTCCTCTCTTCCTTTTATGCTGTGAGTATTATTTTGGCTTGAAAAGTCTTTACGGTGCTCCTCATCAAACCTTTCAACACCACTTGCAAATGAACTTCCACTTCTCTTCCCCACCTTTCTTGGATACAGATTTGTGTAGTAAAGGAAACAGTTTCTACAACTCCCTTGGGCAAAGTAGCCAGTTGCCAGACTTCCCTTTTGACTTGTAGTCTTCTCCCAACACCAAATAACACCAGAGATGCTCACAAAATTGCAAAAATTACAATCAACAATCAGACTTAGCAGGATCAAAATGCCTGTTTTTTGGTTGGGCTGAATCTCTCTTTGAGGACCTCAAAGATTTGATCATCAGCAAATTAGTGTCTCATAGGTCATCATGGGGAAGTCTCTTTTAAAAAGGAGCTATGCTTCATTATAAATATATATTAATTTTAGACCTGCATGATTGGTTTAATTCCTTACTCTCCCCCTTTTCCATTGCTCTTCATAGGCTTTCCCCTTTAGTTCTTTATTTCTGTATATTCCAAGTGTTTGTACTTCTGAAGTTTAAAAGGCCTTGATCAATTGCATATCAAGTTCCCGAATTCAGAACTGCACCCCTCTAAACTAATTCACCAAAACAGCTCATCCTGACTATTTCTGCACATTCATTCATTCATTCATTCATTCATTCATTCATTCATTCATTCATTCATTCATTCATTATTTTTCAGTTTATTTCCCGCCACTCCCTAAGCGGCTCGTGGCGGGTCACAATGTCTTAAAAACCCCATTAAAACTCCCATTAAAAGACTTAAAATCCATCACAACATGGCGGCAGCAAAAAAGATCCCCTTCCTACCCCCATTGCTAAGGGGGAGGTGGAGAAGAAGGAGGTCAATGATGTACAAGAAGTCCGGGGGGGGAGCCATCGGTGTACCTCGCCGACCCTAGCCTCAACCATGGACCTGGCAGAAGGGCTCCGTTTTGCAGGCCCTGCGGAACGCCGAAAGATCCTGCAGGGCCCGCAGCTTACCCGGAGCTCATTCCACCAGGTGGGGACCAGGACCGAAAATGCCTGGCCCTGGTAGAGGCTAGGCAGGCTTCCCTAGGGCCGGGAATGACCATCAAGTTTTCACCCGCAGAGCACAAGGCCCTGTAGGGGGCATAAGGCAACAGGCGGTCCCTCAGGTATGCAATATCGTTTGTGCATTTGTCTGCAAGCCACTCACAATCCTCTGAGAAGAGGTTCCAGGCTATCGGCAGATTGCTGGGAGGAGGGGAGGGTGAGGAATGATCTATGTCACCAATTCCTTCTGTGGACTCTTCCACGGGATTCAATCCACTGAAAGATGCAATCTGAAAACATATTTACACACTGAAATTTAGGGGGAGGGGCACACTATTGATATCAAAGTGATATTGATATCAGAGTGAGGTGAGAACTTGGAATAGGAACTCTTCTTGATTATTTGAACTCTTTGGGCCTTCCATTTCGTGATTTATTGTCATTTCTGTTGTAATCAAATATATTGCACAATGAGGCTGAACAATCCAGGGGTCTAGCAGAAATCATTATATTCTCCTGCTAGTGGAAAGCAAATATAAATTTCTTTGAGATGGGTATGGATCATACCTTCATGGCTTTCTGTGGCCTACAATTATAGCAGTGTTTGGGGTGGCATGCTAATCTGGTCCCAAATGCTGTGGTCCTAGGTCCCAAAATTAGACAAACTGGGATGCCTGTGTGTAGATCAGGGCTAGTCAAACTGCGGCCCTCCAGATGTCCATAGACTACAATTCCCATGAGCCCCTGCCAGCATTCGCTAGCAGGAGCTCTTGGGAATTGTAGTCCATGGACATCTGGAGGGCCACAGTTTGACTACCCCTGGTGTAGATCCTTGACAACATCCCATGTGGAAATCTTCAGCCCCCCCCCCCCCTGGAGGAGATTATATGTTAACAAACTAGGCTTTCATTTCTGTTGTTAAACTTACCACATGTTCAGAGTAACGGTGAGCAGCATTTTAAATAAGAAGTTTGAAATGAGTGAGGTTTCCCTGGACATGCAGAGCAATGTACAGTAAGGAAAGGATCAACCACAGTATTAAAATAAATATATATATATAACTTTGGAATGAGTGTTGGAGGAGATTTGACAAAAAAGGGCTTGAGTGTATTGTGATATTTTCCATGGCAAGTCTATCAGAGTTGTGGTATGTCCATCTGCCGGACAGGTAAACAACTGGGCTAATCTCTGATGTCTATCTAGCTTCCAAATAAAGTACCTCACCCTGTCCCTGGCTCTATATATGTTACCACCTCCTTGTATAAACACTGTGAGATAATGCTTGATTTATCTTAGTGTGGGAAACTGTCGAAGGCAAACTGAATCAGTCCAGAATAAGTTATGTTACCCAAACAGCAGTGACCGTAACAGCATAAAGGTTAAAGATAAGACTTAGATAATATTTTGTTTTAAAAAAAATCCAGGAGCAGTGGGCTAAAAATGTTTAAAATCTTGAAAGGTTTATTATCAGTTCCTTGAAAAGTTGCAGTCAGTTCAACCCCCGGTGGAGTGTTACACTAGAGTAGTCTTACAGAATTGAGTGGAACTTCACTAACTCCGCTGCCATGTAATCCATCAGTGAAAAGTTCCTGGCCCCTCTATCAATCAATTCATCATCTGGTACGTTTTTATCCCATCCTTCCTCTAGGGAGTTGAGGCAGCAGACCTGTTGCTCTCATTTTCTCCTTGCAGAGAATATTGCAAGGTAGATTAGCACAGATGCATTGGCAAATGATTGCTGCCTATAGCAATCATTTACAACTGGATCTTCCTTTGTGGACAAGGCAGTCCAGCTGCAGGTGATGGGTACAGCAGAACAATATTGCATTATCCTACAATGTAGGGATAACATTTAGAATCCAAAACCTTATGCAAGCATGTCCAACTGTCCAAGTCTTTCTCAACCTTCTAGATTATTATTGTTATAATAATATATATATAATAATATATAATACTATATATTATAATATATAATTATTGTTATAATATATTATTATTGTTATGATGTTATTACTGTTACTGTTACCTGTTACCATATGTTAATTGTATCTTTTCCTGTTTTCTGTAAACCGCCCTGGGCCCTCGGGGAGGGCGGTATATAAATATAATAGATAGATAGATAGATAGATAGATAGATAGATAGATAGATAGATAGATAGATAGATAGATAGATAGATAGATAGATAGATAGATAGATAGATAGATAGATAGATAGGTCAGGTACAAAGGACTTTTTGACTGGCCCCACTCTTCTTTTTTAAAAG
The DNA here is from genome assembly GCF_049243985.1 of Paroedura picta. Classification (NCBI taxonomy): domain Eukaryota; kingdom Metazoa; phylum Chordata; class Lepidosauria; order Squamata; family Gekkonidae; genus Paroedura; species Paroedura picta. The sequence goes on from NC_135369.1 coordinate 159,139,691, forward strand.
ATCATGTGATAGCTTTAGAAGAAGCCACAGGGAAGAATCTTTTATGTCACTAGTGTTCTGTATTAAGGGACTTTTATTTTCATCCAGAATTATTGATATTGGCGGTTCTTGGAACCTAACTTTTCTCCATCTCCGTTTAACTTACTTCCAATCAATATTCAAGCTATAATCCACTGGCTTCTGACAACAAATCTGCACATGATTTGGATAGATGACAGACTGTGCATTGGACTGGAATGCAAGAGATAGAGTCTACCTGACCTGACTAAGAACAAACCCATAAATATTCATACCATTGTATGAATTAATACTAAATACTTTTGGATATAGGCCTTGATGTCAGTGAGAGACAACTTTCATTTTAGATCTTTTCTGTTCTTTTTCTGCTACTAGTACTTTTAGGACTGCTATTACAATGAACATGAGCCTCTTGTGGTGCAGAGTGGTAAAACAGCAGACATGCAGTCTGAAAGCTCTGCCCATGAGGCTGGGAGTTCAATCCCAGCAGCCGGCTCATGGTTGACTCAGCCTTCCATCCTTCCGAGGTTGGTAAAATGAGTACCCAGCTTGCTGGGGGGTAAACGGTAATGACTGGGGAAGGCACCAGCAAACCACCCGTATTGAGTCTGCCATGAAAACGCTAGAGGGTGTCACCCCAAGGGTCAGACATGACCCAGTGCTTGCACAGGGGATACCTTTACCTTTATTACAATGAACAGTAGTTGTACTATTACTGGTACTGTTGAATAACTTAGACTTGGAGACAACTTGTTCCTTCAATCAATGGTACATCTGTATGGCCCCACATTATGGTAACATCTTAACTTGGAGCAATGTTTCCTAAACCCCCACCCTCTATTATACCCGCGATCAACTGATCACATTTTTATTCTCCAGACACATGATAAAGATGCCCTGGACATGTTCCACCAGACATTCAACAACTTTCAACCCACCATCAAACTGACAATGAAACAATCTATATAACACATTTTCTGGACACTACTAGAAAAATACCCAATGAACACATAGACACTGCCTTGCTGACTGACAAATATACCTACATGCCTCTAGCAACCATCCTAAACATAGAAAATGATCCATTGTATACAGCCGTGCTCTAAGCTACAGCCTCATCTACACCAATCCCACAGACAGAGATTCTCACCTGAGGGATCTACTACTAAACTTTTTGGAACTCAAGTACCCACCTGATGAAGCCAAAAAATAGAGTTAAAAAGCTAGAATGGTACCCAGGGAAAATCTGCTGCAAGACAAGCTCAAAAGAGACAATAACAGAACATCACTGATAGTCACCTACAGTTCTCAGCTCAAAATAGTTCAGTGCAACAACCTTTACTGGATAATGACCGTTCTCTTGCACAAGTACTGGGCGGCAAACCTTTTCTTGCACACCGGCAGCACCCAATCTCAAACAACTCCTCACCCACAATAATGTAACATCCAATTTGAACATGGACATGAGTACCAAGATGCCTACTTTGCTGCTTCATATACCCAGACAAATCACTAAATCTAACAAGAATGCCCTCAGGACATTCGCCTAGCCTTGATCAGGGCCAGGGCCTTTTTGGCCCTGGCCCCAGCCTAGTGGAATGAGCTCCCAGGAGAGCTACGGGTCTTGATGGAGCTATCAACATTCCACAGGGCCTGTAAGATGGAGCTCTTCTGCCAGGCTTTTGGTTGAGGCTAGGGAGGAAGAGCTGTCCCGGGGAATAAATAATCTACAAACTGAAGGTCCCGCCTAGTAGATGATCTATTTGGTTGCACCAGAGCACAGATGCTATTAGGATAGGTGATCCACTGACTGGTGTAGGAGAGGAATGTAAGTATGAATGGATAACTCCTGTTGCATTGCATCTGAAGAAGTGTGCATTCACATGAAAACTTATACTGTGAATAAAACTTTGTTCATCTTAAAGGCTGCCACTGGATTACCTTTTAGTAATACCTTTAGTAGTATATTTTAGAGTTTGCTGTACTCTGTGTCAATAAAGGAAATCCACAGCCCTTAGTTTGCAAGACCTGAGTGAATACATGGTGTTTTGTGAAGCTGACCTCTGTTTGGAATAATATTTCAGAGTTGAGTTTCCGGAAAGTTTAAGGACTGATATACGCAAAAAGTTGGCTTACCTCTGGATGGTGTGAAAAAGCAATTGTCAGTACTTATGCTGAATGGCATATATTTGTCCCACTGTTGGTCAGCTGAGAATTCACAGATTGGAAACCCTCAGTTATCAGCATAGCACTAGAATCTACTCCATGCCTTTGTCTGAGAAGGTAGAAAGAATACCAACAACTCCTTGAAGTGTTCTGGTCGCAGCATGGACTGTGAATTTTACTATGTGTCCCTTGTCATACTCACTCCTAGTGGATGCTGGCTTTAGAGAGCTTCCTCATGGCTATGGTGATAGTAGCTCAAAGAAGAAGCAGGACAAAATACCTTTGAAAAGGGGTCATTTTTAGAGTGAGACTTGATACTACTTGTGAGGTTCTTGTGCTATGGAACCTGTGCTGCCTATGTTAAACCTAGCAGCAGGCAGAATGGTCCCTGACAATGAAAAAGTGTGTTGAATGCATTCTTTTGCAACAACTATTAGTAGCAATAGTACTGCTATTAATACGACTGAAAATAGTAGTACAATAAAAGCATTGTGGTTAAGGTTTGTTATACTGTTGAATAGTATTATAGGGAAACCTAGCTGTGATTGCTTTCGTATTCTTTTAGGTTGTGTATGACAATAGATCATTTAGGTTCAGATGACAGTAAGCGACTGTTGAGCTGTAAAAACTCCCGAGGTGACTTTGTAAACCTGGTGTGGTGTTACTCCATCACTTTGTAGATCATTGATTCATTTAAACCTGAGCCTGTTTGCTTTTCCCACATTGCTAGTTACAGAGCTCAAGGTTCCAGCAAACCAGGTAAACAGAAGCACCTTTGCTTTTCCCTTTTACACCAGACCTCTTAGCTAAGTGAAGCAAGGGGCTTGCTGTCACTCACTTTTCAAATATGCTGCTGTTTTGTTTTAATTTTGGTCCGCTTCAGTCATCATAGGAAAAATGGGGGTTCTTTTCTGCTCTTGAGGATTTAAATGATTTCAGATATTGAGCCTGAATAACTATTTTAAGTAACAGGCAGTATCAAATGAACAGTTTTAAAATATTTACATATATATTAATTGTTGTAAATGTTAAGATTGTAAAGTCTATTTGTTCAGCCAGATCATTTCCAGTTGTCCTATGCCCATAGGCTTCCTGGTGTAACCATGTATGAGATATTTCCTAAGAAGAAATTAATATATTCATATTCTGATGCAAAATGATAAACTAACTTTGGATCAGATCCAGCCAGCTTTTTTGCTCACTCTCTGTCAATTCCACTCCTTATCACAGCTCCTATTCCACATGGCATTTGTCCTGTGATTCCAAACATAGCTTGTTTTGGTGACCCTAGCGGGCTCTTTCCTTCTATTTTTCTCTAGTGGAAAATCTGATTGGATCCAACCCTTGTACTTCCACAGAATTGCTGAGAAACACTACAATTAAAAAATGCTAAAAATAGGGGCACACAATACAATTTCTAGGTGCCGTGGTGACCTGATGCCTGGAATTTGTAGAGCTCTGCATCAAACATCCCCTTTCATATATAGCCATACATATCCCCCATCTTAACACTATCCAGTAAAAATTCCTTGCACAGATGCTTACCTTACATGCTTATTTCCACGCTGTAGAAGCACTTGTGTAAATCAATTATTTGTGTGTAGAAAACATACAATTCCTAGGATTTCTCTTCCCTATGATACGTGCTCTGTAATGGAATGTATGGGAGAGACTGGATCCACATATTATAAGCACCTAAATACCTTTTCCACGTGAGGAGAAAAAGGCTGGCCGGTGCTTGTCTGGCAGAGAGGGCTAAATGAGCTATGACAGTGTCCATGGGTCAGACTTGTAGATGGGTCAGATTTGTAGATTGTTCAGGAGTGGTGGTTGATAAATACAAGCTTAGATACAAAAATAAAATAAGAATGCAATTTCTTTTAAAAAATACATTTTTATTAAGAGACAAACTGATTTTTCTAAACTCAAAAGGGAACTTCAAAGGCAACAGTTATAGCGGTGCTCCCCAACCACTGGAGGCCTCGGTACCGGGCCGCGGCAGGGAGAGAGGGAGGGAGGTGTGGGTGCCTACCCCCCCCCCCCCGTGGCGCACGCTGGCTGCACTGGGAGTGATTGGCTGCCTCCTGGCACAGCGAGCGCCGTACTGCGGGGGGAGGCACTGGTGCTGGTGGGCTGGCGGGCATTTGCGACCACCGGCACCCCGGCACCCGCACCTCCCCCCCACAGCGCATTCCCGGTGCAACAAGCGCCGCACCCCGGAGGGGGTGGGAGGCATGCCTGCTGGTTTGTGGGTGCTGGCACTCCGGTGCCTGCACCTCCTTCTGCCCCCCTGTCCCCGCACTTTCTTCTCCCCCCCTGGGCCCCAGCCTGAAAAAGGTTGGTGACCGCTGAGTTATAGGATGTAGACAAAGGGGTCCCATTCATTTCCTGTCCATCCAGTGCAACACCAGGCTTTAGCTTATTGCCCGGCTGGTTCTTCCTTGATGCTCCTAGATCTGGTTGTTGGAAAGGTTCGCCCTGCTAAATAAATTGTGAATTGGCCTTTGTCTGATTTTAGAAAGGGCAAAAATTCCTCAACTCTTCTCCCCAACTCTGTTAGGCGCAAGCCGTTTTGCATAATTGCATATTTTTCTCTCATTTGCATTCCAGTTTTCTACCGTCATAATAAAAATACATTTGAAGAGCTGCAAGCCAAGCAGGAGAATTTCTTCTGAGATGCTCCAGGATATTAAATGACAATTTGGGAAGTCAATGTGCTTCCTACTGCATATAGTCAATTACCAGATGTTGTTAGTATTCTAGGCACAATTTCTTGTTTATTTGAATAATGCAAAACCTTCAGAAGAAGCTGAGTGTAAATCATTCATGAATAGAGCCTTTCCTGTTTCCCCTCTACTTTAAGCTATTTACTGTAAATAGGATAGTATAATCTCTCATGTAATGTGATCAGCGCTTAATTGCAACACAAAACAGCAGTGCTGGAGCATAATGTAGTTGGCGTGATGTTAACACAACAAGATCTCAAAGTAAATTGTTTTACATAAAAGATCTGCTTTTAAATAATTTTGCTGCTTAATGCTCTTATTAGAGTTTGCTTCGAGCAGCAGTCTAGTTATTAGGGGGGGGGGAATGGAAACATACTCAACTTTGGAGAGGGGGAAAGGAAATCTTCTCTCATGATCCACAGTAAAATTTAGCAGGTATGCTGTTGTTCTTTCGTATGAGTGGACCGCTCTGGGATGTTTCCTGGAGGTGGGTCTGTGATATGGTGTGGGAGCCAGGATGGTTGGACTACAATCTAGAAGCCCCAGGTTCGAATGTGACCTTGAGAACGCTAAGAATGCTAAGAATGCTAAAAGAAAAATGGTCTGGGATCAGCATACCTGCGAGGCTGCCTTTCCCACTATAGCCCCATTAGAACTTTACACTCTCAAACAGCAAATCTCCTGGTGGTCCCTGATCTGATCTGGGTCCATCCCTGATTGGCCAGAACCAGGCTTTTTCAGCCCTGGCCTCAACCTGGTGGAACGCTCCAAACAATGTGGTACTTCCTACAGTTCCACAGGGCCTGTAAAACTGAGCTGTTCTGCTGTGCCTATGGTTGATGGTAGGCATCTTCCATTGTTGGACTCCTGGTCTAGCCCCCTCCTCAGGTGATTGACCCATAAAATGCTGGGTTGTCTTTTTCAATTGAGATCTTTCTAGCTTTTAATAATTATTGATATTTTTTCTTTTGAGCCCGCTGAAAAATGGGTTGGGCAGCCTATAAATCGAATTTATAAATAAATAAATTATGCACACTGTAGGTCTTGCATCTTCCAACCCCCTCTCATATAGCTCCAGTGATATTTGTATTACCTGTAGTCCAATCCCAGAAGAAAAGACAGTGAATGGGAAAGGAAGAGGTGGAATAAATTGTGGTATTGACATTCAAGTTTCTCCTTGCTTGACAACTGATAAGTTCTCATTAGCTTCCTGTTCACCACTTACAAAGCATTTGCATCCAGTTGGGTAAAGGTAAAGGTAAAGGTATCCCCTGTGCAAGCACCGAGTCATGTCTGACCCTTGGGGTGACACCCTCCAGCGTTTTCATGGCAGACTCAATACAGGGTGGCCTTGCCAGTGCCTTCCCCATTCATTACCGTTTTACTCCCCAGCAAGCTGCATACTCATTTACCAACCTTGGAAGGATGGAAGGCTGAGTCAACCTTGAGCTGGCTGCTGGGATCGAACTCCCAACCTCATGGACATTGCTTCAGACAGCATTTCTGCTGCTTACCACTCTGCGCCACCAGAGGCTCATATCCAGTTGGGTAGTATCTGTTAGTTTAATTATGTTTTTAATTCTCAGTGATTGTAAACGTACTTGGAAGTTGTTGCTATTAAGTACTGGCAACGCAGTGACAGCACAGTGGGCTGCCTCAGGAGGGCAAAATTCATAAGCTGGGTTGGAGGAATGCAAACTGGAAAGTTCAGGTTGGTAGTAAGAGTTGTTGGACAACTTGTCGGACCAGGTCAATTCATGCACGAGGCCAGCTTAGAGGAAGGAGCTTTCTAATAAGAGATGTTGCCAAATTATGTGCAGAAGATGTAGTCCAAAACACATTCCATCAGTTCAATAAGAAATCATAAAATAGGTTTGTGAGAGACATTTTTATTTGTTTGTTTTCATTTATATACCGCCCTCCCTTGCGGCTTTACAGAAAGATGTTAGGTGAGTAACAATACAGGGTAAATGTGGTAATTATAGCCTTTAAAACATGTATTTTCTGTTTTACCAACAGAAGCTGGTGTTTAGCTAAAAGAATTTGCATTCTCTCTGTGATCTTAACATTTCTTACAGGTTATCTTCAGACACTTTTGGTTAGCGACTCTGATAAGGGATTCTGTTATCTAGCTGGCTAGAAAAATCTATAATCACTCCTATCACCGTCGTATATATGACCCTGTCATATGACATGCTTCTCTTCTCTTCAGATGATCAAATTCTCATTCCTGTTGGAAAGATCCACTCTCCTGGATCCCTGTTGGAAAGATCCACTCTCCTGGATCCCTGTTGGAAAGATCCACTCTTTTGGAATTTTAAACAGTTCTCATTTTTTTCTAGAACAGAAACGATGTGCTTCATTCTTCCTATTTTCTATCACTAAGCTTATGGGTTCAACTGCAGGAAAAAAAGCTCTGCTGAAGTAATGTGATCACTACACGGCAATCAACAACACATTCTTTTGGAAAACCATTATTTTCCTTCTAGTGGGGCGGAATGGATGAAGCTTTAAAAAAGAATAACTTAAGCAATCCATTTCGTGCGGCTGTTTTACATGTATTCACCAATCATCCGTAGAAGCTGTCCCGTCCTGTTTAGCTTTACTGTGCTCAGGCTGCCTGTCCAGATTCCATGAAAAGATCTCCAAGAACAATATCTCTCCCAGAAAATGTTTGGAATCACTAAGTGATATGTGAGCAGTAGGCATTTGCCTGCTGTGCATTGTAAATCAGTGTTTTACGGTCGACTTTTGACATTTTTTGTACACCATGGTATCTTGTTTTTATTGTGAGATGTTGGGTGTCCAAGATACTTTGAACATAATTCAGTTGTGGACCCAGAGTCAAAAGGGGGGGGGGGGAAGGGCAAGGCAAATGGACTGAACAAGCTTGTCACCGCAGATGCATCATGGAAGTAGAAGTGGCCCCACTGTATTGGTTACAGTTGAAAAAAATTTGACCCAGCACGGAGTGGGTGGGTGGTTCGAGGCATCAACATGGAAGTGTGCTAAGCAGAGTCCTAACCAACCTCCAAAGTCCTAACCAACCTCTTTACTTGCCAAGTGGCCTACAGAGCGGTGAGCAAGTCTGGGACCTGTGAGGCTACAACTAGCAATGTCTCTTGGACACGTCTGGGATGCCACACTCCAACCTCTCTTTGCCCACCCTCTGTAAAGAGGCTTAGTTGCCCTCGGTCTCTTCACATATACCCCAAATCTACTCTGGAACAGAAGAAGAAGAGTTAGTTCTTAAATGTCGTTTTTCTTTACCCGAAGAAGTCTCAAAGCAGTTTACAATCTCCTTCCCTTTCCTCTCCCCACAACAGACACCCAGTGAGGTAGGTGAGGCCGAGAGAGCCCTGATATCACTGCTTGGTCAGAACAGCTTTATCAGGGCTGTGGTGAGCCCAAGATCACCCAACTGGTTGCATGTGGGGGAGTGGGGAATCAAACCTGGCTCTCCAGATTAGAAGCCACCACTCTTACCAACTACATCATGCTGGCTCTCCATCATCAACTGTTTCTGCTAATCCCTAACTATTATGAAACGTACTTCAAACTGTTGTCAAGTGTTGCTTCATCTAGTCGAGAGTGAACCTTCCCTCCATATAACTCTGCATCCTCCCCTCTAGTTCAAGATGTGGCCATGTCTCTAATCTCAGTTATTTCTCTACCAAGGTTTTTCATTCATGCTCCCCCCCCCCCTACTTTCCTACTCCAGTCCAAGAGGAGCTTGGGCTCTGGCTATTACATTCTTAGGATCTTTATTTCTCCTGCCAATTGCGAGTATTTCCCCTTATCTGTGAGGATTAAAGGCACAGTAGCCATGCCTCATATTGATTTTGGCAGCTCCAGTCCACATGGCTGGGTGCAGCTGTTTTAGTTACAACCTATGGCTAGATCAAGGGTGGTGGCAGAAGTAAAGAAATTCAGCAGCTCCAAAATTGATATATTTTCAGTTCACTTAATTCAATCTACAGCACTATTCACTGTGCCAACTAGAGGAAAATAAACCCTTTATTGCCTTCTGCAGATATAGGGAAAGAAAAGGATGAAGGGGGAAAATCTATCCAGCCAAGAATTTAGGTCAATCAATTTTTTACAGTCTTTTCCTCAGCCAGCTAGGAGTTTAACCACTAATGAAGCCAGTAAACAAACTGCTTTATTATTCAAATAAATAGAAAACCTTGTATTTGTGTGTGAATCTCTCTGTTGATATTCATTGGTCAGTTTAGGATTGTCCTTATTTAAGAAGTGTAAAGGTAAAGGTAAAGGTATCCCCTGTGCAAGCACCGAGTCAAGGGATGGATTAAATGAGATTAGAAAGAAGCAGCAACTTCAGTCGTTCTTCAGCGCAGAGCAATATTATGCTCTTGTGAAGCAAGATTCTTATAGTTCCTCCTGCTCAAAAACTGAGATAAAAACTCTTAATGGGAAATGGTTGCTGATTGGTTTATTGATGTGGAACATCTATTGGCACACTCCCACAAACGGATATGTAGACGGACGTGATGTCCATTATCCTGCCTTAGGGAGCGCACCAGTAGATGACCTGCAGCAGTGGCGGAGGCACCAGAGCTCTCATTGCTCTGGCGCTGCCACCATCTGAGGAGCAGGAGACTGGTGGAGCTGCCGGCAGCGTGCCTGTGTGTTGGGGCTCACTGGACTGGGCTGGTGCTGCCCCTGCTAGGCTTCCGAGGCTGCTCCTGCGCTCTGGAGAGCAGGAGAAGCCTCGGGAAACTTGCAGGGGCCGTGGCAGCAAGCATGCCTCAGCGTGGGTTCCAACCACCAGGGCTGCACCAGCCACTGCGCCAAGGAGCCATGCAGGCAGGTAGGAAAAGGGAGTAGGGGGTGGAGGGGAGGAGGGAGTGGGCAGGGGTAAGGATTCTCATCTCCTATGTAGATGTTCTGCATGAGGGATGAGAAACATTGTCGGTTGATTTTTATTTTATTACTAGCCCAAAAGCCCATTGCATAAAAATGCAATGGGCGCTAGCGGGGGCTGTGATAGAAAGGGGGAATCAGAGGGAGGTGAAGCACCTTGGGACACCGTGGAGGAATAGGTGAGGTCCTCAGGCGGTGAAGCATGTTGACGGCGGGGCCAAGGCCCTCTCAGGCGTAACCCCAGGCCCCCATCCCCGTGGCAAGGCCGCGGCTTCGCTATGGCCCTCTGTGAGGTGGCGGGTGTGCTCTGCAGGCCGCGGGGAAGGCCTCCCTGTCCCCACCTCTGACAGCCTCCTAACTGGGGAGAACTCATGGTCTCCGGGTTGCGCAGTCGGCTCCTGGAGGTGGGTGCTCCAGGGGCTGGCCCATTCCGGATGTGCCCAGCTTTGCTGGGTACATCCAGATTGGCCCGCTGCCTGTGGTTTTGGAAGGCCAGACAGGGCCGGACAGGCCCATACAGCAGCCCTGAGACCTGGACAGTGCCGCCCAGATGGCCTTTTCAAAAATATATAGAGGAACTGTGGTAAGGATTATTACTGAACTCAGTAATTTGGAGTTCTTTATTGTAACTTAGACCATTGAAAAGATTGATTCTGGTGGGTAGCCATGTTGGCCTGATGCAACAGAACATAGTTTTTGAGTCCAGCAGCACGTTTAAGACCAACCAAGCTGAAAGTAGGGGGTCACGATCTACTACGAAACAGTTGGGTTTGAAACAGAGTTTAATTCTGGGTATAAGTTTCATTTACATGCACACAAATACCCTGAATCAAACTCTGTTGGCCTTAAAGGTACCAGTGGATTCATACTTTGTTCTGTTGAAAAGGTTGATTATGCTAGCTCAGTGTCTTGGGCTTGTCATGCATGAGTATCTCCATCTTTTGGTATCCTTCCCCCAAGACATTTGCCATCATCATCATCAGTATTAGTATTATTAAAATGCATTCCTTGAATACAGCATATGTTTCCCTTCAGGGGCACTCCGGCTGACTTGTTCCCCCACGGAATTCTCCCCCTCCCCAACCCCTTCTTGGCAGCCCTGCCTAGTGGAGGTCAGGCATGACTGAAGGTGGCTTCAGCTGTCTGAGATGCTTGTAAGCTTCAACGTGTTTGAATAGGTTCAGGCTGATTTCAGTGGTGGATGCTGATAGGATTTGGGTGTTGTAAAAGTCACCTGCTGTTCTGAGTCCTTGCATTTCCAGATGTGTACAGTTTTGCTGGGAAAATGGTTTTGGACCACTCTCCAAACACAGAGTTAGACTGAAGACTTTGAAAGAATAAGTTTTGTTCTTTTTAAAAAGTTTTCTCTAGCTGTAGAAGATGAGACCAATCACAGGCTTTCCATATATCATTGTTGGACAAAATAACTGCAGGTAAAACTTCTAGCTGTTCTTCCAATTAAGGCAGCCTAAAGTTGTCCGTGTCCTTTTTGGCTGTGGTTCCTAGTTTATGGAATCGACTCCCTGAAGAGGTTAAGAATTAGAAGGCACTGTATGGCCATTTTATTTGTGAAGGTTTTAAATGGAGTTTAAGCTACAGGCATTTTCTCAGAGAGGGTTATGAAACTGGATGTAGAAGTGTGAATGGTTTATTTCCATGGTTTTGGTCTCAGATTGACTAGTGGTCATCAGTTTTGTTTTGTTTTTAATGATGATTACATCCTGTATTTAGCTTTTTCTTTTTCTTTCTGAAGTCATGTATGCTCTATCCGTCAACAATGGCTACCTTTTTTAGATTCTTGTTCGTCTGTGTCAGCAGCTCAAGTGTTTTAGGTAGACTTTGCCTCATCTCACCCATGCTCATCTTTGGACTTGGGAAGGGATTTTCCTTCAGATCAAATTGATCCGCTTGGAGGGATATTTGGAGGGATGGTTGCCTTTTTCTGGTACATGTAGCCTGATTCATTGGATTGCATTTTCTGGATCTGTTAGCCCTGCAGGCGCTTTTGACACTGAGCTTTTGCAGTGAGCTTGTGGCCCATGATATTTGAATGCCGTCATTTCTGCACATTGGTTGGTGTTAGCAATTAGCTATAATGAAAGCTGAGGGTCAGGGAAGGGGTGGTCCGTCTCCTCCTTGACACCCAAACAGTTAAGCCTAAGATTTGTTTCAAGCTCAGGCACTAACGGCGAGAAAAGACCCCAGCATGATTTGCAAACAAAGCTGCAGCTCTTATTAATTAGAGAATTCCCCTGCCAAAAAACTTTCATACATTTTACCCTTAACTGGAAAGCCATCTGGGTTCCATGGCTGATTGATTAGGAGAAACCTGCCAAAGGAGATTTCTGCCTCATGCTGGGTGAGCCTAGGGTTGCTAGCTCCGATTTGGGAAAATTTTTTTTAGGGTAGAGCCTCTAGAGAGCGGGCTTGGGGGAGGGGAAGGATCAATTGGGTATAATGACATCTAAGTGGCCATTTTCTCCAGGGGAACTGACTGCTGTTATCTGGAGATTCCAGGGGACTCCCAGTTCCCACCTGGAGGCTGGCATCCCAAAGTGAACCTTGCTTCTGTAATGTTAGTCCGGATCCAATATCTGTGTATGTCATCTTGTGAACTTTGAAATACTGTTAGCATTTGCTAGATGAGGAAGAGGAGTAAACTAACCAGTCACACATTCTAGGGACTTTTCTTAGCTTATTTCAATGTGTAGCCATAGCTGTGGCTTGTGCCTATGTGATTTTATCCTCCTAGGGCCCCTTCTATCTTAAGAGGTCATGGCCTTGCCCGATCTCAGCCTCATGTCCCTCCTCTTCCCATATTGACCTGCCAGCAAATATATAGATGTTTTCATACTTATCTCCTTGATCCACCTGCTTGCCCACATATGGGGCAGCTGCAAATTCTCTTTACGGTACAGGGTTGAATAAAATCAAATTTTAATCATTAAGCTCCAATAATTGTGCAAGAGCAGCTGACTTTGGACTTGAAACCTGACCATAGTCAGCCGTTTCCGGGAAACAGAACTTCTGGCATTTGTGAATGAAGGCCATGTCTGCTTGTGCAGAGGCCACACCTGCCCTGGTCAAGCAGGCTCTCTTTTCCAGGAAAAACATGTACTTTTCCTATGGTTACACAATTAGTTCTGCAGAGCACAGTAAGCTCGGCAACCATTAGAACTGACATAATCAGATACGTATGAGCATTAAGATCCATCATATCCAAGTGGAGAGGAGAAGGGCCAACTGGGTCAGGATGCAAAAGCCCAATGGAAAACATAATCGGATTGATTAGACTAAGGCAGCCTTTCTCAAAGGTTTTATCATTGAGAAACTCCTGAAAGAATCTTCAGGTATTGAGAAACCACATAAATATTGTGATTATGCAGAATATGGTTGGGAAGCATTGCTGTTTACATGCCCACTGGGGGCACCCTCCTCTTCCCCCTTCTTCCCCCCTCCAGGCCCATCATTGGCCATTTTGGGACGGGTTTACGTGACCATTTATTTATTTATCTATCTGCTTATTTATTTATTTCATGTCTACCCCACCATTCCTGTGACTGGCTCGTGGCTGCTAACCATCTGGGTAAAACGACATTAAAAGCCATACTAAACCCCCTTAAAATAACAGCATAATCCAGGGGTAGTCAAACTGTGGCCCTCCAGATGTCCATGGACTACAATTCCCAGAAGCCCCTGCCAGCATTCGCTGGGAATTGTAGTCCATGGACATCTGGAGGGCCGCAGTTTGACTACCCCTGGCATAATCCATAAAACCAACCCAATAGGCAATTGATAACTTTCCCCATCTCCTTGCTCATACAGATAGATACATATTGGGGGGGGGGGGTATTAGAGAAGCTGCCTCGATCTTAATCAATGAAAATAAGGAAAAATAAGGATGGGAGCCAGATCTTATAGCTCTGGCCTCAACCAAAGACCAGGCAGAAGAGCTCTGTCTTGTAGGCTCTGATAAATGTTTATCAAATTTAAAAAATGACTCCCACTCATTCAGGAAACCCTTCCAGGGCCATCAAGGGTTTCATGAAAGCCTGGACTAAGGAAATATACATAGAAGTGGGAAATGCAGATTAGCATTAGCATTCATAAACAAGTTATGAGAATCAAAAGGACTTGGGGCAAATTATTTAGCTAATGGTAAGCTTGTACTTCCCAACATAATTTAGTGTTCAGGCACATACCACCAGCATTGTGAAATTAGATTCAAGTGGGTAGGCAAGTTGGTCTGACACTGAGAGGAAAGAGGCCAGACACAGGCATGTAACCGCATATATATGGGCTTTCTGGCCAAGGGCCTATCAAGCGCCACCTCTGAGTTTCATGTAGGCTGTGCCCAGCCAGCTCCACACACTGGCTGTGCCAGCGTCTTGGCCTGCCTCACCCCAACATGAAGGCCTTCCCTCCTTGACCGGCTTCTCGTTCTCGGAGGCTGCAGTCTTGCATCTTCTTTTCCTTGGCAAAACAATTGGGGAATTAATGTTACATTGAATGGAAATGTTTTAAGGCAGACCCAGTGACCTTCTGCGGAAAGAGTTCATTTTCACTGGAGTTTACTCAGGGCTCACTGTTCCTCTTTGTATGGCCTGACAACATTTCAGGATCCGAATCCTCTGAAATAGAAAGAATAATAGATCAGCTACAGAGACAGTGATTGTGGGCAGACCCAAATTGCAAAATGAATTTTAATGACAGAACCCACCAATAACAGCTCCTGCATCGGCCCCATCAAACCGTTCTCGTTCATTCCTGGGGGCATATCCTGACAAATTTGCTGGTGGACTGGGACCAAAACCTAGGGAGGAAATCCGAGGCTGCTGGCATTCATATTTCAAGCAGAAAGAAACAGCTGAGTATTCATCAAGTATATTACTCATAGTGAATTATTCATTTGGCAGGGCTCATGTGGTTATAGCTGTATGACATACTTTCATATTATTGATTATCGTTATTTTTTTGGGGGGGTATTCATTATGGCTTCATCATAAATAGCACTTTATTTTTCTGAGTTTGCCTTTTGATGTGCTAGAAAATGGTATTCATAAGTACACCAGTGTTGATTTAATATTCAGTGTGTTTACGGAATCAGTTTTAATGTTTTTGCTGTGTAAGTACAGGCTGGTTCTTCATATAGAGGACCAACCAGCATTCCATGTCCTCTCGGGATTCCCATACTAACGGCAACCCAGAAAGTAACCTAATGCATGTACCATAAAATTACTGCCCACTCTGATTTTGCCACTTCTTTGCCAGACATACATTACTATGAACAGCCACAAGAAGTAAAGTATTGTTTCAGAATTGGAATTCTTGTGAGCTGCATCTAGGAAAAAAAATATTTCCTGAAAATATTGATCAGTCTTTGTGTGCGCTTAAGGTTATTTTTTAAAGTTCACACCGAGATTGCAATGCAGTCTTTTCCAATTAATTCCCATTTTTTTCCCATTACATATTTTTGAAACTGCATAATAACCTTTCTTCGGTTGATCAGCTAGCTTAATCTCCAATAATGAAAGACTAGCCAGCCAGACATAATACAAACAGCATAGAAAACAAACACACACAAAAAGGCAATTCAACTAACTCTTCGAACAGAGTGGTATTAAAAACTTGGAATCTTTTCTAATTGAAAAGCAAACATGATACTGGTATTCAGTTGTACATATGAGCTAGCACAGGATAGTGGCTAAGATAAGAAAGGATCCAAGAGATTCCCTGTGCAAATCTTGCTTTGCGACAAATTCTTTGGGTGTACCTCCATCTGTAATATGAGAATAATAAAACTGGTCTACTTCAAAGAGCTGTTGTGATTAAGACATAACCATGTACACGAACACCTTAAAGCGATATGTAAATATTAATCCTACTATTGGGCTTTATCCAAAGGTTGTATTTTTCTAGCAGTTGTCATCAGTTCCTGGCCCAGTACTGACCTCTACTTCACCATCCACACAGTTCTTGGGGTTACTGGGTTGGAGAGCCAGCATGGTGTAGTGATTAGGAGTGCAGACTTCTAATCTGGCATGCCGGGTTTGATTCCCCACTCTTTCCCCACATGTAACCAGCTGAGTGACCTTGGGCTTGCCATAGCACCGATAAAGCTGCAGTAATATCAGGGCTCTCTCAGCCTCACCTACCTCACAGGGTATTTGTTGTGAGGAGAGGAAAGGGAAGATGATTGTAAGCTGCTTTGAGACTCCTTCGGGTAGAGAAAAGCGGCATATAAGAACCAATTCTTCTTGTTGCCATGCATGGTTCAAAGACACTTATCAATGTGAATATAGCACACTTTCCAATACAAGCCCAAACCCCCAATTGAAATAACTTCTGGAAGAAAACTCTCCTTCCACAGCCTCTCACTCCTATGCTAAAGATAAAGGTATGTCATTTATCTGCCCAGAGAATCACACTAGAAAACAGCAGAGATGGATAATGCATCAAAGGGAAGCCCCTATAGTGACCAGCAGGGGTGTAGCAAGGAGAAGAACACATATGGGTGAAGAATCTAGTTCCACTCTTAGGCCAGACAGCCAACTCAATGGAAGATTATTTTCTTTCCAGGTTTAGAAAGATGGAGAAGGCAAGAAGGTGCTCAGATATACTGGCTGAACAGGTAAGTGGGAATTGTGTGTTTCAGTGTGCTAGCAACCTCTCCAAACTTGTTAAAGAGGGGAAGGGTGCATGTTGGGAGTATTCTTGGTCAAATCAGAGAGTGGAGCACTTCAGCAGTGCCGTCCTCGTTGGCAGTAAGCTGACCATTTTCAGTGGGCTTACAGTGAAGTAACTCTGTGTCCTGGGGGACAACATGCCTGTCCTGAACTGGAGTTAAAGGGCAGAAAGCTGGCGGGAGGAGACTGCCTGCCAGTGGACTGTAATGTCTGAATTCAGCCCTACCTCTTCTAGCTATTGTGGCAGGGCTGGGTCAGGGAGGAATGGCAGGTAGATTGGTATGGCGCTGAGCCTTAGATCAATTCTAAGGAAAGAGAATTTTCCTTTGAGAAATGCTGACTCAATGGATTCTTTATGTACCTAAAGGCACATTGATGAATCACGGAAAGGACTTGATGAATGAGCCAACAGCCAGAGACAGGGTAAAGCATAGCTTCTGGAGATGACCATTCCACTTAATGCTGTACTTGTGATAAGACTCAGAAACTTGCTTAACACAAAGAGAGAGAGAAAGAGAGAGAGAGAGAAAAACAGCTGGTCTTAACACCAGGGTGCAAAGAGGAATATATTCCCGCCAGGCCCCTTGATGTCAGCACTGTATCCCAGGAGCCGCATCTTAGGAAACTAATAGGCTTCAGTGAAAGTAGCAGGAATATCCTAGTAGCTGAAAGACACCAAGCTGCACCTTTTTTTACAGCTTGGTATGGAGGCAAATTGTCCATGGTACTACTTTCCCTATGTAGCACTGGGGGAGAAAAGAGATGCAGGACTCATGTTCTGAGCTTCAGCCATGCGCTTCACTTGAACTTCTTCGCCTGGTAATACTCCCATGTGCTAGTTTCCATCCTCAGAAAAGCCTTCTCCTGTTGCTAGTGTCTCCTAGGACTACTTGGCAACAGGTCCGGATCTTTTGCTGTTGTTTTTGTTGTTGTTGGTATACACCTATGGAACAGCCTGCCAAGAAGGGGTCTGCACTTGCTGCATGTAGGAAGGCATGTAAGACGGAGTTGTTTCAGAGGGTGTTTGGTGGAAGGCACGACAGTTAAGCAGATTTGGCTGCATTTTTACCTGACTTGCATGCTTTAATTGTGAATTGTGGGTTGTTTTTAATGAGAGGTTTGTGATTTTGTTTGTGTATGTCCTTGCAGCTTTGTTAGCAGCCTTGAGTGTAAGAAAATAAGGAAAGGTATAAATAAATAAATAAAATTTAAATAAGTCATGTGCCATTCAGCCATCAGCCTAAGCACTCTAGATGTGTAACTCTTCAAGCGCTTTAAATGTTCAGGGATGTTCAAGCATGGCTTAGCTTTGGTTTAATTGCTGACATTTTGTGCTATCACAAACATCTAGGAAAATCTTTTAGACAGTTTTGAATCTCAGGAGAGAAGCCAAGAAGTGTAAAATGTGGAGACGGTACCCTGTTGACCTACAGGCCTAAATGATAAAGCAAATATATTGTAAATTCAGGAAAGTCATTCTGTAGACCGTATCTTAGCTTTTCAGGTAGTTTCTGAATATCAAGACATGCAATTACTGAGTAAAACGTTGCATATTAATGGCTTCTTCCAATACAGAGTTCAAGATAAATAATTTATTTTCTCCCTGTTGTGATTTAGGATTTGCTTTGGTTTTTTTTTTTTTTTTTTTGGAGGTGCAGGGACTAGATTCATTTTACTTATTCCCATGCTGTTTCACCCAATTTCCCAGTCCACTTGACTGATTCTCCAGGAGGCCAAGCGATTATCCCAGGATGACCGGAAGGTTGGTCCGATTAAGAAGGCTTCCTCCAGCCTACTTCTATTACGTGTGAAGATAAAGATCATAATGGGACAGAGATACCTTTCAGCAAGAGCACTTAAATAGTTTAGATTTCCACTGGGTTTGAGAGCTTCATGCCTGCAATCTGCATTCTCCTTCAAGCTTGCTGACATCTTATTAAAGTTGTGTTCAAATATTATTAAAAGGATAGGCAGATAAAGCCTACTGCGCACTGGCCCATTTTCACAGGCCTTGGTCACTGAGAATTATCGGACCTAACTCTGGCTAATCTATGGATGTGGGTGTCACAGGAGGCTACAGATGGCATGCTGCAAGAAACCAGGTTGCCGATAGCTTACAAATGAGGAGAGAAATATGTTGCTTCCTTCCCTCCTAACCCGCTCATTTTTCCCCCATAGCACCAGGCAGTCAATCATAATATTGGTAATTTTACTGACAGGGCACCACACATAATTGGCATTAAATATGTATTAATATCCCCCCCCCCAATTACATTTCTCCCTTTGTTCCCTCTGTGTGAGTTATCGGAGGCCAATTCATGTGACATTTGTGAAAGCCGTTTGCACAGCAATAATCTTGTGTGAGTTGTTGGTCGCTGGCAGAGTCAGCGCCCGTTGAAATTTCATTCACGTAGAGAACTGCCATGAGAAGAAAAGTTCAAACAATCAGGTTAGCATCTGATAACTGTTGGGCTCAGAACACCAGCAGACTGGATGGAAGCCATTTTCTGTGTTATCTCTAAAGTAACAGGAAAATAATGAAAGAGATGACCATTCCGGCAACAAACATGCCATTTTATTTCAGGTAATACAATGATAATTAAGCCTGGGGCACAATTTCTCTCTCCCCTACCCAAGAGAATAGTATAACCTACGTTGAATCTGAATAGGCAAAGTACTGGGAGTATGCCTATAAGACTGGTTAATCTAATCTTAGCGTAACTGTCAACGGACACCAAGAGAGGTTTCTTTCCAAAAATTCAAAGTGGAAGGTGTTTGAAAAGGGTTGCGTGCCTCGCAGGCAAGGCAGCTAGTAAACCATAAATCCTAACAAGTGGACAGCACATATTTGCCAGGGGTAGCTAGTTCATTAAGGGAAAAGGGGCAGTGCTCCACCAATGTTAGCTCCTTGTTGCTTGCCTCCTTCATAGGAAGAGTAATACAGCCTTACTGAACTTGCTACTAGTCCAGGGCTTGCTTAATCCACAGTTATTGTCTTCTCTGTCTGGACCTCAGCTAAGTTTGTCTGTACCTTTACAGCAATAGGGGGTCCTCCTATTATTAAAAGTATAGACACTTACCTGGAGCATAACCAATGGCTATCCACAGAAAAACAAAGAAGAGGAGGAGGAGGAGGAGGAGTTGGTTCTTATATGCTTCTTTTCTCTACCCTAAGGAGTCTCAAAGCGGCTTACAGTCGACTTCCCTTTCCACTCCCCACAACAGACACCTTGTGAGGTGGGTGAGGCTGAGAGAGCCCTGATATTATTGAAGAAGAAGAGTTGGTTCTTATATGCTGCTTTTCTCTACCTGAGGAGTCTCAAAGCGGCTTACAGTCGCCTTCCCTTTCCGCTCCTCACAACAGACACCTTGTGAGGTGGGTGAGGCTGAGAGAGCCCTGATATTACTGCTCGGTCAGAACAGCTTTTTCAGTGCTGTGGTGAGCCCAAGGTCACCCAGCTGGTTGCATGTGGGGGAGCGCAGAATCAAACCTGGCTCGTCAGAGTAGAAATCCGCCCTCCTAACCACTACACCAAGAAAGGATAAGGCATATTAAAATAAGAAAAGACTGAACATGTGAATGGCATATTAGGGAAATCTCACATTCTAATAGTGAAGGCCAGATATCTTTGCATACTTATATCTGGTGATTGGAACTGTGGGTGGGCAAGACAGGTTTTTCTACAAACTTGGAAAGGCCCTAAGTTTGCAGAAAAATATGAAATCATTAAAAAAAAACATTGTCCAGCTTAAAAAAATCCAAAAATGATAAAAGGGGCTCCTGTAGCTTTAAGCATCAGATTCCCTCAGTGGCTGTTACTAAGTAACCATAGCATTCCAAGCTTGGCTCCCATCAGTAGAAGTCTTGAGCCCTGTTTTGGCCTTTGAGGGAGAACTCCATATATTTCCAGCGCCAGATCGGAAAATCCCTGGAGATTTTGTAATGTAGCCTGAGGTCTGCTGTGTTTGGGGAGGGGATAATGTGGCGAATTATAATGCCACAGAGTTCACCCTCGAATGCGGCCATTTTCTTTAGGAGTTCAGTTTTCATTTCGGGCGATCTTTAAGTCTGACCTGGAGGTTGGAAACCCTAGCCTTGGCAGCAATATCTGGGTAACTTGATGCTACCAATATTGCATGACTCAAGTACACAGCTTACTACTGTTCAAAAGCTGGCAATCCATGAGGCTCATTGTGGTGTAGCAGTTAGAACTTCAGAATAGGGTCTACGTGACCCAGATTCAGTTCTTTGTCTTGCTATGGAAGCTCACTGGGTGATTTTTGACCAGTCACATACTTGTGCCCTAACCGACCTCACATGATTGTTGTGTGAATAAAAATTATATAATAATGTTTTGGTCTCCACGGTAGAGAGAGGTGGGGTATAAATATTGAGATCTCTAATATCGAGATCATTGTTAGATCTATTGTATTGGTGCCACCCTCTTCTGAATATTATTCTCCCCACCAGGCTGAACTTGGGGGAAGTCAGGTAACTAAGATCAGAATTGTGACCACGGCCGCTTATATGTTATATGTAACTTGTTGTTGATGTTAATTGGGGGTTTTATGGGGATTTTATTGTGTTTTAACTGTTTATGTTGTAAACCGCCCTGAGACCTATTGGAGAAGGGCGGTCTAAAAATTAAATAATAATAATAATAATAATAATAATAATAATAATAATAATAATAAAATGAAGTTTAAAAACATAGCTTAAAATGGGAGGCAGATAGGCCGATTTCACATGGGCAGAAAAGGCTGAGAGGGCAGTCATATGTAAGTGGGGCAAATTCCTGTTTTGAAATGACGTTGCCGCCAGGCCTAGTGCGGATCAGGCCCCAGAAGTCCGAGGCTAAGGGAACATGGATTCTTCTCAGTTCCATAGCCCACTGCAGGGCCAACAGGGCCTGTCCCGTGGAAGGCCCATGTGGATAGGCAAAAGCTGACCCTTCCAGGCCCAGCTCCTCTCTGTCTTACGGTGGCTCAGAGGAAGCAAAAAATGCCCCACTCGGCTTTGTGGCACTTTGCTGCTTTGCGAGGCGAACCGAGGCATTTATTTTGATTCTGCAGGAAGATGAGATTGTGTTCCACACTGACAAGTGTCTCCTGCAGGGCAACAGAAAGCTGTAGAGCTTTATGCTTTGCAGCACCGCACCACTGGCGGTCTGCCCTAGCTAATCAACCATAGATGGTGAATAGTTGAGAAGGAGAGAATGAGGCATATAGAGGATATGGGGAATGCTAAGAGGTGGGAAAGAGGCTAGGAAAAACCTAGAATTTTGGGGGGGAGAAGCCAAAGTGACTAGGAAAGCACTTGGAAGTACAACAGCTTGCCAAATGCCAGAGATCCGTTCCCTAAGAGAAAGTGGTTGCTTTGGAGGGTAAATTTTATGGCATTGTAACCCCCTGAGATTCCTGTCCTCCCAAGTCTCCACTCCCAAAGCTACAGGAATTTCCCGTCCTCAATTTGTCAACTCTAAGGGGAAATGATTCTCAATAGCTGGAAGATCTGTTGTGATTCCAGGAGATCTCCAGTCCCCATGAGAAAAGAAGGAGGCAAGAAAAGGAGAGTGGCTAATGGGTTTTTCAGGAAAAGGAAAGAAGAAATAATGGAAGGAGAGGTGAGATGGGCTTCCAGCTGTCTAGTGATGCATGACTTCTATCTGCGGATATCTAAATCTGCTAATTGGGGCCATATGGATGCTAACCAGATATTTCAGCAAACTTGACGAACTCCCCAGGTGGAGAGAACTCCCTGGGGAGGGAGGCATATAAATATAAATAAATATGTGATAGATATTTCCATGCTATGTCCTATAGGTATAATTAAGAGCATGACGTGAATCCTGTAGCCTCTGTTGCAATCTTTCATTAATAAAGCTATTTCAAAACACCCAGCCCTCCTCACGTTTTGAGGACAGAAACTATCCTTAGTGTGAGCTGAAAGTTCAGGATCCTAGTAATCACTATCGATTTATAAGCATATTATTTTACTTGTACAGGTTCAGTATGGCTCCTAGAGATGGTGAATAAACATGTCACTTTGGGGGGTTCTCTTACTCATATTAAATGAAAACCACCTCGAGCCAAGAGGTGAGGCTTGTACATATTTTAAGAAAGAGCAAAGTAATAAACACACAAAATGGTACATGTGTTGCCAGAGGTGATATTTGGTCTTCTTCCTACCCCACCTTAAGCAAAGAAGCACATCTCCATCCCAGCCCAAAGATCAATGGCAAATCACAGTGCCATCTAGTGATTAAACCACAAAATAACACTTGTTCTCCGCAAAAATGTGTGCAGTGCAGTCCTAAATAGAGTTATGCCCTGCTAAGTTTATTGACTTCAATAGATCTAGAAGGGTGGGACTCTGCTTAGGATTGCACTGGTTCTTACTTATGTGGTTTGACCTTTAAATGGTGTTTCCAGAATGAATATCCCTAGTTTTTTTTAACACATAGCTTCCCATTCTGAACAATCAGCTTGGACAGGCCATATCTCTGTGTGAATATCTTTCCATTTTTAGACATCCTACCAGAGCTTGGAAGCTAAGCTAGTATGTGCATGGGAGACCACCCAGGAAGATGGGGCTCCTAGGCCAACAGCAAACCACCTCTTCTAATCTCTTGCCTTGAAAAATAGAGTGTCAAAGGGTCGCCTGTGACTTGACTTGACAATGCCCTTTACCTTCCCCCAAGGTGCATCTCTCAGCCAATATGCTTCCATTTTCCGGCATCCTTCCTAAGGCAATAGCTTGTTCTTTACATCTGTAAGTGATGCCTCATAATATTACTGTGGATTTAGATCTGGTAGCCCTAACTTTGACATTGCTTCTTTCAAGTTTTAGTTCAGCATTGTAGACTGGAGACCCTGCATGGAAACTAGGCATTTGTGCTTCCTCTCAACAACGTTATGTTGCAATGCAGGCACTGGCCGTTCCCATGCGAAGATGGTTCAATGCGACTGTCGCATTGCTCTCCTGCTAACAGCTGGAAGCCGAATTAAGGGTGTGCTTCAGCACAGCAGTTATTATAGCACTATGTTCCCATTAAGATCCTGTAATGACTGTCTGCGCTCGTGGACATGACCCCCCTGCGGGCTGACACGGCCCCCTGCCTGCAGTAACTCAAAACCAGCTCTGTTTGACTCTCCTCTGCCTGCCAACTGCTCACACCATATGCCGGCATGACGAGGTCTTAAAATTACGACCTGAAAAATCTGGGTCCCTCCCCCCCTTTATTTCAGTTTTTAAGTTTTTATGACATCTGACCCAGTGAAGTGTTCTGATGAGCTGGAAAGCTTACACTTTGTTATCTGTTGTTGTCCTGGTTCGAATTACAGATAGGGACTTTTTTCAGATTTGCCCCAGAAAGGCAGGTGAGGAAGCTGTTTTTACTCCCATTCCTTCCCCTCTGTCCCCCCAGATGTGGGAATGGCAGTGTTTTAGTCCATTTCAAGTAGTTTTGTCCAGCTGTGTCCTCTTTTTCTTGTGACATTCTAATCTTTTGTAAGTTTCATGGAGTCATTTCAAGCTATGAACTATTTCTCCATTGCACAGCTACTGGGCTACAAGTACAAGCAAAGGCCATTCTGTACTTCTAAAAAAATAGTGTTAAACCAGCACAATTGCTTATTGCTATTAAAAAATGCACCCCTGCCATTTCTCACCTCCTCACTCTCTTCCCGCTTTCTCACGCTTCCTGGCACTCTGCATGGCTGATTAAAATGGCTGCAGAGAGGGACTCGCAATACTAGCGAGTCTCCCCCTGCCTGTCAATCATGGCAGCCAGCCAATCAGCTTTCTCCTAGCTTTAAAGGGAAAGCAAAAATTTTAAAGTAGAAATTCTCTGTTGCTATGCCTATGCATCTAATCATGAATGAATAGTGCATATTTTAATGCCACCCCATTTTGGAATTATGTGGCTTGAAGATCCACAAAAGTAATTTTCCCCAATCAAATAAACAAACAAACAAATAAATAAAATGTGGGGAGGGGGTTGAGAGGCATGCTTTGTGTGCCAACTGGTAGATCGAAATTTTTTTTACTCTACCTGGCTTAAGCAACGTGTATTCGTTGCTCCAGACAGCTTGCTACAAAAAAAAAGCCCCATTCCAGGGAGGGGAAAAGGAGGCAGGTATGAGGGCGGGCACTGGAGATGGAGATCACGCTACTTCTGGCCACTTTGGTTATGAGCAGACATTTCGCTAGGGGTTGCTGGTTGCTGTCCTCCCACTCACGCAATATAGATGGGGTAATCCAGTTTTGTGGATTCCCCAGCTAGCGCTTTAAAATGGAGGATGTAGCTGCCGGTTTGCTGCTGGAACACTGAATGCTGACATCATGTAAAATGGGGGGGGGTAGTGTCTACAAGAGGTAACCCTTTCACTTCATTTTCTGGGTGTGGATTGGCCCCAAGATTTTACAAACAGAAAAAAAATGGTTGTACTCAGGCTTCTTTCATACAGTATTAAAACATTTTTTTATTTTTCTGTGAATTATTATTTCACTATTGAAAACCAGGGGAAATGATTGC